>NC_084663.1:210050937-211258750 GCF_028389875.1 Rhea pennata
AGCCCAAGGCCTGCTCTCCACAAGTGCACCGTTGTGATGGTGCTTTGTGCCCTGGTCCCTCCTCGCAGGACCCTCAACTCCACCATCTCATGGCCACTGCAGCCAAGGTTGCCCCCAACCTTCACGTCTCCAGCCAGACCCTCCTCCTTCCTAAGGATGAGGTCCAGCAGAGACCCTCCCTTCTGTGCCCTGTCTCAGGAAGTTATCATCGAGGCCCTCCAGGAACCTCTGGGATTGGCTGGGCCTCGCCATCTTGTCCCTCCAGCAGATACCACGCTTGTTAAAACCGGCAATGTGGGCAAGTCACACACCGCAAAGGTGGTGGTGATTTTCTCCACGGATCTCGTATTTCTCAGAAAGCTCCCTTTCCTGACTTTTCTGCCAGAGACATCCACTGGAGCAGCGCTGGCTCCACCACTTCAAGCTCCCAGGCCTGCGCCTGCTCCACATTAAGGCCCCCTGAGGATTTCATCCTGGTTCAGAGCTCACCCAGACACCCAGAGCCTCTCCCTTCGCCAGGGGGAGCTCCCATGAAGCACAGCAGCTACTGAGCTGTCCCCGACACCCCTCGCGCGGGATGCCCGCGAAGGGAAGGCTGCGCCGCCCCAACGCGGCCGCCGCCGCCGCCCCCGCGGAAGCCTCGCGCAGCGCCGCCGCGGAACTGCAGCTCCCAGGGTGCACCGCGCGGCCGAGGGGCGCGGCCGCCTGCGCGGCGCCGCGCGGGGCCTCACGGGAGATGCAGTTCGCTGCCGCGCCCGCCCCGCGCCCGGCGCCCAGGGCGCGCGGCAGAGGCGGCCCCAACGGCCCCAACGGCCGCAACGGCCCCAGCGGCCCCAACGGCCGTTTCCCCGCGGCTCGAGCGCCGCGTCCTCTCGCCGCGCCGCTGCTCTGCCCCTGGGCAGCCCACCGTGATTTTGCGTTAGTGGAAGGTTTCCAGTGGAGTCGAAGGGGATGGCAGTAGAGCTGTTTAGCTGTAATTTTCCTGGAGGCATGTGTGAGACACGTGCCTGATGAAAACCAGCACATGAGAGGGGGAATTTGTTGGCCTGGCTGTGTCTTCTGTTGTAGGTAAATAGGACACTGCAGTCCTTGCATGATGCTTGCATATGATTCGTTGCTGGAAACTAGCCTGTGCCATTAGGTATTCAGAGTTACACCTCCTGGCCTCAGAGGCCAAACCCCTCCCCCCCACCCCAAAAGCTATTGCCTCTGCTGTGCCTGTGGAGGGCAGTGTGCTTGTGAGAGAAAACCTGTGTCCTTCTCCTCCCTATGCAGTCCTCAGCAGAGCTCCTGGCCAAGTTTGGTTTGTGGAGTCGGTCGGTTCCTTCTGCACAACTTGCAGGCAGGATGTTGGGAGAGGTTAACTGTGTTCCGCTTTGAGGCACCAGATTTCAACAGACCAGGTGGCCAGCTAGTCTCTGGCGATTGCCTTTGTAGTCAGCGGAGAGAAAGCCAGGCTCCTGAGTTCAAAACAAGGGCTTTCCTCCTCCACTGAGTATGGGAAGTCGCTTTGAGAAACTAGTGTGCCAAAGGGGTGCAACTTCTGTTGGCGTCTTCTTGGGCTTAGTCTGAAATGGGACTTCCAGCTCACCACTCCTGGGATCACCTTCTAAGAGTCTGAACCCCTCATGGTTCGCAGGGCAGCAAACTGCAGCTCCCGTCAGCTCCGTGCTGCCCTGTGCCTGAACCTGGCCCAGGTTCAGCAAGCTACTCCAAAGAGCTCCAGCTGCGTTTCTGGAAGCGCTGGTACAGGGCTTTCCATTCTGACGGAGTGCCGGGGGAATACGGCACATACTTAGTCCACTTGGGTGGAAGCTGTCCACTTCCCAACGTGCTTGTGTCAATGAGAGAGGGGATTTTCCCAAGAGGGATGGCCATTTCCCCTCCTCTCCAAAGATGATAGTGCCGTTAGTGTGATCATTTTTGATGTGAATGAGCTAGCTGGTTTTGCCTGGAGTAAAATGAACCAATTTCTCTGTGAATTGCCCTATGGATACAACAGCAGTGATACAACAGTCAGAAGCATCTTGCCGATAACATGATCTGTACTCACATGGAGGCCTTGCTTAGTGTCAAATAGCAGACATGTTTAAGGGGCCCCAAATTCTGAGAGGGGTCCCTCTCCCTGCATGAATTTCAGCTGCCGACCTGTACAATCCAATTCTCTCTTCAGCTGGACAAAGCACACGGGTGGCAGCAGTGCTTACGACTGCCCTTTTCCCTGTGTGTGTAGGGAAGTTCTGGATGACGCAGATGGAAGTGTCTTTCTACACCCAGATTTGCAGCAGGGATGGGAAGCCCTCACTGCACTCCCAAGAGAGTGCTCTGAGCCAGGAGCTGCTTTTCTGAAGCAGTGGGTATTGCTCCTTTCCATTTTGTGCAAACAAGATAGATATTCACCGGAGCAACTGGAGAGATGAAGAGTGGAGAGAGCTGGTTTTCAGCTTCTGCTGCACGCGCTGGGTATTCCTCCGAGGTTAAATAGGTGATGGGCCCCTTTCAGCATGGACATTTGAAGGCAGAGAGCATACACAGAGAAACTAAAGTAGTGGACATCTTTTATATGTGGAAAGTACTGCCTTAGAGCAGTAGCATTCTTCTGAAGAGCTTGCCACAACTTCAGATACCTGCAGTGAGCTTACTGATGTAATTTGTACTTTCATGCTTTGGTCAGTGAGTTTTTAAATGAGGAGAAAGAAGTAGGTACCTCCTTTTTACGGAGATTAGTATCTGTGAATAATGCCTTTGAGGTAGCCCATGTGCATGTTATTAACTTGGTGTTTAGTGGACAAAGCTCTTAAGTTTTACTCCTGGGCCTCTCCCTTCTCCAGGTGGAGCTTACATGAAGGACAGCAGTTACTGAGCTGCCCCCAGACACTCGTTGTAACTGGAGTTGCTCCTTGGCCACACGGGCTCTCCACAAAGGGAAGGCTGAGCCCTCCCCCATCCCTCTGCACCAACGCAGTGGCCGCCACCACAAAAACCTCACAAAGATGTTAGTATAAAAACAAAAAAGCTGTTAGTATGGCCAGGCCAAAAGTAGCACTGCACAAGGGCAGAAGGCTGGAAAAACAGCCTGCTGCCCTGCCCTTGCTTGGGATGAACTCAAGAGACAGAGAGAGAAAAATAAGAAAGAAGGCCCCAGGACTTGTCATAGCAACGTCTCACGCCTGAGCTTCCCATCAGAGAGGAGAGGCAATTCCGGTTAAGTATGTTGAAGGGATTAAGGCTGATTCCACACAAGTCATTCTGGGATAGCACCCACGGGATTTGCAAGAGACCTAACTTTCCTAAGGACTGTCGATAAATACCAAGGACTATCCAAGACAGGCTACTCCAGCCGGTGGCAGGCAGCAGCAGGCTTTATTTGCCATTCAGCCTCTGGAGAGGGGCTGCTCTTTGGATGTTTGCACCTAAAAGCTTGAGGGTGTGAAACATACTTGCGTGGAGATCTTGTATTCTGAAAAGAATGACAGAAAATGAATGGGTGAGTGAATCTTCTCTCCAGCGCCAGGCAGCCCAGAAGAAAGCAGGAGAACGGCAAAGAAATATTACGCTCCCATGACAAGCCATAACCTCTAGGCTCTGCTTCTGCTGAAGTTTGTGGTCTCCGTGACATGACCCAAGCCGCCTGCCTCCAAGGCAGTGACAAAGCAATCGCAGCTCATCAGCCTGGGGCTAAGTAAGGCAGGAGCTGAGTCCTTTGCCTAGGCAGGCAGTGCCCCTGCTCTGGGTGCTCTGCGAGAGGAGGGACAAAGTACTGGGTTTGAAAAGGCAGAACTCGACCGCTGACACTGCTGCAGCAGCCAGCAGCTGCCTCGGACTGGGCTGTGCATTGCAGCCTTACGATGACTGCTCCACCGCCCCAGGGGCGGCAGGGATGTCTGGTTCAAGGCCACAGGTTCCAAAGCCGGCTTCTGTGGCAGGGAGAGAAAGTGTCTCCCCAGAGGGCTGCCTGGAGAGGAGGGAAGGGTGCTGGAAGAAGAAGAGGGGGAAGCATCAGCACCATTGACAGGAGATTTACCAGAAGAACAGCTGCTCTTTATCTCCCTGTTACTCTGGCTTTGTGGTCTTCTTCCTCTGTTGTCTGCTGGAGCTCACTGCACATCCAGATGGTCTTAATGCTCTCTTTTGTCCTGCCTGTGCTCTCCTGCCAGTACCTGTATCGCAGCGGGGCTTCGCTTCTCTGGAGCGGTTTCCTCACCTGCACTCCTTGGACCAGAAGGCGGCTGCAAGAGCAGGGGAAAGCAGAGGAAAATAAAAGGAAACAACCAACCAGACTCTCTCATTGGGCTGTGAACTGCCCTGCCCCTGTGTGCCCACAGCCCCTGGGCTGGGGGAAACACATACACCTTCCCGCGTGGACCCACAACCTGCAGGTTGTATTTCTGTCAAGGCTGCACAGAGGCACCGAGAGCTGGGGTCTAATGCAGGTCATTGCTGTGTCTTAAGCAATCAGAGGCAGGGGCAGCAAGCTCCAGAGCTCAGCAGTTTGCATTCCTGCCTCTTCTGGCGGGTTACTTCTACTCCACCTGTCCAGGTCTGTGCTGGAGCTGGGGACCACTTACTCTTTCAAGGGCTTCTCCCGCACGTCTGCATTTTTCCCTTTTGCGGGTGGGTGAGGCAAGAAAACACGCTGCTTTGTCTTATCCGCTGATTCCTTTGTGCTGTGAAGGAGCCACGTGTTTCTGTGGTGTTGCTCCTCCACCGGCTTTCCTGGGCCTGCTTGCTTTTGCCCAGATGCTCTTGAAGAGAATCTATTCAGGAAGAATCAAAAAGGCGCGTGGATTTACATGATGTCCACACTGAAGCACAGGCCCCTGCTCCAGTCACTTCCCACCACACCTGATCCAAAAGGCACAGAGCAGCACAGAACAGGACTGGACTCACCACTTCCCTCTGCACCCCCACCAAACTTACGCCTTTGCCCGCTGCTCCAGTCTGGTGGACTCCGGCACCTGCCTGAGGTGTGCAGCCAACAGTCGTCTGGGCATCAGCTCGACCTCCTGTAGAAGTAAGATGAAAGTGTTACCCTCTCGCCTCACTCCAGCACTCTGAAGCCACAGCAGTCAAGGAGCTAGCAATGGAAAGAGCTAAGTCGGGCAACACCCCACAGCGTCTCGTCCTGCCTCAGACAGCCCAAACAGTAGCAATCTCTGCAGGCCTAGGCACGTCCGCAAGAGCGGGAGAACCCAAGCAATCCCCCCCACCCAACACACACACACAGCCTTCCGTGCTATGTCGCTCTGCAATGATGCTTTCACTCCAGTTTCCATTTGGCCCCTCTGTCTTTGTCTGCTATCACTCACTGCTTTATAAGCACACGACGCAACGGCCATTTGCGTAGCTCAGACTAGCAGCTGAAGCTGCAGTAGAATTGGGCAGGTCTCACACAGTGATCTCATGACCCGCCCTGCCAATGGGCCTCACTGCCAAGTGCCTCAACTGCTGCTTCTGCAGAAACAGGGAGCCTAGAAATGTGTGTTCAAGAACACGAAAGTCTTTATGGCAGCAGGAGACTCCATTTCTGATGGCTTTGCCTGCTACATGGCCGCTGGGAACTCCTAATGGCTTTGACAAAAGAAGTTACCAGGCAGAGGGTTAATTTTTCTTTCCAAACCCAGTTCTTACAGAGCTTTCCTGCATAGCATTCATCTCCTGCTCTGGTCGTTCGTTTCTGGCCCCCAGATTCAGCTCCGGCTCTTTCTTGCTTTTCAGCCTCTCTGCTGCGGTTCGCAACTATTAGGTGAGAAAGAGAGCCCTCTTCAGGCTGGCGAGTCCCCACAGCAACTAGCGCGGGCTCAAAGGCATCAAGGCAGTGTCGAGTCATTCTCCGGACAGTCCTTCCCACGGACTCCTTTACCCAGTCAACTCAACCTGAAAGGCTTCACCCTTCAGCCGTGAAGCCAACGGAAACGTTCCCCCCATTTGAGGGGGGCTGCACAGTAAGGCCTCATTCTGCAGTTGTAGAAAGCAGATTTACACCTATGCAGTTTCTTCTGCAACATATTTCTGATCAAGCTAATCGAGAGATGATCCATGTATGGCCTCAGCAGAGCACACTGCTCTTTGCGCTCTATTTTGAAGGAGAGCTTCCCCCACCCAGTGATGAACGGGCAAGCCCAAGAGACAACAGCTGCCTGCCAAGCACTTCGAACCCTCACATTGCACAATGAGTTTGGTACCTTCAAAACTCACCTTCCCCTGGGGAAAGAAAGGCTCTTTGTCAGAATGACTTACAACGCTTGCAGTACCTGGGCCCCGTGGGTATCATTCCTTGCCCTCTGTGCCTCGTACTCTGCCCAGTCGGCCAATGCTTGCTTTTCCTTCCTTCGGGTAGAGGCTAAGAGGGATTTTCTTACATTCCACTCTGCAGCGATGTTGTCCGCTTTCTGGAAGAACACAAAATGCAACAGCCCACAGCATTAGTCTCCTCTCTGTGGTGGAAGGGATTTATCTGTTGCCCTGCTTTCTGCCCTCTGTCTTCGGCCTTTTGGCCAGTACGGTTTAGTCCTGCTGGCAGGAAGGAAAATCCCTTCTGCTCTCTCCAGGGATGCAGAAGATCAACAAAAGCGACGCATTCCGAGCCCATAGAAGCCAAGCAGTTCCCAGATAAAGTGTTCTTATGCTTTTCACAAACAAATGGACGTGAAGAGCACAGTGCAAACCCAGCGACCCCTGGAGCTGTTACAGGGAGACCCCAAAGCAGGGAGTGAAAGTGAGTACCTCTAGGGAGACTTTTAGGAAAGACTCTCCATCCAAATAAGCTTTCCTACAACGGAAGGTGATGCTACAAACAGAAGGAAATGTACAGCAGATACCTCTATTGCTTCCATAAAATGCTCAGACGCAAGGGGCTCAGTTCTGGGTTTGCCTTCAACAGTCTTTTTGCTGGCCTCTTCCCTCCAGGAGCTTCTCTGAAGTTCAGGCAGCCTCCTGAAAAGACACAGCAGGAGGGGTTTCCGTGAGAGCAGGACAAGTGAGCACAAGCCACGCTGTTGCTGGAAATGGCAGCTCCTGGAGATAACAGGATGCTTCCTTCCCTCCAGGCAGTTACATGGAAGATCACTGGGTGGCAATTCAGAGAGCATGGGGACATCTCCTCCCTCTCAGGACATGCTGATAGAGCCTGAACATTGGTGTCATAGCACAAACACAGCAGGGTCATTTCAATCCAAACACCCTGAGAAAACGACCCTCAGTGCTGCAACAATTCCTTCCTGCCAGCTGCCCATGGGACCTGATCAGCAGAAGGAGACTCCGGAGGAAAACGAAGCGGACCAAAGGGAAGCCTGTTGCACACAGGCTCTCCCACAGGAAAGTTGAATTCCGTGTGACGCATGCTAACTATCTTTCAGAGTGCTCACGGGAGTCGTGTCCAAGGAAGCCTCTCCCTTGCACAAGTACAAAGGCCCAGGGTGCCCCGCCACCATCTCCAAGAGAGTCTCACCTAACTGTGGGCTCTCTTCTCTTGCTTTTCTCCCACAGTCCTTCCTTCAGATCGACTGCCCTTCTTCTCGCAGCACCATCGAGCACAAGAGCCGGAAGGACTCCTGTAAGCAGGAAACACCACCACCACTCTTGGAGCAACATCTTGGGGAGGATTTGAGGGAGAAGGACGTGCAGATATGCTCCACACAGTCCTCAGAACAGCTCTCAGGAGTGCTCTCAGGAGTCAGCTCGGGCATTACCTTTTCTGTTAGTCTTCTCCGGAAAATAATCTTCTCCCTGCTGCTGCTGCTGCTGCTGCTCCTCCTCCTCGTCATCATCAATAGCTCTTTTCTGGAGGGATTTCACAAGTAATTCTCCACGTTCTGTCTTAAACTGCAACCTGGAAAGAGGAAGACAACACCAGTTTGCATGAAGGGCACCGCGGTCCCTTTGCCGCTTTGATGAACCAGCTCGTCTTGCCACAGAGCTAGCCTAGAAGTACTGTGGAGGCCCTTGTTTTCAAAAGCAGCACGTTCAACACCCTGGGGGGCTGCAGTAGGAAAGCAAGCGGCAGAGGAAGGGAGCCTGGAGCCTGCAGAGGCAGGAGGGGCTTCGCCTTTGCCAAGGCAGCACTTCTGTACACTTGGAGGCAGAGAAGCTGCTGTTTAGGGTACACGTTAGTCACTGAATTGGCTGGCCACGTAAAGAGCAAATATTGTTCCCTGCTACGTCAAGTGAAGACACTTCCCTTCCAAAGCGAGCAAGACCAAGAGCAAGCGCAGAGCGTGCCCGGAAATACAGTGATATCCAGCAGGAGCCGAGAAGCTGCTCACTTCAGCAGGCAAGGGCTACAGAGCAGAGATACTCACTGGGGAAACAGGATGTCAGCTTCGGGAAGAGTGACCGGAACGTCGGGTGCTGCCTGGGGGATGACCCAATTCACCATCCTTTTCCTCTGCAACAGGGAAAGAGAGAGGCGAGATGACCCCGAGGCAAGCACTGTGTTGCTAACAAAGGCAGCAAACCTTTCAGCTGCTGAAAGAGGCAGCCGGCTTGACACAGCTCTCCGCCAGAGCGCTCGTTCCTTAGCTGAAGGCCCCTCCGTACAAAGAGCAGACACGCTACGGCTAAGACCTCGTCCCGCCTCGTAATACTGCCAGGCTTTGGGCAAGGGTAAGAGTCAGAAGCCTCACCCAGGAGAAAATCTCTTGAATAATGCCTGGGGAAGTCAGCGGAGGCCAGCGCAGGCTAAGCCATTTTGGTAGCCTGTTTTCTGCCTCCCAGGCTTGGCCTGCCTGGGTTTGTCTGCACTCTTCTTGAGCTCAGAATGAATGGTTCAGATGGGCCTTTATCTCCAAAGTCTTCCCTGACTTTCAGCAGGCTGCGCCTGCAGCGTGAAGGAAGAGACACAGGCCAACGGCCTCTCCTCCTTGGCGCAGCGTCCAGGAGCCGAGCGCCAAACATCCAATAGGGGCAGGTGGAGCAACGAGGGGTCCTGGTCAAGGAAACCACGGTAGCAGCACAGGCAGCAGAAGGATTTGGGTGCAGCAGAGAGTGAAACTGCTGAGCTGCCCGTCACATAACTGCAGCCAGGCCAGAGGACAACCGCATTCAAAAAGCAGTGGGATCCCCAGGTGCCAAGGGGCACCAAGCCATGGATTCCCCGCAGGTGGGGAGGAAGGGTAATGGGAAGGATCACGGACAACTGGCCGGGTTCTCCTATTCCTTTCCCTGAGCATTCAGGGACAGGATGCTGGGCTGGACTGATCCTTGGGTTGACTCCGCACAGCTATTTCTCACGTTCTACATGTGGCCAAGGCAACTGACTACACGAGAAGAAATCTATGGAGCACCTGGCTGGGTATACCCAACGTCGAGGCCAAGTGGCCAGACAAGTCCTGGCTGGCCACTGGCCACCAGTTCAATAGGCCTCTGAGATTCAGTCTGCAGTCCTGTAAGTAGCCCTGCCAAAACAGTAAGACTTACGGTGGTAAGCACTTCCTTGAGGTATCCCAGCTCATCCACGCTGAAAGCAAACTCTTCGTAAAACCGCATTTTCACTTTCTTTCCCCTTATAGAAAGAACACCCACGTTCCGGAAAGAAAAATCAACATTCAGTCCTTGCGACACGCAGCGAGAGAGGAACAGCAGAGTCTCTCTTATACAGTTCTTCACAGCTTCCCGCAGATATTTGGTCGCCAAGGCTAGCTTGCCATAGTCCAGAGAGACAACTGGCACAAAATCTGCGAAGCAACAGAAGAGGAGGGAAGTAACTCACACAGCAAAGACACAAGCTCCCTTCAAGGGTCAGCAGCTTTCAGGCGCCCGGGGCAATGCCTTGCCCCAGAGCGGCCTTGGGGAGTCCAGGAGCTGCGGTAAGGCCGTCCTAAGCGTGCCCGCACGCCCTGCACTCAACGTTGGAGGGACTTAGTAGGTCCTGGGGATGTTTCTGATTAAGAAGCAAAATGGCAGAGCTGCACAACCCCTTCCCCCCACCATTGTGTTAGTCGGAGCACCCCAAGGCCCCAGGAATTTCTCTGCAAACGTGGCAGCTGCCAGGGTGGGTAGCCCTGCACTGGTAGCCCTCTCCCGAGGCTGCCTACAGCTGATGTAGCCCCACTTTGAGCTAGCAGAGGCAGTAACAGCCACCCTGCGCTCTGCAGTTTGCCCTGACGGGTCAATAGTCCGGTGCTGCTTGGCAGCTGGACCTGGTGAAGGAGCTCTCTTTGGAGCCAGCCTCCCTAGACAGTGTTATGAGGCACCCCACGCCTGTTGCAAAGGAAGACAAGATTTTCGGGCGTCTTCTTACCAGCAATGTTTCGTCTAACGCAGTGCAGGCCGTGAAACTTCTCCACAGTGTGGGACAGTTCAAAGAGAGGCCTGTCGAGAGGCAGACGCTCCTCCTTTCCCACACGCAGCTCTTGCCTAAGAACACCGAATGTGCCCAGTCCGGTCACGTGGATACCCTAGAGGCAGAAGGGAAACAAGGCACAAGGGTAAGAATCTGAGGCAGGAAAGCTAAAGCAGGCCGCAGAAGAGCACAGTTACTGGGGCATTTCAGCAAGCTTTCCCAGGTTTTTGTTCTCCCTCCCTCTTCCCCCAAAAGACTTGCTGAAGGTCACAGTGGCACAAGCACCCTGCAGGCAGAGGAGCTGCGAGGGGCTTCCAACAGCTGTGATACGTCCTGGAAAAAGGCTCGGGTTCTTTGCGAGGTCTTTCCCCCCAGGCAGTGGGGAACAGAGAAGCCTGAGACAGCACGGACCACTGGAACCTTCCAGAGCCGGACTTGGCTTTGTCCTGCACTTTCTCTGCTTACAGGGACTCTGATCTGTGGCACCCCCCTAAACTGCATTTCGGAGTAGAAGACGACGGCCCGGAAGGAAAAGGGGGAGAAGAGTAATTGCACTTAGCGGCATTGGTGAGGGAGGGAGGTGAGGCTAGCAGGAGGCTCAGGGTGCGAGGGGAGAAAGAAGGCACAAAGGTCACCTTTTTCTGGGACAACGCTTGCCGAATGGCAAAGGACACGTGATCCCAAATTTCCACGACCTCTGCAGAGCAAGTGAAAGACACGGCATGCGCTAAGTCAGCAAGCTCTCACAACCACTCAAGCACGTTTCTAACCAGCACGGTCCCTGATGATGGTGCCATCCAACGCCCGCCCCTGCTCCTCAGAGTAAACCCACCCCAGACAGGAGCTGCACGCCTGAGCTTTTCACTCATTTAAGACCTCCGGCCTTATTCGAACCCCAGGGGAAGTCTGGCACTGAAGCCGATACTGCAAGTGGTTCGCACACACGGACACAGACACAGCTCTGCTGCCACTGGGCACTTAAAAGGAGACGGTGTCTCGGAGTTTGATATCTGGGCCAGCAATGTGGAAGTACAAGATGACTCCGGAAACTTGGCAGCCAGTTTCCATCAAAGCTAGAGGCCCACCCCTGCAGCCATGGAGGCTTTGGAATCCGGAGGCTTCTCACATGCCATGGCCACTTGGGCCCCCATTTGATCCCTGGAGAGACAGACTCTAGGCTTCCAGCCGAGCAGCTCCAACTCTTTTAACTAAGCAGGAGCCTGGCTTGGCCGGTCCCCACTTTGGAGCAAGCCGGCACTCTGCAGACCCAGCAGCTTCTAAGTCGGCAAGAAGTCAGTGGCAGAGCTTAGACAAGAACCGAGGCACGGTGACTGCCCGTCGTGTTGCCTCCCTCAGAACAACTGGTCAGGTCTCATGTTGTAGCCCCCAGCCAACCATTCAGTCCCTGCGCCAAGGATGAGACAGCCATTCCCACGGTTAAGTCTTGTGAGAAGAGCACTCATGAAATAGCTCCTGAGGGCCTCACCTCCGGTCGTGTGGGTCATGAGTGCTGGAAACAAGTATCTCTCAGGCCCCGTGAGGGCACCTTGCATGGGCCATAAAAAGAAAGGCATGGTTGCTATGCCCTGACTCTAACCAAACACTAGGTTAGTAGCTGGACCTGGAAGGTCAGAGAGATTTCTCTCTCTTGGCCTCTTGGCCACACCTCCTCCACAACCGCCTCTACGCTGGACAAATCGGCCCTCCAGCACTACTCCACCGCCTCCTTTCTCCTTCCCACTGCAAAGCAGCTCCGCAGGAGAAAAGCAGCTGCAGGAGCACCAGCCAGCACCTGGCACCTCCCAGCAGCGTTCAGGCAGGCGAGGGGAGCAGGGCTGGGCCGTGACTGGTGTCACTAGGTCACAGCTGACACCACTGTTACCCCACTCCTCTGTCACAGGAGGGGCTGGCTGCAGCCTTCCCACCACCACCAGGAGCCCCAGCCAGGCTGTGTCTTCAGCTGGCCAGGGGAGCTGCCCTGGGCTCCCATCTGGGCAGCTGCCTCCTCCCTGAGGAGGTCCCTGGGCCAAGGAGAACCGCAGCCTGCTGTCACTGGGCCGAGGCTCACTACCGAGCGCCTGGAGACTGAGCCAAGGGCAGGAGACTTTGCTGCAGCTTCTGGGAGTGGAGGACACAGTTGATCTCCCCGCTGGATGCGTTACTACACAGGATGGCTTATAGGCTCAGGGAAGGAGCTCTCGACTGCAATTTGATGTTTCCCTCCTCAGAGCTCAAACAAAGATCACAGGCTGCTGAATGAGCAGAAAGGCTTCCTTCCCCCACAGCAGCAGTGACTTCCTTCCAGCACAGTCAGCTCCAAAGGTGCTTAGGCAAATCCCTCATGAACATCCACTTCCAAGGGTCTCCAGTGAGTGAGAGAGCTAAAGAGCACAGCAGAACATTCATTTCTGAACTATAATACTTTTACGCAAGAAAGCTCTCATGGAACGGATGCATTTTAGTTTTCATTGCAAACCAGTTGCTTTGTACAGGTAGCACATGAAGCCTTGTTGCGGGCGAGCCGGCAACTCCAACTGGCTCGTACGTGCTTCCTCTCATGGGGCTTCAGAGCAGCTGCTGCTGCAGGAACCCAGACCAGTGGATGAGGCACACAGAGGACAGGCACGCAATCCATTCTGAGGAATTATGACCCTCCCGGGTTCCCCATCAGTTACTCCAGAGCATTTCAAGAGCGCCAGGCCCTCTACTCTCTTGGGGGTTAAACAATACTCCAGAAAGGACACCTTCCCTTCTCTCTCCTCTGTGCTATGGTGGGGCACCGAAACAATGATGTCACGAAGAAATAACTTCTCCTGCTTTTTCTCTCACCTCTAACCTCCTAGGGGGCTGCCCCAGAATTGCAGAGAAAAACAGAGTACTGGGCGTGGCATTCCTACTTTCTGCATCAAGCCACACTCTTTCAACAGTCCTCCCAGAATGTTCATCTTAAGCAAGCCTGCTCCACGGGCAAAGACAGAGGCCACATGTGGAACCACCACACAAATGTATTTGCCACCCACCTACCAACAGATGGAGACAGGTGCTACACAAGAAAGAGGAACATGGTGACTGCTGAGGCTCAGCCTAATTGTCATTTGCTTGGAAATGAAAGTGGGTACAACAATGTTGCGCAAATGTATCTCCTAAAAGGATGATAAGGTGGGCCCTGGGCTTAGGAAAGGTAGCACTGCCGCGACTACAGGCCTCATCTCTTCCTTAAGGCTACTGCTCACCTCAGCTTTTTCTAGGCAGACATGAGATTAGGGCTCTATCACCTCAAGGTACGAGAGGGTGGGTGTGTGCCTGGTGGTTTTGAGGGATCTGCAGAGCATGCAGGAGTGAGCAGCTGATCTTGCAGAAGTCACCAGAGGTACCCCCTTGCCCTGATAGATGCATACTCCATCTGAACAACGGACTGAGGAAACTGAGTTTCCCAGCTTTTATTTAGCCACCTCTTGGATTCATCTGAGTGCCTCAGCATTGGCTCCTAAAACTCTAATCACCACTGCAAAGTGTCATTTACGTTGTCCCAGGTCAGAACACATCGCCCTAGTTCAACAAGGCACCTGCAGTGCGACACTCCTACCTCTTTGCTCAGATTCTTCATTTAAGCCTTTACACCATGGAAGTGTCGCAAAGGGATTCTTACACGTGCAACTGTCACCATTCAGACACCCAAGATGCAGGTCACGGTGCTGTAGCGAGTGTGATCCTTCACACTCACGAGCATTATGGCACTCATCCTGTAGAGGAGCTGACAGTTGGATCTGGACACACCTCTGCCTGAGGCAAGAGGGAGGTGCCTTTGCTGGAAAAGCCGACTGCCTTCAAGGCAGAAGTCACGCTTCTCAACTTCTTCTCCAAACCCGCTGATGTTTGAACCTGACAAGCACTTTCCTGGAACTCAGCTGTAGCGTGAATATCACCGAATCGCAGAATGGTTTGAGGTTGGAAGGGACTGCTGGAGAGCATCCAGTCCAGCCCCCCTGCTACAGCTGGGCACCGAGAGCATGTTGACCGGGACTGTGTCCAGATGGCTTTTGAGTAACTCCAAGGTGGAGACTCCACAAACACTCTGGGCTACCTGTTCCAGTGCTCAGCCACCCTCACAGTAAAGCAGCTTTCCTTTTGTTCAGGTGGAACTTCCTGTGTTTCAGTCTGTGCCCATTGCCTCTCATCCGACCGGTGGGCACCACTGAGAAGAGTCTGGCCCGATCCCCTTGACACCCCTGCCCATGCCAGATATTTATACAGGTCGACAAGATCTGACCTCAGCCTTCTCTTCTGCAGGCTGAAGAGGCCCAGCTCTCACAGCCTGTCCTCGTAGGAGAGATGCTCCAGCCCCTGATCATCCTGGCAGCCCTTTGCTGCACTCGCTCCCATAGCCCCATGTCTCTCGTACTTTGGGGAGCCCAGAACTGCACACAGGATTCCGGATGTGGCCTCCCCAGCGCTGAGCAGAAGGGGAGGATCACTTCCCCTGACCTGCTGGCAATGCTCTTCCTAAGGTAACCCAGGGTATCACGGGCCTTCTTGGCCATAAAGGCACATTGCTGGCTCATGGTCAGCTTGTTGTCCACCAGGACTCCCGGTCCTTCTCTGCAGAGCTGCTCTCCCACAGGCCAGCCCCCAGCCTGTACTGCTGCACGGCGTTATTCCTCCCTCGGCACTTCCCTGTATTCAACTGCATGAGATTCCCCTCTGCCCATCTCTCCAGCCCTCCAGTGTATCAGCGACTCCTCCCCGTTTGGTGTCATCAGCAAACTTGCTGAGCGGGCACTCTGTCCCTTCGTCCAGGTCATGGACGGACGGGACATGAGGTAACAGGCACAAACCAAAATACAGGAACTTCTACCTGAATATAAGGAAGAACCTGTTTAGTGTGAAGTGAGAGAGCACTGGAACAGGTTGCCCAGAGAGACTGGGAGTCTTCTTCTCTGGAGGGAATCAAAACCCGCCTGAACATGATCCTGCCTAATGTGCTCTAGGCGACCCTGCTTGAGCAGGGGGCTTCAACTAGATTACCCCCAGAGGTCCCTTCCAACCTCAACCATTCTGTGATTCTGTGATGGACAAGCTGAACATGACTGGACCCAGACTTGACCCCGGGAGGACACTGCTGGCAGCAGGCCTCCAACAAGATTTTGACCCACTCATCACTACCCTCGGAGCTCTGCCATTCAGCCAGTTCTCATCCCACCTCACTGCCTGCTCCTCTAAACCCATACTTTCTCTGCTTGCCTAAGACAATGTTATGAGAGACACTGTCAAAAGCCTCACTGAAGTCCACGTACGCAATACCCACTATTCTCCCTTCATCTATACAGCCACTCATTCCATCACAGACGGTGAGCACGTTGGCTAAATGTGACATCCCCCTTGTGAGTCCATGCTGACCACTGATCGCCTTCTTCTCCTTTTCATGCTTAGAGATGGCCTCCAGGATGAGCTGCTCCATCTCCTTTCTAGGGATGGAGGTGAAGCTGACTGGCCTGTAGTTCCCGAGTCCTCCCTCTTGCCCTGCCTCAAGACTGGAGTGAAACTGGCTTTCCTCCAGTCCTCGGGCACCTCTCCTGATCACTAGGACCTTTCAAAGAAGACGGAGAGGGGACTTCCAATGATGTCCGCCAGCTCCCTCAGCACTTACAGGTGCATCCCACCAGGGCCCATAGACTTGCGGACGTCCCATTTGCTTGAGAGATCCCTAAGCCGATGCTCCTCCCCCAAGGGAAAGTCTGCCTTTCTCCAGACTTTCTCCCTCCTCTCCAGGCCCTGGCATTCCGGAGGGCTGCTCTTAGCAGCACAGACTGAGGCCTAAAGAAGGCAGTGAGGACCTCTGCCTTTTCGGGAGCCTTTGTCACCTGGGCCCTTTCCCCATGCAGCAGCAGCCCCACAGTTCCCTCAGTCTTCCTTTTGTTACTGATGCATTTAAAGGAATCCTTTGTGTTGTCCTTGACATCCCTCACCAGCTGAAACTCCAAATGGGCCTTGGCCTTCCGAGCCTCAGCCCCGCATAATTGGAGAAGATCCCTGTATTCCTCCCAGGTTGTCTCTCCCTGCTTCCACACTCTGTACACTGTACGCTTCTGTTTGAGTTTTAGCAAGAACTCCTTGTTCATCCACGCAGGTCTCCTGCCCCCTTTGCTTGACTTCTTCCTCACTGGGAAAGATGATCCTTGAGTATCAGCCAGGCTTCTTGGACTCCATTTGCTTTTACAGCCCTGTCCCATGCAATTCTTCCCAGCAGGTCCCTGAAGAGCCCAAGGCCTGCTCTCCTCAACTGCACCGTTGTGATGGTGCTTTGTGCCCTAGTCCCTCCTCGCAGGACCCTCAACTCCACCATCTCATGGCCACTGCAGCCAAGGTTGCCCCCAACCTTCATGTCTCCAGCCAGACCCTCCTCCTTCCTAAGGATGAGGTCCAGCAGAGACCCTCCCTTCTGTGCCCTGTCTCAGGAAGTTATCATCGAGGCCCTCCAGGAACCTCTGGGATTGGCTGGGCCTCGCCATGTTGTCCCTCCAGCAGATACCACGCTTGTTAAAACCGGCAATGTGGGCAAGTCACACACCGCAAAGGTGGTGGTGATTTTCTCCACGGATCTCGTATTTATTTCTCAGAAAGCTCCCTTTCCTGACTTTTCTGCCAGAGACATCCACTGGAGCAGCGCTGGCTCCACCACTTCAAGCTCCCAGGCCTGTGCCTGCTCCACATTAAGGCCCCCTGAGGATTTCATCCTGGTTCAGAGCTCACCCAGACACCCAGAGCCTCTCCCTTCGCCAGGGGGAGCTCCCATGAAGCACAGCAGCTACTGAGCTGTCCCCGACACCCCTCGCGCGGGATGCCCGCGAAGGGAAGGCTGCGCCGCCCCAACGCGGCCGCCGCCGCCGCCCCCGCGGAAGCCTCGCGCAGCGCCGCCGCGCAACTGCAGCTCCCAGGGTGCACCGCGCGGCCGAGGGGCGCGGCCGCCTGCGCGGCGCCGCGCGGGGCCTCACGGGAGATGCAGTTCGCTGCCGCGCCCGCCCCGCGCCCGGCGCCCAGGGCGCGCGGCAGAGGCGGCGCGGCCCCAGCGGCCCCAACGGCCGCAACGGCCGCAACGGCCGTTTCCCCGCGGCTCGAGCGCCGCGTCCTCTCGCCGCGCCGCTGCTCTGCCCCTGGGCAGCCCACCGTGATTTTCGTTAGTGGAAGGTTTCCAGTGGAGTCGAAGGGGATGGCAGTAGAGCTGTTTAGCTGTAATTTTCCTGGAGGCATGTGTGAGACACGTGCCTGATGAAAACCAGCACATGAGAGGGGGAATTTGTTGGCCTGGCTGTGTCTTCTGTTGTAGGTAAATAGGACACTGCAGTCCTTGCATGATGCTTGCATATGATTCGTTGCTGGAAACTAGCCTGTGCCATTAGGTATTCAGAGTTACACCTCCTGGCCTCAGAGGCCAAACCCCTCCCCCCCCCCAAAAGCTATTGCCTCTGCTGTGCCTGTGGAGGGCAGTGTGCTTGTGAGAGAAAACCTGTGTCCTTCTCCTCCCTATGCAGTCCTCAGCAGAGCTCCTGGCCAAGTTTGGTTTGTGGAGTCGGTCGGTTCCTTCTGCACAACTTGCAGGCAGGATGTTGGGAGAGGTTAACTGCGTTCCACTTTGAGGCACCAGATTTCAACAGACCAGGTGGCCAGCTAGTCTCTGGCGATTGCCTTTGTAGTCAGCAGAGAGAAAGCCAGGCTCCTGAGTTCAAAACAAGGGCTTTCCTCCTCCACTGAGTATGGGAAGTCGCTTTGAGAAACTAGTGTGCCAAAGGGGTGCAACTTCTGTTGGCGTCTTCTTGGGCTTAGTCTGAAATGGGACTTCCAGCTCACCACTCCTGGGATCACCTTCTAAGAGTCTGAACCCCTCATGGTTCGCAGGGCAGCAAACTGCAGCTCCCATCAGCTCCGTGCTGCCCTGTGCCTGAACCTGGCCCAGGTTCAGCAAGCTACTCCAAAGAGCTCCAGCTGCGTTTCTGGAAGCGCTGGTACAGGGCTTTCCATTCTGACGGAGTGCCGGGGGAATACGGCACATACTTAGATAGCTGTCCACTTCCCAACGTGCTTGTGTCAATGAGAGAGGGGATTTTCCCAAGAGGGATGGCCATTTCCCCTCCTCTCCAAAGCTGGTAGTGCCGTTAGTGTGATCATTTTTGATGTGAATGAGCTAGCTGGTTTTGCCTGGAGTAAAATGAACCAATTTCTCTGTGAATTGCCCTATGGATACAACAGCAGTGATAAACAGTCAGAAGTATCTTGCCGATAACATGATCTGTACTCACATGGAGGCCTTGCTTAGTGTCAAATAGCAGACATGTTTAAGGGGCCCCAAATTCTGAGAGGGGTCCCTCTCCCTGCTTGAATTTCAGCTGCCGGCCTCTACAATCCAATTCTCTCTTCAGCTGGACAAAGCACACGGGTGGCAGCAGTGCTTACGACTGCCCTTTTCCCTGTGTGTGTAGGGAAGTTCTGGATGACGCAGATGCAAGTGTCTTTCTACACCCAGATTTGCAGCAGGGATGGGAAGCCCTCACTGCACTCCCAAGAGAGTGCTCTGAGCCAGGAGCTGCTTTTCTGAAGCAGTGGGTATTGCTCCTTTCCATTTTATGCAAACAAGATAGATATTCACCGGAGCAACTGGAGAGATGAAGAGTGGAGAGCGCTGGTTTTTCAGCTTCTGCTGCACGCGCTGGGTATTCCTCCGAGGTTAAATAGGTGATGGGCCCCTTTCAGCATGGACGTTTGAAGGCAGAGAGCATACACAGAGAAACTAAAGTAGTGGACATCTTTTATATGTGGAAAGTACTGCCTTAGAGCAGTAGCATTCTTCTGAAGAGCTTGCCACAACTTCAGATACCTGCAGTGAGGTTAGTGACGTAATTCATACTTTTCATGCTTTGGTCAGTGAGTTTTTAAATGAGGAGAAAGAAGTAGGTACCTCCTTTTTATGGAGATTAGTATCTGTGAATAATGCCTTTGAGGTAGCCCATGTGCATGTTATTAACTTGTTGGTTAATAGACAAAGCTTTAAGAAGTAGCTTGAATAATTCGACTGTTACTTTTCATTTTATTTCTTTTCTGATATTTTGAGTCATTGGGGAGCATATTCAGGTGTGAGCTCTGGCCTTTTGTCTCTTCTTTAGGATTGTTAATGAGTCCTGTCCTGAAGAGATGTTGATTAAAATGCATAAACTGGAATTACTGACTGTCTTTTCTGTCAGAGGGAATTTTCATCAGTCTCTCCCTGTTAATTGTTTCCTTGGCTCCTTAATCTTGTTCTCTTGTTTATTATGGCTCAGTTACAGCATGAACGTATTCTAAAGTGTAAAATCAAAATGGACCTAATGCTTGTAAAGATTTGTATTAAATATTTGCTTTTATTTTTTAAAACTAAGTGAAAGAGCTTGGAGAGAAGGTGTATACTTTTATTTTCTCAATGAAAGTTCATGTGAAAAAATTGACAAAAAAAAAAACATTTTCAAAGCATTTAAAGATGTCTTACTCTCCTGTCATTAAATCTGTGGTTAAATGTGGTTAGATCTAGTTTTTATTTTTTTGTGGTAGATAGGGTCAGCAGCATTGTGTGCTGAAACTGCTCTGTTGAAATTCCCTGTTTTCAGTTGCTTGTTTCTTTAACCAGATACTGGCACCTTGGAAAGAGAGGAAAAAAATGTGTTCTGATAATATGTTACAGGTAGTTTTGTCTTATGTGTCTTAGAAATACTTAAAATTGAATAAGAAGAAGAAGAAGAAAAAAAAAAGATAGGGATTTGTGAACTGTGTAAGGAATGGTGCCTGGCAGAGATACGGATAAAATAGGAAACCAAAAGTCAGTGGAAAATGAGATAAGCAAGACAGAGACTAAGATACAGAAAGAGATGGCAGTGAGTAACTGAGAAAGATTAGGAGCTTTGAAAGGCTCCTGGAGGCAGGTTCTGGATGTACAAAGAAACTGAGAGTGGTTATGACTAAAGGACTTAAGGAAATGGGGGAGAACTGGTTAGACAGAAAGTGGGCAAGGCGACTTCTCAGCACTGAAGATAGGACTGGAAAGGGAACCTGGGCAGAGACAGAAGAGGGGACTGAGCCTGAGGAGAATGAGCAGCTGTTTCCATCCACTGGTAGGTTTTTCCTTTTATTCTGGTAGAGAGCACAAGGTTCTGTCAGTTATCACCTCTTTACCTGTGTAAATGCCTGTGAAATGCAAAGGTAGATTTCTCTATCTTCTTTCAGTGCCACATAGCACTGAAATTTCAAGTCTTTTATTGCTGTCAGAGCCTTTCCCTTTTTTTTGCAAAAGTTGTTTGCAAAAGATGTTGAGAGGATGGCAGTTGCAGGAAGAGAAGGAATGATAGCAAACTGTCCATAGCAAAGACTCTTTGTTTTTTCCCCTCGGAAACTAGGCTTTGTTCGTATTTGTGCCACAGAGTTCATATGTGACGCTAACCTGGTCGTTAAACCATTATGCAGGAATCTCTGAAAAGTTTGATGTAAGCCTGGAAATCTCGTTGGTGGAAGTTCATGCTGAAGTCAGTGAGGGTTGTTCTCTGACCACCGTGTGCTGACTAATGGTAAGTACTCTGAAGTGGCACCAGTCATCAGTTTACATAGTAAACATACAAGATGTGCGCACTTCTTTAAGGTAAACTTCCAGAATGTGAACAATATCCAAGAAGACAAAATCATTTTTTTTGGTAATGCAGCATCAAATACTGTTACATCAATTCTCTCAGTTTAGTTTTTTGCATATGTCAGTATATTTAATTAGACATCGTCTGTGATTAACTTTCTTTCTTAGTGTTTATCTCTCTAATTTTTCTAATGCAGATTTTATTTGCTCTGTAACAGCGAGGTCCCCTAATTGCTTTGACTAAGTCGATTGCCAGTTTTACCTTGATATAAGCATTTTGTATCTATCTTTTTACTTTCATATCAATATCAACTTTAATTTCTAGATATGCGAACGAAGGCATTAAATTTTCACTGCTCTTCAGTACTCAAAGAAGTTAGTCATGTTTGAATCCAGAAAACAGATTAAAGGATGGCTGCATTGAGTGAGACCAAAACATCCTATTTCTGGCAATGTCTAGTAAGAGTAATGTAATAGCGTAGAAGAACAGGGCAAATAGAGCAATATTTTCAGGTGTTAGCTCTGAAGTTCAGATTTACAACAAGAGGCTGTGATTTTGTACTTAAGCTTTGATGCATTTTCTTTTGAATTTTTATAATGTTAGTAAACACATGCAGAATTCCTGCAACTATGGCAGGTAACATCTGCACAATGTGTAGAAATATCTCCTTTTTCTACCCAATAATTTGATCAGTGATATTTCTTGAAAACAATCAATGAATGATTGTTTTGTTTTACGCCACTCCTGATAGTACAGACTTTTGTTATAGCCATGCTACACTTTCTCTTTGAGGCTGAAGTGCTCACTAATTTAGTCACTGCTTGTACCAAAGACACCTTCATACTGGAGTTAGATTTACAATTCTATGAACTTTCAAAAAACTTTAAGAAAACGTGTGCTGCTTTCCACCTTCCATTGCTTGGCTGTGAGGCTGTCCTAAGCGATAGGCTGTGCCACAGTCAGTAGTTGAATAATTTCACACTGGAAATTTTTAGCTCTGACTGCATGGCTGCTCAGGTGAAGCATAAACAACGCTCACCTGCAGCTGGCCACACGGCCGGGGAAGAAAGTGCTCCCAGGGCGTGCAGAGCATAGGGCAGCAGCACGGGCTTGGCTTGCAGGGCTTATGATCAATACAGCGCGATGTCTGTAAATGCAAACATACAAGATGACAAAGCAACTGAATGAAGACTATATGTATTTTTTTTTCTTCGACAGTATCTTCTGCTAAAACTTCAATTTCAATACATCGTCGTCAGAAAGCCCCTAGCAGGGCTCGCCCTGACCCGAGCACTGCGCTCCCTGGTTGCGCGTGGACTGGCGAGGGCAAGCGGTGAGGCGAACTACATCTCCCATCGGGCCCCGCTCGGCCCCGCGCAGCGCCGCAGCGGCGCGAGCGCGCGGTGCATCGCGGGAGCTGTAGTCTTGCGCCGGCGCACCCGCGGTGCAGCTCCGGAAGTGATTCTGCGGCCGCCTGGGGGTCGGGGGCGCGGTGGTTTCCGGGAGTCGGCACTCATGGAGGCTCTGAAGCAGCCAAGCGTCTGAGGGCCTCGGCGGCTGCCGCCGCCATGTTCGGCTGCCTGGTGGCGGGGAGGCTGGTGAGCGCTGCCTGTGCCGCGGGCTTTACCCTCAGCCGCAGAGCTGCCGCGTGGGTCTTGCTCTTCCCCTCGCCCAAGTTCCTCTCGGGGCCGGCCCCAGGCCGAGGGCAGCTTGCAGCCCCTGTCGTGCCTGCCCCATGAGTCTGCTGGCTCCTGCCCTTTGTTCCCCGAGGCAGCTGCACTGTGGAGCCTCATTGCCGGCATCCTTCCTGAAGGCAGTCACTCTCCTGTCTGTTTGCACAGGCCTTTGAGGTCCTGAGTCAGCTTCGAGCAAGCTGGAAGCTTAAAAGAAGCTTTCCATGGCCAGGCTGTATGTTGGCTGCAAGGATGTGGCACCTGGGGTAAAAAAGGGAGGGTTTCTTTGTGCTGTAGCGTTTAGCCATCCTGAAAAGTCTACTGTCTGAAAGCCTGTTGTGTTTCCTATGTGAACAGGTTTCCATGACTGTTAGAGCTGTGCCAGCCGGGTGGTCAAGAGCCACAGCTGACAGACTTGGCAAGCTCTGCTGCACCCTGTCTTCCTCCTAGGCAGATGGGGAGCAAAGGTATTCTGATGCTGTAGTCCTGAGTGGGATGTGCAGTCAGTGTAGCTGATGAGGTCTTGTGATTCCTTTATAGCAGCATTTTGTAAAATTACTGAGTTTGCCTTTCATCTGAGTGTTTGCTACTTTAGGTTAGTGCATTCCCCATGTCTTTGTTACATTCCATCTTGGGTGTAGTTCTGAAAGGGGAAGATCACAGTTACAGTTGAAAGAAAGAGAACAAAATCCTTACTAACATTGTTTTTTATTTATTTATTTTGGATTTTTTTGTTTTGTCCTAGGTGCAGGCAGCCCCTCAACAAGTGGCTGAGGACAAGTTTGTCTTTGACATACCGGACTATGAAAACATCAACCACATTGTGGTGTTCATGCTGGGAACTCTGCCATTTCCTGAAGGAATGGGAGGATCTGTCTATTTTTGTTATCCAGACCAGAATGGGATGGCAGTGTGGCAACTGCTTGGATTTGTCACTAATGAGAAGCCAAGTGCCATCTTCAAAATTTCTGGTCTCAAATCTGGTAAGATTAATAAAACGTAGCAGTCAGTGGAATGAGTGTGTTGTTGTGTGCCTGAGGGACTAAATGTTGAGAGGCGTTGATCAAAGGGGTGCTAGAAAAGCCAAACTGCTGTGTTTTTTCTGGTAGTCCCCAGGAGACAGGAGGAGTGGTTGGTGGGCTTTGTGGAAGTCTGGCTGTTCATTAATGCTCCTGGAGGAGTTTCTCACTTGTTTTCCTTTGTCCACAGTGTTGATTTGTAACTTTATTGTAACAGTGTTGGCGTACAGGTTGCAATGCTTTTGTATTGGGAAGCTGAGGAAGAGCAACTGTGCGCCTTCTGTGCTATGGTTTTAGGCATTTGGCTGGAAATGCCTGTGATATTTTCTTGTGCCTCCTGTTGTCAAGGCATTGCATTTGCTGTAGTGCAGAGCTGTCTTTTCTAGTGAGTATTTGCTACAATGACTCTGGAAAGCTAGTGTTACCTAGTTCTGCTACCGTGGGCTCTGTGATGCCTCAGTTCAGAGTATCATCTCTGGAAGACAGTTTTCCAAATGCTTTTTATTCTTGATGTACACCTGGTAAAGATATGGGAGTCAGAAAAGACTAGTGCTACATGAAATATTTTTTTTTCTTTTTTTGATTATGTGGGTTTTTTCCATGCATGCTGTCAAAATGAAGTACCCCCAAAGCACACCTTGTTTTCTAATGAAGGAATGGGTATGCCAGTCATGCAATTTGTAGAACTATTGTGATAAAGTAATATGCATTTTTTATAGGTGTAAGCATTGTTTACAACCTTTAGTTTCTATTTAGATAACCATAGAAGATGCTACGAGAAAAGGTATGTATTCAGCAGATGGTATGCTTTCTTTTTAATGAGTCCTAGATAGTAATCTGACATAAGGGAAGGGCTTTCCAGGTACAGGGCAAAATAATTTCTGGTCATGCATGTGACTCAGAACATGTAACAGTTGTGTGAAAACTTCATTTTTGTGGTTTTTGTGTCCCAAAGTTGTGGATTAAGTGAAACAGAGTGAAGTGTAGAACCTACTTTATTCCCTTGGTTACTGAAGTTTTTCTTGTGCTGGAGTTTTTTTGTTACATATGTCTTCAGAGTGCTTTGTAGCAAAAAATATTTGCAGATGCTTTTGAAGAATAGCACCTTTAGGCATTATTTCCAAGTGAATATTAGTTTGCTTTTGTTTGTATACTCCTGTCTTGTAAATGTGGCTTCAGTCCCTTGAATTTTCTCTACATTGTTTTTTATGTCTGGTTTGGTTGAAATGTTGAGATAATTGCTATAATTCCTGTTGGGAACAGAAAAGTTGCAAATGACTACATTTGAGGAACAAATCTGTGACACAGCTGAATGCATTGGCTGTGCCCTGTAGCAGGGCTGTGTTTCACCTGGAGAAAGCTCTGCCTTATTGTTGTCTACTGGTTGTCTGGCTCCAGAGTCAGTATAAGCTTTAGTTTCCCTGCCTGTAAACAATTGTCTGTTGAAGAGGACTGTGTAGAAAGGGGAGACATGAGAGTGTGATCTTAGAAAGTAGGAACCATCCTATTGAAATCTGTTTTGCGTTTGAATATCTCAGGTTAATTTCTTGAATGTGACAAATGTCATGTCATATCTGCATCAAGTGGATGAGTTGCCAGGATGTCTCCTGATTCAGAGTATTTGTTTTCAAGCATAACTGCATAATTACTTTTTCTGAGAGAAAGTGACAAGTAAATTTTTAAGTGAGGCTTATGAGAAGCATGGAGATTGGGCAGATGTTCCTAAAATGGAAAGGTTAGGCTAAAATAATAAAGCTAAGAGGTAATTTGGACAATTAATAGCAGAATTAAGTTGATTTGGCCTTTACTTCTGGGGGAAAAAAAGAAAAGAAATAGTAATAAGGAGTGTTTTATTACACTTCTACAAGTTCTTGTCAACTATTCTAGCTTGTAAATGGAAGTCAGCTTTTTGTCGCTTATGTTGAGAATAGCTGCATTAAAAATGATGGAAGAAGCTTTACATAATTTTTTTATAAAATGGCTCCAAGTATGTATTATGCCATTAGCTTGCTTGCTGGATGTTACATAGTTGTATTGATTCTTGTGCTGCAGAGTAAAAATGCTACAGCCTCAAAATTCTGCAGAGTGATATGTTTGCTTGCTTAATCCCATGTTGAGCAGAACCAATTCATGCTTTCAGTAAACTATGGCATTACTTTTAAGTTCTCTATGAAGCAGTGGCTATAGGAAGATTCCTCTTTCAGGCTGTGTGATGAGCAGAAGAGGGCTACAGTGTTTCTGAAGTGGGCAGGTTTGGTCAGTTGAAGGGGTCTAGCATTTTATTGTAAGTTGTGAAAGGTTAACTGTAGAATTTTTCACTTGGATGTGAAGTTTATGCTTTGTATCTAGAATTCCGTAGTACTTTACAGGTTTTGCCATATGTATGACTTGCCCACACTGCCAGTCATTGTAATGACTAGTTGTGCTGTAATAATACCATAACTACATATAATTTATTGAAGACTTTTGGCCTGTGCAGATCACATGGAATGGCATTGCCACAGCTTGTTTAGTTTTCTTCTTCCTCCTTTCCCATGCTCACTTATGAAAGCCACTACATAGGAACATTGCAATATTATCAAGGTTGTTTTGCTAAATGAGCTAAAGAGGGGATTACTTTTGCGAAATACACTCTTCTTGTTTGGTGTGAGTAGGACAACAACATGAAAAGCTGGTTTGAGGAGTTCATGAGGTTCTACTCTGTCCATTTCTCCAGCCTGTCAAGGTCCCTCTGAATGGCAGCACAGCCCACATTTGTATCACCCTTTCCTCTAGGCCCGAACTGCTGCCCTACAGCGTAAGTCCCATACATTCTAGTAGTGCTTCTTTGAATGGGATTTATACATTCTTTTCTGACTACTTTATGTGCTATTTTGCCAATCAAATGTAGATGAATTCCATTTGACTGCCCATAGAGAAGGGGCTAGAAAAGCTCTTTACCTCACAGTTGTAAAGTTTATTTTCTTAATCGTGACTGGAAGTGTGATATGAATGGAAAACACAGTCTAAGAATCTGTACAGACTTAAACAGTACAGACTGAGTTCAAACAGCAATGGCATTTCTCAAAAGGCTTCTAAATAACTTTTTAGGAGACTAACTCTTCTTCCTGGCCTTATGTTAAAATAGTGTTTTAATAGCACAGTGAGTGTTTTACTGCTAAAGTGCCACTGGATATCAATTCTAGAATGTGGAGTACAGTAAGAAAACTTAGATCAGAATTGAAAGACTTTCTTACTAGTGTGAATTTTACATCAGAAGTGAAGGAGAAGAGGACGGTAGCCTTCTGATGCAAGGTATTAGGATAGTGCAAATAGTTTCTGCCGTCTTTTTGTGGGGGGGGGGCTTTGTTTTTAATGCGCAACAGATTCTCTTATACATTTACATTAATGTTAAATATTAGAGTGCATCTCATGAATTGGACTAATTCTTCTTTTCTTGAGATTGATTTGGCAGACTAAATCTCGTGAGAGTAGAAGAGAGAGGTGATGCAGAAGGGGTTTTAAGCTAGTGTATTCCTGAGTACATGGAGGACTGAAATGTGGCTTCAATTGAAAGGGCTATTGAATTTTGGATGTGAGTTCTGTATGGGTTTGATGTTGGCTTCCTTCATGGTAGAGCTTTGTATCTCTGCAGAAGAATTGTTGGGGTTTTGAGATCCTCAGTCTTTTGAACTTCAGTTTCATTCTTTAAACTTATGCTTTTCTTGCTGGCTGAGTTCTTCGCTGTGGAGCTGAGTCAGGTGGTGCTTCACATTCCAGTCAGACTTCATTGCAGCTCAAGGTAGTGCTTACAGGTCTGTAGGATAACTTTTGACTAGTTTTGCTTTCTCTAGCTAGTAAAAGGCTAGAGAGTGGTGCTAAAGCATTGCTTCTATGTTAGGAGAACACTGGTCTATTGTGTTAGCTCAAACTTACCTGATGTTAGTATTTGCTTACTAATAGCATTGTGCCCCCTTAACGCCTATCTTTTTCCTACTTTTTCCTTGTTGGATACTGACAAAGAAAAGTGAGGAATTGCGGTGACTGTAAGCAATTGTTACTGTTTGTAGAATCTGTAGCTGAAGTTGGGACTGAAAGTGCTGGTTAAAACTCAGTTGAAAAAGATCAGAAGTGATGATGAGGGCTGGGATGATGCCTGTATAAGAGTTTTGCAATTTGTAGGTGTGTTTTCAGCCTATTTTGTTATTTTCTCTGTGAGTTTTGCAAAACTGGAGACATTTTTGTTTCACAGCTGTTGAGATGTGACCTTTGCTGTAGTTGGTGGCAATTTTGAGCAGTTTGATTGTACGTGGGGCTGCACACTTTGCTGTAGGGACAACTTAAAGTCAGAGTGATCTTCAAAGAACAGCCCTTAATTATCACTGTCCTAAGACATTCACTAGCACATCATTTGAATGAGTGAATCAAAAAATTGTGCAGCAGTGCTAAATGTGTTTTCTGTAGTCATTATGATGGGAGTTAAAAGATTGGCTTCTGTAAAGAAAGGTATTGCTGTGTCTTTTACTCACAGATCATATTTGCTATTGTACTTGGGATCAATTTCCATCATAGGAGGCTTTGAAAGTTGTTTGTTTGCTTTTCTATTCTTAGAAAATTTCTTAAGACCTGCTATATTTTAAATTTACTTATTCACTAGTCTGTCTATTGTGTGTTTATGTGCTTATGTGTACTTGCACATATGTTTGGACATGCGCTTTTCTTCCGGATTTCTGTGATTGGGAGACCTCTCTGGTCGTAGGGGAGAGTACCTTATACAGAAGAAATATGATTTAAGTAAAACTGTCCTTGTGTGTGTACCAAGTCTAATATTTATGCTGTTTATGATATTTTTAGGGAAAGGAAGCCAACACCCTTTTGGTGCCATGAACCTCCCTCAAACGCCAACGGTAGCCCAGATTGGAATCTCAGTGGAACTGCTGGAGAGTTTGGCCCAACAGACTCCTGTTGCAAGTGCTGCTGTATCATCAGTAGATTCATTCACTGAGGTAACTTGGGCATTCTGTTTCAAGAAATCCTCTGGAGTACTAAAGTTTAAAAACTGAGCCTCTGAAGATCTTTTTTTTTTCCTTTTTTTTCTTTTTTTCTTTTTTTTTTCTTTTTTTCCCCTAAGCTGTTATAGGTGATTACAGAATCATAACTAACCTAATTTGTTGTCTAATCGTTTGGATGCTGTGGTGTTTTGAGATGACATTGTATTGCCCTGAAAGAATATGTCTCCTGCAGAAGATTTTAGATTTTTTTTTCTTCTCTGTTCAGTGGAATCAGGTAACTTTACATTTGTGAGGCTTCCTCTTAGGAGCAGATGCCTACTGTTTCTCACACATACTTAGTCTCTGATTTATAGATGTTGGAACTTCAGACTATAGACCTTCAGGGATGGTCAAAAACTACTCAAAAGGTAACACAGGCTTGAGCGTAGATGCATGTAGAAATGTAATGGTACTATTTACAGTTGAGAAATCCTTTTAATGTAGTTTTTCAGAATTACAAAATGATGCAGTCTGCCACAGAAGGTTGTATTTTTTTTCCTGCAGGCCAGGACTTGGGCTGCAACATTAGGACTTGGGCTGCAACATTAGCCATTTTTACTCAGCCGGTCTGATAATTTGAACCTCTGGAAATCCTCAGCCAGTAACAGTAGTCACCGAGCCATCTAACAGCAGTACTCAATGCGAGCTAGATCTGCATGGCAATACTTGATTTCCCTAATAGTGTTCTGGATGAAACTGGTGTCTGCAAATAACACATCAGATCACTGTATGATTCTTCTGAATAGTTACTTTTGTCTTGAAAAGGCAAGAAGATGTCTTTGAAATCCTGTTAGGCAGGTGTGTTTTGAGTTTAGGCTTTGATCTTCTCTAAGTTCAAATCAATGTTCCCAGAACCTCTGATGGCTCTGGCATCATCTTTTAACACTTAAGTCAAAGAGAGGCTTTGTTTGAGGCATTTTTTTTCTTGCTTGCTTTTCATTCAGACACTTATTCAAGTAGACTGGTAATTGAACAGAAATTCTGATAATAAAGCTGATAATAAAGCAGACCGACAGCTGTTTGTATATATTAGGGTTAATCGAGGTTTTTTGGCTTATTGGGGTAAATGACATCTAAATGTTATTTCTGATGCTACCGATTTTTATAATGGCATTAGTTAGGTCACCAATTAATAATGTGCAATTTGAAGTCATTTGCAAGCTGGCTGTTGGATTTTCCTAGCAATAATGTGTAAAGAAAAGAAACACCTCATGATTATATGTCACTTTGCAAATGTGATTTCCAGTTAGATGGATTTTTCCCTGTTAAAACAGGATAGTATTTTAACTGAAATTTTACATTGTTTTCAAGGAATGTAGTTCATCTAAGGGTTTGAAATGATTACGCTTGTAGAGAAAATTTATGAAGGTGTTATGAAGGAAATATTTGAAGGAATGGGTAGAAGAGGAAGATGATACAGATGATTTGGGGAGATGGGAACTCAGTTTGTGAATGGCTAAATGACTTTTTTCAAATCTTGATATCAGCTATTTGGAACTGCTACTTTGTAGCAATAAAAATAGATTCTATTAAAACCAGAATCATTTGTCACTATTCTAAATTAAGCAATTGTTCTTCCACTGTATTTTAAGAAGGCTTATAAAGATATGATATACTGTACATAGTTACAGAAAGTGGGACAAAAAAGTAGAATTTTGTGTGAGAGTAGAGCGAGACTGAGGATACATTGCTTGGGTTCTAGGACATCATCTCCTTTTTCCACATTCTCTTTGCATCAAAGTAGGTGGTGAGAAGTTCAAGAGTACTGACACATTGCTCCAGGCTCTGTATTTCTCCACCTTTTTTACTCTGAACATAGTTTGTTTCCCACTGAAACTACCCGTATTTGCGTGTGTGTGTGTGTGTGTGCGCGCGCGTGTGTGTATATACATATATATATACAAAAAATCTTTAAACCCTAATGAATAGGGGAAAGAGGAAAGGAGATACCATACAGTAACTTCTTTGTAAGCTAACGAAGAATTTCCAGCTCTCCAATCTTCCTCACGTAAGTCTGGTTGATTCTTGACTAAAATCTCTCAATCCATTTTCATCGCTTGTACTTCCTCATTCCCACATTTTTTGCTATATATCTTTCTCATGTTTTTCTCGGCAAGAACATGTGGTAGAGTATCAACCCTTCTGTGATTAAAAACTCAAGGAAGTTTCATTGTTGCTGGAGTCTGGCTCCTGTCTTGGCAGGCATCTCTGGAAATTGTCATGTAACAAAGCGGATCACTGCAGGCTTTTCAGCTGGTTTAGCAGCTAGTGTTTTGCTATGACCAGGACTTTGCCACTTTGTCCCAATGTAGAGTTCTCCCAAAGGTTTAATTTAGGGGAGACGAGTAGTAGTCACTGTGTCACTAGTTAGTCACAGGATTTTACTGAGATTAAATCTCCAGATGAATCAGGGAAAAATGTTCTTCCTAAAGATCCTTTATCCAGTTAGATAAGATTGGGCAGGGAGAGCAGAAATTGAAGATTCCAAGATGATTTCTTGATGGTAGAAGGATCTGAGGACAAGACAGAGCTAGGATGTTTTGATCCCTTCAGGTCACCAGGGAGGTCTGTATTAATATATTCCTCTCCCCACTGTGTGGAATAACAATGCTAATTTTACTTCATGTGAGCTTTTAGTATCAGTTAAACTTTTGCATGAAAATTTAAATTGGGGAAAAAAAACTCTTAAAAGTAACAGTAAAATGTTTCTTTTATTTCAGTTCACTCAGAAGATGTTGGATAACTTCTATAATTTTGCTTCCTCATTTGCTGTTACTCAGGCACAGATGACTCCAAATCCTTCTGAAGCTTTCATTCCTGCAAATGTAGTTCTGAAATGGTAATGGAAATGATCTCAAGCACTTTTTTTTTTCTCTCCTCATCAAAATGGCTAGTTTCGAGGTATTAAATTACTGTCATACTATATGGTGAAATAATGCAAAAATATTTAAGTGTTACAGATTTGCTACTGTTTATCTGAAAGAGATGTTCTGTCCACTGTTTTTATATTTACTTGTCTCAGTGTCTTCATATAATGATTTTTATTGGAAAAATACTATGCCTATGAGTTTTGCTCCTTTTAGAAATGTAATCTGTATCATATAGGGATTTTGCAGTGTTGCTGATTCTGTAAATCCTACTCAAGCTTGGGAAGACAGAACATGCTACATGTCTCAGTTTGTGCTTGTTTGTTACGCTTGATCTCTTTCTAGACATAGTTCCAGCATAGTCTGTGAGTCTTAAGTGTGTGAGAGAGGTGGAGAAAACATGTTCCCAGCTGGCCTGATTGTACCACCAACAAACCTTGAGCACAGATGAAAAAGTCTCTTAAGAACTGTTTCTCAGGGAATAATTTCAGAAATAACTCATTATGGGGATAGCACATGTAGTCTGGTGAACTGCAGCCAGTCTTTAGAATGTCTGAAAAAAATCTTGCCTACAGTTTATTTCTCTTTAACCATCTCTACAGTATTAACCTAACCGGTGGTTTTAAAACAGTATTTTGGGCTCTCTGAATTCAGTTTGTTCATTAGTGTGGATCAGCATCGACATACAAGCACTTAGCGGAAGCAGTAGGTTTCCTTTGTGCAATTGATGCAGAACACTCTTTAATAGAAAGTAATTCTTAATCTCTGTTTTTTGACGCTGGGGATTGTTGTTGCTGTTTTTGTTTTATGACAATATTTTGTGCCTAGGCACTCTGTGAATATCATAGAATCAGTAAGGTTGGAAGGGACCTCTGGAAATCATCTAGTCCAATCTCCATGCTCAGCAGGGGCACCTAGAGCATGTTAGACAGGGTTACATCCAGGCGGGCCTTAAAGTTCCCTAGAGAAGGAGACTCCACCACCTCTCTGGGCAACCTGGTCCAGGGCTCTGACACTCTCACAGGGAAGAAATTCCCCCTCACGGTCAGGCAGAACTTCCTGTGCTTCAATTTCTGCCCATTGCCTCTTGTCCTGTCACACGGGACAACTGAAAAGAGTTTGTCCCCATCCCCTTGACACCCTCCCTTCAGGTACTTGTACACATTTGATCAGATCCCCCCTCAGTCTTCTCTTCCCCACGCTGAAGAGGCCCAGCTCTTGCAGCTGTTCCTCATAGGGCAGGTGCTCCAGCCCTCTGATCATCTTTGTAGCCCTGTGCTGGACTCTCTCCAGTAGCTCCATGTGTGTCTTGTAGTGGGGAGCCCAGAACTGGACACAATATAGGTGGGTAAGATCTCTGCTGACAAAAAAACAAAAGGAAGACAGCCTAAACAAGCAGAGTAATGACTGCTCCTTCCTTGGATAATGCTGAATTTGCTTTTGTTTGTTTTAAGCAATAAAACTGTGTGAAGCATAGAACCACAGAATAGTTGAGGTTGAAAGGATCCTCTAGAGATCTAGTCTAACCCCCCTGCTATAGCAGAGGCACCTAGATCATGTTTCCAGGGCTATGTCCAGATGGCTTTTCAACATCCCCAAGGAAGGAGCCACTACAGCCTTTCTGGGCAACCTGTTCCAGTGCTCTGTCACCCTCACAGTAAAAAAGTTTTCCCTCATATTCAGATGGAACTTCCTGGCATTTCAGTTTGTGCCTGTTGCCTTTTGTTCTGTTGCTGGGTATTACTGAAAAGAGTCTGGCCTCTTTCTCTCTACACTCTCCCTTCAGGTATTTGTACATGTTCATAAGATCCCCCTCAGCCTTCTTTTCTCCAGGCTGAACGACTCCTATGAGAGATGCTCAGCCACTAATCACCCTAGTAGCCCTCTGCTGGACTTGCCCCAGCAGTGGCTCCTTCTGTCTCGCATACTGGGGAACCCAGCACAGGACACAATACTCCAGATTTACCAGATCTGAATAGAGGGGGAGGATCACCTCCCTTGACTTGCTGTCAGTGCTTTTTCTATTGCCACTCAGGATACCATTGACCTTCTTGGCCATAAGAGCACATTGCTGGCTTGTGATCAGCCTACATAACTCTAATAAACCAAACAATTGTCTTAAATTTGAATATACAAATCTCTTAATGTGACTAGTCACCAAAACCCCTACATTTTTTTGGCTCTGTCATTTTAATATATTCAGTTATAGTTTATAGTATGTAGAGTGTCTTAGGTCTCTACAGTGCAGTGACTGCAGTAGAAATTCACTGTCTTGTCTTAGAAATAGTCATTAGTCTGTCTTTTGTTTTTAATTTGAGTAGATTTAAAACCCTTCAAAGTCTCTTCTCTCAATTGAATTGGAAATTGCAGCATGCAGGAGATTTTGTTGTTGTTCTTGTGTTTGTTTCATTAGTAGTACCTTTTGATACATTGCAGCTTGGGTAGTAAGGATTAAAAAGGGTTTTCAGACTTCTGCAGCGCAAAACCTGTAGCTTATTTACTAGAAAAGATGCATATTGTATGCTTTCCCTCGTCCTTCACCTCATGTAGGTCAATAATGAATGTTAATATTCAGTTTCCTTGTGTTTTGTTTGTTTTTGCTGGTAAGGAAAGTGAAATAAGGATAGGATGCGTGCATACTTGATTCTACGATGCATTAGAGGATAACTCTTTCTTATTAGATTTTACTGGAAAGTTACCTTTCATAATGAATGTGGAGTTGGATAGTAGGTGAGGGATGATAAAAAAAAAAAAAAATGAGGACTACACTAGTCTTGAGATTTCTATTAGAATTACAAGGCAAAATGATGCATAGCCATGACTACAGAATTGTATGCAGTCAGCTTTCCCTTAGCTGCAAGCAGGTTAAGTGTAGCCTGCCAGTAAGCCATCTGTGAGCGGAGACTATGGTTTCTTCAGGCCTCAATGAGTCTGGTGAGCTTGCTAGCTCATGTCCAGTGCCCTGTGAACTGAATGGTGCTGCATCCAACTGTAAACTAGATTGAGCAGTGCTGGAGGGGATGGTATGGTGATACTCGAACCGGACTCAGAAGCAATGATGTTACCTTGTTTTTTTGTCCCCCAGTTATTTATTGTATCCCTAAATGGAATGAGATTTTCTTGTTCTGTTTTTGCTGAGTAGGTTTCTGGGATATATGTGGCTTGAATACTGTGAGATGGACAATCCTTAAGCTAGTGTTTTCTAACTGCCAAAACTTTGATTTCGTAGGCCAAATCATGTCATGTATGGAAAAAAGCCAGCTGGCTTACAGTTTTGCTAAGGTGGAATAAATTACCTCAGTGATTTTTTTTTTCCAATGAAATACATACATACAGGTCTTGCTGTGAATGTTCCTGATGCAGGGTTGGAAAGCAGGATTTTACATCAATGTATTGTAAATTATAAGGCATTTCATGGTGAGGATTAGATGCAGTTTTCTTGTTCTCTGCACGGTTTACATGATTTGTATCATTTTGAAGCCACTCTAATTTTGACATCTTTTGTTTCTTCTAGGTATGAGAACTTCCAGAGACGTCTGACACAGAACCCTCTCTTTTGGAAAACATAAGCTTAAATCATGGCATTTGAAGTGCTTTCTAAAGAGTATTATCTGAAAGATGCAGCAATTATCTCCACTAAAGTTTTTTTGGGAAAAAACGATTAGTCTGAATAGACAACCTTGTAGCTTTTGTAATACTCTCAAAAATTATTTAAAATTAAAATCCATGAAAACTACTTGCTTATGCCTTTTTCTTTTAAATTGAAGTATGTGACGTCAGCAAGAAGTTAGTGGTGCATATGCGTATTTAGAAATAGTCTTCTGCAACTGTATGTAAAATAGAAGGAATTAAAAGATGAATGACGGCAGCGTGGTTTCATATTTGTGGTGTGAAGTTTTCTGGTGGTGGTGAGCTGTAAACAAAAGAAAGTAATATCTATCTTTACCTCATTCTTAAGCATGATCAAGCTACTGATTGAATACATTGATTTTTGTGGCTAGTACTTAAGCTGTAAGTTTTCACATTTCATAGACAACTGAGATTCCTGTCCCCATGAATGTGTACTGTACCATATAAATGGTACAACTGTATTTACTACTTTTTCTCATTAAGACACTTGACCTCAATCTCAGGGTAGCTGTTTTTAATTTTTCCTGTGTGAAAGTGTAGTGAAGAGAAATCTTCTGGGACTCTTCCACCACTACATGCCAAATAGCATTGAAATGGGTGTTATGGGCCAGTTAAGAAGTGAAGGTTTGTATTTTGTAATCCCAGAGTGTTCAATGAGATGAGTTGGATTACTGGTGGTGGAGGTATTTGATTAATTCTTACTTCTTTTCAACTTTCTCTAATTATAAAGAATAATGTGGAGGAGAAAAATTAGAATAATGCTTCTTAGTATAAGCCCTTCAGATAGTATCATGAAACAACAAATAGGCCTTTTTTGGTTTTGTTTCCATCCCAGGGGCAAAATGAATGCAGTAAGAACCATTGTCTTTATTCATTCAGTCAGGGAAGAGGCAGCATACTCCACCACTACCAGAAGTTGCAGCCAAATTTTCTTCTCTAGAGGTAACTGTAAGGTCCACAAATGCAGTGAATGGGCTGAGCCTCAGCCTGGGAGCAGCAAGTTGTGGTTCTTGGTACACAGCCTTCCTTGAGGAGGGGGCAGCTCCCCAAAATGACCAGTTCAGGGCAGAGCCTGGCAGAGGCCCCTGATGAGGGAGGCTGTAGCCTGTCTTGTGACATATGGGTGGAGGTGACAGATTAGCTCTGTCCTGGTGATGCAAGCCACTGCCCAGCCTTGCTCCCCTCGACTACCTGCACACTGCTGGGAGGTGCCAAGTTCTGTTTTTTCTCTTGAAGAGCAACTTTGCAGTGTGAAGGAGAATAGGGGCAGGGGAATAGTGTTGGAGGGCCATTCTGTCCACTGCAGAGAGGGATATAACATAGATGGAAGGTAGGAACATTGATATAATGGGGCTGTTGTTTCCAGTGCTCAAGATACTTGCTCCTGATTGTAAGGCTTTCAGGAGCTATTTTGACAGTGGTCTCTTAGTGCAAACTATTAGAAACTGCTATTGCAATCTGGGGGCCTGAGGTAGGTGAGTGTGCAGGACTGATGGCCGCAATCAAACGCTTGACTAATTTTCCTGTTCAGTGGGTTGCACTGACCAAACTGAGTTTGAGCTGAAGAAAGTCATGTTTAAAGAAGGTGAAAGTGTCCTACAGCTCCTGCTGTGCTTGAGAGTGATGGCTTGAGTAAAATTCAAGGATTAGGGAGGAATTTCTTTCTCTCAATGAAATCTGTGTTTCGGTGGAGGAGTCAAGGCTCTCTTGTCTGGTTTCATCCCACCACATCTTCTTGTACCTCCACACTGGTAGCACTGGGTGCCAGAATGGGCTGTCTGGGGACCTTTTGTCTTGTTAAACGACAGTCGGCTACTGGAACGGATGACCATGTACCAGTTCAGAGGCTTGTGTTTTAACTGCCCAAGGATTTTGCAGGGTTATACAGGCTTATCTATGCTAACATAAATATTCCTAGTAAGAAGACAGATTGAAATGTTCCAATTTCTCTTGCACTCTTGCATGCAGGTTGTTGTGTATAAATGACTGACAGAAATGCAGAATTTCATTAAAAGGTCCTGAGAATAGCTTTAGCTCCTCCAGAACAAACAGACCACCAAACGACTGTTAATAACACTGCCTTTAGTTAGATTCAGATGACTGAGGCATGAAGAATTTGATTTCTTTATTTTGAGGGGATTTTTTTTCTAAATAACCTCCTTTCTGTTCTAGCCATCAGCTGGGCATACCTAGAGGACAAGACTCCAGCACCCAAACCTGCTGTATTTACTAATAAATCTGTGGGGTCTTGAAGGTGGTCAAAGTAATCTTCAGATGTGTTGTGCAGCTCTTCCATATTACATCTTAATTAGAAATATTTTTTGGTCTGTACCTTAGTCTCTAAAATACTGAATGCAGGGAGTGTGGGCACAGTTACAACCACCTTATCATGGGACCTGGATTCAACTAGATAACTCTGTGGAAAGCTTTGAGCCTGGAAGTTGCTGAACTTGAATGTAGTTTGTACCTCTCTTCACTCCTCTTGCTGTTTTCTAAATTATATATATATAAAGGGTTTTGCTCTGCTATGCTGAGTTAGTCTTACGCCATTTCTTTTGTTGGGACATAGTGAAGAACTGTGTGCTACAGACCGTCTTTTTCACTTGCTCCATAGAACTGGAGTTTTTCCTATCTGAGGAAGAAAAATAATAATGAAATTCTCCAAACTATTTGTTGGATTTCCATACTGTAGTTGAAACTTGAAAGGAGCTCTTATCAGCATATATTTATCCATTTTTATGGTGCTACAACTGGTGCTTTGATAGGATTTCAATAGCTATTGAACTGGTCAGGCATGACTTGTCTGCCTACCTGGCCTCGACATTGGGTACACTCAACCAGGTGCTCTGTAGATTTCTCTCATGTAGTCACTTGCCTTGGCAACATGTAGAATGTGGAAAATAGCTGTGTGGAGTCAACCCAAGGATTGATCCAGCCCAGCATCCTGTCCCTGAATGCTCAGGGAAAAGGGTAGGAGAACCCGGCCAATTGACAGTGGTACTTTCCATAATCCTTCCTCCCCCTCCATGGGGAATCCATGGCTTGGTGCCCCTTGGCACCTGGGGATCCCACTGCTTTTTGAATGCGGTTGTCCTCTGGCCTGGCTGCAGTTATGTGACAGGCAGCTCAGCAGTTTCACTCTCTGCTGCACCAAAATCCTCCTGGTGCCTGATTGAGAACTTACTCATGATAATTTCCCGGGATGCCCCTGAGTTCTAGTGTTAGAACTTGGGAGTGATCTGTCCTCCTGTTTCTTCCTGCTGGTCCTGAATTTGTATACCTTTGTCACCTGTTGGATGTGTTCTGCCCTCTGTGTTAAGGTAGAGGGCTATTGTCAACATACCGACGGTGGTGCATAGGTTTGATCATGCTTATTGTCTTGCTGTGTAGCTCTTCTCATTAGGTTTCTACATGCATCTGTGTCTGGGCTCTGCTACTTGCTACTGTTGAAGGGGGCAGGTGGTTGTTCCCTGCCTTCTGTTGCAGAACCAAGAGACTGCAGTTGCTGATGAGCTGCCTGTATCCCTGGGACTTCATTCCTGGCACTGTTGTCACTAGGCTGATGGTTATTGTACGGCCATGGAAAAATCCAGAGAGCAGCACCTGAAGGTCTCAACTAAGTGGGGGCTCTAATGGGCTTGGTGCTCTCCTTTGGCTTCATAACAGTAGGTAACTAAGCAAAGCGATGGAGTGGGATATCATTAATCCCATTTTCTAGGCCATTAGCAGAGGCTCAGAAAGGCTGAAGGCCTGTGGAGAGCAGAAACATTGTGTTGCTGTAGCTCTGTTGGTCTAATTCCACTGCAAATTTTGCCTGTGACTCTGTGACCCTGCTGGGAAGAAAGGCGGCTTTTCTGTCCTTAGGTGTACATCTACGCTTCGCTTGCCATGGCAATGCTTAGAGGTAACCGTTGCAACGCAGTAGTTTTCCCTACCTGTCAATCTGGGCCTGTTTTGAGGCCTGCCCTTTCAGATGTGTTTAGAAAGCGGAAAGAGGAAAGCAGTCAGCACTTGGCTGAAGGATTTGCCCAAAGCGAGACAAGACAGTTGTCGTCTGTAGGGTTTCTGAACCAGGGCCTCTTTTTTTTTTTTTTTTTTTTTTTTTTTTTTTTTTTTTTTTTTTTAACTGTAGTTTCCTTGACCAGGACCCCCAGTTGCTCCATCTGTACCTATTGGGTGTTTGGCACTATGTTCTTAGACACTGCGCCAAGAAGGAAAGACTGTTTTGTCTTTCCTGTGTCTGTTCCTTCATGCTAGAGGTGCAGAGGAGACTTTGGGAACAATCCAAACCCAGACAGACAACACCTGTGAGGTAGAAAAGCAGGCTACCAAAATGGCTTAGCCTGTGTTTCCTTCTGCTGTCAAGTTGCCTCTGTTAGTCAAGAAATTTTTCTCCTAGTTTTCTGCCTTTGTCAGCAACACAATCATTTCTTTAGAATCATCTTACCTGCCTCTTTCCCTGTTGCAGAAGTCAGGTGTGATTGATTGAGTTATATCCTAGAAAGCTCCATTTGTTGGGTCCATTCTAACAGTGTCATTGTGTTTTCCAGTAAGTTTTCTTCTGCAGTCATTGGCTAATGAAGTGAACAGCTTCATAGCTCATGCTACGTAGTATTATATTGCTAGAATTTGTCTGCAGCTCATGAAGTTATTTGAGGAAAGACTCTTTGAAATGGAATGACTCACAGTTCACTTGAAGATTGGATCTGTATTTGTGAAATTTCCAAATTTCTTTTGTGAGAATTAAATGACTAAAATGTATCCTAAATGAACCCTTCTTTGGGTCAACGTGTATAGGAAAACTGATTTCTTGGCAAAGAAAAAGCCTATTTATAGTGCAGTCAGCAAAGGTAGGTCTTGGGTCCCACATTGCAAAGTATCTCTGTTCGTGACTCAGCTGATGGAGTCTTTTCTTTAGAGATGCTATGACGTTAGTCAAAGAATGTGTGCAAGTGAGTACAGGGTAAAATCAACATGAAAACATTCTTGGCAAATCGGAGAGCAAGAGACCTGCATGTGCTCTAGGTGTGCTGTGAATAAGAGATGAGAGATGGTCTCAAACTGGAGCAGGGAGGGTTTGTATTAGACTCTGCTTCTAACAGTGAGAGTAGCAAGAGCTTGGAGGAGTGTCATGGATCCCCTCCTGCCTCTGCAGGCTCCAGGCTCCCTTCCTCTGTCGCTTGCTTTCCTACTGCAGCCCTCCAGGGTGTTGCATGTGCTGCTTTTGAAAACAAGGGCCTCCACAGTACTTCTAAGCCGGCTCTGTGGCAAGATGAGTTGGTTCATCAAAGTGGCAAAAGGACAATGGTGCCCTTTATGCAAACTGGTGGTGTCTTCGTGTTTCCAGGCGGCAGTTTAAAGTGGCACCTACATCAGATATGAAAACTACTACTGAGAAACTTATCAAGCCCTCCCAGGAGAAAAAACAGAGAAGATTATTTTCCAGAGAAGACTAACAGAAAAGGTAAGGCCAGGATTAACTCCTGAAGGGTTTTGTGCCTTTTCTCCCAGTCCTCAGTGCTAGCTGCTCAAAGCTGAGGTTAAAAGGCCATGTGTGGCATAGGATAATAAAGCTACTGTAGCTCTCTTTTGCCTTGTTGGTGAATCCCCTTGGGTGAGACTTTCTGGAGCCCACTGGCTACTGCAAACTCTTCTTTTGGTGGTTTGTGCACCTGGGAGTAAATGTAAAGGGAGATCCCTCAAAGTGCTGAATACCAAATCAGCCTTGAACTGGAAGTAGTGGAGGTGTTTTTCTCTCTCTCATGGAATCAGTTTGTTTTCTTTTGGGAGGAAACACTGTCTGGAAATGATTTTAGAAAAGGCTCCTTACCTGTGCCAGAACTGAGCTCTGTGTTACAAGCTGGGAATTCCAGCCTCTTTCTTAGTTATTAACTAACTTCCCTGGAAGAATGCCTGTGAGTTGAATGTGTCGAAAACATGTATTTGTGCAGATGAAGCTGATACAGAGATCCAATACTCTATGAAATAAAACTACTTCTCCAAAAAAGAGTCTGTTAGGTCTCGCAGCCAACTTTTTGCAACAGAAGCTATACAAAGAACAGAAATGAAGTAATACCAACAGGAATAAATTGATTTGCAGAAATGAAGTGTTGGACAAGTTCCTGTATCAAAAAGGGCATAAAGACTAGCAGTGACAGGGAATTAACTGTCTGAATTGTTTTTGAGACAAGATTGATCATATCTGCATGTCCTTCTCATTGGAATCCTCACCAAGAAGCTCTTTCAAGAGGTGCTTCATGCTCACAGGAGTTCTTCTGGCTCTTGATTTGAAGGAAGGACAAGAAAAACAGGAGAAGACAATGCTCAGGTGACACTCTTCGAGGAATGGTAGAGGGTAACACTGTTGTAATGTTGTCATTGGCTTGGATACAAGAGGCTTGTGTCATGTCACAGAGACCACTGAATCTTCATCAGAAGCAGAGCCAAGAAGGTATGGGCTGAAATGGGCATGTAGTATTTCTTTGTCTTTCTCCTAATACCTAAAACTTAACATCTTTCTTTTTAATTCCTCAGCACTCTGGAGAAGATCTACCAACAGGGCAAGTACAAAGTGTATTGCAAGTTATGCATATCAGATATGAACAATATTGGAATGAAGAATATCTTATGATACACTAGATACAACTCTAGATCCTGCACATCACTTCTTAAGTTTTCCTCTGTGAAGGAGTTAGTTCATTCTTTGAATTCTTTAATGTTGTAATAATAGGATCAGCAATATGCCTTATTATCTGTTTATCACTACTGAATGACAGTGAAGTTTTTATATTTATGCACGTATTCATTAGGATTTACACTACAATTATGTTTATTTAAAGCAAATTTCAAGTTTGGGATTTTATTTATTTATTTATTTATTTAGCTTCCTGTGACAGGATATGAAATACTGAACAAGCAGCATGTAAGCCTTGGAGGACTGCAAAAAGGCAGCTCAGGACATAGGGACCCAGTTTCTATGCTCACAGGACACTTCTCTGAAGCTAGTGCCATAACTGTTCAACTGTAACTATGTTATTTTTGGCTCAGGGAAGCTCCTATGCTCTATTTCTTGGCCTCTCCTAGGTGTCAAAGCACAGGTTATCTGAGTCAGACAGAAATAAATCATTCTCAGCTTGCCTGGGAACAGTGTTCTGCATTTTCTACAGAAGCCATTCTTTTAAATCTTATTCTGCTGTCTTCTGGTGTTCACACACACACATTTTCATGCATACTTTAATCTTAGTCTTAATCATACCAATTTTAATATTTCTGTTACAAGACTTGACAAAACCTCCCCCCTATTCACTCTGCCAATGTGCTGCTCTGGCATCTGAAATCTGTAGGGGAATGTTGGGGTCATGGACAGTTTCCACTGCTGGACAGTGGTCCTCAGCCATCCCACCACAACTTGGCCAGGCCCAGCATACTGTCCCTCTTGGTTCCAGTGGGGGCCTATCACTAGGGAGGTTACCAGAGCTCCTCTCTATGTTACCCTCTTTGCAGATGTAGAACTGTTAGCAACAGGTGGTGTTGCTTTTTCAAATGCTAAAAATATCCTTATAAATGCAAAATAAAGACCCCTGCTGCCTGTTACCAGCTGGAGAAGACTACCTATGCTTTGCAATGTATTTGTGGGAATTGTGAATGGAAGATATATTAAAAAATCCTGGTGCTAGCCCACTGTTATTTGTATGGATGAAATAGAATAAGTATTTCTGTTTGATTCACTTGTCTTCAGCAGGAAGCCCAGGTTTGAGAAGTACTGAGACACTAGTGCAAAACTACCCCAGTCCCAGGCCTCAATTTGGAACCTTGGCAGGTGAATTTACCACTTGCTAGTTCTTTTCTCCAGCTGGCCATGAAGAAGTGGAATAAAAAAAAATGTTTTAAAGCTTGAGGTGTTGCAAATTAGTGGGGATTGGCCAAGCACTGGAGTCACTGAGGCAGGAGGAGAAATCAACTAACTAGGCAAGAGCTCATCTTACACTGCCAATTTGCTACAGACCCATAAGGCTACACCATGTCTAAAGGGCACAGGGCAGGCCTGAGCTCAGCATGGCTGTCATGCACTCTTGAGGCATGAGATCCTGTTTTTGTGTTTTCATCTAATTCTCTATGTAGTATTTGCCTAAAACTTGTTGAATTTTCTGTGCAAGGACAGCAACAGAGCTGTTACAGTGTGGCAGCCCCGTGCCAAAAGCTGACCTCAGCCTGTGGTGAGGTCCTAGAACATGCCTGTGACAATGTGATCTCCACTTGATCTCCATCCTCAGGTCAGTGGCTTAGTGCCATTTAGGTAAAGCAAAATGACATGAGGCAAGCATATTCCCTTTGTGCAATAATTCAAATGTATTTTCCACTCAATATTAACTGGTATCAGTACAACACACACACAATTATATTATATATAGAGGACATCTGAGAAGAAGGTAGACATTTCTGGATAAAGGAAAGGCATGAATAAGAGGAAGAAATTCCAGCCAAGCTGAGTCCAGACTGATATGAAACCTCACTCATAAATCAGTGCCTGATGTATCAGGCCACATACTGGGATACTGCTTGAATGCACAGATTGGAAGCATCTATGAGTCTCAGAACATGGGTGCATTAAGGTCTGGACACTTAATAAGCAGGATTTTTGGACAGTAATTTCATGTTTTCTATGTAAAGGGTGATTGTTTTGTATTATGAGCTTGGTCTGTTCAAACTAGTTACACTTGCAACAGCAACAATAACCTTTATGTAGGACAGTGGCTGGGTAGGTATCTTTTTTTTTTTCTTTCCTCCTTCCCTAACTACCTTTCTCTCTTTTTGCCAGTGTTTGTTCCTCTTCAAGTCAACTCAGTCTCTGTAAACTGGTATTGCTGACAATTTTTATGTTGTCCTGATACTTTAGGAGTTCTTACAGCTTTTTGTAATGCTAGTTATTCAGGAAGTCAGAGAATAATTTAGGTTTGAGGAGATTGTTGGAATTTACCTGCTCCAAACTTCTGCTCAGAGCAGGACTATCTTCAGTCGGATCAGATGTTCAGGATCTTGTCCAGCCAAGATCTGAATATCCCCAAGGATGGAGATTCAACCCACTCCCTTATTCCAGTGTTTGGCCACCTACACAGTGAATTTTTTTCCTGATATTAAAGTTTTTATTGATATAACTTGCACTTGTTGCATCTTGTATTCTCACTGTGCACCTTTATGCTGAGTCTTGCTCCGTTTTACCTTTAACCTTTTCAGGAGTGCTGAAGATAAAAGTTAGTTTCTCCCCTTCTCTTTTTCTTCTCCAGCCCAAGGAAGCTTAGCCCTTAGTCTCCCCTCAGCCCTGGCCTTCACAGGACTCACTCTAGTATGTGAATGTTTTCCTTTTATGTGGTAGCCCGGTGCTGGATATAGCAGTACAGATGTGATCTCACAAGTACTGAACAGTTCGGATAATCGCTTCCCTTGACTTGCTGGCTATATTCCTAATAACGCAATTCAGGATGCAGTTGGCCTTCTTTGCCAACAGGACACACTACCAATTCATGTCCAGCTTGTTGTCCACCAAAAGCTCCAGGTCTTTCTCTGCAAAGCTGCTTTCTAGTCAGTACTCAGTATCTCAGTGTTGCGCTGGGCTATCTCCTCCCAGGGGCAGGACTTTGCCGTTGTTGAAGGTCCCTGAGCCCATTCCTCCAGCCTGTCTGAATCCCTCTCCATAGTAACTCTGATCTCTGCTGTATCCCCCTCCTCAAGTTTTGTAGACCGCAAGCTTTCTGAGCGTGCACTCTGTACCATCATCCATGTTAATAAAGATTTGGAACAGTATTGGCCTCAGTACTGACTCATGAGAAACACCACTAGTAGCCAGTTGGAACAGCAACTAGTAACTTTAGTAAGGAGAAATCAGTAAACCAGTTGGACTTAAAATGACCATGCATCTTTGACCCTGACAATACAGGCAGTTTTCCACTTACTTTATAGCCCACTTCATCCACTTCATATCCCTCCAATTTTGCTACAAGGAGACTATTGGAAACTTGATAAAATCATAATAAATGCTACCTACGGCTATTGCCTTGTCTGTGCTACCAGTTATCTTGTTACAGAAGGCAGTCAGGTTGGTCAGACGTGACATTGCACTTCATGAATTCATTCTGTCTGTTCCCAGTCACCTTCTTGTCTATCATGTGACTAGACAGAGTTTCCAGGAGGATTTGCTCCAAAGCCTTCTCAGAGACTAAGGTTAGGCAGACTGGCTTGTGGTTCCCCTAGCTAATGCCATACTGATGCCATGGCCTTGTATGTCTTCAGGCTTAAGTGCTCCCTAATTATGTTTTCCTCTCTTGTGGGTTGTGTTTAACTCCTACAGATTCTGCCACTAGCCACCGGGACCTGGGAGGCATGAGAGCTGGCTTCAACAATAAAGGCTAAGGTGAAAAGGCTTTAAGCACTTAAGCCTTCCTTGTATCTTTATTATAGGTTACAAACCTATCAAACATATTTTCTTTAGCCTTTATTTTGCAGCTGACATGCTTGGAGAAGGCCTTCTCACTGCCTTTCACATCCCTTGATAGTTCCTACTCCATCTGAGCTTTGGCTTTCCTGACTCCATCGCTGCACACTTACACAATGTCTTTGTGTCTCCCAGGTAGCCTGTCCATGTTTCTACCCTCTCTGTACTCTGGAAAGACTGAAAATAAGTAGGATGAGTTCCTCAAATCTGTTCTACATGGGATTGGAATTAGGACTGCATTGGTTTAGGCCAAAGGTTCATCTCCACCAGGATCCTACCTCTGACCGTTATGAAAGCTGATGTTTATGCAGAATTAGAGCAGGTATACAGCAATAATTCTTCCCCAGCCTCCAAGAATTTACATTGTACAGACTTCTTATACTACATCTTTGTGTTTAACAGCCTCACATCATTTTTCAATGAATTTGTGCAGGTGCTTTCTGAACCCTTGCACAGGTCTAATATTCAAAACACCTTTTGAAAGAGAGCTTCACAGGAAAAAAACTCCATAAAAAGCGTGTTGCTTTTTTTTTTTTTTTTTTTTTTTTTTTTTTAATTTACTGCCCTTTTCTGTATGTTCCCCATGTCTTATACAGGAAGAGACAGTAAATGATGGGCCTTTTATTTTCCCTCTCCAGGTCATTATTGAGTTCACGAGCCTATGTCATATTCCTCTTCATTTTTTTTTTCAGCCTGAGAAGTCCTAGTCTATATAGTCATTCTTCTGTGCAGAAATTATTGCATATCTTTGATCATCCTTGTCATGTCTTGTTCACAAAGAAGTTGAGGCTTTCTTCCTGCTTTCCCAGGGCCAGAGATCCTTTTTCCCCTCTGCTGTTTGACATTAAATGCAGAAGGACCTGAAAAAAAAATCTCCATCAGATTCATAATGTTTCAGCCAACTACAGCTACCTGACTATGTATTTTATTAGATCAAGGCCGAACAAGCTACCCACGGTCCATTTCCCCAGGATCCACTGGAAGGAAGCAGTCAGCCCTGTAGCCAATTCTAGTTGCCAGCTCTTGAGAAAATTCATCCAGTCTTGATCCTGGTTCTGATGAAGTGGGAGTAGAACCACTGAGCTGGATCAGCAGTCGGATACTAGCCAGATCTGTCACAGGTGGGTGTTTCTGCCACTGCAGGAAGGTGGCAAAGCTCTGTCAGTCTGTTAAAAACATAGTCGCCTTCTCTACCTTCTAGAGTTAGTGGCTCTCGTAAGATTGAAATTGTCCTCCAGAGGAGGATCACTGTTTGCTACGGAAGGTAGGGAGTGCAGCCCTTCTAACAGAGGTGCCCCCATTACAAGTGGGAGGAATCCAGTTATTCCTCCAGCTAAGGATGATCTAGCAATGATAGATTTAGCTATGATGCAACAGATTAATTTGGGAAGAATATGCCTAGCTCTTAAAATTTCTTCTATTCCTCACACAACTTTTTGGGATCCAGGTTCCGTGGAGGTCTCACTAGTCCTTGCTGCCTTTAAGATCTTTGAGTCATTACGGAGAGGTACTGAATATTTATCTGTGAAGTCAAAAGTTTTAGGACTGAGACCAAACTTACACTTTTAGGCAAATGACACTTTCTGTCCAGCAGATGGTGATAAAATACCAGTATTTAGCCTATCAAGCACAAACTATGACAAAACTTAAGAGACTGGCTTTGATTGTGTCCCAGGGAAAAACTGCTCAGTTCAAATAGTTTACACTATTTGAGTACACAGTGAGGATAGAAGCAGTATATGAATTTATTCATGACAAGTAATTAACCACTCATAAGTGAACTATACATTCAAGATGAAAATTGGTTATATAGCAGATAAACCATAATGCTGGACACTTGCAGAAAGTTACTAAACACCAACAAAGTTCTAGACACTCTTCTGCAAGTAATCACAAGAAATTCTGGTCTCTCCCCCACTGTCACACACATGCACATCCCTCTGGGACATGTGGGTCACACCAACTTCTTCCTGAAATCCTGTCCAAGTGATTAACTTGCTATTTGCGTTCAGAATTTAAAATAAACTTCACAACATTTTTTTTTGTAGATCAGTTCCACTGTGTAAAGATTTTTTGATGATATCTCTATTTAAAATCTTCTAAGTTACACGACCGATGTGAAATCTGCACTCTCTGAGTGTTCCTCCAAGCATAGCTCTTCTTAAACACTTCAAACAGCCACATCTGACTTCTCCAAAGTTATTAAAATAGTTTAATTCTGTTTCATCTGATGATGCACTGCCTCCTATCTATATGCATGAATATAAAGGAAATAGCATACAGCTGCATAAGGAGAAAGTTTACATTAATTTATAGTGTAAGCAAGATACTCATTCTCGGGATTGGGCTGCTTGATGGGTGACAGACAAAGGTGCTGTTCAGATATTCTTTTCTGGATCCAAATGTGGTGGCTCCAAAGGTTTCTGTTCTCTGCCTACACTTAGCTGCTTGTCACTCCTGTGGTGGCTTTTTGCCTCTTCACGTTGCCTCTTAGGCATTCCCCAATCTGTTTTGATCAAGATAAGCTGGGTTAGTTTAAACACATTAAATATTAGATGGTGATTTGACTGTGCTTTGAGCCTCTAACTTTCGGATATCCTCCCTGGCACTCATTTCTGTCTTCACTCACGACTGCAGACAACCTCTCTCTCTTTGTGGTGCTGCCCTAGATGCCCAGGAGCTCCCTCCGTGTTTCGAAGCAGGACAAGTGCTTTTCGTTCAGTGTCACCATGCTAGATACAACGGGAACGAGAACAGTGGCAGTAAGAGCCAAGGTGCACATGGATTCAGGACTTGCTTTTGCTATTTATGTACGCGTGAATAACTCCACAAAGGGCAGGTGTAACCAGATGAAGCACTTACTTACTTACCCTCATTATTGTACACAACCTGAAGGGAAAAATGCTTCCTACTAATGCTGGAGAAAGGGCGTAGGGCTGAAGGAAGCACACTTCTTGGGCATCAGTGATGGGGAGTGTTACGTGTCTCTGGACACATCCTTCAATGAAGTTTGCCAGTATAAACCCAGGGATATCATCTGTGCATGTGTTTCCTTCCAAAAAGGAGTGCTTGTGCTGTCATGAAGATTTATAATTAGTAACCTGCAATATCACAGTGCTCAGCACCAAACAGAACCGTTATGGTGGATGTTTACTGGACACAGAAAGGGGCAGTCAGAGTTCAGGACTGCTTTCATGATCCTTCCCATGAAGACACTTTCTTTTCCTTTTTTTCCCCTTGTTCTCCAGCCAATCCTGCTAAGCAATCCCTCAGCTAGCTCATTATAATAACTTAGTTCTGTTTTAAACTCCTTTTAAAATGTGGGTCTGTATTTCAAGTACAACTAATATTATTTAAACAGTGGCATGCATCAGTCCACTGGCAAAGTAGGAAAGGCCCAACCAACCAACTAACATTTATAATCTCCCCTAGGAATAAAAGACGATTTTTCCCCCTCATCTGATAAATCCTTGTCATGTCAAAGATGTTGTAATTGATCTTTGTCATTAAATTCAATAATGCCCAAATTTACAGATCTACCCTCTTTCAAGCTAATGTAGATAAATGAGGTTCATGGTAAAATATTGACTTTTACTTGACACCTATGCACCTCAGCACTTTATGTGTTTGATTAACATACAAGCAAGGCTGTAAAATCAAATAAATGAATGCAAGGAGTAATGTTTTATTCTCCTTAAATGATATATGAGACTCAGCTATTTATAGCGAGGCATTGGGAGAGAAATGTAAAGCTAAGCCATTTCTAGGAATGCTGATACAGGAGATTCAGTGAAAAATTGATATTCGTATAAGGAAACTTCTGTAGGGAAAGTCAGAACACCATGTAATGGTGTAAAGCTCATTTGTCTGTGCCTTGATCATGGTATCTAGCTAGTGCAGTCAACAATTACATAAGAAACATTTTGGAGAAATAAGACATATGTTTTTAACTCTTAGTGACTCGAATGTCTTGCTAAGGGCTGTGCTTGATCATCTGTACGGATATCTTTAAAACAAAATTTTATATTTCTCTGCAGGCAATACTATGGCTCAGCCACGAATATTGGACTTATTAAAGAGGCTTATTCAGGAGAGATGATTATGCAGGAGCCCAGACTGGGCAGTCACACTGATTCTCTCTTTTCTCAGAGTCTCTTTTTCTGTGCACTGAGCTGGCACATGCAAATCGGAGAAGGTGTATGCTAATGTTATGACGTTGCTAAACTATTAAGAGTGGACAAAAATAATTTAAGAAAGGATCCCATCAGAGACATGATTCTCTTTAAAGAGAAATTTATCCATAGCTGGGGGAACTGTCCCAGAGCTACAAGAGTTTTCAAACCACCTAACTTTAGCACAGGCAAAATACCAACTCTTTTCAGACTTACTCTCTCACTATTTTGACCCATGCAAAGCACAGATTCTCAAGTGGTGCAAACTGCCAAAGGTCCATTGACATCAAGAGAAAATCTTCATCAAATGTAAAGGATTCTGTGTTTCTGCAAAGATTGTGTATCAACTATTTTCCTGGCAGGTACAAAAACATGAAAAATGGGACTAATGTAATCACAGACTATTCATCTATTTTCCTTACCAGTAGATTCATTTTGGAAAGAGCAAGATTTAGACAGCAGTCAAAGAATCCCCTTCTGCTTTCCTTTGAAGGAGGAAAAGGTTCTTCAGACACAATGGGGAACCTGACCGGAATAGTTCTCCAATTGCAGGAATCCTGGGACAGAACACTATGGGGATACCCCTTTTTCAGAACAAAAGCAATTATTGCAGAAACTTAATTTCCTTCCAGAACAGTGTCAATTTTCAGGAATAGAATCTCTTCAATTTTGGAATAAGGAGTCCGTAAGGGAAGACTCTATAGAATAGCAGTCATCCACCTGTGTGTTTTGGTGGGTCTGTATTTACACGGGTCAGAAAAAGCTGGAACAAAATGCAGTACTGGCACTGTTTCTTTCAGCCTCCTCAGTCATGCGGCTACCCTGGCCCCGTGTTCCAGAGTAGCTTTCCTGGCCAATTTTCTCAAACTGCCAAGCTCTGGAATGAGGGGATTCTACTTAAAATTCCTCTCAAATAAAGATTTTTAAAAAGGAGGAAAGTCTCTGGAAGGAAGTAGCTCACAAAGTCTCTGCTAGAATCCATTCTGCAGACGGAAGTCCTTGTAAAGTCTTCCCGAAAGAGGTTTCTGTCTGTCATGGTGTTTCTTCTGTGGAGTTTTCTGCTTGATGGATTCACAGCTATTTCAAAAGGCAAGGGACTTGACTTTAGTAGGAAAGTACAATATCTTGAAATGTCACAGGATTCAGTACTGTTTTCCCTTTTGAGCTTAGTAATGAGATATTACATAAGCAGAGCTTGGAAGACTTGAGTTTGTTGCCAGCTCTGTAACAAACATCTGGGGAATCTTAGGGCAGCTGCATGGGGTGGGATCCACTAGCTCTACCAAATGTAGACATCTACAAAGTCACTTGAGACTATCTTTATAATTAATGGAGGGAAATAGATGCTATCATCTGAGATATTCTAGACATCTGCTGTAGGATGTGATACACAAATAAAATACCCGTTTTTTCCCACTTATTACAAAGACAACTCAGGACAACTAGGTCAGGTATAGATGTCTGAAGAGTAGATATCTAGAATTAGGTGAATTAGGCTGAAACCCGTTCTAATCTTAGACTGTATCTTTTAATTGTGAACCACGAAGAGGGGGATGAAGGGATGTGAAAATGGATCAAATACTCTCCTAGACAGATGTGCTTCAGATCAGGAGATCTGGATGCTCTGAAAAGGATTATGTCCTCTTCTATCACCCGTAAATGTTCAACAGATTTTGAAAACTTTTTAAAAATTGCCCTTGGATAGAAAAGTGAAAGTCTTCACACACTTCACACACACTTCACACAGTTTCTTTGTCTCAAGGTCATCATGAATTAATTTTGGAGATCCATGGACTCAGTTGCCTATGTCCAATCAATTATGGCAGGTAATTAAGCTATTCATTTTAACTTCACTGCTGCACTCCAATGTCCTTGTGACTCTGATACACTGGCTGTTTTTTTTTTTTTTTCAGTAGAAAATTTGACTAGGTAGTTATGCATTATTTTGATAAGGGAATTTGTGGAATGGTGTCCTGTGAATATGTTGCGTGAAAAGTTATTGCGATGTGTTCATTGAATAGAAACATTCCTCTCCTCTTTCTAATGTTCTCCTTCTACCTAGCTTTTGATTCTTTAGAGCTGTATAGTATTATGAATATGCAGTTCTCTATAAGTAACTCATGTTCCTTGTGCATTTGTAGCTCTGGTATTTCTTATCTCCTCATGCCCTTTGACAAATTTACACTGAGAAAATTATTGAGATAATTACAGCTATCATCCTTATTTTATAAATTAAGACACAAAAAGTTTTTTATTGGCTTCAGTGAGCTTTGTATCAAGTGTGTCAGTCAAAGTTTCACAGCATGTGTGACACATCTGAGGAAAGAATCCAGAACACCTAAATCTTACTGAGTGTATGGAAATAAATACAGATCATTAGGATTAATTAAGATCGCAGGCTGCACTCAGTCTTGTGTGGTCTTTGCTTTCTGTTTTAGATCATCAATATCCACTACTGCCATTGGCATTTTAGTCTGGACCAACACACAACTTTGTAAGGCTCATCACTGCTACAGTACTGAGACATGCATTCACTTCAATGGGTGCATTAATGCTTGTGTCCCTAGTTACAGTAACACCCACAAACAGGATAGCACTCCAGTTCCATGGGAAAACATGGCTGAGACAGAAAGCTCCCTGAGCCTAGCTTTGTAGGCACAAGCACCAGCTGATCTCCTCACCCTCTGGGTCCTGCTGACTTCTAGCTGCACAGTCAGTGGTGTCCTGGCTCCCTTGGAAGCTAATCTGCTGCAGTTGCAAAAGTTTCTTCACATCTAGGTGACCCTTCTGCAGAGCATCCAGAAAATGCAAGAGAAGTGGCAGTGTGAGCTGAAGGAGTATAGAAATAATGCCCTCCGAGGTCACTAGATCCACCAGATGCTGAGACCCAGGGGAGTGCTTTTCCTGGGCTGTTAAAGCCAGGCTGCCATGGTTTGGTCCTCAGGTCCAGTGTGTAATGATGCACGCTCATACACTAATTCACAATGCAGACGTGGCTGGCTCTACAGATCAGCATGGACAGGGAACAGTACCTTCGGTGGCAACCACAAAAACATCCACAGCAATCACATAAACAACAGTACAGGCAGCCACTCCTGTTCCCTTCTCGGAGACTGCTGTCTGCTAGTGACCTAAGAGGATGTCAGGCTCATGGCTGGCACTCAGACCTCTTTTTGTGCTAGTCCCAGAACTTGAAGGTCACTAGTGGATCCTGTACACACACACACACAGAGTTCACTGGGAAGAGGATTTAATTAAACGATAAGACACTGCTGTGACTAGGTGAGGGATTGGCCAGGTAAGGATACTAACTAGCAATAGGTTTACACGCAGCCAGCCCCTTTTATCTCCTTTCTCCTCTATTTTCACACACTTATTCCTGCCCAGTACACCTTGTTCCCTCGCTTTCTCCATCTTTGATCCTTCCTCTAAACATCTCATAATGTTTTGTACCTTCCCACAGTCCCTTTAAGATGTCCCCTAAGGAGTTTTTCACAGTCAAAAAAATCTCTTTGCTCCATCCCAAAATTCTTTCCTCATGCTTCCTCTAAGGAGTCCTATGCCCCTTTAGGTAATGACCTCTTTTAGTACCCTCAGCATTCCAGCCAGTTTTCTATGGCTGACTCATCGTGGAGGATTTTGCAGTAAGGATGATGATTAATTCTCCTCTGAAATCTCAGGAGCAGCCAATTCAAAGAGCTCCATTAGGCTACTGGGGTTCCTCCACCTGCTGTTATTCTGTCCTCACTGGGTCTTTGTTTAAAGTGATTAGGCTTCAGTCAGATAACCTAATAGGTGCTTAAGTTACGTTACTGGAAAATGCTCTCTTACTGTGTTCCCATTTGATTTCAATTTATACATTTTCTTTTATTTCTCACTATGAAGTTCAATTAACCATTTTTATAAACACTAGAAAGTGGCCTAGCCGACAGTGTACCAAGATATTTGGAGCCAGATTCTTCCTGATGCAAAGTGGCACAGGTCAGCTGAAGTCAATAATTGTGCAGTTTCGATCACATGTGAATGTGTTCTCCGATGCCTGATGCTTTAATGTTTGCTTTTTTATAGATGCAAGCAACAATTACAATTTGCTTGAGGACTAGGAAACTGCTAGAAAGTCCTGGATTTGTAACTTGTCTGTTTTCCAATGAAAACTATTAGGAAAATGGACACCTCTCATATTTATATTCTATGAAGTTTCAAAGACTTGTAGGGATTATATACAACTTATCTAACAGAGGAATCCACTGAGAATGTTTTTACTGAGCTTGGTAGAATTGCTTCTCAAGTGAAGTTCCTTGTACATCTTGAGAAGTAGGTCCAGATCTGAGCTTATAAAGTGTAATAATAGAAAACAGACATAAAGATCTGCTTGTGGAATATGTAGAAGATAACTAGAAATGAAGGACTCCAAATGAAAATATTGTTAACCAAGACAGATCCCCTTTAAAAAAAAATACATTAAATATTTAGTAAGCATTCTCTCAGTCACACAAAGTTTAGCAATACAAGGTGAGGAGTATGGTAGTTTCCCAGAAATTGTCTGTATAGACATATATACTTTACTCAGAACTACTTATCTCAAGAAATATGACATCTAAATTATGATGAATTATAAGAATTTCCTAAAACCATGTGAAGTAATATTTCTGTATCCTTCTCTCTGCAGTGCTAAATATTCATAGAGATCCTAAATATTACACTAATCCATTAATAAATGGATTAGTACAGTATGATTAGAAATAATGACTCTTTCTGTTCATTCAGGATGCCTCCTGGTCCCTTGGCACAGAGAAGCGATGCTTGGTGGACATATAGAAACACCATTTGTCTGTAACACAGGTTTGCTGGGTCCCTGCACCTGCTCTGCCACACACAGAATCACAGTAGGTTGGAAGGGACCTCGGGAGGTCATGAAGTCCAAACCTTTACTCAGAGGTGGTCCAGCTACATCAGGCTGCTCAGGGCCCTCTTCATTCTGAGACTTGAATATCTCTAAGGATGGAGATTCAGCAACCTCTCTGGCCCCCTGTTCCAGTGCTTGTCCACAGCCTGATGAAATGTTTTTCCTTGTACCCCACCACACTTTTTCATGTTTCTACTTGCATTCATAGCCTCTTGTGCTGTGACTGTGCACCTATGAGAAAAGTCTGCTTCTATCTTCTCTACACTTCTCCATTAGCTACCTGTAGGCCTCAATAATACCTCCCTTTTGCCTTCTCTTCTAAGGCTGAACAAACCCGTTTCTCTCAAAATGCCATTTCTCATTCATTTCCTTTGAGACTTTGAGATTATTTAGCCTCATTCTACCTTTCTCTTTATATAAAATAGGAAAAATACTATTTCTATACCTCAGCAAGGGGTGGAGTTCTGAGGATAAATTCCTGGTAGGTTGTTTTGTTATTGTAACAATGGATTCATATGGAAATATCATTATTAAACAGTGAATCAGCTTTGGTAGAAGCTATTGTCCATAAAGCAAGAGTCTGGCAAGGACATTTGCTTTATGAACTGAAGCAACATCTGCTCAGGCTCCAAACTGTCATCTTGCTGTTTTTCTGTGGAGATTCAGGGCAAAATATTTTGTGTGCGTGTGTGTGTTTGCATGTATTCTTCAAGGCAAATATGTTTTTCTTCTGAGTTCCACAGGTTTAACAGAGGTACAGGTGTTTTGTCATAGGATTGGGGATGGGATGGGTAAGAAAGCAGGTTTCTACTTGTCCAGGTTGGCAGCTTTTCAATAGACAGAAAACTCAATTGATACAACAGTCCACCTTCCCTGAACAATCGTCTGGCTTTACAACATCACCTGGACATATAATAAAATCACCTCCCTGAGGCCTGACTTATCTTCACTTTGATTTTCATCTGTTACATGCAGCTCCATTGACCACTGCTACTCCCAGAGAACAAACATCAGCTCACAACAGGTTGGGTCCTTAGGACACAGCAGTTTACCCAAAGTGATTCACTTACGTGTTGCACTAGGATTCATTCACATACTGTCAATGTTCATGATCTTCTGAACATGTTGCTATCTAGAAGGGAATTTATTTCTGATACAGCAAAGATGGTTCCTTCTCACCCTAAGACTGGAGCACACAAGAATAAAATCCAGATGGCAGTATTCAATTAAGTATTCTCTCAGCTCACTGGGTATGCAGATGAAAGATGGTGGTTGGAGAGAAGTGTGAAAGTGAGTAGCTGCTATTCTAAGTTGCTATTCTATCATGTCTACTACCATCTGATCCCAAATCTGAGAATGTTTCAGCATATTGCAGTTTCCCTTAATATGGAGATGTTGAATTTGTATCACAACAGGTAAAGATTAGGCTGTATTAAGATTATTAAGGTTAAAGAAAATCCTTCACTTTGCTACTGGAAAAGATAATTATGGGACAGTTATGCATGTATCAGACTCTAAATAATGGCATAAAACCAAAATAAATTGTTATGTAAATCTGTTTATAGCTTAGGTGAAAGTTAGTAGAAAGCATCTTTCTCACAGACCTCTAGCAACAATCTGGTCCAGCCAGATTCTCCCATATGCGGGTGTTTTCTTTGTGGACATTTTTCTTCTCCATTCCCTCTGGTACCTTTCTGCAAGTGATGCCTAAATATCAGGAGGGTTAAACAGCAATAGCCACCTTCTCATGTCATTTCTCATTTCATAAACTATTATTATAGCCTTCTTCTTTTGACTTTTTTTCAAACTATTTTCTATCACAATTTCTCCTTATACTGAAGCCATTCTACTCTTCCCTCTATCCCTGTTCATTTCTTAATTTACCTCTGATCTATCTGAGATGAAGTGAAGGCCCAGTACTGAAAACATATTTTTAGCATCCATTGATTAAAGGAGAGCAAGAACACCTCAACATCTCCCAGGACTGGGCTTTAGCTGCCCCAGTTTGGACAGAATAAGTTCACTTTAAACTAAAAAGAAAAAATGAAAAAAGAAAGAAAAGATCCAAGTGAATAACATCAGCTTCATCATGACCCCATTAAGGTTAATAAAATGTTAAAATGAGACAGTGCTCACCCACTGTTTTATCTTTAGTTCATTGCTTTTTTCTACTAGCAGTGCATCAATAACCTGCAGTATATTCTAACTGATTGAATAAAAAGTTATATTTAATTGGGAAATCAATGAGCAGGAATAGGGTAGTGGGGTCATATAGATTGTATCATCCTGACCAATCTAACTCACTTGCCCTTTGAGCTGGTCTTTCATCATTATATTTCACTTGCCAATTCCTCAACGGTCTTAATTATGGGCACAGCAATTTATCTTCAAATATCACACTACAGTGAAATCTATGCATCAATAAATACAGCTCAAAAGTTGTTTTCCACACTGCTGGAGAGTTAATTGCTTCTATGGTTAAAGCAAACGTGGTAATTCTTTACATTTGTGGTGCTTTTCAATGTCTTCAAATGACTAGAGACCATTGAGAAAGCCTAAATTAAAGAAAAACATTGATTTTGAACATGAAGATTGGTTCCGAGCAATTTTTGACACTATCTGAGCAGCGCATTCTTTCCTGTGCTGTAGTCCAAGAATGGCAAAGAAATAACAGAGGACACTCCCAAAATCACAGCTAGCTTAGTCAGAAGGATTTGCTGGCTGTTCATGTTAGACCTACTTCTTTTGAAACACCAGCTGTATGCAGAGGAAGGGGTGAATACCACATTTGCAAATTTAGCCCAGTCTAGGCAAAAAAGCTTTTCCATCCAGGAAAGAGCAATTTTAGTGCTCTCCTTGTGTTTGTCCCTTCCCAAGCAGGGCTGTTCTGTAACACCACTTGGAAAGCACAGGGTGCAAGTGGTCCTTGAAAAATCAGTCTGTGAGCAAGAGGAGCAGAGAAGCGCAAGTCATTAGTTGGGCTAGGTGGCTTCCTTGCAGGCTTTTGTGGAGTGACCATAGCCAACTTTCCAGGCCATATAAAGCATCTGTGTTTTAATTGTGCTGTCTGTGTTTGCGTGCAGTGGCTGTGCTCCCTGAATCCCAAACTGTTTATGAGATACAGCCTTGGTTTCTGTATTGGCAGCTAGCCTCAGTCTGATTTCTGAATGGTTGACAGTATTTTCCTCACTTATATTAGGCAACCCAAGGCCCTCCTAGGAAAGATTCTGGCATCTCTGAGAGGAAAGATTTTTCTTCTGCCTTATCCAGGGTAGATGGGATGGCAGCAGGTCTGGGACCACCAGTTCTCTGTTCCAGGTGAGCTTCTCTCCCAAGAATCTCTGCAGGACTGCTTGAAAAACCAGCAGAAGCGAAGTAAGGTGCACGGGTCCTGCAGCCCATGAGAGGGTCCACTCCATGCTGCAGTGTGGATGCAAACAGTGAAACTAATTCTGGGGCAAAAGCGCCTAAGTGTGGTCCCCATATCCTTGTAACCCCAACTCGTTGTCTCCAAAGATGATAATGGTCCCTTTTCTGAATGCTTGAGGTTCCTATTTCAATAGCAGGTAAGAAATTATTTTTTTTTTCAATTCACAGATGTCTCAGCTTCTAATCAACAATATATTCAGCAGGATTTGCTTGATTTGCCTGTGACTAACTGAATATACATTGGTTCCATTTGCTGCTACATTCCAATATCTGGGGCCGTATCAATGCCATATGAGTGTATGGCAATTAAGTGAATCAAGGTCAAACACCAAGCCTAAATCGAGGCTTCATCTTCACTATATTCAAAAAAAGTCTTACCAGGCAGAGCATCTGTTATTTTGCTTTTTCTTCAACTAAAATGTCAGTCTTGCAGCTGAGGAACTTCTCCTGACAAATGTTTAATGAAAACAGGCACATGCCTGTGAAAAGTTTCAGTCTTGAAGCTCCGGCTTTTTCTCACAAAATCTTTTTTTGTTGAGACATTTTCAACAAGCTGTAAAGTGCAGCTCTGAAATATCTGGGCAAATGCATTATCTTCTGGGGAGTATTTCTTCTGCTGGTTGTAGCATACTCGGAGCTAGTGTTAGAGGGGCACCAAGAGTGCCAGGTTCTGGGCAAGATGTGTAGAAATAATCTGTCTAGTTGAAAAATACTTCTTCAAATAAACGTGCTCTACAATCTCCAAAGTCTAAGGGATTGAACATTTGACTGCAAGAAGCTTATACTCTGAGCCAGTTAGAGTGTACCTATTAAACAACAGTGCCATTGAATTTATAAGTATCCTGAAGACAAATTGATTATATCTACATTAGACATAATGGAAATGAAGCTACTATAATTGAGCATTATCACAAGTTTTGATTTTCTTGGTTTAGAAATCAAATGTCTCATCTTCTGCTTGGAAGGTCATCTTGAAAAGCTATTGGCCTACACAGGGATACTGACAAAAGGAATATGCATTAAAAAAAAGACAATGTGCTGTGTTTACCTCAAACCCTACCAGCTCCCAAGACTTGTCACAAAAAATAACTCCGTCACAACAGACTAAGTTCTCAGAAAGAAATACTGGAGTTCATTTAAGAGCTTGTCTGGGAACAGCAAATTTGTGTTCATCCCTTTTCCTGACTGCCCTGTGCAGAAGGCCATTTCTAGGCAGACCGAGGGAAGGATTCGTGGTCTACCTACATCCAGGCAGCCCATCTGGGGAGGGCTAAGTGACCAAGCGGAGACCTCAGGAAAGGTTTCTGCTTCTGCCTTGGCTGTGTTAGGGCTCGGTTCCTGATTTAGGCATCTCAGGCACCTGTAGCTGGCTGTATGACTGTCCTCCCATGTTTCTTAAACATTTCAGTGCCCACTTTGCTACGAGGAAAACGGCAGGCGAGGTGTCCCTTCAATGCCGGCAGAGAAAGAGCAGCGCTCGAGAACTCTGGTGGGATTGTTGCATAATAGTCTAACACGTGTGTAAAAGCAATGAACCGAGACGGTTGGATTAGGATTGCTTGCATCTGTATAGGCATTTCCTGGCATTTAAGTATTTGAGGCAAAAACATCATTCTTTTAATGCTACATTTTACTAATGCAAATGTAATTTTTGCTGTGAGTTTTATGGCAATGAGATTCATGTTTCTCAGGAACTCAGCAAACTCTAAGGCTTTCTTTTGTTCTGTTTTCTCTGAGCCCCTACATTTCAGATGGAATGCAATTGAGATATTAGTTCCCTAGACAGGTTGATGTTGTACAACACAAAGATTTACTAGATTATTTCTTAGAGTGATGTTCCAGCACTGCTAGCTCCAAACACTGCAATATTGGATCAGCACTGCTGTTTGCAAATACTAAGTAGTTATAAATAAACAAAACAATAAATAAATAAAAATCTTAACAAGGTCTTTTATTCTTTATCTTAGTTTTAAGCATTAAGGAACATTTGGAACTTACTTTTAAACTATTTTCCTAAGCAGGAAAGTTGGAAATATACTTGTTTTGGGTGGAGAAGGAAGGTGATGGCTGAGATGCTGATGAAATAACATTACTGTGGGAACTGGAGCTTTAAGAAAGAAATTAAATATTGTAAGCTCCATGATAAAAATAGGTGAACTGGCGATACTGGCATCACATACCAGTGAAATGTTATTGGAACTAGAAATTACGTTGTTTATTGCCTTATATCTTTGCCATTGCATTCAAGGAAGTACTAGAAACCCACCTTTCTAACTTTGGAAAGCCTTTTAATGGAATTTTCACACATACTAACAACATGCAGGGCTTACTTCTCATTATGCTCATTACCATATCTAGAAAGAACATTAAAACTAACTGTTATGGAGGCACTAATAATGTTGAATTTCTTCCCTACTACAGCCACAGTGCTTGGCCAAGCAGGTTAACACCTGTGCTTGCATCTTTAAGGGAAAGGTTTGAAAGCTCTGAGGGCTGAGTATTGTCTGCAAAAACATAAAACAAATATGAAACCTATCACAAAATAGACATATGCAGATTTAACCACTCTACTTGCAGATGACTTAATGGAGCTTACCATGCAGAATGGGATAGTCCACAGAAAATTAGGTAGCTGGTCTAAAAATGGAGGCATAATATTTACCATGTAAAAATACAAATTTTCATCTAGAATTTCAAATGTCTCTCAAAGTTTTTATCCTTTTCTGAATATTTATGCCAGAATAAATAGGGTGCTGTTCACAGTCTCCTACTTTGACCTCTATGTTCGTGTGGGCCTGAAGAAGTAGGGGATATTACAGCTTTTGGAGGATCTTGTAGTCAGCGTATTGTCCTTAGCCCACTAGTTGAGGATCATTTTCTACATGAAGAATGTATTTTTTTTTTGCAGGTAGTGGAGGGAAAGACTGAGTAAAAAGTTAAATGAAAGATGTATGGCTTTTAGGCAGTGAGAGAGCCAACCACCCTGCCCTGCCTCATTATTCAGTGTTGCCACATGTCCTCATCTCAGATCTTCTCCCAGATTGCACAGCTCTGGCTGATACATGGATTGCAAACAAGTGCATACTTTTGGTTGGTCCACTGTCTCTGCACACAGAAATTACTTACTGAAATGCTACATCATCACACACTTTTCTTGATCTTTTCTAGCAGAGAAGAACACACATTCCCTGTTTTTATTCTTTTTTTTTAGGCACAGGATCTTGTTCTATCTGTTTTATGGAACTCTGAAAAACAGTCAGGTTTGAAGGCTTTGCGCAGATATTGGAGCTATTATCTACATTCATTTTGTCTTGCTGATGGGGATTTGGCTAGATTATCTCCCCTCAACACACAAACCCTAACTGTATGTTTTTTTTATGCACATCACTGATGTGGTGTTGATAGATCATCCTACAAAAGCTGGAAGAGATTGTCTTATGACTTTGCCCTGAGCAATTGACCTTTCTCAAACTGAAGCTTCAACTTTGTGAATGTTGCTTTAGTGTTTTCTTTGTAAGATAATCTCCTTCGTGAGTAAAGAGCTGCATAGTTGTATATTGCAACACTTTCTGTCTACAAAGAATCCCATCTTCAGGAAATAACAATGGTTAAATGTTCATTTCTTTTACAGAAGGTAGATCTGATTACTCGCCAGTCAACTCACTGTTTTTCTTGAGGTCTTCTCTGCTAGTCACAGGCAGTAAAACAGAACAATATTATAAAGAATATCACTGTAGCCAGTGAATAGAGAAATAATTTTAGGAAGAGGTCACCTTTGTATCCAGATGTAGATATCTAAAGAATTCCACATTTAATTAAAGATGTTGCTAAAATGTAACAGCAGGTACACATGAAAAAGAACTGAACAAATGTTTTTCTCCTCTTTTCATGGCATGGATAAAGCAGGACTCCTGCTTCACTGGAATATTTCCTGAGTCTGTTTTCAAGTGCTGATGCGGTTTGCTCAGTCATGGCCAGCTTGGTCACCCTTTATTCATGCCAAGGTGGACGTGCTCATGTAATAGTTCCAGTGATGTCAATAATGTTGACGTGACTTGCTTGTAATGTACAGTAAAGGAAAAATGAGAGTCAGAACATAGATACGGCAGAGCAGAGAAAAAATAGTCCTTAACTATGATTGAAGAAGTGATGGATCGGCATCATACAATTTTTCATGCATTTGAATCCGAGAGTAAGCAGAACCATTATTCACCTTAAGAAAATGAACAAAAAATACACAAAGTCCACTCACAATAGGGAAAAGAGAAGCTTGTACATATGGCAGGTTCGTATGTAAACCTTCATTTAAGTTTATGTCTTTTTTCTGAGAATGGCTATGTAAAAGAAAAAAAAAAAAAGGAGTAGGCATGACTTTAAATCATCAGGAATCTTTAAAGCAAATAATCATCTAGGAAGGTGAGGAAGATGGTGGTGGTGATGGGAAGTAGTATAACATCTTTGAATAGCTTCTGTGAAAGAATTAGTTTTATTAGGAACAAAAAATGTTTATTCCTGCTTCTGCAGACTATACTAAAATCTTGCTCCAGTTCCTCCATATGTAAAACGAGAATATGCTCTCTCTCAAATGAAACAGTGCCATGTCCTTCATTTGTCTTAATTACACAGAAATTTTCCACAATTAGCCAAATTCATGCAACATACCTACTTCTTGTGCCCTTTGGAAAATTGGAGCTGCAGCAATTGCTGTTACTAAGAGATGAAAGGATGCAGGCCTCCTCCAAAAGATCATGAAAAGTTTTGCCATTGCTGAGACATTTTCACTAGTGTATTATTTTTCCTTTTTCCCCAGCTCTCATAGTCCATGTCACTTGAGTCAGGGATATTAAATATAAAAATCTTTGGGCAACAGCAGATGGCATGTCATTCCAAACTTGAGTAATGAATTTTGGAGCTGCTCTGCTCCTTGACCTGTGAGGTCATTTATTTTTATTTCCCAGAAGTCCCATAAATTTGTCAATTGGAATCAGGTCAGACCTTTTGTTGGGCCATTAAGGGAAATTGATTTTTGTAGGGAAGCAGCAGTTTTTTGTGAGGACGTGGGAATCCTCATAGTGTACACAAGTAGACATACAGAGCAAAGAGAATAATGATAAATGTGTTACCGCTCTAATGGCATGGCATATCATGCCATTAATGCGGGGACAAAACAGGGAAAAGGAAGCATGAGTCAGTGGCTAGGTCCCTCTTGCTCCCAAAGAACAAAGCTGCTACAGCTCCTAAAATGTAGCTTACTTTCTGCAGGTATCAGCTGTGGCCAATGAAGATAGTGTAGGCTTGAGGCTCTTTTGTCTCCTCCATATACTCTTCTCTGCCGCAGCTTGTGTGGGTGGGTATACAGGGATATTTCGAGGTAGTCTGATTGGGACTATCAAGGGTTTGTATGTGTGTGAGTGTGTGTATGTGTGTGCAAAAGAAAGGGCTGAAATGGAGAACAGAGAGTTATCTCAATTCCCACCTTTTCCTTTACTGGACAGGAAAAGCAAAGCCCAAGCTAACCCTCTTTTGTGTTGCAAAGCTGCTAGAAGTCAGGCAAGGAAGTGATTTCAGTACACCAGCCCACACTGGCCTTCTGGGAAAATTGTGTGGATTTTGACTGTCATTATTCATCCTGCTAAGACAGGAGCCTGCCCCTCGGGAGGCCGGGGTCCAGATGGATCTGGACAAAGCTTAGCATTATAGATCTCTCTTTTCCAGTGCTTGGACCTCCCTCCTGTTCCACGACCAAGCCAATCAGCTGCACGTGGGACTGCAGAGCAGGAGACCAGTGGTCCCAATGACTGTCATAGTCCCTGGGGTCACCCTTCACTGCTGTCCGTCCTCTCCCATGGCCAGACACACTGGCGGTGACCATGACCAGCACAGAAACTTGGGAGATCTCGATTATGATACTAAGACACAAAGTGGCCAGGTTTTCCCTAAAATGGCTAAAATGGAGAGAGCGAAAAAAAAAAGGGGAAATTCTGGAGCTGTTTGACATCAGGCTGCAACACAGAAAGAAACTGTGTCCTGGAAGAAACTTAAGTGTGGCTGGGATACTTCCTGAGCTGGAAAAACAGCTGGTTAGCTTATATGCAAGGAATTAGGACGCAAGGACACAGAATACTGTATCAGGGAAGTAAACTTCTACTTAGTTCTATACGAAGGCTTTAAGAGGCATTGATTTTGTATTAAATTTACAGTCCCCCCCTTTTTTTTCCCACAAAGGTGATCTCTCCCCTGTGAAGCAATTAGCTATTAAAAATCAGTTTCATCACTGTCCTCATGATTCATTTGTGTTCATTGCAGAAAGCAAGTGAAGTCCCTTATGGAAAAAGGCCTATAAAATTTTATAGTCATCTGCAGAAAGAACATAACTCTGTATAATTTGTGTGGCATAGCTCACCTCTTGTGTAGCACTGGGTACACTTACAGAGCTATCCATTAGGAGAGCTGTCGTGGTGGCTCTTCAATAGTCTGAGCTGAGTATGGCTGCTTTGGGGAGGTGCTGTGATAAAGGTATATCGTAGTCTGTGAATGGAGATGCTCAGAAGACGTCTCCAGAGACAGACTGTTGTTCTGCACTGGGAAACTCTTGCACTGCATTTTCAGAAAGTAGTGTGCAATGTTAAAAATATTAACCCATTACAGATAAGGTAAAGGAAACAGTTATTAGGTTGCATCAAACTGTTCTGTTTCTGAGAAAAATATCTAACTTCTGCCACTGCTTTGCCTCCAGACAAAATAAAGAAGACACCCAGGTCAAAGGTATAGTTAAAGTCACATTTGACTACATGAAAGAAAACGATGATGGTGGTATGGCAGCTTCCCAAATGAATTATTTTTCTCATTGCTCCAGGTCCAGTATCAGCACTTCTGTCATCATTACTGTAAATAAGCAGAGATGCAATTTGCAAATAAAAAAAAGGCTATATCTGAATAAAACATCTGTCTCTCACGTATCAGTGAATGTGTACAACCAGCTAAATTATCTAATCATCTGGCACACCAATCAACCGGGCCTTGCTAAAGGTCTTGTGATCAAATTGCCAGATGTTATGATAATGTGTAGAGTACTGAAGTCAGGGAAGGTACCCTAATGAACATAGCATGATGTAGGATATTCTTCACCTACACCTTTAGAGCCATATTGTGCAAATTCCTTATACAGATCAACAGTTACTAACCCTCTGCAACAGTGATCTTCATCTGTGATCTGGTATCTATGCAGCACATCCAAAACATCCATGCAATGAAGACCATTGCGAGCACGTTTAGATTTGTTATACAGGCATCTGCACTTCCATTTGGACCAGAAATTAAAAAGCTGAAAGCCTAAGAGTGAACAACAGAATCTCAAGCTGAGATAACTTGCATTAATTTAATTTATTATTGAACGAAGATTTTGATAGGCATCTTAAGTGGACGAACAGAGAAGAGAAAAAGTTTGAAAAAAATCATTCCAGTTCAAACATTAGTGGTAGTACAAAGTCAAATGGAAGATAAAGAACATGAGGTCAAAGAGAAAAAGAAAAAAAAGAGAGAAGAAAGGCCTTCAGGCTATTGCAGAAACCCATGATGCTTGCAGTTCTGGTCACTCCTTTCATTGATACAGTAGATCAAAAAAAGGTATCTAGAATGGTAGCAAGCATGGTCAAAGGTATTGAATGGATGTAGTTTTTTGCATCACAGAAGAACATAAGAGATTGCTGAAAGCGAGATCACTGAGTGAGGATGCAATAGAGGGCTAAAAAACAAGGAAGGACAAGGAGAATAAGAGTAAACGATAACGAGTGTCTGCCTTCTGTAGCACAAGAGCTAAGGGAGCACCCAATAAAATTGCCAGGTAGCAGATTCAAAAACAACACCAGGCAGTGATTTTTTTTTACAAAGAGCATTGGAGATCATTGCCCCAAGTTATTTCAGATGCCAACCAATACAAAGAACTAAAAAAAGTGATAAAATGAACTCATGGAAAATGGATCTTTCAATGTCTGTTAAACAACAGGTTATGAATGAAGAAAACAATGTAAGAATTCCTTGTATCATTAAAGTGGAGAAGATACACGGGGGAAGGATCACTTTAGATTTGCTTTGTCTTTTTCTAAGCATCCTATCTACTTTCGGTGAAAGACCTTTGGTATGACCTACTATTGCTAATCCCAGGTTCATAATAGCACTGTGCATGCAGAAGAGTTCCAGAACAGGCTGGGTGCAATATGTGCCTGGCCCTTATTACAGCCGCTGTGCTCAGTCCATCTTTTCAAACTTGTTCTTTCCCAGCCTCAGTAATAGCAGGGAAGCATGTGCTGAGGTTTTTCTTAACTATTGTATGAGATGACATTTCCCATACATAGTGTTTAAGAGTAGGGCAACTTTTCAGCTGAAATGTTCTTATACAAGCAGTTTTTTTTTAACTTCATAGCTTTATTTTGACCCCTTCTGAAGCTGTATCTGATCATCTGTTAATAATACAGGCATTAGGCTAAATCATGTTGTACTTCTCAGGCTGAAACCACTACAACAGTCAAGAAATGCTAAGTGACTCTCAATCCTGGAATGCTCTGGTATATGACTTTGGGTTTGGAGGTTTCAGCAAGTGTCTGGATGCACTGATTGCTCTCAAAGAGGAGATATTAAAAGAAATTTGTACATTCCAGATAAATTAATGGTTTCTAGGAATTACATTTTTTCTAAAAGATTAACCTCTTTGCTATAGTTCATATTTTTGAAGGCTAGTATGCTTTGTTTTCTCTAACAGCAAGCCTAATACTTCTATAAACTCTTCAGATCCTTTTTGAGTTTTCTTGCATGTTCATTCTTACTTGTTTTGGTCAGTAATACATCTCTCAAGTAAGAAACACTGCCATTTAACTTTCAGCAGACCAGACTTTTATGGTCTGAAGCACTGGAGCTTAGTAATTTGGAAGATACTTAAACTAACATTCATTTCAGCACATCCCATACTACTTGACTGCTACTTCCTAAATAGAAAATGAACTGCAAATTCCACCCTATTATTTTTCTTGATTCCCAGTAAGTCATTGTTTCTTTCTGTTTATTAATTTTATTTAGACTAACTGATACCGGTATTAACTATCGTACAGGACAGCGTATAGTGTGGTACCACAGATACACTTACCAGATAGTACCAGAGACAAATCTAAGACCTAATTCTGTAAAATCTCCATTTTTAAAGGAGCTTTCTTACTGTACTGTTCTGAATAACATAGGGTGTGATTCATTTTAATTCATCAGGTATCCACCATGTAGCTATCTACACCTGAGCTAGTCACTCTGGGTTCCCTTTATGGTCAATCATCAGAAAAGTGTACTTGCAGGCCATGCTTCACAAGGACAAATTTCCCTATGATTATCAAAGCAGCCTGAAACGTGGCTACATTGTGGACATCTGCACTTGGTCAGGCAAATCGTACCTTAGTTCCTCACTAGCTTACGAGAATTACTAAATGTTACAGAATTAGATGTGTGACTGTCTGATGGGACAGAATTTCTGTAACTATTAGGAAGCTAACTCCAGAACTGATGAGGATTAGAGAGAGAAGGGTGAACTGGTATCACCCTCACTGGTCTTCAGGCTAAATGTCTCTGAACCTTTTTCTTCTTTTCTTGTGGTTTTTGTCTTATTGAATTCAGATTCCTTTTATTGCTGTCCTCTGTATTTTCTTCAGAGGTTTAGATCTTTCCTTAAGCGAAAAACTGGAGAAAACCCTCCAGCTGAAGCCATCTCAGTGGTGCATGTTCTGCAAGAGTATCTTCCTGCTTATATCTCTTATTTCTGTTTGCCTTGGTCATGCCATTGTTGACTTCGTGATGCGCTATAATATACGGGTCATTCCCTGAAGAACTGTGTTGTAACCAGCTGTTCTCCTTTCGCATATGTGTTGTTGATTACTCTTGCCTGGGTGGAGCACCTAATCTCACAAGGCATTGCAGTCTCTTCTTTTTCCTGACCATTTCCCCAGTTTTTAAAGATCTTTTTCAATAATAATCTTCCCGTCCAATGGACCAGCAGTTCCTTCTAATTTAGTGTCATATTACCCAAGACCTGAAGATGGTCCTTACTATACAGCCCTGGTACCAAGTCGAGTTAGATGCTTGTCATGAAGTCTACTTTTAAGTAGAAAAGTTCCTGAAAAGAAAAAAAGAAAATTAGCCTCAGATTTATGTCAAAACTCTAAAGACTTGTCCCAGATCTAAATCTGGATAAATGGACGAATTGGTTATTCGTATTCGAAATACTTCTACTCCACCGTAATCTGGGAAAAGGCACATTATAACTTGGCTCTACATTTTCCTCTTTTGGTTTAGATCCATCTTTAATCGAAAATATATATTAAGTAATGTTTTCAGTAGAAAAGACTACATTATATATAGGACAACAGAGGACTCAGAAAATGGGTTCTTCAGGAACATCATGTTTTCTGGCTCTGCAATATGCTAACTTGAACCAAAGTATGTCTTCCTTTTGCACAGCATTTCTAAAAGAGAGGTCTAATTTTAAGTAACTGGCATTATTTTGTTGTAAACTGAATATGGATTTTGAGTAAATGGTATTCTAATTCAATTTTCTTTAAATCTATTAGAAAACTTTTATGATAATAAAGTCCTTGCTTGACTGAATTAATTTAATTCAAAATGATTTAAATTGCCAATGCTAATAATAATTTAAATCAGTAAATGGTGAGCCTTGATTTAAATTATATATTATAATCTTGTTTTGAATTTATAATTATTTTATCAAAGACAAGTTAGTCCGTGCTAATAACCGTTAAGGTTTTGAGAATGAATAGATCTTTAAAATAAATTTGGTATTTTTCTGGTAAGTAAGACAATATTTGTGTATGTACATATATATATGTACACATCATATACACACAGGTATATATATACATATATGCACTCATACATATATATATATGGATTTTTGCATGAGTCTACAAATAGTAATATAGCTTAACATACACTGATTATGATCCTTACTTCTCATATTTTTACTGTCCTTTAAGACAATGAATGCTGCATTTTCTTTTTATTAGATGATTAATGTTTCTTGTTTCTTGTGCAATTTGTGTCAAATTACGTTTAAATGGAAATTAAAATTCAATTAAATGCACAAAACATTTTAATGATTTATTTAATAAAACTCTTCAGTGAGCTGGACATCAGGAAAAAATAATGAAAAATGTTTCATATCTAAAATGAATTGTTTAATAAACAAATTAAGTATTGCCATTAATTAGGTAAAAAAAAAAAAACTTCTTATTTCTGGTCATCATGCCCTTCAAGATTTGAAAACTATTGGATCTCATCAGCTCTTATCATATTTTTCATCCTAAACCAGAGGAAATATTCTACTTTTCCATCCGTATTTTGAAGGAAATAAGTTATTGAACTGATTTAGTTATTAAACTAAAACTAAGAAAATGTTCCCTTTTCACTTGGAAAAGAGAATCCAAAAGCCAAAATATCTTAGAACTTCAGCAAGCTCTGGTTTCGGGTAAAGAGACAGTAACTTCAATCAGTTCAGCAGACTGCCTTTCTTTCAAAGTATCAGCAGTAAACACTTAAGCTTGATTTAAATGAATTTAATTTAATAGACTTTAGTCTTTACTTTAGACCGATTCGCTGGCTGGGCAATGAGCTTAATATGATGAGCGCTACAACGAGTATAACATCTTTGAGTGGGAGCTAGAGCGTCCAGCTGGTCTGGAGTGCAACAGCAAGCACGGAAATACCTGCAAAATTCAGAGCAACCTGACTTTTAAAAAGTTGCTTCGGCGGCACTTCAGTCCAGCCGGCCTCAGCCGTCGCCTGCTCAAAGGCTCGCTGCAGGGCTCTCGGGTCAGCGCGGCAGCCGCTTGCTCGGGTGCTGCTGGCCTGGAGCTAAGCTTATCGCCAGTGGAAAGCAGAAGCTTGAGACAATCCGCTACCTTTCCTTCGGACTTTGGCTTCCGAGGTAAATTCAGGTGAGGATTTCACTTGGGGCATTTTTAAATCCTCATCAGGGTGTGTGTATGTGTATATGTGTGTGTGTGTGGGGGGGGGACAGTGCAAAACAGATGTGTCTGTTGTGCAAGTCTACCTCTTATTTATGTAAATGAATAAACAAGTACAAACAAGTGGCCGGCATTTTGAAGACATTTGTAGGTCAAGTCTGAATTTCTTCAGGTGCTGAGGTAGTGCTTACAGTACATCAAAAACACTTTCACAGTGTTTTTCCCACTTAAAATAATGCTGCAGGTAGACAATCACCTTTCAGTGAGTATCGTCCCTTGAGTAGGATGCAGGGAGGATGAAGTTTAGTTGGTCATCACCTTAACAAGACCCTCTTGTTCTTGAATACCTTGGGATTTCTGTAGCATAACGAATTCTGCTGTAAGAGGACTCTCATTTCAGGCTGCCTGCAGACTCAGGAAGGCTGCACTGCATCATTCACTTCTGGAAGTTTTATTTGTCATTAAGTAAAATAGAAATGATATTTGGGGGTGGGGGGAAGCAGTTGTATGTATACAGTTTTTTTGATAAGACACATTTCTGTGGCAACTTTCATAACTGAAGAGTAAAAATTCACCAAGTCCAGGATTTTGAACTAGTGCAAATTAATTCTTGCTATCCTGTCTCAGAGTCTGTGTTCTCCGAGCCAGAAATAGGAATGCAGGCCAGAAATATCCTTCAGGAGTAGAAGAAATTACTGGAGGGATATTTGTAAGATAAATCAGCGTAATTTTTTCTATACGGGAAACAGAGGAAAGCAACTTCAAAGTGGAACATTTACTAGTAGAGCAAAAGTTTAGTTTCATAATTTGAACCTTATTATGCATTTATTTTGGGGCCCAGAAGCCTGAATTGCTGCCTGCCATTAAAGATACGGTAAATAAAGAGTAACCTCAAAAAGGTACAGAGAACTGATTTAAATGAAATAACCCAATAAATTCTTTAGTATCAGCAAAACTGAAAAAAACCCTAAAGTGCAAGGCAAAAACAAAGAACTGGACTTCCAGCTGCTTACTTCGCTCTTGTTATCAGGTAGCCAGAGATGATGCAGTTCGACTGATGGTTGTGTTTAACGGTATGTGCAGAACTGCTACCTCTCATCACGCCTGCGAAAAGGAGAACCTGCTTTACTGGAGTTTTCTGCGGGTGACCTTATGAGTGGAGTGGCTCTTTCGACAGTGATCACCAAGGAGGGCAGAACGGCACTTATGCTTTAGAGCAGATAGAAATCTAAGGTCTGGCTGCTGGCTAGTTTGTTACCTCTCCTTCTAAGTAATACTTTTTTTTTTTTTTTTTTAATCCTCTCAAAGCCTAATTTTAAGCCCTGAATTTTTGCACAGAAATGTTTCTGGGGATTTAGGTGATGCTGATTGACCTCTGGAGAGTTGCTGTTTGACACCTGCACCCTCCTCACCCTCCCTTCCCTCTGTTTACTTTTAAAATGGTGGCAAATATAACTCTTTGTTGTAGCTCTGAACTTAGCAACTGCAATTTTCTTTGGTTTTCCCTTCTGCACCTTATTTTCGAATCTAATGTCTGGCAGAATGAAATAGGGAACCTTCCAGGTTTTAATCCTGCCTAGTAGACAGGGGAAAAGTTGTTCTATTTCAGTAGTAATCTACTAAAGAAATCTATTGTAGATAAAACAATTATGTCTTTCATTTGTTCTTTTTTTTTCCCTTGAGCTGACACGCAGTTCTTTCTAACTCTATAAAGGTGTTTTATTGCACTTACTAAAAATGTCAAGGATACTAAATAGCAATGCATAATTTACAATAGACTTTGTAGGCAATGGAGTTCTTACAGCCACAGCTTCCTGAAAATATATTTATTACTATTTTACTACCTGCTCTGGTATCCAGGCTCAACTTCCAGTGCATTTGTCTCATTAAAAAAATCAGAAGGAAAGGAGGGACAGGGACTGCTGGTACAAACAAGTGGGTGATTAGTGGACATTTTCCAATTTATCTAAGATAAAAGGATATTGTAAACTTCACTGACACACTGAAAGTTTTAATATTGTAGAAATGCAAGCAGGAAAACATTAAGCCAGAGACTTGCTGCAGCTGAAATGTTGGTATGCTGAAAAAAAAAGTTATCCCAGTCTAGCAAGATTGAAGTGATTTTGGTTCTTAGTTAGAAAGTAAATTGAAGATAGGATACTTTTGTCCAGTTTGAATATCTGGATTGTTTGCCAGAGCGCGTGTTGCTCAGTAATGAAGCACAAGGTTAAGCTGTGAAATTATCATAGCATGATAATATGTCGACGTCAACTTGACAAAAGTGATTTGTGTAGGCATGAACTGTGATATTTTAATGCATTAACCCAGGAGGTGAAGAAGCATCTATGAAAAGAATACCCAGATAGGTAAAATAGTTTGCAAGTGTGTTTGAAGGGCATGGGTCTCAGAGTAATGTTTTTAAGCACCATGTTGCATGTCCTCTGCCAGGCTTTCAGTTACAAAGAATATTGTCTGTCTCTCTGTTGGTTTCTGCTTAAGCAGCATACTCAGCTTTATTACAAATTATTATAATTTTAGTCCCTTTGTTCAGAAATGAACCTACCAAAAGGATAAGTGTTAATTGGGCCCCATTTAATTTTAATTTACTCTAATGTTTGATACTCATATTCTGCACAATCGACCTTTATTTCCCATAGGAAATGTCTCAAATGAAGACAGGAGTCAGCCTGAACAAAGGAATATTGAAGAAACGTGTTCACACTAAAGTCTGCCTTGGCTTCTGGTAGCCCTGCGAAAGCCAGTATGTGCCTGTTTTCATCTGGGTGCACAGCCTAGGCACAACCATTTCGGTCTAGATGTCTTTTCTGAAACAGGATGACAAGATCTGTCTTGTCTTACACTCTTGTTAGTATGGTGATGAGAATGGAGAAATGAAGAGCCTTGAACCTCTTCTCCTCTTCAGAGGCAAATCCTGCTACGAAACAGATGATTTTGCTCACATGAGGGCTTGGCTCTGGCTCCTGGAACAGGAAATGGTGGCACAGCACCCTCTTGGATGGATCACACTCCTGGCTGGCATCATCTTGCAACAGGAACTGAGGATTAGCCAGTCTTTGAGAATGAAACCTTACTATTTTTGACAGCTTTGCTGAAGAACCTGTTACTACACTTGGGACCACTTGAATGTACAATACTAAGTACATTGGTAAGTACTTGCAGGATTGCTGGAAATGGCAAAGAAAGGAAGCTAGATGATATTTATTTCCTGAAGCCATTAACTTTTGCATATTGGGTCTCTTTTTACTTTTATAACAAATCTTGCCTGGTAAAAATGTGCAAGGTAATTTATGTTAAGGTGTGTATTTCCTTTCATTTTTATATCACTTTTTTTTTTTTTTTTTTTTTTTTAAGTCGTGCATTTATAGATATAGCTGGAGACACTGAGGTATGACTATTGGGAACCAATGAGAGCCCCCGTCTACTTGAAAAACGGTGGATCTTTGTGTCTCCCTGGGTATGTCTCACCAGTGCTGGACGCTTGTGAAATCTTACTATCTTAAATTAACATGCTCAAGTTAGATCTTCTGCTGCTTTTTTACATGGGGCTCTGCCACAGACTTTGTGGACTGAGAATAAAATCCCCTTGAAAACACTATTTATTTAGACCTGTAATATGATACTGCATTTGCTAGTAACTGGCCACAGGCTTTGTGCTGAGTTTGCAAGGCCTCAGGACTGAGGCATATCAGACTTACTTTGCCTGAACTTTTCTTGACCTGTCTGAAGCTTTATTTTACTTGCTGTAGCTGTAACAGCAATTTTTCTAATAAACTAGGTGTCTATGGCTAAACCTAATTTACTTTTGTTTGTCTTTGTATGGTTCCACCATGGCTTTATGACTCTAACATAATGATATGGTATAGAGAAATACAAGCCTAGTATGACAGCAGAAGCTTTGAGAAGTGGAGACACAGGATGTGGTATGGAGAAACAACAGCACAGGATGATAGGAGATGCCCCAGGCTTGGCTTTGGAGACCTTACGGCTACAAACAACTCACCAATGGCCAGTGAAAGAAATACAGACCTGAAGCTTGACAAAACTGGTTTTGGGGGAAGAAAAGAGAGCAAAGAAATAGTTTCTGACATATGTAAAGGGCACTATATATAGTAAATCTGGATGTGATACAGAGCTGCAGACTAACAGAGGAAAAGCAAAAGTATGTTAGCAAACGTAAAAAAGACGTCAAGTGGATCCTCATGGGAGGAAGAAGAAACCATCAAAACAAACATCATTTTTCCCCCTTGGAAAGGAATCCAGATGCTGATGACTTGCTGTAATACTCCTTATCCCCACCACCAGAATGAAGTTACCAACGTTAAAAGCCAGTGGAGCAGGGAAAGGGTAGATAACAGCAGGAAAAGATATAGAAACTAACAGCTGTGCATATAACAATTTTAACTGCATTATTATTATTACGGAAACGTTTTCTGCATAGTATTTTCTATAATAATGAGATCTGAATTAATAATGATTAGACTACTATAATTTCAGTTACTCTGACAGTAACTTCTTCACTTTACAAATATAAGATGTGCTTTCTCTGCTCATAAATGAGATTTTGAATGTAACAAAACAAAATAGGTCTTAGAACCTTTAAAAAGATAAAAGCAACTAGACTTTTGCCAAGTATGGCTGAAACAGAAAGTACACACAAAGGCAACACAAGATACACAGCTGACAAAAGTCAGGCTGGAAAAAAAAGAGATAGGAGAAGAATGACCTATTTAAGAGTCCATTCTTTTGTGTTTGGAACTTCTTACGCCCTAATATATCTTACTGTGCCCATATATGATTGATATTGTGATAGCTTAACAAGTAACGCATGTTAGTATGTTATTTGAGCTATGGTCACTCTCCTACTTAGCTGGTATTAATTATACTTTGTTAACATAAAGTAACGCATTTTTGCCTAACCCTGTTTCACTGTGGGATATGAAATGATCTGCCTTGCACTTGCCATGAGTTAGGGGCATGCACACGGTTACCTGGGCTCACATGGTACACACCAACTCACATGCCGACTGTGAGATACAAGTTTTCCTGTCACATCATTGTAACCAAGCAATCAGAAATGCCCTGCAGCAGCAGGAGGGAAATGAATTCCCATATGAAAGGAAATAATCTATATTGTAGCCTACCTACTTATCTGGCTCCTGGTCTAGATACAAATCTAGGTAGTACTGTAGAAATAATCACAAGATCAGTCTTTTGAATGTGAAGCTAGAACAGTTTATTAAAAGCTCCTAGAGCCCTATCAAAGGTATAATGCATTTTTCTTCCCACAAAATAATTTTTTGTTTTGCAAGGAGAGGCAATACATTTCTTTCCCCGTAGCCTGTTGGATTCTTGTTAGAAAATGGTCCTGTCTTTTCAAGGAAGGCAGAGCAGTAAAGATCAGTACTGCAGTACTGTGTAGTAGAGATCAGTTCTCACAACATCTTTCACTGGAAGTTTGTCAGTTCATCAGTGAAGCTCCACAGGAACAGGAAAGACTGACTGGCTCAGGCTGTACAGCAAGTTCTGGGCAGATTCAAGGTTAACGTATTGGATGCCACTCTTTCCCTAAGCATGCTCCTGCCGCTAACAAGAAAAGGCTAGCTCAGAGAGCGGACTGACAACTGCAAGAGGGATGTAGGCAGAATTAAAGTACCTAGTTTCAAAGTTCTGATCAAAGCATCTTGCCAAATCCCCTGTGGCATATTAACTCACTAATCACAGACCTATTTGAATCAAAGGGTTTTTAACTGCAGAGAATAATTTTCCTTTCTCAGGCCAGAACTACTGCTGTCTGAACAGATGAACAGCTAACTCCAGGGTAACCTGACAGGGAACTATATATTGTCCAGCAAAGCCCTTCTGTGAGTTCAGTGTGACAGGTAAGTTACAAGAACTCCAAAATATATACAAAATACATTTTTTTTAAAGTATGATTGCCAAAAGTAATCATTTTTTATTGGGTAGTAAAAGAATTAGAGGCTGCAGCTAGGGACAAGTGGTCCATGCACTCTTCAGATTCACATCCACATGCATCCAGAAAAACATTTTTATTGGTTAGCATCCTAACGACCCTGTTGCAATCATTTTTTTTTCTCCACATCTATCCTCCTCTCTCCTGCTGGTGCATATTCCTCTGCTCCCTTCTGCCTAATGTAAACAATATTTAATGTAACTTGTTTCTCGTGACTATTGACAAGTAGTTGTAGCAAGAGTGTAACTAAAATCCAACAATCTATAGGGAGATTGTTATTTATTCCTTAAAACAGCGTTATTCCTTTCAGGAAAATAAGCTTCAACATTGTGATGGCATGATAAAAAATTCATGTCTTCCTGCTGATGGGTTCCAAATATGAACATATATATGTTAGCACTCTTGCCACCAGAGTCTGTAGCTGTCAATAAATTCTCAGTATGAAGCCTTCCTGTTGAAGTGTATCACTCTGGATGTCAATTATCTGTGATGTCCTTATATCTCATTTCACACTGTTTTTCCTTCTAAATCAAATGAGGCAGCTTTATTTCCAAAGGCTGTTAACTTTACTGGCAGTGGTCCCCCTCTGGAGATATGAGCTTCTCAAGTACTAATTCTCTTCAATTAAGCTGGCTAGATCATGGTGCATTGATCAGGCAATTAATTGATTGCTGAAGACTTTCCTGAAATAGTGAGTCAGCTGTTTTGTATCACTAGCCCTCCCCCCCATTTTTAAACTCACTGTGACTCAGAAATATGGCATTCATTTGAAGTTTGGTGTAAACAGGTATCGTTTGGTGCACGTAGCATCCTGTTGTCTTTGTTTCCCAACTCAAAGGAAAGTGCAGTCTTACTGGTAACATCACAGAAAGCTGACGGAGGTAGGACAGCAAATTGCTCTGTGTCTCTCCAAGTAGTGCAAAAATCAGGAGACCATTATACAGGGCCTAGAGCTGTAAGGCTAATTCAATTTGCTGTATTGTGGTGCTATGTGATGCTTTATCTTCCCTACCGTCATGGGATAACAGCGTCTTGTTTCTTCTGATGCTGCAGGAAGTTATTTCTCATATAGCAACTATTTGTTTACAACAAAATGTTGAATGGTCCTAGGATAAAAAGGGCAATACATAAAACGATATCAGGCTGCAACTAGCTAGAATAATTGCAGATTCTGTCTTTGCATTGTAAGTCGCAAACAAATCAAAAATTAGTAACTTTCAGAGGTGAGATTCAGACAACTGCTATCTGTGAGTTCCAGTGCCAGTCAGATTAACACATTGTGCTTCTGTTCTTCAAAGGTTCAAAGTAAATTTAAAATAACTGGGACTAGAAGTATATTCTCAGTAACAAAAGACTGAAGGGAAAGTTGGTTAAAGAATATACTGCAGTAACTGTTTGAATATCACAGACACCTTGTTTGGAGTTCACTGCAGCCAGTGGGAGACCTTTCATAGTCTTCAGAGGGTTTTGGATTGCTCATGAGCTAGAGAAATGGCAACGTAAATAGTAGTGCTCATATCTATGCTGAAGGCTGCTTATACACACACGCACAGAAAATTAATTCCAGAGTGAAGTCAGATTGATGCCTTACTTCTGCTAGACCCATTAGGAGAAGCAGCTGAATGGTCAAGTTCAGGAATGTATCTATGGCTCAGCACATGCCCATGCTGATACTGGCAAACGTCTTTAGCTGTAGATGGAGCCAAAGACAGGATACAGCCCTTTTTGATAACAACTTATAAATTTAGAAAAAGGTAAACAGAAAATGGACTCTACTTGCCTAGACAATATATTGACACAGTCACACGACCTAGAAGAGGCTAAGGTCCAGCTAGCTCAGCACAGGGGAAGGACAGTTGTGAGTACAAACATGCCCTAAGTGTTTATGGCTGGACACTGAAATGAACTGCCTGACTTTAAATGTTGCTTAGCTCCAATAGCTCCAGTTGTGTATTTCCTGACATTTAGTTGTTCACGTTAGAAAATATTTGTCCTGATCTTGTTTTGTATCAGAGTAAAACTAGCTTAGGAAAAAGAAGCCAGTGTGTTGGTACTGCAACCTCCCTCTTTTTTTCTTGAAGATAGGTAAAAAATACTTAAAGAAGCTGCTGCATTCATTAGTTTATTTTGGTCTTTGCTTTACATAGCCTACCAAATGTGGTAGATATTTCAGAGACTGAAGGTATGTAGTGGGGTCAGATCTAGCTTTCATGCTGGTTGGTGTGAGTAAGAAGTAACTCAGCTGAAGCCTGAAGGTCTTATGGTGATGACAGTCAAGAGTGAATCCTCAGGCTCAAAGGATTTCTGCCCAAGCAAAAATAATTTGAGGGAGATGTAAATGAGCTAACTGTGTATCTCTATTCATCAGATTCTATTGTATAGCTAGAAACAGAGGAATGATGCACTATGTCCATGATTACTGACTGAAGAGCTATGCGTAGCATATACTTTTTCAGGTAGGTATAGGCTTTGTTTCTGGTTAGCATCAGAAAAGAAAGAGGAAGTACACTGAGAAACGTATGAACTTTCAGTAGTTTTGGATGGGAAATGCTGGGAACTGCATCTTGCAAAATTACTGTAGTTTGCTTGTTTTTGTTTGTTTGTGCTTTTTGTTTGTTTTCAGGAGGTTGTTTTTTATAAGTATCCTCACTTCCAGAAACATATTTCTAATTGAACCCAAATTCCAGATCTTTTGTACTCCATTTATCTTTGCCTCAAATATGAAGGAAGTAATGAGGGTTGTTATTGATCTTGTCCTTCTGTTCTGCAAGAGTCAGGAAAATTAATATGAATGAGATTTTAAAGACGGAGACTGTGATGGTGACCTGTCAGCCTGTACTTCTGTGCACGTGGTTTGTATCCATTTTGATTTAAAGCAAATGATTTGATTTGTTCCAAAAGAAAAAAGGCAGAGAATTACGTCCTCTGGGAGGAGAGGGTTACTAGGAGGAGAGGATTACATTACTATCCTCTGTGTCCCTACAGTTACATTCTCAACTAATGACCAGTTTCCCCTAATTGTATATGCATAATACATGCTCCCCTGGCTTTATGTCCTCGTGTTCATCCCCTGCTTTCCTCAGGGGCTTCATTTGTGACCATACATAGTGAAACGTAACCACTGACAGCAACCTTGCCACTCTGCTTCTCCTGCCCTGCTAAACCAGCTTAATGTATTATTGGCATGTGACAGTCTAATCAGTCCTACCTGTCTGTCCAGCTGTATCCTTCACTTGTGACAACCTAATCTAAAAGGAGTAAAAGTAGTTTAAGAAATGACCTGAGTCTAACCAACATTTCAACCTTTGCTATTTTCCTCCCTGGATGAAGAAAAGATTATATATTATCTTAATATATAAGGGGATCTTAATCTTGGATACTTCCAAAACTGTGTTTTGAGCATCTTTTTGATGTTTCCTTCATGATTTCAGAAAGATGACGTATGGAAGCAACTATGTGGTGACTATAAAAATATTTCTGGGCTGACTGAATGCTGACTACAGAGTGCTCAGAAGATGCGTATGTTTGGAGGATGTGTTCCTACCTAAAGAGGTGAAGCTGGGCCCGCTTGTTGACATTACTGAGTTCTTGGATTGTACCAGTCATCAAATACCCTGGATGATATCCACACTTCAAGTGTCCACACCAGAAATATTCACTGCAGTAGATACTGGGAAAGTCCATACAGACAAATAAAAAAGATAAAACAGAAATCCAGGTTCTAGAGGACAGAAGCAGCAGACAGCAGTTGATTCTTTGCATTATGTCTTCATTTTTGATGGGTTGCAGCAGGCTCTGAGCATAAGCTTTCTCATCCACATGTGCTTAGTTTCCTCTGGAGTAGAGCTGCCATGTTTTTGATATATAGTGGTTGGCATGGGTATCCTGTACTGTCCTTGTGGCCCTAAAATAAAACGTAGTACTTTTTTTTTTTGAATTAAAAATGTCAGAAGCAACATGAGAGCTGTATTACAGGCCACCAATGTGGCGTTTTAAAAGCATGATACCGCAGCTATGTGCTGCATGCTCTCAGATATGGCGTGAGAGCCTGTGGGGAAGTTTGAGAACATGGAGCTGGCTGAAGTAATGTTGGAAGACTCCACAAAGTGGAGGGAACCAAACCTATTGTAATCTCGCTCATGCTACTATTTCTCTTGAAGGGGAAGTTCTTCCAGACTGATCTTGGGCTTTAGAGGGAGTTAATTAGGTTGCTCCAAATATAAGCATTTGGGGCCTAGTATCTAAGCTTCCTCTCTGGCTCTCTGCTATTTATTCAGCAGTATCTGCCCACTAAGCTTGGATACTGGCAGATGAAAGTCAATGAAGAACAAAGAGGTAACAAGCAAAGAACAAACAGAAACAGGAACAAAGAACTTACTTTCCCTGGTCCATGCAAAAGATGGTGCACCAGGAGAATTCCCTGGTCTATCACACGTGCAAGAAGGGCTTGCAGACAAGGATCATAGATTGCCAGGAGGACTGGGAGTAGCTGAAATCATCAATGATATTCTAGTCCAGAAAAAAACTAGTCAAACCATGATTGCTCTCCTCATAGCATGCAGAAGGGCAACTGGAAAGTCCTCCATATCCTGTCAACAAATTATTTTGGTCTCATCCTAGGAAAGGGACTCATTGGACCTGATCCAGTTATAGTGGAAGCAGTGAGGCAGGACAGACTCAGCTAAATCCTCCTGCTGTTCTTTAGCAGCAGCTATAGTAATGGGAGCTCCAAAGCTCTTCTCTTTGGGAGGTGAGGGGCAGAAGGACGGATCTAGCTGGGATGTGTGCACTTACCGTTTGTCAGAGGTATAACAAATGTTTTCGTTTTTTTGTTCTGCACTTCTTTCTGTGTGGGGATGCTCAGGTAATCTTCTAAGATCACAGTCTAACACAAAGTGCCAACTGGTTTGTAGTTACTGTGTCCTTACATTAACAAATACGTACTAACAGAGTTAACATGACCTGCTTTCAATGACAATAGCCCTTTCTCTGAGGGCTAAGCTATTTTCATTTACCTTGGATTTGATGTAGCTATTGGAGAACGCTCACTGGTAAAAATCTGTTTAGCATTTTTGTAGCTCAGTTACTTTTTTGAGCAGTTGAAAACAAGACAGAACAGATAACATCTGTAGATGAGCTTGTGAAAAGAAGTAGATTAACCTTAGAGTTTACTTATGGCAGTTGTTACTTCGAGAGATCTTGAAACAAAGATATTTACAAAGCTCAAGGCCTCAGTATTAGCATGTTATTAGCATATATTAACACACAAACATCACTATTGCAATAGTCATACCTGAGACCGTGCTGAAAATATTGTAAAGGAAATACATTTGCTTAGTGAGAAGAAAGATGTCCAGACAAGAATATTATGAAGCCTGGGAAGACTATTCCTATGGTTATTTTACCTATCAGCCAGTGTCACTCTGAGAAGGAAGATAACAGGTGAGATTAGGAAATGTAGGTCTGAAAAGGAAATGAGAATGAAATGTATGGACTGATGCAGTAGAAAGAAGTGCTTAGCTCTGGGAGACTTTTTCCTTTGCAAGGTTAACAGGTTAGAGAGGCTATTCAGGAGAAAATAAGTGATCTGGCATGCTGGAGGAAGAAGCATTTATTGTTATGAAAACTCTCTGAGTCTTAGTACAGAAAAAATGCAATCAACTTCTCCAGAGCTTCTTGTACAGCCTACCTCTCCAACCTCAAGTCAACTTGGACTTCAGTTAGCTGACTTTGCTAAGATATTTTCAAATTTAGACTTCATAAGAATGTGAAAACCTCAGAGAGAAAGAGAAGTGCACAAAAGGTTAACTTTAGAGCTCAGAGGCACTTCAGATTTGCAAATGGCATTGTCATCTTTGCAGAAGTCCTGGAGAGACAAGAAAGAGTAATTAGGGAGAAGTTCAGTGTAGGTGAGGAATAATTAGGTGCTGCTGAGAAATGGCTGATGAGGACAACATGGACTGTGCCGGGGAAAAAGAGCACTGCAGCTCATAAATGAGGTGTACCTGTCATCAGAGATTAGAGTTTAGCTCTAGAGTCTGTTTTTGTAGCAGTCAGTCCATATACTTTTCCCTGTTCTTGAACCCCAGTAGTTTCTGTTTCCTGGAACATTACTACCCCACTAGATGAGCCCTTTCTTCCTAGATGGTAAGAGAGATGGTACCACAGATGACAATGCAGCTGGCCCCAGATTACAACAGGCATTAATACTGCCTTGGTATAAAGAATCTCAAGTTTAACTATAAATGCTGTCTTCCATGCTCTGCTGGCGATTACTGAGCTCTTTGGGGGCTAGTCACTAAAAGAGATCATGAATGCCGTCATACGTACTCTTGAGGTGATGTGAAACCGCATGCAGAAGAAAACTGCAGCCCCACTACTCTCCATATAGGCTCACGCTGAGAAACAGGAGGGAATGAGTAAATTTCATGAACCAGTACCTGAAAGTCCTTGTGCTCGTGCACAATTATTGATATAACATTGTAAGAATACAGTGCTGCCCAATATAGGCCATCTTATCTTACAAATTAGTAGTATTAGTAGTAAATGTGTTAACACTTTTTACTGTGAATGAAGATGACACAATCAACATTATACCCAACCATCATATATTTATTCCATTATATTGTCATACAGAATTAGAATGTGATAAATCCATTTTTTTCCTAATTCTCTATACTGAATTATGCCTAACATACAGATAAGACACCACAGATTTCTCTCATGTCTCAGAAGAGGAGGATTCTCTAATCAGACCACGACAGAAACTTGTGTTTTCCACTGAAAGACAGCAAAAGAAGTTATTTGATGTTCCTGCAGATGCAATAATTGATTTTCTATTTCTCAACCCAACCGACTCCTATAGGATGCCTGGATTTATATTACTGATACAGTAGGAAAAAAAAGAGAAAGAAATAATGTATTCAGACAGTAAAATATAAGAGCAATATGAACACAAGCAAAGCATTAGTTCATTAGAATAGGAACTCTGAGATGTATTTCTGAGTGAAATTCTCCTTTATGGCAAGTCCCCAAAGGTACTAGGCTGACACAAATGACTACTCAAGGCTAATAGTTCTAGTCTAGAGTTACTATTTCCAGCAGGAGTGACCATGGCTGTATTAATGTCTGCAGCTATTTTTTAGATCCTCTAAGCAGGATTCGAACCACAGTGTCAGTGTAATTGAACTCGTAAATCCAAGGGTCAGTTTACCGGAGGAATTTAGCAGTCTGGTGCTTATTAACAGCATGGACTATAGCTGTGGACTCCTAAGTAATGTCTTGTCCTCTGCCACCAATTGCAAAGCCTCCCTGTTTAGTCTGAGGATGTCTGTCTCTGTTCATGTCACCTCTGCTTTCCTCCCCCTCTATTTCCATTGTATGTTATCGCCACAGTCTTGAACACCAGAGATCGTTGGGTTTGAGCTGGGAATCAGGAGAACGAGTCAATGCTGCCAGTTCTTTCTTAGACTTGCATTCTTTTGGTAGTTTTTTCTCTGGCCGGTCTCCTTTTCCTTTCTTGTTTGTTTGGACTGAGAGCACCTTTGCAGAAGAGACTCTCTTCTTATATGTGCCTATAATAATGGGGGGAGAGGGGAATGAAGACACATGGGCCTGCTAAGGTGCTATGTGTAATAGTGACTTAATAAAAATGCTTATAAACTTTTGTTCCAAACAAGCAGGTTGCCACCCACCATGACCTCAGGCATCACCTACCCTGTTTGCTGAATCTTGGTACATCATTTCAAGGCAATTAGGTCATTTTCATGTGGTGTAGTGCTCTGTTGTGCAGTGACATCTAAATCAGGATGGGCTCTGCTCACTGTATACATATATTGCCGTGGTGCTGAAGCTAGTCTAGTCAGTCCTGGTTAGCCTGGTCTAGCTGGAGGAGCTCTGTAACCTGCAGACATGCTGTCTTCCCTAAAAGCCTGAGTAGAGGCTAGATTAGTAAGCAGAGAATTAGTGTGAGGCTGTGGACATCAGGATCCAAGTTTCTGCTGGATCCTATGCATTAGCCAGTAATGCAGTGCAATGCAGGCCTCAACTGAGGCTTGAGGACTGTATGACCAGATTTTTTTGTTTTCCTTTTTTGGTGCTAGCTCTGGTCTGCTCCCAAGAAATGAACACCTGCTCGTGATTTGAATACATGAAGAGTGTTCCTGAAGCATTCCTTTTTGTTTACTTTTAACAGAAACAGCTCTTGTTCATGCTCATGCTCTTGAAGACTGTGAATCAAAGCATGATTGAATGGGGGCAGACAAGAGGGTCACTTCGAAAGCACGCTTCTGATCCCAGCTAAGCACTAACGTCAGTGCCCTAAACGATCTCTGTTCCTTGGCTCCCCATCTCCAAAATGGAGAGAAGTCTCTTCTGCTTGCTAGTAATGAAAAGAGGATAAGGCAATCCTAAAGGAGAAGGGAGCTTGGACGAATCGTGGTGAATAAAGTGATGGCTAAACTCCGTTGTATGAATCAGGTAACTTCTCTTCACTTAACTTATCCAGGGCAAAGAGCCCTGATAGGACCATCCTAGTATCACTGGTGAGAATGCACTAAGATTCTCTGGGTATAATATTATCATCACTATCCTGTCTCCTGTGTATTACTCATGTAGATGGGAAATTGTTCTACCCGTAAGGGCCAAACTGACCTGCCAATATCAAAAAAGAATTTCTACCTCAAGAACACCATTTTCTTTATTAAGGCATTGCAAGTTGTATTGATTTAACAATATTTAATAATGCAAATCAAAAATAATGTTATTTTCATCTTAGAATTATGCATCATGAACACTCAACCTCTTGATTAATCTAGCATTGACATTTAAGCATCGTGATGTCCCTTTAGGAATCTGTGATGTTTTAGGCAATTTCATACTCCTTAATTTACAGTGGGAAGGAAAATGTTTTTTTCTAAACAAGGATCCAAATAAGAAAATGCATACCCATCCATTCTTGTGATAGATGATCCTTCTATTTTCATTATACTTTTATGAGATGAGCTTATTAAAATAAGAAAATAAAGCCAAGCAAATCCGCTGTATGAAATAAAATGCATCACTGCTTTTTTTACTGTCAACACGGAAAAGTTTTTTTCTCTATCAGGCTACCCTGTTTTTCAAATTAAATGTCAAGTATCATGTCTCCTCCAGAGAATTGAGCTATAGAGCAAAGTTTAGATTTGTCAGCTACAGAATTATATTTACCTTAATGCTTATTACATATCAAATTACTGTGCTGTTATATGAATAAATATTGGATTTTAATGTTGTTCCATTCAGAGATTGACAAAAAGAAATTTCACTGCTTTAGTGCAGCTATTAGGCAAGCCAAAAAGGTCATGTATTTAAAGGGAACATTTAGCTAAAAATACAGCTGTCCTTAAAAGAAACAGTATTTTCTTGCCTAGTTATTCAGAGCATTTGTTGTTGTGGGGTTGCATCTGGGAATCTGAGTCCATATTGTGATTCTACTCACAATACTCTTGCAAGATAAAGAGGTGCTAGATTTCTTATTTTACCAAAGGAGGAACTGCAGGGCAAAGACAGGTATTCACAGTAATAAACTGAGACACCTTACTCAAACAGGAGGTTACTCTGTCTGTGCTCAGGGTGATGACCGAACTCTTGCATTTAGCTCCTGTGTTCAAAGCATGGGCTTCACAGGAGAGGGTTGTTTGGCTCAGAGCAGGCTGCGAGTGGCCCACACACTGAGGGTAGGGCAACCGGAGCAGACCCCGAAATAGCCTCTGTTCAGGGCAGAGATGCTTCTGCTATGAATTTGGAAGTGAGCAGGTGGAGGAGCCAACAAAGTAAGCCACCAGAATGCAAAATTCATGATATGACATCTGCTAGAGCCCATAATCTTTGCCATCCCCTCTCTTGACAAGCTTGGTATTCTCTTATTTTTTTTATATTCAGAGGGAGGTATGGAAAAAGATAGTTTTAATACTTTCTCAGTCATCTTCTAGTCCATGGCCTGTCTTGATTAAGGTCTCCTACAAGTCAAAGTAGATGTGAGTACAGAATGAGACACAGTGTTACTTGTCAAAGGTCACACAGAATTGGGAAAAATGAGGAAACGTGATGTTTGCCAGCTGTTCTGATGAACAAACCTCAATCTGCTCTTTTAGGTTTACTGGACCATTTCTGTTGATATAGTCTCATTCAGGGTGCGGGTCTCATAGGAATTAAATTGTCCTTGCTTGCTTAACTTCTAATTTATCTAAGAACATCTATAAATTTTGCTTTATGTTTGCATCTGAAAAAGAGTGTTTTAATCTTGTTACCTCATATTAAATTTTAAGACTTCAAACAGGAGGTCATGATTATTCAGTAATACTCAGATAAAAATTGTGTGGCACTATTCCATCAATATCAGTCTTAATGAGATGTTCAATCTTACCACGTGTGTATCAAGGACACTGTATTTATATGCTAACTTTATAATTCCAGTTAATGCAATTAGTGTAGTGTAGCTAATATAGTTAAAAGTTTTATCAGCAATCATATAATCTCCAGTAGAATAAGTATAAAGGGTTATTAATGCAGTAATTTATTATTAGCAAATAGAAAAGCAATAGACCAATAAACTTAGCCTTACTAGTGTAATGCCTTAGTATTCCAGCACATTTTGTTTTTCTTAGCATGCTTGTGTCAACTTGTTATATTGTGACTACAGGCTGCTGTTGAATTCTGTCTAATGTTATATAAAGAAAGGACTTGACACCCTTTTGAAGATCTCAGTGTCCCTCAGTCAGTTCTGTGGCTGATAATTTTCATTCCCTTTTTTCTCCTTCCTTTTGACAGCCTGCAGCAAGCTCTTATCTGATCAGGATTCCTGTCTGTGAGAATGATCTTTAAATACCTTCAGTTCAAGGACACTGTAGGCTGTCTCTTTCAACTAATATAAGATACCAAAATAGTGAAATTTAATGAGATAGAACATCCAAATTGATTGTCTCAGAAAGAGTACCTGAGAGGGTAATTAAGATGATGTGTCAATCACTTTGTCTTAACAGCTTGTGCCATTATCATGTGACAGTTCTACAGAATGACATGAATGCACTTGGTGACAAAGGACTCATATTTGCACCTTTGATTTAACAAGCAGTCAAAAACCACTAAAGGCCATGGACTTCTTTGCTTGGTTGAGAGGACACATCTTATGTGTTTTTGAACAACTTAAAAAGTATTAATACATCAATTTAAAGACAATTTTTGATTTATTTTTCCATCACAAGTAATAGGGTTTTGAGGCTAGCCTGAACATACTTTAATTCTGCCAGGTACTTTGATACCTGAGAGACACTGAAACGTTCACCATGTTTCAGAATAGTTATCTAGAGGCATAAAGTTGACTCAGATCTATTTGTGTTTCACAATCCAACATCATCCAACAGGAGGCACAATCCAGGTAGAAATCTTATTAGATATGGTGTTTCTTCTTGTTATTCCTCAAACAAACTGAATTTTCTTTTAGACACATTTATATGGTTGAATATAGACTAGTTTGCTGTGTACTTTCGAGTGGTATGAAAGAGCCTGCTGCACAGCTGCTTCATGTTACAAGGGCAACATAAAATTGCTACTTGACACTACTGAGTCTGGACCAGTAACTACGAACCAGGATTTGGGAGCTTTGCCTGAGTTAGGATTGCAAAATGAGATTACAACTGTTTCTGTGTAAAGAGATAGAACAATTGTTTTCCTGCCCTCCTCATTTTTCTGTGTGCATATCTGAACTCTTAATTCAGTGCAGGAAGTAATATATGTGTAGCAGATATGTGGCACCGTCTCTTGTGCTCCTGCTATCACAGTCATTTCTGAATCAAACAGAAGATTACTGGCTACAGGTAATTCTTAGGAAGGAGTTTTAAGCCTTGGCCTTTTTTTTTCTCCTTAGTACTGTAGAATCTACACTTGATTAATTTTAAGACTGTTGAAAAAACAACATGCAGGTCTCTGCTTGTGGGACAAGAGTCCGAGAGAGAAGAGAATGGAATTAGGGAACAGCGTTTTACTGTATATGCTGTTGCATTCGGTACTTTTATATGGATTAAGAAGCTCCCAACATTTAGGGACAGCAAGCAAGAAGATGTAACTGTGAACATAGAAATACCTATGGAAGGGGCTTGTCTAGAGGCAGTGTAAAGGAGAATGGAATTAGCAAGCCATGTAAGTTTAGGCTGGGGTTTAGAAGAAGGTGGTTAATTGTGAGACTCTTAAATGACATTTGAGTTAGGGCCAAACTTCCTGGACAAATTTAAGAGGGACTTTGAGCTATTTTGAGCTATTTTGTAAAACAAGTTATATCACATATCTGCTTGGATAGGGAGATTGGATTTAGCAAGTCAGTCAGAAAAGATGCAGAAGATGTTAGCAAGAATAGAGCCCAGGAGAGTCTCAGAAATTAGGACAAAGCGGGTGAATCTTTTAGAGAGCCCTATAAAATGTGTTCTTAGGCTAATATTAATTTTATAATATGTTAGTTATGCCACATTGTGATGTCTATGGAAACCTGTCAGGATTCAATTTGGGAGCTTTCTATGGTTAATAATAATGACAATAATAAAAGACTGAATTTTTGTAGAGCTGTCCATTCATAAAGACACCAAAAATCTTTATGCTGCTGTGCCTAATGAGAATCACAGACTTGTCAGCCAGTGAAACAGAGCTGTCAGATTATCAGATGTAACCAAAGAGAGAAGCAAGAGTTACCCAATGACATTTAAAATTCCTTTCAAGTAGGCATGGATAGTAAAATGTCAGCAACGGGGTTAGACAAGTTCATAACAAGCCTCATAAATGGGTTACTCTAAATGAGAATGTGGAGGTCTCAATAATAAAACCCGCACACCTGCTTCCTCAAAATGAACCTCTTAATTGAATTTTCTGCTCTTGTCAGCTCCTTTTTGAATGTTTCTCCATCTCTGAGTTGTAACTGTGCCCCCAATCTCAATCTGAGCCATCTGTTCTACTTCTAATATTAACATCCTCTATCATACAGTGTACCATGCCCAGAAAAAAAGAAGAGAGAAGATCACTTCCTCCTGGGAGGAAACCTTGTATTTGAGTAAAAGGTTCAACTGTCACTTTAAACTGACACCTTCCCACACACAAATATGCACCTGCCACATTAGAATATTATTAATAATCCAGCCTTCATGTGTTTGACAAGCCAAACAAAATTAACCAAAAAATGTGCAAAGGTCTAAGAAAGGTGAGAGCAAGTCAACATTCCTTTTCAGAATTACAGTACACAAACTGATTCACAGTAGAAAGTAATTACATTTTAAATGAAGTGTTCTAACTAATTTAACTCCTTGTACACACTGCAAATTACTACTCATTTCCAATTATGCAGACATCTCTTTAGGCTTAGTGAAGTTTGCTGAGTTTTGTTGACTCTTCTTAGTCGCAACCTTCTTGACCTGCAGATCCCCATTCCCCTTCTGTGATGTTGTGGTCCTTCTCTAACTAATACTCTCCGTCTGATCTCAACCACTTTTAGCTGTAAACCCAGACCCACAGGAAACTTGTAGGGGTGGGGGAAAAAGGAGATGGTGGCTGTACTGCTCAACTTCACTTGTAATTGCAGATCCAAGCTGAGTCAGAGAATTGGTATGCCAGTGATAACAGAGCCATAGTGGAAAATAAGGAGTAGACTTGGGATTGGTGAGATGGTCTCTAGAAGGTTAAGGAAGAAAGTTGTAGTGGAGAGTCTTAAGTTGTGACGAAAATTTGAAAATTACCCTGGGAGAATTAGGCTGGAGTGAGCGAAAATAAACAGGAAATAAAACAGGTAGGATCAGGGAGCAGGTCAGAAAGATGAGGTGAGATGTCAGACATTTTTCTAAGGGTCAGGAACCTATAATGAAACATAAGATGTGATCCTGGCTGGAGCAATTTATTTGAAGAAATACTACGTCACCAAAGAACTGAATGGTGTATACTCATGTATGTATATTCAAGCATATGAATGGATTAAGGTTAAAGAAGGTATCTTAACTTGACTGTTGTTAATTTCTGAGTTCCTAAGTTTATGAACAATGATGCATTTTAATAGATATTTCTCATGTCAAAGGAATGTATAGTACCGGGTTAACCAAAAATTACCTATATATTGTATCCTTTCTTTTTTTCTTTGTTCTATGGTTGATTTTTAGTATTAAATTTTTGGTGATTGGCTTCATCTTTTGTGAATGCTGCTATGAACTTATCATTAACCAACACTGAGAATAATGGAATTAAAGAAAAACATTGACACTATCAGAGAAAAGTCAAATCTTCACATTTGAGTTATTCCAAAGGAACGGTGTTTGGAGTGAAGTAAATAGATCTGAAAGTCACTTTTTCTCAGACACATTTTATCTAGAATCTAGAGATTTATTTATTTATTTATTTATTTATTTATTTATTTTGCCTTAGAGAGATTTCAGTGTGACAGGGCCAGAATTGTGATATGAAATTCTAGGAGATTTTGGTGCCCTTATTCAAAATACCTCTCTCATGTTTGTTCACCTTGATTGATCTTTCTGCCCACTCTAGATATTTTCAGTTTGTGTTCCTCAGGGAAGCATGTGTTTATCTAATTCTGCAAACATCACCCAAAACATCAAATGACTCAGGCACTGGATTCCTATTTGCAAACAAAGATTTAGAAGTCCACACGCCATGGATTTTTGTGGAGACTTGAGGCAAAGAGGTACATGAAGGTTGTATCTTTGAACAGCTACTATGTACTAGTGTTTCCTGTGGATGGTGTTTCATTGGCTAAGCTACACTGCAGAAAGGCATGCTTATGGCAACCTAGTTATAGAAAGTATTAGCTGGGTTGCAGTGTTCCCTGCATACTCAATGGTAAGAGACAGTCAGAAAATAGTTCAACCCAGTTGAGATATGAATCTTCAAAGCTTTTCTCTATTGATTAAAGAACAAGTATAAGCTTAGTCCTAAATTGGGTGCCAATAGCTAGATAGAAAGATTCTTGGCCCTATACTAGAATGATGGCATTAGCATTGGGAAATGTCACAAGGAAACTTACTCATTTCAGGCCTGCATTTGCTGTATGCTGTCCACCAGCTGTCAGAAAAGTAAATAACTGTAGGATAGTTGTGCTTTACATTCATACCCCGCTTCACTTCACAACGACTTTGCGGTTCACTTGAGGAATCACTTGTGGGAATCAGCACTTGAGTTTATAGGACACTTATGTGGTTTGGAAAATTTTACCTGAAACCCAAACTTAAACCATTTTAACATCTTTCCACAAGTCCTTCCACACTGTTTGGAAAATGTAGTGTGCTGCCTCAATTAGAGATTTATATTGTATATGTTTATACACACAATTTTAAATGTTTACTAGTGGTATATATAATTTTCTGTGTGAGTCACAAAGTCACATGGATTGCCTTTCTGGGGAAAACTGATCACTCTCCTAGAGGACAGCATGCCTGTGGCCATTCAGTTTGTCCCAAATTAGTGAAATGTTGAGTCCTGACTTTGTCTGCCATTGAAACTCATCTAAAATTGACTAAATTTATCTATTCTACCAGTAGAGTTTGAGATAGAAGAAACAGATTTATTCCTTGGATTCTAGAGTGGCTTCACTTGCATGTTATTGTTATTAAAGAATAAAGGCAATTGTTATTAAAGAATACAGCCATCTGTCAAAGTTGAAAAGAGGTATAGGGTATATTTTCACACCAAACTCCTATCCAGGAGTGTTCTAGTATCTGTGAGGCTCTGGAGATGCAGTGCTTCAAGTAAACTGAAGTTACAAGTAATATTAGGACCTTAGACAAAGAAGCTTTAGTGGAAAAGTTTTGTTTGTCAGAAGAAAATCATCATAGAGAGTAAAAAATAAGCCATTGGTTATTGAACAGAATTGTCGGAATGACAAGTTAAGTTATATTATCTGTGGTCTACTATTGCACAGAATAGAACATACTTGAATAAATCACTTACTTCATCACAAAATGTACTGATTTTAAAAATAGCGTTTTAAACAAAGAATATATCTTTCAAAGTCACATATCTTTGCAAGGGACACTACTGTTGTCAGCTCAGTTTACAGCATCTTCAGGGCCTCCTGTAGGATTGGCTCTGGCATAAGAATCTCACATTATGTGGACAGTCACGAACTATGACCTTTGGTAGGAATAATTAAAAAAAAAAGTCAAACTGGAGAGTGAGACTCAGGGATTTGGAACACATTTCAATCAAGCAGTTCTCAATTCCACTAAACATCCATCAGTCCTGTTGCATCCAGACTGAAAAGATTGTTTTTTCCTTCTGATCTGAACTCTTTCTTCCAATACATTGGTCCCGATGAGCCCTGTACTCCCATAATTCAATAACTGTTGTCTAAAACATGTCTATAGAACAGATAAAATGTTAACAGCTCTTTAAAATCATGTCAGGTATTTGGAAATGTAATCACTACCTTGCAAAGTTAACAGAGCTAAGAATCAATATGTCTGGTTAATAATGAAAATGAGGGTTAGTTAGAAAAAGTGTAACATTTACTGGATCCTGGTATATCCCAGCATGATATGTCTAATCATAGAATCATAGGATCAGTAAGGTTGGAAGAGACCTCTGGAGATCATCTAGTCCAACCTCCCCGCTCAGCAGGGTCACCTAGAGCATGTCAGACAGGGTTGCATCCAGGTGGGCTTTGAATATCTCCAAAGAGACTCCACAACCTCTCTGGGCAACCTGGTCCAGGGCTCTGTCACTCTCGCAGGGAAGAAATTCCCCCTCACATTCAGGCAGAACTTCCTGTGGTTCAACTTCTGCCCATTGCCTCCTGTCCTGTCGCATGGGACAACTGAAAAGAGTTTGTCCCCGTCCCCTCGACACCCTCTCTTCAGGTACTTATACACATTGATAAGATCCCCCCTCAGTCTTCTCTTCCCCAGGCTGAAGAGGCCCAGCTCTCGCAGCCGTTCCTCATAGGGCAGGTGCTCCAGCCCTCTGAGCATCTTTGAAGCCCTACGTTGGACTAAATGTCTAATGATGTCCTAGTCCAAATATGTTATTCTTCCCAGACATGTTATTATTGATATCATGTCTCAAGATAAAAACACATTTATGCTTTCACTATGTGTTTGATTATTCATTTTATGTGTTATAGAATGTCTTGTAAAGAAACTGAACTTCAGCTGTGCATAACTGGTTACAGATACCCGGTATATCATAGATATAGACAGCAAGTAACAGTACATCATATTCAAAGCTATTCAATCTTTCTGAAAGGAATATAATTGTTAGAAAAGAATTTTCTGGAAATTATTGCTTGGAAAGAGAATTTATTGGAGAACATAAAATGGCCACATTTCACACCACAAACTCTCCTGGAGCAAAATAAAATACAACATTAAATAGAGCAGTATCCCTTTATACAAAGAAAACTGTCTAGCATTGGTGTACACATGGTTTCTTTTTTTATAGGAATAACTAGGTTGATGAAGAATATGCGCTAACTTTAGAACAAAAGAGCTACCGCACTGGATTTGACCAACAGACCACCTAATCTTTTATTCTGTTTCTAGCACGATCCAGATGTTTAGAGAAGAGTATAAGAAACAAGCAGTATACAATGGGATACTTCCCACCTTCCAGACATATTGTTTATGGACTTCCTGAGCTGGTGACTATTTTCAGACCATTTGCTTACTGCACCCATTCTCCATGAATTAGTCTAAGGCTTTTAAACACATTAGTGCCTTTCTTCTGGGCCTCCGCAGCATCCTGTGGTAATGAGTTTCACAGTTTTATTATGCATGATGTGAAGAAGTACTGTTGATGGAAAAAGGTATTTCCAGAGGGTGATTCACCCTTCCTGTATTAGTGCAGGATTAATTACCTGCACTAAGAGATGAGAAAGAAGAGTCTCATCTTTCTCCACTGTCATTAGAGTTTTAGTCGAACACTTTACAGTAGAAACCTATATTTTAGATAACTTCAGATAGGGGAGAGTTATCCCAATGTTAGGGTCAGTTTAATTAAAGGTAGTAACTTCTTCAGTAGTTTAACTAGTAACTGGTTAAACATCTTCACCATAATATTTTTCTATAGATTTTTATGATAGGAAATATCATGAAGTTTCCCGCAAAAATGTACTTCAATGAAAAATCACTACATAGCTTTGTTAGCCTGATGGCAAAGGGTTCCCTCTGCCACTTTAAAGCAATTAACTTTGTACACAGATGAGGCCTAAAAGCTCATTAGAAGAAGAAGAAGATTAAGTCCCTTTATTTCTCCCTTTTATTGAAGGCATTTGGCTAATACATATGGATGGTTACCTTATACAAACTTTGCTCTGAAATGGATGGCCAAATTCTTGTTATCTTATCAATTAGAGATTACTAAACAAATCATTTTTCGTGACAAAAACACTCACTAATTTTTAGGAAGTGAGCCATACATTCTGTATCAACTATATTAACAAAGAGGATGTTTTCCTTATGTAAAAGACACAGGTCTGTACTTTGGGAGACAACAAGGCATGCAACAATAATAGTGTACATGTAAGGTTCATGAATTGCTTAAGGAAAGTAGTTGACAGAGCTTTAAAGCTTTCTGTCCACCTATTACCTCAAAAGAGTAATTAAATCATGTAAAACTTATTTTTTAATAGCCCATGGCATCAACTGAAGAAATTATGCTATAATGAATACATATTTTTAAGTCTTGGGATGAAAAATCTAAATAAAATATTCATTTACACAATATGCTGGAACCATTATAGCTCTGCAATAGTTTTTATTTGGCAAAAGCACAGACAACTACTTGGCATTAACTAACTTAGCTTCTGTAATTGTAATCAAGGGAAATCATTGCACCAATGCTCCATTTCTAACAATAAGCTTCACAAAGCTTGTTAATGAAACTCAATATTTAAATCTTTTTTGTTTTTTTGGAGAATAGTTCTGTCCCCTAAAGGCAATAAAAGAGTAGAAGAAAAAAAAAAAAAAAAAAAGAAAAACAGAACCAAATCAAATCCTGTTTTCACTTAAACTTGATTCTCTCCTCTGGATTTGGAAGTGGTATAGAAATAGATACATCGACATTTTGCAGACAGAACTGCACAGGGATGAGAGAAAATGGTTAGCTCATTAATGCAAGACCCGTGAGACCTGAATCTCCTGCTCAGTCTCAGGTTGTTGGTGTCCTAGTACAAATCACTGGTGAATGGCACAGTGCAGAGAAGCTTAAGCTAGCCCTAAAGAACTGGGATGGCCACTGGAAGTAGTAGATCACTGATGGAATAAACAGATTCACCATCTGTTAATAGATTCATTATTCTGCATTACTTCCAGAGGAGGGTGGAACCGCACCTAGAATTCAGTGCCTGAATGAATGCGTTAACTATTGACTTTTATATAAGAGAAGAGACAAGACAAGAAAATTATGTCTGGAGTGGATCTTGAATCAGTAGGCAAGTTGTTAGGCTGTTTGAGGGTTTGTACGTAGAAGCCTGAGAAGTCTTGGAAGAAAGATACGTATAGAGCTACCTAGTCACACCAAGACTGGGCCATTTAAAGCAAACAAAGTGAAATAGTTCTCTGCCTCAAAACTGTGTTGTGAAATAAGAGAAAGACTGATAGTTTTGCAGTTGCTGGGCAAACAGGCATTGTTGTAAGGCAAACAGGTAGACTTCACTCAGAAGTAGCCTTGCTATTTGCTTATGTGCTAGGTACCCATGGTGATTGCCTTTTCTCATTCTCTCTTGGAAAAATTAATCTTTTTCTAAAGCTAGACTTTCTGACAGCAGATGCTCAGGAACCTGGCAGTCACTTTGCTGACCCACCTCATGGACGTCAAGTGAGAGTCAATTAATGGTAATGAAAGTATTTTGAAAGTCTCTGATGAACAATATGCTGTTGTTGTATTCTTGAATGAAATCTATCTGTACAGCTTTGTTTCCAAGGCAGCAATATAAGTCATATTTTCATTGTGTAAATAAAATGTATATCCCTTAAAACAATGTGTTATTCAAGAGACTGTTATCATAAGCTATGATTTCTAGTACAGCTGAATGAACTATTCCGTAGCAAGTGATTTATTTGTTGAATTTCTAGCTCTTTTATTCTTTGTGTGAGTATGGTACATTTTGTACATTTGCAGATAGCTCAGTTTGTGCATTACAGACTACTTATTCTGCATTGTTAAATTATTGATAGTTGCTGTTAAAACTTTCAGCTGTGTATTTGCAGTTTGTGACAGACAGGGGAATACATCTTTGACAAACTGTGGACTTTTACTTTTGTTGCCTCTTCCATTTTAGCTTTTATTTTGGAATGAAGGCCAGCATCATCCTGTGCTGTATTAGCAGATGCACAGCCAGTAGATCAAAGAAAGTGATCATTACCAAGCACTTATTAGAGCACATATGGAAAATTGTGTGCACTTTTGGGTATCCCAGTATAAGAAAGATATTGATGAATTTGTATGATAGCCACCAAGATGTTTGGGGGCTGGAGCACTTGGCCTGGGAGAAGAGGTTGAGGGATCCGGGCTTTTTCAGTCTGGAGAAGGGATGGCTTCAGGAGCACCTGACAGCACCATGCCTACACCTGTGAGGAAGCTATTCAGAAAACAAGGCCAAGCTCTGAGGTGCCTGGCGGGAAAACATGACAGCGGACATAAATTAAAGCAGAGGAGGTTCTGATCAGACATTAGGAAAGAAAAAAAAATCACTCTGAAGATAAATAACCATTGGAATGGGGGTCCAGAAAGGTGTGTGATCTCCATTTTTGGAGATAAAACTCTGAGTAACCTGGTCTGATTTTAGTGCTGGCCTTGCTGGATAATAGCAGGAATTTATTCTGGAGACAACCTGAGGTCCATTTTAGCCTGAACACTTGTGTGGACCTGCTTTCTGCAGCTTGCACTGTCAGCATATCCTTTTTGTTGCAGAGGGCTTGACAATTGGGTTAGGAAGGATTACTGTTACTTACATATCACTGTGATTTGGGTATGCCTTAGGTGGTAGTGCTAGCTACTTCAGCAGTCCCTACTTCCAGCTGTTTGCTATTATCCATACATAATGCCATTTCTGTGTAGTGAAAATGGAGAACACAATGCAGAGTAAACTCAGAAAAACCTCAAAGAAAGTCCTCATACCTCAGAGGACTGAGGCTTACAGCAGGCTGTGCATCTTCGGGGCTGAACTGTGACTAAGCCGCGTTGTGGTTGCTTCCTCAGTGAGCGACTGTGTTTCTCTGGGGTGAATATTCACTGGCACGGCTTCAGAAAACTTCTGCGAGTATCTGGCTGTGCTGATGTATGATGGGATGTGCCATGCCTTCCCTGGCCAAATTCTCTACTAGTGTATTTCCACTAAAGCCAATGGAGTTAGACCAGCAGGTGGTTTGGTATCTTACAAGTGTATTCATTTTCTAGAAAATATGTGGAAAGCAAATACAAAAGAGCTGAAGCTGAGGTAAAACTCTTTGTTGGTGCTTGGCCATGCAACGTGGTGTCTTGTCAAGCTCTGGGAAGCACTAAAGGCCTTCTGCCAGGTCCAAAAACTCCAGGATCTCATTGACTTCTGATTACATTGTCTGAATTTAAAGTGATGTTTGTGCATGCCAGGCATGTATAAACCACGTAGTTTATGCAACTTAGTCTATCAGTATGCTGCTGATTATCCTCTGTCTCCATTAATGCCGATATATTCAGATATTTGCAAGGAGCTCTAAGCAGCACAGGGAACATGTTGTCTCTAAGACCCGCAGGGTGTGTGTCGTTATTGAGGACCGAACAGATCACGTGGCGCTAAAGGGACTGGGAGACCCAGCACATTTTTAATCACAGGTATGTTTGATGTTAATGGGTGATGAGCCTTCCCTGTCCTGTAGGAGCAACAGCGCAGGCCGGGAGGAAGCCAGGGCGGGCAGCGCAGTGGTCCCAGCCCCACAGTGTGCAGCCCAGGCCGGGGGCAGTCCGCCATGAGCCACCTCTTGAGGCATCGCTGCTGGTTTTCTGCCCGACAACACCTGACCCGTCAGCCACGGGATGAGGGGAGGCAATACTCGATTCTCATTGGCTCAGCTTCCCTCCGCGCCTGGTGATTGGCTGCACCGTGAAGGTGCTCGCAGCCTGCCTTTCTGGAAGGTTCTCCCCACCTGGGCAAGGAGGCAGCCATTAGTGGCCTCGTTACCGGGGGGAATTGGAGGGTAAAGCAAAGCTGAACGTGTCCCAGCCCTGTGCCGAACTACCACAGCTGGGGCTGGCTGTGTTTTGGAACTGAGCACCTATTTGGCATCAAGCTCTGTGCATATGGCGATCTATATATGGATGCTTGTGGTGTCACATAAATAATAACAATTCCTGAAACTGGGAAATGAAACCCTTTTAGTGAAGCGAGTGTGGCCTTTCAGCTAAGTCTGTCAAGGGCAGCAAGGGTCTTTCTGTTCTGTCTATCTTTTCTTCAGACCCATCTGTCATTTCTCTCAGAGTCTGTCCTTTTTCTAAACATATCCAGTTTCCTCAATACCAGGTTGCTTTGGATAATTTGTCTCAATTAGATCCCAGAGCAATTTCCAAAAGCTGGCGTCATTCAGTCTCTGTGCTGGTGGCTACCTATTGGATGAAGTAATGTAGGATGCTATAAAGAAGTTCAAGCATTTAGCTTACTTTTTGTCTATGTCCAAATAGATGGTACCAAAGAGCTGGTATTTACATGGAAGCCCATCTGAAATGCTAATGTGAATCATTAACTCCAGCCTGCAGACTCCATTTAAACTGTTAACTGAACCCTACACTGTTGCAACAAATGAAACCGGAAGCTTTTTTTAATGAGTCTTTTCTTAGTACCAATTAAAACTGTGATTTAATCTTTGGTCTGTATCTTGGTTAATCTAAATACAATTAAAGGATGTCTGTAATTGTCAATCCTTTTCTACAACACCAAACTTTTGCTGTTTGGTTAAGTAATTCTTTCAGGAGACTGCGTAACTTTTAACAAGGCTTCCCAACCTGCTCTTTATGTCCAATAAAACCAGCTGCCTTCTTGTGTCTCTAATGAATGTGCCTTCCTCATCTCATTCCACCACCTCATCACTTTCATTATATTCACCCTTCTTTAACAGGTGGTCTTGCAGATATAATGACATCATTAAGTAGCTCTAAAGCTGCTAGTAAGAAAATACTTATTGAGGGATTCAGAATAATTGTCATGTGAGATAGCTTTGTTGCTATAGATGAATGAACTCCTTACAATATTTGCTAAATTTAACTGTTTCTCCTCTGCTCTATCTGTTCCATCAGTTTCATAGATTTTAGTGTTTTATTGATTTTTATGAATCATGATATGGTTTTGCTCTCTATATAGAGACATTTAAGTCCACTTGAGATATATGGGACACCCATGTGGTGCTGGCAGGTATGACAGAGGTCTCTGGGTAACTCATATCTTGGAGAACCACCTGGAGAGCATGTAAAATATCCTGTGCATCCACAATAGGACTAAGAGTCTGTTTTCAGATGATTGAGTTCCCTCACTTGACTCACACATGACCTTGACTCACATATGACCATACCTTGAAAGGCAATCTGCTTCATTTTCTTACAGATCTGTAAAAAATAGGAAGAAAAAATGCTTTAAAATTGGAAAGCAGACACAATTAATTGCTGTTAAATATTTTTAATATATTTTTTTTTTACTGAAAAGAAAACGATCTGTTGTCAAGCTGTGAAAATGCAAACACAGGCCACAGTTCAGTCACCCTTTAGAGGTACAGAGCAGGAGGAGGAAAAATGAAATGTAGATTCTGAGAATGCAGAAATATGTGGAGACTCATAGATGTAGTTCTCTACATGCTTTGAAGCATACCCCCACAAAGCATCCAGAAGATTTTCTTGGGCTCTTTTTCTCAGTGTAGCAATTTCATTTTGGAGATGGAAAATGAATCCCAAGATAGCTGGATGAAGGTTAGGGGTACTTCAAAGTGTTTAATTGGAGAATGCTATTTAAACATGTTGCAATTAATTGCAAAAACATTAATGGTAGTGAACAAAGTGTACAAAGAAGCTAGTGATCTTGGTGCCCTGTTAGTACTAAGGCCATTTAAACACTGAATCTTTCTTAATATGAGCCATAGCACTCAAAAAAAGGCAGGACAGACCTCATACACCAGTCTGAAAGCTTGATTAACTGCCCTTAACAACGGCTGTGATCTGAAAGGCCAAATTCAAGCACACAGAGGGCATTTTTCCGTTAGATAATGGCAAAGTGCTCATCCCTGTCTGGGTAGGTCAGGGGAGAAGGTGTTAGTCACCATGGGAAATGAAATTGCCGTCATGACTGATACCTAAGTGAAAATTGGCCTGTTTAGAGTTTGGTTCAGTCTGTCGTTAAGAAGCATCAGACAGGCCATTGACATTCTGAGGTTTTGCTGTGGATATTATTGCTGGGCATAATCCGCTGGTGGCTATTGAATAATGTTTCAGATTTACATTTTGCAGTTCACAAAACTATGACATCTCATGTCAATGCAAATAAACCTGTCACAGTCTGATACTGTATTTGAGGCAGTAGATTGAAAATTGATTGTGTGACTTGCCTGAATATAAATCACGTATTTATTTACCCTGAACCATGGACTTACAATTAGTCAATACATATTCATAAAATATGGGTTAGGTAAATTAACATTTGCCCATTGTAAATTACAGCTGAGAATAATTTGCAGTGTCTGGGAAGTTGAGAATGCAGTTCATTTTAAAATTGATTTGATACATTGCATTATTTAACTATTCCCTGAATAATTTCAAGCCATGAATTTAACTTCAACACAAAGTATTGCTGACATGCAGAAGAAATTTGCGTAAAAGAATAACCTTTCTTTTCTATATATTGATGCTCTTTTGCATATATGTTTTAATTGAGCAACTCAGAAAAAGAATTCCTGAAGTTTGGCTCATTTTATCAGCTTTACATTCTTGTTTCAGAGAGACCTAAAACCTCCATAAATTTCCAGTACCCTTTTCCTTGTTGAGTGGCATCTTCCTTCATGATGCATAATAATGTAACAAGTATAATCTCTCAGTTATTGGCCTGTATCTAGATAAACTATGTTACTTATCCTGGTGAAATGTAATTGTTTTGCAGTATGAAAAGGATGGCTATCAGGAGAAAGAACTTCCCATTTTGGCCAAAGATTTTGCTAGGATCAGCATCTGATCCAGTCTCTTTGGCATACTCCTATCTTACAAAAGTTAGAATCCAGTATTTTTTCCTTTATTCTCTGTGATTTGTTTTATTCTCTTTCAGTGCAAGACTCATGAGTTATTTTGTGAAAAAACAGGGAGAAAAAACAATTCAAGCAGACTAGATGAGATCAGAGGCTGGCCAGATGCTGATTCAAGTCAGGCATCTGAACCTAATTATTTTACTTCTTGGCTGAATGCTTTGTCCCACGAACTACTGCACATAAACATGGCCAGTATGCTGATTCCAGCAGCAGTCAATAGCAGTTGCCAAAGGAAAAGTGTAGGAACAGGGCACATATAGTGATATCACTTCAATGTATTTGCCAGTTTTCAGTAATCTGCAGTGTAGAGACTTCCTCAAGCCAGAGATGGTTTCATTTGTATTTGATAGTTCTTATGACATTTCGGCCTGCCTTAAGAGGTGTTTCCTGAATTCTTTATCCCTGATATTTACTATAAACTAAATTTCAGCCCTGATTAGCCTTTCAGAAACTTTCAGAGACCAAAGCTTTTCTGTGAAGGGCTTCTGTATTTATAAATTGAATTTTTTTGGTGAAAAAATTCTGTTGAAGAAAATAACAGCAGCTCTGATACAGAAAACGTGGACTAAATGTGGAAATGTGGTGCACATAGATGAGAATTTCTCATTGAAGAAGTCATGCTTCAGAAGTAGCATTTCTCCTGTGAGAATTTATAATATAATGACCATATTCTGTAAGCTTTTCTTGTGCTGAGTAATTTATTCCTCTTAAATAAGGTACTTGGGTACTGAAGTCAACATAGATAAGGGAAGTGATACTTGGTTTAAGTAAAGGTTTGATACAAGTGCTACAAGCAAGAGGACAGGGCAAGGGTGACCATAGTTTCTGCAACAAAATTGTGGGTTGCAGTTTTTCTTGTGACAAACGTTAATGTCTGTGTGCTTTGTCCTTTTGAGAGTGCAGAAATGTGGAATTTTACAGTAGTGCCATGCAGAACATGAATTTTCTACTTTCTGGCCATGCAACTGAGCAAATACTGGCCAACACAGAGTAATATATTTCCTAAAATTATGCCTTTTTTTTTTTCCTTCACAGCATCAAATTCTTTAAAAAAAAGAGAGAGAGGGAAAATAATGGTTGTGAGATTTTATATCTCAACCCCAAAACAGTTTTGCTGTGAAAAGCTTGAAGAATATAGAGTTACTCTTGAGTCAGAGGGCACTATGTCTATCTTGGCTCTTAGGTTATGTAGAAAGTTTTATACGGAATAATGTTAATTCTTCTGCACTGCCAGTAAATAGAGGAATGAAGAGAAATTTGCCTCTGATATTCTTGAGGTGTTGGTGTTTCAGCAGTACTTTCTCATCTATTTGAAAGTGCCTAGCAACCATGGAAGCCTGTACTCAGATCTTAATTCTAAATATCTACTCACTTTTGCAAAAAAACCTAACAGGTGAATGACTTCTTTTCTGTAACTGAGGACATAGATCTGTTTTTTTCATTTTAATATCATTAAAAAAAAAAATGTTCCTAGCATGCTGCTGCTCTGAAAGACAAATACTGTTGGAAGTCACTCCTGTAATGTGCTGCTCAGGCAGTGCAGTGTGGAAATGGAACAGAGAGTATTACTGGGCTTCTGAAAAGTGTTTTTTTGACTCTATATAAGAGCTTAGACTTGCTTTCGCTGGCTCCCTTGGACAGTATGAGACATTCTGTCCTTTGAGCAGGTACTGGTCAGACATAGCTGAACTTACTGAAGCCAAGTGGGATGCTTCTGTCATATGCCTCATTGCCATTCTCTGAAAAGCCTATTGGTCCCTCTACCACAGCTTTGACTGACATCTGGGAGTTTTTCTCCCTGTTCCTCCCAGTTGTGCTTTCTTGGAAAACTGTAGAGCAGGGCGGACTGCATTCCTGAAGACCGAAGGTGCAGAGTATTGCACTCCCTTCCCATCTCTATGGTGTTAAGTCCAGCCTGTGTTATCAATGAGCAGGGAATGGTGTGACAAAAAGACAGTCTGGAAACCGCCTGAAAGCAATGTGGAGACCTTGATATGGAAGCATCACACAGTTCTCTGGTGTAGAACCCTTCCCACCAATGCATTCCTTTGACTCAAAATGTATCATCTGCTGGAGGTTAAGTTGCTGTACTTAATTTTATTCTTTTAATTGACATCAATTTTTGAAATAGGATTGGCTTGAAACAGAATTTTGCAAGGTTATTTTTATAAAATAGGAAGCCACATTCCAAACTAAGTAATTGTGTTGTTTTAAAAAATGTATGAAAACAACTTTTTTGTTTTCTGGACTGTGGAGTCTATTTTTTATTTATATTTTTATCACTAGAAAACCTCTTTTTTTTTTAATGAATTTAGTATCTGAAAAATACTGATCTTGGTAGACTATCTCTGTGAAATGGGAATAATGCTACTCCTGCACAAGGCAAGCAGTGTTCTGTACATTGACAGTACTGATATTTTGTTCTCTTTCTACATTACACCAGATAGAATAGGTAGAAATTTCCTAATTAGCACAGTAGTGTAAGGCACATACATCTGTAGAGAGCAATCCAAAGAGTGGGGCACTGCTGTTGGTGCCAGATGACATGATTTTCACAGGTTTTCTGTGCAGTGAGCACATAGTAGTGAGCCTAGTTTTTACCAGTGCCAGCTTAAAATGAGACATGAGATTTTGCCTCCACACCCAGACAGCTATGTGGACATGAATTCATAGAACAAGCTTTTAAATTTTGCAACTATCTGGCACATAAATCGAGAGTGAGCCATCAAATAGATACAGCCATAGTTATAACTCAAGAGTGCATGTCAAAGGTGCGTCTATATTAGTGGTTTAGTTTGTGTCTGAAGAGAGATTTTGAAGAAAATTGTGTTTATCCCCTTCTCCTGTCCTTTGATTTACATAGCAGAGTAGTCTTGAAGTGAACAAACTGCATTTCTTTTGGGTGAAAATAGACCACAAGATTACAAGATCACAGAATGGTTGAGGCTGGAAGGGAACTCTGGAGAGCATCTAATCCTCGCCCCCCCCCCACACACACTCAAGTAGGGTCACCTAGAGCACATTGTGCAGGATTGCATCCAGGTGGGTTTTAAATATCTCCAAGGAAGACTTCATAACCTCTCTGGGCAACCTGTTGCAGTGCTCTGCCGTCCTCACAGTAAAGCAGCTTTTCCTTATATTCAGATGGAACTTCCTGTGTTTCAGTTTGCTGTATATGTTCAAGGAGAGTATAACCCCAAATATATTCTCAGAATCACAGAATAATTCAGGTTAGAAGGGACCTTATCTTGAAATGTCTGCTGCTAGTGTTGACTTCGGAGGAACTTTTGCACCAGGTCTTTAGAGGTGATGACTGCACTGTTAAACATTTATTGCAAGGAGTAATTCCTAGTCTCCAAGCCAGGAGATGCAGAGTAGCTTCAAATCACACTCTACAGTGCTCGTTTTCTACAGAGAGAGTTGACTGTATCTACATTGTGTAGTACTTGGTGCAAGTCTCTTCTGAATCCCAATGTTAGCTGTGTGGTTCTAAGAAATAGTTATTAGAATGTCATGTTTTTCAGCTCAAAGAACCTGAAAGTAAGTGATTGCTCTGTCATAGCTTCAAAGTTCACCATTTTGCGACATAGTACTGTCAGTATGTGCTGTATGTGAAAAGGCTGTGCAGACATCTGAGGGAACAAGGCTGGGATAGCATTGCAATAGTGTGGTGTGGATGAACCTAAACTGCTTGAGTATTTTCTATATTGCCTGTAACAGTGAGGTTTTGTGAGGGAAAGACCTAGCTGTTTACCTTTAAGAGAGTGGAAGAACAAATCAGGACATGTGAGGTGGATGACTGGGAGACAGGACCTAAAAAGTAAGTCAGGAGTGTCAGATCTCATCTGACAGTAGTATTGCTCAGTCAGTCTTGTTGCAGAACCTGCCACTCCCAGCAAAGATGCAGCAGAACCCACCATTTCTTTTAGATCCTGTGATCCCTCCAACCTTAAACTGGTTCTTCACACTACAGTATGTTCCTGATCCTCGTGCGGCCCCATTTGTTTATCTGAGAGGTCCAAATCAGTCTGAAAAAACATTTATCTTGGAAACTAATGGGGTGTTCAAAGTGAATTAAACCCTACTTTTCCTACCCAAAACTTTGAAGTTACAGCCTATGCAGGGCTGCCAGCTGCAATTTCTACTCCACTTTTTGTTAGAGCATGTTTATTAGTATGTCTGTTGGTATCTGCACTTTGCGTCTACTGAGAGACTGCCCCTTATCCTAGCATCTTTTAAGGTATTAAAATCCTTTTTTGTAGGTTCATGTCTAAAAAGAGTTAATTGTGCTACCAAAGAACATTCCCAGCTATCAGCCATCCCCTACTTAGTTCCCTAAAGAATCTTTATCTCTGTCATTGTGTTTTTTCGTATTTGCTTCTCACCTAGCAGATCTCTTTGATTTAAATTCATGTAGCTTTGTAGGGTACTATCTGAGAGCTGAATGGAGCTGAATGTTGCTTGTACACAGACACCTATGCAGGCATCATTACTGATCCTGCAGGGAAATGTCGTGTCACTGAAACTCCAGCAGAGATCAATGTGTGAGCAGAACTGCAAAGGAGCAGTGAGATGTGCTAGTAATGTCAGCTTAATTTGGGCCATAGCAGTATTATGAGTGCAGGTGGATGGTTTACTGTGGATGAGGCATATATTATATGAACTTTGTGAACTGGCATTTAATGCTGAGCTTTATTGTTCTCTGTTGTAGTAGAAAGTCTCTTTCCTCTGACAAAAAAGCAAGAGCATGAGAGGTAATAATCTGAATATTAGCTTTTATGTTTTCATTTTCAAAGCATTTAACAGTCAAGAAAAGAGGTGCATTTGGGTTCATTTTAATTGTTGAATGTCCATGAGAAAAGTGGCTTAGGTTTTGGAAACTACTGAGAGCTTTCCTAAAACCTTGCACTTCTACTTTTAAGCAGAAGATATATTTCAGAGAAAATGTCTCTTTTTATGTCACCCCAGTGCTTAGTGCCTGCAACATGAAAAGAAACACCAGTTACAGCTTGCTAAGCAGATGCATGGTTCTGCCTCTTCCTCTTGATCAAATAAAATAGTGCATGTCAGTTATCATCATGGAGTTAATTCCGAGGGATGAGTCTACATGGTCTTTCCTTGATGCTTAAAGTCAGACAGTGTGCAAACTGTAAGTCTAAGTTTATTAGTGTAAGAAGGAAACTGTTAAGTTTTAAGTTGGTTGTTATATACAAAGGAGATTAGCTGAGCTGTAAGGTGCTTTGTATTAAAAAAAAATGAAACTAATTGTTGACCTTTCAGGTGATAGGTAGAAGCTAATGGTGTGATCTAGAGGCTGAATGATAGATAAAATAATGGCAAGATGGATGAAGAAGTATCTGATCGGGTGACTCGTGTGCTACGTAGACCAGAGATCACTGATACAAGCACAAGCTGTGGCAGACTAAGTTTGAAACATTCCTCCAAAGCCCTGAGAGGAAACCCGTCAGCAGATCCAGCTGCCAGCTGGAGAGAGGAGGAGGAACCTGCCTCCTTTGTGTGCCTGGGGCAGAGAAGCTCTGCATGTGGACTCTGGACACTCCTCAAATGAGAGAGTACTCTCAAATCTGTGATGTTTGACTCTTACCATCTGAGTAGTTATCCTCTGCCAGTCACTACTTGTGCAGCCACACTGAGTCACTGATGGCTGCAATAGTGGTGGGTTTGCGCTGTTATTAAAGTTCTCTGTGTTATTAAAACAGCTGCAAAATTAACTGTAATAGTTGTAATATTGTTTTATGTAATAAAGGGTTATATAATTCAATATTCCTCATAATATTCCCTGTGTGGGTTGTCATTGGCTTCAACTGTTAGTCTTTGTGCAAATCTATCTTCTAACTTCCACAGCTTTATCTGCTCTGCAACAATTTCACATTGAGATAAATGAGGCAGCTCACACTTCTGAGATCTCTCTCTTCTAGGCTGTCTGCCCACCAATGCAGAGAGGGTTGAACAGATTACATTGGCTTGTGTTTTTATGTGTTTTTTGGAACATAAGACCTGGAAACTCTTTGAAGAAGAAAGCTAAGAACAAAATATTAGCTGTATTTTTTTAAAAAAAGGAGATATAGAAAGTATATCCTGTAGTTGCTTGCAGCCCAGCCCAGTCCTTGGGTTAAGGTCAGTAACCCAAATGCCCTCAGTCCCAGAATCTATGATTTAAAGCTATTTCAGACATGGTCTGCCAGATACCACATCTCTAATTTGCAGCGTGACATGAATGTGGTGAACAATAATTGACCAGCCATAGTTCTCCTCTTTATTCCTTGTGTGCTTGTTGTGAGGGGAGTTGTTAGAGATGGATACCTGGATTTTAATGCCAGCCTCTTGGCAGGAAGGGAATGTGTGTTGAATATCAGATGTGGTCAGCTGCAGTCAGAATTTGTTTGCTCCATGCTACATCAGGAGCACAAAAGGATTAATAATGAGAAATAATTTGGATTATATTTTCAGAAAGATTAAAATGCAAATGGGGGGGGTCGTAAAATTAAAAAAAAAAAAAGAAAAAGAACAAATAGTTTTCGCATGCACTGAAAAGGGAAATAAATATGATAAAAATTATTTTCCTCACTTTTTCCTCCTGAATTTAGTTTCTGATACAAGCCAGGAACAGCCCCCCTCACCCTCCTCCAGTGACTAGGCAGTCATGTATCTCTGGCTCTATGCAATTATCTTCCTTGTCTGACAGCCAAAAAAGTATAAAGGAGTGAGATACAAAGTACACCCTGTAGGACACATTCGGATCTGGGGAAAGTAAGTTGCACAATTATCTTAACTTTTATGAGAGAATACCAGGATTACATACTGAATGTATGTATGCCCCTATATCTTGTAGAGATATTTTCAGAGATTACGAGTCAGCTTAATAATGGGCAGATCAGCACATTTTTACTTCGGCAACTTTCAGCTTTACTTTCTGATTGAAGGCCAGAAACTTTTAAGCAGATACTATTGAGGTTATTTTAGTGAAGTTTTCCTAATGATGGAGGTGAGGTGGGTGCTACTTTTTAAATGCATTGTCCAAAACCAATGTGAAGGCAGCCATTGTGATCAGAAGGACTATTTTTGGTGACATCCTAGTTTTTGCTATCTTTAGATTAAAAAAAGTAGTACTTTTTTCTCATTAAATGTAACCTACTTGTACAATTCACTCATACTGTGATATATAATATGCATTACTGAGGGAGAAAGTGCACACAAATCTTCCAGAAAAGAAAGCTGTTTTAGTCCCAACTCCTCTTCTGTAAAGAAGAGAAAGGCCACACATTCATTTGGTCAATATAACATCATTTTTCCTTGCATTTACGCTCTTTCCATGATGTGGAAATCAAATGTACTTCTTTGTCTGTGATTTCTACTCAGACTGTTCATGGATGAGCCTGCAATGAGGTGACATAGATGCCTAAGGGAAGGTTTGTTTAAGGACCAAACTCTGTAGTACTGGGTCATATGACAGCTGCCTCCTTAAGCCTTAGAATTGCCTTGGCTGACTTTGGTGTAGTAAAAATGCTGCAGCAGGTCACTGGAAGCAAAAGATACTGTTCAAGCAAAGCAACTGTAACAAGTGACATTGAAACAACTTTTAGTTTGGGCATTCAATTAGATTATGCACAATATAGGACATTAATGAGATACATCTAGAAGTCATGCAGCCCAAGGATTTGTTTAGGCCAGGTCTCAAGTTCATAAATGATAAAAATGTTTCTTTTCCTTAATCACTGGAGAGAGGAAAAAATGAATATGAAAATAAAAATTTGGTAGAAACAAAGATAGGGCAGCCTTAGAGTGTTGTTAACCAAAACTGTCCCAGAGAGATAGATACTGTGTCAATCTAGGGATAGCCTGGAAGCTCTTGAGGAACTGCCAGTTAGAAAACTAAGCACCTCATTGTAGGTGCTGGTGTTTAAAAATGGGTCTCCAAACAATGGAACTTTTTCTTCTCTGTGATTACTGTGGCTCTGCCTAGGTCAGTTCCCATCAGATCTTCACAATTTCTGTGACTTTCTTCAAAGGTTAATGCCTATGATTCTATATTTGTCTCTGGAAGATCTGCCTTTTTGTTCTCAGCATAGCTTAGCTGCTGGATGGGTTATGAAACTTCTTTGCTAAAGTATCTACCAAAACATTAGTTTGTTTCAGTAGTTTCTTTACCTTCTTTTTTTCCTTACCGAAAAAGTTGACTAAATTCAAGTCTTCAACAACAAGGAGACTGATAATTAACCTCCCCAAAACAGTAAGAGTATTTGATAGGAAATCAGTCTAAACAGTGTATAATCTTTTTTTTTTATCTTGAAAGTGAAAATCTCTTTTGTTCCTATTTACAGAGGTGATGCCTGATTTATACCAGACTGATTTCTATGACTTCACTAGAGTTTTTATTAGCTAATACTGATGTAAATTAAAGCAGAGTCCTCTTCTACCATCAAGGACTTTACAGAACCATCATTACTGTTTCATCAAGCAACTGATAGCATACTCTTCAGCTAAGAATAGCTACATCTCTTTCAACCACTTCTAATGCAATTATGAAAGGAAAAAGGTCTTTAAGACAGAGTTTAAATGCATTCCGAAGTGCTGATGTTCTTTGAGTAGTACACGTGAACAAGGCATGAATGATCACACTTCAGAACTAGAAATGTTAAGGTTTTTCACAGTCAATACAGGATTCCAAAATGTATGTTTTCATTTTTCATCTGTAAAGTCATCGTTTGGATTAAACTAAAATAAACATGGAATTTTATTTGTTTATTTCTCTTTTTGCGCTAGCCACTGAATTGGAAAAATGAGTTATTCACTTCACTTAAAAATCAGTTCTAGATATTTTAGGTGGCTTAAACTTTTAATTAAACTGGTCAATGGATATTAAATCATGTTACTGTCTTTGTTGTGGCTTTTTCTGTAAATAGAGTGGGATCTACATCTGTTAATTTTGATCATCTGAGATTTAAATGAATAATTCAAAAAGCAGTCTAGACTCTTTCTATGGTCAGAAGAAGGAAGCAGGCAGCTCAAGAGGGTACCTTGTCTCTTAAGGTAAGAGGAATGAATCATCATCGGAAGGTACCTGTTTCTGTCTGATGACTGTGGAGAAAGAGAAGACAAGCCCAGACTAGATGACTAGCTTTCATTGCCACTTCAGGCAGTGTGAACTCATCCTTAGTATCACTACCGCCTCAGGAGAATTTATATGGAATGTCTTGTGGAATATTTCAATTATTTAGAAATGTTGAAAAATTATTTAAAGGTTTTCACTTCTATTTAAGGTGTATTTATTTTGAATTTGAATGCATGTACTTCAGTTTACCATTCAGCCCTGGTTGGAATTCAGACCTTTGTACTGCTAAAAGCCATGCTCAAATGATGTTCCATCCAAATAAAACTTTAGAATGTTCCCTGTTTTAAAATTTAAATATTTTTTCTGTTTTAATCTTGTTTCATATTTTAATAATATCCTGAATAATTTAACAGCATTTAGGCTAAATAAAACCTGTATGATATGTTTTCTCCTTTGCCATCTGAGACACTACTATGCAAAATAATGTCTATGCTGAACAGAAGACATTTCTCCTGTGACGTGTATAATTTTAATCACAAGACATTTTCTTTTGCAGAGAGCTTAGTGGCTGAAGACAGAAATTTGTGTGAAGGTCTGTCTTAGTTTGATTGATATTCTGTGCAATTATGTTAGTACCATCAATCTGCCCATATTATACTGCTACAGAAATCCTGTTTCTTTGGTGGAGAAGGGGGTGGAGGAAAAGAAGGGTCAGCTGCCAGTCTGGTTTGTAGATATGCTCTAGTAAAGCCTCCTGGGAGTAATATATCTTACATATTTCTCATGCTGAGGTCTTTTAACAAGACTGACAAGATCCAATCAGAAAGCCATGGCCCAACAGGGCTTAGAGAGGCAGTTGTTTTAGACTCTTCCAGCTTATTTATTTTGCCAGAAAAACAGTTCATAAGCATGCATTGAGGATCCTTTGGTTTGTTTAGTCTTAGACTGCAGTAAAATTTTACCAGGAGATGTCAGTAAAATGTATGCCCATTCATGACCTCAGCATAAAAATAACAAGTGTTGGGACCCAATCCTTGGCTGCTCTGACCTGGTGTATGTCAGTAGATTGCTGTAGCGCTGTTTGTATTTACCCACTGATAACATTATTCTGACATTGTTTCATGCCATAGAAGTAGACATTTTTGTTTATCTCTGTTGCCTGTTTTTCTGCTGAACTATTGAATTGAAACAAAGAAACAGCTATTCATCATTATGTTTGGGTAGGAAAATTTCTACTTCTGTGTTTTCCCTAAGGAATTGAAGCTGAAATGTTAAATGTACAGTGATATTTAGAAAATGTGGCCAAACTGACTTTGTGTAATTGCATTCTTGGAATATCAATGGAGTCAATGGCCTAAGAGTGGTGTGAACCTGTTTCCTCCTGGCTTATCAGTCCTTCAGTTACTTTTCTAGAGGCAGGCTGTGCCCGTTTCTGGACTCAGTCCTGTGACATGTCAACATCTCTCTCTGTCAATACTGATAGAATAACAACTATATTTGGAAAGATGACAGACTCATCTTGCTATCTTTATCCTAGTTAATATTTATAAGATTCTGGAAGGAGACAATCATGTAACAAGAGAAAACGTATACAGTGTTAGGCACGCCTAAGAATATTTGCATGTTCTTGTGGCACAGGCTGGATAACACACTAGCTGTGTTCTTGCCTTCCGAATACTCTTCTTGGTTTCCATGACTTGTCACATTTATATCTACAATATCATCATTGCTTTATCAGGCATCTTCTGACATGATTTTTTGATTTTGAACCTCTGTTCTGTTGCATGCTGAGGGCTTCACTGGAGATATTTCAAAATGTTATTATCAAGAGGGAAATATCATATATTATTTTGTATAATGGGTTCTCAAGGAATCTGCTCCTCTTCTAGTGTCATACAAATCTGTAGGAAAATATCAAATCAACACTAGTAAATTCTCAGCTGAAGCAAAAATAATAATGAGAACAGGTAAATAATAAGTGTACATAATAATGAGAATAGGTTAGTAAAAAGCCTTTTGCAAGTGTTCAGGCAGCTGATTGCACATCAGCTCTCTCATGCTGGGAAATGATTATTTCTTCCCAGGTTCTACTAGTCAATGTGGGACTGCATGTTGGCTTAATTATTGACCAGTGTGGTCATCCCATTGTGGGACTTTGACAACATGTTCAGAAGATTCAGATTCACAGACGAGTGGTGGTGCTTCAGATGTTGCTAGATAGGGAGCGTTGGGTTTCTTTAATGCTCTCTTACAAATGAAATTCCAAGGATCAGAAACAAAGTCTTTACTGCTTGAACAACATGCGGCCCAACAACATGAGTTTAACTGTGAACTAGGAATGAGATTTCAGGAGTTAGCTGAAAAGGATATTGTCACAGATTGTAGCTATTTGAAGCTGACCTTGTGACTGCTGGTTCAAAGGTTGGGTTAATATCTTTGTCTCTCTGTTCAGAATCTTAGGCCTCCTCTAATGAGGCTAGAGTAAAAGATGCGCTCATTTGTTTGTGATTTCCAGACTTAACTCTTCTTGTTAGAAATAAGGAATCTTAATTTGTTAGAAGAGGAATCTCTGAGCAAGTCTTCAATTGTCTAATCCTTGTACTGTATCTTAGAAGTCATCAGATAGGGGTCCAGATTTTGATTTCATTTTTATTTCTTTTTACAAATTATCTTAATTGAATTCAACAGACTGACTTCTAATTTGTACCAGAATATCTGAGATCAGAATATCACCTGCTAAGATTATTCCACTTGAGTGCAGTATTTTATTTCCAAACACAGTAAACTCATCCCTATGTATTGATCTTCTCCTGATTTTTAATGTTTTGCTTCCATGGAGAAGAAAAATCATTGCAAGCTTCTTTGTTCCAAATAATTAAAAAAGAAAACCACAGAATGAGATGCTTTTGTATGGTCTCTATAAACCTCTGCTTGCAAGACTGAAACGGCAAATGTAGGGCAAAGGGTGTTAATTCAAAAGAGTCAGTTATGTTTGTGTCAGCGTTTATGACTGTAATTTTTTTAAGATGTTTGGCTCAGAGTATTCTACACATACACACAAACATATTCTGGAAAATAGGCACAAGAAAGAGCAGAAGCAAAAAATAGCTACCATCCATCACAGATTTCCTGTGGCATAGCAAAATTATAAAGCAAAACAGTGTCAGTACAATAGTTCCTTTGGAACATGGATATAAACTGGTGTTAGTAGATGTCATCCTTACATACTCAGGTTACCTTCGTTCCCAGGACTATCTGTCATGATTTAGGAATGTCTTAACCACATTAGAAGATCCATGAATAAGCATATGTTCTTTATGGCTAACATTTGTAGATGTGTGTAACCAAATTTAAACACACGACTAGCTGGCCCTCAAAGCAATTTTACCTTCCTCAAAGCAATTTTACCTTAACCCACTTATGTGTCAAATGGCATGACATAGTCCTGGTGGTGAATTATGTGTATTTGCACTACATCTTCCCTGCATGAAGAGAATGGCTTATTCACACCGGATGAACTTGGAAGCTGATACTTAGTCTATATGAAGTCCATACTCTTATGCCCAGGAAGAGTCTAAAGACTGATTTAGAGAGACTGTCAGGAAAGAAAAAAACAAAAGTGTTAATTTCTTGAAATGCTAATTATTTGCAAATAAACCCCGCTGAAGTTGATAGAAAGTAAGCAATATCCTTGAACAACAGAATGTATGCTTACTTGAAGGCCTAGCATCAATTCAAGAGTTTAACTTTAGTTTCACATCTTTAAAACAGGCCTATTATTTCAGGTTGTAACATGAGTGAGAGACATGACAGTGGAAATCCTTCTTAGAACATTTTTGATAATCTTTTTTTTTTTTTTTTTTTTTTTTTTTAAAGGGGGAATTTCTAAGTACTTGAAAATATTTAAATACTTATTCTCAGAGAGGCTGTAAAATCACCACCCTAGGAGCTTTTGGAGACCTGATTAGACAAAGCCTTGAGCAACCCTGTCTGAAATCAAGGTTGACTCTGTTTTGTAGAGGAGGTTGGATTAGAGACCTCTCAATGTCCCTTGCAATGTGAATGGTTCTATGATCCTATGATTTTATTACTTGTTTTAGTTCAGTGGCTACATCAGTTAAATTTCTCTTCTGTCTTTTTGTGGGCTCCAGGTATCGCTGTCTAAGGTTACAAGCAACAGCTGACATTAATGGAATGAACAGAAGCTGAACATGAGAAATAGATGTAAAATTCCAAGTGTTAAAAAAAGGCTGCTTGCATTGTTCTTTCCATTCATTTTTGGAGAAATGTAGATAAACATTTACCTGTAATCTTACATAAAACACACAAAGGGGTGCACATGAGGGCATAAATTTGGTGTGAGGAGAGAGGATTCTCTCTGGCTTCCTGGTAGCAGGGCTCCAAGTGTCAAATGATTAATCTTTGTCATGGGGAAAGTAAAACTGTGGGGTTTTTGTTGTAAGACTGTAACAATGCAGGTCATTGGGTAACTTGGTCCCCAGGTTTTGTCTCTATATTAGTAAATATAATGGATCAGGGCTCACACTCAGACCTACAAGCCAAATGGTACAACACAGCCTTGTATCCATACACCCAAACTCTTTTTTTCCCCTGTATAATAAGATGGCTGCAGCCAAAATACCTATTGGGAATGGCTCCTGGGCTTGTGCTAATCTCCAAATTCTGCCTGAGCATTTTTGAGGAGATTGCTGTTTACTATGGGCCAAAGTCATGCCAAAGACTGCAATGATTAACACTGTCACCATGTGCTAATGCTGAAGCTGTGACATGACCCTGTTTAGATCATGATTATAGGCACAACTTGTGAGATCTCCAGCAACTGTCAGTTGTAGTGTGCTAATTGTGCAACACTTACATGTGACATGAGGGACAGTAGGAAAAATGCAATTAGGTGAGACAGATAGATAATTTATAATATTCAGCCTTTCCTCATGAGTATTAATTGTAAGGATAACCTGCTTGTAAAACCATCTATTCAGCTATTCAGCATAAAAGACAAGTACAAGACACATGAAAAGTAGTAAATTAAACACACAAAACCACAGACTGTAACATACAGAAATAACGGAGACAATAATAAAGACCAGGACTCTTCAGTCACTGATCACTGGCCAACTGAAGGAGCCACTCAAGCCTAACCTTGAAGAGATTCAGTTAGAATTTTGTAATCGTTGCAAAGAAAGGAAACCAGATTATCCTGATTATTGCAGTCTATCCTGTCTTCTTGTTAAACTCTGTTTCTAGGTGGTTTCTGTGTGACCTTGCTCTCTGTTGTGTGTGTGTGTATGTGGGTGATTTGCTAGTGAACTTCAGGCTGGACTGCTCAGTGAGTAGGAGGAGATCAGAATCTGGAGATACCCAAGGTGGGAACTGGAGGCTGTATAAACGGGGCCTGAGGTCTGGGTCTGGGTCTAGATTCTAGATGGACTCATGGACTGGTCTCAAATTTGAGGGACCCACATAAGTGAGCAAAGATTGAAAACTGACCCATAGAAGGTCCAAGGACAGTATCCCCTAAAGGAATATTCTAACTTTCAGTATCAGCGCTTATATCTTATTAAACCAAAATATACATCCCCCCTGCAAATGGTTATCCTTCCAAGATAACCTGAGGTCCATAGTTCAGTTTTCTGTAGTAGACTTCCACAGGAGTCTCATTTCAGAGGTGGCAAAACTGAATATGTTAGAAGCCCATCACATGCTGAAGCTTTAATGAGATCTGCAGTAAAAATCGGTTCCTGTGTGTCTCACTTGGGGAGATCAGTCCAAATAGTATGTTCAGAGCCAGTTTTATTGAATCAGGATCCACACAGAAGTTACTAGCATTTTCTTTTAACACATCATGCTATCACAGAAGAATAATGGGACAGTCCTAGACTAGATCATAGAGTTGCCATGAGCCTTGTTTAATGGCCTTTAACAAGAATAGTGTCTCTAAAACAGAACAGGAGTCATGCCATGGAGAAAGTGAGCTGTGTTAGTTCCTTGGTGATGCCTTTTTTGACCTCTGAACCAGCTCCCCAAAGATGGGCATGAGTGGAGCTGCCCTACAGTGGCTGCATTTCCTTGGCTGCACACAAACCAATGAGAGTAGCCCTGGCAGAGTTATAAAGATAAGACTTTCCTCTGTCACTGATAATTGGACCCTAAGTAGCAAAAATATATCATACATGGCATTAGCCTTGAAGCAGATGAGTAGCTAAATCATGAGGGATGGTTGCTTCTCTGGTCCTGCCAGATGAAGACAGTAAGGTACAAATTACAGCAATGTAATCTTGCTCAGCTGCCACGTACCCTGCTCTATGAGAGGAAATATTGAGCTGCATCCTCATGTTTAATTATATATGCTAAACTAGCTGGGGAATGTTCAGTAAAGACAACCCTTTCCTCCTCTTTGTATCAAGTTCATTTTTTTCATTTGCCAGAATATTGTACTTCCTCCAAGATTTCTGTAATATATTTTGTTTAATAGAAAGGGAGATAAATCTTTTAGAGTAAAGGGGGCTGTAGCTCTTCCACCCTGAACTACTCATTGAGGACAGCAGTGTGCAGGTTGGGTAATATGGTGACAAGAATGTGGCTACAAAACCTCTCTTTCCACTTCCCCAGTGTAGAGAGTAGCTGGATATGATCTTGCTGTGTTTAACCAGAAGTGCAATGTGACTTGGACAGTCTTACTCATGGTATCTATTATTGTTGAAGCTATCAGAAGGACTGCACCAGAGGGCTGTGCTGCCATTCAGAGAGACCTGAACAGGCTGGAGAGCTGGGCGGGGAAGAACCTCGTGAGGTTCCACAAAGACACGTGCAGGGTCCTGCACCTAGGGAGAAATAACCTCATGCACCAGTACAGGCTGGGGTCTGGCCTGTTGGAAAGCAGGTCTCTGGAGAAGGATCTGGGAGTCCTTGTGGACAACAAGTTGATGGTGAGCCATGAGCCAGCAATGTGCCCTTGTGGCCAAGAAGGGCAATGGTATCCTGGGCTGCAGTAGGAAGACTGTTGCCAGCAGGTCGAGGGAGGTGATCCTGCCCCTCTGCTCAGCCCTGATGAGGCCTCATCTTGTGTCCTGTGTCCAGTTCTGGGCTCCCCAGTGCAAGAGGGACATGGAACTCCTGGAGAGAGTGCAGCGTAGGGCTACGAAGATGATCAGAGGGCTGGAGCATCTGCCCTATGAGGAATGGCTGTGAGAGCTGGGCCTGTTTAGCCTGGAGAAGGGAAGACTGAGAGGGGATCTTATCAATGTGTACAAATACTTTATGTGGGGGTGTCAAGAGGATGGGACTAGTCTCTTTTCAGCAGTGCCAAGTGACAGGACAAGAGGCAATGGGCACAAACTGAAACACAGGAAGTTCTGCCTGAACATGAGGAAAAAAACCTCTTTACTGTGAGAGTGACGGAGTCATGGACTAGGTTGCTCAGAGAGGCTGTGGAGTCTCCTTCTCTGGAGATACTCAAAACCTGCCTGGACATGATTCTATGCAACATACTCTAGGTGACCCTGCTTGAGCTAGGGGGTTTGACTAGATGATCTCCAAAGGTCCCTTCCAACTCAACCGTTCTGTGATTAGGTGATGGTGGCTTCTCTGCAAACTCAGGATGCCTGGGAGTAGCCAATAAATTCACAGTGTTTCTATCAGAATAAAATGCCAGAAAATTTAAGCATTGTGCAGAGAAAGGAAAATCAATTAGATCAATACTAGGTAAAAATATAGTTGTTTTAGTTCAACCAGAGTAAATAATACTGCTGTAAGCACTACAATAGTGGTCCTGTTTTTTTCCTTGTAGAATCTTGGGTATGTGAATAGGGTACAGAGTGATACGCCATGATAGTCATTAAAAGGTCCTCTGGTTAATTCTTTGTTATTGAAGTATTCCATCTGTGATATTAAAAGAGAAAGTTAATGAAATAAATATTTCACAGATAACAGGAAAAAACAATTAAAATTAAAGTGGATAGAAATGTCATAAACACAAACTGTAAAGGGGATGCTACTTCAGAAGGTGGAGAGGCAACCACCTGTCTTGTTAAGAGCAGCAGTTGCCTCACCAAAAAGTCTGAGAGGAGAGTTTTAGTATTGTTTGGAAAATGAATAAATGGTTATTGGATATTTCCTCTGCGTCTTCCTATTTTCCTTTTTTTTTTTTTTTTTTACTCTCTCTCCTGTAAATGAAACCTGTTGTACTTAGTGACCTGATTCATCACTTAAAGATGAGGAAGTATGACTTTGGGGGGAATCAAAGAAAGAGTTTTATTTAATGTTCCCAGGTTTCTTGGTTGGGTTCAAACCATTGTTTACTTGTGACCCTAGAAGTTGAAGCTGGCCTTTGTGGCTGCCAGTCAAGGCTTGGCAGAAGAGTTATACAAATACATCTATGTCTAACGGGTAGCTTTAGCCAACAGTGCAGTTTCCACCCCATATGGTGGCTGGACTAACTGCACAGCCTGTGAATTATTACTGCAGTTCAGCCTGAAGCAGGCTTCTCATTTAGAAGGCACACTAATGGGAGATTTTCCTGTACTGACCTAGGTCAAACTTATCTCAGCTGGAAGTTGTTTCTTTGCATGACTTAAACTCATTTGCAAGCTTTAGAGTACTGTTAGCGCTAATATTATTTTCTTCCTAGCAGGGAATAGTATCAAGCTAGAATTGGCTGACAACTGCGATTTCTACTTACCTGGAAATTTAAGTTTAATTAAACTTTTAATGCTGTTTGGCTTCAGTCTGAGTCAACTGATTTTTTTCTTGTAAGACATTGCTGGTGAACTTGAAGCTCCAAGGATCTTCTGGCTGCTTCCTGGAGTTACTATTCTCTTTAGTCTATAGCATATACACAGTCCCAAAGCACACTCTACCAGGACTCTAGGCTTCCTTCTCTCAGGTCATATCTATAAAAGTGTACTAAAGAGAGCCTAGGCATGAACTCAAACACTGCTCCATGATAATCTATATTGTTCAACTGTTAGCAGAGTTCCTGCCATGGTTTTGGCTCATGCTATCTAGCACTCTTCCAGACAATGCCTGGGCTATTCCCACTAGGCAGAGTGGATAAAGTCATGCTGTTTTGTAGCAAAAGAGGGGTTCACTGTGTCAATGATTGTGCCATGCCACTTGCTCTTGAAGCCAGATATTGGGCCCTATATTTATTAATAAAAACATAACCTCAAAGACTTTGTTTGAATTTGCTGAGAGCTACAAAATATTTAAAGACTGAACAAATTTTTTAAATTAAGTTTTCTTTCACTGGTGTCTATGCTTGGGCAATAGTGAAGCATAGATATAACACTTCTTTAAAAACCCTGCACTTCTATAGTGACTTTGACACTGCAGGTTCTGCAGCATATCCTAATGAAGCATATACATCACTACCAGTGAAATGAAGCACACTGTCAGCTGCAGTGCACCAGTTAATAGTCTGAATGCAGCAGTACTGTGTAATCCACAGGAAACATAAGGTCACATACCTCCTGTGGTTTTTTTTGCTCTTTAGCTTGTGTTTGTCAGTTCAATTTGAAGGTGACAACTAAGAGGACAGTATTGGCTTTACACAATAGTTTTAGGGAATAAAATGGAAAAGAAAATTGCATCCAGCTGAAATTATAAACAAATAGGGTTAGGGAAGCTTTGTGATTTTTCAAGCAGTTCACTCCAAGATGTTCTTGTGAGAAGTGCTGTGGAATGTTTAATAAGCAAATGGTCAGGACCTCAGTTTTACATCTTGTCCAACAGCTGGCTCCTTCAGAAGCAGAGTGCTCCGTCCCACCATGAGCAGGGCACCTGTTCACAGTCGGAAGGAGGAGTGTCGTTCACTGAATCATTGACTTCCAAGCCCTGAGTCGGGCAAGCCTGACTTGACTTAAGGTCAAAAGTCAGTAAAGAAAACAGTGGCGCGGTAGGTAGTGACTGCATACTGCTCCTAACCCTCTGACAGAAAGTCACTGCTAGCTGTGTTGGATAATGAGGATAGTATTTACCTACGTGAACCAAAGTACCTTCTTAATATATACATAACCAATCTGATAAACTGTTGTGTGTTTGCATTTTTACCCCAGAAAAATGAGAGTGATTTGCTGTGCACTGAGCCAAATGTATAGGCTGTGGATATTGCATTTTGATGTATCAGATGGACAACTTTATCTTAAAGATAATTTGAATGAATAATTTAGAATTTCAGCATTGTAAAAGGGTTTTTTGTTTCCTTCCATTTGTGCTTGTCAAAGCAACATCAGCCTCATACAATTTGGCATGGGTTCTTCAAAACACTGCTGGAGATGCTGCTGAAGCTAATAATTCACCTATATCTTGCTGTATAATGAACCAAATATCACTTTTTTTTTTGAGAGAGAGAGACATGCTGCATGAACCAGCCATTGCTGTTTCCTTGTCTGGCTTTCAGCAACAGGAAAACATTTAGAGGCACTCGTGCTGGGTATTGTTCTAATGGCTTGCAGTAGAGAGAAATGGTCATTTAGGTGAAACTTCAATTGAGATCTCAGATCAGGAAGCACTGGGACCTTTGTGATCATTATAAATCTCAAGGTGTTCTCAGAAAAGCAGGGCTGTGAGTATGGTGTGTCTTGACTATTTCTAAATCTGCACAGCCTCTGTGCAGAAAGGTGTCTGCTTAATCTGCTTTCAAATATTCCATTGTGGGAAGTGATAGCACTCCCCAAAGAAATCCAAATAGAATGGTTTGTTACTCTAATCTATGCCTACCACGATTCTCCCCAAAGTCCATCAAGCACCAGGAATTTGCTGGAAAATAGGAATATCAGTTCTTTCTCCAGAATCTGTGGGGTTCAGCATTTCACTGTGAGATGTCCTGGGAAGGTACAGTGATTTCTATTTATGAAATCTCTATATAAATTGATTTTACCTGCTCACACTTATTCTCTTATAGATTTAATTCAGTGTTCTTGTTTCACCCATTGACACCTCACATTCACATCCTCACAAGCACCAAGATGTGTACCCAAGAAGTCTGGCTCGGAGCGTCTGTGAGACAGACCAAAAATAATATCCCATGCCAGCTATTGAGTCTTTGTCATGCTCCTGGGGTTCTTCTTGATTGGCAAAGACAATTAAGATAGTCTTTGGATAAATCATACCCATAACAAATGTTATGTGGTGTTTTTTTGCTTAAGAATATTGCTTGTTTGGTCTCCATAAATCTCAGAGAAGGTAACTGCTCATGGTCTGCTTTTACTTGTTTGTCTAGAATATGTAACTGTTGAACTAACAGGAGAAGAAATCGCATGTGTGATATACTGCAGTTGTGTTGCTGTCTTCCTGGTGTTGAGATGCACTGTCTTTCTCTGGCAGGTCATTTGTGTGGTGCTCTTACCAGAGTACAGGCCTTGTGGGAGTGACACCACCACCTTCCTCAACTTGACGTCTGGGAGCAGTGTCCTGGTTGCAGTGTTCTGATAGTGTTCTTTGCTATCAACACAAGCCACTCTTTTAACACTTGTCTTGCTGCTTCTTCCAACGCCTACACACACTGACTTGCACACATGCACATTTCCATTCATACTGCATGCATACCAAGCTTAATATTCCTGTTACAAATCTCTACAAACCGGTTTCTGGGATCTCTGCTGACAGATTTCAAATGGGAGTAGCTGGCAAAATAAAGAGGTCACATCAGTGTCTTCCGAGGATTTCACTGTGTGGGGCACTTGTCAGATTTAGAACAAGGAAGACTAAGCCTAAAACATTTTCAGCCCCTAGGCAATGAATAAAACATGTTATTGTCTGTGCTAATTGGCTATTTTAAAATGTATGTGTCCAGTTTGGAAATACTGCAGAAAACACCAAAATATGACAAGCAGTTAAATTTCTTATCATTTTATCCTATTCTTGCTTACTACAGCTATGGCGATTTAGATTATAGCTAGCTCTTTTAATCTTTTCTAGCAAATCAATCCTTCCTGCCCTTTAATTATTTTAACTGCTGTTCACTGAACCCCCTTCATTTTTTGCCAATATCTTTTTGACAAATTGCCTACAGATGCCTTCAGTATTCCAGCTACAGTTGCTGCACCAATTCCCAGAAAGACAGCTTATGTATTTGCTCTCAGGTACTGCGACACATGGAATTTAAGACTGCTGTGTTTGTTTGTTTGTTTTGTCATCCAAATTTCTCCACCCTACTCAATATCTAGGATGTGTACTACTTCTGAATCTCACAGTGAATCCCACATTGTTACATGTGTGTATACATGTTCCTTATCACTCTACTCTCTTCTTATTTATTTTCTGCCCTTGGCAGTTCACAAGTTCTTTACTAAATGCTATGTTTATTTTATGTTTTGTTTTAAAGTACCAGTGCCATGAGATCAACCAAAAGACTTTGTCTCAAAGAATTTGCAATCCATGTAGATATGATTAGCTATGATATGATTAGAAAGTAGGAGACGATGTACTGTAGTCCTCGTTTTACAGAGAAGAGGATACAGTCTGGGAGGGTGCTCAGACCCAAGCAAAAGCTTTTACTAAACTACTTTGAAAGGCAAAAGTATTCTAATAGAAATTAACAGATAGTTTCAACAGATAAATCATGGAGATGCCTCATATATTTAAAGTTCAATTTCTGAAAAACATACATTTCTGAAGGAAGAGCACAGACGGTTGAATGAAACTGCTTGGAAAAGCACTAGAAAAATAATAATCAGTCTATGTGTACCTGGCTGCAACATCTGGACCTGGAACAGCTCTTTAAATAGTGGGTTTAATAAAAAGCCTGTTTATTTTAATAAGAATAAAGCACTCTTAGAGTATTACCTTGCATGCACTGTAAGAACTGCTCCACTTCAGTGTTTGCAGGATGAGATTAGGTGATTCTCCCAAGGGCACACAGTGACAGAGAGCTGAGCCAACAACTTCCTCGGGTGGAATTTGGCACCTTCACCCTGCAACCTTTCCTCTGTTAGCCTATTAATTCTGTTCTGGTCATTTAATCTTTTGTAGGCTGGAAGCAGGTTTTGCAGCACAAGGCTTTATACCACCAAAGTCCCATCTGCTTTTTTGAAACAGGGGTTGAGTGCCACTTACATAGTGCAGAAACTTTGTGTTATCCCTACTACAATAAAGGAAATTGCAACTTAGATTATTCATTCTAGAAGATGTTATCCTGCAGCAGATGAGAATGAGTGGAAGAGATAATAGGATTAAAACTAAGTGGCTAAACTGACTTGCTGCTTATTATAACTCCACTTTTCTTCCTCCTCCTGCCCCCCGAGTAAACATCACCACCTTTATCAGCAGTGAAGCTGTTTATCTTGCTAAAGTGCCAAAGTCACAGTTACAGCTTTGAAGAAGAGTTGTTTGAAGAAAAGTAGCATTTACTTTTCTCTTGTTTGCAGCAGCATTAATGGCAGTAATGTATAAGAGCAGGGAAGAATGGTAATCAAATGCTGTAAATACACCTCATTTTCCTCAGTTCTAATAAGGGATGTCCCAGAGTCAATTTGGATGTCCAGACTGGAACTGTACACATCACTTATTCTTGTTTTTTAAGTTCTTATTCTTAGTTATGACTTGATCCTATGAAGATTTTTATTAACATTAATGATGTAAGCACAATGGAAGAGGTTTGATTGTTTGAGAACTTTATTAACAGAGGTATTAAAAATTATTGTCAGTGCAATCTAGTTCATTTCTGGGACCAGAATGACTTTAGAAGATATAGAGAAGATGTGCTGATGTTGAGTATAAAGGGTGTCCTCAGAAAACTTATGTGAAGTGAACCTTTTTGGCAGCAGTTTGAGATAGGATATTTATATGGCTTTTAATGAGGAATGATATAAATGTAAGAGAATAAAATAAATGTAAATGTTTCACCAGTGAGGTATTCCAAATGTGTCATGGGATACACACATACCCCCACACATATGGTTTAAATAAATATGTAAATTGCATTGCGCAGATTGTAAAAAAATATATATTCTTTGTGGCTCTGTTGCTGGTGTCCTTTTTATTTGTTTGCTGCCTTATTCTGCTAGGCTCAGGATACTATGAATATGAAAGATGTATAAACTGCCAGTGAGCTTTTGCTTTCAAGACTGCTTCTTTGATGGTAGTAAAAAATGCCAGCTTTGCTTTTTGATTCGCTTTTCTGTAATATTATTTGTGTGACAAATTGGAAAACAAGTCTAAGAAAAGTACCAAGTATCAATTTTCTGTTATCTGTTCTTAATCTCTTCTGATGGCCCACAGGGCCAATAAACAGTAACAACTTCTAGATCAGATTCTTCCCACAAGCACAATACTCAAAGAAAGTTCTTTTCCCGCACTGGAGCTTTTTCTTTCCTTTTTCTTGTGGTATTTCACTCAGAGCCATGCAGAGACAGGGAACTATTAAGATAAAAATCAAAACCCTCCTGGAGTTAGGCTCCTCTGACACCATCTCTTATAATATTGAATATTTTGTCTTTAACTGGTGCCTTACCAGTTAGCTATCCTCTCAGGTCCGGGATGATTGCTGAAATGTTTATAAAAACACATTTTTCTCTGCATATGATACAAATGCTTTGGAGGAGAGAGGAGTATACTAAGCATGCAGAACAACTGCGAGAGCTGGGCCTCTTTAGCCTGGGCAAAAGACTGAGGGGGGATCTTATCAATGTGTACAAGTACCTGAAGGGAGGGTGTCAAGGGGACAGGGACAAACTCTTTTCAGTTGTCCCGTGTGACAGGACAAGAGGCAATGGGCAGAAATTGAAGCACAGGAAGTTCCGCCTGAGCGTGAGGGGGAATTTCTTCCATGTGAGAGTGACGGAGCCCTGGACCAGGTTGCCCAGAGAGGTTGTGGAGTCTCCTTCTCCAGAGATCTTCAAGGCCCCCCTGGATGTAACCCTGTCTAACATGCTCTAGCTGACCTTGCTTGAGCAGGGAGTTTGGACTAGATGATCTCCAGAGGTCCCTTCCAACCGTACTGATTCTATGATTCTGTGATTCTATGCCTGTGCTGGCCATATAGTTTCTCTTTTTGATGGGAGATGAGTAGCTGAAGACAACGATTCTTGTCCTGAGCAGGGTGTCAAGAGAGGAGACAGGAATTATACTTCGGAAGTGACCTTCTCTGCCATCTGAAAACAGATCACTAACTTAAACTAGAAAGATAATTTATAGAAGGCTGAAGTCAGGTTAGATGGAGTCCACCAGTAGTGGCCTACCTGCAAATTGTCATGGTGTTAATATCTAGCCTGCACTGAATATTCCAGCCCCGGAGACATGAAACTAGACCTAAGTCTTATGCCCCATCCTTTCAAAGCTCTCCAGAGAAATGAATAGGAAAAATACACTTTGTAAGCATATCTACCCCATCAGTGTAGGAGATCTAGATTTCATTTTGCTTGACACATTTTCAGCTTCCTAACTCCTTAAGATATTAGTAAGTCCTTAGTTGTTCTGGACTCCCATTTTATAAACAGAATTATTCATTAGACTGGAAATATTATGCTATGAAAAATTTTGAAGATAAGATTTAATTCAAATGAGAATTTAAGATGTGAATTTTGATTGTGTTCAGTGGTCACTGAATAGCAGCTAGTTTCTATGCCCTCTGCATGTGAATCAATCATAGAATCATACAATCATAGAACAGTAAGGTTGGAAGGGACCTCTGGAGATCATCTAGTCCAACACTCAGCATAGCCCATATAGGATTGGGCCCACGACCTTGGCATTAGCAGCACCGTGCTCTAACCAACTGAGCTAAACCTGCCTCCTCTGTCTTTAATCTTCATTTATGACTAAGAAAAAGGGAAAGCTAAAAGAATCAGGCATAACTCCATCCCCCTCAGGATTTTCTTTCTCAAGAAGTCATTTAACATAGTTTTATCAATGGGAATGGGCTTAGGCTAGGGCAATTCACCTTTGAAAAATCTCAGTTTAATATTTTTAAGGCAACTTTTCCAAAGAATGAAATAAAGGAATTAAAAATAATATTAGCCATATTTTATATAGTCTTATCTTGAATTAGGAAGCCAAGAAAGACATTTTTCAAAATAAGTGCCCAGTTCTGTAACTGTTAATTGAATAAGAAGTTGTCTGGGGTCATTACATCCAGCTGTGTGAGAAAGGACTTGAAAAATGAGATACTAGTAGGATAAAGTTTTATTTTTCGTGCTATCACTTGAGCTATTCTGCCAGTTTTTAGATGTCTTCCCTGCTGTGCAGGAAATTTAGACTAGTTTGTTTGCAACAGGTTTCCTGAGGTTCATATGGTGTCATGGCACAGCAGTGTTTGTATTGCAAGTGAGGTAATAACACTATGGCTTTCTGAAATGTGGCATTTTCACAGGCGAGCTGGGTACTAATGAGGTCCCTGTGGACAGCTGGGTGATTTAAATATTTTAATTCCCATCCATCTCTTTCCTGGAAGCAAGTTGCTTATGATTTCACTGCTGTGGTAGCAGTAAGGACTGCAGTACTACAGAGCAGGAGGAAAGGAAAGGGCTCTTCTGTAGGCAGCAGCTTTGGAAGGACCTTGTGGAATTTCTTCCAAGACTTCCCCTAAGCAAGTTCCCCGACTCTCTTCCTCAAAGGTTTGCTGCCAAACACAAGAAAGAACTAGTCAGTCTATTTAAAATACACAGGACAATCAGTCAACTCAGGGAAAAACAGTCAGCAAAATCTGCTTGTCTCTGTTCATTTTGTATTCACCAGCCCCCCCCCCCCCCAAAAAAAAAAACAAACAAACAAAAAAAATCACCGTAGGAAGGGACATTGCTTTTTTAATTTTCTCCTCTGTCTCAGCTACTATCGTGACCTCTAGCACAGAAGTATAGCTTTTGGCTGTTTGTGTATATGCTAAAGTCCCTGTAGCTTAAGCAGCCCAGAAAGAGTTAGGTTTTATTAACAAAAGAAAATAACAAAAATTTGTCCCAAACAACTGCATAACAGCTCTACTTTTATATGTTCGAGTCCAGCAACTCGAACTTTCTGCTAATGGTCAATGTCACAGCACTGTGCATGTGCAATTTGAAAAGAGAATGCCACATGATGCTTGTTCCTTTTGATATACAAACATTTTAGTTGTTCTACACAGTGAGGTCTCATAAAAAGCACAGCCATAGAATGACATTTTTGTTTTGATTTTTGAAGGGCGAAACTTGCCAGTCAGTCGTCTGATTCCTCTTTCTATAGTTCTTACGTGGTTGTATTGGAGTTGTTATTTTGATTTAGATACATCAGTATGAGAAAGGGCAAAATTATACCAATTGTTGAGGGATTTTTATATTGTGGCACATCTATAATGTGCACAGATTGACAGTAAGGGCAGCAAAATATAATGAAAAAAACAGCAATAATGACCTGACATCACACAAAGCTATATACGACTGTTTCTTCAGGAAGATGTAACATCAGCTCGTACATGCTATTGTGCACAAATATTGCCAGGAATCAGTAAAATATCACTTAAGAGTCTTAAAACAGAGAAATAAGTCTTTCCAATAGAGCAAAAAATCATAATTCCAACAATGATTAAAGTTAGTTCAATTAAAAACACTCCCCGAAACATAGCAGGAAGGTGTCTGAGAGGTGTCAGTTTGAAATTCTCTCCTATCAGAAGACCATTGACGTAAAATCCTTAGCTACAATGAAGCTTAAGGGAAAGGGAAGGGAACAGAATACAATAATTTATAAAACAAAATACCAGTAAGTTCTCCTTCTTCTTAAGTTTGCCAGGTTTTGTGGCAGTAGTTTAAGAACTCAATTTTCTACATGTTAATCTGTTATTTTCATCTTTTTGCTGAGGACTGTTAAAACACAGACTTCCCCCCTTTGAAGAGCAGACAGAGGACAAAATTCTTTCCCCTGATTCTTTCTGCCTGAATCAGAGATGCTGCTCAGCAGCAAAGTGGATGAGGTGCTGGGGCATGTGACATTCCGGGAGGTGGTAATTTTAACAATACATAATAAGCAGTTGGACAGCTGTAGATCAGAGCTCTTTATGTCTGCAACATACTTTTGAATATCATATCCTTACCCTCAGCTAATTTGGTGTGGTCATTTCTGTAATGGTTTTACTTTGCTATACAGCGGTTAACATCATGAAAATTGTGTGAAGCTGCCATAAACTGATACAGAGCGCTCCAGGAGATTACAAAAGTGAGGGGTTTGCATGGGCTGGGATTTTCCTACTGCATGAAATGTAGTTGCAATTGATTTTCATGCGAAGATTGTTTGCCTGGTCCTACTGTGAGGTGGTTTATGTTGAAAATAAGTGGAAAGATTCTGGACCAGGTTTCGTGCTTGTTTCTGCAGACACTCGCTCTTCAGAAGTGGAAAACAATGTGGTGACCCTAGACTATTGTAGAACATCATGAGTCTCCAGGCTGCTCTGGGATTCGTGCTGGATGAACCACCCTTCCTCCAAAGCGCAGGCAGCCCCAAAGAGTGCTCCCAAAGGGAGCTCCCCCCATTTTTAGCCATCTGAAGATTAGCTGTTTAGACTAAATTAGTTATCCAGATTATTTCTGAAGTTCTTTGGGAAAGTTAATCACACTGATAATTCTACTGACCTATTTTAGTCATATTTATAAGAAGATGAATCAGAATTTTGTCTTTCCCAGGATTCTCCTGTACTGAATCTCTTTGTGAGTCTAATGCCTAATATTTATTTTGTCTAGAGAGTTTATACAGTGGTATCTTCAGTAATAGAGTTGATAGATAAAGACACATGAAAGTATATAAAGCTAATAATAAAACAGTAACATAGTGTGAAAATATGCATAGATATACATAGATCAAAGCAGTTCCTTGAAATTTGACAGATTACAGAAAATAAATAACTGAGTTTAGAAGAGAAAAATGAAACAGAAAAATATGAAGAAAATGTCTCAAATTATTTTGTTATATGATCTGTGCTGAGCACCTTGTGTTGTATTCATATTCATGACAATGACATCTGATAATAATGTAATCTGAAAAGCTATAATTAGCTTATATTTTATTGTTCTCAAGGCTATACAGATATATCATGACAGTCCTTTTACCAAAGAGCTTCCAAAATAAAATATAAAATGTAACAGGTAGTTGAGATGAAAAGGTGCCCTACCTCCTCTGCTTGAAAGAAAGTAAAAAATAAATGTCAACAGATTGTGCAAACTCATAGCAGTGATTACATTCATTTTGGATATCATTGTATGAACTACTGCTGTGGTTTGAATGTAAGCATCATGATGGCTTACAGGTTCTGATGAAGAGGTTTTTTTTTTTTTTTTTTTTTTACTTCTGTCTTGTAGCATCACAAAAAAAAGATAAAAGGTAAGTGGAAGATGACTGAGACCTTTGGAGACCAAAGGTAGGAGGTGACCTTCTGATAAAACAGCATATTGGGTAAGTGCATTAAGCAGAAATTATGGAGGGACTGAAATGAAAAAAAGTTATGTTTGATGTGATGGAATGTACAGAATGGAGGAGCTTTGAAGTAGCTGAAAAGAAAGAGGGATTGAAAGTTGATATAAAGGATGAAAGCCAAAAGAAGGGATGTTGCAATAATCAGGGTGGACAATTTTCAAATCTTTGAGAAAACTTTTGGTAGAATAAGCAGCATGCAGGAGACCATAAGGTATTACGCATAGAGAAGCTGCAAGCTCAGACTATAAATACATGCGGGCCATAAAAAATCAAATGAAATAGTGATATAGATGCATCCTTTCCCCCCAAAAATTGACTGTCTTATTGAAACAAGGGAATGTGGATCCTCATACTGTTCCCACTGGAAGTAGCAGCAATTTTCCATTGTACCAGGGGTGCTGGGTCATTGTCCTTTGCGGAGCCCCAAGCTCTGCAGAGAGTGGCTTCATGTCATGCTTGTTGGACGCTGCAAATCTTGGCCATTCAAGAGGATGCAACAGAATCTGAGAACATAAATGCTTTGCTACAGGGAATTTGGCAGTGAATTTTCCTTCTCCTGCAGCTGCTTGTATAGCAGCAAGTAATCTGGGCTATAAATATGACTGGACAACTTTTTATTTGCTTGGTAACTACCAAACATCTAGATACATGGTAAAATGCATGCAATAGCAAGATAGCTACAATTAAAGAGTAAATTATGATGACATACGTTATTTCTCAATGTCTAAACTATAGTTGAAGGTTACATAGCAATTACTTTTGATCTCATTAAGAATAATTAGTAATTACCAAGTACTCTAAGGGAAATGTGATTACTATGGAGCTACCTGGTATTTTCCCAAGGGAACTCTGTCTAGTTACAGAGTATGTATGCCCCATTACTTAAAGCGGCACATAAAAGAGCACTTTATTTATGCAGTACAAGCAAAATTGGCCTGTTAAAAAATGTCTAATAAAACGTTTTGGCAAAGACAAAAGCTTTGCAGTCCATGTGACTATATTGGAGGATGTACATAAACTCCTTTAAATCACCCACTCTTATCTGCCATCTAATATGCCTTTTTTATTTTATAAAGCAAGAGATGCATTAAAACAAAATTAAAAACATGCCAAGCCTCCTCACCTTTTATTGATGCACTGCTCAGAGAATAAAGTAAGATCTGCCAGATGCCTTTTTCTGAGTAGGAAATGCTGGAGGCAGAGTGGAGCAAACTCACGCTAGCTGGCTGACCATATCGTTAATGTGAAGGAGCAAAGACATGTCTGCCTGACTTTGCCAACAGCCTTTAGAAAGCCAAGCAAACGTTGAAGTCCCTGACATTCTCGACAGAAACAAGACGAAAAACCTGTAAGCTGGAATTCCACCCTGGGACATTTGCTGAGAACTGCTGCTGCTGTGAAAAAGACATCTCATACAGAAGTAGGACATAGCTTTTTATATTTGAAAATGCACCGATCACAATCAGAAAGGGAATATTTGATATTGGCAGTTGAACAGCTTAAATGAGGGACAGTGCAAGTATTTATATTGAGGCCCAAGCAATTACGTGTGGATTTTTGTGGTGATCTAGTTGACTGGCTTGTAAGATTTTTTTTCCTACTTTGAGTGTTGAACAATTGCTCTGTTTGATGAGTTTATAAATTTAAAAATTTCATTTAATTACACTTTAGAATACATTAAGTTGAAGTATAGACCATGTCAGTAAAATTGCAACAATTTAGGTTGATGCCGAAAGCACATTTTGAGGAAAATACATTTTGTCAGAATTGGCCCAGCTAGCCCTGGAAGGAAATCTTCCTTCTGAAATACAGAATTATCTGCTTTTCACTTTAAGACATTGTTTACCAACATGCAATAACTGCAAAACATTGAGAAAATCAGAAGTAGTATTTTCCCCTCCTTTTTCACATATTCTGTTTTCTAAATGGAAAAATTCAGTGTTACATTGAGTGCTTTTACCACTTACAGTGAGAAAGACACAAGTGATAAAGTGAGTGCTACTTTTTGCCACTTCACTTAAAAAGATCCTTAGAAATAATTTAAAAATGAATATAATTCCCCAGAATTTTGAAAATGTTTGCCTTTACTTCTTTCTTCAATTTATGCATTCTGTAAAAAACCAAGTGATTAATAAATGGAATTTTGGGAATCACAAAACAATTGATTTTACTCCAGTGTCAGACTAAAAAATATTTCTTTCCAAAAAACCTGAAGGTGTTTCATATTTTTAACTAAAAATGTGAATATTGTTAGTTGCCTCTACTATTATGGAAGGGCCAAGAAATCCCTGCTAAGGCTCAGGACAGCATTATACAGAGCATTGTGATACTATGATGTGATACTACGATCTATGGCCTAGCTGATCTCCAGAGGTCCCTTCCAACCTTACCCATTCTGTGATGATGAACTAACAGATCTGTATGAGGCCTGGCAATCCACATTTGTTCCAAAATCCACAAAAAAAAATAGATGTTTTGTCTCCTTTGTGAACAAGATTTTGATAACATTTCTTCTTATTTAATATTAATTCTTTAGTTTGACTCTGGAGCCTTATTATTATTTCAGCAGATGCTATTTAATTGTTGTTCACTTCTGCTTTTAATGTTTTGGCAGTTCTATACATATCCTTTGTACAACTCACTTTAATAACTAAATGCCATTTTTGTTGTATTTTACACTATAATATTTTCATTCAGCACTCCAAGAGCACTTTTTTTAAATAAAATTTAGATCATTCCTGTTTTCATATTGATAGGACCTTCCAAGCCCTCGTCTAGATGTGTAGCAGTTCTATTTATTACACTGTCAGTTCTTATGACTATCTCATGTTCAAGTGGGACTCCAGAGCACACGCACCCTCAGAAAAAGTACAGATCTTTTAGGACCACATGAATTTATTCTCAAAAATGTTGAAACTCAGGATATATCCATCTCTCCTTTCAAATATGTGTGTGAATGCAGTCTTCTAAGTATGAACTCTTTCCCAATCACAACTGTGGGCTTCTATCCTGTGTAAATTACATTTACTTTTGTTCTCATTGCAGTCAAGGACATTTTTCTGGCAATTTTTCTGGAAGTATGTTTAAGCCTACAATTTCCCATCAGTGTGCCCTGCTCTTTAGGTCATTTTCTTCCTCCTTGAACCATAGCCCAATGTTAAAACAAGGTTAAAACAGGCCCACTGTCCTCTAGACATTCAAGGACAAGATTTTCCTTACTTATTACCTCACTCTGTAATTCTGCATCAAAAGCCTCTCTCTAATCAAATTAGATTACTTCCAGCCTGTTATTCACGTCTGCTCTCTGTTAAATCCTTGATAAAGTTGAGGCAGACCTCTCAGACAAAGGTTGACCCTTTATAAAACTAGCAGGAGTGTTTCTGCCCATCTCATGCTTTTCTCAGTTTTGTGATCTCAGGATTTCTCCTGTCTTTGAGATCCGATGTGTTATCAACTGGATTTTCCTTGCCTTTTTTCCTCACCTTGGCTTGATATTCACAAGGTTATGTTAGTCTCCCTTTAGAAAATTACCCAGCTACACTCAGCGTGAAAGTCTTCTCACTGTTTCCTTTCAGCTCCGGTAGAAGAAACTTTATGAATTTGGGGTCTTGCTTGGATTCAGTGATTGAATGCCATGTACATGATACTTTTAAGAGTCGCTGAAGGTGAAGACTGAAGGTCTGAAGACCTTTTACCCAAGGTAATGCTTCAGAGATTTAGGTCTTTATTCTGCTTGGGGACTAAATGTTTAAGGGCACCTTTTGAGGACCTACTCAGGTTCCCAAGGAATGAGAGCCCTGCTCATGTTATGAGCTGTTACAGTGCGGCAGCTCAGGAAAAGTGGTCCAGGGTAAATGTCCCCTGACTCTAAGCAGCCTTCCACTTTGTGCTGCCATATGAGATACATTTTTGCCTTTAAAAAACATAAAGGATGTTTTTAAGATAATCTCCTGGAATAAACTATTCAGTGACTTTTGCTGAGTAAATTTAGCATTAAAGTGAACGAATCTGCCATATAAAATAAGACTCCAATACTCAGAGCATGTGTTTTACTTTAAGCAGGTGACTAGTCTGGTTCAAATCCATGGAATTATTGGGTCTTTAAAACCACCCAAATGTTTAAGAGCTGTGTTGACTCCCAGCCTATGTAAACACAGTATGCATGTTAACAGCCCAAATCAGGGCTCGGTTTTATGCCTTATAAATCACACCAACTACATTTATAAATACAATTTACTGAGATGCTCTTTAATATAATGGCCTCACATATTAATCTTCTGAAGCATTCATGCTTCTGCTTCTTTTTGTAGTACAATTATTCAGTTTTCTCTGCCTGCTTTAGTTCACTGCTGAGAGGGATAGGTTGTGTTTCCTCAAGTGCCACACGTTTAATAGCAGCAATACTTTCTGAAGACAAAGAAAAATAGCTTTGCACTCCACATTGCAGAAAAGGCAAAAATAAAAGGGGAGGGGGGACACATTAGATGCAATGTAGTCAGAATTCTGAGACGTATGCACAGTCATTTAGCTGGATTGCAAGGCTATTTGGCAGAGATTGAAACCCTACAGGTTTCCAAAATTAAGTCCTATCCAGTAGATGGCATCAATACACCAATGCTTGAGCCTAGGCTCAAAGTACAGTGCAGTGAAGGTTTTTGCAATGTTTTATTTATGAAAGAAAATTAACTTTGAATCTTCGTGTTTTGCCTCAGGCAATATAAGCAGTAAACATGATTTTCACACCAATAGGTAACAAATAGTTTTCTTAACAAATTAGATGAACCCTGATGTCTGGTTTCAGATTACTTTAGAGCTATGTGTATATAATACATTTCTGTTATATTCAGAATCTTTTTGTTTTACACAGGCTAAAATGAAAATGACTGGAGGTATACTGTTAAGCATGAATTATCTTTTGGACAACCGACATTTCAGCTTTTAAGATGTGTTTTTAATACATGTATAAACCATATATTTTTTTGACAGCCTGGTTCTTCATAAAGATAGTTTACTTTTGTATATCAGCTTCCTTGATCCTATCTCAATATATTTTACAGACATTGCTTAATTACAGCTCACAAAAAATGCCTCTGTGAGGCATTGCCAGCCTGTAGTGATATATCTATACTGATTTTATGCTGGAGAAACAAGGCATTGAGAGCGAAGTGCCTTCGTATGTCAGTGCCCGAGCTAGGAGTGTAGCCTGGGATAACTGACTTCGGCTTCCCTGCCTTGACTGTTAGAGATATTCCTCCCACCCATCCATACCTGTCCCCATGCACTTGACAGCATTGCAATACAGTGAATGGATCTACATTTGTCTTGATAGATCTGCACTTTTTGTACCTTTTGTGGCTTTTGCAATATTTCTTTTATCTGTATCAAAGATCTTAGGTTTGTTCCAGACTATTAGGAAGGAACCTTCCTAATGATCCTTGTGATCTCTTCTGTATGGAAAAGCAAAGTGAAGCATGTTTGAGAGGATGCCCTGAGACTCCTTTAGGACTGGATGGCTTTTACATGGTGTTGAGCAATGAGGATGGCTGGACTCTGCTCCTATATTTCTGACTTAACTGGAGAGACATTAAGGCTGTATTTACCCACAGTTTGAACTGAACTGAAAAGAAACTATTAAAAACTTCTGACAGCTTGGATTCCTTTCCAATGTCTCCCTTTTTTTCTTAAATAACAATTTTCTGAATTTTCCATGGGATTTTTTTTTTAAAAAGCTTGTATTTGTTAGAAAAGGCCCTGTTCACTACTTGAATCTCTCTTTAGGGTTGTTTTGAAAAGCTTGATTTCTTTTTACTCTCCTGCTTGGATATGTAATCCAAATCATACCACGTTGGCAGTGAATTCCACTCTGGAAGAGCTCTGATGACAAAAAAGTTAGGGTGGGAAAAATTGCCTTCTGCAGCCCTAGCCCTCTGGCTATATAAAATCCTTAATTGGACTAGCTACCTAAATTTTAGACAGCTCAAATTAGGTGAAATTAAGCTATACTTAAGAGGTTAATCTTTATGTATTGTTAAACAAAAGGTTCTCTTAGATTCTTACTCTGTTTTATCAAACCCAATCTTTTATTTTCTTTCTGAATAGAACTTTCATTGACAGTGTGATATTTTCTTTCAGAGAAGGCAGCTGGTTTAAGTTTTCTGGCCACTATATTGAGAACTTGGGCATCACCTCTAGAGATTTCAGGGAATTAATGTCATATTGAGGTTGTTTTGTTTCCCTGGATACTATTATTTCATGCTGATTCCTGCTTTAGTCAAAGAAAATTGGGACGCTTGATGCTTGGTATAACTGACAGTCAGGGAAGGTACAAAATTATTGTATCTGTCTTTTAATAATTGGAAAATAGTGAGTTTTTTTTTTTTATCTTCAAGTTAACTCTGCCATTCTTTATACTCTGTGCACTGTCTTCAGGGTGAGATTCTCAATGCAAAATATTTTTAGGCATCAAGATTAGAACAGCTTCTTTTCCTGATAAGATTTAAAGGAATTTTCTAGTAATTCTATTATATGGCTGTTTCTTTGTGAAAAGTTGAAAAGTATTACACAAAAGATTACTATAGCGTTTGCAACAAATTCAGTCGTCTTATGAAATATTGTGCTTGAGACCTTGAGTTAATGACATTCTTTAACAATACATTTCAATTGGCAGCAGAGATGCCTTTATTACATTCAAACAGGTATGTTTTCAAAAAATCTCCACCTTTTTGAGTAAAATTTCCCCATGATTAAATGATGCCTGAAGGTGAGTTTTCTTTTTAAAGTTTGAACAAAACACATGAAATCATTTCTGACTTATTGCCAAAAAATGAGATTTTTCCTTAGGGAAATAATATTGCAATATTATTTTGCTCTTTCTAAGGAAAAATGTGAAAGTTTGTAACCTCAAACTTGACTACCTACTTAAAAAGTCTCTGATTAAAAGCTTTGGTTACTAGTTAGATATTAACATCAGGGAAGGAAATCATGGCACATTAAAAACAATAGCAGACTTAGAAAATGTGATGAATATTCAAATTGGAGTTTTGATCCTTGTTAGTATCACTATTGGTGGTTACCACATCTTGACCAGCAAACCAGAGACCTCTTGGGTTAAAAGAGCTTGAACCATATTCCCAGTGTATTAGCTACTGATGAGTCAGGTTAGCCAGGGATCAGACACAGAACCCTGACTGAGGAAGGGATTATAAACTTCATCGTGGCTCATGGAGCTGTTTCAGATATCAGAAATCCTGAACAATTCAAATTTGGAATTGAGCGTTCATCATTTGAGGAGGTGTATTTTGTCTCCTGAGTGCTGAATCATAGGCTTCCAGGGCTAAAGACTTGAGTGTGAATTATTGAGCTGGGAGAATCTCCTTCTCAGTCAGGCAGATTTGTCAGATATCCAGAGACTGAGCCCATGATTTATAGCCAAAATTGTTCCAAGAGAATTAAACAAGGTGAAATGATTCACAACAGAACATAAAGGTAAGACATCTACTTAAAGAAAAGTTAGGGCTTTTTGACTTAAGCATTGCTTGTTTGGAATATAATTACTTCCAAAAATGTTGATCTCTGCCTGTTATGAATAAGACACAATCTCGTTGTCTATGTTCTGAAATTAGGTTTTACAAAAAGAAAAGGTGAAAGAATACAAGAACAATAGAATAATAGATACATTTGCATCTTAGAACTTTGGAAGGCAATATTATTTTTAATCTCATTACCTTTCTGTGTTAGAAGCAAATGATAAAACTTGACAGTGTTAATGCAGAAAAATTGAAGCAGGATATGGACTGTGAATGGTCTTTTACCTGGTGCTATGCTTGCATCTGACCTTGAAATTTCCACATTTGAGGTGCAAGGATAAGAAGAACAAATCTTCCAAAGATCCAGTAAAAGGAAGGATCAGAAGAAAGATCGACCTAAATGGTCTTGAAAATATTTCATTTGGAGTATTGTTCCAGTTTTGACAATCTAGTGTCAAATTTAAGGCAGTGCTGACAGTCCTTTTCAAACAAGTGCAGACTAATGCTACCATAACTGTACATCTTTTCTACCTTGGGAGAGTTTGTTTTTCAGGTCCTCATACAAATGACTGAGAGTGAAAGATTGCAGAAGCCTCTGCTGCATTTGAAGCACAGGAAATTTGACAGTGCTTCCCTTCCAGTAAAGGCATCTTTCATGCCCTGCCTTCTAACTGGAGAAAAGTGGAAGATAAGAAAAAAGAACAAAAATAGCAAATTAAAACACATCTTTTGGGTGAACCTGGGAGCATTCATTTTTGGTCTGTGCATTAATTCCTGCAATGTGTTAAGATAAAGAAAAATACATTGATGTATACAGCTGGAGAGAAAAGGCATGTGGATGGTGCATTCTGCAGCAAAATATAAATTCCAAAGGATGCTGTTCTCAAACTGAAATTTATTCTACAGCATAGAGCTTGATATAACAGTCAGACTCTACTTGGTTTCTTTTCTTATGGTTATGTGAAACAACACATCTGGCCTGGGACATACCATTCTTATTTACATAATTGGTCTCTTCATAAGAGACCGTTGTCTTAGGTATCTTTACTATTTTTTGTGCCAATGTTTGACTCCGTTGTAACATATGGGGAAAATCATATGTCACTTCTCAACACTTAAAATGATCTCTTAATTTCTTCTGTTCAAATGCCCTGCTCTTTAGGTCATAAGTGCATCTCATACGATGAGGGCAGGCCACAGGTAACAAGCGTGCTTGCTAGTGTGATCCTTTGGAGACTGGAGGTTTCAGCCAGCTCTCTGGTCTCCTGCTTTGTATTATAGCTCCTTGAACAGAGCTGGTTCAACAGTCAGCTGCATCTGGCACCCAGGCGAATGGAATAGGTGAGCTGTGTTACAGAAATGTGTACACACCTAACTATGGAGGAGACCTACTGGTCTGATTGTTAGTGAGCATTACTTTTGCATCTCTGCTTCCCCCCCCCCCCCCTTTTTTTTCCAGTACCCTGGAAAACTACTTTAAAGTACAAGCCTTCAGATTAAAAATGACTGACAGCAGAATTTCAATGCAAGTCGTTAAAATGCACCTGAAGATGACCATCCTACTGTTTCTTTGAATCACTCCCTGCAGTTCGCTGTGGACTGTTAGTCAAAGAGAAAACACCAAGAAGAAAGTCTAAATTAGTCTCTGGTCATTACAGATGCAACTAGACTTGAGTTCATATGTACTGATTTCACACCGCTTTGCCTGAGGATATACAGAGCCCTAGCACAAGGCTACATTCATCTTGAGTCTAGTTAAAGGTGTATCGTATTCCCGCAGTCACAAAATCCACTAAATAAAAGGTCAGGCACTGTATGCAGGAGGGGGAGAATGAATTTCTACAAAGGGAATTTGCACCCATTCAGAAGTATTCCTTTCTTGGAAGGAATTCAGTCACCCTTGGAATGTGATGAGAAATACCAGCACAGCCCTATTGCATTTCTGGCACTTGAGGAGCATGGGCTAATGCTAACTGCTGTTGAGAATTCAGCATGACTGTCACTGTGCATGATGCAATATTTATCCAAATCTGTTTGCTTTCTTCACTTTAGCCAGGAACATCTGTTGTTTAACCAAAGCGAAAGTCCACTTCTTTGAATACTCTATTTTTGAAGAATGTGCTAGCAAGCTTACATGCAAGAAATAGCAAACGCACTGGGGACAGAGGCTGTTTTGCTTAAAAAAGAAAAAAAAATATATCTTTCTGCAATCCAAACCACTCCTTGTATATTTTTTGAAGCCTCACCATGTGGGAGGCTCCTGTGGGGTGTCAAGAGAGTTCTCAGTTAACGCAGAATTAATCTCATTGCAAACCACTTTTCCTCACTCTTCTCTCTCCTCTTCCTGTCTTCCCTGCCCTGTGATACTTTAGTTCCTTGAAGACCAACTGAACTGCAATGCTATAGCTATTTATATGTACTAGAAATGGCCTGACCTTTCCTTCAGCTGCCAGGAGAATTTTTACTGACTGCGGAAGGACTAGGGCACACAACTGACGTGCTCTTCAATGGGAATTCATGTCTTTCGTAACTGCAACAGCTAGCAGAGCCAGTTAGCCCCAAATATTATTTTCCTGAAATATTTGCAAATAAAAGGTTGCATTTTGCAAGTGGGTAGGATTTATTCCTTCCTCTATTTCTTCATAGAAAATAGGAAACACTTATTGATTCTATCTTAAGAAATTATTTTGGAAAAATTCTGTTAAAATTTCAGGGAGATTTGGTCAATGTAGAGACAGTGTCCGGATAAAAAGGTTCATTTAATGATTTCTCTAAGAGAACTCTATGCCCTCTGCTTCCAGGTTATGTTGATCTGAGAACTGACTCTGCTCCCATCACAACTGGCAAGGCTAATGCACTATTCCTTTAAAAATCTTCCTATTTCTTGTACATATGTACAGATGATTTTATGCAAATACCTAACTGAAGTGCCAGGTTTGCAGCACTAGCAGAACTGAATTTGAACTAATTCCTGGTACAATCACAATTCAGAATGAATGTTATTCAAAATGAATAACACTGCACTATGTTATTTGAATAGCACAGTAGCTTAGGAACTATATTATTAGCAAGAACTCTTGAATTACTACCAGCATCTATGTATTTGCAGTATGCTTAAAAATGTTGCTGCTTCACTATTTCTTGCTCTGTATAAAAGATGGTTGAGATGTCTGTGAATTGTGAACCAGCTTTCTGGGCAGAGATTTAAATTAGGATTGGGTGGAAAAGAATTTGATGCAAATAGAGCAACCACTTTTTTTGGTTTAATGTAAAACTTTTATGTGCATGCCCTATGGAGAAATAAAGGGAAGAAAGGTAAAACCATATAAATATAACAATATAAGAAATAAAAAATAATTCAGTAAGGTTTGCCTCCACTTTGGAACAGAAACCCTGTCATCAGGATATCTGGGCTTAGCTCTGTGTCAGAAAAAGGGGTACCATCCACTTAAAAAAACCCCCAGATAACAGATACAGACTGCTCAAGTGAGTTGATCAAAGTCTCACACAAAGTCTCTAGTGAGCCTAGGGAGACAACTTATACCCTGAGAGTTGTCAATATATTAATTCCAGAGCAATTCAATTTATTAATACCAGAGTAACTTTCTTTTGTTGTTTACGTCACTCGTAACGCAATAACATAAAAAAAAGTGCCATCTATCTATAAGTCTTTTAAGCAGTATTTACTCTATCAATATGCTGTGCCAGTGTGTATTAAGCTTTGGGTCATCTTGTTACAGGATTACTGGTCCTAGCTGGTGAAGGTATTCTTAAATTCTTATATTATTCTTCGTATATTGTTTCTCAGAGAAATGGCTGCAACTGGTGATTTTTATTTATTGTAAAATTTAACCTCTTTGATGAATAATATTCTCTCAATTTAAAACTTTCATTAGACAGGTCTATTTTTTTAGCTCTTGTGTGATGTAGATAAAGTTTCTCACTTCAAATGTATATCTGCACTGTTGAGTTGTCGCAGGACTTCTCAGCAAAGTGGACAATTTCCACGGCAGTGACAAACGTGAAGGACTCTCCTCCTTAAGTGATTCCTAGAGGAGATTTTGGGTCAGTGCCATGCGCCAGTATGAGGCGGCTGTGGCCTTGATGCCTTGCATAGCCAGCTGGGATCTGTGTCTGTTTCCACCCTTATTGGCTCAGGGTGGTGGAGCAAAACAAGCCTGGAAATCTGTTGTCTTTCTGCCTGCTGCTGAGTGTGCACTGTTGCCTGCGTGGCCTCTGCAGCTGAGGCAGCAGCACAGCAAAGCTGAGAGTGGAGCCAAACTCCCTGCTAAAGGACATTCGGAGTTTGCTTGCTTCCTAGTGACATAAGTCAATCAGTGGCAATAGTCCCTGGGAGAAATGCACAGGACTGATTTTGCTGCTCCCTTCGATCTGCTGTTGGTACTTTCTTGCTTTGCCTGTTCCCATAGTGGTTGCTTCATAGTCAGTCAGGTGTGAGGCAAAGACTCTTCTCAAGTTCAGACTTTCCATAACCTTTGTTTGTATATAAGTTTAGACATAGATATAGGTTTCCAAATGTTTCTAGAAGGAAGAACCAGCCATGTTCAGCCATTTAGTCCTTACCTGAAGATCTATTCTTATTTTTTTTTAAAATATAAATGTATGCAAGTTGATTGAGTTTATCTGCGTGACAGTCTTTCCTCAGGTGCTAATGTCAGCTCTGTATTCCAAAAAAGTCCGTTACATTGCTTTCCAGATAATGCACCCTGGCAAAAGATGTTTGTTTTTAAGGAATGAGCCACCAAGAGTGTAGGCTGATGGCCTCAACTTCAAATGCTTATTATCAATCTATCTACAGAGAGTGGCAGGTTTTGTAAATGGGTATGGAATGCATGAGCTCATGGTGAAGGAAGATCAAGGCTTTATGTCTGATGTCTGCTTTGAAATGAAGGCTTGACTATTTCCTCATGTAAGATGGTTGGGGGAATGAAGGAGCGAAGGTAGGACTCCGTAATGGTGAGCATTGGCAGACTCTGACTCCCAAGGGAGTAAAGAAGGGATAGTTGTACTTGAAAACCCCAGAGGTTTTTCCAAGGTTTTTTGTAGTTAGGCTATAATGATTTGCTATTATTTTTAAACTCTGATGGCACCCATGGGCTTAAAAATGGATCAGAAGTCAGCATGCAAAGCCAGGCACAGTCTGATTATAAAAAGATAATATGTGGAGGAGGCAGAATCTCACATAACTATGGGCAGCAAAAGAATCGAGCTAAATTAATCAATTTGAGCTCTGTCTATAGTCAGTGCAAATGAGTTGAGGGTGAGTCACCTCATCCCAGGAGAAGGATCTATCTGGGGGAAGAGAGGGTGAGCTAGACCTGCTCTTCACTGAATAGGGAGAAAAATAACATAGACTGAATGTTAACAACTGAATATGAACAAAATATAAGGGAGGAATAACCTCATGCAGCAGTACCGGCTAGGGGCTGACCTGCTGAAATTCAGAGAAGGAGCTGGCAGTCCTGGTGGACAACAAGTTGACAATGAGCCAGCAATGTGCCCTTGTGGCCAAGAAGGCCAATGGTCTCCTGGGCTGCATTGGGAACAGTGTTGCCAGCAGGTGGAGGGAGGTGATCCTGCCCCTCTACTCAGCCCTGGTGAGGCCTCATCACAAGTCCTGTGTCCGGTTCTGGGTGCCCCAGTACAGGAGAGACAAGGAGCTACTGGAGAGAGTTCTATGAAGGTAAATCATGGTACTGGAGCATCTCTCCGATGAGGAAAGGCTGTGAGAGCTGGGCCCATTTAGCCTGGAGAAGAGAAGACTGAGAGGGGATCTTATCAGGGGGTATACAAATACCTTAAGGGAAGGTTTCAAGAGGATGGGGTCAGATTCTTTTCCGTGGTGCCAACTGACAGGACAAGATGCAACAGGCACACACTGAAACACAGGAAATTCCATCTGAGCAAGAAGAAAAAATTCATTATTGTGAGAGTGACAGAGCACTGGCACAGGTTGCCCAGAGAGGTGGAGTCTCCTTCTCTGGAGATATTCAAAACCTTGGACATGATTCTGTGCAATGTGCTCTAGGTGACCCTGCTTGAGCAGGGGGGTTGGATTAGGTGATCTCCAGAGGTCCTTTCCAACTTCAACCATTTTGTGATTCTGTGAAAATAAAGCCCACTGATAATTATGACGAGGGATAACTAAGGTTCTTCATTAAAAATAGCTTGTAAAGTAGTGAGCCCTCCAGGAATCTATTAAGCTCACACACCAACATCACATACAATATTTTTCTTGCAGAAGGCAAAATTGTTTGCATAAGATAGGTTTTTATTTATATATCCACTAATATGCATCTTAAGCTTCAAGCAATTGTTTTCATTATGCAGATTGACTCTTCAAACAGTATTTGCACAAGTCTGATTTCCCTTGTCCAAAAAAGAAAGAATGCTTCATTTAGATACATGCAGAGACCACCAGCGAAACTTTTGGAGGACTGCAATGACCAGGAAAACATAACGTAATAATAATAATAATAATAATAATAATAAATAAATCTTTAAATATGATAGGATATAGAGAAAGTGCCACATTACTGTTTCCAAGCAAGCTATCTTTAAGCTGTGAAAAAGTTGTAGTGGAATGACTGATACAGATGAGTGTTGTATACCAAGCCTTTGATTTCAAAGTATTGCAAGGCAGAATTGATGAGGACTGCTCTGAAATAAAGAGGTGAACTGAGTTCAAAGCTGCACTCTGTCAAGGTCTAGGAGCCTGAAGCGAACTGTGTGAGTTGCATGTGATTGCTTTGTAATTTAAGAAAGGTGATAGAAAGAGTTTTAAGCTGAATGCACATCCCTAAGTGATAAGACCTAAGATAATGAAAGAGAAAAACTGCAGCCCTCTAAAAAAGGAAAGAAAAAGGATGAATTCAACAGGTTAGCATGCTTCTGAGGAAAGACAGCTACAACTGAGTCTATATGTGGCAGCTTGGTAGATGAGCAATCGCTATTAACATGCACAAGTATGTGTTGGGAGAGTGTAGAGAAGGCAGAGCCAAACTATTCTCTAAGATTCACAAGAGTTGTTGAAACAACAAGAGACAAGAACACAAATTGAAACATTAAGTTTACGGTTATATATCTGGAATTTTTTTTCACTATGAACATGGTCACATACTGGAACAGAGGCTCAAAGAGGCTGTACAATCTCCATCCTTGGAGTTTCTCAAAACTCAAGTCTCTGAGCAATCAGCTGTAACTGGCCCTGCTTTGAGCATGGGTTGGACTAGATGAGCTCTGGGGGGTCAGTTTCAGTCTAAATTGTTTGGTGATTCTAGGAAAAATGCATGAAAATTTACTTAGGGTTCTTGTAATCTGTCTATGCTGGGTCTGCCAAAACACATTTGTTGGAAAAATGTCAGTTCCCTGAAACAAGAGACGGCTTACAGAAGGTCTCCGTTCTCATCCATTTCACAAAATTACAGAAAGGTAAAGGTTGGAAGGGACCTCTGGAGATCATCTAGTCCAACCTCCCTGCTCAAGTAGGGGCACCTAGAGCAGGTTAGACAGGGTTGCATCCAGGCGGGCTTTGAATATCTCCAGAGAAGGAGACTCCACCACCTCTCTGGGCAACCTGGTCCAGTGCTCCGTCACTCTCACAAGGAAGAAATTCCCCCTCACCTTCAGGCGGAACTTCCTGTGGTTCAGTGTGTGTCTGCTGCCTCTAGTCCTGTTGCTGAGCACCACCGAAAAGAGTTTGGCCCCCTTGGCACTCTTGACATCCTCTTGACACCCTTCCCTTAAGGTATTTTGTAGACATTGATAAGATCCCCTCTCAGTCTATTCTTCTCCAAGCTAAACAGGCTCAGCTCTCACAGCTGTTCCTCATAAGAGAGATGCTCCAGGCCTCTAATCATCTTCATAGCCCTCCACCAGATTGTCTCCGGTAGCTCATGTCCCTCTTGTACTGAGGAGCCCAGAACTGGACACAGTACTCTAGGTGTGGCCTCACCAGGACAAAGCAGAGAGATCACCTCCCTCGGCCTACTGGCAACACTCTTCCTATTGCACCCGAGAATACCATTGGCAAAGCAGGTGCATTGCTGGCTCATGGTCTTCTGGTCCACCAACATTCCCAGGTCCTTCTCTGTAGAGCTGCTTTCCAGCAGGTCAGCCCCCAGCTAGTATTGGTGCATGGGGTTATTTCTAAGGTGATGGAGAACGGCCTAGCAATAATATCCACCAGGTCACACAGTACTTCTGAATTGTGTCATATTTGCCTAAATAATCTCTAACTCGATTCTCCTCTACCAAGGGAAAGTCTTTCTTTCTCCAGACTTTCTCTCTTGTGTCCAGTCTCTGGAATTCCTGAGGGCTGCCCTTAGTAGTGAAGACTGAAGCAAAGAAGGCTTTCAGTAACTTCAGTGACTTTGTATCCTTTGTCACAAGGGCCCCTGCCCAATTCAGCAGTGGGCACCATTTTCCCTAGTCTTCCTCTTGTTACCAGTGTATTTGAAGAAGCCCTTCTTGTCCTTGACATCCCTTGCCAGATTTCATTCCAGCTGGGCCTTGGCTGTCCTTGTCGCATCCCTGCATACTCTGACAACATTGTTATATTCCTCCCAAGTGGCCTGTCCCCTCTTCCACATTCCGTGCACTTTCTTCTTCTGTTTGAGTTTTGCCAGGAGCTCCTTGCTCACCCATGCAGGTCTCCAGTCCCCTTTGCTGGACTTCCTACTCATAGGGGTGCACCACTCTTGAGCTTGGAGGCCAAAGTCCAAGTAGGCCCGTGTGCTCTCCTAAAGTGCAGGCTTGTGATCCTACTTATTGCCTTGCTTTTTCCTTGCAGGATTGTGAACTCCACCATCTCATTCCATGTTTTTCTTTTTCTTTTTCTTTTTTTCTTTTTTCTCTCTTTCTTCTTCTTCTTCTTTTTTTTTTTTTTTCCATTTTAATAAATGTTTCCAACTGCCAGAATATCCCTGTTCTTGTTCTAAAATTCAAAACAGGTTTTTCATTTGGGAAAGTTCAAAATTAGAATGTTTGGAAAGAATCACTAAGAAAAAATTTGAATTAGGGGCATGCAAATAGTTTACTTATATGGCTTGTTCAGTGGCAAAAATGTGAGTTAATCCCTACTGAAAAACCCTGAAAAAATTCTATTTTTGAGGAAAGCTGAGTATTTTCTATATGACCATAATTACGTATTTTGGCATAATATTTGGGTTTGTATTTTGGAGGAATGTTCTAATTTGTTATACTGGTTACTGAGCTGGAGAAGCTGTGTTTGTAGCAAAACCAGTGTAGAAAGAGGAGCAGAGAAGTTAGTTACAAGTCTAGAATTTGGAAAGTCTTTCTTCCTGAATTAGCTGTCTGGGAACTAACCCAGACTCCTGTGTTGGCTCTGTTCTGGTTTTCTAATACAGCAGGCCAGGAGCATGAAGAGGTGCAAATGCACCTTTGCCCTTTGTGCATCCTTTGCGCAAGGTACTGGTACAGCTCTGGCTCTGTAAGCTGGTTATTAAGGTCATTAGGAGGTGGAAAGACCTATGATTCTGGTTACTAGAAAAATTTTGTGTGATGTTGTATGTTGCAAACCAGTTGAAATTTGTCGCTTAACCACAGATCACACAATACGTTGGCTAGGATTTTTTTTCAGAAGTGTAGGTCTCTCTGGCAGAGGAGAAAACTGAACCTGTGTCTGTAACATCCTGAGTGAAAGCCTTTAGTAGAAGTAGAGAGGCTAGGGAGCTTTTTGTCCTCACTGGAGGGTTTATAATTGCAAGAGTCTCTCTCTCTCTCTCTCTTTTTTTTTTTTTTTTCCTGATAAATACTATATGTTCTTAAATTCATCAAAAGTTTCTGTGTCAAAAACCACATTTTTTTGTTTAATTGTTTTACATATAAAACTATGTGGTGAAGACACTTTCCACTGTGGCTTAAGCTGGTCTCACTGAAAATATATTTATACTATAAAGAGATAGAAATATTTGATGTTTTAACACATCTCATTTTAACTCAAAAAAAGTTTATGAATTTATGCATCCAGCTGAACTGCCATCCTTGGGCCCAGAGGTTCAGGAGGTAATTACTGGCCAGAAAGAAATGAATGACACTCCATATTGCCTCGTAGAAGTGCACATTTAGCAACCATTTTGTCGTGCTTATCTTATAGCTAAATTGGTCATCAATTGGGAACTGCCAGAATTAAAAAGGCAGTCTGACTAACAAGCTGGTTATTGTAGGAGGTTATTGTAGGGTAACTCAGGGCAGAAGGGACCTCAGGAGGTGTGTAGTCTGATCTTCTGCTCAAAGACAGGTCAATCATGAAGTCAGACTAGGTTGCTCAGACTAAAACCAGTTGGGTCTTGAAAACCTTCAAGGCCTGCGACCTTATAGCCTCTCTGATCCCCTCTTCCAATGCTAACTGTCCTCATGCTGAAAAAGTTTGTCCTTAGATCCAGTCTGAACTTCTCTTGTGTCAATGTATGCCTATTTTCTCTCATCCTCCTGCTCTGCACCATGGTGAAGAGCCTGGCACCATCTTCTTGATGACATCCCTGTAGGTACTGAGGGGCTGTTCTTAGGTCCCCCCCAAAGCCATCCCTCTTCCAGGCTGAACAAACATAGCTTCCTCCACCTCTTCTTACAGGGCAAGAGCTCCAGTCCCTGACCGCTCTTGGTGGAACTCCACTGAACTCACTCCAGTTTATCAACATCTCGTAGGTACTGGGAGACCCAGAAGTGGATGTAATATCTAGATGTGGTCTAACAAGTGTGGACTAATGGGGGATAATCACCTCCCTGGCATTACTGGCTCTGCTCCTGTTCATTCAGCCCAGAAAACTATTGACCCTCTTTTCTGCCAGGCACATGGCTGGCTCATATTCAGCCATCTGTGAGGACCACAGGACCTTTTCTGCAGAGCTGCTTCCTAGTCAGGCAATGCCTAGCCTATATTAGTGCCAAGGGGCAGGACTTGGCATTTTCATTTGCTGACATTCATGAGATTCCTGTTAGCCCTTTCCTCCACCCTGTCTAGGTCTCTTTAGATGGAAACCCTACCCTCAAATGCATAAACTATTGCTCTTAATGTGTTATCAGCTGTTGACTTGATGAAAGTGCACTCTGTTACCTTCTCCATTCATAAGGATGGCACACATTTCCCCATGTAGATCCGTAGTCTTTCTCCTGTTACTGGCCTCCAAGTAAACCCAGACCATCCAACTAATTTTTTATTCACCAGCTTGTCCATCAATCTAGACTATAATGTCCAGGTTACATACAAGAATATTGTCAGAGACAGTGTTGAAAGCCTTGCAGAGTCAAGGTAAATGACATCCACTGGTCTTCCCTGGTCCACAAATCCAGTTTTCTTATCATAAAAAGCAATCAGGTTATAACATTACTTGTTGTAACACTTCTGAAAGTGATGAGCAATTTCTGACTCAAATGGTACTTTTTGAGGCCCAGATGGCATTGAAAGCACTGTAGTTACATTCATAGAATCATAGATCACTAACTGCAAAATGTCATTCTCACTCCTTTTATGATTAAATGCTTCTTCAGCCTTCCTGTACTGAAAAGTACCTGTAGATCTTCAAATGCACATGGAAGGACTCAAGATGAGGCTGCTTTTTGGGCCATACAGGAAGAAGAGGACCCTAAAGGAACACATCTCACAGCAGATCTGCTGGTAATGACATCAGTGGGACTGGGGATGTCTGGTAACATCCCACCAGCTGGCACTGGCACTAGCAACCAGAGAGGAACAAGGAGATCAGCAGCTCTAGAGCCTGGAACCAAGACTGGGAATTCTGGGCACAAGTTAAAATTTATCTGAAACTAAGGAATGGAGATAAAAGCAATCTTGGCCTTGCTTGGGCTAGAACTAGGGAAACAAGAAATACCATTTCTTCTGTGAGCAGAGAAGCTAACTAAGAAATTGGATCCCACAATAGGGAAGAAGTGTCTAGTGCAGAGGTGAAGAAAAAGAGAAGAGGGGGAACATGCAGGAGATAAAGGAGAGTGATACAGGAAAAACACCCAGACAGACATGAAAGAAACATTTTTGAGGAGAGTGAAGAAACAGATTTAGGAAGGAAGAGCAGGACAAGAAGCAGTCTGGGAAAATGCAAAGCAGAGAATGACAGAGAAGTGCATGAATGGGACTAGAAAGAGAGGTAGCATAAAGCAAATTGAGACTATAACACTCTTCATACTCCCTGCCAGTTGGACATCTGTCTGTTTTCCTGAGGGGGAGAAGAGAAGATGGTTGTGACGGGTGATAATTTTGTATATGCACAGAGGATTTTCATCTTGAGAAGAAAAAAGGTCTCTGTCCTTATGTTTTAGGCTTTTTGTTTAATTACACTTAATGGTGTCTTCCTCAGCACATTACACAATAGAGCAGCTGTCACCAGAGCAGGATCTTTTTACTTTGAGAGTTTAATGATCTATCATTTTTGCTTTGATGGTGGCAGTAGTGTTGTGCTGTTGTGAACTGCTTATGATTGTTCTTGGTGACTTCTCTCTACCTTCTGTCCTCTCAACGAAAATGGAAAAGTTGTTCAGATTTTATTTTAACAGAGGGGATTTTTTTTAAACTTGACTGAAATATCCTGCTTGATATGAGACTGCTTTTCCAGAAAACTGACTTCTGAGATTAGGGTGAAGAATTGATTACAAGTCTTTTCAGTTATGAAATCCAGCTTCCCCTGTGTTCATCAAGAGTGAAAGAAAAGGTGAGTAACCTTGCTTGGCTTTTTGGAAGTGTAGTAGGTAACAAAAAGGAAACATCTTTCTTTTGCCTAAATTGAGGTCCACAGTCAATTTTGAAAGAAGTACTGCATTCCTAGTTTTGTGGCAAAAGCAGCTGAAGATTTTTTATACATACAGATGACTCAAGTGGTGAGGCCACTATGTTATCTTCCTAAGGGTTTCGCTAAACCTGTATAGGAATACTGTGATAAGCTCTGCTGTGCATACTTTGAAAATGATCTTAAAACGTTGAGGAGAGCCTAAAGAGCTGCAAACCAGAGGTTATACCTTACAGGAACACTGTAGGTTCTAACACTTTCTGAACTTGTAGACCAAAGGCACATGAAATAAAAAATGTTCAAACAAGAAATAAAATGCAAAACTGCTTTTGGCAATAAGATTGAATAGCCTTTAGATCCTTATTAGGGAGTGTAGTAAATCACAGATGTCTGCCTTAACTCAAGAATGGATGTCTTTCTAAAGTCTTTGTGCTAATTGAATTGGAAGCTTTTGCCTATGAGAAAAGGATTATTAACAACATTCTAGGATCTGTATTCTTCAGAGAGCACATCAGATGACCATATTATTTTTTTCCAGTCTAATAATCCTGGCTTTGTTTACATTTTCAGAATAAGTTTGGTGTGAACTCATGATAAAAATGAGACTTGTCCATTTTGGATCTCGTTTTCATGTCGATAAATGAGACTCAGACATGGCAGGTCCTCTATACCAGCCTCACATGTCAAAACATGTCTAGTGTGTTTGAAAACTTCCAGATCTCTTTGAACACACTGCCTTTATGTCCTGTACAAGGTAACTCTGGAGAAAAAAAAAGAGCTGGCTGCTCCCTCATTATGGGATAAGAAACATCTGATGATGTAATCTTTGCAGCTAAAATGATGTTAGCAGGATTTTCTTCCAAGGATCTTTTGGCTTTTAGAAGAAAAGACACCTGATAAACTGCACAGCCTGCCACATGGTAAAGGCACAGCTCTGTGACATCAGAAGTTTTCCTCACTGAATTCTTGACTTGTAACAGAAGGCAGATTTGTCCCTGGATTCCTCTTCTGAATAAAGCTCATTAAAAGCTCTTGCCTAAGAAGGCAGAAGGTGGAAAAGACAGTGATTTATGCAGCATGCCTGGAGGGTCACAGTTGTAATGTCTACCTGAATACAGTTTCATTGACGTTGTCCTTTCTGCATAAGTATTGTTTTGTTGATGCTATGTGGTGCTTTGAAAATGTGAAGTTCTGTAGAATGCCAAATGATAATGAAATATTTATGCATTATTATTATACAACCTCTTTCCCCAATCTTTATTCATCAAATGTGTATGTTCCTACTGCAATTTAGGGAAGAACTAAAGCATAGCTTTAATTCGAAAGTTGATTCTAGCTATTGTTTCTTGTATTTCAAGTTAAGCAGATGTCTATAAGCTTTTTTAATTGGTCTATATATATTTAAGCTCAATGTTGACTTTTGACTCTGTTGCTGAAATGCAGTAATTGAAAAGTCATGAGATGGATGGAGTTATCAGAGAAACTAAAGTGAAGTCCAAATGAAAACATTCTGATTTCAAGGGTTTAGTTATTCCTTTTAGGATACTTGACTTCTGTGAAATTTAATTCACATTTTTGTCCTAGAAGTTGAGAAAACATTAGACCCCAGAAACCGACTACATGAAACAGGTCTGACTGTCATTACAATTTCTATGAGGCCTTATATCCTTTCTTCAGAGATGTTTAGTTGCTAATGACACAGAATTGATTCAAATCTGACCAAGGAAACCCTTGGAACTGAACATTCTGTTTTTTATGTCTCAGTATTGAACCCAAATCTCTCTGGAAGATCTTTGCCTGTGATCTGAAGACCTCCCTAGGCATGCTGTTGTTAGACAGAGTGATGAGTGAGCTCCTAATTTAAGAACTCAGCATGGAAATGGCCTTATTAATGACCTCTATCCATTTACCACAGATCATTGTTATTGTAGGTTTTTTCTGCTGATGACTGGCTGTAGAATCAAAAGCAAGTAAAAATGGGCTCAGTCATTTAACTCTTTCCAGACTGCAAAACCTCATGCGGGCTCTAAGGGCATAAAAGAAATATAACAAGGTTGCTACAGGAACTGAAGTTTATGAGTTTCGTTTTAAAATTCTGTAAAAATATGTCATATTTAATCAGGAGATCATGCCTGAATGTCAGCTTGGAGTTTAAACAAAATCACAAGAAGTTTAAGTAAAAAGATGACTTAATAACCCATTCCCTCTTCTAAAGCTTGTTCCAGATGTGAAAAAAGTTTTCAATTATGATACAACATGAAGGTGGGTTTCAGTTACCTAAATCTAAGAAATAGCTTCTCAGAAGTCTTGCCTAAAGTTTTATGTGCCTGAAAGCTCAGGCATTTTGTATGGTTAGCTGGAAGTATTACATTTTGTATTCTATGGCAGTTTGTATTTTCTACCTGGAAGGCTAGTGTTTATCTCTTCTCACTTTTGACATCAACACAGTCTCCATCTGAACTTCTTTCTCCAGGTTCTCCATACAATCAATAGAGAAAAATAAATCTTAAGCTGCCAGACAGAGGATTAATTTTAGGCATTTAATTGTACTAGAGAAGTGACTTTAAAGGAAGCCTAGGTTATCTAATTCTGATGTAGATTCCTACTTGGGAGGCATTTGGCTAAGTGAATCTTGTTCCAGATAACACAGCCCTCACTGGTGGCCCTATGGGCCTCACGTAGCATGCTCACTATGTGCTAATTTAGCAATGCAGTACTGCATTTTCAAAAAGGAGAAATAGCTACTATATCCTGCCTCAGAGGTATATAAACTATGATAATTCCTGTGCCTCCACAGTATTTTGAGCTCTTTACTGGGCTCAGCAGTTCTTCTCCAATACCAGTTCCTTCATATATCCTCAGATATTTTCCTTCAAATTTTCTGCCCATCATTAAAAATAGCTGTTACTAGTGCTTTATCTTCTCACCTGATCTCCTCTGACCCTTTCTTCCTAGAACTCTTTTCACTCAGTTACTTGCTCATTTCTTGTAAGAAGGTCTTATCCTTGCAGAAACTCTTCCTCTGGAGATGATAAAGTGGTTCTGCTTACTTGACTAGCTGTATGCCCAAACTCAGACAAATAGGCATTGATGGGACTGATCCAGATGGAGTTATTATCCATACTTTGTACTGATAATTCACTTACTAAAGATGAATAGGGAAAGCAAGCAAAATGCTGTGTAACTGTAACTGCACACTGCAAGTAGTCCTTCTATTTTCAGAAACAGAGTCAAATATAGAAGATTTGAGGACACTTTTTTGCTTCCCTCATATTTTCATATAGGCAAGGTCCTGTATGTAAATTAAAGCAGCTTATTCAGCTATTACATGTGTGTTAGAACAAACTCATGGGAAAGCACAGCCCATGTTCCTTGTCACGCTTCCTAAGAGAGGCACTTTGAAAGGAAGATGGCATGGACTCCTTACATTCTTGTGATACAAGAAGGTGCATCCTCTATGCAGTGGCATTTTTGGGTAAGTCTTTGGCAGCTCTCTATTGCTTCTATGTCGCTTACATCAGTTTGCCAGTGGAATTAGACCCCAAACCTTGTTGCCAATCATTATTGAACTGCAAAAAAGGGTTAAACTGGGAAAATAAATCCTTCACAATGAATAATTCACTCTGGACTAGTCTCCTAACCTCCCTGCCTCAGTGCTTATTCATGCATACACTGAGTAAGCATGAATTTACCTCCTTGAGTAGAACTGTGTGAGGATTAAACCATCCTTGTAAATTATGCTATAGGCTATTCCAGTAAAAGGCATTTGGTAAATCCCAAGAGTTAGTGTGCATTTAATTTAGTCCCTACTCAAAACACTTAATCAATCCATATATAAAATGCAGGGAAGGTTATTATTCCTGTTATTATTGTCATTATTATGCTGTTATAAATATATTTGCTATGTGAAAATAAGACCTGGGCTCCAAATCCTAAATCCTCCCTATAAAAGTTGATTCCCACAAATTGCTTAGATTGAAGAGGCATATAAAAATATGACAGACTGGGGGATGGATTGCAGTGATACGAGCAGGGGCACAGTAGCAAGAAAAGAAGATACTCTACAGATGGGTAGTCTATGCCCCTTATTACTGTTGGGGAAACAGTGGCACATATGTTCTGCTCTTCAGAGACACTGTGCTGTATTCCAGTTGCCTATTGTAAAGGTCTAACATGAACTTTCAAAATTTGAGTAGTAGATGTTTGACATTGCAGGATGCTTCAGAGGACCTGAGGAAGGAATGTGGGCTCCCTCCATACAGAGTGATAAAATCATGGGCCCCATTGGCTGTACTGAGGAAGGGTCTGATTCAGTTCCTCAGCATCAACATCTGGTGCCATTTTAGTGCCCTGGAGTATCCTGTTTTGTCTCTAGCTAATTCAGAATGATATAGATCTCCCATAAGTCCTGAGTAATTTCTGCCAGACCTATGTGGATGTCTCAGGTGCCCTAGGGCAACTGAAATGACAGGAGCTCCCTCCATGGACTAGGCAGGGAATATAGGTGCATTTTTTAGATTGTTCGTATCGTTTTGGAGCATCCACAACTTTACTGGACACAGTGTACAAATTAGGCATCTGTGCAAGGTGGAGAAAACTCTCAGAAATGGATTCCTTTCAAGGCATAAGTGTTAAATAATGAGTGGGAGGGCAAAACTAGGAGAAGCTGATCTAAATATTAAGTATGTTTTTAATAGTTGACTTTCACAAGTCCTTTATCCCAGATTGTTTCCTCCATTAGCACCTACAAGAGATGATTAAATATGAGGCAGAAGTGCCAAATCCATCAACTCTGACTTTTTTTTTCAGATTATAGGTACTTACCAAAAGAAGATTGTTGCCATTTGTTATTAGAATGTTCCTAACTGCACCTTCTAGGAGCAAAAAATAAGTTTGTTTTTTATGTCCAATTGTTTTTCTTGTCCTTGATAGCACAGTCGACAAATTAACAGTGATCTCGTAATTTATTCCTGCAATGTTCCTTTTATTTATAATCTAAAAGCAATTAAATTCTCTTTTATGCCACATTGTCCTGGTGACAGATGTGTGGTTACCACTCACACATTTGATGGCTGACATAAATCATCCTGCGATCAAAGCGTCTGTTGACTTGAGAGTCTGTATTTGCAGCAGATGCCTCCACATACAGAGTGACAAGAAAATTCTTCATGGGAGTCTCATTTCAGTTAACCACCTTGCTTCACTCTGACTTTGCAATCTGACAGCTTGGTTATTTTATGACAGCTGGGATTCTTCAAATGTATATTTACAAAGCTACAAAATGTGTCACTTTATCACTTATACCAAATAATACCTTTGATATAAAAGAAGTGTATTAAAATTTATAGAGGCACAGTGCTTAAGGAGCAGGAATGGATAGTGAGTTTAAAAACTTGACAAATTTCTCCCCAAATGTTGGAAGAACTGCAGGATTTTTTCTACAATTTTGCTAACAGCAATATCAGCATATGTAGTAATTCCCTTTACTCCCTGTCCCCTCACCACTGTCTTTCACACTAGCTATAAATCATATTATATTGGAAGCCAGAAGTCTTCAACTGAGTGTAAAACAAAGCCAAGGCCTGGACCAGAGCTAAGCAACTTAACTGTCTATTCTTCTAAACTGTGAGGAAGCCTCTGGTACAGTTTTAGCCATCCCAACTAGTTTGAGGTTCAGGCATGGCTCAGTAATACTAGAATCTAGGAAATATTCCTGAAAAATGGTTTTACTATGGTTTCCTGTTTTGAAGGGAATGGGATTTTAATACTGTTTGTAGCCAAATGGTGCCAGCGAGTCTCAGTTCCCAACTGGCCAGAGAATGGGCTCAGGCATGTTTTAGTTTACAAGTATAAAAATAATAAAAGTATAAGATAAAATAGTATAAAATATAACTATAAAAATATAAGAATAAAAATATAGACAGTATATCAAATAAGTTAAATAAAATACAATTAGGAAGTGAAGTGGCGTGAGTGGTCCGAAGTGAGGATTTGGCTCTGGACAATTAGTGTGGTGAGAGATGAGGGCCATGTGCCAGAGACTGTTCTTAGTGGGCAGTAAGGACAAGATTACACTTTGGTTCATCTCCCTCCACTGTCCAGAGTCTCTCTACTATCTTGGTAGCTCTTATGCCCTCAAATACGCCTTCCTTCCTTCCCTGACTTATCTTAGGACACATCCAGAGTTTTCTACTCCATCCTGTGGTGGGCCGTGAACCAGCCTCACTTTGTTTTCGACACAGAACAGAAAAAGCATAAAATAATTACCGTGTCTTAGGGCCACCTACGGGCTTTCAAGGGAGATCGATGGCCGTGTGCTATGAAGTGTAGATGGGAGTTAGCTGATGGGAGTTGCCTTTTGGCCTCATAGCCAGGCAGTGATCCCTGACCCTGTTTTATTTGTTACTATCGACATGGCTGCAGTGGGGATCCCTGCTTCAGTCAGGCTAAGTAGGCAATGGCACAGCTGGCAGGGGAACGGGGGACATGACGTAATAACATTTTTCCTATTTGTGATGGCAGAAGAGATGAGTCAGCGAGATGCCTGCTGGCAGATGGTTCTAATAAATACATCAGCATTAAACCAGTTGTTTTTTTTAACTTCTTATTTATGCCATGATAGGGTTGTGCCTTCAGAGTTAGGCCATGTGGTAGAAGTATGCTAGGTGAAGGATCACATCAGATGTGGTGTCAGCCAGGCAATCAGCTGGATCTAATTTGTGGTTGAGAGAGCTGGAGAGGTGCTGTGAGTAAAAGGCAGGACCATTAATAGTAAGAGCCTGAAATGCAACCTAAATATCTGTCTCAACAGATGCTTGATGCTCTCTGGACCTTTGGAGGACCTAGCTAGTTTCTGCTCAGGGAATTGTATGTTCTAGCTTGTGGCTTAGTCCATATGTTCTCTCCAAGCCACGAAGCAGAAGGAAATTCTTCAGCTTATTCTGCAGAGTGATGTCTCTAGAAGTTTGATGTAGGGAAGTAAGTGCTGTCTGCTCATTTCCTGTTTTCTGGGTGAATGAATAGTGAGCACTACCTGGTTTCTCTTTCCTCTTTCTTTCTACAGGACCAATAAAGCAGGGGATGATAATCTGCTGTTAGTCTGAATCTGTAAAGAAAAACAACACTCTCCAGCTTGGACCACAGAGGAATGATTTGAGGGCTTCCATAAATTAATTCATGAACATCACCTGCATGGGACCTGTTGCTATTGCAGGGTAACCTGCATCACAGGTTAGTCTGCTTCTTATAATATTCAAAATCTTTGAGACAGCTCCCTAGAAAGAAAAAATATCTGACCACGTCCAAGGGGAAGTTAACAGCATCAGAGTTTCATTTTGTACTATTTTGGGGATCTATCGTAACTGGGCTTCTGAATTCTTAGCTGGATCAGGATCAGGAACTTCTTATAAGCTAGGAAATGCTAATACCATCTTTTCCGTAGTACTCTTGTAATACTCATATTTACATATAAATATAAAAATTTTTATATATATATATATATGTATATAAAAAACATGCCATCATTCATTACAAGATTTATCCTTTCAATTTCCAGTTCCATTGTGATTATGTCATGCTGTAGAATAGGAACATTGCTCCTCTTATTCCTTTCTATGGATAATTAATTCATACTAGCAAAGGAGGATTTATACAAAGAGGAAAATCTAGCTTTAAACAAAGAATCATTTTGTCTAGTGGACTGGTTTCAAATCATTTTTACTTTTATCTTTGGGAATAGACTAAAGGAAAAAAATAAACCTTTTAACAGGAGCTTTTTGAAATAGCCGTTAGCTAACACTTCAGCTCTCAAGGGCTTTTTGTTTATTTGTTCAGATTCTCTCTGCTTCCTTTGAAAAATAAAAGAATAGATCACCAGAAAAAGAACGCTTTTCTCTTTTTTTAAAAAACAGTTAACAAATGACAGAGGAAGAACTAAAAAAAATATTATGTATGTAAAATAATTTCTCACTACGGAATTACAACCATTTCTGGGGTTAAAAGCAGGGTGAAATGTTTATAGACTCCACACTGCATTGTCCTAAGGTATGAGTTTATCTCACTTCAACACTCTTCATTAACACCTCCTACTTATTGTAACCTTGATGAAAGTGCGGGAGCTCTGCAGTTAAAAGGGTAAGAATAGTTTTCTTTAAAAGTGACTGAAGATGTGTTGAAATTAAAGGTTATTGCACTGAATTTAGGAATATTATTTTGTACATAAAAGACAGAGTACAAATCTTTTCTGTATGCCAGAGTATATTTGTTTAGATAGTTGCTTACCTGTTGCTACTAATAGTTGCTTTCAAGTAACATCCAGATACTCACAATCCCAATTACAGCTTGTACAATTTCAGGAAATTACACAGTCTTTTCTCTGAAAAACTTAATTTCTTGAGGTTTTCATGATTCTCATTTTCTTCTGTGGGAGCAATATTAATATAACAGCAAACTTATCAGATCCCTTCAGCCATAACGTACAACAAATACATGAAGAAAGGAAAACTCTACATAAGCAAAAGCCAAAAGGATCCTCCATACAAAGGCAGCCGCATTGTGCCAAGACATGATGTTGGGACATTACACTGTATTAGACATGTAGGTAACATGCGCTGGACATGACACTTGCATCATTGACTTCCTCCCTGTGTGGGTACGTAGCTCAGAGTCACGGCCAGTTCACAGAGATTTAGCTGCTATTCCTACTTACTGAAGAAGAAAAAACAGGAGAGAAAAAATAGATTATCTCCTCCGTAAGCAAAATGTTGCAGACCCTCTAGGCCAAAGAAGGTGTCAAGAAACAACCGATGAGAGTTAGCTTATGTAGTGACATCACCTCTGGCCTGGGAGCCTAAGGCTATCACTTATCACTTGCCCAGTTCTTGTGCTTAATCTTAAGCATTTGCTTTTCTCCAGGAGTCACTACTTGGTAGTCTTTTAGTCTGTCTCAAAGCAAATGTTCCTCTGGGACTTTCTCCTCTTCATTTTCTTCCCCATTGGCTCTCCTGAGCAGTCAGTGGCTGGTCACCTGCCCTGACAGTATGTAATGTTATCTTCCAGCCTCAGCTGTGTCCCAGATCCCAGAATCACGGAATAGTTGAGGTTGAAAGGGACCTTTGTAGATCATCTAGTCCAACTCCTCTGCTCAAGCAGGGTCACCTAGACCACATTGCCCGGGAATGTGTCCAGATAGCTTTTGAATATCTCCAAGGATGGAGGCTCCACAAACTCTTGGGGCCAGTTTTTCCAGTGTGGTGTGTTCAGACGGAACTTCCTGTGATTCAGTTTGTGCCCATTGCCTCTAACCCTATGAGTGGGTACCACTGATATGAGTCAGACCCCATTCTTTTTACATCCTCCCTTCAAATATTTTTACACGTTGACAAGATCCCCCCCCTCAGCCTTCTCTTCTCTCAGCCTTTCTTCATATGAGAGATGCTCCAGTCCCTTAATCATGTTTTGCTATGGAAAATCCTGCCTCGTCACTTGAGTGCTTCTCTCCTCTCTCCATCACTCCTGCACAAGATGCAGGGGCTCAACATCTCCTTTGATCTGCTGGCCAGTTGAATCTCAGAGGAGAAGCAGCAGAGTGGGGAATGTGCAAGGCTCCCCTAGGGAAAAGACAGGGAGGCATATAATAGTATCCAGTGCTCCACAAGGTCTGTGATAATTTGCTTCATTCCACACAACCAACCTCGGTCCATGGGTTCTTTGGGGAATATGAGCTGACCTGAGATTGCACTGTCTTGCACTTTGGTGAAGTAGGAAGGTGTGATTTTAGGAGGAGTCGTCCACTGCTAGAGGAATGGACAGGATTGTTATATACCTTATTAACTAGGGTTTGATAAAAAGATTTCTATCATCAGAATTGCTCTTCAATGAATAATTTGGTATTATATGAATTAAATTTTGTTTCAAAACATAGCTCACAATTTTTATTAAATTAACCTGAATTCTTGCCAACCTTTTGTCTCAGCACATGCATAATGGAGATTATCGTTTGAGCATCTCATGTTTTTATTCCTCGCTTTGGTTCAAAGTCTCTGACTGAACCTCATCTTCTGTGTGCACTGTGATCACCAGTCTCTCCTGGGGCACAGCTTTCCTTTCTATGTGAAGGAAACATGGTGGATTGTGGGATTTATAGAGGGAAGGTAGCTTCCAAAAAGATCTAAAGAAGTACTATCTCCTGTGTAGTAGTTGGCAGCATTTCTAGGTTTTGATTGTTTTAATTGAAGACAAGACATTTTACCTAATTTTCTTTAATTATCTCTGTAAATGACCTGGCTTGCAAAAGTGCTAAGTAATTCTAACTAATATTAAAGTAATGGAATCATTCGAAACTAGAAACTTGGAAATTCTGAAAAGTCATAATCCATATTTTTCCCCCCATTTCTGGTTTCTTTGTTTTTCTGACTTTATTAGTCATTCACAAAGCTGAAAGGCTTGCACTAGAGAAGTGTGATAGCTTCAGTAGATGGAGAGCACAGTAGGTCTTCAGATCGTCCATGATTCCTAAGCTAAAGAGTCTATTTTCCACTTGACTGAGTTTTGTAGAGATTGGCAGGTGTATCAAATTAAATTCGTTCTGGTTTGCGATGGCATGTGGCATGATAGCAAATAAGGTACTGCAAATCTGTTTAATTCTCTTTTTCTCTTGCAGAGGCAAAACCAGCATCAGAAGAAACTGTTCTGATGGTAACAGTAGATTTAGTACTGCTGGATATGGTGTGGGTGTCTGTATATTTGATATTCAGAAGCCAAGTTCATTGCATGTATTATTCCAACTGGAGCAAATTAGTTCAAATAAAGCTGTTGGGGTTGATGGTTTGGAGGATAGATAAATATAGCTTCTGCATTGCTATATCAGTCCATTAATACATTATTTAATTCATCTTTGTCTTCAACTGATTAATCTGGAGACAGAGCAGTGAAAATTAACTCCCTGTTACGCTGTATTTGAACTCACTTACAGCAATCATCTTTATTTACTGACCTCCAGATCAAGGACTTCATAAACTTTTGAAAGGAACAAATAAGCAATCCCAACTGAACATTTGCAAAGCTTGTATCAGAAGTGATATAGGGTAGTACTAGGAACAGGGGACTGCAAATCAAGTTCCTGCTCTGCCACTGATTTCCCATGAGCTACAGCATCATTGTTCTGTGCTTCCACATATTCATTACTCCACAGTGCTGAGGGTAGCTGCATACTCAGGAATAACGAATAATTTCCTTCTAAAATTCTGTCATTCTTCAATGATTTAGAAAATCTGTTGTTGTTTTAGCTTCAAAACATTTACTGTACAGCCTTGACTCAGATGAGTACATGAAAGATGGGGGCTTTATTCAACAAGTGTCTAAGGCTTTAGGATCTTCAAAATGACAGCAGAAATTATCCTGTACTCCTTGTTTGTGTTCAGTTGTGAGGTGCAATACAAGCAGCTTTTTCTGAGTGTTTCAGAATAGGTCATTGCAGTCCTAGTAGTGGCCAAAAAATCCAGAGACTCAGCTAAATGGAAGATGATATCCATAAGAGTTAATTAAATATCTTAGAGAGTGATGGCAACTTTCAAGTAAGATACTCAAGTACTGCAGTAATTAGCTTAGTACCCACGGAAATCCATGGAATGACTCTCCTTGGTTTGACCGTACTCTGCACCAGACCCTAAAAAAGAGAGAAAATAGAAGAAATTCAATTTAGCTAAAAAGTGAAAGATCCTATGCAATCTGTGGAAACAAGATCCTTAGGGAAAAGCGTTTGGGTAATAGATTCTTTAACAAATCTTTTCTCCTTCTGATTTAATCTTCTGAAAATAAACAAACTATTAATTTTATTTTATTTAGTTTGGCAGTGACTGCTGAAGAAATAAGAGTAAGTTAAGATCTTCCAGGCAGTTGTGGAGAGAAAAAAGCTGTGCTTTGGTAATTGCTCTTCTCTTCTCTTGAATGCCACTTTTAATAAGACCTATAGCAGTTTTTCAAACAGTTTTGGATTTTTAACAAGGAAACTAACACAGTATCAAAATCAATATGTAGAAAACAACTGAAAGGTATTTTAGGAAGGCTATTCTATACTAAAATTCTGTAAGTTTGCTATAACATAACTCATAGTACAAGCCAGGGGAAAGGACAGCATTAACTTGTACATTTTATATAAATACCTATGTTTGGAACAAAATCCACATTTCTTTTATCAAGTTTAATTTATATTGTAAGATAAAATAATAATTAAAAAAAGTTCTGTATGGAAGAAGAAAAGGTCCTTAGCGAGTGATCTTAAATTATTTCCGATTTGAATGAGTTCATTTTACTGAGAGCGTTCCCTCAAACCTTTAATTAAGTTTAAATTCTACATCTAAAAAGTCAGTAATTTGACAGTGACCTCCTCCAAACATTGATCCAAGTTGATGGAACAGAGAATGAGATGTTAAAATTAAAAAGCTTTTTCATTTTAGTCAGGGGATCTTAGGTTTAATGTGAAATGCTGGGGCAAGCAGTAACTACTAAAAAGATGATGTTTTCATTTTTTCCTCTCGAAGAAGTTTCTAATGCTAGAGGTCCAAGTGGTTAATGTTTGTGCAGTGCTTTGATAAATGTAAAGTGTTCTCTTGGAGCTGATCTAATTCCCAGCAAATTCGACAGCAGACTTTGCATTGACTTCTGAGGAAGCTGAGCTGCCCTGTTAGTCAGGCTTTCTGAAGTGCCAAAGAACAGACTTTCGAGAGCTGAAAACTATAAGTCAGATTTTCAAACACGTTGGTGTCTTTGTTACTCACTTAGTCCATGATGAAAGCCCAGTTTCTCTCAGAAATCGAGCTTTTGAGCTTAGAGCCCGTCACTCCCGTCGGTCCGGCCTTTCATTTTTCTTTACGTATTCCTTGATATGCAGCAGCGTTAAAACGTGTAGAGAAAGGCTCTGCAGCAATCTTCATTTCCACCTCCTGTTTCACTATGACTTGACACATTGTTAATGTCTCTGCCTCCTGCTCCTTTTATAACGATTTTATAGCTTCTTTAAAAATATGATGAAAATATTGAATGAAACTATCTTCTCCTAATTCCTATAGAACTCCATTAAGGTTCCTTGCTGAAAGCTATTTTTTGAGAGCTGCCAATTTGTAGTGAGTCTAGGTGGGATTTAATTTGTAGTGAGTCTAGGTGGGATTTTTCCATATGTTGTGGAACTAATTCGTTGCTTTTGCGGTAAATATCTCATACAGTGTGATCAATATAGTTATATTTGCTAGTCACACTTAAAATTTCAACAAAGACTATAAACTTTGTTGGTAAACATTAAGCATGCTTGCTATTAAATTCTTTATTGGTGTGAATTGCATTTATCCCTTTTGTTGCCTTGAAGTTCTAGTATAAAGTGTACAAATCAGATTCTCCCTCTTATCGCAGTCATCTTTCTTGCCTTATTTGAATGTTGCACAAGATGCATTCAATCTTTTGTGAAATGTATTACAATAATTCTAAAAAAATGAGCATGGTGAAATTAATTTTGCACTTGATCTGCACTTCAAGTTTTCACACTATTTTTTCCAAGAATTAAATAAAAAATTATTTAAAAAATCAGAGCAATTGTACATTTAAACACTAGGTAGTAATAGAGAAAAGTTCAAACCTAATTCTTCTGGCTTCAAAAATACAAATAGGTAAATTTGAATTTGGAGAGAAAAAAAAATCAATATGAAGAGAACATTATTGATGAAGAGGATTCAGATCAAGCTGCTGATCAAAAATTCACTCCATTATAGATCAGAGAATTACTTTATAGTACTACCCATGTCAGTGCTCCAGTTTGTGAAAAATACTGTGTAGCAGGCTCCTTAATTCATCATTTACTTGTCCCTTGGGAATCACTGCTCGTTCGAAATCAAATATATTTAATTTGAGAACAGAGTGAATTTTCCTGGAATAGCTCAAATATACGTACCAAATAATTTACTGTGTAACACTTTAATGTGCATGTTTGATTTGTACCTTTTAAGGGGTTAGGGAGTTGATTACTCATTCCACTTACTAATGGAACATTTTGTCCTCTCCTTTTTAAAGGGCAGATTCTGGGATTGTTTCTTCACAAACCTGAAGAGGGATTGCAGATATTAACCTTTGCACATGGCTAACAACAGGCCTTAGGGTTTCTGCTATTTTTGAGCCTGCCACAGAAAGGAAATGGGAAGCTGGTGAAAACTGGCCAAACGTTGACATGTCAAATTATACATTTCAGAAGAAGCTATTTCTCTTGCACACTAACTTCTTGTCATCAAGACATCTTAAAATAAGGCTTCATTAAAAAAAATGTTATGCTTATCAGAGTGAGAAAGCGGCCAAAAAATATCACAGAATCACAGAATAGTTGAGGTTGGAAGGGACCTCTGGAGATCATCTTGTCCAACCTCCCTGCTCAAGCAGGGTCATCTAGAGCACATTGCACAGGATCACATCCATGCAGGTTTTGAAGATCTCCAGAGAAGGAGACTCCATAACCTCTCTGGGCAACTTGTTCCAGTGCTCTGTCACTCTCACAGTAAAGAAGGGTTTCCTTATATTCAGGTGGAAATTTCTGTGTTTCAGTCTGTGCCTGCTGCCTCGTATTCTGTCCGGCACTGCTGAAAACAGTCTGGCCCCATCCCCTTGACACCCTCCTTTAAGGTATTTGTATACATTGATAAAAACTCCTCTCAGTCCTTTCTTCCCCGGGCTATACAGGCCCAGCTCCCTCAGTCTTTCCTCATAAGAGAGATGCTCCAATACCCTAATTTACCTCCTGGAGAGAGTCCATGTCTCTCTTGTGCTGGGAAGCCCAGCACTGGACACAGTACTCCAGATGTAGCCTCACCAGGGCTGAGCAGAGGACCGTATCACCTTCTTCAACACGCTGGCAACACTCTTCCTAATGCACCCCAGGATACCATTGGCCTTCCTGGCCACAAGGACACATTGCTGGCTCATGGTCACACTCCCAGGTCCTTCTTTCCCCACAGAACTTCTTTCCAAAAGGTCAGACCCCAACCTGTACTGGTGCATGAGGTTATTCCTCCCTAGGTGCAAGACACTGCACCTGAGGTTCCTGTCCACTCAGCTCTTCAGCGTGTCCAGATCTCTCTGAATGGCAGCACAGTCTTCCGGTGTATCAGCCAATCTTCTGATATCAACAAACTTGCTGAGGAGGCATTCTGTCCCTTCATCCACGTTATTGATGAACAAATTGAACAAGACTGGGTCAATAATGACCCCTGGGGGACATCACTAGCTACAGGCCTCCAGCTAGACTCTGCACCATTGAGCACAACCCTTTGAGCTCTGCCTTTCAGCCAGTTCTTGGCGCACCTCATTATCCACTCATCCAGGCCACACTTTCCGAGCTTGCCAAAAACTCTGCTGAAGTCAAAGTAGACAATATCCACTGCTCTCCCTTCATCTACCCAACCAGCCATGCCATCAGAAAAGGCTGTCAGGTTAAGCATGATTTCCCCTTGCTGACTGTTCCTGGACACTTTCTTTTTCTCCATATACTTACAGATGACATCCAGAGTGAGCTGTTCCATCACCTTTCCAGGGATGGAGGTGAGGCTGACTGGCCTGTAATTTCCTAGGTCCTCCTACTTGAAGACTGGAGTGACACTGGCTTTCTTCCAGTCAGGCACATCTCCAGTTCTCCATGACCTTTCAAAGATGACGGAGAGTGGCCTAGCAACCACATTCACCAGCTCCCTCAGCACTCATGGATACATCCCATCAAGGCCCACGGTCAGTGTCAGGTTTGCCTAAATAATCTCTAACCTGATCCTCCTCAACCAAAAGAAAGTCTTTCTTTCTCCAGACTTTCTCTCTTGTGTCCAGTCTCTGGAATTCCTGAGGGCTGCCCTTAGCAGTAAAGACTGAAGCAAAGAAGGCTTTCAGTAAATCTAACTTCTCTGTATCCTTCATCACCAGGGCCACTACCCCATTCAGCAGTGGGTCCACATTTTCCCTAGTCTTCCTCTTGCTACTGATGTATTTGAAGAAGCCCTTCCTATTGTCCTTGACATCCCTTGCCAGATTTCATTCCAGCTGGGCCTCGGCCTTCCTCGTTTCATCCCTGCGTACTCTGACTGCATTCCTGTAATTCTCCCAAGTAGCCTACCCCCTCTTCCACATTCCATGCACTTTCTTTTTCATTCCGAGTTTTGCCAGGAGCTCCTTGCTCACCCACGCAATTCTCTTGCCCCCTTTGCTGGGCTTCTTACTCATAGGGATGCACCACTCGAGCTTGGAGGAAGTGGTGCTTGACTATTAGCCAGCTGTCTTGCACCACCCATCCTTCTAGGGTTCTGACCCTTGGGATTCCTCCAAGTAGGTCGCTGAAGAGGCCAAAGTCCACTCTCCTGAAGTGCAGGGTTGTGATCCTACTTATTGCCTTGCTTCTTCCTTGCATGATCCACCATCTCATGGCCGCTGCAGCCAAGGCTGCCTCCAGCCTTCACATCTCCAACCAATCCTTCTTTGTTTGTTAGTACAAGGTTCAGCAGCACACCTGTCCTCATTGGTTCCTCCACCACCTGTGTCAAAAAGTTATCACTCATGCTCTGAAAGAGCCTCCTGGCCTAGCTGTGTTGTCCTTCCAGCAGGTATCCCAGCAGATATGGTAGAAGTCCGCCATGATAACCAGGGCCTGTGACTGTGAGGCCCCTTCTAGCTGTTTGTAGGCAGCCTCATCAACTTCTTCTTTCTGATCAGGTAGCCTGTAGTAGACACCTACAACAGTGTCACCCTGGCTAACCTGCCCTTTAATCTTTACTCATAAGCTCTCGACTGTCTCTTCATTCACCCCTAGGCAGAGCTCAATACCTTCCAGTTGCTCTCTCACATAAAGAGCAACTCCACCACCTCGCATTCCTGGCCTGTCTTTCCTAAAAAGCAGATAGCCATCCATGGCAGCATTCCGGTCATGCGAGCTATCCCACTATGTCTCTGTAATTGCAGTAAGATCATGGCCCTATGACCACACACAGATCTCCAGTTCCTCCTGTTTACTCCTTGTGCTGTGAGCATTGGTGCGCAGGCATTTCAGAGAGGTAATTGAGCATGCAGGTTTCCCAGGATGGGTGCAAGAAGATGCCATAGCCATGTCTCATATGCACGTCCCCAGCAGCATCCAGCTGCTGGAGGCATCCCAATTTAAGCTGCATTTTGCTGACTACCCTATCTCTATAACTTGCCCCCTGCCCCCATCCTTCCTAGTTTAAAGCTCTCTTTACTAGACTGGCCATACTATTGGCAAAGACACATGTGCCCCTTTGAGTGGGGTGGATCCCATCTCACCCCATCAGTTGTTGATCTTCAAACAGGATCCCATGGTGGTAGAAATCAAAACCCTGTTGCAAACACTAGTGGCACAGCCATTTATTAACTTGGATAATTTGTTTGCTCCTCCTCCCATCTTTCCCTCTCACTGGCATGATTGAAGAGAAAATTACCTGAGGTCCCAGACCCTTGACAACCATCCCCAGAGCTGTGAAATCCTATTTGATGTACTTCCAATTTGCCCTTGGTATCATTAGTGCCCACATGGAAGAGCAGCAGAGGGTAATAGACTGACATGGAGAAGCCTTGAAAGTCTTTTGATGACATCTCATATTCGAGCCCCTGGCAGGCATCAAACCTCTCTAGACAAGAGGTCAGATCATCAGATAGGTGCCTCCATCCCCTGCAGCAGAGAGTCACCCATGACAATCACTTGATGCTTCTTCTAGGTGTTCCCACAAGGCACAGAGTCTGTCGGCGCAGTTGCTTCCCTTGAAGCCATGGTCAGCTCCTACTCAGCCTAGAGCACACTAAACCTGTTCCTCAGTTGCAAGTCCTCAGGAGGAATAAGACTTTTTCTCCTCCCACAAGAAGAGATCAATTTCCAGCCTTCTTCTACAGTGTTATGACATACCACTTCACACAGCACAGAGCCATCCAGTAACTCAGCTGCTGTGAAGAGTTGGGACTCCTAGAGCGTTATGGTCTCTGAGAATACTTAGTCTATCTCTTGCTCATCTTTACAGATGCTACGCAGCCTACTGAGTGCCTCCCATAGCTCTTTTACCTGACAACACAACTCATCAACAACAATACACCTTCTACAGGACAGCTGACTGTCAGCTCAGGCCTCACGGAGAAGCCTGAAGCATTCTCCTGAGACCTGTAGAGGCTGCATCTACTGTCAGAGGGTCTGTTTGGGTCAAAGCCTCTGTCTCAGCTGATGCAGCAAAACCTACAGCTACTGGGGAGTGTGCTTTGCAGCATTTCAAGACCGTATCTAAGGAAGCATACACTCCTACAATGGGAAACAAAGGTACCCTGCATCCTTCTGCACAAACTACTGCCTCTCTTCACCACCCTCTAGGCCTGACTCTCATATACGTCTCTCCCTAGCACTGACTCACAGGGTGCTTGTCCCACCCTAATCAAGGGCCACCTGGATCAAAGGCCCCAACTCCCTCTGACTAGGGGCAACCAAGAGAGCTCATTAGCAGTAGCTACTCCTAGCTACAGCTTCTTCCAGAAGTTAATGCCTCCTGTATTTATCCTCACCTAGCTTCTCTTTTCTGTTAGTAGCAATCATCCTCCAGTTTCTTAGGGGTCACCAGAAAGCCCCCACAACCTCCATAAGGTCCCCCAAAGTTCTATGCAGAGCCCAGACACTGCTGTGCAAACTGTTGTGTAATGTTCAAATTTTTCATTACTTCTCTCAAGATAAAAATGAGCATATATTTGATGAAGTTGTAAGTTAGCAGGGTTAAAGCAAACTTAAGGAAGTACATTGTACAAACTTATTGTACAATGACTTATTAAATGTTGCAACTCATTGCAGCAGACATTGTCACAGACAAAAATAATGAGAGGTTCAAAAAGGAATTATGAAAACTGAAAGGGAAATAGATATTGCTGACTATTAAATATGATGAATGAGATGCATTCTTTACCCAGACTGAAAACTTGGGTGGTGTAGGAATGAGAATTTCAAAATTATTGTGCATTCTTTTTCTTACACTTTTTCACTCAGCATCCACAACTGACATCACAGACACAACCCAATCCTGCCATTCTTATGTTTTATATTCTGATGTTTTTACACATTCATCTGTATTCTTTGAGGTAAATAACATTTCTTCCTACCACAGCTGGAAGATTTTTTTCTCCATTTCCATCTCAGCAGTGATGATAGATTTGTCATCTTCTAATTTCTTTAAATGAGAGTTTACTAAGTTGGGAGTCTTTGTCTTGAATACTTGGTATTTTCTACAAGAAGCTGGGCTTTCCAGGAGTTCTCAGTCCTATAAGACATGATGCCCTTTTGCTTGAGTTTTTGTATGATATTTGGCAGAGGGACAGATTTGTCAGAATGGGCTCAAGATGTGATGTTCTTGTACTTGTCAAGGAACTCACACAATGAGGATGTCATTAACAACAATTATGAGAGTTTTATCTGAAGATTTCCAATTTTGAAAAATAAATAATAATAAAAATCCTTCCAGTACAGTTTCAGCTGAAGACAATTTTCTAGATTGCTTTCCTTCCCTCCTCTTCCAAGCCTGTAATCAAATATCCAGCTCATCCCATGGTAGGACTGGCCTTTTTTAACCAAAAAAGGTTAATTTTCGTCAAGTTAGAATGTGCATAAGAAACTGAAGTTAAGTGCTTAAACATTTTTTATTTCAACAATCTAGTCCAGAGTACTTGAGAGTGAATGTGACTGATCTTTTTTGACTAAATGTATTTTTGGTTATTTTAAGAGACTACCTAGGTGTTAAAATTTTTGTTTCATTGCTTGGTCTACAGTGACATAATTGCAAATCCTTGAAATTGCAATGAAGAATTACTGACATTTAAATTGTAATTTCAGGCCCTGATGGCTTGGCAGTAATGACTAGCTTTAGTTTTTTAGTCATTTTTAGAAGTTTACTTTAAATTTTTTAGAAATAGTTATTCTAGTTTAAAGCTACCATTGAAAAGTTTGGATCTGCAGGACTTAGCTGGGGTGTTCAGACATTGGTCTTCAAGCGCTATTGCCCAGATGCGTCATCCTACTGAAAGGGAGTTGCTGCTCTGCTGTGACCAGCCCCTTCAGCTACCTGGTGCACAGCGGAGGAGACTGAAGGTAGCTCAGTTCTCTTATTTCTGATTAATTCAAGAGACTGAATCTTCCAGAAGGTGAAATACAGTCACCTTTCACAGCACAGAGTTGGGGCAGGGAACAAAGCTCCTAAAGGGGCAACCGAGGTGAATACACACACAGAAAATACTATAGAAGTTAAGTTTCTGTACACACTGATTCACCATAGGTGTTTGTCACAGGCCCGATTCTTATCTTACTGGAGCTAGTTTATCAATACCCAGTTAATAATGTGTTATCCTGAGAGCAGTAGCCTGCTGAGATAAGCAAGCACAACACACGGTATTTACATTTAGAGCTCTGGCTTTCCCATTAAAATAGTTGTAGCATGGTATAGAAATGTGGAAGTGCTTACTGTGCAGATCTCCATAAAATTATTTCCTTGCTCAGCTGGAGTATTGTGGAAATCGACTGAAGACATCGAGTGAGACCGAGAAATACATCAACATTTTCTCCCTCCAAATGCAGCAAATAGGTTTCAATATTGCTTTTGCAGGTTATTTTCTCTCCAGAGCACAAAGCAACATGCAATAGTTTAAGTTCTTTTGTTTTCCAGTGTCCTTCAACTTGTTAATTTCGAGGCTCTACTGTTCACTGTGATTCATTGCAGCAGTGAATAACGAATGTCACTAAAATAGTGAGATCGCCTGAACTACTTTAGAAATTAATGGACTGACTGTGATATACTGGAGCCTCTTTCATGCATCTATAATTGGAGTGCCAATTTATTTCCAATCATTTCAAGCACTGTAATTATAGTGCATCATTGTTGCCTGCTTAACATTCATATGGAAAGCTGGCACAATAATGCTGGCAGGAGGCCACATATTTCACAGCTGAAATGAATAGTAAAAATGAGAGGTAATATACAAAGGCACAGAACTTTAAATTTTGTTTAGAGGTTTTGTTCTGGCTAACATGCAATGGGGTCATGGTAGAATGAAATGGAACAAAATCATCTTCGTAAAATGTCAATAAAAATGTTTTCCAAATAGACTATAAATCAGTGTGGGAGGAAAAAAAATATAAATCCAATGTTTTAAATAAAATCCCTCAGTCTGTAATAACCAATCTTTTATTTACATTTCAGCCAGGGAAAGAGGTGAATTAATTAGACAGGAATAGAAAATGCAGCAAGATTTTTTTCTGTGTTTATAGCTATAAAACAAGAAATTGCCCAGAATCACAGAATACTTGAAGTTTGAAGGTATCTCTGGAAGCCTATATTGCATGCCCCCACCCTGCCCAAAGTGTTGTCAGCTATGGCAGGTTGCTTAGGGGCATGTTCAATCTGGTTTTGAATATACTGAAGGCGGAAAGTTCCACAATCTCTCTGGGCAACCTGTTCCAATATTTGACCACTCTCACTGTAAAAAGCATTTTTTGTTATGTTTAAGTGGAATACCCTGTCAGTTTGTGACCATTGCATCTCATTGAGCACTGGGCACAGCACTCCAGATGTGGTCTAACCAATCCTGAGTAGAGGGGAAGGATCATCTTCCTCAGCCTACTGGCAACGCTCTTCCTAGTGCAGCCCAGGATTCCCTTGGCCTTCTTGGTTGCAAGGGCACATTACCGGCTCATGGTGAAATTACTGTCCATCAGGACTCCCAGGTCTTTCTCTGTAAAGCTGTTCTCCAGTAGGTCATCCCCCAACCTGTACTGGTGCATGGCGTTATGCCTCCTTAGGTGCTGGATTCTTGAACTTCGTGATGTTCCTCTCTACCCACTTCTCCAGCTGTCAAGGTCCCTTTGAATGGCAGCAAAACCATCTGATGTATCAATCACTCTTCCTAGTTTTGTATCATCAGCAACCTTGCTGAAGGTTCACTCTGGCCCATTGTCCAGGTCATTACTGAAAATGTTAAGCAGCATTGGTCCCAGTATCAACCCCTGGGGTATATCCCAGTCATTGGCCTCCAGCTCTACTTTGTGCCACTTGTCACAGCTCTGAACTAGCAGTTCGACTAGCTTTCAGTGCATCTCACTATCCACTTTTCTAGACTGTATCAGTTTTTCTATGAGGATGCCTTGGGAGACTGTGTGGAAAGCCTTGCTAAAGTTAAGATAAACAACTCCCACACTGAGCTAGTCATCTCATCACAGAAGGTTACCAGGTTGGTCAAGCATGATTTCCCCTTCATAAATCCATGCTGATTACTCCCAATCACATTTTTGTCCTTAATATATTTAGAAATGGTTTTCAGGATTATTTTGGGCTCTATTTTTCTTTCTCTGTTAGGAACAGTATTATCAGTTGAAGTAGTTTAACAGCAATTGAAAAAATCTCTTCTTAAATTCAACTCAACTCTGAAGTGGCAGTCTATCATGAACCCAGACAACTATCAGTGTGTGAATACAGATAGATATTCACGGGAGTGCTGTTGCATACATGGCAGGCAATTGTACAGTCTCCTATCCAGGGTTGGACTTCAATCCACATCTGGGAAATTGACGTTTCCAATAGTTGAGTAAGATCTCAGCAACATTTTTCTCTGTAATACTATTAAGAATTCCTTTTGCCACAGTCAAATGACATGACTGAATCAGATCCCAAACAGGTCCTTTGTAGGACCTTTCTGAAAATCTGCCCAGAAAGAAATTCTGACTCTTGTGTATGGCCATATCCTACTATGCTTGTCTTATTAGTGGATTTTTGCAACAGTGTTTACTCTTCCACAGTTGTGTTCCTCTCATCATTACTGTTCTAGCACAATTCTGCTACCTCTATTTGATGTGAATAACTATGTCCAAATGCAAGCAGTTACTTTGCAGGCTTATATAATTCATGTGATTACTTTTTTTTGCCTATCTGTCTATCATTCCCATCAGCCTTTTTGCCCAGGATTTTCCCACAGTTTTTTCTATATTAAGTTCTTCCCACTATCAGGAGAAATAAAGGATCATTGAGGGATCTTTTAGTCCTTTATTCATTTTTCCAGGAAATTTTTATTTATTGTAATAAGTTCAGGATTGAGGATTAAATGAATGTTAATTTACTCATACTTTCTTGTATCCGAATTGGGACATGATGGGTGGGCAACTAGATGCATAAAAACTAGTTGGGCTCAGAAGGTGGTGGTCAAAGTTTGCACTCTATTTGGAGGCCAGTAAGTAATGGAGGACCACAGGGGTAAATCCTGGGAACTTTCCTGTATAACATCTTTATCGATGACCTGGAGGAGGAAGAGAGTGTACTTTCATCAACCACCTTGCGGGAACATTTCATACATTTGAGGGCAGGGCTTCCATCTAGACAGCCCTGGACATGGCACCAATACATGCTAGGCACTGTCTGACTAGGAAGCAGCTCTGCAGAAAAAGTTCTGTGGTCCTTGCAGACGGCAAGCTGAGCATGAGCTAGCTATTTGCCCTGGCAGAAAAGAGGGTCAGAAGCCTCCTGAATGAATAGGAGTAGAGTCAGTAATGCCAGGGAAGGGCTTATCCCCCGTTAGTCCACACTTTATTAACCACATCTAGATACTGCATCCGCTTCTGGGACTCCTAGTACCTAGGAGATGTTGATAAACTGGAGTGAGTTCTGTGGAGTTCCAATGAGATGGTTGGGGACTGGAGCACTTGCCTTGTAAGAAAAAACTGAGGAAGCTGTGCTTGTTCAGCATGGATGATGGATGGCTTTGGGGGGACCTAAGAGCAGCCCCTCAGTACCTAATGGGATGTCATCAAGAAAGGTGCAAGGCTCTTCACCATGCTGCATGGTGGAGGAATGACCTCCTGAGATCCCTTATACGCTAAGTTATTCTGTGATTCTGTAACTTTCTCTCCTTACTTTGCAGTTTTATCTGCTTCTCATTCATGTTAGCAGCATTCCTAGAAAGTTATGGAGCTGGTATGAGCCCGTCCTTTGAGAATACTTTTTCACTTAATTCAAAAGGATGGTGAAATATCCTAAAATCTTCCTTAAATTACTGGGCTTTTATCTACCAGTTGAATCATAGAATCGGTAAGGTTGGAAGGGACCTCTGGAGATCATCTAGTCCAAGCCCCCTGCTCCGCAGGGTCACCTACAGCATGGTAGACAGGGTTGCAGCCAGGCGGGCCTTGAAGATCTCCAGAGGAGACTCCACCACCTCTCTGGGCAACCTGGTCCACTCTCCGGGCTCCACCACCTCTCTGGGCTCCGTCACTCTCACAGGAAAGAAATTCCCCCTCATGGTCAGGCTGAACTTCCTGTGCTTCAATTTCTGCCCATTGCCTCTTGTCCTGTCACATGGGACAACTGAAAAGAGTTTGTCCCCGTCCCCTTGACACCCTCCCTTCAGGTACTTCTACACATTGATCAGATTCCCCCCTCAGGCTTCTCTTCCCCAGGCTGAAGAGGCCCAGCTCTCGCTGCCGTTCCTCATAGGGCAGGTGCTCCAGCCCTCTGAGCATCTTTGTAGCCCTCCGCTGGACTCTCTCCAGTAGCTCCATGTGTGTCTTGTCCTGGCGAGCTCAGAACTGGACCCAGGACTTGAGGTGAGGCCTCCCCAGGGCTGAGGAGAGGGGCAGGATCACCTCCCTCCACCTCCTGGCAACACTTCCTGATGCAGCCCTGGAGACCATTGGCCTTCCTTGCCACAAGGGCACATTGCTGGCTCATGGTCATCTTGTCATCCATCAACACTGCCAGCTCCTTCTCTGCAGAGCTGTTCTCCACAAGGTCAGCCCCCAGCTTGTACTAGTACCTAGGGTTATTTCTCCCTAGGTTCAGGACTCTGCACTTGCCCTTGTTGAACCTCAGGAGGTTCCTCTCTGCCCAGCTCTCCAGCCTGTCCAGGTCTCTCTGCATGGCAGCACAGCCCTGTGGTGTGTCAGCCACTCCTCCCAGCTTGGCGTCATCTGCAAACTTGCTGAGGAGGCACTCTGTCCCCTCATCCAGGTCATTGATGAAGAAGTTGAACAGGCTGGGACCCAGTCCTGAGCCCTGGTGGATGCCACTAGCCACAGGCCTCCAACTAGACTCCACGCCACTGATGACATCCCTCTGAGCTCTGCCTTTCAGCCAGTTCTCAGTCCATCTCACTGTCCACTCATCTAGCCTGCACTTCCTGACCTTACCTAAGGAGATGTTACAGGAGACAGTGTCAAAAGCCTTGTTGAAGTCGAGGTACCCAACATCCACTCCCCACATCTACCCTGCCAGTCATTCCATCAGAGAAGCCTATCAGATTGGTTAAGCAGGATTTCCCCTTGGTGGATCCATACTGACTACTCCTGATCACCTTCTATTCCTCCATAAGTCTGGAGATGACATCCTGAATGAGCTGTTCCATCACCTTTCCAGGGATGGAAGTGAGGCTGACCGGCCTAGAGTTTCCTGGGTCCTCCTTCTTGCCCTTTTTGAAGACTGGAGTGAACATTGTTATCTTTTCTTTGGGGAGAATTATATTCAGAATAACCTTAAATAAACCTCTCTAGTCTCTGCTATTAATTGTTAGAGCTCCCTCTTTCACTGAATAATTTAGGTCTACCTTGCCGTTGTGTATTAGCATACATTAATGGAAAATAAATTCTCAGACTTTTTACTGATAAGGGAGGGGACAAATATTTTGCTTTAGGCAGTGGCAACAAGGTTGAGAAGAATGAGATTCCTGAGGCTTGTAGATTAAATGCAGAACTTATTTTTCACATGCTGAGCTCTAGAAATGCACTTTCCTTTTTCCTCCATCTTTGCTTTTATGTGTAGAGTGACAAACTGTAGCTAAGGATGTCTTACACTGAGTCAGATAATATTCATGAAAAGAAGAAGATGTTACCTTATAGCTGTAATTTACACATGGAGTAGACTTTAAAAAATGATGTAAGAACAAGTTCTAGAGGGTAATGAAAAATTTAATCTTTACTAACTAGAACCGTGTAAGTATGAACTTTCTGGATCTGCCTGAAGTACCTAAACAAATAGCAACTTATAATGAACAATGAGTTCACAAGAGGATGCATGTGACCTATGGAGCTGGGTCACTCCAGAGATCCCATGTCATTGACACTGCAAATATGGGAGTTCACTCCTTAGCTCCAGTCTGGAGCAAACCAAAGAGTTCCTCAGTGAAGAAATCTTGGTGTGAAGCAAAACATATTTTACTTTGGGATCTGCACCCTGCAGACATTACAGATGCAAGACAAAGTCCAGGCTTTGCTCCCTGGCACATAGAATGAGTATAATACAGGTATAACCAAAGCATTTAGTCACCAGTGGTACGTCATCTGCTCAAGTGCTTTTGCAAATCTCAGTAGACTTTCTCTGTGTCTTCAGGTACTCCTCAAAATCTGGTTTGATGCATCGTTCCTTGTGAATGTTGTAATTCTTTCGAGATGTAGGAATAAAGAGATAAGGCAACTATGTGAAAAAATATTAATAAAAAAAGATTGACAACAAAAAATATATACTTGTGTAGGACTGCAGCATGAAATTCTTGAGAAAAGAGTTGGATACAGATTAGAATTCAGTTGCTGCGTTAGTGCCGTGAAGGAATTCCCTACCTGAGAGCATAGTAAGTCTGAGAAAAACATCACCATTATCCGGAAAGGTCACCAAAGGAAACCAATTAGAATTCTGGAAGGAATAAATCTTTAATAATGCCCTCCTTGGAAAGGTCAGACAAGAACTCTGCGCTGGTCTCTTATTCTCCAGAAGGCATTGGCAATATTTTTACTTGGCGTAAACTGGTAGAACTCTGCAAAAGTTACTGAAAATTTACCCTGTTCTTTGCTGGCTGAGGATCAGCAGAGAAATGCCAAACATAGGCAAGTCCTGACTGTATCAAAATTGAATTAATTGTATTCTAAATTACCTAGATTTTTTTGTGCATATGCTACATGAACAACTATATGTTAACAGAAACATCCTGCAGTATGAAAATGTTCTGTCAAAGAGAATCAAATTTAATTCATGAAATATTTTTGCGTGCCCTGATGTGCTGCTGCATGACCTGTAAGGTGCAAATCATTCCAGTCTTTCAAATGAAACAGTATTCCTCCTGAGTTATACCACATAGAGTTTTTGAAAAGTTCTTTTAAAACCATGAGACAACCATAATGCTTCCATTAAAGTACCTGAGTGATGATTGCAGTGAACGCAGGGAGGCCATTCTCTTGCCCCCAACGTTGGGCTAGTCTCTTCCAAGCCCAGGGAGGCCTGACTGGAGGAGGTCAGAGAAACAGGCATGGATGAGACTTTCAGGGATAGAAGACAGTCACTCTAGCAGGCTCCTCGCTGCTGAAGGAAGAGAAAGAAAATGTCAGAAGATAACATACAGGTGGGGAGTGCTAGGAAGAGATGAAGTTGATAATGAGATGATGAGCAATGTGAGATGAATAAGACAAAGGATTTGGAAGCCAATTTAATCATTTAAATGTAGGAAACTAAATACCAATTAAAAATCCATATTGGTTTCCGAATTTAGTTCAGTAACATGCAGGACCAAAGGGGTAAGATCACTAGACTGGTATGAGCGCGTGATAGCAAAAATGCTACAGAGAAGAAAGACTTTACTTTTTCAGGACCTAGGGGAATGTTTAGGTTTGATAGAGTCTATATCAGAAAGATGAAATCCTAAAATCTTTTATTCCTGAAAAAAAATTGGGACAGAAAGTCATAAAATGCTGATGAAGCAAAGAAGAAGCAAAGATGAACAGTCTCAGGAAATAAAGACTCATTTAACCAGAGCATTTAAAAATAAATCACCAGACCAAGACCAAGTTACGTACTCCTGTACAAATTACAGAAATCTAAAAGTTAAAAAGAAGAAATGAGAATATTCGTGTCCTTGAACCAGATGGAAGATAGTTAGTGAGAGCCTGAATTTTCAACGTTCAACGTTCAACGTTTTCCTCCTAGCCCACATCTGTGGAAATGGGATGGTAGGCAGATGCAGCCCTGAGAACAGACTGGGGGTTATGCATAACTGATAAAGATCCTTTACCAAAGCAGAAAGTGCTTAGCACAGAGATCGCTGATGACTCCTTGTCAAAGGCGGGAAGCTTTCCTGCATTTGGTTGAATAGCAGCAACCCTCCTGGGACCTTTACAATGGCAGTCAAGGGAATATGCATGGTCATTCACGGTCATACTACAAGTCGCTGGCAGAGAGTACAGAGCAGCCAGCAGTGTGGAGTCCCATTTACAAGTAATCACATATAAGAAAACTCAAGTATATTCTTATGAATGTCTTACGGGGTGAGAAAACTGATGTATCCTGGACAGTAGATTGCTACTTTTTTTTAGATGATAACCTCAGGTTACACATACATATACATATGCACACATAGAGAGAATCGATACCTAAACAGAGTTGTGACTTAGGTATACCATAATATGAACTAACTGATTTTGTGGTGCAACTTCTTCACTAATCAAGCATATAATTACTTAAATTTCAATCTTATTACATGGTCAGTCAGTTAATGGTAGTGTAGCAGCAAAGTAAAAAGGTATTTTATCAAGAGTTGTGTCTGGAATGTGCAAAGGGACTTGTTTTAGGAATGATGCCACAGCAGATAAACCACTTACAGAGTAACAGTTTTGTCTGTTTGTTTTGCCAGCTGTTTATCAACATTTTTATTCACATGTTAACCTAGGGAATTAAGGAATGGCTAGTGTGGCATGAAAGCAAAGCAAAAGTCTTCTTTAGAAATTTTCTGTAAAAATCACTCTCAAAAAATGTTTTTGAGTGTCTTCTCATGTGGTTATAAAAATGAAAAACATTCTTTAATCAGGAAAAAAGTGTCAGAGATCAGAGGAGATCAGATCAAATGAGCTAACCTCATTTTCCAGGGAGGTTAGCTGCACTACTCTGAGCTATATTACATCGCCAGCATGTAAATTAATACCAGTGTATAAACTGATGCCAGTATACAAACTTGGCCAGCATATAAACTTGGAGGTTGTACTGCTACCCAGCCTGGGCATTCATAAATCACACCTCAGTTCCTCTCCCACCCCCAGTCTTGAGTTTGACTAAGAATCATGTGTACATGTATATGGACCCTTTCTGTTTCTTCTGTTTCTACGAGGCTTGCATTTTCATTCTTTCCTTGAAATCACAGTCGTTAGAAAAATCCATTATCAGCACTGAAACTGAAGATTTTATTGTGATTAAGGGTTCCCAAAGGCATGACTTTAAAGAAAAACTGCAAATACCCTAAAAACGGTCAAGCTGAAATGTATTCACTGATACTGAATAGGCAAAAATGACCTAAGAACTTAGCACACTCCAGGCAAAACTGGAGAAATCTTGCAATGTTTGATCTCAGGAATAGTGCTCTCTGTGTAACTAAGTGCGTATCATGTCACAGTTAGTGTATCTCCTGCTTAAGTGTGTACCCACAATGATGATTTTCTCCTTAAACAGGGTTTCTTTGACAGTAGAAAAGAGTCAGATAAGGACATTGTATTAATTAATTATTAAAGAGTAGAAACAAGGCCCTAGTTATGAGAAGAACTCTGCCCTGTTGGAAGGTTCCAGATATTTCATATATCCATAATTACTGCAACAGGATAATTCATCTTTAGCTCAAATACTAGAACTCTGTGGTTCCCTCTCTTCTAGTATATTTAATTTGTTTAGGATTATTTTCTCGAGATAAGGACAACACGTATGACTGAAGCACACAATAAAACCTCATAGTCTCCATTCAGACTGCCTACTGAGAATGACTCCTGGCATGTACTAACTCCTGAGCAATTCCCAGAAATTGTTCAGGTGGGCATTAGTTGGCTGGGACCAAAATTTTGACCACGGACTGCGATAGCAGCTTACCAGTTTTGACGATTGAATTCCTGAGAACACTTCCCATGTTTGGAATAAGAAGTCTGGATTTTATTTTGGAATCTTTTTACATGAAATTTGCTAGAATATATGTCATTGGACAAGCTAGAGGTAAAAACAAATGGAGCTTGTAAAAAAATCCAATTTATCAAGAATTTTGGTAAAAAAATGCACATTTTGAATCAAATCCCAATATCTGATGTTTTTGCATAATGAAAATGTATGCCTTGAATTCTGCTCACTCGTGCAGACTTTCATTAGGAATAAATGAGAAAAACAGTCTTGGACATCTCTATCTTGTACAAAATTTGTAGACTGCAACATCATGCAGAGCATTCTGAAATAAATGCTGGGGCATTTGAAGAGATTAGGCCAAGCAATCTGATGCATTCTCATGGCCCTTGATTTAAGGCAATTTAGAGTTCATTATATCAATGTATCAAGTCAGGAACTATTCTTTGCATTCCTCAGGGATGATGCACAGCGTATTTATAGAGCAAAATTACTAGTTTCTTAAACCATCTCAGTGTTTTCAGTGTGAATGCACTTAAACAATATTTGAATATTTTGGCTAAATACATGGATTACCTCTGATTATTATCCTCTGTGAGAGACTGAAATTGAGAACGACAAAGACGTGTTGATTATGTCTACAAAGACATAACTCCTTTAGGAGTTAGTCAACTAGCTACTAGATTCCTACTGGGAATAAAAAGCTAAAATAAAAGTTATGGATGTAAATCTGTTTCTTAACATCTTAGAACAAATAACTGACAATCAAATGGACATACTCAACACAATGTACATAGCATCAGTGGGGTGAAACAGCACAAAAAGAGCACTGTTACCTAGATGGTAGTAAATGTTTTTTCACTACCCGTATACATAATGACATGATGTAAAAGCTTTGCCTTTGAAACCTCATTTATAACTGAACTTTGCATTATACTGGCAGCATAATATTCAACCTACATAGCAACTTATGGGCTTGTCCTAAGGCTGCATGCATTTTAAATATAAGGATTCATCAATATAAAGAGCTAGACCCTCACTTTCTGAATACCCACATTTCTCCCTCTCATTACTTGAGTACAAAATCACTATTCTGAATGCTACACAGTCTCAGTTCCCGTGGGACTGTGTAAACTTCAACTTTAGATGCTACAAGATTTTTCCTGGAAAACTGCTCTGTCCCAGATGGGTTTTACCCAGCAGCACCTGAGGAGTGTACAAAGCCAGACAAAGTAACTTAATGTACTGTGACTTATTTAATCTGCTTTAATGTTAACATGATCATTTATTTTATGTTCTTTTAAAGTCATCTACATTATGTGTTCTCTTTCCCTTAATATAAACCGGAGATGTTCTTGTTAATGCTTCAGCAATACTTCTGTTGCCACTGCTTCAGGGAAAGTAAAAAGATAAGCATTTTTCTTTCAGTATTTTTTGGAATATATTTCAGTTCCCTGGGTTGATGGGCACTGATTTGTGTAGGAATAGAGATCGGCCAAAAAATGAGGTCAGATTTTTACAAATATTTAGATAATGAAAGAAACAAGCAGGTGCTTGGTCAAATTTACAGAAGTGTCAAAATCGATTATAGTCCCTATTCACAAACAGACGAAGACATTGACAGCTGATGAGGAGGGTGACAATCTCAGAAGAGGATGCTGTGTGGGGGAATGCCCAAGACAGGCAATTTGAAGGGCATGAGAAAGGAAAATATCTGAAATCTAACTTGTATTCTGATGTTTCATATGCAGACAGACATGGTCCAACTATCCTCTTGGATTTTAGCACCCAAAGTGTCTGATAAGCTAGATTCTGCCTCTCCTGTTTTTAAATTCTTCTCTGCACAGTGACTAGGCTACATTTGAGAACCATGAAGTGTATCTGGCCCCTTGTATTTTTATGCCCTTTTTACTGATTCTCTGTCTATTTTGTTTCAGTGGAAGTCGATGGGTATCTTGAGTATTTATAAAACACTTTTAGCAAAATGCAGTATATATTTCTGAGCACCATAAAAAAAAAATAATGACCAAGATAAGGAATGTTAACACAAACGAATATTAACTAGGGTGAGTGCAAATGTTATTGAAGCAGCTGGTTTCCAGAAGCTGACTATGAAATGCTATTAATTTCATTTACTATTCATTGTTTCTCAGATATACTAGAGGATATTGAGTAAAATTATCCACTGTCCAGTTCAGAACATACAACACATAGTTAAACTGTGGAACTGATTGTCACAGGATATTGTGAATGTCAAAAGATTACAGGCACTCAAAAAGCAATTAGACAAATTCATAGAAGAACAATCTATTCAAGGGCAATTAAACACCAAGTGTGTCTGAGCCACAGATTGCTGGAGGCTGGAAAAGTACACCAGGGAAATACCACTGTATTTGCCCCCTGATTTCTTATTACAGCATCTTTTCTAGCCATCTACTTTTGACCACCTTGAGGAAGAAAACAGTGAGCTAGATGGACTTTTACATGCCCCACTATGGTCATTCATACATTCTCATGTTCATAAGTGAGAGCACAGTATCACAGCAAACTGAGCTAAAGGATGGAATGACAACTTACCCATTAATTTCAATAATCTTTATAGGTAGATTTAGTTCTTAAATTAGCTTTCAGCAAGTTCTCTTTTGGCTCAGACAAAGAAAAAGGCATTTTAAAAATATCTACTCTGTCTGGAAAGAACAGAGTTTATTTATGAGTAACTCACTCTGAGCCTGAGATAGGCTCTTTTTTTTGTGTACTCTAAGCTGTACACTGCAGTCCCTCCTCAAAATTTCCAACCTGAAAGTACAAACTTAAAGAAATGCTTTGGAGAGTTTAGGAAGAGTTCAGCCAGGAGCAGGAAGAGTGGGGAGACTGTGAAGGGTAAGTGGTTCTGAGGAAAGGCAGAGAGCTGGGGAATACCACGTCATGTCCTCTGCTCAGGAACCCTCTTTGGGAGAAGGACTGTACCCTCAGGACTGGACCACCACCCTAAATTTATCTGTGCCCCCTCTGAATCCAGGACCTTCCCACTTTTCAGTCTCAAATACAGCCTGGGGAACTATTCTGCCAATGGGTCTCCACAGGAGCAAGCTGTTAACTGACTCTTGTTCTAAGAGCTGGCACGGCTGTGGCATATATCCATGGGCATCAGTGGACTGATTCTTATCAGTGCTGAATTTGGCCTTGTGCACTCATGAATAGAATTAGGCACGTGCCACCCACTCTTGATTGGGAGTCCATCTCTCACTTGCCTTTTTCTTTTATAGTTGCTAGATTTATTTGTTAATTATTATTTAAATTGTGAGAATTGTTTAGAAATAGCTTATTTTCCTTTTTATAGCTCATTAAAGTTAAGCTTCTGGAAGCAGTATACAGCAGCAATGATAAACAGACTTTAACTGCAGTTTCCTAAGATGGTTCCTTTAATGGTCTCATAAATACAGTTGCTGGTTGTTTATTCTTTCATTACTGGGATCTATGGTTTAACAAAAACCTCCAGTGAATCTGCAAGTATCTACATTTACATTTGTAATGATTATAGAAAACTTGAGCGCAGATTGGCTCCAGGCCAGTGTTCCTCAAGCTTGAGTTCATAGTGCCACATGGTGTCTTGAACTTGGAAGTGACGATGGAGATAACACAACCCTCCCACCATGAATGACAATGAGGAAAATCAGTCTGGAAGCAGGGAGCAGAAGAAATTCGGAACCACTGCTGTAGTAGGAAGAAATTTTTAGACTCCCTGAGACCCAGATGGTGAGTGACATCTGATGCTCCATAGAGTTCACTCCATAGAGTTCAGGGTCATCCTATATTACTGGCTGTCTTTGTCATTTCTGGATGCTAAATCATTTGAAAAGAAAGTAAATAACATATTATTAATTTTCATGAATAAAGTTCTTTATATTAATATTAATGAGCACATTATCCTAATATGACACTTCCTTGTAAGCAGAATGACATCTACTGTGTGTGATCAAATGCCGCACTAATGAGAGGTGTGGCCCGTTTCACTTTGAAGGAGAGGCAAATTTGCCCACTTCCATGTGAATGAGAGGGGTACTCTTCCTGTAACAGACATTAATACATTAAACTGTGGACCACTCCTTATGACAAATGCTTGAGAACTTCTTTACTGGTGGCTCACAGTAAAGTTCAGGAATTGCTGTCCTTAGGGGTGAATAGCAAACCTAGAAAAGGCGTGAACGCATAACGGCTGAGAAAAAGGGATGACTTGTTTGTTTGACTACTTCTTTTTAAATTTGAACTTTTTGAGTGCAAGTGCTTTCTATAATGGTTGTGTATATATGTCTATAGTGCCCAATAGCACATGGCCTGTTCCCCTCCTGTGGCTGGAAATTCTCTAGCTATGAAAGGAGTAATATGTGACACTTTAGGAAAATCAATAAAATTTTCTCTTTCAAATTCCATAGTTGCCGTTTTCCTTTTTGTCTCCAAATCTTCATTTCCCTAAAGAAGATCTCTAGCAAAAAAATGAATAACACATTAAAGCTTTTATGAACTACAGTCATACTTTCCAAGAGATGAATGTTTCATTTCTCTTTTCAGAATGAAAGGGAAACTATAGCTTCTCATGTATCAATATTCAGTATCTCCAAAGGTCTCACCAGCAAGATGTCCTCCTATATTTTCTTGCGTTATCTAGACGTGATCACAGCACTCACCTTTCACAGCAAGTGCAATTTGTGAGGCCTTACAGGAGTTTGCCAGGATACAAAGTAAAATTCCCCTAAGTATAGTTGTTTTAGGTTTTAATTCTCGCAACAGCTAAACCAATGCAATTATATATAGAAGTAAGAGAGACATTCTATACAACATAGATCTCATTGAGTAGCTTGTTTTTACTGTGAACATTTTTTTCTTCTGGACACTTTTACTGTTCTCTTTCTCTCTCTCTTTTTTTTTTGTTGATTTTTGAAAAATGGTTCACTTTCAGCACCTGTCATTTATTTTGAGACATCTATTTATGTATCTGTTCATATTTGTATGATCTTGTGCAATTTATTGGTAATAAATATTCCTTTTAACATTATATACAATGAAAATTACCTTTGAAACACTTTCTTCCTAAAGGTTTTTATGTATTCTTGCTTTTTCTAGTATTGAATTAAGTATCGTGATCTGCTGTAGATTCTGTGCTAATGGTAGACCATCATATAATAATGTCATAAAGACAAATATCTTTGACTTCAGGATAGCTTTTGAAGAAGATTTCTAACTGAGAATTTAGTATCTAGTCTACAGATACTGAAGTTAAAAAATGCTACAATAGACTTGCATGATTCAGTGGCAGGTCTGAGAAATAGCTCTGTGCTACTGACTTCCCATCAAAACATGGTTCTTCATCTCAGCTGTAAGGTCCCTGACTCTTCTTTTAATTGCTATATTGCTGATTTTAAAAGTCAGCTAAGAAGTTTGATTTATTCTTTCTACCGGAGAGGATGCCATAGACTCAGATAATGATGAAAATATTGTTTCTGTGATTAACAACAAGATTCAGTTCAGATACAAGGCTTAATGCCTTTTTGCTGTCTTCTTTCTTGTATTGTAAGAACTCAGGAACTCAAGGCCTGGAAGGAATAGGAAATATAGGCGAGAAAAACAACGGCAAGCAGTTGCTTTCTGTGCACAAAACACAATGCCAAAATCTCATGTCTTATTTTATGAAAGCTCTAACAGCTGCTAGCACCAACTGCTTTGCTAACGGAGCCACACAGGGTAAAGAACAGCCAGCAGTGCTGTTTCAAGCTATTGAAAGTATTTAAATTCCCATATTATCTCTGAAAGGCATCAATATTTTCTGGAAGCCATCCTACCCAGTTGGGTTATTTCCTTTTTAAAGGGAAGAAAGACCATTAATGTTCAGATGAATTTTCCCACATTTATTTTAGTAGGTTGTTTCCACAGCATATTGTAAAGCCGAATATTGGAAGAGCTCTGCTTGTGGATAGGCATCAGATTGGAGGACAAGAGATGCATGGCTGTACTTGGATCTATTTTGACCTGCTAAATGACCTAGACATTGACTTCTCTTTTGCTCACTAAATTACCTAGACATTGACTTCTCTTCTGCTCTTCTCCTCCTCTATCTTCTGGCATTGCAGTGTCTTTGTATGAAGGCATTGGCTCTTACTGTGTGTTTGAACAATGTCAGGTCCAGTAGACTCTGAACTGTCATTGGTGTATTTAAAAGCTACTTTATTTTAAATAATAATTATTTCAGACCAGTAACTATACCATTTGTATGGAACAGAGTAAAGGTGGGGGAAGCACAAAGGGCATTTTTCCACTGGTTTTGCTTGCCTCTGAAGAATGCAGATTCATGCCATGAAAAGACTACTCAAGACAAGTACTGCTGCTACATTCTTGCAGTAGAAGAAAGGCTATGGAAAGAATAAGTCAGCTTTTTACTCAGATTACTTCAGTGACAAAGTTCTGTCCCTTTGTTGCATATAAGGGCAATCTTTGCGCTCTATAAGAAAAAAGGACCATATGTAGTATTTCTTTTCTGGAAATGATGGACATAGTGCTCCCACAGGAGCCATTCCACTACTAATCATGCGCTTAGTGAGCTGTGAGCTTTAGGGTACGGATATTCTCCCATAACGGAGGAAGTCTGGGCATCTCTAAATGTGTTTGGAGAGGGATTTATTCACCTATATGTCTCAATCACAGGACAGACCTTAATTTTCAAAACACTTTTTTGTTATGGCTGTAGGGTAATAAGCCATTAGATAATCCTCTGTGGCTTCAAGGATAATATTTTACATGTTGCAGACAGCAGCCTGCACTGGCACCCAGTGAATTCATGGTAAATCATTCCTTACCCCTTCCAAGGAGCTGCCCTGCCATACCTTTTACTGTGTGGCTTTGGCTCTCTGTCAGTTAACTCACAGCACCCCTTAGATGTCCTGGAAAGCAGGAGCTCTTTTACAACACCTAGTTGGTATATTCAGCACTGTAAGAGTGATATTGCACTTTCCAGCAGCAAGAGCAGTCAGTAATAATCAGAAGGGTAAGCTGTGTCAAATATCAAAATTCTTGCAAAGTGTTTGGATAGAGTCAGGCTATCAAATGTCATTACTGATAATCAAGAAAACCGAACCAGTATTCAAGCGTCTGTAGAGGGTGGCATTACCTGCCCCAGAGAAAGAGAATTACTTGTCCATCAGTGGGGAGCCTTAATCCAAAGACTCTCTCTTTAGATGTAATTTGCATAAGCATCAACTTAGAAAGGGTCAAAGACTGTTTTATTAGCAATAGGCTGGATGATGTTAATCTGAGAACTGCCAAGAATACGTAAAAACAGAGCCTTGATGTGGTAGAAACAGTCAGCTGAAAGGTTATTTACTGAAGAGAGATATTGCTAAGTGTCCTATAGTTGCAGATAATCTAAATAGACTTTCTTTCTAAGAAATTATGATCTATTTCTTTTACTAAGGTGTTCATTTTAGATGGGCCTTTTGTAAAATGACAACTAGAGTTGGCAGGTTTATTTAAAACTCTATTACTCACTTGCTGATTTTTGTTCAGTCTTTCTGTACCAGACTTGGAAATCCTCTTGGCACCTGAGGCTTCATTTTCCCAAAACCGTTCGAAAACTTTCTGGAAATATTGGGCTGTCTATTCAAACAATTTGCTTGTAGGGGAAATGCAATGCTTACATCATCTTACGGTTTGCCTGAGGTGGTATATTTCTCCCAAACTAAACAACTTTAAGTATTTTCATTCTCTGTGTTGTGCCATGCAGATATAGCTCAACTAGTTTACACGAGCTGCCTCTGGTACCTGAAGTGGAACAGTCATTTTTGCAGAATTCTTCATGAAAACTATTCACCTGCTAATAGTGCTGTGGGCATGTCCATGAACTTGACAATCAAAGAGATTACCTTCTTTAGTTTTAACTCCTATGTACCAAAATGGATTTCACCAACTTAACCCCGTGATAGACCCAGAAGCAGTGTTTAACTGAAGAGGTACTCATGTTTGCCTAAAGCAAAGCCTAAAGGAAAGCATCCAGTATTTACCAGCAAATATTAGAGGATGGAGAACCTGCCACTCCTTGTGATAACAAGTCTTGCTGCTAAAGTATTGTGCAGAATGCTTTTAGAAACAGCTGCATTTGATGGTGAGTTCTCATTGACATCTTCCATAGAGATCAGCTAGCTTGTGCTTATATCATTTAATATGTGCAGCACTGATATTATGTAGAGTTCATTTTTTTGTCTGAATATCATGTGGTACCAAGTCAAACACCTTAATATATCTAAGTATATTATCAACCACACATATATAATCAAATCAATTACAAAAATCAAATTCTTATGAGTTATTTTTATAAAACTGTATTGACTGGTGCTAATTATATTTCTGCCTTTAATTTTCATGTATTGAATCCCATATTGACTTTGGGATTACTCTGCTGGAGAGTTATATCAGACTAATTGGCCCATAGTTACCTCGATAATCCCTCATTCCTCTTTGAATATTGGTGATAACTAAGCATTTCTCTATATTAATGCATCTTAAGATTTATTGGTAGCAACAGCAGAATTCTGGGGATCTTAGAAATTTCTTTCAGGACTCCTTGCTGCACGTTGGTTGAGATCAACTTATTTAAAATTTGGATTTTTAAATATTTAGCCAATTGATTCCCCAGATTGCTTGGAGGCTATGTTCTCTGCTTGACAGGACATCTGGCTCCCTTGGTGTGTGAGTGGCTTTTCCCACCTCCATCTGGCAAGCTGCTCAGGTGAGGTTTCTACTTGGTTCTTTGCCTAGAATACTGGTAGGAAGCCAACCAGTGGGTGAGCCAAGCAGCTGTCTTGCAGGTGGGATTAGTGTAAGCTCCTTGGATGGTTTCTGAAGGAACCAGCTAGCTGGAAAAGAATTGTGTACATGAAATTAAATGTCAATCACCTTGAATTTCTCACTGAACAAAAATTCCTTTTTCTGGTCAGGTCGTGATATGTTTTTTTCATATAGAGACAAAAAAGAAACTTTTCTTTTCTATAGAAAGCAGAAAAAGTAATAAAGGGAAAAAAAACTTAATCAAGACGGGAAAGTGTCCTTTACCTTATGTAATCCCTCAGTTCACATTGTGAGATATCAGACCAAGACAGGCTAGAACCCTGTCTTTTGACTTGGAGTAATGTTTCACAAATTCCTTGAAACTTTCTCTACTTAATAGGTAATCTGGAGGGAAATAAAAGAAAAAGAGGTGAGAGAGATGACATTCAGCCTATCTTACTTTTGCCTCCTAAACTCACTGGATGCCACTGAAGGAACCTGTGACAAATGGAAATCAGCTGAAATGCCCAGTTTTCAGTCTTTGGGGCTTTAGTTGTGCCAATCAGTTGTATTTTCCTTTGAAAATCTTAAATAAATCCTAGATAGTATCAGACTCATTAGGTTTCTTTAAAGTCTTCTGAAACTTGCTAAAAAAATGAAACTGCAGTGATCTGGGGCTTTTTTTCTGAATACATATTCATGTTTTACAAAGGAAGGAAATATCATTAAATACATTTTGGAGATAATGGGATGGCAAGAGATAAAATGATACCGTGCATGGACAGCACAACAATAACTCTGTGTTGATAAGCTGGGACATATGATTGTAAAGTATGTAGAAGACTCATCCAGAAGAATCTGTGAGGAGGTCCTGGCAAAGAACAGAGCTCTGAGGCTTACCTGAGGAAAACTGCTGTGTTTTACTTTGTTCTCTTTGATGAGGAGAAAAAAAACTAGACTCCTGAGGGCAAGCTCAACATTTTTGTTTACTGGCTGAACACTGAGATGAAAGATTTCCCTGCTGTGCAGTCATCGTTTATTGCAAGACCAGTCCAGAAGACAAGAATAAAACAAAGGGCAAAGCAAATGGCCCAGATGAGAACTGGTAAGGGCAGACAAATACTGAAAAAGCAATAACAATAATGATGCCAAAACAAGAATTGAGAATAAAAGACCAGCTCAGAATAAATGAGGGAACAAATAAAATAGGGTAATGGAAAAAGATAATGATTGGAAGAAAGACAAATACTGGGATGCATTGAAAATTCTGCCCAAGTGGCACTTAAACTAGCACCATTGTTTTGAAGAACAGCTGTGTAATACTCATGGGCCAGGTGCTGATCAACGTGTTAATGGAACACCTACCACTGCTGGTTGATCTGCAGCAACAAATAGGGTAATACACTATTCAGCCTCAATGCACAGTTACTGGAATTTCTGTCCTTTGGGAAAAGATTGTAGTTTTTACATTTGTCCCATGGCAAAGAGACAAATGCTCTTAGATCTGCAACCAGCCTCCTGTACGGCACTGGGTGAATTACATGAGGCAAGTCTACGCTTTGAGGTCAAAAACATGCTTGAAAATTGGCTTAAGCTTGCTAAGCACTGTGATCTGCTTGCTTTATGTCCATATTTTCACTTTCTGTGTCTGTACACCACACATTCATCTTCACATAGCTCAGTTTTCCTGTAAACAGGCAGGACCATCTCTAGAGTACGGGCATTCCCGTACCCTTCTCAGACTTGTACCCTCCAGAGAACTCCACAAACCATTTTACATCCACTCCTGAGTTTGCATTTGCATTTTAGCAGTGGGAACCGAAAGTGAGAACAGACTTTGACCCAAGTCCAGCTGAAGGTATGGCTAAGCCTTGGGCCAGTGATTAAAATTCACAGGTTCTTAACCCCTTTGTACCTGTCTTACTGCAAGAGTCAGAGATTGTCTTTTGCTGAGTTGCTGGGAAGTGACTAATGTCAAAAGTGATGAGAATTACAGGAACAATTGGCACGCCTCTCCCTCGCTGTTGAAACAGAAGACAAAAAAAGGAAAATACATCCTTGTATACTGTGATGTGTTGGTTCAGCCATTAATGAGTTCCTGTAGAAAATGGGCAAACTGTTGTTCTAGCCAGTGACGCAGTATACATCTCAAGTTGAGCTTCTTCCTCATTTGATTGATTAACTGGAGTTTCCAGTCTCCTTTCCCCTTTGGAGGCTCTCAGCCCCAGTGAATTTAATCACATTCACTCTTCCTAACCCTGTGCCAAATGCAGTCAATTTTTGTGGGCTGTTCCTGTTACCGTGAAGCTTAGCTAAGCAGCAACTAACATTTGTTAGTCATGGTAAGTGTCCATTAAGCATCATGCATCTTTGGTTGGCTAACAAAGATATGAATTGTGTATAATACTCCACAGATACGGGCTCTCGTTATCCTGATTTTGTCAGATTATAAGGCTCTTGGTTGCATTGCAGTTGTTTACACCGTAATTTAAGGTCCTGATAACTGCTGGAGCATCTCATTTCATGAGTTCTGTGTTTTGTGCATTTCTTTTGTTTATGCACGTGTGATACAGTCCTTATCTTACCATGACTGACCCTGGATATCTTTGCTTTTAATATTTGATTCATCCATTTTAATGTTTACCAATAACACAGAATGATGATACAGGGCTGAGTGGCAGAGAAGAGGAAACTTTGACAATTTCCTCTTCTACTCTAGAGAATTTGTTTTGTGGCAGTAAGTCCAACTGCACTGAGCACTGTACATGATCACAATGAGCGTATTCTCAATTTTCAGTGACATGCCTCATATCCTTAGCTAGATAGAGGATAAATGGTAGGTCTGAATACTAGATTAATTTGAATACTAAGAGGATGTGTCTTTGCACTCAGTTATTACAATATATTCTATGTAAATATAACTCATGCCCCTTAGATTTCTTCTGTTCAACTGTGAAACAGCTTCTGCAGTGCTTCAAGGGCAGGTGATATCCAGTCACAGAGTCACAGAACAATTGAGTTTGGAAGGGATTTCAGCAGGTCTTTTGTCAAACCCCCTGCTCAAAGAAAGGTCTGTTGTTAGTGCTTCTCCACTTGCTTGGAGCTACTGAGCAAGTTTTACAGCTGCATTTATATTTTCAAGGTTGGAGATCTCACAGCCTGGCTGGGCCCTTGCTCCATAATTTGACTATCTTCTTCTTAATAGCTAATTAGAATTTCCAGTGTTGCAGCTTGTGTTCATGGCCTTTTGTCCTGTTGTTGTGCACCTCTGAGAAGATTCTGCTCCATCTGTTCTACACCTTCTTGTTAGGTAGCTGTATTACTCTGCAAATAGGACAGCCAAAAGATCCACCCAGCTCCCTTAGTTTCTCCTTGTACATCATGTGCTTGAGCCTCCTGACCATCTTCATGGTCCTCTTGCTAGACTTGAATAGTCTCTGTCCTCTAGCTTAGCAACCATCCATCCAGTTTGGTATGATTTACAAACTTACTGAGTATGCACCCATCCCATATACAGCCTTGTGATGAAGAACAGACCAGAACAATAGTCTGAAGATGGACAATGAATTGTCCTCTCTTGGAAGGTGGCACTAACCTCTCCTTGAATTTTGACTTATCCCCTGTACACAGCTGCTCAGCAAGTTAGTTATCAGGCTAACTAAATATGTCTCTCTGGGATGCCACAGCCTCGGGGATGTGAAGGGGGAGAGAGGCAGAGGTGCTCCTCTGAAGAAAGTCATAGCGAGCATGATGCAGGAATCAGCTCGACGTATCTCGCATTTGAATACAGCAAACTCAAAGTGATTTACAAAACTGGCTGCCTTTCTTCTTCCTTGTTCCTTTAGAGGATGGACTATATTAAAACTAATTCTCAATGACAGTCTCTCTACTAGTAGATCAAACATTCAATTTACTAGTACATTAATCCTAGAAAAATTCCTGGGCACTAAAGTTCTGTCAATTTACACTGATAACCTGTTAAACTGATCCTTAGTATGATTTTGGCATTTGCCAGCTGGCACTCTCCAAAAATTTCCAGCTGTAATTGAGAGTTAGACTTTTCTAGAGATTATTTCCAGTCTGTAGTTTGCAGGTGGCCACCTTGTTTCAGAGGGTAAGAGATTTTGCTAACATAGATGCAGGCCATTCGCTGTCCATTGACTTCAGTGTTAGACAACCTTCCTGGGCACCTCCAGTTACCTAGTGCAGATACGTGCAAGATTTTCACTGAGATTGTCTGGGACTAATGTCACCAAAATAGTGAAGGTTACAGGGTAGTTCAAGAATAATGTACAGGTTGTAACAGGGAAGTTATATTGTAAAATGATTCCAAGGAAATGAGAAGTATTTGACTGGTGAGGAGGGAGGAACTACATATACCTATATCAAGAGAGGATACCTCTCCCTCTCCGGAGGCATGACCTAGGAAAGAGAGCATGCACAGACAGCTGGTCATGTGTTTCATTAGGGGTATGAATGAACTTATAGCTGCCAAACGCTGGAAAGCAGTCCTAGTAATCGGTTATATCCTAATGACCTTCAGTGATTTCCGAACATAATGCTTTTCGCCTACTTTTTATCCAGATAATTCTGAAACATGGCTCCTTTCTGCCTTTTATTGTGGTTAGGCAACTCACTTGAGACCGTCAATGAAAAACAAAAGTTCTCCTCCATCTTTCAGAAACTTTCCTCAAAGGAAGTCTATCAACCTTCTGTAGTGCACACATGCTCCAGCTTATTATTTTCTGTTTTCTTATTTGTATGTAAGCAGCTGTTTTCTCCCTGCTGTGGTTTAGTTGGGAAATAATTTAGCAAATGTGATTCCAAACTGAACAGAAATTATGCTCCAGCTAAAAAACTCCCCAAAGAAATATTGGCAATATTTACATCAGAAACATACAGCATTAAGGCTAGCACACATCTGCTTTTGAATACAACCAAATCCTCCAAGCAACGTTCAAAGATGTTGTCAAGGTAATTAGCATACTAACAATGAAGTCAGGTAAAAAAATGACTTTTTAAGGCAAATGGATAGACTAAGTGGCTTTTGCAAACTTAGACGTAATTCTTCTTTCTAAAATGTTCAAACGTACGTGGAACAAATACATGAGACCTTAAAATTAAACTTATGACCAAAATAGTTACTGAAAGCAAAGATTTATTTCCACTTGAGTGGGTTTTAAGCCCTATATTAATTTCCTTTTGTAAAATCCCCCAGGTGGGGAGCCAGCAGAGTTTGAAATGTTGCCCTTTGGATAGTTACTGCTAAAGCACAAAGCATCATTCTGCTACCCAATGGCAGCCGTAGGCAGTTCTACTACTAAGTGAAAGTATTACAGTAGCACTCAGCCCCACTGTGCTAAATAGAGTGTCTGCATACCGTGAAAGAAAATCTCCATCTCAAAAACCTGGTAATCAGAATAACCAAGGCAGATAAAGTGTCGGAGAAATACCACAGTATCTATGACTTGCAGAAGTGGGGCATACAGAGAAACTCTAAGGCTTTCCCACAGAGGAGATCCAAGTCAAATAGGAATGAATACAAGAGTTCTCATTACTCAGTTTTGCTAGAAGTTCAGTTTTGCTGCAAGGTTCCCCCCCTTAACTGTGAACATGATAGTCATTTTGTTGAAGTGTTACTATTTTGTTCATCCATATGTTCTACTGTACTGAATATGGTCAGGCTGGTCTTTCAATGGACATGGAAACAAGTACAGCAGCCCAATTTTTCAAAGTCTTGAAGGATTTCAACATTTTTTCCAGGAAAGATGCCTTCATAGCATCCAGCTTCACATCCCATGTTCAGCACTGAGCACATCTTAATGTTGAGATTTTCATTATCATTTTAAGAATCCCCAGTGGACAGAGGCTGCTGTGAAAAGAAGAGGGAAAGAAAAGAGAGAAGAATAACTAAAGGAAATATTGGAATCTTGCTGAATAGAGATCACACTTTGCTTACCTTTGCTATATGAGAATAATCTGATAGATCTAGCCCAAGCTTCTAAAGGGGTTCTTCTCTTGCTCTTCTCAGAACTTCAAGGCCTAAAGGCTAAAATTGCAAAAGAGACTTGGTGTTTCAGGGGTACCATCTGTGTTTGTAGCTGTTCAGTGATGCTGGATTATATAGGTACAGTGCCTATAACATGCTAGAAGATAGAGAGGCATTTAAGAAATGAGGCCTAAGCTTCATTTTTGTCTTGAAAGGATATAAACCCACATATCATAGGAGTAGTCTAGCAACCATTTTGTAGTGCAGCTAAACAAGGGCCCTCTTGAGATTTCCTACAGTAGATGTTCCAGTTTTTGTCAGCTGGTAAATAACATGCTAATCTGGGAGCCTAATATCTGAATTTGGTCCATATTGATATCTGCATGTTAGATACTCTCTGAAGTGTTTATTGAAAAAAAGTTGTTGTCTAGATGGATGCTATTACACTAGGATGTGCAGTGACTTAATCCAGTTAAGTATTTTATATTTAAGAAAATTTCCACTGAAAAGATTGAGAAAAATTTTCCCTCAAGTAGTCTATTACTGAACCTAACACACTGGGTGAAAACTCTTCAGGAATAGGATTTAGTTGAATCTGTGCCTACCTCGTTCTAGGTGAATGTACTGACTCCTGATTAAAAAAAAACAAGAAAAAATTTCTGCTAATGTTTGTGCAACAGGTAATGCTGCACATTTATGCTGTGAGCTGGCATAGTGAAGCAGGCTGTGCAGGTCAACAGAGAAAGGCCAAATTAAGTATTTAGACAGAGTTTTGATGTAACATAGGTTCTGATGTGCAGCATCATGAAGATTTAAGCAATTACAATTTTCAGAGACTTCTCAAGAAAAAAAAGGGGGGGGCTTTTTAGGCCCTTTCGGGGTTAACTGGTAGCCAGATAGTGTTTTGAAGATCTTCATTGTGGATTTAGGCACTTCTGTGGACGTAGTGCAGTCACTGGATGGCTAAGTCCCACTGTCCAGCTAACTCAGGCACAGAGAAATCAAACTGTCTTTCAAAGTCATTGTTCCTGCTAGTCATTGGGACTCCAAAAAGCCTCCACTGGAACATTGACCCTGCTAAATACAAGAGGCCAGTGATCAATCAAAGACAGATAATACTGATGGGCTCGTATCAAATCTGCCATCAGATCTGTCTTGGAGGGTACTAGCCAGAGAGATCCAAAACAGGTCTATGGAGTGAGCTATTAATTAGGCAGTGTGGAGAATCAGCATCCTCAATCTCCTCTCCTGGTCCTCTTTTAATTAAGGAGTGGGGATGTACCCGTAAGGGAACATGCTTGGGAGTGTGTGTGGTCAAGCAGGCCAGCAGTCACAGAAACACCTGTGCTAATAAGCTTTCTTGGCTTCAGAAATAGGACAGCTTCTTGCAAGCTGCCTTTTGTGAATTGTCCCTTCGGTGTCCAAATCGCACAACTGTGTCAAGGAACTCTTTGTGAGACTCATTCCTTGAACGTTTCAACAGTTTTGTAATACAGATGATTGTAGTCCAGTGCTTAAACTGTTCCTTGGACAGACACAGTCTGAGTCAGGCACAGCCTGAGTGACCAGTGTGGATTCTATGCAATGGCAGAACGTCCAGTTCTGGTCCTTGCTTGGGTCTCAGCTCTATAATGGGAGAGTTGTCTGTTTATCATGCTTTCGTGCAGCCATGAGAGCATCCAGATTTCTTCCCAAAGGTACCGTGGAGAAACCACCATTCCTGCCACTGTGGATACTCAGAAGACCAAGTTGGGCAGCTCTATGGAGCATCCCCTGACAAAATACAATATCAACAGAAGAAGGACATGGAAAGAGGGACTTTGCCATCTAAGTTTCTGCAGCTTTGCAACGCATTGGGGCACATCATACAAAAAATAGGATGTAAAAACTGTGTTTAAATAATGTGCCTGCATACCGTACACAGAAAGTCTATTAAAAACAGCAAAAAGAACTCAGATACCCCTTTTTCTCAAATAAGTACCTAAGCCCTAAGACATGTCCTTCAGCCAGTGTTAATTCTTCCTGAATTTTCCCTCACAATGCAGATTTGTTAGAGTTATAATAGAACCCTTCCCATACAAACACTGGGGAGCAAGAACTGTCCTCCAAGGCCATCTGCAAACTACTGAAATTAAATAAGCTTAATCCATTTACAGAAAAGTGAAATGGAAACATAATTTGAGTGTGTTCCATGATATGAAGCAAGTGAGCTTAGAACTTGAGCTAGAAGAAATAAATTCAGAAAAATCTCAAATCCTATTTCCATATATATTGCTGGTCTTATCAGTGTTTTGTCTAAAGTGTTAAAGCAATCTTAATTATCTGAACTACAATCAAAAATAAAAGTCAGCACTGTTCTCCTTCTTATTAAAATTCAGGGTTGGGATAATGTTGCTTTGAAAAAACCTCATGTGTATGCCATAAATTAAACTTGGAAGATTCAAATAAATTACTTTCCTAGCCAAATTATTTTCTCAGGTACAAAATAGGAGCATCTGAAAACTTTCCTTATAATGAGCATATCTGGAGCTTATTTTGAAAAACAGTAATTAATATAAATGAATATACATGGCTTTTTCTAAAATACTATCTAGGAACTGGTGCATGTGATTCACATATGTAAAAATCATTCTCTGCTTCTGATTGATTTTAAACACCTCATTCGGCTGTAAATATACATCAGTTTCTGTGTAATGAAAACACCTATCACAGTAAAATGTGAACTTGCAAGGTTAATAAGTGTACTGAATAAAACTATTTCTACCGTTCCCCATGGTGAGGTAGGACATGTTAAAACACTGCTCCTAACATACTTCTTGCATTCCCAAGGATTTTGGTTTTGCTTATGCCACTCTTTCAAGTTCTGAAGGTAAATTATGCCTGGTGAAATCTCTGTTCTCAGTTTCCACATTGTTTTTATCTCTATTTCAATATCTCTATGCTTACAAATTTGCATGCCAGGCAAGAGTCCCATTCACTAGATTGCATATGTGCAAATGGTGAGAGGTTGTCCTTGCATTGAAGCTCTTCAGCCATAGATAGACAAAAGGTGAGAGAGTATAAATATCTGTATTTTCTCTCTGTAGACAGAGACTTCTGCCTGCAGCAGAGATGGGAATTGAACCCAGATCCAGTCCTTCACCCCAGGACTACATTTCTGCCTTCTCTTTATGCACATGTCTTATTTCCATATTTCATCACATTAATGATTGTTTCCCACAGTTGCATGCTGATTATCTTGCCAGATAAACAGAAAGTCCAGGTTTATATCATCTGCAAAGAAATTAAAACTCCTACACCCTTGACAATAGATTATTGTATTTACATTATCATTCTGATATCCAGCTGCACCTGGATCAAATAAAGCCCCATTTAAACTGAATGACAATATTTTCTTAAGGCCCATGAGACTACTACTAGGGACTTTAAATGATTTGATCCTGTTTCTTCTATAGTTCTGTAAAGGCAAACTATTTTCCAAAGGTTTCCTGTCATTTTTCACTCATTTAGAAGGGCAAAGCTGCAAGAAGAATAAGTTACAGATAAACATTAATTAGGGTGAAGCAGCAGGGCTATGTAAATTATGAAGGAGGTGCTTTTTGGTGAGTTACAGATTGATTCCTTTCGTAATCAAATTCCATTTTCAGTACATCTTCTTTTTAAAAAGAGATAGGCAGAGAGGAGATAAGCGTCTGTTGAAATACACTTCTCACTGTTTCCGATTCTTCTTAGATGGCTGTCTAGAATGACATGACTCAAATTAAAAAAAAAATAGGTCACGAGTTCTCAGTACCAATTAATTTAGCATTCAAATGAGAACAGAGATGGTTAAACTTCATGGCAATTGAAACAGATCAGAAAGTGAATAAAATACTGTCTTAGAGAGATAGTGGGAATAATAGCATTTTGCATTTTTCTTTGAACCTTTTTACACCATAGCTTCAAATGGGGCCTTATAGGCATCAGATCCATAAGACTCTCGATCTCTTATGGAAGTGGCAGACTGTTTCAATTGGTGCCTGTTGAAGAATGTAATTTTCTCTTATTTTTGATTTTCAGCAGTTAAGAAACAACACTGTAAACCATTCTACAATTATTCTTAGCCATTCCCATTCCCGAGGGCCTGTGCACGTCAATATTACTCCCCACCACTGTAATGCAGCCTCCTCTGGGGCATTCCAGACACACTGCTCCAGTTTTTGTTGGGATGTACAAAAGGATGGACCAACTTCCTGACATGGTTCCAGAACAGGTCTAGTCTAGGTCAGAAAGCTTTTGTCCCAGAATTTTGTTTGCAAATGAGATTTTCCATGTCCCTCTCTTAGAAGCATAGGGAATATAATACCATTGCCTTATCAGAAGAGTAGGAAACAAGGGCCTGAGTTAACATAAAAACACCACATTTCTTTACTGTGAGGGTGGTTCAACACTGGAACAGGTTACCCAGAGCTGTTGCGGAGTCTCCATCCTTGGAGATATTCAAAACTTGACTGGATGTGGTCCAGAGCAACCTGCCATAGCAGACCCTACTTGAGCAGAGCAGTTTGACCAGATGATCTGCAGGGGTCCCTTTCAACCCCTGCTATTCCATCACTCTGTCAATACATCAGATCACTTCACTGAACACAGGAACACATTCTCCACGCCATGACCCAATGCGAGAAGCAATTATTCCTCCAAATAACATAGTACAAAACATGCTCTTCTGTCATTTGTTTAGAGAGAAGGGCACAATATGGCAAAGGAAAGCTTTGCTCTGACCAAGTCTTCTAGTGTCTGACTCATAGTTAGACACCTACCGTGAAGCCTGAATTCAAGAGAACAGACATTGATTCAGCCTTTTCTCTATGGCTGCTGGTTCTCTATAGTATCTGTGGAGAAAAGCAGCCTTGAAGCTTAAGTTACATGGCTTTTATGGATGGCACGGTTACTTTTCACCACTGACAACTTAGAGACCAGTGTATCTGGGTAAAGAATAGTGTGAATCTCTTTGTTTTCTTGAGCTTAGGTGCTGTAGGGGATGCTGCATTTTGCTGTTATTGTAGGTAGCCTAAACAGAATCTAAAACTGCACCACCTGAATGGAGATGAATAGTACTAATATACTTCACTTAAACGGTAAAAAGTTTGCTAGGGTGGTGGGTCTTAAGGCAAAGGACACAACAATTCAGATTTTCTCCCTAAGATTAGGTACATCCATTTTTCTCTGCCTTTTTTTACTTCTCATTTGTCAAAGTGCAGTGACTATGGCAACTAGTGCATTAAAAGGCCTAACAGAAGTGTGCTGTGTAAGACATTTTTCCCATATTTTTTGAAGCAAGCTTCATTAACACATAGCCCTCCTTTCTGTCCTTCCTCCTCCTACCAAACTTTTTCACCCACCAGGCTGTTTTTCCCACTTGGTTTTCACCTCAGATTCCTGACTCTTCCTATCTATATCTGCTATTACTTCCTCACAGCCTGGTCTCCTGGATAATACTGGGACTCAGAGAAGCTTAGAATAGCGGTATAGGTTGTCATTAGCTGGTGATCAGTGGATAAGGTGCATCTGGATCCAATGCCTGGGTTGAAGGATCTATAGGTGCAGGCATAATACAGGACAGTAAGAGGAGAACACGAGCTGAAGTATTTTGGAGCAGGAGCAAGGAATGATTAAAAGGAGGCGTTCTGGGTTGCTAGAGAGTACTAAGGAGAAAGGGCCGGAGTACTTTAGGGGAAAACATTGCTTAAGTGATAAAACTGAGTAGTAAACAGTGGAACAGGTAGCATTCGTAGGAAAATTACTTTGTCTTCTAACAGTTAAACATTACTTCGTATCTATATAAACATGTAAAAGCATTGACACATATTTCTCATTAACGAGATCTCACCAATACGTAGGTTAGGTCACAGAAGTTGTGGGGACCTGGAGATTATGTTCTTCAGAGATTCATGTGGATTCAACTCATTTAAGCTCAAAGTGTTCTCAAGTTGACACAGTGTCAGTTTCTTTTCTTATTCTTTGGGATTCAATCCTGAGTTATTTACGATAAGTATTACTCAGGTCAGCTACAGTCTGGCCTTCAGTAGGTCTAGGAAGAGATATTGGGAAGGAAGGTAGAGGGAGTAGTGACATTGCTTGCTTGCTGGCTGGGGTTGTAAGACATGACCTAGCCCAGTTGCTATTGCTGTAGTTTCCCTGCCAGTTCCTGTGTCCTCCTCTCTCACTAGTGAAGGAAAAGCATCAATCGCAGTAATACCATTAGAGGAAGCACCTTGTGTAAGGAGGTTGAGGCTTGCCCTGGCTTACATTGGAAGCAGAGACTCTGCAAACAAGAGGCAGAAGAAAGAGACCCCCATCTGATCTATGTTCCTATTTTCCCTCTGAGGAGGGTCAGGAGGATGTGGGTAAAGTTGCTGTTTCTAGCCCAGTCCTGTGATTTGCCTGAAATGTGAGTGAGCTTCAGGAGCATGTGGGCACCAATGGTTTGTAATGTGAAGGGAGTTCAGAGGGAAGAGGTGGGGTAAGGCAGGGTGGGAGAGGAGAAAGAAAGAGGCAATAAGATGAAGTGAAGGCCACTTAACCATTTTTCTTCCCCCAGATCACTTGAATGGATGGAGAAAAGCATTACAAAGAGGGAGGAAAAGGTGTAGAGAAGGGAATTCTTCTGATCAAAGGAATCTCCACCTAAGCCAGTCACCCAAGGCTTCTGTTATAAACCATTGGAAAAAATGGGATGAATGTAATTTTCTCCTTACTCTTAAAGTTCTTGTTTTTCTCCTTTGTGTCTAATGGTGGCCTTGCCAGGTTAGACACACTATTTCCATGGTGATATTTCCTCCATTGCTCTTCAGTCTGGGAATAAATTCTTTCATCTGTCATTCCAGAAACTTTTACCGGCATTGAATTTACAATGAAACTGAGAAAAGAAGAAATGACTATGAATACAAAATAGTGGTAAGCTACTCTATCTGCAGTCCTCTTCCTTTTATTTGATGGAGTGCTTTCTCTTTGTTTAGTTAACCAACTTCTAAATAAATGAAAAGGATCTTTGAGAAACCTGAGACAGACTCTCTGCTGAGGTGAACTAGGGTAAATTCATTGGCTTTCTTGGCTTTCTGTTTCATACTGATGCACAAGCAGTTAAGAGCAAAGTTACAAACATATAATCCCACAAAAATATGTGCTTATGTAACTTGCATGCACTGAGAAGTCTTTGCTGTCCTCCTTTATCTGTTCCACTATTGTATTAATAGCCTGTAGTCACTTGTATACTAGTTGATTAAATAATCTTGCGCCCTGAAATGTAATCATCTATAGTATTGAATTGTTAGAATTATCCTTGGCATGATTTTGGCCAGAGGCATCTATCATTTTATCAAACACCTCCCAAGCCCAGTTGTGAATTATCAAGGAACACTAACCAGTCTGAATATGGACATTCTGAATTGGAGGCTGAAAGAGTTTACAGAGATGGACCAAGGCTGTCCTGTGTCATTTGGCTTCTGTGACAGAGAACAGTTCTGAAACAGTTAATTCACTAGTGCAGACATGGCCCGTGAGTGCTACCAGCTAATGAAGTTGTTCCATTGACTCGCACGGTAAAGAGCAAGGCTTTTGGTGTTGCAAATCATCACATCAGATCTTTCTTATCTAGAAGAGATCATTACAGTGACATAAGATTAACATATATCTGTCTAGCCAGGTAGAAATATGCCCAGAATATCTGTCTGAGGCACACACTGTGCTGTCCTCTGAAAGTATACAATCTATTGTACGTTATCTCTGTAGATGGTGTGTACACTGGTCTTGACGCAGAACGGGGGTGTTAGACTTCTTGATCATGAAGTGATTGTGTGTCTAATCAGTCTACTGCTTGTTGGACATGCAAGGGCTTACATGCAGTATACTGCATGTGAGCTACAGTAATGACCTGCTTGTGTACAATAAACGGGTCTGGGATTTCCTAGTGCCCAGAAATCTGGTACAAATGGACTAAGTCATTAAACTCCACCTGGTAAATTTTCCTAGTGTATAAAAGCAGGATGTAGAGAATGTATTAATGCTATCTCTGAAATTAAACATCAGATTTGCTTGCTTGATCCTACATTTCTACCTAAAAATCTCACAAAATTGCTCAGGAAAATTGATGGTGACTTACCAGTATCAGCACTGAGGCTTGCCAGCTGAAGGGGTGAATGGGCACTCTCCTGCAGGTTAACAAGGACCCAATTACATGCAGATTAGTTAGGAAAAAAATTGGGGATTGACACTAGTCTTTAATACAAGTGTAAAAAGTAATATTATTAACTTGGTAATTTATTCAGACTGAAGGAAAGAGAAGACACTGAACTTCATCTCACAGATTTTAATGACGCATCCTATTTCAGAACAGCATCAGACTTCAGAAGTGAAAGTGACACAGAGATGTCTAGAATACAGTATAAACCATCTAAGTGTTTTTCCACCAGTGAAGGCTCTCATCATCCATTAAAAAACTTCATCAGTATTTAAGGACTCTCTCTTTGCCCTTTGCCTCCCAAGATAGAGAGGCCAAATTAATTTACAAAAATGCTGAAGTCCTAAAAATTAATGATATCATTATTATTCAATGGCAGTACACCTCTGGACAGAGAATCATGTCAGGAATAAAGTTCTTTTATTCAGGCCTGATCCAGCCTCACACTTTAAATATTAGACTAGTTCTTTTCATTTTGGTACAAATAAACATGGCCTGTATTCAAGAAGGGCACTTAACTTTATGCATGTGCCTAATTCATACTGAGATTAGATGTTTTTATGGTAAAAAAATGAGTATGGGTGTGCTCACTCAAAATTTAGCATGTTTTTAAATGCTTCAGTGAGATGAAATTGTCAGGGCCCTACAGGCAACACCAAGGCTCACTGTCCCTCAGTGCCCTGACAGTAATATCAGCTAGTAGATTGCATCTGCAGATGGGTATCTCAGCTTCACAATAGCTAAGGAGAGACATATCTACTAAGGAAGAGACATGAAAATCTTCGGTAGATCTCCTTTCCAGCGACTCACAAAATCACCGGCTTTATAGTCCATTCATATGGGAGCTGCATACCTCTTCTCAATTTTTAATATTATGTATTTGAAGTAGGTTTTTTAAAGGCTAGAGTGAGTGATTTACACCTCTTTGTAATTAGATGTAGAAATAAGAATAGTGTTTCATATTATGCTGAAATGTTCTGTTAAACTTTGTCATGTAATTTAAAAAAACTTAATAGATATGGTGATTGGTATCTTAATCCAATTGTTACTTGACTTGTGGGCTACTTTTTGATTTGCTGGAAAAAATGACTTGGTTGCAGGAGACGTAATTGTCTTCTGTTAGGGCTTTCTGTAAATATATTTTTAATTTCTAAGTAGTTCAGTTCCTGTTTTTTCTGTTTAGGTGTTTTTTTCTTTTTCTAGTAGCACTAATGCCAGTAATGCTAACTGGGTAAATAATACTGAATTAATCATAAATTCAACATATATATTGTAATCTTTAGAGCTCTTCCAATTCCTTCAGTCTCATAATTTCCTGTTTCAAAAGGGAAATTAATATTACTATCCATATTTTCCAGAAAGAAAACTGGACAAAGAAGTGAAAAATTGTATATTTTCCTTCCATTTCAAGCTGTTTCCAGGTAGATGCCTGGTAATCTTGAAGCAGTTACTGTTTCTGTGCTGCTGTCTAGCATAGCAAAAACATGCTGACCTGTTGAGGACCATCATCATCAAGCTTTGGTGCTTTGACTATATCTATTCTGGTAAATTAAGTGTACCATTTTCTATCTGTAAGACCAACTGGCATAGAATGAGAAGTGCCCATGTGAATAAATTCTTTCGGCCTCCCAAACAGGAAGACTGCATGTAAGCTGCCTATTAGATCAAGAATGAACTTGGGTTCACACCATCCCCCAGGCCATGAATCATCTTGGATAGTGTTGCTTGATCTTGCCCCAAATCTATGCCAAGGATCGTTTTAGCGGTATAGACAATCTCATTTCATTATTTTTAAATTTTCACGAGCATTGATTCATTTAACAGCATAGTCTCAGCTTTTGTATCTGCAATTCTGAGTGCTCAGCAAACTGCCCATTGGTATGCCACAGTGTTCTTCAGGTATGAGATGATCACTTACAAAATACTTTTCCAGACAGTAGAGACCAACGTCTATGCATCTAGCTCTGTGCTAGATGTTGCTACCAATTGTACAGAAGGATAACACTCTTTTTGGGGCCTTCAGTCTAGTCAAGTTGGTGATCATAAACTCTGAACATCGTCTCTAGCAAAGAATCTACATATATGTGGCATGCAGATTTGATATTGACGTGTTCCCCAATTCTGGCATAGAGAGCAGGCAGGATATTCAATATTTCCTCCACGTCTGGATGGCAACCATTCAAAAAAATCTTGGTCAGCACTGTCCTAGTTTGGAGAAAGGTACCCTAGCTTTGTTAAATGTGCTGATGGGATGCATACTGCTATCCTGAATGTCCCTGAGAAGAGTATGGCACACAGACAATAGGTAGATGTAATTTCACACTGCTCTGATACCTGTACATTTTAAGTAAAAATTATGATGAAGTCTGTGCCATGCTAATTTTGAACTGATGTGGCTGGTGTATGTGATTTTAAGGTGTTGACTTCCCTTACACTCTGTGCAGAGGGAAAGGGCTGAAGGGACTCTAGCTACATACAGCCCACTGGATAACAGATTTCACTTGGCTAATCATAATGGCACCATATAATAAGCAGGAGAAGTAGGCTGCAGACTTTTAGAAGAGCATCATTGGGGTTCAGAGGTACTAGGACATGGCATGAAAGTGTGGCTTTTGGGATATGTTGCTGTCAGATGTAGGATAACTCAGGCTATGACAGCTAAGGGACTGCATGTAGGGACACAGTGGAGCAATGACTAAGTACTCCTGAAGTTTTTCACTTTCTGTTCCTCATCAGATGTTTTCAGGTTTTGCCTCAGAGAACAATCTGAGGGGTTAACGGTGTGGACTGGGCCTCTTCAGCCTGGGGAAGAGAAGACTGAGGGGGGATCTTATCAAATGTGTACAGGTACCTGAAGGGAGGGTGTCAAGGGGACAGGGACAAACTCTTTTCAGTTGTCCCGTGTGACAGGACAAGAGGCAATGGGCAGAAACTGAAGCACAGGAAGTTCGGCCTGACTGTGAGGGGGAATTTCTTCCATGTGAGAGGGACGGAGCCCTGGACCAGGTTGCCCAGAGAGGTTGTGGAGTCTCCTTCTCTGGAGATCTTCAAAGCCTGCCTGGCTCCAACCCTGTCTAACATGCTGTAGGTGACCCTGCTTGAGAAGGGGGGTTGGACTAGATGATCTTCAGAGGTCTCTTCCAACCTTACTGATTCTATGATTCTATGGACAGTCTGTGAATTTAGTTTCAAAGGTTCAACCCAACATATTCAGCAGGACACTAGAAATACAATGGAGTGTATAACAACCCTATTATACATTTGAGGGGAATAATGTAACCTTATTCTTGAGTTATAAAATATCGACAAAGGAAGACACAAGGAAATGGAGCTTGTTTGTCTGCTGCATTTAAATTTGGAGAGGATTGTTTATATATGATTCTGTTCAGTTGATCAGGTAACTCTCTTGTTTTACTTTACTTCTTTCCAGCTGGGCTGTCAATGAATGTTAACACTTTTGTCACAGATATCTGGAATGTTTTTTTGCTGTAATACATACAAAGATAATGAGACCCCTTGTGCTGGAGGGAATAAATCACAGTAGATTTGGTTTTCCAAGCTGCAGCTCTCACTGTATTTGTGTGTGCTATAATGACTCACCTCTACCAAAGACATCTGACCAAGAGGCTACTTAAAATGAAGTATTTTATTCAACAGTTAAACAAAGTATTTGAGAAAATGGAATTGCAAAACAGAATGCACATTTGTTCTTATCTAATCTTATGCTTTGCTGTGAGCTCAATAAGATAAACCTTCTTGAGACATAGGAATTAACTTGCATGCTTTTGGAGATGGCAGATATGTCTACATTGGAGGCTTTGAACAAACTAGCCTAGAAAGTGGAACCATTTAACTATGGTAGGGTGGAATTTCTCAGCAGGACTAATTGACCTGGGCAGTTTCAATGCAGTGCTTTTAGTGTCCTGACACCATGTTAGTGGTATAAACATAATTCTCCCTTCATCCTGCTTGACCTCAAGGCACAACAGTTTTCTAGGATCTTCACTCTCTCTGTATGCTCAGGGTTGAATTTCCAGAATTCCAACTCATTTCTTCACCTCAAGGCTTGGTTATGAACTCCTCCTTCTGCCTCTGATTTTTTTTTTTTCCTCCTGTTAGTTTCCGGGCAAGTAATTCACAAAACTGTCACAGTGATGGTGACTCAATTTGTTAATAATTGGAAAATTTTACAATATGTAAGCAATGAGCTGTATGACATAGTTTGTTGTCAAGTAAGAAAAATAAATTATTCTGCTCCTTTCCTGAGAGTCTGACACACTATCATAGAGGTCCACTGCTGAAATTGCACCACAAGACCCAGAACAATGCCTGTCCTTTAGAAATCTACATGTGTAAATCAGAAATAGCAACCTTGATGCTAGCTTAAAAACAAGGACAAAGCTCATTTCCTGCTCCTCATTACCAGAAGAGCACAAACTGGCATGCAGCATCTCTTTACTCTTGTACCTAGAATACCCATGTGGGTATTTGATATCATGGAATTGCTTTCACCTAACCTTGGACATCCAAATACCACACAATGTACCTAACTTTAGATGCCTTGTGTTAAGTGAGATGAAAAGCCACTGTAAAGGAGAATTACCATTCGGGTTCAGTCCTTTGTTGCAACATGAACATCTAGCTGTACAGGGATTTTATCTTCAGGTATATACAGCAGTATTGAAATCTCAGTCATTTAGATATGGAGCCTGTACTTGTGATGTACAACCTGTAAAGAGAATCAGTCTAGGCTTATATGCCTTCAATCCTTAAATCATTGAATTTGTCTTCGTATGACTCAGCTGCCAATTTGTAAATTCCTTATTTAAGCACTTCAATAAAAGCAGCTCAATTTATTGATCTCATCTGTAAATGTTGTTTAAAATGCACTGCTTTGTTTTTTTGTGATAGAATAACAGTTTTGTTAATTAGAATTAATAAGTAATCTCCCTGCTGGAAACTGAGACCTTAGTATTTGGGAAGTGCAGACTTTATGTGCTGTAGCTATTGTACGTATGCTTAAATGCACACATGCACACAAACACACACACACAAACACACACACACACCTATACAGACACAACTTTAACTTTTCCTTTTATTATTTGCATTTAGAAGAAACCAAATCATTTTGTGACTGAAGCTGAACATATGACTCCTTTAATTATTAAAATAGGCTCAGTCATGTTGCCAAACACTGTGAAGGAGTTCACCGATTTTCCAGGTTGCTTCAACTGATGTTTAAAGATGGTTTTAATCATTTGATGATATGTCCCCTCCTGCAAAGTATTTTTGAAGTACCGGCAGACCCCTTTTCCCTGAAAAAGGAATCTGCAATAGCGCTTTTCAATGGAAGGATCATTTTCAGATAAATATCCTGTGGATCCTCTAGTGGGAGATGGAAGAGAGAAAATTATGAGACAGTTTCTTTGACACCAACTTCTGTACTCTTCAAGGTGATTAGGATCAGAAGCTGAACTGTCAATGTCATTACCCAGTGGACTTTACAGTAATGTAGGCTTTTCCCAAAGCTTTATTAAAAAAGAATCCTTTGCCATTTTTTTGCCTAAAATAAGGCTTCACTTTGTTCAAAACTGTATTATTTTCAATGACCTGAAGCTTTCATGAATATCTGGGTGAGCTATGAGTTAGAGTACTCAAACCTGAATTCATGTTAGGTTAAGTTAGCAATTTATCAGCTGTTACTGAGCTATTGTAACTGTCCATGTAAAACACCTGGTCTACAGCAAGTACAAGGCCACGTAGCTTAGCTTTGTCCAAAGACAATCACCTGAATCACCCAGTCTGAAAATGTTCATAGCTAGTGCCTGATAACTAGTTTTCATAGAATCATAGAATCAGTAAGATATGAAGGGACCTCTGGAGATCATCTAGTCCAACCTCTCCACTCAGCAGGGTCACCTACAGCATGGTAGACAGGGTTGCAGCCAGGCGGGCCTTGAAGATCTCCAGAGAAGGAGACTCCACAACCTCTCTGGGCAACCTGGTCCAGGGCTCCGTCACTCTCACACGGAAGAAATTCCCCCTCACGGTCAGGTGGGACTTCCTATGCTTCAATTTCTGCCCATTGCCTCTTGTCCTGTCACATGCGACAAATGAAAAGAGTTTGTCCCTGTCCCCTTGACACCCTCCCTTCAGGTACTTGTACACATTGATCAGATCCCCCCTCAGTCTTCTCTTCCCCACGCTGAAGAGGCCCAGCTCTCGCAGCTGTTCCTCATAGGGCAGGTGCTCCAGCCCTCTCATCATCTTTGTAGCCCTATGCTACAAAGACTCTCTAATGACTCTCTCCAGTAGCTCCATGTGTGTCTTGTCCTGGCGAGCTCAGAACTGGACCCAGGACTGGAGATGAGGCCTCCCCAGGGCTGAGGAGAGGGGCAGGATCACCTCCCTCCACCTGCTGGCAACAGTCTTCCCAATGCAGCCCAGGAGACCGTTGGCCTTCTTGGCCACAAGGGCACATTGCTGGCTCATTGTCAACTTGTCATCCACCAGCACTCCCAGGTCCTTCTCTGCAGAGCTGCTCTACACAAGGTCAGACCCCAGCTTGGACTGGTGCCTAGGGATATTCCTCCCTAGGTGCAGGACTCTGCACTTGCCCTTGTTGAACCTCAGGAGGTTCCTCTCTGCCCAGCTCTCCAGCCTGGTCAGGTCTCTCTGAATGGCAGCACAGCCCTGCGGTGAATCAGCCACTCCTCCCAGCTTGGGATCATCCACAGACTTGCTGAGGAGGCACTCTGTCCCCTCATCCAGGTCACTGATGAAGAAGTTGAACAGGCTGGGACCCAGTTCTGAGCCCTGGGGAACTCCAGTAGCCACAGGCCTCCAATAGACTCCACACCACTGACGACCACCCTCTGAGCTCTGCCTTTCAGCCAGTTCTCAGTCCACCTCACTGTCCACTCATCTAACTCACACTTCCTGAACTTCTCTAGATATTGACAGTGTCAAAAGCCTTGCTGAAGTCAAGGTACACAACTTCCACTGTTTTTCTAACTTGACTTAGTGTTCAAGCACAAAGTTTCATCTTTTGGAGTAATGTGGATGTGTTGTGCTGTGTTAAGAATTTGGTGGCTCGATGGCTATTATGGAGACTATTTCTAGAACACCTCTTCCACTTAATATACTGATGGTGTCGTGAATTTTCAGGGGTGAACCCAGCTGTGATTTGAATGGAGGAGGGAGCTGCAACAACCCAGCTGTTATTCATTATATGGTATGGCAGAACATGCCATGTTCACTGATACTAACCTGGGGGGGAGGTTAAGTTCTGTTGGGACACCCATAGAAGTAATAGTAGCAGTAGATACTAGTAGTTCTGTTCTCTCAGTTGCTTAAGTCCTGGAAAGAGATTGATAGCAGATCCCAGCACTCTTTTTGGCATTTTTACTGGATATTTCAGACAACTTCCCATCCAGTTTGCCAGCTTCAGTGTGCTGTATTCTGAGATTCCTAACTCTTCCATTGCCTTCTGTGCTGAGTCTTCATGCCCAAGCCAACGGAGTGTGTTGTATCAGGCAGTAAAACACTGCTGAGTGTGTTGCAATATAATTTCTTGACTTTCCTTCCTAGTTTCTACTTGAAGTGCTTGTTTGTTTCTCTGGGCGACTTACTTTAACAATCTGTCCCCAGGGTAGGAAGACCTAAGCACTTGAATATCTATTTTCGTCATAAACATCTAAGTTGTTTTGAAAATCAGAAACAAGTTCCATTAGGAGTTCCATGACTTAGCTGAGGACAGCTGAGATGCCATCCACTTTGCTGATCTTCTCTGTCCTCTTCTTTGCCTATACATTTTGCTTTTTTAGTTATGTTTCTTGTTCTTTTCTACTTTGTTCTCTTTGGCTTTTCAATACACATCCAACCAACCCATTAATCTACTTCCATCTTCAAAGCTTTTTCTAACATAAACAAAACAATTAGAACCCTGGAAATCATAGAATCGTCTCCTTTGAACTGTGGGCCCTGTCCTTTCATACAAATCAGTGTTAAAATGCCCTTCTAATGTAGACAAGGGAAAGCACTTAATCTTAAAAGTCTCTTAACGGGTTAGATTCATCTCAACAAATTTAGTATTATCTGGGTTAACTATCTATGACTCCTTCATGGTCTATGGGAATTTCTAGAATGTAATTCATATAATCTGTAGTCCCTGTAGATCTTGTAGTCCTATTTCTTATTTTATGTTGTCCTAACCCTACCTTGACTGGCAGTCCACTCTTCGTTCTGAAGAGGCAGGGCCTTGTATAAAAAATGTCATGTGGGACCATATTGTTAAGGACTATCTTATGTTCTAGGGATCAGATTAGTGCACTTACTGTGCCAACGATTTTCCAGGTCAGCTGTCATACTCCTCTTCAAGTTTCTTCTCTATTTAGAACAGTATTGCCCATTTAGCGACAATAGTTGTTCCTATAGGGACAACTACACTCTGCAGTGTAAATTCACATTAGAAGTTCTTTGGTCAAGGGAATACTTTGTACTATATATATATTTGTAGAAGTCCTTCTTCATGGACATGGAAAGGGACTTATACCCAACGTATGGGATCTAAATCACCCTTTTGAGGTGCCCATCTCAACTGCTAACTGAGAGAGCCTAGAAAGCTGGTTTACATTGAAAAACAGCTCTAAGGAGGTAGACTAAATCCATCTCTCTGGTTAATCCTAATGAAGATACTTCTTTTGTGGAGAGGGAAGCTCTCAAGTCTCCTGCACAAGACTTTATAGCATTTCTAATTAATTATTCAGCTTACATACTGATATGCATAACGTTATGGGAACAATAGGCACATGGAAGAACCAGAAAAAAATGATGGAATTCAAAAGCCCAGAATACAGTTTGACAAAGCTATGAACAAAAGAAACCAACAAGAAGAGTGTGGCTGTGAGCTGACAACTGTAATATGTTTGTGAGCCCAGAAGTTATATTGGTATAATTAAATATATATATTTAGTTATATTGGTATCTGCTGGCTGATGCAGCCCAGATGATATGAACAAAAAACTCAAGGTGATAAATACAGCTAGATTACTCCTGGACAGAGTCACATACATTATGTAGTGGTGAGACAAAATAGGTCAAGAAATGTTGATAGAAAAAGAAGCTTGCATGGAGGTGAGAAGAATTTTGATCAGGCAGAATTTTAATTAGTCTGATATTGATCAGTATCACAACTCCGATTTCCCTTCCCACCCCTGCTACTAAACTCTTAAGGCTATGCTCTTGAGGGAATAAATCTGCTCATGCATGTTCCTGAACAGCCTGAAGAGCATGTGACTAGTTACTGTTTTGGCCTCGTATGACATGTTAGGAAATGAGACAAACATAGAACTTGCACTGATAAGCCTCGTTCTTATGTGGGGTGAAAAAATTAAGGAAAGGAATAATTCTTTCCTTCTCGAGTTGCTATTATTACTAATGTAGTTAAAACCCCCTTGTATTATAGAAAATTGGTTGCATTACTTGATTGCCTGATATTACTGATTAAATCTGGTGGGAAAATAAGTAATGAAGACAGTCATAATCAGAAGTTCTTGCATCAGTACGATTTATTCCTCATTTTATCTCCTCCTTAAATTTGTTACATTGCAAGATATTTTTGGCTACTGTCAGACTGTTTCAAGGAGCACTAAGAAATACACAATGCTTTCTTTGTAGGAAAAGAAAAGAAACCATATTGCTTTTGAAGATCTTGATGGGTGGGTCTAAGCAGCTCTAGTAAAATAAGATTTATTGATATTTATAGAATAAAGTGGAAGTGTAGCAGAACACCCTGCAGTATGTCATATTTGCCATAGCCCTCTTGCAACATAGGCGACCCCCACCTCCCTGCAAGGGCTAAATACGTCTTTAAAGCTCCTGTCATCCTTGGCTGTCAGTGATGTCACAGGGAGTAGAAAATAGACAGTATCATGTTGGATTAAGCTTAACAAGGCAATGAATAAACACACAGAACTGCACATAAAAATCTATAATATTAGCAAGAACTTTGAAACAAAAGCTTTAAAAACTGTGCTTTTCCTTTTTTTTAATGATGTCACTCAGAAGTTAATCTGATACATGGAATGAACAAAAGACATTATCCATATAGTTATCTGAAACTAGTTGTAATATAATAGTAGTAATACCTTTAAAATGGGAGCAGCAGTAGTCTTGGGGAAGCCATCAGTACTGTGGTTGAGCCTTGAATTTGAATGGGTCTGTGGACTAGAAGAAAGCCAGTGTCACTCCAGTCTTCAAGAAGGATAAGAAGGAGGACCCAGGCAACTCGAGGCTGGTCAGCCTCACCTTCATCCCTGCAAAGGTGATGGAACAGCTCATTCTGGATGTCATCTCCAGACATATGGAGGAAAAGAAGGTGATCAGAAGTAGTCAGCATGGATTCAACAAGGGGAAATCCTGCTTAACCAATTTGATAGCCTTCTGTGACGGAGTGACTGGCTGGGTAGATGAGGGGAGAGCAGTGGACATTGTGTACCTTGACTTCAGCAAGGCTTTCGACATTGTCTCCCATAACATCCTCCTAGAAAAGCTCAGGAAGCATGGGTTAGACAAGTGGACAGTGAGGTGGCTTGAGAACTGGTTGAAAGGCAGAGCTCAGAGGGTCATCAGTGGATTGGAGTCTAGTTGGAGGCCTGAGGCTAGTGGCATCCCCCAGGGCTCAGGACTGTGTCCCATCCTGTTCAACTTCTTCATCAATGACCTGGATGAGGGGACAGAGTGCCTCCTCAGCAACTTTGCAGATGATCCCAAGCTGGGAGGAGTGGCTGACACACCACAGGGCTGTACTGCCATTCAGAGAGACGTGGACAGGCTGGAGAGTCCTGCACCTAGGGAGAAATAGCCCTAGGTACCAGTCCAGTCCAAGCTGGGGGCTGACCTTGTGGAGAGCAGCTCTGCAGAGAAAGACCTGGGGGTGCTGGTGAATGACAAGAATGACCATGAGGCAGCAATGTGCTCTTGTGGCCAAGAAAGCCAATGGTCTCCTGGGCTGCATTGGGAAGAGTGTTGCCAGCAGGTGGAGGGAGGTGATCCTGCCCCTCTCCTCAGCCCTGGGGAGGCCTCATCTCGAGTCCTGGGTCCAGTTCTGTGCTCCCCAGGACAAGACACACATGGAGCTACTGGAGAGAGTGCAGCATAGGGCTACAAAGATGATGAGAGGGCTGGAGCACCTGCCCTATGAGGAACAGCTGCGAGAGCTGGGCCTCTTCAGCATGGGGAAGAGAAGCCTGAGAGGGGATCTTATCAATGTGTACAAGTACCTGAAGGGAGGGTGTCAAGGGGATGGGGACAAACTACCTTTCATTTGTCGCATGTGACAGGACAAGAGGCAATGGGCAGAAATTGAAGCACAGGCAGTTCCGCCTGAGCGTGAGGGGGAATTTCTTCCGTGTGAGAGTGACGGAGCCCTGGACCAGGTTGCCCAGAGAGGTTGTGGAGTCTCCTTCTCTGGAGATCTTCAAGGCCCGCCTGGCTGCAACCCTGTCTACCATGCTGTAGGTGACCCTGCTGAGCAGGGAGGTTGGACTAGATGATCTCTGGAGGTCCTTTCCAATCTTACTGATTCTATGATTCTATGACATACTGCTGTTTTGTCACTCACCAGAAGTGGCTCCATTGCAGTGGCAATTACTATCCAGTGTGGTTGCTAGCTCTCTGACTTATTGGAATGAGTTGGATAACTGTTGTTGTTTGGACTCATTTTGATGATAGTCATTTTCCTTGCATGAGTTAGATCGCTACAGAAATATGCCCACTTCTAGGGACTTCCAGGCTTTACCTTCTTCCCCTCCACACACCCCCAAAATGATTCCTCCAGCAAAACTGCCTGTGGCATATCTGATTCCCTGAAGAAACAATATCAAATGGAATATATTTTTTTTCCTCTTGCTGATATGCAAGTCCTTCAAGGAGTGAATAATGAATCACAGCTGATGCCAGTCATTCATGACCATTGCCAGAAATGCAATGTATATAAGCAGTGATACGTGTACTTTTGAATGCAAGACTATTTGGGGTTTGTCCTTTTTTGAACATGACTTTTAAAAAATCTCCTACAAGTTCTCCTACAAGAGAAGAAGGAAACTTCCAGAAAGTGGGAAAAGCTTTGCAGAAAATTATATTCAAGTCGCAGTTTCTAGTTTGTATCCCATCTGCAGAGACAGGTCAAAGAACAGAAACAGGCAGAGAATGTAAATCTTGTGAGACCAAAGAATCTCATCCCACATCCTCAAAACTGCTAGGCTTGAATGTAAGCTCTACCTCAATGGTGATTCTCTGTATCTCCTCTAAGTGTGCCAATCTGAGTCATATTCTGTATTTTCTTTTAATCTCCAGATCAAGTATTAAGATGAAGATACTAAAAACTTTTAAAGAAAGAAATAAAACATTCTGTATAGTTGAACAGTAAAGTTCAAAATGTGTCAACCATCCACAACGTAAAAGTTCAAAGCTGTGGGATAAACTGAATCAGTCTGTCCATACTGGTTTGGGTTTTTTAAATTATATAACTTTTAAGACAATTCAGGGACTTGAAGTGCTTCGTGGCCTTTCAGAGGTCTGCTCCAGCAATCTCAGTAGCTCACGCTGGTCTACTTCTGCCATGATCTCCTATTATTGCCATTATTTCTCTATCCATTCCTGGGATTCCTTGCCCATCCACATTTGTTGATCCAAACCTGAACTTACACACAAGCTGTGTAGGAGGATTTCCCTATGGAGAAACTTGTATATTTTTAAAAGCAAGCTTTGCTAAGCAAAAACTGTCTGTTCTTTTAGATGCAGTAAGGATGTGTAAGCCTCTGACTGATGTGCTACATGCATACACATCTGCTGATTATGAAAGAAAGCAAGCCACCAGCCTGACTTGTAAGGATTTTAGCTTAACCTAAGACTGCTCTTGTCTCGCCAACATGTCTCCTACAGGTCTATGGTGAGGGATGTGATCTTTTTGTATTCTTCCTAGTAGTTTCTCTCTCTCTGCTCTCAGGACCAACCTGTTCCTGCCTTCCCCATGACTGTACTGCAGGGATCTCTGCAGACAAAACAGAGATCTTGCTCCTTACCCTGTGCTCTCAGTGTGAGGGAAGAATACAGAAATGCAGTGTTCTTTTCACTCTCTTCCATTTATAGGTGTATGTCAGAGCTCTGCAGTTCTGACGACTGTGTCATTTCCTCCAGAAACTATCATTTGCATAGTCAGTATATGTTGATGCCCTGACTATATCAAAACTATAAACATCATATGAGACTATTTCTGCACCACAAAGCTCATTAGCTTAATAAAAAAACTCACTGTGAAGGACACCTACTTCCCTTGACAGCAAGGAAATCTGGGCACAGGGAGTAATATGTTTTCCAAGATCATACAAGTAATTCTTGGGAAATGCATTTACGTCCTGCACAGTCTTAGCCCAGCCTTCCCCTGAAAGTCAAAGTTAAGTCAGATAAGAAAGGATAAAAAGCCTTTCTAGAATTTTCTGCTGATGAATAGAAAGTAAAATGAATTCTTGCTCTTCTTTGGGCAATGCAGCTGTTTTTATGGAATCTCAAAATTCTGAAATGCCTTAGCTTCCTTGTGAAGCTGCTCAAACCTCTTCTGCTGGGTGGCACCATGAGGCACAGCTGCCAGTTCAGCACCCTCTGCTCAGCTGGCGCAGCTCAGAGAGCAGCTCCTCTACTGTTGGTGGTGAATCCTCAGCCACACTTTTTCTGACTTTTCCTATTCAGTGACTTGGGTTTGTTTTCCAGTTATTGGTTCTAGACTCATCCCTCTATAATAAAATACACTCCAAAACCACATACCCTTTACCCTATAGCAAAAAGAGGTAAGTAAAACAGAGTAATACTTGAACTTTCATTCTGAATGTGGCATCCTAACCTGATCCTGATCCAATATCTCACCCTCTCCCCCCCCCCCAATTCACTCATCTCATAGATCTTCACTTTGAGAGAAGTTTTTCTCCAAACCCATTTGACTATCTATATTACCAGGGTCAGTGTTATATCTCTTACTCTACTTTTCTCCTTATTATAAGCCTGGCTGCTGACAATGGAAAGTCTTGTGCATTTATATGCAGATGACACTTCTATTTTCACTGAATGATGAGGTGTCCTGTCTTCCTAATTCCTTTTTCTCCGAAATGGCAAATGTGATCATCTGCCTTAATGAGCACCTTTTCATTCGTAAGGCTGGATAAAAAGAAGTGTGACATAGCCTTTGTGTCCCCTTCTCTACTCAAGAGTTCTCTCTCACAATACAAACCACAGAATTTTCAAGGTTAAAAGATGTGTAGTTGTGACAGGGATAAAACAGAGATTTAGTTTTCATCCAAGTTTTGCAAGTATATCAAATGCAGAAATTCACATTTTTTTTAAATGAGTCAATTTTAGACAGGAGGACAATTGGAAAAGTGAAAACATTTTTTTTAATAGTCCTGTTTACATTCAGAAAGATTATTACTGCTGAGTGGCAACAAAGTAAGTTATATGTTTGAATTGGAGATATAAAATGCTAGAAGACTTGTGGCGTTTGGTAGTCCAAAGGTGCTGGCAACAGTCTTCCCAATGCAGCCCAGGAGACCGTTGGCCTTCTTGGCCACAAGGGCACATTGCTGCCTCATGGTCAACTTGTCATCCACCAGCACTCCCAGGTCCTTCTCTGCAGAGCTGCTCTACACAAGGTCAGACCCCAGCTTGGACTGGTGCCTAGGGATATTCCTCCCTAGGTGCAGGACTCTGCACTTGCCCTTGTTGAACCTCAGGAGGTTCCTCTCTGCCCAGCTCTCCAGCCTGGTCAGGTCTCTCTGAATGGCAGCACAGCCCTGCGGTGAATCAGCCACTCCTCCCAGCTTGGGATCATCCGCAAACTTGCTGAGGAGGCACTCTGTCCCCTCATCCAGGTCGCTGATGAAGAAGTTGAACAGGATGGGACCCAGTTCTGAGCCTTGGGGGACTCCAGTAGCCACAGGCCTCCAACTAGACTCCACGGCACTGATGATGACCCTCTGAGCTCTGCCTTTCAGCCAGTTCTCAATCCACCTCAGAAGAAAGAATGAGTATACAGATTAGTTCAAAAGTAAGTGACACCTGAGACAGGACGTGAATATGAGTATTATAGCCAGAGCTTTGTTTATTAGTGATTTTTATTTCCTTGTTCTATTCTTGCTTCTCATTCTGGGCATCTCTTTAAAAAGAAGTTGTTTATGCCTATTTAATGTATCACGGTGTTAACTACAGTTGATTGGGATTCTGCCCAGTATAGGGTCCTGACTGGCTGAAGAGCAGGACAGACAGCTGGAAGTGCTGTCTTTCTACAAACGGGCTGCTGACTCATCTGCAGTGGCAGGTCAAAGCCTACCTCAGTAGTAACTGAAGGCTTTGAGCACATTTTTATTAAAGAAATGAGTTTCCTTCTAGCCTGTTTAAATAGTCATGCACACTGGGTCTTTGTTTTCATAAGCTAATTACCATCAGCAGCAAGAACTTCCTTGCTCCTCCCCTTTAAAATATCCCAAAGGCTTTGCAATTGTCTGTGGGCTTCTTCACAGCCGTGCTTCACGCAAATGCACTCCGTCATCCTTCACTGACGAACGGCATTGACAAATGCCTCTGTGAAATCATAACTAACAAAATTAATAGGGGCAAATGTGTCAATTCATTCAGAAATACGGAGACTAAACCCCTTCCTTTTTAAAGGATACCAACACAGAGAAAGGCAGGCAGAGCCATTTATCATCCATTTCTCCTTAGTTTGAGACATCTTCAGTGATAAATGTGTGGCTGATTAAAAGGGACAGTCAGTCGTATTAACTATGGGAGATAAGACTATCAAAACTCAGATGAACAGTTAAAGCTTTAGGAAGCAGCTCTATGAAAGGAATCTTCAAAAAGGTTTCTGTTGCACACAGCTCTGCAGAGTGGGGATGGCTGGCCTTTCTCTCACCAGATAGCAAAATCCTCCTTTAATCCAAGACCCGCTGCCTTAAGAGGCGCAGGCTAACCTTGCTGGCCCTACAGCAGGATCAGCAGAGAGCAGAGAAATCTGCAGATTCCCTGATCAGAAAGAGCTGCACAGGGCAGTGTTCAAGCAGAGGACTGCATGCCCTTGAGATCTTTGTTTCTGCAGAGTAGGGTAAGAGAACCATGGGTGGCAAGTGCTCTCTATGCCCACATCTAAAGGGCATGTCTTACACCAAGAAAATGAGAGGAGAAATGAGAGATGAGCTGGTAACTGTAGGATATTGCACACTCATGCACACAGAACAGTATTAAAAGAGCTCAAAATCGTTTACTTGAAAGTCAGAAAATGTCAGAATTAAAATTGCAAGTACAATCTCAATTCCATGCTGCCTGCATTAAAATAATTTGTACCTCACAGAATCCCACACCTTGGACCCTTGCCTCACTTCCAGAAAAATCATACTCAGGTATAGTCACCTGGCATATAACAACTCAGTGTTGGCAGCTGAGTTCAGCAAGGACAGAATCACCTGGAAACAGGACCACATTACGGGAAATATGAGGCAGTGGCAGCGAGAGGAAGGCCTACCTATAGCTATTTAAAACACATGGAATGCTTTCTCCCTCTAGAACATTCCCACTGATGTTTTTCAATTACATTGATGTGAGTTTTAATCAGATTGAAACATGTCTGCATAATTAGCTATAGGGACATTTGACTGATGTAGCAACATCAGCAGAGAAGCAGAAAAACCCATAATATCTATAATGCTATGATAATGAACAATTAGAAACAGCAATGTGTTGTCTGCATTCTAATTGCTCTTGTAGAGCTCAGAGAGGTTTGATCTGAGGTGTGCGTTTTTGCTTAAAATCTTATCCAAAGCCCACTGATAGCAACAGAAAATTTTATGTTGGCTTTTGTGGGCTTTGAGTGAAGTCCTTCTTGAACAAAGAGAAAGAAGAACATAGAGACTAAGGTTGGAACTGCAAAGTCTTCAGGCAGGAAGTAAATGAAAGACTACTTTGCTATGTCTGTGCTTTAAATCCTTTCCAATTTCTAGATGATTTCTGTGGTTGTGAAGTGTGGCATGCATGGAAGGTGCTGCATGTGCTGTGCCGTACCTGTATTTACTTGTGTATTAGGTGGAGCATTATCTTTACCTGACTAGCAAGGACGTTTTGTAAAATTACACTAGCTCTTCATTGAGAACATTATAGATCATCACAGGATCTTCCATTTGCTTATAAGGCAGTTAGCTTCAGTTTAGTTCAACCTGAAAAAGGGGGTTACATGCCCACTAAGCAGCTGTTGAAGAAGTTAAGGAGTCCATAAAGTAAATGCCCTAAACTGTCACTGGCAGAGGTTATGGTAACCTTATAGCAGAGGCAACCCCTATGGATACACCAGACAGTAAGACAAGAAGGAACAAATAGCTCAGTGGAGAAGATGGCCCTATCGTGTAGCTTATTGGCAAGCTTAGTCTCAGCATAGGTCCTGTGAAACGTAATTTCCAGAAGTAGTAGATGAAGCTGTGGTTTTAACTCCTACTGGGATGGCAGGTATGCAGGTACTCTGGGAAAGAAAGGACTCTTCAGATTGCTGGAACAAAAGCCTCCTGAGTTCACTGGAAGGAAATATCTTGACTTTTTATGAGCTTTGAGACAGCCTTCAAGGCCAAATTGTGAGATGAAGTAGAACCAGAGAGCTTTGGTCGTTTCCTTCAAGTGGTGCCTCAGGTTGCTTTTGAGAAGTACCTTACAATCTGTTTCGTTTAGTTACTCATTCATACCTGTTCATTCACCCTAGCTAGATTCTGGCTCTGCATACATACTTTTTGCATTTTTTTCTCATTATTGGTGAATGATTTTTGGCAGAAATCAGTAATGTCCTGCATGAATTGTCAGAATGAAATATTGATCATTTTTTCTCTGGAGGAGTTGTTGAACACTTTTCTCTGTCAGTGTAGGCAAGTTAATGTTGCAATTAAACTTCATAAAGTTGAAATCATCAATGTTTTAAAAACACTACCCTACCCTCATAGTGAAGAGTTCTGAATGTACAAACTCCACTGACTTTTTAAGTTTGATTACAGCAATTCATTAGCTGACAAAATCCATCTAGATAAAATATCAGCATCTATTTGTATACTTGTATACCTGTTCAACTAACTCACTCTATTATCCCAGTAGTAAGGATGGCCAGCTAAGTGTTTCATCTTTATTACAGTGACACATCCCATAATCATTAGGAAGTAAAATAAATCTCCCATAGTGTAGCATTTTAGTTATCCTGCTACAAGAAACAAAATGAGTATATGTACCATTTTTCCTTACTTGTTTGTGGAGGATAATTGTCTATTTGTAGTTTAATTTCTTCATTACATGAGTTAGGATGTGTTAAGCAGTAAAAGCAGTAAGAATAGCTGTATTGAATTGATTACTTCTTTTAATTAAGTGTTGTTTTGGGGGGACCTGTATGATGAGTTTTTAATTTTGTCAAGTATGTAGGAGGAGGGAAGCATCAATAATTGTTGGAACAACGAATTAGCTAAATGTCTTCAATCTCAATAGAATTTGCACTGTCAAAAAGGCAAAGCAGACCTGGAATAATATTCCCAGAGAATGATGTGCGTTGCAGACATAGGCTGTTAGACCTTGCTCTGCCAAGGTCATGCCTATACTGCATAATTAGCAATAGGATGAGTTGTAAGATCTTAACACTCAGGTTTACCTTGTCCTCGGGCAAACAGTCCCACAGGAAAGTTGCTCCTGCATCACAAAATCTACTTTATATCTACCTTCTCTGGAGCATTTCTGTATTTCCATGTGTGTGAACATAGATTTATAGTTATTTGTGATTAGATATGTTAGAGTACTCTCTTGCTCAGATATCTCAACGTTTGTCACATTTAAAGAGGAACTGTGAAAAGGGGCTGGATATCAATATTCAGTAATTTTTTTCTTACCTCCTCAGTACAAAGTGGGCTGTTTACAAGCCAAAATTACAGCAGAGTTCAGATCTATATTGGCATATGTTCACACTTGTGACTCCAAGCAAAGGGTCAGGTTTTCTTGTAGAGATGGTAGAGGAGAATGTGCTGTGAGTGAAGAACCTATATTGACCATGCAGTTGTAAAAGCTTCCCTGTGGGACTACCTACCATTAGAAGATACTTCCCATGAAGTACTTCCCATACCTCCTGAGATCTCCACCTAATCCATGAGGTTTCTGCAGAAGCACACTTTTTACCCTTTGGATGAACCGTTAACCATATATTTGAGCAGCTGTTCAAGCCTGATATAATTTTATTGACTAGACTAGTAAACATTTAATACTTTATCATAATAAAACTAAATAATGCTTGGAAGCTGGGAGCTGCACATACTGTGGCAGCATAAATCTTGTGACTTGCCTGCAAGTGTTCTCATTTAACTCTAGCACGGGTGCAGTGAGGGAGTCCAGCAGGCTCTGTCTTTTTTCTCCTGCACCTTCTGCAGGATCATAATACGTACAGCAGCATGAATTACTTTTGTCTGGAAGTAACTTCCTGTACAGGAATATCAATATCCTTAAGGCCTCTGCGGTCGAAAACCCTCTGAGCAGAAAGAAATCTTTACAGGGATTTTTCTGCTGCTGATGTGAACACAGAGGCTTCTGTGGTTCACGAGGCTTTTGTAATGCCTTAGTGTTTTTATGACACAAACGTGCAAGAATATGTCCCAAATGTAGTTGCGTGTAACATTCAGCAGAGAGTTTTTTAGTTTTATATTTTCCCTTTCTCTTTCTAGAGCTCTGTAAAGTGCTTCAAACAAATGATTTTAGAATAATATTGTGTCTAAATTGAGCTAATGACCCTTTCAGTACTATGAAGAGCACATATTTGCTGCCTATTCCCTAAAATTTTTCCAGAAGAGCTGTCAGTGACAAAATGCCCCTTGGCTCTGAATTTGTTCCTGGCTATCCTGGAAAAAGGTCTTATTTATAATAAGTAATATATAAAGTAGGGTGATCAGGATAAAGTTCTGTGGTTCTCTTAGCTCCACTCTGATAATAGCAATGGACCTAGATCTATTATAGGTGCGATGGCAGGTTAACTTTATTAGCAAATAATAGAAGGAAATAACATATAAAGAGAATTAGGAACACCTGCTCACCATTAAGTATCAGCCATGATATTTCACAGAACGTGTAATTACTAATATATTGATAACTACCCTGCAAATTTAAATACCATGTAAATAATTAATTTTATTGAAATTTCAATAGAAATTTTAGAATTACAAGTTACTTGAAAAAGAGACTGTAATAGAATCATACATTTTCATTTGTGACTCTTAGTGGATGTGTGCAGACTCTCAAAGATCTTATTAATAATCCTGCATATGTTTTATTAACGATATTAAAATAGTCAAGATATTTTATTAATAATATTATTAATAACACTATTCCAGACATTCAAAATTATGAGAAACATTAACAAGAGAATGAATATTAATTCTGGGAAAAACGTAATGGTAATTTTTTATCGGAGAGATTTACAGGATGCACTCTCTCAAATAACTCATTATTAATATTCTTCCAGATCATTTTAATAAAAGACATGTGTGAATACTGGGTGGTGATATTTATTGTTAATTTGAATTCTGAACTGCTTCTATTTTTGGTGATGTTTACTTACTATTTTTCCTCCCACTGCTCACAAAGATGATTGCAAATGCTTTCTTGTTTGTCCATTGGGGAATAGATGCACTAGCTACGTATATACATATTTGTATATGAATTGGGGCATTGACTGGTGAAATAGAATATTCAGTATTTCCTACACTTTATTATGGTATATTGAAAATTGTAACCAAATGATGGGGAGAAGAAAAAATAAATCCGTATGATCTGATGACCAGCTGTATACCACAGTACTCTTGTCTTTACTGGACTTTGAATAGTGAACAGATTTTATACTGGAGGACTATCAGTTTTACCCACAGTAAAAGATGTGTAGAGCCAGAGAACTCTTTGTGTACAAAGTTAAAACTAATGAATGAATTCACAGGAATAAAAGCACATTCAAAATAATTGGCCAACCAAAAGGAAGAGCAGCTTAATCAGATTAATTATTTGCAACTACAGATTTGACCAGTTTTGTTGACCAGTATCTATTACAAAGGAGTGAAAAGGTATTTGCACTAATCCAAGCAATCAATGTATTGCTTACACACTGAACCATTAGTAAACTTCAGAGTATTTGCCAGTGTTTTGAGAATTTCAGATTCTCTATATCTTCTACATTCTTAGAATTTCTTTGAGAATTTCATCCAACATTTGGCAAAAAGTATTTTAATCCTTTTTTTTTTGGACCTCAGATAGATACAGAAAAATTGGCCATATTTCCATTACTGATTTTGGGCCTTGGTTTATTTCTGCAGAAAAATGTCAGGAAATAGACACAGTTGTAACATTCTTCTGTGTTTCTATCAACACTGTCCATATCAGACCTCTGACCCCTCAACTTTTCTTTCATTGGCACCGAAATGGTTTCAGAAGCATGTCTGGATGTTGGGCCAATAAAAATGTAGTAGATCCTTCTCAATCATGATGGCTACAGCCCTGTTGGAAAGGTGATTCACACAGGGCTGGGAGATTCTGACTACAAACTTGTCAACTTGTCAGCATTTCTAAATCTTAAAAAAAAAAAAAAAAAAAAAAAAGTGCTAGACCATGCAAAAAGAATTACATGTGAGAACTGTTATGGCTGCTATCAAAACTACTGCAGCCTTAAAGATTTTTATTGTTCAAGACTGTATATTTACTTCTTTGGGAAAAAATGACTAGTGCTAATTTCCTTTGGATCGTGCTGTTGAATACAGTGTTTACAGTGTTTGTCAATAATAATAGAAAAAACATGAGCGATACAAATCCAAAAGCTACAGGCTTTCTGAGCACTTATTACTTTGTTTGGCTGGACCATTTAAAGGGCTTATCCACACTGGGACAACCCTGGCAACACAATTAGTCTAATCCATTGAGAAGCAGCATATCAAAAGAGTCTGCTCTCAGTAAATGGTCTTTGTACATGGTGACACCTTTCCAAACCAGGTACCCAGGAAGAGGGAATTTAGGAGTTCATGCCTTAGGATGGCACTAATGAAACTAACTTCTGCTTTATGTTGGTCCTGTTGCTTAGCTCATCTTCTAGTCAAATTCCACGTGAGCAGATTTACAATGGATGGAACAGTCAGTTTTTATTTCCAGGTTTTCTGGGTGCTCTGACTTCCTGTTTCTGTGCATGTCATTCTTTAAAGGTGCTCACTTGCAGGTCTAGCTGAAAGTACACACTTGTCCTCAACCGTACACTCTGATCCTCAACAGAAACTAAGCTTTTACTTATGACTCAAATCAACAGATCCCAGGTAGGTTTCCCATGCTGTAAAAACTGAGATAGAACTTGAGCAGTTAGCCCATTGAAGATAACATAAGAAACAGCAGAGATGTGAAAACCATGTAAGAAAACTAACAGCCAAAGAAAATTTGTCTTTTGGAGTTCCAAGGGCCAGAACTGCTAGTATGTTCTTGTTAACTGCACTGTTCCAGGATGTGCAAGCTACAAACCAAGGTACATTACATTTTTAAAGCAGATTTGAAACTTCCTCAGTTCACTAAGGTGGCACAGATGGCCGAGAGATGATCTCTAGGCTGTTGGATCTTTGGGTTCTGGTGCTAAGAATCTGTAGATGGTTAAGGGACACATTTTCATATGAGGCTTTTCTCTAGCCAGTAATTGTTGAAATAAGTTTCAATTTGATACAGTTAGCAGTCTCCTATGTTGGGACAGTCCCTGTGTGTGTGGACCCTGGTAATGTCAATAACTCAGAACATACAGGTAAAGAAGACTAGATCTTACAATGATTGATAGAATGTGGTTTAGTATTAGCCTTCCTGTGTCACTTGAGCAAGGAGTTGGTGTTCAGTTCCTTAGGTGCAAAGCCTGATTTAAATGGGGTGCAGGTGCCTAAATGCCTTTTAAGGCTTTAATCAAGTTTACTGCCTCTTTTTCCTGGTTTCCTCTCCAAAAAAAAATTGGAGAGAAAAACAGGCTCTTCTGTTAAAGCCATCTAGAATATCTGTTAATTATGGAAAGTACTGCCTCTTTGTGTAATTGCAAGGTGCCTAGAAAATACGGGCTTGTTGTTGGCTTGCGGGAATGTTTACAAAGTATGTGAATAATAATAATGTATTGTAAAAGCCAATGGAGGAAAAAAAGAGAAAAAGTGTTCAGAAAGGAAGAGAGAGATATTATTTTCCTGAGAAGAAGTTAAGCCAATGCAGGTAAGTACAAGGAAAAAAAAAATCAGTTTAGTCTGACAATCTGAAGGTTAGGAGATATATAAACCTTTCAAAATAAAGCTCTTTGAATGAAAATACTGCAGAATGAAGGTTTGCAATGGCATTTAGTGCATTGCTATAAATAATATAAACAATTTCATATTCTTTTCTATAAAGTTTTATTGCCATTTAGTTATTTTAATAATGACAAAAGATGCCTCTTTAACAGAGCTAGTGACTTTGTAATGAAAAGTATCGTTATGCTATGAAACAGATGTAATGCATGGTAGATCCATCCAAAGCCATAAGAAAGGCACCTTTAAATAATCACAGCTCTAGCAGAGACATAGTGAAACTATAACAGTGCAATTGTAGCATATAGCACTCTGAGGAACATTTGCCATATGTGTCATAGTAACAGAAATACTTTACAACAACAATTTTAAAGGGGCTTGAGAAAAGTATTTCAAAATGTGATTGCTAAAGATATTACTGATTCTATACTAAGCAACCTGACCAGGCAACAAAAGCTCTTGAAGGCCATGCACTTAAGCTTTCCCTCCACCATATGACCAGAAAGGTATCTTTCACTTTAGGAAGTCATGAAAATCTCCTGCCATGTGCTGGGCTCACATTCACTCCTTCAGGAAGAACCTGTACAGTCTGGTGATAACACTAAGTAGCAGTCTTTGCATCTTACTGGAGTTGTATCAATCCCATGATGAAAAGCCAGGCATCTCTGTTTGTATGATGAGCAGATGACTAGTCTTATGACAGGCTATGGTAGAATTCCCCATAATTTGACTTTACCATGTACACATAATATGCACATGATAAGGTAATACGCTTATTAGAGGATGGGACTGCCTGCCTATTCATCTGGTCGTGGGCTAAGAGAAGGGTGATATTCTGCAGTAAGAGGCAGAAATTGGGGAAAGGACAGGGTTTGGGAAAGCAGAAATTAAGAAATAAGCTGCTAGAAGAATTCATATGCGTTGTGACCCACTCTGCTGATTTCTGAGCTTCTCTCATTTTTCTCTAAGAAAAGAGTGAAGTGAAGTGAAGAAGTAACAAACAGCCTGTAGGTCAGATTTATTGCTTTGAATAGTCAGATAGAGATCATGACCTGGAGAATTTGCATCTGTGGTCTGCTGCAGCCAGTCATACATTCCTGATCGAAGTAGAGATAAAATGGTTCCTAGTCAGAATAATCAGGTTTTGAACTTACAGGTGTCAAAGAAGACAAAAGGAGGAGCTTATTCAAGTCTTCCAATTATAGCTTAAAAAATAGCAAAAAGGTCTTATGTGTATATTTATTTTTATAATACATAAAGTTGTAAAAATCTTTCATTCTCCAGCCTGTCAGTCACTGCAAAATCACAATCACTTCCTCGCTTAGTCAGGCTGCCTCCACAATACTACATTCTACATTTTGTGCAGGAATAGCAATTGCATTAACTTTGGTGTGTTCTTGTGCTTTGGTGGCATAAAGAATTAAGGCCGCGTTGATCTGTACTGACAGTAGGAGACTGCCAAAGATGACAAGAAGCTGTTTAAACCTTGAAGTCTTTAACACCTATCAAACTTCTTTTCTGTGCGAACCAATTGTTCAGCTGCCTCATGGTTTTGACTCATGTCATTTTCAAGCAAGAGAGACAATTTCTTCTTATGTATTTTAGCTCAAAATCTTTCTTTTCCTTCTTGTGTTGTGTTCCTGAATTTGATTTTTTTTTCCATAAATAGCTTGTCTGTTACTCTTGGTCTCAGGTATAGTGACCTGCAATTTTAATTCTCTGAAAAAAGATAAATGCATTAAGGCTTTCTTCCTCATCTGATCCCAAAACACTGCTGTAGCAATTGTTCTCACAAATTCCCGATGTTTCAAGTTCCTGAAATACTCTGGGCATTTCCTCTTGCAGAAAATCCAAAATCCAGCAACTAGATACAAGTCTGATGAGTCCCTAGCATTATGGCAATGTGATGTGATACCCTACTAGATCTAGTTTTTATTTTGAGTACTTTGACTCAGTATCTAACTTTTTGTTCAAAATAATTTTCAAAAGTCCATACCAAAATGGCTCACTGAAGAGCAACAATCATATTTCTGTAAAGCTTTTATACTAAACTAAGGAGGAAATTTCAGCTGGTTGACAATATAATCAGAAGATGTGTTAGGAAGACTTTGAAATAGGCACAGGAAGTTTTTCAAAAAAGTTCTATTGTATGAGAGAATATAGCTGCTTTTTCAGGATAGAATAAAAATCGGAAGGCAACAATGCTAAAAGCCGAAAGAGTGACAGTGTAGCACGTTACACATGAGTTTGCTCTTTGATCTAAATTTTGAAAAGTTCGCAAGGAGATAGCTCCCTGCACATAGCAAAAAAACTCTTTTTCTGTATGAGTGGTAGAACACCAGAACAGGTTGTCCAGAGAGGCTGTGGAATTTCCATCCTTGGAGATATTAAAAATCTGTCTGGACATGGTCACAAGCAACCTGTTCTAGTTGACCCTGCTTTGAACTTGCCAATCTCCAGAGGTCCTTACTATCTTCAGTTATTCTGTGGTTCTATAATTCTATATTCCGAACAACTGCTACAAGCACTTTTCTCAGATTTCATGACAATTTCTCCCTACTGATTGTGTAGGGACCCAGAATCTGGCAGCACTGGATGATAGGGAGTCTGAACAATTCCCTGCTCCCAAGACAGCAGTCATCGCACAAGCATAACTTTTAAGTTAGGGAGATGTAGTGAACAGTATGAATAGGGTCCTCATAACACTACAGTTTAAACCAGGAATGTAATGTGTTCAAGTGGATGAGCTAATTCAGTACTTCCAGAACTCAGTGAGAGTCTTTCTATCGGCTCAGTCTTATGGTTATGCCTGGAACACTGCAGTCAGTTCTGAACATCTTATTATCAAAAAGACATAGATAAATTAGAAGGTGCCCACAGAAGAACAATAGCAATGATAAAGAGTTTGGAAGGTATAAATTAAAAGAGAAGTTTAAAGCTTATTATTAATATCTTTACTGTGAACAAAAAAGTTAACATTACCAAAAATAGAAGTAGTTTTTAAGCAAATCAATAAGGTGAGGGGAGGACTTGTGAAGATTAAAATACTGACCAAAAGGAAATCATTCTGTTGAGCAATGAGTAAAAGATGGGCCTAGCACTTATAAATATTTGAAAGTTTAATGATTTGACATTTAACAGTTTAACAATGTAGCATGGGAGAGTGAGTTTATATTGAGGAGCACTAAGAAAATAAGAGAGGATATGTAGGGAAGAGATAACAGAAGATTTCACCTGACACATGATTTACCTGTTAGAATAGCCATCACCCACGAGAAGGAATAGACTAAATGAATATTTCAACACTTTTCAAACTGGAACAAATAAAGGAACAGAAAACATATGCCAGGGAACAATCCCACCAGCAGCAGAAGATTTTAGATAGTCCGATTGTCCATACAGCTTCTATGAGCCTGTGGATCTGCAGTTATGAAAGCTATAAGGAGAGACTGACCATCTTCTGGCAAGTATGCAGATACTTAGACTGTGCTCACCAGTGTGTTTTTTGGCATCTGGCAGTGTCTAGTTCTAAACAGCTGCTGCAAATTTACTTTTTAGTGATTATAGTGATGTAAATGAACAAGGAAGTTGGTAACAATGCTTTTATATGTTTGCCTTTAAAGCAAATCCTGTAATCTAAATGCAGTGTAAAAGACTGCTGGGGATTGGTTTCCAGGATCTCCACAGCCTGTCTCATTGGGTCAGGCTGTGAGAAGATACAGAGGGAAGAACTCCAGCGCTCAACTACCTGTCTCTGCAGAAATGCAGCATGCCAAATGGAAGGGTCCCAGAGAGCAAATTCATCTAACGCAGAACATGCTGCTTTTGCCTTGGCTGTGGTTTTGCTCTCTTTACGGATCTGATTTCAACACAAACCACAAATAATATCAAGCCTTCCCTGGATACACACTTCAGCATGCTTATTCCTGCATGAGGAATCTGCACAGCAATGACTACACACAGATAGCCTTTGCGTCCACTCATTTGTGAGTCAGTGTGTTAATACTACCTCTTGTTTCCTAGGATCCCTCCCACCCTTCCTTTGCCTTGTCAGAAAAAAAGAGTGGAAGTTGACCCTGTCAATGTACGATATTTGTCTGCGTGTTAAGACCGATCTAGTAGGTTGTGGAGAGAATTCCAGGTGTGCTGCTGTTCACTTCTGCTACAACTAATGACTGTAAAAATGGATCTTTTGTTATATGTTTTCAATCATAGGGAATTCATTCTATCACTCATTTGGAGAAACATGCATTGCCTAAGTGTGAGAACAGATGATACATTTAGAACATGCCATATATGCAGGCTGTACGGTAGGATAAGGGATGCTTTTAGTATTAACATAGTTAATAGGAATCTTTTCTGAAAATCAGTAGTTCTAGAGAATGTAGCCTGGGAGCCAAGTAAAACACCATTGCCATTGCTAATAACAGGCTACAGACTTTGTACTAAGTTTGCAAGGCTGTGGAATTAGGCTTGTCATGCTTACTCTGTGTGAATTTGTCTTAAGCTACCTGCATTTTTTTTTAAAAAAATCTTGTTTTGGTTGTAACAGTAATTTTTCCTCTGTCTAGTTGTCTATGACCAATATGTTTTATTTTTTCTTATTTCTGTATGATACAACCACAGTCTTTATATTGATAGTAGTAACAAGCAAGTAGTAACAATGTTGTTGTATTGACCCCCATGGGTCAATACTAGGTCCAGTATTGTTCGAATTACTCATCAGTGACCTGGACGAAGGGACAGAGTGTATCCTCAGAAAGGCTGCAGATGATACAAAACTGGGAGGAGTGGCTCACACACCAGAGGACTGAGTTGCCATTCAGAGGGAGCTCATCTGTCAGGAGAGATGGACTGAGAGAAACCTCATGAAGCTCAAGAAAAGCAAGTGCAGAGTCTTGCACTTAGGGAGGAATAACCTCATGCACCAATACAGGCTGTGGGCTGACCTTCTGGAGAGCAGCTCTGCAGAGAAAGACATGGGAATGTTGGTGGATGACAAGTTGACCATGAGCCAGCAATGTGTCCTTGTGGCCAAGAAGACCAGTGGTGTCCTGGGGTGCATTAGGAAGAGTGTTGCCAGCAGGTCGACGGAAGTGATCCTGCCCCTCTACTCAGCATTGGTGAGGCCACGTCTGGAGTACTATGTCCAGTTCTGGGCTCCCCCGGACAAGAGAGACATGGAGCTACTGGAGAGTGTCCAGCAAAGGGCTGCTAAGGTGATGAAGGGACTGGAGCATCTTTCATATGAGGAAAGGCTGAGAGGGATGGGATTGTTCTGCCTGGAGAAGACCGAAGGTGAGGTCTTGCCAGCATGTATAAATATCTGATGGGAGGGTGTAAAGAGGATGAGGCCAGACTCTTCTCAGTGGTACCTAGAGATAGGATGAGATGCAGTGGACACAATCTGAAACACAGGAAGTTCTATCTGAATGTGAGGAAAAACTTATTTACTGTGAGAGTGACAAAGCACTGGACCAGGTTGCCCAGAGAGGTTGTGGAGTCTCCTTCCTCGGCCATGTTCAAAAGCTTCCTGGATACAGTCCTGGGCAATGTGCTGTAGGTGACCCTGGTATAATGGGGGGGGGGGGGAGGGGGGATGCTGGACTAGATCTCCAGAGGTCCCTTCCAACCTCAACCATTTTGTGATTTTATGATTCTGTGACTTCTGACACTAACATAATGATATAGAGAAATATGTGTTTTATATTACAGCAGAAAGTCTGCGCAGGTGGAGACACAGGATGCGGTGCAGAGGACTAGAGGCTTGAGGTGACAAGACATGGGATAAAGACTGGTACTGGAATCCCCAAGGCTATAAACAGCTCATCCACGATCGGTTAAAGAAATGCAGATTAGGAGCTGACCAAAACTTCTTAGGGGTAAAATGAGGAAGGCTGTTGTTAATAATAATGCATACATGCTGTGCATTGCGTATGTTGCATACTTGTTCTTTGTTCCCACTTTTTAAAGAGAAACAAGGGTCAGGTATGCAACATACATAAAACAACACATGAACTTTGACATCCAGGATGGTGATTTGATGGGTGCAGGAATCCATTGACTGCCAGGATTGTTTACAAAAAATGGCTGTGCTAAATCAATCAGATTTTCTCCCAACACTTTCAACTGTGTAGTCTTTAGTATATGGCAAGAGAATATCGTCAAGTCATATTGAAAGAGTTAAGGAAGGTGCTGCATTCCTTCTCAGTTCAAGCGTATGCTCTAGCATGCAAAATGATCTGGCACAATCTCTGTTCCTTACAATGACTCACACTCAGCAATTCTGCTTTAAGGAAGAAAAAAGGGGGAAAAAATCGCAAAACAGAAACCCTACACAGTTATTGATGGGAGGTGTGTGCAGCCAGGAATATTTATTTTTAGACATACATCTGGGCTGCATGATACTTCTACACTAACCTTTGAGGAGAATGGTAATAAAAATATCCCTATGTGGCTGATTGGGGTTGGCTTTTCCTGGAAGCAGAGGGCACTCAGGCTCTCTGAGTAATCAGAGCAGTCCAAGACACCTCAGGAACGGAGAGCTTTTAAATTTACAGTCTTCAGCTATTGCAAATAAGCTCAGAAGTTATGCAGACAACTGAAAATAAATAAGCATAAAACGAAAAGATATCATTGCCACAGACTAAATGAAAACACAATCACAACAGAACAGCAAGATCCTTGTTCAAGGCACCCTTGTTCTTCTCAAGTGGAAGAAAATAAGGGGAAAATATGGGAATAACATTGGCCTCGGACCCCCAGACTTTAGATTTTCCAGTGAATTCAAGTTCTGCAGGTGTCAGTAGCCACAGCCTCTCAGCACAGCAATATATAGGATGGCAAATAGCAGGGAGACACTTCACATGGAAATCCTCCCCCAGGAAACAAAATATCTTTTATGATCACAACCAGAGTCATCACTGTGAAATGCAGCTGGGCATTTCATAGGGAATTTGCAGTGCTGCAAATACAAGTGCAACATTTCTAGTCTTAAAGAAAATGAACTTTGAAGGGTTCACTAGTCCTCCTTAGGAAACAAATTTAATGGCCAGATATTCAAAATCCAGCCCAGAAAGTGCAGAACGATTCTGGAAAGGCCACATTTATTCTTGTGTTCTGAATATTTAAAAACATTCTCCAAAGCTCTTCCTTTTGTAGCTCCTTCCTTTTGTAGTATTGCTGGTGATATTAGTAGGAAAATCTTAGCTTTAGCAGATGAGGAACTCAGGAATAAGAGTTATTTCCTTAACCTGCACCTAAGGAGGAATAAGCTTAGGCACCAGCACAAGCTGGGGGCTGACCTACTGGAAAGTAGCTCTGCAGAATAAGACCTGGGAGTGCTGGTGGATGACAGGCTGACCATGAGGCTGACCAGCAACGTACCCTCGTGGCCAGGAAGGCCAATGGTCTCCTGGGGTGCATTAGGAAGAGTGTTGCCAGGAGGTGGAGGGAGGTGATCCTGCCCCTCTCCTCAGCCCTGGGGAGGCCTCATCTCGAGTCCTGGGTCCAGTTCTGGGCTCCCCAGGACAACACACACATGGAGCTACTGGAGAGAGTCCAGCGTAGGGCTATGAGGATGATGAGAGGGCTGGAGCACCTGCCCTATGAGGAACGGCTGCGAGAGCTGGGCCTCTTCAGCCTGGGGAAGAGAAGACTGAGGGGGGATCTGATCAATGTGTACAAGTACCTGAAGGGAGGGTGTCAAGGGGATGGGGACAAACTCTTTTCAGTTGTCGCATGTGACAGGACAAGAGGCAATGGGCAGAAATTGAAGCACAGGAAGTTCCACCTGAATATGAGGAAGAACTTCCCTGTGAGAGTGACGGAGCCCTGGAGCAGATTGTCCAGAGAGGTTGTGGAGTCTCCTTCTCTGGAGAGACTGAAAACACACCTGTCTAACTTGCTCTAGGTGACCCTGCTGAGTGGAGAGGTTGGACTAGATGATCTCCAGGGGTCCCTTCCAACCTTAACCATGCTGTGATTCTGTGACTGTGAATTGGTTTCTCAAAATGTCCTGTCAAAGTTAGGCACCTTTGAAAGTTGTCTCTTCTTCATAAGTCTTTCCCTTTGTGTTGTAGATTCTCGAGTAAATAATTACTTAAAACATTTTCCATCATGATGGGTGATTCCCTGTTCTTTTACAGCCAAAGACTTTTGAGGACTGTTATAGTGTTATCTTCACTATTCTATACTAAAAGTCCCAATTTCCTCATACCTGATGATTTCAAGACAGCTAATAATTCCGTGCTTTTCTCTGGTCCATCTCTAATTTGCCCATAGTTCTACTGTTCAACATCCAGAATTGAACAAATGCTCCATTAGAGACCTTATTAGTGGAGAGAGTAATGGAAGGATCATCTCATATATGTTATAGACCACACATGATAATCAAACTATTTCACTGCATTATTAACACATATACAGCTGATGGGATCCACCAAAATCTCCAAATATTTTCCTAGGTTACTGCTTGCTTAAGCTGTCTTTCAGTCAATCTGCTTTCATTGCGTTGGTTATTTCCTCTAATTATTCTTATTAAATTGCCTCGGGGCTTCTTCTTCTTCTTTTTTTTTTCTTTTTCTTTCTTTCTTTCTTTTTCTTTTTTTTTCCTCCATACGATTTCTCCATTTGGAATTTTAATCTTGCTTCCCAATATGTTTCCAGTGTAATATAATCTATGTATTTAATGCAGTCTGTGTTCCTTTAGGAGGGCATATAGGAGTATTAGACAAAAGACAAATTCCTAGGGAACCTCACTTGACGCATCATTCCACTTTAGTCACAAATCACTTAAAGGTACTCTTTGAACAAAATTTTCCAGCCACCTTTACACCCAAGCTGTAAGCATTTCCTAAGCTTCCTTCTGAGAACTTTATGTCAAACAACATGAAAGCCAGGCTGGAATCAAGATATAGTTTATCTGTTGCTTCTTTCCTATCTGTAAAGCCTGTTACTTTGCCAGGGAGGGAAATTCAATTTATGTGACATGATTAATTCTTGAGAAAGTTGTGTTGGTTGTTATTTGTCTCCTTGTATTCATCTAGGTATTTACAAACAATTTATTGATGATGGTACTTTCCTGGGACCTAAAGTTCCTCTGCTCCTTCTTTCTCCTCCTTTAAAGGTAGTTACTGGAATTTTCATTTTCCAGCCTTCCAGAATATTATACATGTAGGATCTCAAAGTAACTCTCTGAAGACATCAGCCAATTGCCTAAGTAGTAAAGGAAGGAGATCACTGGGTCCAGTATACTTGAAAGCAACTATTTTTCTAATAACTTTCATATTTGTTCTTTCCTCATTGAAGCTCAAGATCATATCTCTTGTCCCTGCTTGCGCTGAAGTTCTCATCACATTCAAACTTTTAACAGAAGACAGATGCAAGAAAGAAATCAAATGCTTCTCCCTCTTAGTGACAGATTTGCTTTACAGTAGTCGTTGGATCAGCTTGTTCATGGTTTATTTTCTTTCTGATAATGTACTTACAGAGCATTCTTTCTTGTTTATTTTGTATATCTTTCTGTATTTTGTTATTCCTGATTTTGTTCCTAAAATACTACTGCCATTCTATTTTTATTTACTCATTCTTATTAAGTCTTTGTTTTCACTTCTTGTTTGTTGTAGGGAAAGAGTCCCCAATGAAGCTAAATGGATCTCTTACTGCACTTCCTCTTCTTATTCCTCTGCTATAGAATAATTCTTCTGTCTAAATTTAATGCTGCTTTTTAAAAAACTGCCAGCATTGCAAATCCCCTGCTTGTAATCTTTCTCTGTGGCATTTATGGTCATTTCCAGCAGCAGTGTTCAACAGTCATATGGGCAAGCAGTATATGCTACTTGGTTAATGGGCTGCTCTGCTGTTCGGCTGCCATTTGTCCATTACCTTCCTCAGCGAAGGTGAGGTTTGGTTTGGAGGTGGAGGTCTGTCGCCTTGAGGGAGGATTCACGATTACCATCACTAGTGTTTTGCTCTGAATGCAAATATCACAGCCTTTGGGCACCAGTGCTTTTCCCTCTTGCACCACTCTAACATGAGTTTAGACATATATCCTCTAATTGACACATACCTAGACACATACCTGAAAGTCTAGGATTTGTTTCCTTTCCCTAGTTTTGCTTAAAAATAAGACAGTTTCCCTAGCAAGTCACTTTGCCTCAGTTTCCTCATCTATACAATGGGAATTATGATTTTCGCTCTTTTGCAAAACACTTTCGTGCCTACCAGTGAGACCCTGTGGGCATTATTAATTACCAGAATTCCCTAATATCTTCCAGGAAAAATATTATCACATGCACAGTGTTGTTTGGTTTGTGTTAGCTCCAGGTTACAAGGCTGTCACTTTGGCTATTTTAAGTGTTTAGATGGTCTGTGTTAAGTTTAAGCAAGTGAATGGTTTGGGGAAAAAGGAAAGTTATGCAGTATAGCCTTTGAATTAAAAAGTGCTGTTTTCCTTCTTCAACCATTTCAACCGAAGCTAGCAACAGCATCTCTAAAACAAACACATTTATATTAATAATATTTTCTCATTTGACCATTTCCTTAAGCTGGTAGCCATGTTTGTTGATGATTAACTGGAAATGATAAAAACCTCAAAACTGAGAGGCATTTGTCATTCCAAAATGAACTGGATTTTCTGTCTTTAGGTTGAAAGCAAAATTGTTCAGTCTGACAAATCTATCAGATACTGTCACCTATAATTTAGTGTTTTTGCAATTATTAGCTACTGACAGAGGAATACAACAGAGTGTAAGTGAAATGTGTAGCAGACCATTTCATGTTTGATGTATTGCTTTAGTCAGTTGATTGTGCCAGCCAGCATGTTAAATTCTTAATACTAGTCAAATTTATTTACTGTATAATCCTTTTCTCCCCTTGCTTTCCTTTTTATCAGTGGTTCAGAGCCTTGAGGGCTTACAGAAATAACTATTGATGACCACAGTGCTCTCTGTACATCTGATATTCATTGTTAACAGTGACACTTTCAAGTCTGTTTTGAGATCTGTTTATGAAGAAAACACTGTGCTGATTCTCCAGGGACTGCAGAGGGAGGAAAAGAAGAAGGACATGAAAAAGAAGCTATAATGTGGCTTTTATGGAAGGAGATGAAAGGTTTGTTTTGTTCTCTCTCTTTTTGCCTACATCAAAAATGCTGTTTATTGTGCAAAAGCAGCTATGACATAGACTTTAAGAACTGATTGCTTTTGCATTGGCTCAACTTTCGGGATAATACTGGCAGGTGAAACAGGGACAAGCAGCTTCAGAGAGCGTCAGGGACCTGTATCCTTGTGTGAGGTGGAAAGGGAATGTGGCTCCCATATAAGATATAAGAAATGAGAAGATATTATTAATATAAATGTGTTTGTTTTAGAGATGCTGTTGCTAGCTTCAGTTGAAATGGCTGAAGAAGGAAAACAGCACTTTCTAATTCAAAGGCTATACTGCATAACTTTCCTTTTTCCCCGAACCATTTTACACAGGGCTACATCATTCTCATAAGCTTTCAGACTTCTCCTTTGGAGCTGACTCTACTGAGGAACTGCTAAACAAGTGCTCACGATGCTTTGGTTGTGCCCTCTGCTGTCCCCTTAAGATGTATGAAGGTGACTCTGTAAAGCTTTACTTGAAGGCTTTTTTTTCCTCAGTTATAGTTTACTTTCAAAATCATCTCATTTTATTCATCCTAGCATGAGCTCTTTGGAGGGCAGAGTCTGAAGAAGCTGGAAAGTGAACTATAGCTTGGCAGGCTGAAGCAGGGGGTTGAGATTAGAGGCAATGTAGCATGTTCACACAGGGCTGTGTATTTCCATTCAATACTGTAGAATGGAAGAACAACAGTCCAGATTTTACCATTCTTAGATAATTTTTCAAGGTGTTTCCCTAGTATGTATGCTTTTTGAGAGTCAAAAGCAGACTCTGTAACTATCAATTCATTTGCATGATGAACATTTTTTTAAAAAAGGATAGTTTACCATGAGAAAGATATAATGTGGTTGCCAAAAAGGTAAAGCCATCTATTCCACACATCTGCTGTAAAAGCACTATACTCTAAGGGTATCTTACTATCTTCCTAATAAAACACTGAACAAACAGAGCAACATTAGCACAATGCTACAGAAGTTAAGACTAGAAGGGACCTTTTGTATTGCATGTGTGCCACAAGCCATTTTTTTCCATCTAACTATCCTAGTTCAAGGCAAATATTAAAGTAAATATTTTAATCTGCAGTGTTGCTCAAGTGTAAATTATGTGTCAATCAAGAGAGACCAGCAGATGGTAATGCAAAAAGACCTGGTAAGAGCAGAGAGTCAGTTAGGTTAAAAATGACCAACTTCAGTAGACAAAACATATTCCATGGAGTAGATGAAAGCAAAAAAAGTACCAGCATCTTCACTACAGTGACCGAAGGGAAAATTGTTTCTTACTCTATCAGGTGAGCAGTCTGAACAGATGGCCATGACACACCACCTGGATACATGAAATAGTTCTTACTCTAGTGATCCAGATGGAAGGATTATTCTACACTGAGTTGTGGCAAAAGTAATGCTTCAGAAGTCCCAGAGCGAGGAATTGTTAGCTGCAAGAGAGCATAATGGTGAAACGTCACTCTTTCTTTCCCCTCTTCTTACATTCTTCCCCACAAAACTAGTGTTGGCAAGGGTAGGCAAAAACTGTGGCTAGATGTGGTTGCGTGTGGATGCTTTCAGGTGAAAATGAAAAATCAGAACAACGAACAAAACTCCTTGTGGTTCCAAAGATGAAATTATGAATTGGGGGAAAATATCCCTTCTTATAACCCTCAGATCATATTATAACTGTTGTCTTATCATGGTCTTACAAGCACTAAGAGGATAGTGAGGAAGTACAGAAAGCAAATTCGTGGCTTGTGATCTGTAGCAATTAGCCCAGAACAATTCTGGTAGACATGCAGACCTCCATTACAAACTAAGGCTAAAGAATGTCCCCTAGATTCTAACATAAGAATTGTCTTTTTAAAAGTTTATAATTTCACCTTTGAGATCAGAGGGAGCCAGAGCTGAGAGGGTTGAACTATGTAGGAGCAGAGTAGTTTGCCTTCTATTTCTTTAACCCTGCCAGCAAATCATTCCTATGTTTCAGTGCCTTCAGTGGTAGCAAATTACATCTTATTTCGATGTTGAATTTTTCTGACTTTAACTTCCAGCTCTTGGTGTGGTAATAAAGTATGAGAATGATAATATAGTCTCGGTGTAGTAATACAATAAAATTTTATGAAGCTATCATCATGCCTTATAAAGTAGCAGGAAAGGACACAACCTTTTTTTTTTTCTTCCTCTTTGCAGATCATCTACTACAATGACAAGAACAATTATGGAAACAATTATCACAGGGAGGAACAGCAATACCGAGGCCTAAGTTGCTCTGCCTGAGTCTGGTTTTACAGAAGTTTAACTTCAATAAAATCAACCACAGTAACAGGAAAGGGAAATTGGGTGAAGAGGATCCTAAAATCAGTCTTGATGACCTGAACAGAATCCCAACTGCTTATCAGGCTTGACTGAGTTTAACAATATTATCTTCATAATTATGTGTTAACTCAGTTGCTGCATGTCACGACCCTGTATATATTGCTGTTACTGTTGACTTTTTTTAAGGGAGGTAAATGATGGTCCTGGAGAGCTGTGTTCGGCAAACATTTTTATTTTGTTTTTTCTTACTTCAGGAATCTGCTTGTTTTTTCAAGATTATCATTATTTTTTAATGTTTATCTTATGACAAAAATTCTAATTAGAGTAACTGTTGAGCTGCTACAGAAAGCTACTCTAGCAGTTTCAAGAGTATGTAAGGGTTTCTTTGTGTTTCATAGCATAAGTTTCTGCACAGCATTGTTATATACTTCTGACTTCTTTCAGCTTATGCTTTGCTCAGGAGACATGAAAGAAGAGAGTTATCTGTCAAGCACTGGTCAAGAGCATAAAATCTTTCTAATAAAAATGTTTTGAAACTGAAGAAAATGAGGCAAAGTGTGGGAAGCAGTTTCTATTGACTAAGAAAACAATCAGTTTTACCTAATAGGTTTTATATATTTCTGTGCCAACTGCTGACTTGATTAACTCTGTTGAAGCTTAGCTGCCTCTAAAATTGGAGTTGCAGATTAATAAGGTATTTCAGCAAGCCTACAAAACCCACAACCAAGGCAACCTGGCTGAGCACATGTGTCTCAGTGGACTTTAACATAATTTGTGCATACTCAGCACCTCAGCAAATCTGACTAGAAATCATCTCTGCTCAGAATTAAAATGGAGGAATTACGAGTCACTGAAGAGCTTCTGGGTCTATTTGTATAGGAAAAGACACTCTGTGAGCTTATAAAGAGAGCAGAACCTGCTGCCTCTAACTCACTGTTTGCTTAATGTTCACTACCTGAATGCAAATGACATTCTTTCACGTTAGTTGCATGTCAGTACAAGATAAGATGTACAGTCTCAACAGTATGCTAACGCTAGCATGTTCCCCAAGCTACCCTGAAGCTGCTTTTACAATTGGCTCCAAAAGACATTTTCTTTCTTACAAAAATGATTAACCTTAGCAGGAAGCAGGGTTAGTACTGGAGGATGACCAAAAATTCAACCTGGTATTTAACTCATAATTTAAATTATGGCTATGTCTCTGTACCTCTGTACCATTTCCCTTGTTTTAGTTCTCAAAGTTACGATCTTCCTCTGTTTCAGAAATTTAGACTTAAAGTCTTGTCAAGGTCATAATACTACAGCCACAAATATATCACCCTAGGTTATTATACAATCAAGTTTTCATAGCTATGTCCTACTTTTTATGCCCTCAAAATTGACTAGAATCTGAGAAATTTTTGTAATAAATGGCTGGTATTTATGTATGTATGGCTGCTCAGGTAGAGCTACAACTTGGTATCTTTAATCTGATCTATGAGATACACAGAAGGCCCAGACAGATGTGCTGCACAGTCTGCAGATGTTATGTCCAACATGTCTTCAGTGCACTTGTCTATGCATGCACCACTGTAGGTGAAATTCATTAGACTAGATCCAGACACCTATAAAGTTGTTGTCTCTCTCTGAACTCAATCCTTTTATTTGCTCAAAAGTCAATGGACGAAAGTAAGTGTTGCCAGCATATGGTTTGCATCACTGCAAAGAGTTGGGGGGATTCAGCTGTGTAAATACAGATGGTTAATGTTACATTAGGTGCCTTGAGGTGTTCTACATCGCCTGCAGGAGCCTCTCCAGAATAGTGGGAGGGGGTCTTGCGGGTCTTTTGCCCATTGTCATGTTGTTGTCTTAAATACTTCAGAGCATCAATCACAACTGGCATATAGATGCTTATGTTTAGGCAATCAAATCTCACCTTGAATGTCTAAAATGGATCAGATGTTATAACAGATCACTTCATTTGGCCATATAGGCAAAATGTACAATATTGAAGTGCTCTTAGATAGCCAGCCTGGCTTCTGGCTAGTAGAGAGAAGAGTAAACTCTACATAAGCCCTATAAAGATATCTCGGATACTACAGGTCGTTTCAAAAGGCACTAGATGCCATTGTGTAGCTGAGACCATAACTGCAGACAGGTTGAGCTTTGTTTAAACTATAATGACTGCTGGGAATTAAGAATCTAATGAGAATTTAGGAGAAGAGAGAAGAATATATTGGTAGGAGAGAGGAACGTGGGACTTAGGATTCACGGTAGATCTGAAACTTCTGGAAAGCACCTGATTTATTGCAAATACCAAAACTATACTTTCCTACTCACGTACATCAACTCCTCAAATGTCAAATGTGAGATATCTAGCTGACTTGCATAACTGACTCTTCTTAGAAATGCTAACCCTACTTCACAGAAACAGAGAAAATCAGTGAAGGCAGACATCCACGTTTTAGTAGCCATTTGCATCCAAGTTACAGTGGAGTTGATGTACGTGAGTAGGAAAGTATAGTTTCAGACCTACCGTGCTACCTGGCACATCAACAGTAAGATGAGTGGTTTAAGAACATAGAATCATAGAATTGGCATGTCATATTCCATAACTCTATCTAGGAAATACTTAATAAAAATATCTGAATCCTAAGTCCCACGTTCCTCTCTCCTACCAATATATTCTTCTCTCTTCTCCTAAATTCTCATTAGATTCTTAATTCTCAGCAGTCATTATAGTTTAAACAAAGCTCAACCTGTCTGCAGTTATGGTCTCAGCTAGATCACTGAAACAGGCTAGGCAAGCTTCTTCTCTTACCTGTTGTCAACTACTCCATTTTCCCAAGCTAATGGATTATCCCCTTTCCCCTCAGCAGACTTCCGTTTATTGGAACCCCTTTGTGTAAATCATTTTCTTCGGAATATTAAAGTGCTTCTGCTTTTGATTTTCCAGGCAGGGCAGTTTAGTGCCAGTCTCCAGGAATATGAGGAGACAGAACTGAGCGTTCTCTGCTAACACGCTATCTTTGCAAAGACAAGCCAGATATAACATAGATACATTGCAGCTGCTTTAGCATGGCATAGAGATTGCTCTGTAAGACTCAAGAGTAAGGACTAAAATCAGTAAAATTTAATTTTTTAGCAGCCCTAGAAATGGAACCCAATATTTTTATCTGCCTGACAATGCTGACAAACAATGAAATTAAAAATTATATTAATAATATTTATTTTAATACTATTTGTTAAGTAAATGATCATTTATTTAGGATTTATCTTCTATGGAAATCATTTAGAAGGGGGCTGTACTGTTCTGGCTAATGGGACTGGGACTGACCAAATTGGAGGGAAAATCTCCACAGAATTTTGCAATATCTCCTTTTCTGTATATTCCTGTCCTCAGGTATTAATATGAACACAGTAAAGCTGACATGGCAGCTCACTTAGATGCTTTGTTAACAGACTGAAGATGAGAGAGAAATTGATAAACAATATAGCAATACACAGAAGGGCACACAAAAGAAGCACCACTCCTATAGAAGAAAGTCTACTGTCATTTATTTTGATGATAGCAGGGCTAATGTTTTATATAGACACTTTTAATTTGGAGGGTACAGTCAGGAATATTGAGTTGGGTAGGGAAAGAAGGGACCAAAATTAGTGGCAGTGCTATTATATCCGAAGAATCTATGAAACACTAATTCTGCTTATAATTAGATAAAAGTTTAAAAAGAGAGATTTTTAAAAGCGCTTTGTGCTGGCCTGATTATGCTCCCATTTAAGTCAGAGGCAAATCTCTCAATATTTTTGAAAGTTTTTCTCTCACTACCTGTCCTATTTCATTCAGTATCTGAATGATGACACCAGTCCTCAGTCTACCAGTCTTTACCTCCACCACTGACCTCCATCATTTAATGAACAAACACCAGTATATTTTCTCCCATGGTGATCGTTGGATTTCTGGAAACTGCTTCTCAGAAACATTCAACAAACTAATTCTCTGGTCTCCTTTGTCTCTCTTCTAAAATTCTCTTTTGCTGCAGTATAAGCAAAATACTTGACTAGTAGTAGGCTGATGTGATAAGACCCATTTTTATTGTGCAATATTATCTCTATTTTCTTACAGAGAGTTGTTTGGAGCTATTCGTTTTCTCTTATCGTGTAGATAGGTAGAGAGCGTCTTCTTGTTCTCTGTCTGTCAGCACCAAGCACGATAGGGTTTCAGATCACGAATAGAGCTGGTAAACATTAGGCTACAAAAATTAATTCCCTCACTTGATCAGCTTCAGAACTACATAGTTATTACAATCCCCCTCTTTATAATTTCTTCCAAGCAAAAGCCCTAATGAACTGATATTCAGGTGACCAGATAAATCCTGGACATTTTAACAGAATGTGGAGATAACCTCAATTTCCTCTCTGCATGTACACTGTGAAAATGTGATCTTGGACATAAGCCATGAAGCTTTTTCTTGCTATTGAAGTGCTGCCAAATTCTGTCATGTGTATTATAATGGGAGGACAACTGATTAGCGCTATTAGTTTACATACAGAATAGTTTTCCTTACACATACTTATTAATAGAAAGAGTACGGATATAATTGACCAAATCCACTCAGCACAATTAAAATGGATTTTAAGGGCTTTGATGTACACTACTGTAAGCAAAGGAAGCAACAGTTAAATCCCCAATTAACACAAAGAAAATACGAGACAGGATTTTGTATCATTTCATTGCAAACAAACAGCAAGAGAACAAATCCCCCCCTCTGTAATGTAGTTTACACCCTACAAGAAGGGGAACTAATTTAAAGCTATTGTAAATCTTAAATTATTCATTTATTTCTCAATAGGTCATTAAAAAACCTCTTCGAACTTCTTTGAGTACAGTACATGGTTTGTGGCAAAGCAGGCATAAGGGAGAGAGAGAAGTGAAACTCCCAAAGGAATCTAAAAGCTGAAAACAAAAAACAAGCAAAATAAAGCTGAAGGTCTTTTTATCCTTGGTATTTTCAATGTTCAAAGTGAGCATGGATGGAAGCAGGATTTACTGAGTGTGCAGGACTCCTTTGCTTTTAGCTGGTTGAAAATCTATTTAAGGGATCAGCAATGTACTGGATACTGTCTTAGATTTAGTGACCCAAAGACTGAGTGTATGAAGGTGACATGCATCCTGCTGTGACTGGCCTGGTGGGAGAAGCAGGATAGATTAACACTAGCAGAGCACTGTGTCAACATGATTATCTTGTTTCTAGTGTCCAAGCTAGCTTAAGTACTTCTACAAATCACTGCACCTTGCTCTGCAGATAGGTATTTTCATGCTCCGTGAAATCAGACAACTTTTGGAGTGGGGGCTGGACCCAGGCACCCAGCTGATCAGTCTGACCTACAAATTAGCTTTTGCCTACTGCCCTCTTCTCTGGCTGTGAGACACATGAATCGGTCTGGGAAAAGGCTCCTTACCATCCTACCTGAGGATCATGCAGATCCTTCCTCACACATGACTGGAAGTATGTCTTATCCTTCACATACTGGTACTTCCATGAAATCTTAATCATACAAAATATGTATTTTCAGTTTTATGAGACCTGTGAGCTCCAGCCTGACTACCAGCAATCTATAGGATGCTGACAGCCTACATACTTAGCTCAGCTTAGTGACTCTTGTAATAGTCCATCTCTGATAGAGCTGAACAATTCTTCCCTGTGGGAATAATATTGACTGTGGAAAAGCAAGTCATTTGTTTAAAATGATTAGAGGTAATGCATAAAACAAAGTGCCTTTTTGGTAATAAAGCCTTAATTTGAAAGTGGTATATTTATTCAGGTAGCAGACATATTCTAGAGCTGCTGTGTTATAGGATACCTTGTCTCCCAAGCACAGTAATCTCTGCAGTGGCGTAAAGAAAAAGTTCCATAGTCAATGCATCTTAGACCACAGGGCTCACGAGAAAGTTTATTATTTAAAATGAGAACAAAATAAAGCAATTTATTTGCAACACGGGCTACAGACTGAAAAAAAAATATTATTTCCTCATTTCCTTCTGTTAGGCATATTGTTCCTAAATATTCTGAGAGATCATATACCACAGAGGTGCCATTATCGTTTTCCTGATCATTTTAATTCTTTTTTCACTTAAGAGGAACCTCATGTAAAACCATGGAGTTGCTGGCACTGATAAATGCAAATGGACTGTGTGTGAATCAGCCTGTAAGTGTGCTCCTTGTCTTTTGAGCTTCATCCACTGTACCTGGGGTAGAAAAACTGAACTTTTCCTTAAGTGAAAGGCAAGCCAGGCCTGTGGAGAAGGAAGGTAGAGGCATGCTGTGATCTGAAAGAGCTGAATAGTGGAAGATGGGGGATAACTGACATGACACTAGACATTTTTGTCTTCAAACAGATACCTCCAGCTTTGCAGGTGCTGTATCATTGTGTACAGCTGAAGAAACCTGTTGTATACATGTACTGATACAAAATCCTAGTCCCCAATTCTTAACTGAGATGCTGAGAAGAATTTATTGTAAAAGAATCAGTGTGAAGTCTACCTGGCTTTGAAAATCTGTGAGAAGCGCCTTTGCAGTATCAGTATTCTAATGTCTTGTCTTAACAGGCTAAAATGTGATTTGGGTTGTGTTTACATGGGAAACATTCTGCAAAAGTTGCATTTTTTTTCTTTCTTTTTCTTTTTTTTTTTAAAGCTGAATATATGTACCTAGTTGTTGACAGTGAGTCAATCATTAAGACAGTCTTATAAATCTTTCCCTCCTTTAGCATATTCTCATCACATTCCACTTGCCTTCAATACTAAGGCAGGGAACTTCCTGACCAGATGTAGTTATCTACATATGAACTAGTTACCTGGCCCAAATCTTCACTATATTCAGTGGAGAGAAATAAACACTTTTAAGGAACAAGTCTCTTCCTAATGCATATACCTAATATTGTTCAGATGAATTGCACCAAAAAAGTGGCTCTGTCTCTCCAGTGGTAATGCAGGGAACCTGGCATGAGTACCACAGATGTGGGTATTTTCACTATCTGGAATTAGGTGAAATTAAATCCAAGTGTGTCACCTATTATGGAGCCCTTGGGGCAAAATCCAACTCTAAGGATTTCTGAAAACTTCTACACTCTCTTCTCTTTGTAGCACTGTATTTCTGTCTTACTGGGTCTTATGTCTCTAGCTTCCAAACAAAAGAGGTAGGACAAATGTCTATGAATGATTCTGTTGGCTTGACAGCTCCAGAAAAGCGATGATGAACCTGTTGAAGTGTTTTCTCCTCTGTATATGAATTAAACTGATTTTATCTAAAGTCTTCTCACCTTGAGCTAATGAGGAAGCACTATTCTATTTTTAATTCACGGTCTTCTTGAATTCACATTAAAGCACAAAGTAAGACTCGACACTAGGTAAAACACCTCTATTTAAGTGTCTACCTGTAGGTATCTTCATGTGTCCTAGGTGACAAAGCTGTCATTGATGTCAGTGAAGCCTGGAAAGTAATTCGGCTGACCAGCCAATACAGGTATTCTTCAGAGTGAGCTAAATTTCTCCTGAGACTCATTACACTGACTAAATAGGCCTTGAATATAAAAAAGCTTAGAAATCCAGCTTACTATTAGACACCCACATGTAGATAACATCATTGTCTTAATCTTCAACTGAATTTCCTAGTCTTGGAAACCCTCAGCTAAAAGGAGCTAAAATACTAGTGAAGGCAAAATTTTCATGCATGTTAACAAATAAAGATGACAAAGGAGTTCAAGGATACCCCTACCTTCAAGAAGATGAACTTAACAAGTTGATGTTGTTTCTGAGAATATTACAAACCAACATATTTTGAAGTAGGTGTTTCATTAAAGAAAAGGAAATCTTTTCTTTCTTTTTTTTTTTTTTTTTTTTTTTTTTTTCCCTGTGAAAACAACATTGAAAATAGAAGGACTGGTATCTGGGAGGTTTAATTATGATTTAAGTGGATTATGCTGAGATGTTTGTCATTCAGTCAATTACTTACTGAAGGTGGATGCAATTTCTTACTCCCTGGTAGCTTTCTGATTGAATTGACTGCAGAATGAATTCCTCTGGATTGCCGACTAACTGCAATATAGATTGGATACTAGCACTCTGGGATTTTTCTGCAGTGAATTTTTAAGATAGAGGGTATGGAATACAGCTCTGAATATTCTTATTCAGCATGGTTTTTAACTTCTGTGTTTACTGTGCTACTGGGCACTTAATCAGTGAATAACTTTCTGAGATTTTGCAGAAAATATTAATGGTGGATCATCCTGGTTTCAAAGAGGGGGGAGGACAAGCAAGAAATAAAAGAAAAGATATAAAGAAAATATGTTCATAAACATACCCCAACTGATAAAAAGTGTAGAAAACAGTTTATATCTCCTATATTTCAAGTGTTTGGAGGAGGACTATAATATTTCTTATTTTATGTCATACATTCTCTTGTCTACCTTCTGGATCACCATGATTCACAATTACACTGAGTTATCTACATTACAACAAGGTAAATCTAGTGACTTCATGTTGCATCATAAATACTTAGAAGTCCTAAGTGAAACTCTGGAACTAGCTGAGCAATACAAGTTTTATTCAAGTTTAAGATTACCAGTCAATGACATCACGCTTGTCATATGAGCTCTGTTCCTCCCACAACTGTTAAAACAACCAGGCATGATCTGTTTGTATCATTGAATGAATCTTCAAATAATTATTTCCAGTATCTGTGTATCACATATCACTTCTTCACTGAGGAATTTTATCCCATTTGTATACTTCCATGAGTGCTACTCCAATTTACCCCAAATAAGTAGCCAGCTGTAAAAGTTTGGAACTGAAAACAAAATTGCCCTGTATTATATGCTAGTATAATAAGAAAATGTGCTGGGAGAGCAGGAAAGCATTAAGCTTCCATTTGAAATGGCTGTTCTTTGCTATATTTTGTGTAATATAATTCTCATTGATGTGTCCTGTTAGGCTGTTGTCATCAAGCAAAAGCTGAACAATGTCATTGGAAAGAAGAACTATTGACAAAGAGTCAATGAGAAAGTTAGAGGTAAAAGGCTTGTCCTAAGAAAAACTACTCCTTCATTTCATCAACATATATATTTTTAAATTTTCTTCTGTTTTTAAAGCAACAGACAGAGATTCTATTCTTACATCCTATCCCAAAAAGGACATCATGTCAAACCTTATTTTCATCAAAGTGTCATGGTCAAACAAGTAATCATTGATCAAATTTTGCTATTCATAAAAGGTCTCCACATGATTGGGAACGCTTGAATGACTTTGTTATCTAAAATCCTTTCCACATTTCCTCAAAGAAGGTGTCAGGGTGCTGGAGATCCCCTTCAGCTCCTTATTAGTGTCTGAATTGAATTCCAGATGTTGTATAAAAAGACCTAAATGAGACAAGTAGTAATTCTTTTGAAAACTAGCTCTCTGCCTACCACCTATTGTGGCAGATGACATAGGTATGTGTACTTTCTTTCTCACATCTTGTTTTGAATATGTGGGTGCAATTTTCATTGCTGGGCTCACCATTCTTCTTATGGTTTCATACAATCTGTAAGAAAAAAAAAAAAAAAAACAGAGAAGGATAACAAGGATGACCAAAGCACGTCATGGTCATCCTTCAGAGATCAAGATCACCTTAAAAGCGGTAGTGCTTGCTTAATTCCACATTTCCAAATAGTTCATTGTAAAGCCAACATTTCTGGGGTTACTTGTAAGAAAGATGAAGGTCACTGTCTTTAATTTGTTGACAGCTGGAGTCAGATTGGAGTTTCAACAGGCACTAGAACTATCTAACGTTTAGCTAGATAAATTCATATTCCTATTGCTAATATACAAGACTCTAGGAAAGGAAGCATGGCCTAAATGGAATTTGGAAAGAAGATGACCTTTCTGGGAAAAATGACAAGGTTAAATTAAAAGCAGTGGAAAGGATAGGACAGAAGTTAAAGGTAAAACATGAATAAACAAATTAAAACCACAAAAATAAGCAGGCTCTCCCAATAGAAATTTCCCCTCTAAAAACTAAAAGTCATCAGCTTCCCATAGAATATAACGATTGCAATGAGACTAGCCTGCACTGCCATTTCATAGAATCATAGAATTGGTAAGGTTGGAAGGGACCTCTGGAGATCATCTAGTCCAGCCCCAAATGAGTGGCCCGTACAGGGATCATACCTTTGACCTTAGCCACTAACCAACTGAGCTAAACCTAACCCCACTATAACTCTCTAGAGATAACTGAACACAGAAAAGATTAGAAAACACCATGAGGTATCATCTGCTGTAGGAGATTGCTGTTGGAGACTTTATTCATATGCAGCTCTGGATCCTTGTGTGTTTACTGTTTTCTAATTCCCTCTCTGCCAGGCAGATGTCTCATTGCATGGAGCAGAGAAACTTTGGAATGTCCAGACCTTGCATTCCCCTTGGTTTCCAGAAGAAGGAGACCTCACAGGCAATGTTGACAACCAGTCTTTCCCAGAAGATACAGAAATGCAGTTTTCTCCATACTGTGTCAGGATTATTACAGTTGCGCAGGTGGACCAGCTTCTCTCTAAATCCATCTTTTTAGTGCAGATAGCTGAGGACTGGAGAGCTTCGGGAAGTTAGTGTTTCTAAGATACAAAGTAAAGTCTCTTTTCAGTATATAAAGCTTGAAGGTGAAACTTTATCTCTGTGATTATCATAGAATCATATAATAGTTAAGGTGGGAAGGACCTCTGGAGATCATCTAGTCCAACCTCCCTGCTCAGGAGGGTCACCTGGAGCATGGTAGACAGGGTTGCGTCCAGGCGGGCCTTGAAGATCTCCAGAGAAGGAGACTCCACCATCTCTCTGGGCAACCTGGTCCAGGGCTCTGTCACTCTCACAGGGAAGAAATTCCCCCTCACGGTCAGGCGGAACTTCCTGTGCTTCAGATTTTGCCCATTGCCTCTTGTCCTGTCACATGGGACAACTAAAAAGAGTTTGTCCCTGTCCCCTTGACACCCTCCCTTCAGGTACTTGTACACACTGATAAGATCCCCCCTCAGTCTTCTCTTCCCCAGGCTGAAGAGGCCCAGCTCTCGCAGCCGTTCCTCATAGGGCAGGTGCTCCAGCCCTCTCATCATATTTGTAGCCCTGTGCTGGACTCTCCCCAGTAGCTCCATGTGTGTCTTGTCCTGGCGAGCTCAGAACTGGACCCAGGACTTGAGATGAGGCCTCCCCAGGGCTGAGGAGAGGGGCAGGATCACCTCCCTCCACCTGCTGGCAACACTCTTCCTGATGCACCCCAGGAGACCATTGGCCTTCTTTGCCACAAGGGCACTTTGCTGGCTCATGGTCAGCTTGTCATCCACCAGCACTGCCAGCTCCTTCTCTGCAGAGCTGCTCTCCACAAGGTCAGACCCCAGCTTGGACTGGTGCCTGGGGTTATTCCTCCCTAGGTGCAGGACCCTGCACTTGCCCTTGTTGAACCTCAGGAGGTTCCTCTCCGCCCAGCTTTCCAGCCTGACCAGGTCTCTCTGTATGGCAGCACAGCCCTGTGGTGTGTCAGCCACTCCTCCCAGCTTTGGCACTCTCGCCATATGTGAATGCATATGGAACTCTGTGCATGCAATGGGGAGTCACTGCTTTCTCACAATGTGGAGAGCAAGAACTCTCTCTTAATGCACGTTTAAGTGGAAGCAGGTCTCACTGTGCTCGTGGTGTTGAGCTTGGTCCCAGCGCACAGGTAAAGTAATATCACTGTAGAGTGTGGAACAGCAACACTCTGCATACGTGCAATAGGTCTGAAGTGTTGCATTCACTGTAGGTTTACAGATCAGGTGAACACTGGGCAGATAATAATTCTGGTTTCTGATCTAGTGGCCTGGCAGCTGTCAAGGTCCCTTCGGACGCGAGTCGCTGTCCTGTTCACCCAGTTCTCTACCCTATGCACCCAGGCCCTTATGTCACTGGTTACAGATATCTTTTTTTCTGCTGGTGCTGTGGGTCTGCTTTTCAAATGAGGGCCGTGGAAGCAGCTTCTCTTAATGCCTCCCCACTTTCTCTTCTTCTGTGAGCTGCTTCTTTGAAGCGGTTTCTTAGGTTTGCATCTTTCCGTCATACGCACGCTCAGCACAGGACTAAGGGCTTCAAGGGTAAACTTTCCTTGGAAAAGTCTCTTTTCCGCTCTTCTTGGATTAACTTGCAATTCCAAATAACCTCCTTTTACTCCTGTCTCTCTGATACCTCGGAAAGCTGCTTTATAAAACTTGATTACTGCTTTTTTGTTTTTTTTTTTCTTTTAATGGAGAAGAAACAGTAGAGTTCACGCTCTGCTCATGATGGCATACATAGTCTCTGATCCTTATTACCTGAGTATAATTTAACAGCTTAACTGATTTCAAGGAGACTTAGGTGAAATAAAAGACTGAAGAAGAGGGGAAAAAAAGAAAAAAAAAAAAAAAAAAAAAAAAAACAAACCTCATGCACAAATGCATGACCAATAGAGATTTTGAATTGCATCATCCCCAATCATTCCCTCTGGCATGCCGGAGACTTTGTGGCACATATAGTCCTCTGTCAGGGGATCTCACAACATCAGGCAATTATTAATAAATTGCTTGTCATTCAATAGTATAAATGATGCAAAACTCAGCAACGTTATCACTGCATACCACATGATCTAGTTGTTTTCAGAGGTAAAAGCAATATCTTTATTTCTGATTTTTAACAGTAGCTTAGAGAGGAATTGGAGTGACTTGTTACCACAGTAGGCAGGGTAGATTTTCTTGCATTCTGAACCTGAGATTTAGATGGGACTCATACCTTTTGGGGATTCCATAAATCTCTGTGTCTTGACTTCTATTATACACTCAAACCCTGGCCAGCCTTCTGGAAATGGAAAAGACAGTCCGTATTGATTATTTTGGCCATACCCTTGTGAGCCACTACAGTGTTGTTTTGATCATTAATCTTCTATTTTGTCCCATCTGGTTTGATTTCAAAGGTGGTCCATGACAGCTTGTATTTCTCTAGGGATTTTCAGCTATGAACTAACTGTGTTTTGTACATTTTGGATTAGAAAACCTATTTCAATCTTGTGAAGTAAGTCAGTATTATTATCTCTTTTTAAAAATGATTAAACAAGATCTAATTAGTGACTTGAGAAATATCACAATGAAGCTTCTATAGAAGAATTTAGAATGGAAATAAATTCTTCTAGGCTTTAAGTTTTTTTTATTTACCACAGGGTGAACTTTTATACATGCAAATAACTGCCTGTCCTGGTGAATCAGGCTAATATTCCATTTCACTTGGCAGTCTGTCTTTAAAAATTACCACCGAGGAGTTGATTCAGAAGTAGACATTTTGCAGTAAGACTTCTACAATAATTTAACTCTCCACTGGGAAAACAAAAATCTATTTAATTCTGAATAGTTTTGTGACGATGAATAACGTTCAGCATGAACGCTTATTTCCAAAATTCTTTTTAGCTTTTAACACATATTGCTAGAGAGCTTCATATTCATGCTACCAGGTCATATCCAACCAAAGCAGTTCTATAGCCATCATTAGTGACAACTATGAACAGAAGATCAGCTGTCTTAAAAATCTATCTACAGATTTGTGTCCCTAAATTTCACTCACTCATAAATTTTGCTCAATTTCATTCACAGGTTTGCAAAACTATATGAGAATCTCGTTGTAGGGACTCTAAGCATAGACTGAGAACCAAACAATCATACAGTCATGGAGTCATTTAGTTTGGAAAAGGCCTCTGGAGGACATCTAGTCTGAAGTCTCATGTCCATGTTTCATCTCATCTAACCCCACATTCAAAGCAGATTCAACTCGATCAGACCACTCAGAGCCTTGTCCATTGAGTTTCAACACCCCCAAGGGTGGAGACTGCATAGCCTCTCTGAGCTCCTGTTTCTATGTCAAGAAAAAAAAAGGGTATTTCTAATCTGAGTTCCATTGACTCTTGTCCCATCACTGTGCACATCTGACAAGATGCTAGCTCTGTCCTCTGTATCCTCTGTTTGGATAACTGTAGGTAGCAGTAAGGTCTCCCCTTAACCCTCTCTTCTCAAAACTGAACAGGCCCAGCTCTTCCAGCTCATATGTCATGTTCTGCAGCCATCTGACCTTCTCGGTGGACTTCTGTTCAACTTGCTCCATCCTCATGATGATTTATTTATTTTTATCTAATCAAATTTTCCCATGTCACAGCTTTTATCTATTGCCTTTCCTCCTCTCACTGTGCACCTCTGAAGAGAGTTTGGCTCTACCTTTTCTATACATCTCCACAAGGAAGAAGGACAAAGGAGATAACAGTGAAGCAGAAGCACAACCTATTCTTGATATGATCTCCTTATTCATAGGAAGATCTTGACTAAAGCTGAAGGCCATGATAACTGTGGTGAGAGGAACATACTTCAAAGTTTGCAGCTGTGGCGCAAGTTTCTTCTGACTATAGTGTCTTATCCATAATATATCAGTTCAGTCTGCAGTCTGCAGCACCTGGAATGCTTGATCTCTCTGATCACTAACAGTACTTTCTATCATCTCTAATGAATAAGAAACTTGGCTGTAACTTTCAGGGTTAAATTCAAATCTCGTTTTTTCAGGCCTTCCACCTGTCCTGGCTAAAACATTATGACATGTCAAAACATTAATATTTCACCACTTAGAAGACTCCAGTATCTCAAATTCTCTGTCCTCTTACAGGCATCCTATTGGAAGCTGAATCAAATTCAAAGGAAATCTGCATTGCTATGGTCTGCCTACACATTAGCTAAAATGTCGCTGGTGACTCCATTTCTCAGACACAGTGCAACTTCATATCTTCCAGATAAAGTGCCCCTGTAGGAGAAGCACTTTTCTTGGGGCAAGCCTAAAACTGTGCAGGGAGCTCTTACAGGATGAAAAGATCTTTTGTGTTCCCAGAGCCAGGTGTGTTTCTTCACTTGTCAGGCTTTAACGTGAACCAAGAGAAATGTGCACCTGAAAACAGTAACAAACCTGCCAACAATAACCTCTCCCCTGCATACAGTTCTCTAACTAGATGATAGCTGTGAGAATAAACTCTTAATCTTAATGCAGTACTAGTAGGTACTCATCTATTCTAATACTGTGCAGAGCAAAAGGTTGTTTCCACCTTCTGTTTGTGCTAATGCCTTTCCATATCACTCAGCTCAGGAAGGACCACTCCAACAGTTGGATATAATCAATAAATATGCATACATTTTATCTCAATTAAGAAAGATCACGTTACAACCTGCTGAGGACCCTGGTTACTAATATATTAAAGTATATATATGATTTCTGAGCTTGTTAGTAACAAATGCTTTTTTGCCCCATCAATAATATATCATGGGCAAATTAGTATCTGAATTGATGCTGTGTGGCTGCAGTGAAAAAAAAAAGCACTGATTTTATTGCATAATAAAATGCCTTTAATTGTGGGAGTAGAACAGCTTTATAACATACCATTACTTTTGGTAACAACCTCTGCCTTTTCATCGATCAGAAAATGTTATCAGTCAGAGCCAGATTGAAACTAAAACTAAAGAATAATATTATGAAGCTGATGCAACTGAGCGAAATAAATTGATGCTCGCTTGGCTTTCAATAAAAAAGAAATGCAATTAATGAGCAGATTTACAGAATAATACATTTCCAACTTTTGAAGCCAAATGTTTGTGTCCCTAGCAGTAAAGCATCACATAGAATCTGACTGCATTTTTCAAACCATGAGTGGCATGTTGTCAAGACTCTTTTTGTTTGCTTGTTTGTTTGCTTTCTCGTGGCTTAATTGTGGAGCGTCTCAAAGTACAGCAAGGAGTAACTGTAATGTCAGTAAGGCATCAGCAAGTGTGGCAGGCCTGGAAGGGGGGCTGTGATGGGGAGAGGCTATTAAACATTTTCTTGTTCCCATCCGTTTAGATGCCAATTCATTAATTTAAGATCCACTCTAAAGCAGTCATATTCAACATTTTCTTTTGCTTCTAGGAAGAATTTCAAGGGACAAGAGAACATAGCTGGGGAACACTAACAGAGGGCTGTGATTTAGATCCTAACCCAGACCCTCCATACTCAGCCACTACTCCAAAGAGCAGATATATTTAGGGAAGCACTTAATCAGGTGATTAGTACTACGTGTCCTTAACTAACTTCTTAAATCAGTGCATCAAACTGTAATTCCTTTGGGCCGAACTTGGGTCTTAGCACATTCTAAATTCTGCCAGAATAGGAACAGTAGTAATGAATTAGTTTAGGCCATTAATATGGAAAACCTATAAAGTAACATTGAGTTTCACGGTCTGAATATAGCTAATTTGGAGGCTGCAATAAAATACACAATATGGATTATTTTCTACAGCTTTATACAGAATAATATTTATATTCTTCATAATCAATTTCTCTCTCTCTCCCTCACTCTCTCTTTCTATCTCTTTTCCTCCCCATAAACAACACTGAATGTGTATTTTTCCAGTGGTTCAGAGACTGGATGCAGGTATAGGCAGGAATGCAAATATTTAGAATCAAGAGGAAAACCTGTAATTCCATTATTAAATAATAATAAATAATTCCATTATTAATCTCAGCCTGATCAAAGTTTGCAGTGTTTTATTCCAAAGGCATAAGAACAACATGAGTTTACCATAGGGCAGGAAATCTGAGCTAAGTTACTGAGTTAAAAGTGAGAACGAGCAGTGGGGAATTGCAGAAGTACTGTAAGAGGCTAAAAGACTGGGTGATTAAGTGGCAGATGAATTTCAGGAGAGGTAAACGTAAAGTGACACACATGGGGAAAAACAATCCAAATTTCACATTTAAAATTATAGGCTCTGAGCTAACTATTACACAGAAATGAAATCTCAGGGTTGTAATATATAGTTTTACTGAGCTCAGTGCTCAGTTGTGGTAAAAAAATAATGCAAAATGAATGCTAATTGTTAGGAAAGAAACAGAATGAAACAGAAAATGTCATTACGCTGCTATGTAAAGTGCTAGTGTGTCTGCATCTTAAATAATCTGTGCAGTTCTAGTTCCTGTTTCAAGGAAGGTATAATGGTCCTAGGAAAGGCCCAGTGAAGGGTAGCAAAGGTAATCAGTTGTAGGATGCAGAATAAATAGGGTGCAATTTTTCAGCCAAAATAAAGTAGAAGCTGAATGAGGGGATAACATGGATACATCAGATTTTGAGGGATTCACATATGGCTCATAGGAAATTATTTTGCCCTCTCTCTACCAATACAGGAACTCTACCAATACAGGAAGTCAAATAAATTGAGAGCAGGTTTACAACAAACTGTAAAGAAACTCAGTTACCACTATCTCATGAGCACACTTGATGTTCTATCTCGTGACAGTGATAGCTGCAGAGACTAAATTTTCTGTATCTCCCTTCTAAGGCTGGTATTTCCACCTCAGAACACAGCATCTGCCCTCAAACAGAGTTCTGAACCAAACCCCTACACTTTTTATCTAAATCTGGATTTAGTCTGGCCATTAGAGAGATAGAGTTTGGACAATAAATTGAGATTAAAGCTAGAAAGCTGTCAAGGTTCAGAAGAGCTTACCACTTACGTTACCTCTCTCCAAAAGCTGTTTATCCACACAGAAAATGTAAATTCATCTTTCCAAAACAATGAAGAGATGAAAATAGCATCAGCAAAGCTCACTACTTTGTCTCACCCTAAAGACTGAAGATTGGAAGGAAATGTCTGGTTGTAGTATGTAAAATGCAGCTGACAATTACTCCTTTCCTTGCATATTCTCAGTACTTTCCATTCATTCGTGCCTGGTATTCCTCCCCTCCCCCCCCCCCCCCCCGCCCCCATATACCTTCCTGAAAGCACCTTATCTGTGTGCTCTTGAACTTATCATCATGAAATTAAATTCTCTTTTACAATTCAAGTGCTAGGAAACCAGCCTGCACCAAAGGAAAAAAAAATTGCTTTTCAATTTGTTCAGAACTGCTGTGCAAATAAAAACAACATGGAGAAAATGACTGATTAAAATGAAACTCCCAGCAGCAGTTTTGCATCAAGTTTAAATTTCTGTTTCTCCTGAAGCGTGTTATCTGAAAGTTTCTCTCGCTTTACAAGGTAAAATGCTCCTGTTCCTCTGGAATTTATCTGAGTGCACAATCAACTGCTTTAAGACCACTGAGGGTACTTTGTGTCCTTGTTTTATTCAGTCTAGCAGTCCCGTAACAAGTCATAAGTAGTCTTCCCACTTAGTGCTTGTTTGGCAGGCTCTCCTGAAATCTAGGGCAGATTTATTGTATACTACAACTATGGCAGTGTCCTACTGAAAGCCAGGCTTAAGAATCAGACACCCCAAATTGTCCCCAAATTTTTATGGCTGCCAACTTGTCTAGGCTTTTTCACAAAATAGTTAGCAGATGATTTCATTGCTACTCTTTCTATGTTTGTATAAAATACAGTCTCCAGTATGTATGCTGCTAAGTGCTTATAGTAAAGTAAGTTCAAACCTGTTCTTTCTGGTTTCAGGGATGACTTTGTCTCCAGTGATAAAATGAACGGTTTACAGTCAAATTAAACATCAGGTAAATTTGTAGGTCTTGCTTGCATCATTAGACAATGTCCAGCTACTCATAAGGCAGGGAAAAAGCCCAGTTAGTGAGTCAGTTTTGCCTGGTACACTGTCCCTGACAGTGGCAATGGGAGATGCAGCCCGTTTCCCTCATACTCCTTGCAACCATAGTAATCACTGGATAGTGCGTTTAGGCATTTTTTACTTCCTGAAGTATCTGTTTATGGACTGCTGGCTATGAATTTGTCTAATCCCTTTATGAACCTGCTGACAGTGTCTCCCTCTACCACTTCTTACATCAACAAATTCCAGAAGTATATAAAAAAAGTACCTCCTTTTATTTGTTTTCAAATCACTTCCTATCACTTTCAATGAATGTCCCACAGTTCAAGTACAGCAGGATTCACAGGGCACATCAGCATTCCATAAACATCTTTACCTGCTGAGAAAAGCTAGTCAACAGTTTTCTGGAAGAAGTGTTGAAGATGGGTATCTCGAGTAAGTACCACATTTACATGTTACAGGAGACACTGAAGGGCTGAGACATGAGTTCCAGATGAATCTCCAGCAATCTAGTTCCCATGCCAATGCGTTTGGAGGAAGCAGCACTCAGCATCTTGATTACAGATAACAATCCTGCTTGCAAAGCTGTGAACTATTTGGAGAGCTTTCTAGGTGAACGAAAACCCTGTGGAGCATATCCAGGAGTAGAAGGCTACCCACCATGATTTCTTTTATTTATTTTTTTTTTCTGTTATCAAATACAACTATTAATTTTTTAATATTTCACTTTAATACAATAAATCAGTTTTATTTTCCCCTCAATAGGTAGTCTAGTTCTCAGAGTTACTTTGAGATCTGGAAGAAATTGCGTGTCCCACTGTTTTGGGAATAGACATATGTCAAAGTCCAGTCCAGTCTCACAGTGACTAGAGTCCCAGCACAGCATCAGTGGCTTCACATCAAGTTGTGGGTTTTCCTCCAGTAAGTTGCAAAACCTCAGCTGGCATTCAGCAGGACAACAGGGATAATTTCTCAAACATCTGAGGTAACTCAGCATTGTAAACACAGTATTTCTAACATTTGAGGACCTTGGAAGGGACAGAATGAGAAACGGGCAGAGTTTTGACCTCTCCTGTCTGGGTCAGAGAGAATTACACCGTAATGTGAGCTGTACCAGTCTCCTGTACATAGCATGATGGGACCGTTGGCAGAATGAGAAGAGTCACAGTGCCTTTCTTGAGATGCCTCGCCATGCCTTGCTCCTCAGTGTTGAGATGAGGGCTTTGGTTAACATCATGAATGCAAGCTGTCTATAACGTGGTATCACATCTAGAGGGAATACTTGTATTGTAAATATTACACATCCTTATTCTTTCCAAGGGAAGTTTACTCTTAAGTGATATAAGTGAAATACTACTACTACGACTACTGCTACTTGTTGCAGATAGGAGGAGCAGTTGTAGAAGCAGAGGCCAGTATCACAAGCGCATTTCCTTTCATTTTGACTGATAGTTGTCTTTCCAGTTGTGCATACTCCAAATTTCTATCACCTCGCCTCTTCGTTCAGCTTTATTCCATGGATCTGTGCTTTATTCTCAAGCATTTGCTCAACTTCCTTCCTTAGTCCTTCCATTTAGACAATCCAGAAAAGCAAAGTGGAACAAAACAGAACAACAACAACAAAACTCTTGTCGCAACTCCCAAGTCATTTGCTGGGCTTCACATTACTCCTTCTGTTTCGATAACTACATTTTCCTCTATTAGTCATCTACCATGTCTAGTGAGATCATAAACATTTTGTCATGGTGATTGTGCACTGTCTTGTGTTTGCACAGTGCCTGCCATGATTAGATTGGCTGGATTCTGATTGCGAATGGTCAGGAGATACCTTGATAATAATAAGAACGAATGCTGTAATTCACAAGTAACATGTTGAGACATGGAAGTATCTTGTACGCTAACAATAGCATGAAACAAATGCAAAATACACTATCTTTTTCTAAGAACTCGATGACAAACCTTTATGTCTAAGCTAAATTTGCTATTTATTTTGTGCATGATGATATCGTATTGTGTATCTAAAACCACACGTACAGGGATCCATTACTTGCCCTTAATTACAAGATTATTTATTTGATTTCTGACAGTCTTTTAGAGTAAATGTTTAATTTTATGTGTAGAAAATGCTTTTACATTAAGCAAAGATTTTGACCTAGAAACTGCTCTAATGATAACCCAAGAGCAAAGGAAAGGGGACCATTTTACAGGGCTGAGAAACATTCATTTTGGGTTTTGAAACCCATTTCTAATTTTTTTTTGCTCAATTTTTGACTTTTTAACCTTTTTGACCTTTCAGATGGAAGCAAATAGACTTATGTTTTGTGTGCCTGCAACATTCTGAAGTATGCTTTAGGCTGAAACTCTTTGGAAAGGCTTTCTTCCATCTTATCGAATGTTGAATTTGATAATTTGAATAATTCAAAATTATTGAATTTTGGAGTGGTAATTAGAGGTATGGTGGGAATATGTCTGAGCACATTTGTGCTATCACTGCTAGCAAAGAGTGAAGATTTGCTCTTTCTCATATGAAATATTTTCCTCACAGTTACTTTAATGTGCAATCTGCAGTGCCTTCAGAGTTCACTCAAAACCCACTTACTGATTTCTAAAGCATTATCATAAGAAAGAAAAAAATCAAACCAGCGTGCCGCAAAATAGAAGGAGAGTTTCACCCACATGTTTCTGGTGATGCTCAGCAGCTTCCTCACATCTGTTTCTTTTGCTCTCTCTTTTTACTATCAAAATATGTATTTAAATCAGTAAAAACTGAGAATCAGCTTAAACCACATGTATATATTCACCAAAATAACAATATGCAAACAAAAAGTAAATGAATGAATACATTCATAGTTATCTATTTTGGTATACAAATAAAAGATTGACTGGTCAAAAATATCAATTTCTTGACAGACCTCACTGAGGGTGATTGGCTACTCAAGCATTTTAACAAAGCTAAATAAGGATTAAGATGCCTAATGTTAGATGTCTGCTTCTTTCACTCCTAGTATAGTTTCTCTTGTTTACCAAGGAGTTGCACAGACTGAGAGTGACGAGCTGGACCCAGCAGGGGAAGGAGGTCTGGTAAGCAAGATGTCATGGAGATCACATGGAGCTCCAGCAAAGAAACTGTTACAGAAAACTCCTGCCAAATCACAGATGGTAACCCGAAAGAAACAAATATACCTGCCTGCCTGACAGCAGCAGAGGCTATTATATATAATAGAAGTGTAGTATCAAATTTATACCACTGTCTAAATTTAATCAGGCAGCTGTGTGCTGGGCAACCCTGGTGTCGCAGGCCACTGTCTGCTGCATCGCTGTCTTGCTGTGGCCAGGTGCCTGGTGCGTCACCTGTTCCTCTGCTTCACATGAGGGCGGAAGAGCTGGTACATCATCAGTCCATCCCAAGCGCAACGTGTTGGCTTCCTAGCCTTCAAAGTCTTGCCTCCTTTGCTGTCAATATCTAGACTGGATTCTGGCTGGAAAGTTTAGATATAGTACTAAAACTAAGTACTTGGTCTTAAGACTAGATTGGTACTAGAGTATTATAGTCTAGTACTTCAGTTAAGTACCAAGCCGACAGTAAGGTTACCAAAAAGATGCACCCCATTTTGCCATTTTGAACCAGGAGCAAAGACCTCTCATCAGGCCCTTGAGACTAAGACCTCAGTGGCATTCAGAGGATGGGATTTCTGTCCCCATGGATGTAAGTTGTTGTTCATGAAGCAAGTTCTTTATATCCCTATAGGACTAATGTTTATATCTCCTCCACCACCCATGGCACTTTTAAAATGTTAAGAACTTAGAACTCCTTTCTATAAATATTGAGTATATAAAAAACCCAAAAGGCCTCTAAAGGAAATCTAATAGTAAAGTTTAAATAGATCCTGTGAACTATAATTTCTTCAGTATGCTGTTGGAAATAGGAAGGCTCATTTCTTTGAAATAATTCAAGACTTCAGCAGCTATCCTCTCGGGGCCTGGATCTCAGTGTACTCTCTAAAATAGAAAGGCACTCTCTGTTACCTCCAGCATGTTACTTTGGTGGACACTGTCACATGTCCACTAAGGGAGCTCAGGGTGGTTTCCTCAAAGGTCAGCCAAAATCTTCAAAAACACTTCATTAATTTATGCTACTTATGATATATGTTCCAAATCACGTAAAAAGTGAGATTTAGGGTCTAAGGATATGGGAGTGCAGTAGGAGATTGTTCTCCTATTACTGAATAAGCCTACTCTGGAGACGACGGAATTAGGTAGTTAGCTAATAAAGCTTCTCAGATCAAATGAACTTAGACACGGTACTCTGCTAATATGATGCTTTGGTTCCCAAGCCACTACCTCCGCGTAGCTCTGCAGCTTGGTACTTTCAGCTTACTCCATGTTACCTTGGAGATCTTTAACACTATGCTTTCTTGCACTGTATAGATGCGTGGTAAGTCACTGCAACACTTTGAAATCTTTTCCTTCTCATCTTTACCCTAAACGATGTATAGATTTATGCTACCTTATTATATACCACCCTCTTTGTGATCCTTACTAGAGAAAGCCTCTTTCTGAATACATGTTGTCTAGTTTCTTTAGACTGAATAATAAGATAAGTATTTGTTCAGCAAACTCTTCCTTCAAGTACTCAGACAGTTTCTTTATATGTGTGCACATACATTCACAGTGCTTTTGATTGGTTTGTGGCATATCTCAGAACAATTCTCTTCTGATGTTTACTATTGCTTGTCTGAGATCATCTTTGTTCCTGTGGTCTGCCAAAACTTAAATGAAAAGGCTTTTCCTGAAAAGCTTTGAAGATTGTTTGCCCTCTGGACCCCAGGGAAGGGCTGTACTCACTCAAATGGGGTGTTAATTTGAAGTTATTGTTCTGCTCTCTGCTCTTACCTGTTGTTTTTAGTTAGGTGTAGGAAATGGTTCAAGTTACATCCTCTGTGCTGGACAAGGGACCCCAAAACAGCCATGCTATTAACAAGCAATTGTTAACGCAGGAGATGGAACCAGCAGGGAGAGGGAGACTGAGCAGGCAACCAGCACTGGGATCCCTTGCACTGAGGCTAGGCAGGAGAGCTGATGCTACAGCTGTCTTTGCTGTGTTTGCTCTGTGCATGACAGAAGGATTTCAGTTCCTCAAGCTCTCAGTAAAAAAGCACTTCACAAAGCTCTTCACCATGTACAGCAGCTAGAATTATTATCCTTCGTTTTAGCAGCAGGTGTGCTTTGGAACTGTATGTGTTCCAAATAATAATATATTTGTTATTCCAGCTTAAATCTTTATCCCACTTTATACCTAGCCTTCTCATTTGGCCCCATATTTCCCTTTTGGTCTGCATCCAGAACCTCCTGAAGTCAATAGAAAGTCTGCTGTTGAATTCTGGTTGGCTTTGGCTTAAGCTTTAAAGGAATATATACACTTGCATGACTGTGTGGTTTATATTTTGATGAATTGCTTGTCATATTCCCTCAGATAATTCATGGCTTCTCTGGACAGATAAACCCAAATCTTGTGCAGTTGTCCCATCTTTTATAGGTATTATAATTTACAATATATCAATCATCATCTGGTTGTCATTAAGAAATGTACAGTAATATTGTAAAATTATATAAGACGAACATTACAGAGAACAAGCCTAGAGAGATTTGGTTAGCACTTAAAGTGTCCTACATGTATACAGTGACACATTTAGCAACAAGAATGTTTAAATCAGACTGTGTAATTATTCCGACTAGAAGTGGTGAATTTTCTGTCTTAGGATACTTTCCGTGCACTAAGATCTTCTGGAATTTCACCAGACTCTCTGTGCAGAGGTCATTCAGAAATCCAGTCAAGACTCTGGCCACGCATCTCACATAAGATTAGCAGAACCATGGCATGATTCATCTTTCCTGATTTTTGATGTCTGCAAAGGCTCAAAGGAATGAAAGAGGAACTTCTGGACATGATTATCCTAAAATATGTATCTAAAGTACATGAAATGATTCACATTATCTCTGTCTCAGTGAAATGGAACCTAGGGTGACTAGCACAGATATATAGGACAGTACCTAAAATCAGGCAGGATATATTTCATCCATAATTACATCAGCAGTGGCTGTGGACATTAAATTAGAGATGAGTAGAGATTTTGAGCTTGGCATGTCGTCTGAGACCGGACATTCCTTACCACAGCAGAAAGGAAGGATTTTCACATTTTTTTGGAACCCTATGTCTGGCAAGCGAGCAATTAAATGGACAGGAAAACAGTAAAACTTTCTTTGGGTGTAAATTATAACATCACTGGTGTGCAGCCTTCTGTTGCACCATTGAAACTGAAAACTGAGACTGAAGGAAAATTTGGTGAAAGGACCTCCCAAGCCCTTTGCTATACAGTGAGACGTTACACAAACAGCATCTATCAAGTCTTGTGAATATTTAAGTCAAATGCCAGCAAATGCTATTAATTTCAATAACTGTGTCTAAATAAACACTACAGAGTGATCCTGTGACTTATTTCTGCCTGGGATTAAGAAATGTTTTTAGCTGATTTTATCTTCTTCCTTTGAGCAGAGGGAATGAAATAGCAATTGTACCCAGGATGCCAGCATTTGTAGCTTTAATTCAATGGTGGGTTTCTAATCTAAAAAAAAGAGGGGGGGGGGGGAAGGGAGGGCTTTAATGAAAATGGCATTCACCCATAAACAGCATTATGAATGCCTCAGACACCGACAGGGAAAATAATCTCCTCAAATAATCACCTTAATAATGATTTTCATTAATCTTTGTTAAGAGCCTTTCTCTCTGATTGAGATGAAGAGGAACAGTAGGTAGTGCAAATTCAGAGCAATGCCGGGTACATTCAGTAGATGCAGCAAGGCTTTGCATTATAAAAGCCTGCTCTGATCTGCCATGTGTACAGAGAAACTGGCATGGTCCCTCTTAATAAGGGAGCAACACAAAGAACTTATATCAGAAAAAAGCCTGTGTTCTATTAGACGCTGCAGCATGGCTTCACTTACCACAGAAATTTTCCCTTGTAATTTTCTTTCTGAGTTTGGTGATTTGCAAGGTATAGGAAGAAAATATTCACTAACTGCATGACAGTTTTCGTGAGATTTGAACTTCTGACTCCTTGACTGTAAAGCATGATGCTTTCCACTGCTTCAGAGAGGCAGTGAGACTAATGCTGCTGCAGAGAGAAGCCCAATAGCTTCAATCGTGAAAGGCAGGACTGGGGAGTTGTAGGCTAAGAGGGCTTGATCCTTTGCTTTTGTCTTCACTGGCTTCTTCACTCTGATTTTGAATACAGAAAATTAAGGGTGTGTACGGGCTGAAGGGCCTGCCTATCAGGAGAGGAGACCCAACCCACAGCTTTCAATCATCTGATTTATTTATCAATAAAAGTACAGGTTCTTTCTTTGTCAAAGGCACTTCCTGGGATGCACAAGTAGATACTAAGCAGTACTTCTGGTTTCTAGGCTGGGCATGGCCAGCAAGTGCCTTCAGGGCCCTGACATCCTGTATTTATTTCTGTGCAGTACCATAAATACAGAGCAACTTGGGAATTACTTTAGAAGGCCACTGCTATAACTAGCTATGTGTATACTGGTAAACTAAACTTTGCCAGAAAAAGTTCCTGGGCACTGGAACTTGAGTGTCCCAGATCCTAAATTGCTAGGATGGTCCTTACCACAGTTTTGGCCTGTACTTACTCATGGTTAAGAACATATTGTTTGGAAATAAGCGGTGGCCAAAGACCACTTCCAACAGAAAGTCTGCATGTAGACACATGGTTCTGGAGGGTAAGTGCCAGTGGACTTAGTGAGAGTGCTCCTTTCCTTTCATAATTTTTTTCCAGCTAAACTTAATTTTCTCAAAGTTATTTTTTATGAACTTGTTTTGTAAAAAAAAGAACAGATAATTACTTTGCAGATTTATTAATTTCTAAAGATAATTTAATTTCTTCATTTAGGATTACATTTCTAGTACCTCTTTCTACCTAATAATTATTATGAAATTAATTTTTATCAGTTCTTAAGCCATATTGGTTCTTCTAGTGCATTTATTGCTGTTATTGCTTTCTGTGCTCTTTAGATGAGTGTGTGTGTGCACGCGCATGTGCGTGCATGTGTGATTGCGTGAAGAAATCTTTTGATCTTTTCTAGGCTATTTTATAAGATTTTACACAGTACTAAGACCCTGAAGGCAGGATCAGCAATACTTCTGACCTTCTGGAGAGATATTGCCTAGCCTGTTTTCTGAAACTTTCAGTGATGGAGATTTCATAGTCTCTCCAGCCAACTCTTTCTAAAGCTTCATGATCCTTACCTTTAAAAAGCTTCTTGCGCATCTGGTCTGAATCTGTCTTGTGGTTTAAAGCTGTGGAATTCCCTCTTTTCAACACAACTATTAACACTTACTGTCTTTCCTCATAGCCTGTTCCAGACTTCTAATCAGTTACATTGCTCTTCTTGGTCTGTCTCCATTTGATGTATTTTTGCTCATTTTTTGTTCATTTTGATTGGTTAATCTGTTTTTTGTCTTTTTTTTTTTTTTTAAGTTTCCCCATTGCAGAGACAGTCACTTTTGCTGAAAAATGTGTTTAACCTTCTTCTTCCACCTTCATGAAACCGTCCGCAAAGATAACATGACACGGATCTCTGCAATATGAATTATAGGGCTGGATGTTTGTGTAACACTCTGCCTTCTTCCCTTTTTGGATGCTTAAGGAGAGATAATGGAAACCAATGACAGAAGTGATAAGGTTTTCAAGAGGCAAAGGACCTCCTCTGTAAACTATTAAGATGCAAAACAATAGATGAGTGGAAAACCAAACCATTAGAATTGTCCTCTTGAACCAGTCCCCAAATGCCTGTTCTGCTGAGAGACCACAAGGATAGCTACTGCCAAGAAAATGCAGATTCCTTTTCGTGCGTAGGTCGCTGAGGGGTGAATATAAAGCAGTGAAAGATAAATCAGCACAGCTGAGTGTAGAAGTAAACACATTGCATATAACTTTTAGATGGTGAAGCTGTTTCTATGCAGTATTTTGCTTTTAGACTGCTTCTATGGGTGTCCTGGCAGTCACCACTGCGTGTCAATTTTGTAAGCCTCCCTATCCAATTCAAGCAGTTACACAAAGGTAGATCTTAAATAACAAACCATTTCAAGCTAATGAATGTAGAAATGTACAGGAAAATCTTCTAACAGTTTCTATAATATTATTTTCTTCATTATGTACCTCTAATCAGTATTATTTTGTATTCACAACAGATCTATCAGACAGATGTGCTGAAAGGACTGCTGCAGTATAAGCCTTTTGCTATGTAAATTCTTTGCCCTAACTTCTAACCATTTAAACATTAATTACAATCACATTCTGAATGTGTCAGTCCTTGTGAGGACAGGTCTGTGCTTTTATTATACCAGTTAGCTATTTTGGTTTTATAACTTTAAGATAAAACATCAGTCATTTAATTTCTGTGCTATACAATCAAACACATAAAGGCTTATCTGAAACTCCTGCTAATTGGCCCCTGTTAATTCACATAAAGGCACGTTTGATAACAGCTAGCATAAAGAGAAGAGAGTAAAATTTGAAGCTATGACTTGAACACTTCTGTATTAAATGACTCCTCAGATTAGGTGGTGTGTTCATTGAAGTGGAACCAGTTATACAGGGAGTGGGACCAAAGATTTTATCTCTGCAGAAAAAGGTAGAGTGAATAAACACATAATCATACTTCCATGGGCACCTTTCTGCCTTGAATATTTAGAATTCTGTGGTATTCTGATAGGCATAACCCTCCTATAAGGACAGACTGTGCATTTTGGTAATAAGGGATTTAGGACGAGAATGTGAACGTAAAGCTTAGCTGTGTGTTTGAAACATGCCTATACTGATCAGCATATATACAGATTTTTTGTTTTCTCAAACTCCATAAAAACAGAATCAAATTTTGCAGTTATTTTTGAGGACAGGATTTCCCAGATCACTTTGATCACTTCTATTTTTAATTTTTTTTCCTGCCAATTTGAGGTACCTCACAAGCACTGGCTGAAAATCAATCCTCTTTTAAGCTATAATTTGGCCCTTTGGTGGGCTCTCTTAAAAAATATTGCCCTTAATTTCTTGCCATTAGGCTGAGAATATTAAAAGTACTGTCTGTGATAGCCACCCATTAGAGATGAATCAACAGAACGTGTGATCTCCAAGCTGCGAGGAGGACTTCGTCTAGATAGGCATTACTCCGTTTGAAAGGTTATATAAAATGCTGCCTACTCTAATTTGTCTGCAATTAACAGAAAACATGAAAAACAGGGTGTGAGGTGCCTCACCTTGAGAAAAAAATAATTGCATAATCTTTGCCAAAGCGTTAGAAACCTTAATAAGGGAAGCATTGTTTTCCTTGATAAGTAAATGATAAGTAGTTGTACAGTGCAGCCTGAGCTGAGAATCATATCGTTTCTTCAACCGGAACCGCATGCAGCAGGAATTTATTAATGTTCCAGTGCTCTGCAACCTGAACACCAGCTTTGAAATAGGTTAAATGTAGCACGGCGTGTATAACATTAAGTGTGGCAATTAAAACATCTCCGCATCCTATTCCTGATCAAAAATGACTGTCGCTATATATACACGCTGCTGTCGTTAATGTTTCCGCCCTTGAACTTGTAGTTGGCTGTGTGTGATGCCCTGTCAATTAAGTGCAATTACACTTATGTTCCCTCATTTGGTGAGCTTGCCAATTTATGGTTCAGTTGCTGGAGACGCGGAGGAAATAGGACCACATTGCTCCTGCTGATGAGATTCGGAGAAGAAAAATATCATATGAAACATGTACAGTTAGACAACTTTATCTTCTTTAGTATAAAAAGAGAATAAGAAAATCCCAATATTTTATGAAAATGCTAGTGGGGCTTTTTCTCAGTCTAATAAAAAGCTTCATCTGCCAAAACCTGTGTCTGTGGGGCAAGAATTTTGAAAACACACTATTGCAAAAAGGATAAGATGCTGGTAGCTGCATGTTTGTCTGCCTGTCTTCGATACCCCAATGTTAGGAGAGCACTTACACATTTAAAATGGAAGAGAAGTACATTTTCCAACTTTTGACAGTACATGAAGTCCATTAAAATGGACTTTCTTAAAGTCTTCATCAATAAACACTCTCTTAGCTATACAGAAAAGGCTGTGTGCTATGAAGGAGGTCATGCTAAGAGAGAAAAGAGGGCAGGTGTGAGACACTGGGAGGAAAGTGATAGCTCAGGGGAGAGGAGGAGGAAGAGAAGGAGGAGGATGGTGCTTCTGTGGAGGAGGTGGAGAGCATGAAAAGCAAGAGGGTGGATAAAGTACTCCCCACTGGCTGGAAGGTGGTAAAGGAGAAAGGTGCATGTGGAGCTCTTTGGGTGTGTACCCTCCATGAACAGGAGTCCCAACACCCAAATTTAGAGGTAATAAGTGCCAAAATTGGATCATCTTGTCTCAATGGCTAGGGAACTCTGTGTCAGAGAAGTCCTGACTTCTAACCCTGTTCAGGATACCAGATTACGTATATTTATTCAACACAGTGATTTTGAGTGGGATTCATCTCACTGAACTTTGGATAACTGAATGTTATATGTTATATATATGTATATGTTATATATATGTATATATGTTATATATATGTGTGTGTGTGTGTATATATATATATATATATATTCACTCCTGTTGTGGTCACCCTCAACTCCCCTCACAGCCATGAAAAAATGACACTTTCTGACCCTCCTGAGTGTGACCACAGGTAGCCACTTAAAAAAGGTCAGACGAACTATGCCTTATGCAAACCCATTTCCCTTCACTGAGAGGAAAGGGGGCTAAACTGGAGGTGTCTTCTTGTTTGGATAGGTGAGATGAATCATGCTGCTGAGATCAGCTCTGTTTCACAGCAAGTTATATTGGAAATATCTCTATTTGAAATACAGGAGCACAATCCTGAATATGATGAGAGTCGGAGATATTAACTTCCAGAGCTTGTTTCTCCAGATATGCAATGATATACACAATAACTTCCTTTACAAGCTATTTGGAAGACGTTAATAACTAGTGAGTTTTGTCACATCTCTTTTGAAGCATATTTCAAGGCTTGTTTTAGTAACCTCCCAATTTTTCTGCCTTTGACCCTGTTTTAAGGATTACAGTCCTACTTCTATTGATGTTTCCAGGCTTGCAATCTCAAGACTGAAAATCACCAACTTCTTATCTTCTGTTCATGCAACTAATATTTCAGCTTTTGCTGTCCATAATAACACATGCAGAAAAATGCCAAACAGGCTGTGCTGTTGAAAACAAAAATCCCTCAGTTAAATTTGGACCTTGCTACTACAAACATCGAAATGTTTGTCTGTTACAAGCTAAGGCTACAAATAACTGTAGGCAGGATGGATATCTTAGTCATATTTTTTTTTATGATGAGAATTTCTGTCAGCTGTAGTTTTTGTGTTATCAACATCTGTCACTGAGGGCTAGGCTAAGATCCATAAATGTTTCAAGTAAAAAGAAACACATTTTCCTTCTAAAAATCAGAATGTACCAAGCTGTTGTTTGGCACTTAACCCCACATTTAAAGCAATCTTCTCATAACAGCTCAAGAAAGATGTTTATTTTCTATTTTTTTTTTAATTCCAACTATCATGTCAGGTCTATTGCTACGTCTGATAGCTGTGATTTTCTCCATGTAAGTGACTAGGATGTCAATGTCAGTACTATCATTAATTTGCTTTCTTAGAGTATAGTGCTACATGTTGTCTAGGTACACGATAAGTTTTCTTAATATGCTATAAGGAGTTTATTTGCTACTTTCAGCGACTGAGGAATTCATGAAGTAGCAGTACAGACTTGCACCTCTTGTTGCATGATTCATAGAATCATAGAATCAGTAATGTTGGAAGGGACCTCTGGAGATCATCTAGTCCAACCTCCCCGCTCAGCAGGGTCACCTAGAGCATGTTAGACAGGGTTGCATCCAGGCAGGTCTTGAAGATCTCCAGAGGAGGAGACTCCACAACCTCCCTGGGCAACCTGGTCCAGTGCTCTGTCACTCTTACAGGGAAGAAAAATTCCCTCATGCTCAGGTGGAACTTCCTGTGCTTCAATTTCTGCCCATTGCCTCTTGTCCTGTCACATGGGACAACTGAAAAGAGTTTGTCCCCGTCCCCTTGACACCCTCCCTTCAGGTACTTGTACGCATTTGATAAGATCCCCCCTCAGTCTTCTCTTCCCCATGCTGAAGAGGCCCAGCTCTCGCAGCCGTTCCTCATAGGGCAGGTGCTCCAGCCCTCTGATCATCTTCGTAGCCCTATGCTGGACTCTCTCCTCTGAGGAGCTGCTATGTTATGTCTGGTGCTACCATATCTGCTACTTTCAAGAAGAAAGCATCAGGAGATCCAATGCCCTAATCCAATGCACTGATCATATTCGTTCTTACTTGTTGATCTCTTTTGTTAATCTCTTTGTTTGCCATTATCCTTGTCTGCCGGCAGGAAAAAAAAAAAAAAAAAAAAAAGCTAGTGATTATTCTGTAGACCATTTTGTTCCTGAAGAGTCTAGTAATGACCATCTAGTTATAGGAGTTAACAACAACATCAGGAGGAGATAGAGCCTCTTGAGGATTTTTGTTGATGCTTTTTTTTGTGTGTGTGTGTTTCAAATGTTCTATCTAACTTCTACAGATTTTGTCCTTCTATCAATCATAATTCTGTCTAGAACAGAGCAAAGTTGTTCAGATGCTGTCTCCATTTGCCAAAGACTTACACTGCAGAAACTCCCGGAATTCATCTAATTCCTCATCCAGGTGATTGTTATGCTTCCAGATGTAAGTTTCCTGGAGAACAGACCGAGCACACTGGGCCAAATTCCTCAGCTGAGCAGGCTCTATTTGAGGAAAATCAGAGTACTTGATTATGAGACCCATATCTTCCATTTCAATAGATATCTATAAGTTAAGACTTGAGGACAGGTTGTGTTCACTCAAAATTTAGAGTGCTGATCCCCTAGAACTCCCTACGAGTGCTTTTTTTCTGTCATACATGAAGGAAATTTTCATAAACTTCTATTCATTCCTCCCTGTGATGTCTTCAGTGGCACTGAATTCTGATATGTTGGGTTGCTGGCAACGAAGCAATAAGAACCTGTATATAATAACAGCATAATGGCAATGAAATAGGAAGAAACTATAATTTTTAGCATTTGTTTCAACTGAGAAATGGACAGACTTGGACTGTTCGATTAACTGGAAGTGCACATAGACATACCAGAGCACCTGTGCTCCATGGTACAAACTGACATGACCTGAAGTAGCTGATTTTTAGAAGGGATATAAAATCAAATTTTGTTAATTCAGATTCACTACCATGGTAAAGCAAGATGACTTATGTTCAGCTTTTGCCTTTTTACTCCTGTACCTGTGTTCCTAACCCGTTATGCATGATTGTACCTCACAAACTGAGATTTCTCACAGTGCGAGGGAAGATGGTGCTACTGGTTAATTAGTATGCCTTATATGTAAATGTTATTTTCATTATCTTAATTTGCTTGTTTCCATATCAGTTAAGAAATGTAAGCCACAGACTCATAGAAATAGAGCAGTAGAACACAAAGCATGTAAAAGTCAGTGATATTTATGTATGCAATTTCTTTAAAGGCTGGAAGAACACATTTGCAAGTCTATAAAAAGTGCAACTTTCCTGAAAAATGCACCCCTACTCAAAGAATACATTATAACAGGCAAGAAAGCCTCCAGAACTGGAGAGAGGAGATCCACCAAGAGATGGAGTCTGACCAGCACTAAACCTGGACATAATACTTACTTCTTGCCTGGAAGTATCTTCTAGAAATGTAGAACTTCAGTTCTTAAAACACCCATCTCCCGGTCTTGACAGGGATTATGGTCTTCTAACTTCAGGAGTCTAAAAGTCAGGCATCTGTTCTGAACTAGCCATCTCATTTCCTTTTATGATTTATGGAGAGAGATCATCAAGGTGGTGATTCATTCCTCTTATCTCAACCTAGCATGAATCATTCTTTCTCCATCTCTGTAAATTATTTTCTCTATTATGTGAGAGTATTGAGAACTGGCTGAAAGGCAGAGCTCAGAGGGTCGTCGTAAGAGGCGTGGAGTCTAGTTGGAGGCCTGTGGCTAGTGGTGTCCCCCAGGACTCAGGACTGGGTCCCACCCTGTTCAACTTCTTCATCAATGACCTGGATGAGGGGACAGAGTGCCTCCTCAGCAACTTTGCTGATGATCCCAAACTGGGAGGAGTGGCTGACACACCACAGGGCTGTGCTGCCATTCAGAGAGACCTGACCAGGCTGGAGAGCTGGGCAGAGAGGAACCTCCTGAGGTTCAACAAGGGCAAGTGCAGAGTCCTGCACCTAGGGAGAAATAACACTAGGTACCAGTCCAAGCTGGGGGCTGACCTTGTGGAGAGCAGCTCTGCAGAGAAGGAGCTGGGAGTGCTGGTGGATGACAAGCTGACCATGAGCCAGCAATGTGCTCTTGTGGCCAAGAAGGCCAATGGTCTCCTGGGCTGCATCAGGAAGAGTGTTGCCAGTAGGTGGAGGGAGGTGATCCTGCCCCTCTCCTCAGCCCTGGGGAGGCCTCATCTCCAGTCATGGGTCCAGTTCTGGGCTCCCCAGGACAGGACACACGTGGAGCTACTGGAGAGAGTGCAGTGTCCAGGCTACAAATATGATGAGAGGGCTGGAGCACCTGCCCTATGAGGAATGGCTGCGAGAGCTGGGCCTGTTCAGCATGGGGAAGAGAAGCCTGAGGGGGGATCTTATCAATGTGTATAAGTACCTGAAGGGAGAGTGTGAAGGGGACGGGGACAAACTCTTTTCAGTTGTCCCGTGTGACAGGACAAGAGGCAATGGACAGAAATTGAAGCACAGGAAGTTCTGCCTGACCGTGAGGGGGAATTTCTTCCCTGTGAGAGTGACGGAGCACTGGACCAGGTTGTGGAGTCTCCTTCTCTGGAGAGATTCAAGACCCGCCTGGATACAACCCTGTCTACCACGCTCTAGGTGATTCTGCTTGAGTAGGGGGGTTGGACTAGATGAGCTCCAGAGGTCCCTTCCAACCTTACCGATTCTATGATTCTCCTTACATTATAAAACACTTCTAGCTGCTTTTCTTTAAGATGTGTAAAAGCCAGGGATTGCCACCACCCAGAAGTCATTAACTGACACAAATTTAAGCAAAAATCCCCACTCTGTTGATGGTACCAACTCCAATGCTTCAGTGAGAAGGCATGGTACTGCTATTGCTGCGGAAAGACCACTAGATGGTGTGACATAAAGGTGCAAGAGAAGGTGATTCAAAATGGGTGTTCAGTGGTCAGGAGGAGATGTCAAGGATGCTTCTAGTTCCAGAGAAAACTGCAAGGGTACCTGACCTTGTAATTTCTAAGTTAAAGCAATTAGAGTGAAGAAGAGAAGAGGTTAAGCCTACGATCTGTGCTCTGCTTTTGGATCTTCCTTCAGACTTTTTAGGTAAGGAAATAAGAGGTTTCCATACAAAGAATATATTATTCTCTTAGCCTTTTTCATAGAACCCCCTTCTCTTGGGTCCTCTCTTTACTCTCTGGTGTCTTCCTCTCTCACAGCATAGGAATTCTACTTCCCAGCATATGCAAGAAATAAATATCACACGTGCAATATTCATGCCATTCAAAAAAAAAGGACAAATTTCCTTTCTTCATTCCAGATAATTTTTGTAAGGATTTTCTTCCCATATCAGCAATCAGAAAATGTCCTGTCTTCTCTCTAATTAATGATCACTCTTTTCAGGCATTGCATATGTCTTCACATATGGCTCATTACCCTTAAGACAGAAACAATGTAAGAGTTAAAGGTTTATTTCACAGGGTGCTTTGGGCAACCATGAAGGATGAAGTCATTAAAAATACCTTTAACTAAAGTGAGAGCTGCTGCACAGCCTCCTATTTTGCTGCTTTTACAATATTATGGGGTGGTTATAACTCCTGAATCAGGTTTATTAGCTTCTGTTTATGGTAGAATTTGCCTGGAGTAGAAGAAAATAGAAACAATAGTAATAAAGCATGTGTATATTGCCCAGGTTCTAAGGAATTTAGTGTTTTTTTCTTTTTTTGCAAACTGTTTATAAATAAAGTAAATTAATCAGAAATGTGTCTGTATGTTTACTGATGAGCTGGAAGTTCTTACATGAAAATCTAGGACACTAGGTTAATGCAAGAACTAGAGAAATCAAAGCAGGCATTAAAGAGTAAAGGTAAAGTATACTCTTTTTCTAGAATTTACAAAATTTATTTACACTATTTTCTCATCTTTTCCTTCTTTGTTTATTTAGTTTGATAGTTAGTAGTTAATTTCCATTTCTTAAGTATATTTAACTGAAATAAGTACAATAATGAATCACAGAATCGATAAGGTTGGAAGGGACCTCTGGAGCTCATCTAGTCCAACCTCTCTGCTCAGCAGGGTCACCTGCTGAGCATGTTAGACAGGGTTGCATCCAGGTGGGCCTTGAATCTCTTCAGAGAAGGAGACTCCACAACCTCTCTGGGCAACCTGGTCCAGTGCTCCGTAAATGTATATCCCATAGTTAATAGATGTACTTCTTGGCATACCTAGGGTGGATATTGCTACTTTTGTTGCATACTGTCTTAATTAAAGCCACTGCAGTGACCTTACAATTAAAGTTTGTTCTGAGAACAGTCTATCCAACATCCCATTTGATAAGTTCAACTGTTTGCAGAGTTGTATCCATTAATAAAATGAGTACTCTATTTTTGCTTTTTGCCAATATCTCTGAGCTCTGCAGGCCCCATGAAGGTACGAGGATGGTCACTTAGGTTAGAATGCATCTTGTATAGTCCTCTTGCTCTAGCAATTTCGGAATGTCTTCCAACTAGGGTTCATTTTCATTAAGACAGACTTAACTAGTCTTTCTGTCATAGTGTTTGCCTGTCCACCCTTCTCCAGAGGCAGAAGCATGGGAAATGGTGTGTCTTGTTACAGTACTTTTCCTTTAAAAAACTTTTGTATTTCTGTGCATGAAATACAATAAGTTGAAGACATGTTTCTTCTTCCTGGAACAGAAGATTGCAAAATTTCAGATAGTCTTTGTTCTGGGGACCTGAGTACAGGTAGCAGAAAGTATTGCCTTTGTCTTTGGAGAGCTCCGTTTGGCCAGTACAGCATTATTGTGAACCTTGGTGTTCGTTATAAAGCTGTCAGATCCTCTAGGTCTCCATCCTGGAAGATGTTAAAAAAAGAAAAAAAAAAAAATAATAAAAAAAAGAGAGAGAGAGAGAGATCTTCAACTTGAATTATGTTTAATGGAAGAGCAAAAATATGTTTGATTTATTGATAGAGATGGAGATGATCTATCCATGGTCCCATTTCCTTTTCTGAGTCTGAATCTGGATTATACTGAGTTTGAGATGAATGTGACTTATTTTAAAGTCAGTGAGTCTGTATATCTGACTCATCATATCCCAGATGCAGGTTGGATTATTATGTTTTAAAGAAGAAAGAAAAGTTTCTAATGTGGTTGATGCATTAGCTATTTTGATCAGATGTTTACACATGAGAAGTTGAAGTACTCACTGGAGTTCTGGAAATACTGAAAGTTTCATGCTCAGTTATATTACACTAGTGCAGTACTTCCGAGAAAAAATTGGGCATGAATAATGATTGTCTCATCGTGTTTCAGGATGAGCCAGAATCTCCTATATAAAGAAGTCTGATAAAATTCTGTAGACAGAGTTTCATAATATCTATAATATCAGTCAGGAATCCATGAGTGTTCCATGCCTATCAAAAGATTTGATGATTTTTCTGGCATATATTTTTAGTAAGGCAGGTTGCATTACTGCTGCAGATGCTCACCTGCGTCAACCCTCTTTTACTGAGGCTCAGCTTTAGACATTCTCGTCACTTGCTGGCATCTAACCAGTGGCCCTTTCAGGAATGATGGTGTAGCTTGCAGTATCAGAGAGAACTGGACATTGTGTATCTCCACTGAAGGAGAGCCAGATTCTTGTAGGGAAAGACCTCATTGGAAATGACAAGAAGAGTATGAAAATTTTTTGTGAATTGTAAGAGACCTCTATCTATCATCTTTTCCAGTCAAAACTGAAATACTGAAAGTTGCAGAGGTGTCAAGAGAAATGCATTTGTGCATTGACTTTATAGGATCTTCCATATGCAGTTCTTCTGGTCCTAGTCTGCATCCAAATTATATCGAGCCTGGAATTGCATCATAATTGGTTATGGCTATAAGTATATCCCACTTGGATGTCTTGAGTTTCTTGGATTACATTATATTTTAAGTTTTTTTCTTCAAATGCTGCCTTGATTGATTCAACTGAGGGTCATGTCAGTTGTTCACAGTTTTTTGTGAAGCACGAAATGCTTGGTAGAGCTCATTTCATCAGTCCTGAGTGTTTACAGTTCTTGGATGTACTGAAGACTGAGAGTGGAGGTGGGCTCTTGGCTAATGGACATAAGCAAAGCGTGCTGGTGCTGTGTGAGAAGGCTTTTCAAATGTACACCATTTTTAATGAAGGAGCATAATTCACTGCAGTAGCTTTACCCTGTTCTGCAGAGAGTTGTAGGCACTACAGCAGGATTGATGAAGCAGTTTAGCACCCTAGATAGCTCCTTGGAGACTCATTTGGCAGCTTCAGCAGAGGCTGACAGAAAGGTTGTAGGCCAGCAACAGAGCTTTAACAATGCAGCTTTAAAGAATGTATTATACTTCATCTTACTGTTCCTTTAGCCAAGGCCTTCAGGAAAATATTTGATGAGCAAAAAGGTCTTGTTTAGGAATCAGCATTATATAAGAATAATGATTTATTGTCATGCAGTGAGAGCAGCATTAGCTTTTCACATGATGTTGCACTTACTTTTTGGAATCCAGCTCCACTGAACTGGAATAATTTCTTTGCCAGAAACTGGAAGGTCTCTTGCAGGTGTTCAAGACATTAAGTATATTATGATGTTCTCACAACTGGCATCTAAACCGGAAAGCAAGCTGGCCAGATGTAAAAGTTGAATCAGAAGTAATAGATGACAGTCCCATGGAAGCAAAACAGTTTTGGTAATCTGAGTATTTGTGGTTTTGTTGAACTCTATATTCAAGGTAGTTCAATCATTCAATCTCTCAGAAAAACTAGACAGGAGTATGTCATCATCATGATAAAAAAAGACATCAGTGGGCTCTTGCATGTGTCATTAATATTAAGCAATTTGTAAATAGGTAAGGTATCAGTGTTAGTTTTTTAGACGGTCCAGTATTTTGACTGACTAAAATTCAACTAAATGCTCTTATGTGAGACACTTCTCCAATATATATCTAATGAGTTTCCTTACTCTGTGATGACCTGGCAACCTGCAGACGGATGGAAGAAAACAGTTGAGAATTCACCTCAATTGGTGAGTTTTCAGAGATGAAGACTATACTGACCGCTTCATCACTGATAAGTTCCTTAGTATTTCTAGCAGCTTTTCTTATATCTATGGGCTGTGGTTTTACCTAACATTCTTCTGGTTTAGAAGCTGTGCTCTTGTGCAGTGGACAGAAATTAGATGTCTGTAACCTAGCTTTTTATATCCAATTACTTCAAATTGACCTGTGATAGGCAAGGAAATTAATTTGGCAGTTGGAGATTGTTGTCTAGAGAACGCAATGTCCATCCTAGACATCATGAAAAAGCATGGCTGCTTGTGTACACTTATTGAGCCTGCGGAACAGGCAGAACTAGAATAATGGATTTTTGGAGTACCAGTGAGTGTACTGCAGATATAATGATATAAAAGCAGTGAAATCAATTATGCCGGTTACAACAGGTAGAATAAACTCCGCAACAGGTATCAGTCAGCACAGATACTAATGTCTTTGAAATATGCTCTCTTGATTGTCATGACATCCTCTTGTTTTGCAAGGGCAGTGGAGAGAAAAGACAGCAATACTCAGTATTTAGTCTCGTCTCAGATCTCAAAACTGATGATCAGTAGCTGATATCAAAGGTGGAAGAGCATGGATGGAAGCTAAGTAATTTTGCTGTCTTGCTCCTGGTAGTATTTCCTACATGAAAGTAATTCATGGCTGTTACACAACTGCACTGAGCTACAGCTATACAAAACCTCTTCCTTTGGCTTGCAGAACTTTTGTTGTTGAACGTGATGTAGAGAGAGAAAAGGGATCAGGGTAGTTTTTGGCTTCTTAATTTCTAGAGAAGGCTACTAGAAAAAAAGTGGAGTCTAGGAAAATCATTGTTGGGTACTTGTAACCTTAATACCCACTATTTTTTAAGGTAAAAATGACAGGTAAGAACGTTTTATTTCATAGTATATTAAGATTTATATTTGGTACTCTGTCTCTATAGGCTGATTGCCAGAGCTTATAATATGCCAAAAACTGCCCACAAACATTCAACACCAGTAAGGTCAAGCATACTGTACCTGAATCTGACATATGCGGAGGTTTTGTGAGAATATTTGTCAAACTTAGATCCTCATTAACACTTGCAGCTAGACACTGTAAAGGGGCAATTTCATTATAAAAGAGTCAGGGGGATTGTTCATTACAAAAGCAAGATCTCCAAAAAGCAAGGTGGTGCTGAGGACAGTGAAGACATGGAATACAAGGAATAATCAAAAAGTGTCACATTGTTCAGATGAGACTGCAGCGGTGTCCAGAGATAATCTTGGTGCAAGATCAAGCTCAAGTTACTCTAGGAGAAGACAGCCTAAAGTAAATTTTAGAGGTTCTGTAGACAGAAAGTCAATTCAGTGAAAGATGGATTATGAACTGGGTTTTGGGGCATGTTTACCTGTTTCTTTGTTTTCTGCTGTTGTATTTTGGGGGGCTGGAAGAACAGGGTGCTGTTATAAGCTGAGTTCTCTCCTTGGAAACAGCAGTCAGCTGTGGAAAAGCTACACACAGAAGTAAACCCACAATTGGTTTTCTTCTAATTGAGTGTTAATAAGAGATACACCATTCTAATGAGAAGGTGAAGATAGAGTCCTCTAATAAATGTGTTGTAGTTGTGATAATGAGGAGCTATTAGTATATTTCTTGATAACAATTAGTCTGCTGATTGGTTTGTATTCCCCCTGCACTATCAGCACTTTTATATATCAATACAATGTTGATTTAACTTTGAGTATTCCTACATATCTTTTTCAGCTGCTTAGCTGAGAAATAATTGTATTGACTTAGTAATGTTATGCTTAGCAAGCACGCTACATTTATATATTTTATACCTTGCCCTGCTTTATTCCTCCACAGTAATAGGGCATGAAGGCTGCAGAACTAAGCATTCAAAAATCAAGTAGCGCTCAGTCAAATTTAACTTTAGAGAGTTGATCTGGCTTGTTGAATATGATGAAATGTAGTAGAAAGCATACAGAAGAGGTGTACCTGTAGGACAAAAGAACAGATTTCCACATAGCTTGAAATCAGACATTGTTTCTTTTGTTTAGCACGGATGCTGCCAGGATCGCCCCACAGCACAGAGTGGCATCTAGTGGCTGCAAATACAGTACAAATAAATGTTTTAGTACAGTTCAAATCCTCTGTGCCATGAAATTTCTTTAATTATGTTATCACAGCTCTGCACAGCTGTTAATTAATCAGTGCTTAATCCCTGTTTTGCACTGCACCCAAAATGCAGAGGAGGAAACTGCCCTCTACCCAATCAACAGTATGCTATCTGATTTGCAACCAGGGCTGATTCACTAATCATTTTCTTCCAAGTTTCCTAAAAATGCACTCTTGACGTGAAAGGGTGCTACCTCTCGAACAACACAAATATTTGCAAAACCTACAAAGAATATTTTAAAAATAAATGAAATAGCAGGAACACTAATAGACATTATTGTTGCTACTGAAAAATACAACCCAAAAGCAACACTCAAGCTCTGGCTTTATCTTTATATGCATTTTGTGCATATCCATTGACTTTGACAGACCTGTGCCAATTAAAATTAGCCCTGAATTTAGCCCTCTTGTCTCTTGCATTCATGAAATAGAGCACGTCTTACTGTATTCAACTATCCTCATTGATGTACCTGATACAATAATAGAAACATAAAAATATTTGGGAAAAGCATATAAGCTATCATTTGGGAATGCAAATCACATTGAATTAATTTGAGCGTTGGAAATTTATTTCTCCTCCCACAGTCGATTTACTTCCCCAAATTTGAGTTACAAGCAGCTTGGGATCTTTAGTATTATAAATGATCAGCACTTTGAATTTTATAGCACAGTATGTCAAGATACTTTCTGAACTTTCATCATTACAGGGCTTGAGTATGTCTTGAAGAAATAAAGAATAATAGTAAGATCTCATCTCATACTGTCCACTTTCTGCAAAATTCCAGAGGAAGTTGTTAGCCACATGACAAGCTCCCAGTTCAATTCTGCATCAGGGAGCATCATCATTTGCAAGGTGGTCAGCACTGAGCTGGAGGCATTGTGTGTTCTCACCTGCAGCACACTTCATTATTTTATTTCTTTCCCTGTTTCTTGTTTGAAGGACACTTATTTGTCACTCAATTGGACGTGATGAACAGTTTAACCCTCCTGTCTGCTCTGTTGCCCAGTTTGAGCTCAAACCAAGTGACCAAAAGAAGCAGCACTGCTTTCCAGTGGATCCCTTCCAGTTCGGAAGAGTAGCCTCTCCGGATGGACATTTTCTATATCACTGGCACCTGCTCTGTACAGATGCCCAAGCAGTAACAGGCTGCAACATTTACAACCTTTGCACAATATTCGTACTGCTTTGCTGCAGTTTCTGCAGCCTGGGTTATGAAAGGACACCATCTGCTGCCACAACTGCTTCCCTAGAGAGGCTTTGTGCAGGTTGCGCACGACCACTTTTTTTGTTTTAAAAAGACATTGCAGTTCATTACGTTTGTATTTTGCATGCCTTTAAGGGCATAAAATGAAGCAAGGCAGATGAGAGAGGACACATTATTTTGGGCCACCCTGCTCTGTGAAGTGTGGGAATTCCCACTGGCACGCAAGTAGTAACAGCTTCCTTGTCTAGACTCTGGCATGAAGTCATCACTGACATTATCAGCCTAAGTTGTTTAAAATTGAAGCAGGCTTGGACAATACAGTCCTTAATGGGACTATTGGTGACTCATCATCTGCACAGAGTAATCTGAGGTTGATAGAATGATAATTTCTTTTATTAGCAGCAGAAAAATGCATACCATTCACAAGGGACTTTGCAAAAAATGGAAGTACAAAGTCAGTTGAAATAACTATACTCATCAGTTCTATTTAAAGCTCCTATGCTGATTTCACCATTTTCTTTTGAAAAATTAAGAGCATGCTGAAATTTGCATTTAATTTTACATCAAGGAGATGTAGGTGCTATGCGCTATATGGGTCTTAGTCAACAGGTGGATCTACTTTGCAATTTATACTATACCATAGAGATATGTGGGTCACATTACACAGCTAAGAGTTAGATACATGTGAAACTATTTCTCTGCTTCATTGCTGAGTGCAACATGGACAAAATCTGTAGGAAAGTCTGACTGTTGAATTTGCTGGGTCATAAATTAATTTGAGTAGGAGAAATTTTTGTTCTTTGGAAAATGTTTGGCGCTTAGGAAGTAGGCCAAGAAAAATAATAAGTGAGTTAAGTAAAGAATATTCCATGTCCATCATAGAAATAATATACCCATTCAATATACTACATGTAAAAATTCACATCTACTCAACATAGAACATGTCTAACCTCTACTCTAGCTTTTGTTTCCATTGTCTGAGTGATACCAGTGGAGCAATTCTTGTTTTTATCCTTGTGAAAATGGTTTCCCCAGTCACACTCAGCTGAGATGTTCATGTTCCAGCTACACAGCTTAGGCATGCTGCCAGACATGCTCTCCTAAAAGTTTTAATATTTGAGCAGTTAAAATATGACTATACTGACATGTATTGTTTTTCTATAAGAAGTCTCCAAGTTCGCTGGTATTGTTTCTGCTCTGCAAGTATTGTTCCAATGTATGAATACCTTGTTATGCCAAAATATTTAAATTAAGTACTGTGTTCAGATTCAACTCTCCTCTTGCACAAAACCAAAAACTCTAGAGTTGATTATCTCTTTCTTAAATGAGTTTTATTCAACTGATTTACATGGGGTACTCCTAACCTGCCTCTGTGTAGTCAAATTGTCCCTCAAGTACTTTTTGTTAATTCATCTGAGGTATATGGACATCTTTGATGTCAATTCAGCCACTCCCTATTCATTGGCTGCAGTTTCAAGAGTGCTTTACACAAGTCTAGTATGCTTCCTGAGAGACTAGTTCAAAATGGACAAACACGTCATTCCATCAGGATGTTTTTATTTGATATTTTGTTATCAGCCTAAATGTTCCCTCTGAAAATGTTCCATCTCACTTATAAGGTACTTCAGCAAAATGCAATTGCATTGATATGAATCATTTCATGGAAAGAGGAGGGAGGTTTTGTGGGTATTTTATTCTGAAGTTGCACACTCCTACATAGTGACTTTCATAACCTCCTTTCTGTTCTTCAGAAAGACCAAAAACTAGGAAATGGGTGAAATGCTTCCTGCAAAAATCTCATTCAGTGTTTTCAGTAATGGTTATGGGTTGCTACTAAGTGGTGCTTCAAATACATTAGCCTGCCTGATGTTGTTAATCTTTCTCCATATCTGTGGAAGCTTTGAGGATGACTTCCTGTGCCTGCTTCCAGTTGTGCCTGTTACTTTTTTGAGTCAATGTGTGAATTTCCCTTTGTTCACCCTTATCGGAGTCAGTAAAGGATGGATATACTGTACGTCATTAAAAAGACTAAGGAAAATGTCATGTTGCAGTGCTGAGCTGAAAACTCAGTACAAATACAAAACATTGAGAAGATCAAGCTACACGAAGATTAAATCAGCAGATAGCTGCTGTGAGGTTATAGGCTGAGCTGTGCAGTTATAGTAATTGAAATAGATCTTTCCTTTGCAATTTTTCTTTCTGGACCTATAGAGGCTCTGAAGCCAGACTATTCCTCAAAATATCTTTTTCTTAACTTTCCATTCTTGTGTGCAGTGTTCCCATCTTGGCTTACTCTCCTTCTTGTTGCATGTCCCATTCTTAAGTGGGAGAAAGAAGGCCAATGAAAATGGAAAAATTGGAAGTTATCATTAGAAAATAATAACTTGGAATAATGAAGAAGCAGGGAAGGGGAGATGGGGCATACTTGCAAAATCAGAGTTGGAGGAACAATTTATTTCATTTTTCCTTTAACAAGATCAAGAAAATAATGAGGTGATATGCTGTGGTTCTTCCCATAAATCATGCTATTTAGCCAAGGATCTACTCAAGTGATATTACTGAGGAGTTTGTCTCATTAAATTTGTCCCTCAATTGCCGATTTTTGCAAGAAAGTCCATTCCTTGGTGTTCTCATCACCTTAGGAGAGTACAGGAAAATTCTGTGTCTCCCTGAGAAGTGTGGAAAACCTGCTGGGAGAAACATCTTTGCTTTCTCTTGCCCTTGATGGATTGGTAGCATAAGCATCTGGTAGGAAAGGACTTATTCTCTGTTCTGGAGTGCTTTGTCTGCTCCCACATTCCTTGTATGTTAGGTCAGGGATGGTGACAGTTTGAAGCCATTAACATGGTAAGGGCTACCTTGTGACACCAAGACTCGGGTTACTTATTCTGTCACCACAGAGGTACGTCTCAGTGGAGGTATTGAGGACTATACTGCCAGTGTCAGGGTATTTGAACGTGTATCCTGCTGCTTAAGCAATAAATCGCTTTTAAGAATCTTTAGTATATAAGAGTCCTCTTACTCCCTTTGGTAAGCAGGTATTCACATGGATCAATGAGATCATCAATGAAAAATTACTAATTGAAACCAACAAGAGATTTTCAATCAGGGGCTAGATGTTCAGAATTTAGTTTTCAAAAAGGGTATCAGGACACACCTATGGTATAAAATCCAGAACAAAATTTATGTGAACAGTGAAACCACACACTAGACCTAATCACAGTAATTAGACAGGAGTAAGGAAGACAAATACTGATTCTGAATATTTATTTTAGTCTAAATGCAAAGATATCTCTTTGATATGGCTTGTTGAGAAGATTTTTATATTATGTCAGGAAAATGAGAACTCTTGCAAAACTTTATGAGCTTCCAAGATCATTAAAGGGAAGTGGCACAAAATGAAACACAGATATGAAGAACAGACTTCAGACAACTTGCTGCAAGTTCATCTACTCATAAATTAGAATCAAATACTACCAAACATGCAGGTTTTAAAAATACTCCTGCTTTGTTAAAAAGTAAAGCTTTAAAAGGTCTGTCCGATTAAAATGACTTCACTGAGTAGAGCTCGAGTTTCTCTTTATTCTTCATTCAGCGTGAAAGCTGTAGTCAGAGCATTTTGAAAAAGGCCAGGCTAGGACAGGGTGCTGTACTGGGGAGGATGGGCATATGCAGATGGACCATACTACCCTCACGCTTGTGCTGGTTCTTCATCTGGATCTTGCTGCAGCCAGGAGAGTTTTGCTACTGTCTCAGTGGATGTGAGTTCAGACCAGTGTCACATAGCTAAGCACAGAGCAGGCAGTCTTTAGCAGATGTGTCAGTACTTCTGGAACAAAAACTCTCCTTCTCCAGTGCTGATAAGGACTGAAGTTCTAGTGGACTGAAGAAGGCTCCAAGACAAAACTTCTAAATCCCAATTATACATCTGCTTCTGATTTCCTAGTCCCGCACTCTTCTTGTTATGATAGGAGCTCCTGAATGTTGCAAGGGTGAAATGAGGCTAGTCTCTGCAGCTAATATAGATACTAACACCCAATACTAAGAAAATATAAGGTCCTTGCTAACTACCAAGACTAAAACTCTTTCTTTTGAGAAGGAAAATAAAGCTGGTAATGCAAGAACCTCCCAGTTCAGAGGAAAAAAGTGAAGCTTCAAGAAAGCTGCTGCTTCATGGCCAGATTATGGATCTCTAAGTGAAGCAGGGCCTCCATCTTAGATATTCCTGTAAAATTTCAAAAGTGTAAAGAATATACAGAGGTATATTTTGTGTTCATCTGGAAGCAATGGCCCAGAGTGACAGCCCTGGAAGATGAGACGGAGAATGAAATGGAACCCCAAAATCAGTATTTATCCTTCCCAGCTTCAGAGCTCAGGGCTTGGAGTGTTTCGGCCTCAGGTTGCGCTGCATTTGTAAAGCTCACATACTCATGAGAGCTACACCACTGGTCCACGAACATGCAGCTGTTTCTTGTCTGAAGTACTCATCTCCAGTCATCTGAATAGACATCTTCAGTACTTAACCTCAAACATCCGATTTTGAAAACACTTGAGCCTGTTCTTTTTTCCTGCAGGCTGCTCCATTTGCTACTGCTGTTATTTTCTCTGACTGTGTTTATTTTCTTCTGAGGAGGTATTTAATATGTAGACAAATCTCTAAGTTGAATATTTCTTCTTTGGCTATGACTCTCAGGTGAAACCTGATTGCGACATGAAATCACGTGAAATTCACATGTAAAAGATGTGAATAGAAGCAATTTCATTTTTCCTCCTCTGGAAAATGTAATGAAATTGAAGTGTGCATAGTGTATGCCTTTCAAATGGAAAGGTGGGAATGCTTAAGTAAGTTTTAAGGTGACTCAAAAACTCATGCCATTTCTAGGGCCAATTTTTTGCAAGTACCGTGATGTAAACAAAGCTATCAGTATAATTTTACATTTTAATCTTCTAACCATTTCTGGCTTTTTGGTATCGCTCTTTCAACGAACATATGAAATAGTCTAAAAGATTACTGCCTAGAATGTAACTACCAAAAAGTAGCTTAATTTGAACTTTTTCAGTAATCCAACTTTTCCATAATTTTGTGTCCAAGTTTCTTTATAACATTTATTTACAGCAAAAAAACCCTACTTATTTTGTAGTTGTGGAAACAGATAATACCTTTTCATTAGTAATTATTTAGTATGGTATTCTATATTATTTTAAAACAGCAAGAAGCTTCTCTGAGAAACTTGTTTGGAAAATTAAACAGAAGAGAAACATTATTTATCAACTTCTTTCCTCATTGTTCATCAAAGAAAATATTAGTTGTATAAGAAAAAAAAAAAAAAAAAAAAAAAAAGAAAAAAGCAGCCATGGCTTTCTATACATCCAAACAAGAATGATCTTTTTTTAATGTTATTTTTCTTTTGTCCAATTAATTTTATAGTAATAGTTTTGGATAAAATTAGCTACTGAGATGAGCACAAAGAGGGTTTCTTGAAACACTGGCTATATACGAACAACCCAATTTTAAGATGTTTTAATAGGCCTGATATTTAATAATAGAGCAATAAATAAATTGTAATCACATCACCTGTATTTCCAAGGTACCTCCCGCAGCTATGGAGAAAAGGAAAGAATCCTCCCTTTTCCTTTCCAATATATTTCTACGCTTTGTGTCATTTAAGTGGAAATGATGTTTGAGTTGTGGATGACCCTAACAGCATGATCATAAAATAAGACTCTGTAATAATAGATGCTAGATAAAAAAAAAAAAAAAAAAAGTCTGGTTCCACCAGCAGAATTTTCATTCCACTGAAAGACTTTGAGAATCTGCCTGCTACTTGGTTGTATGATATTCCTGTAACTATTTATTGCCGAATGTATTCTTTTACACAGGACATACGCTAGCTCCTAATGCCCATGCAGCCACCATTGAATCTAGCAGAGTTTTATCAGTCGTAGTATTTAAGCTAATCAAGAGTGACTTTCAAAATCCCTCTTGCCTTCTTTCTTTTTTTTTTTTCCTTGAGGTTTCCATTCAGTATTACCTTGATGCTTTAAAAAATATTATATAGGAAAGGAAAAGAAATAGAAAAGGAATGAAAAGATTTCCTGTTATGACATATTCCTTCTTTTCTATATGTAGGATGACTAGCAGAGAGTTATATTCTAATCTGGCAAATAGTTGAAGACTCAGATTTTGATTGCAAGGAAAATCCATTACGTTTGGAAAGAATGATGGATCTTGTAGAGTGAAACAGCAAAAATGAATCTACCAAAATGTGGAAATGCAATGATCCATTAAAAAAACAACATTTCAAGTACTTAAAACATATGAGCTGCTAGAAATTAGAGCATCTAAGTGGTTCTCATTTACTGATGTATTGTGAGACATCAAAAGCAACCCTATGTTGAATATATGAACTCAAGCTATTAATCCTGTTCTAAATAAAATTATAACAGGCCTGTTTTATCTTCTAAAAATGGATAAAGGGTAAAAGGTGAAAATGAGAAAACATGGCCTGTGTGCATTCATTAGCATACTGCTAATTGAGAATTTCCACCCTGCAAGCAGTCACGCAACCTGCCAGACCCAATTCCCCAAATACTAATTAAATCAAACCACGAGCAATATGATCTTCTACATCTTCTGGTGCGTATAATCAAGAGAAATGTGAAAATAAATATACATGGTTAGCCAAAGTAGCTACTGAATAGGATTTTTAAACTATATTCAGAACAAAATTTCCCAAGTGCTGGGATGAAAATCCATGCTGTATCTCAAAGAATCTCTTAATATTTCCAGCCACTTGGCTCCATTAATATGGGAGAGTGGAAGGACAATACTATTTCTGCACAGCTGCCCAGTTTCTTCAGTACCAGAAGCCTGATGGCTGAGTGCAGCATTTGTGGGATGGCCGTCCTTTCTCTGAAGGGTGTCATAGGATCCTTCCAGGGTGTCTTAGATCCATGTCCTGATGTCACGTCTACATGCACTATCCACCATCTTTATCATTCCAACCATGGTTGCTGTTGATGTACTTGAAGCATCCTATATGGATGAGTTTGCTTTCCCATCCTTTCATAGTGAAGTGAATTTCAAGTGAATGAGTAGAACTTAAGGATGACTGATGGATGCTAAAATAAGGGCTAAGCTTCCTTCAATTATTAGAGATGTTTCATGTTTTCTTTTTCATTTTCTAAAGCAGAGAAACACAGAACAATTGAAGCAACTTGGATGTGTAGAATTTGCCCTTTCATATTTCTTTATTCTTAGCAGGTGTGGTTATTAGAGGCCTAGATATATGCTTATAATTTATTATCACATATGAAGAGAGAGAGAAAAAAAAAAGTAGTGATAAGTGTGGATTTCCTTCTACATAGCTCTGATTTCATTTGATCTTCTCAGGCCCAGATGACTGAGCTATGAGTTATCCACTGCAGGTGACAAAGGTGAAGTCTCCTTAAAACCTGTCAAAGTGGCTTTTTCTCCGGGTACTTCTGCCTTTGCCTTTTTAAAAAAAATATTTATGCTCTGTAACATGTGGGGTCTAACCTGAGTGAAACTGGTCGTTTTGGTGACTACTTTTTGTTCCTGATGATTGTGAAAAAACATTTTCAGAAAGAGCAGTGCCAGCTCTGCCTTGTATCTATGATCACTGGAAGGCTATTTCTCTACTGAGATGAGTTAAATTGTTGTTTTTACTGGCTTGAAACAATGAAAGAAAAATTTTAGATAAAGACCGCCTGATTGTTCTCGTAAATGTTCAATTTCTCTCTGGTGTCATGTACCTAACATATTATAGATATGAAACATTGAATGTACCTTTAAAACAATAAAACATCAATTTGAACACAATTAAACTCAGAAGACTAACATCTATGTGTTGAAAACTATCCCCATTGACTCTCAGACTACGCCTGACTCTTATGTGATTGAAAGAAAACTCTTAATCATGACATTTGAAAAAAATACTTCTAAGATTATTTTTCAATCTCTTCATAACAATTCTATAGCTTTTAGTATGATCTAGTTGGTCCAGTGAGTGCAGTCACCATGTATATGGTTAAAAGAGCTCAGAGACCAAGGGAAATACTTTATCATTTGTGTTTTTCCTTTTTTTTTCTAAATAGCACTGAGATGCGCATTTGGCTATTATGGAATAACGTTTCTTGTCTCTATTTAGTCATTAAGGGACTACTACAGCTTCCAGAAGGTTGTCTGGGAGCTGGCCTGAATCCTAGAAGACTGTTAAGATGTGGTCTGGCATAGCAAGGACCAAGAATTTGAGAGAGAAAAAGGAGGACAGAGGTTCAAAATAGCTTATTGTGATAGCCATCAAAGGGGGCTTTAAAGACAAGAACATTTGCAAGCATAAGGATGCTAATTGCATATGGACAGTGGTGTACACAGAGCAAAGTGGGAGGAATATTCAAGCGAGAAATAAAGGCAAGGTTACCTTCACTCAGATGTTGGTCTTTTGATATTTTCACGTAATATTTAAAATAAAAAAAACCTCAACTCTCCTGAACAAATAAACAAAAAGTCCCTGAAAGGTAAATCTGCTAGAGGCTAGAGGAGATCACATCAAGAGGAAAAAATGGAGGGAACTTTAAAAGATATGCTGAGGTGAGTTCACTACTTATCAAAGCTTGAAAAGAGGGAGAGAGTAAGAGAAACTGAAGCTGGTTTTAGGTTTGCCATGGCATTAATAATTTTCTGTTTTAAAAATGCTGTATTTTATACCAAAACAACCTACTTTTAGAAAAGGGAGGTGGAGAGGTATAATGAAACTCTAGAAAATAGCTACATCTTACATGCCTTTTCTAAATAACTCTGCCATCACATTTTGAACTCTAGAACTGAGAGAGATGGATACTCTGAGAAAACAGAATCCTGACTGTCTATTAGGCTTTTAATTTAAATTAACAGTAAGAAGGAAAACATACTTTACGCCATACAATACAGCAGGGCCATTTTATTTTCCAGAAACTGCACAGCTGTTCAAAAAGGGGACCAAATTTTGATAGGCATTTTATGTTACAGTACAGCAAGATTTTCATTTGTACGAGTGAGAGCAGGGTAGAACAGCAAATGATTTCATAACCACCTTCAGAAACCTATTACACTGCTGTGGCTCTGGAGAGATGAGCAAAGACCCTAGAGGAGGTAGCTCATTAGCTGATTGTCACTCAATCCTACATCAGATTTTAAAATGATGCCTGCTTCAGATTAGATAGCCAAGAACGCAGCCCTCCACAGATGGTGTACAAAGAAGCAGAACAGCTTTTCTTGGGAATAAGGATGAACTCGCTGTAGAAGCCCCAGTCTCCCCATAAGAAGTCATTTAGAAGTCAGCAAGTAAAAGCAGACCTAGTACTAAGAATCAGTGTACATGAGATGATCAGAAAGAACCAATAGAGTTCATAATAAAGCCTGTGAAATCAATATTAGTGTGTGGCCAAAGAGCACAAGAAGCTCCAGGACCTCTACAGCATTGCACCTAGGTGACACTGGAAAGGCCTGTAGGGGAGGGCAAAAACCAGTGGGAGCTCTCCCCCTTCCCCCCCCCCCCCAAAAAAAAAAAAAAAAAAAAAAAAGGAACAGAAAGCTCCATTTGGGGAAAATATTAGTATCCTCTATAAAAGCCTTTATTTCATTTCCTGAAGGAAAGCAGGTTCCTTTCCTTGACCGTGACTGTCTTCAACAGGGATCAGTGAGTGTATCATGAATGCAGAACACTAGTTTCTCCTAGAAAAGAAATCCGCCTACACATTTAAAAATACCCCCTCCATACCCTTTCTCCATTCTTGGAGAAAAAAATGTAAATTGTATCAAATTATTGAATTGCTGCTGAAACCCCTTTCCCAATTAGATGGAGAATTTCTGACAACCTTCATTTCCCAAAGGGCCAAACATTGCTATTTAAATCTTTGTGAATAAAGTGTGTATATGCCTCTGCCCCCATTTTGGGTTTATTTCTCTGTCTACATGCATCTGTTTTTAAAAGAAAGAGTGTGGGTGTCTGAATAAGAGCAAATATTTGTTTGTTACTCTTTACTCTTCTCCACCTACAGCCCATCTTTCACGTCCTTCAGAATAGAAGGTTGCATATTTATGTGTAGCGCTTAATGAGCAAATACATCCTTGCATATGATATGCTCTGCTTCCTGTCATGTACTCGTTACTCTCTTTGAGTTTACCAATGTTCTCTGGTTTATAGATTCATGATTAATTTATTCTCAATCTACAAGAAAGCCCTTTTAATTCCAAGAAGTGGGGTAGATGAATTACCAGACACTACTTTATTTGGCCTGCTTATCTATTGGAATGATTTGCAATTATCATTCCACGCTTTTTCCTGTGCACCACAGAAATCACTCCTTGATGGATGAAGTCAGCAAGAGACAGGGGCAGTCTTGAAGCTTTTGGGATCTCCCAGCCTGAGAGCTGCTCTCTTGCAGCTGCACTGCGTAGGCACGGCTGCTGCTCTGCGTGGCAAACGAAAGACATTCTCTGACTTGTGCTCCCACCAAAACAAGCAAGGATGTAAGACCCAGGAGATTCAGTTTCCAGTTGCTCTGTGCTCCTCATACACTCACCCCTGCTTGTGAATAGGCTAGATGTATATACGCCTAGCAAACCTCAACTGCTTTCAGGGACTGCTTTTGCTAGTCTGCTAGCTTATCAAGCTAAAAGAAGCTTTCTTATTGTATGAGTTTTGACCATCTTGGTGCTTACTCTCAGTGTACCAGCCAACCATTACATGTGTTGTATGGAATTTCAGATGTTGTTGCTGATACAGTCAGGAGACAACTCTCAAAAGTTGAACAAAGTGGATCTGCAGCTGTGTTTCATGACTTTAGGAAACTAAGAGGCAGTTTTTCCAGGTGTGCTTCTGTGGCTTGAGGTGTAAGTGTTACAACAACTGTGAATGAACCATTTAGGAGCTGGGACAACAAAAAGGGCCCTGAGTAGCAATCTGGGACACCTGTGGTCTATTTCCAGCTCTGCCCATTCTCAGCTCCAGTCTGTTTAGCTTGCATTGTCTTACTATATATTTTTATAATACCTAGAAAAGGAGATTTTAGTTTTGGATGGGGCCTTTGGGTGCTCCATAAGAAGGTTTAATAAATGATAATGAGTGTTCAGAGTGTGGACTTAAGAATATTTATGAGGAAGGGGATGAAGGGAATAAGTGTGGAGACTTAACGTATCCACAGGACGATGTGTGGGTGGGTAGCTAGTATACTCCATCTGCCTTCACACTTCCTAGAACAATGCTGTTATCTGAAGGCAAAAAATGGGTTTATTGGCCACTAAATGTTTAGCTGAGTCCTATGTATTCAATCATCACTTCCTCCAAGCTCAAGAGTGGTGCATCTCTGTGAGTAAGAAGTGCAGCAAAGGGAGCAGAAGACCTGCATGGGTGAGCAAGGAGCTCTTGGCCAAATTCAGACAGAAGAAGAAAATACACAGACTGTGGAAGAGGGGACAGGCTACTTGGGAAAATTACAGGAATGCAGTCAGAGTACACAGGGATGTGACGAGGAAAGCTAAGGCCCATTTGGAATGAAATCTGGCAAGAGATGTCAAGGACAACAAGAAGGGCTTCTTCAAATACATCAGTAGTAAGAGGAAGACTAGGGAAAATGTGGGCCCCCTATTGAATGGGGTGGAGGCTCTGGTGATGAAGGCTACAGAGAAGGCAGAATTACTGAATGCCTTCTTTGCTTCAGTCTTCACTGCTAAGGGCAGCCCTCGGGAATCCTGCAGCCTGGATGTGAGGGAGAAAGTCTGGAGAAGGGGAGACTTTCCTTTGATTGAGGAGGAAAGGATTAGAGACCTTCTGGGCAGGCTAGACATCCAAAAATCCATGGTCCCGGATGGGATGCACCCATGGGTACTGAGGGAGCTGGTGGATATTGTTGCCTGGCCACTCTCCATCATCTTAAAAAGGTCCTGGAGAACCGGAGAGGTGCCTGAGGACTGGAAGAAAGCCAATGTCACTCCAATCTTCAAGAAGGGCAAGAAGGAGGACCCAGGCAACTCGAGGCTGGTCAGCCTCACCTCCATCCCTGGAAAGGGGATGGAACAGCTCATTCGGGATGTCATCTCCAGACGTGGAGGAAAAGAAGGTGATTAGGAGTAGTCAGTATGGATTCACCAGTGGGAAATCCTGCTTGACCAATCTGATAGCCTTCTCTGATGGAATGGCTGGTTGGGTAGATGAGGGGAGAGCAGGGGACGTTGTGTACCTTGACTTCAGCAAGGCTTTTGACACTGTCTCCCATAACATCCTGCTGGAGAAGCTCAGGAAGTGTGGGTTAGACGAGTGGACAGTGAACTGAGAGTTCTCAGTGAGTTCTCAGTGGCTTGAGAACTGGTTGAAAGGCAGAGCTCAGAGGGTAGGCAGTGATGTGGAGTCTAGTTGGAGGCCTGTGGCTAGTGGCATCCCCCAGGGCTCAGTCCTGGGTCCCATCCTGTTCAACTTCTTCATCAGCGACCTGGATGAGAGGACAGAGTGCCTCCTCAGCAACTTTGCTGATGATGCCTAGCTGGGAGGAGTGGCTGACACACCCGAGGGCTGTGCTGCCATTCAAAGAGATCTGGACAGGCTGGAGAGCTGGGCAGAGAGGAACCTCCTGAGGTTCAACAAGGGTAAGTGCAGGGTCTAGGAAAAAATAACCCCAGGCACCAGTCCAGGCTGGGGGCTGACCTTGTGGAGAGCAGCTCTGCAGAGAAGGACTTGGGAGTGCTGGTGGATGACAAGATGACCTTGAGCCAGCAATGTGCCCTCGTGGCCGGGAAGGCCAATGGTCTCCTGGGCTGCATCAGGAAGAGTGTTGCCAGGAGGTGGAGGAAGGTGATCCTGCCCCTCTCCTCAGCCCTGGGGAGGCCTCATCTCGAGTCCTGTGTCCAGTTCTGGGCTCCCCAGGACAACACACACATGGAGCTATTGGAGAGAGTCCAGTGTAGGGCTACAAAGATGCACAGAGGGCTGGAGCACCTGCCCTATGAGGAACGGCTGCGAGAGCTGGGCCTCTTCAGCATGGGGAAGAGAAGACTGGGCGGGGATCTGATCAATGTGTACAAGTACCTGAAGGGAGGGTGTCAAGGGGACGGGGACAAACTCTTTTCAGTTGTCCCATGTGACAGGACAAGAGGCAATGGGCAGAAATTGAAGCACAGGAGGTTTCACCTGACGATGAGGGGGAATTTCTTCGCTGTGAGAGTGACGGAGCCCTGGACCAGGTTGCCCAGAGAGGTTGTGGAGTCTCCTTCTCTGGAGATCTTCAAGGTCCGCCTGGCTGCAACCCTGTCTACCATGCTGTAGGTGCCCCTGCTGAGCGGGGAGGTTGGACTAGATGATCTCCGGAGGTCCCTTCCAACCTTACTGATTCTATGATTCTATGTAAAGAGGAAGAATCTTGTGATATATGCTTGGGAACACACATTTCCTCCGGGAAATTTCAGCCTCAGTAAAAATTTTGAGGTCACGTAATGTTACAGCTGCGTTAAGAATTCACAGATGGATGAGAGAAAATAGCTGTCTTGACTGGGTTTATAATACTTTAAAAAACAAGGAATATACTATTGATTCAACTCTGTGAAAATAAAAACAAGCCTTGCCTTTTTTTTTTTTTTTTTTTTTTTTTATCACGGAGATTAATTAGGACCATCTAAACTACAACCTATGAGAACAAGGGAGAACTAAGAACAGGTTTAAAACTTTAAATACTGGGAAAGGCATTTAACAATCACCCTCATATGCTTGAAGCAGGTGTAGCTAATAAGGAGGAAAGGAAGCAACAGCTGTATGTCGGATAAAGGCTCATCGGCCATACAAAGATAAATAGCTAACAGCTGTCTTTCCATAAGGGGGTGTTCTTGGTATAATACCCCTGCTTCTAGTCCCTTGGTTAGATGCATCTTCTCTAAGGCCAAAGGGGAAGACATGTTTATGCATCACCGAGACAGATGCTGTCATCCTTGAAGATGATAATTTGTTCTGGCTGTAGAAAATTAGCTTTCATTGGTCACTGTGGGAGTGGACCCAGATGTTTTGTATTATGATGTTCAAAGTCATACCAGTTATTAGGGTGATAACTCAGCATGGCTTTTCTAGACACGTGAACAACGGTAAATGGTGAATGTTCTATTTCTTGCAGTTGAATTCTGGTTTTTTATTATAATTTATGAAGATTTACAGGCTGATATATTCATATATCTATATATTTAAGAGCGTATGAGAAAGAGAGAGCAAGAGCTTTGCTGGATACTTTACTATCCTAATTTGCAGCTGATACCCTGACTACACTAGGCAAGAACACAATGTTAATCACATTACATTTGTAGTTATGATATGTCTGATATTTTGGTTAAATGGAAAGGACAGTTTCTCATACTCAAGGCCCAGAATGAGGTCCCCAAAACCTGTACAAGTCTCATCTTTCCCTGCCTGCAGGATGACAATAGCAATATTGTGAAGCACTTGGAGCCTGTGATGGTGTACATACCCCAAAGTAACTGATGTCTGCATGGTTTTGCTGAATCTGTTAAAAATGAGTTCAGATGTCATGCCTGGACATGATGTCTGGTCTCTTTTTCAAAAGAACTATCTGAATATGGACACGTAGCAGAGTTTGCAGAGCAAGGAATTGAAATATTGTAACTCCTACTTTGCGGAAATGTTTTGAGATCCAGCCCACATTTTGGCTTTTGTCCTTCCCCTAAGGCTATATATCATTAGCAGAATGTTTTTTATCTCTGGGACTGACCAGCGAAAGCACGCTCTTGCTGCATTATTGGCAGAATCTATGGATTTCAAAGCTGTTTCTAGGACCAGTGCCCATCTCCAAGGAACAAATGCCATTCCTCCAAACCCAGAAAAGTATATCTGTTTTTTGAGACCTGGGTCTCTACTGCTATTTCACGTTAATCTCTTCTTTCCTGTTGCTTTTCTGCCACAGCACGTACCATAGAACAGCAGATGTTATCTTATCTCATAGGACTGCTTGATATGTACTGAGTCTTGAGACTTAGATGCTGTATTTATTTTTGCAGTTATTTCAGTAGTCATAACAATCCCTTTCTTTTCTTTTCTTTTTTTTTTTTTTTAAAAAAAAAAAGAAGAAAAGTTTTATAGATGAGCAATACAGTGTCAGTTTTAATGTTTGGCTTGCAGCATTTATCCAAATACACTGTCAGTGAGTAGAATATTTATTTTCAGTCTTTACCTGAAAACAGAGAGCTTAGACACACCTCACAATTATTAAGTGGTAGACACAAGAAAATTCAGTACTATGTAATTTCGGGTAAAAGTTTCACCGTCAGAACTTTCCATGAGAGAAGAAATCTTGTGAAAGACTCTGAGAGACTTTACAATAACTCCTTCATATGTCATTATTTTTCAGGAACCCTGTTACAGAAAAAAAAATGCTTCTTCCTAGAATATCATCTGAGGCTGCCAGGAGAAATAGGTAATTTTTATTTAAACAGTGTGGGAAAAGGAAGTTTTCATTTTATTGCATCCATCAATCTGAAGCCTTTCAAGTCTTCCACTTTTATGAGGAATTCTTATCTTTTTTGCTGTTTCTCAGTTTTCATGGGAGTTTATTTAAGCTTCAATCCTATGCTGAAATATAATTGTGAATTCTGAGGCCTTAACTTAAATGATAATTTGTTTTTAATGCTACCTTCTTTACCCATCAATTGGGCCTTAACTGCACATTACAAGCAGAATTTACTAGAAATGTAAGCTGGAGTGCTTAGTTCCCAAATTTAACATCCTGTTGCCTACTCTGCTTTATTTTATATCCTGATGCTTCATGTTCCTGAATATACAAAGAGGTCAATGGGAGCAGAGAACATAATTTGATATTAACTTGACAGAGATTCTGTGAGTGTGACTACTGCTGTATCAGGATATGACCTATGCAACAAAAGTAATCTAAAGTAAAATGAAATTGAAAATGAACATTTTATTTGAAAAGTTTATTTTCAACTTTTCCAAGACAAAAAGTTTGGGTTTTTTTTGTTCTGTGAGGTATTTTATACAGATTGACTTGCTTTCCTCATAAAATGTTTTTCTTATTGAAAGAGCAGTTTCTGATGGAAAACTTTTCCACTGAAGATTTTCCAGTAAATTTGAATGTACAGACTTCATAGATTTTCTATTATATTGTGAGAGTTTTTTTCTTCCCATTACTTTGAATGATGGTGTCTGAAGGTCAAACTCCCCATGGTAGCTGGGACAATAAGTAGGCAAATCTAGACTACAACTTTTTTTCCAAGAAATCAAAAAAAAAAAAAAAAAAAAAAAAAAAAAAAAAAAAAGAAAGAAAGAAAGAAAAAAGAAAGCGCAACTAAATCATTTTATTAAGGGTTTGAGTTGCATTTATCCGTGTTAATTAAATCTTATCACATTTATATGCACTTTCTAATTAACAATTAGCTAAGTTTTCTTTGTAATAAATTAGAAATCTTTCAGGAACATGAGAATGGATAAAACCATGCAGCAGCTTAATGAATCCATATTTAATCTCTGGAGAGCTGAAGTTAAATTTAGCAGCAATGACAAGCAAAACTGTACACTTGTTTAGAGTTTGAGATGTGACAATTTATAAAATCAGCTGTCTACAATAACAAAATGTTCCAAAAATAATACTGTTCATTATGTAGTTTAAATGCTCCTTCCTCCAAACAAAAATCAAGAAAGTGAATTTGATTTAAAGAATGAACCAGTAATATCTAGACAAGAATATTTAGAGGAAATACTGCATTCAGAAAGACAGCTTATTGTACAAGGGATTTAGACAGTTGATAATACCTAAGTTTTCCCTAAGTTTTGTTTTAATAGATTTAGCTCTGTCCTTTCAAAATACTTTGATCTTTAATAGCGAAATAGCGAAATATCTGTGTTATTGTCTCTGTTCTCCTAGTTTCCTAATGGAAACTTTTACAGTTTAATAAGCTAGAAAATAAAGGTAAACTCCATTGCTCTGTAAAGTCATCACCAGTTTGTGTTAAATCTAGAGCCTACTTTCTCTACAGCATATTTAGCTGTATGTGAGTTGGTATGTTTTATCTAATTTACTGTAGAAATACCCCTTTTCTTCTTATACAGTCCCAAGACTTAGGTTAGAGCATCCTTCCATGAAACGGATTTTCGTTACAAAGTGCTGCTTTGCCTGTACTTGCAGCTAGGTCTCCTACCTGACAATAAGGTGGGATAAAAATCCTGCTTGTCAATTAAGCTCCCTCTCCTATAGGGGAAGGCTATAGGGGTTATTTGTGCAACGACATCCTTGTTAGGTTAAATATATACTAACCCTATAGCTCGGTGGTTAATATCATTTCCTGGATTATGGAAAGTGAGGTGTTAAATTGTTGGGCTGCTTTAGGGATAATAATTCTGTCTCAATTATCTAATGACATTATCTATGCTCCACAGAATGTGGGGATCTTCTAATCTTACAAATTTTCTTGGGATGGGAGAAAATGTCTTCTTCTATTATTAACGTCAAGCTCTTACCACACCATTTTGTTTGTGCATGCACCTTTAATAGCTAACTTAGCAAGACATTTTTGGATCAAGGATTTTTTCTCTGGGATGGCCCTCTTATACAGCCCAAATTTTGAATAGCAGATGGTGTGTGGATAAATGTACATTGCTGAGCATTTTTAAGAAAAGATCTTCAGCTTTGTGGCTTAATTCTGAACAAATCCAGCCGGTGTCTGATGTCCCTTGGATCACTAGTTGAGCATGCTGATTTGTAGAACCGGTTCCTGTAAAAGGAACTTGGCACCTGGGAGGATGGTCAAATCATTAAAATGTAGCTTTAGAGGTACATGGGCCAATTGCTGGCTCTCTGTGTCAGCAGTAATGATACCCTTGGAGAAAATACATTTGAATGTGTAGTGCCAGAGGCAGAGTTCACTGTTTGGCATTCAAATGCTTGGTGCCAAACACTGAGTTGTCTTTGAGTCCTATTGGACTATTGAGTCAATGGAATTAAGAATCCTCTGCATCTGGCAGGATTTAACTCAAAATAAAGCAAATCGTGGTGTGTTTCTACAATGAATTTAAATTAGTTACAAACTCATTGGTCACACAGTGCATCAACTTAAAATATTGGGAGTGAGGAGTCACAAGCTACGGTGTAATGATTATTTTTATATTACCAATGTAAAACGGGAAGAGATTTAACCCCCAAAAAGACTGTCTGTTGGATGTTGATTTATTTTCCCTTGTGACAAATACTGCACGTCTGATACTGAGAATGCCTGTTTTCTTGGAAAAGGAAAACTACTTTTTCCTCCAACTTGTGTATTCAAGGTGGGTAAACCAGTGGCTTCTTCCTGAGACTTAATCTCTGGACAATATCAGTCTTATGAGTAAAATATTCTTGACTGATATTGGTGTCATGTCCCAAGGCATCTGATCTAGCGAGGCAAGCTGCAGATTTGTAACGGAGATTAATAATGTATTTTGATGGTAAAAATCAGAAGACAGTTACAGACAAATGTGGCTATATAATAGGTTAAGGGGAAAGAAAACTAATGACAAACTGTTTAAAATATTCTTAGAATTAGTGTGCCTAGGGCAGCCATTTCATCTATCCCAGCCATTTCATCCATAGGATTATTCCTCCATACTCACCTCTGCTCACAGTTAGAGAAATGTCACCATTAAAGGGAAAACAGGTGGAAAGCTGTGATCACTGCTCTTACCTTGCTAAGGACTGCGAATGTCTGAATAGTCTGGTTGGCTGGCTTGGTAGCTTCAGGCATCGTTAACAGGAGATTTTCTTGCACAAACTTTTCCTTCCCACAAATATCTTTGAGAGAGAGTGAAATGGGGAACAACAAGTCCTAGCAAGTCCCTCTAGTCTTCTCTTTCTCTGGTGATAGTAACTTCTTAGTGGCCTCTAGCAGAGCAAGTTGTGACAACTTTCCACATCAGATCTGCAATACCAAAGAAGAAAACAGTATGAAAAAATGAGTAGTAGGTAAGATTTAGAACCTTGCAATGTTTTATTTAACCAGTTTACTCTTTATATTTTTTGACAGATTAAATGTCCAAAGAGACATAACTGAGTTTTACTAACACCTTGCCAATTTACAGGTTTGCTTTTGACTTACAAAAAAAAAAAAAAAAAAAAGCTAACTCGCTATCTCGCATGCCATTCTGCTGAGAATCTTCATTTGTTACAATATATATAGATTCACCATTGACAAAAGAGAAGTCATGAAGAAGCTGAGACCAAAATTTACTTTTGTTGAATAGGCTGATCATCACTGCCTTGGAGGTGACGATCTTCTACCCTTGCTATAGAGAAACACCTATAGGCAAAAATGATCTCTTTTTCAACATCAGCTGATAAAATCTCTCTCTCAAAGACCAAATCAATGTCCAAAATCACCTTCTTCTAAGTTGTTCATCCATAGAATTCATTATTCCATGGACTGGACATGGAAATAGAACTCAAAGTTATATTTCTGTTTTTTCTATTTACAGAAAGCCTTGGACAATTTAGTCAAAGTAAGATTAAAATAACAAAAAATATGAGAAGAATATTTTTCTCTTAGCTCACTTCAGAAAAGTTACTTAGCATTGCAGGATTGTCTTGAGGGCTAATTTCAGTAGTTTAAATCCATCAGGTATGGTAGAAGCACTAAGTTTCATATTTTAGTAAATACTGTCCCATAATACAGTTTCTGTTGAAAATGACATCTTATGTTTATACCAGAATCCAAGTCATGTCCACATATATTCCAGAAATCAGTATATATTATAGATTCTCTCTGTTATATTTACACAGAATATGAACTTGTTCATATTCAGCTTGGAATCATTATCACCATTTGCAACAGCTAGACCCCCATGTGGAGTTGAATTTGGTGAGGGACAAGAAGGGCTACAAGAAGGGATATATCAGCAGCAAAAGACTGAACAGAAAAATGTGGGCCTGCTGTTGAATGATCTGGGGGACCTGGTGACAAAAGACATGGAAAAGGTACTCAATGCTGCCTTCTTTTTGGTCTGTACCAGCAGGATTTGCCTTTAGGAATTCCAAGTCCCTAAGATCTATGGGAAGGCTGGAGCTATGAAGATTTACCCTTGATGGAGAAGGATCAGATTAGGGAATATTTAAATGAACTGGATCTACACACTTCCACGGACCCTGACAGTAGGCACCTGGAAGTGCTGAGGGAGCTGGCTGGTGTCATTGTGAAGACATACTTGGTAATCTTAGAGAGTTCATAGAAATCAGGGATGTTCCTAAGGACTAGAAGAAAACAAATGTCACACCTATCTTCAGGAAAGGCAAAAACAGTGATTCACAGAGGCTTGTCAACCTTGATCAGTTGAAAGGTGATGGAGCAAATAATCCTGGAAGCGATTTCAAATTTATTAAGCCGAAAGATGACTGGTTGTTATCAAAATGGATTTATGAAGGGGAAATCACACTTGACCAACCTGATAGCCTTCTCCAATGAAATGATCAACTCAGTGGATGAGGGGAAAGCAGTAGATGTTGTTTATCTCAACTTTAGCAAGACTTTCCACCCTCTCTCTTGCAGCATCCCCATACATAAACTGATGAGGTAGGTTAGGTAAGTGGTGGATTAAAAAACGTCTGAGCTGGTAGGCTCAAAGGGTTGTGATCAGTGACAGGAAACCCAGCTGTCACTAGTGATGTCCGCCAAGGGTCAAAATGGCCCCGATACTGTTCAATGGTGGGTAGAGCAGATGGTTGTGCCGCCATTCAGAGAGACCTCTGCAGGCTGGAGAAATGGGCTGACCAAGACCTCATGAAGTTCAGCAAAGGGAAATGCCAGGTCCAGGACAGGCTGGGGACTGACTGACTGACTGGAGAGCAGCTTTGCAGAGAAGGCTCTGGGCGTCGTGGTGGACAGCAAGTTGAACACAAGCGCACCAAGCACCCTTGCAGCAAAGGCGGCCACCAGCCTCCTGGGCTACGTTAGGCAGGGCATCACCAGGAGGCTGAGGGAGGGGATCCTTGCGCTCTTGTCAGCGTGGGTGAGGACACATCTGTTGTGCTGTGTGCAGTGCTGGGCTCCCCAGTGCAATACAGACGTGGACATACTGGTGCGAGTCCAGTGAAAGGGTGGGAAGATGCGTAAGGGATTGGCGCGTGTGACATGCAAGGAGAGGCGAAGATTGTTGAGATTGATTAGCCTGGAGAAAAAAAGTCTTGGGGTATCTTTGCAATGTGTATAAATGTCTAGAGTGTGTGGTGAGGGGAATAAAGAAAGTGTAGGCGGACTGTTCTCAGTGGTGGTCAGTGGGAGGAGAAGAGGCCATGGGCATGAATTAAAGTATGGGAAAATCCATTTAAACATAATAACTCCCATTTTTACAGTGGGAATGGTCAAACACTGGAAGAGGTTGCCCAGGGAGTTTGCAGAGTCGTCATGCTTGGAGATATTCAGAACTCCAGTGAACATGAGCCTGGGCCATCTGCTCTAGCGGACCCTTCTTTGATGACCTCCAGAGGTCCCTTCCAATCTCAGCTATTCTGTGATTGATCAGCTTGAACTTTATCCATAAACTGGGTGGAGCATATGTTACAGCATGTAACTGCTGTAGGGTAAACAAGTTCAAGCTGACCAATTTATCATGGGTAACAGCTATTTCTAGTGACTTGTTGCTTGCAATACCCAAGAATTTAGTATCATCCTGTGCAAGATGTTTCACAAAATCCATAGCTTCAGAATTTCCTGCCCTAAAAAAAATGCAAGTGTGAAGTTATAACAGGTGAAACAAAACAGACATCAGCAATATAGTTTAAGGGTGAAGAAAATACTGCGAGAAAAAATTACAGATAACTTCCTATTTAGTTTTCATAGGTATCAGAATAGAAGAGAATGCTAAGGAGTTTGATGGAGAAGGCTTTGTAAATGTTTATTTGTCCCTTCCTTTAATCTGCATAAATTATTGTTTTATATCTCATATTTAAGTACGTTTACTGTTTTCTTGCCCTCTTTCAATAGGATGTATTTTTTTTTTAGTTTTGAAAAGTAGATCAAAATGCATTTATAAACAGCTATATATAACAGTTGGAGGAGAGGTGTAAATCTTTAACGTTATATAGTTGTCCTCAAGACTTTTGTCACCATTCATAATTTAACACAATTAAGTCCTGATTTTAGCAAGGTTCATTCTACACTCAATATTTAGCTGGCTCCAAAAGCAACACATAACATGTCCGTTTTATCCCTAGAGTGTTAAGAATAGAACTTGATGTTTTGACGAGGTGATAAGATTCAAGAATGTTTACAGAAATATGGAAGGACCACTGGATGTGTCAAGAATAGCACTACAGCCTTAGGCTCTCCTCTTCTGCCAGAAACTGTGAACTTCAGCAGAGTGTTCAATGGAGAGTAAAATTTAATTAGAAGTGAATTGTGCCAGGATCTTCTGCCTTCATTCTAAAGATGATAAGACTTGACAGCACCTCCGTCCACTCAGGGTGAAATTTATTGTGTGCTAGTCTTAACTATCATATATCAACTCCTTGGGATTAAAAGCAGTCAGGTAAAATGCTAGTGAAGAGAGCATCTAATGATTTGGATTTTAAAATGTCAGCCTTCAATTCTTGCATCTTTACCAGAAATACAATTCTGTAGAGCAGTCAAGAGTTATCTAAGCAACTGTAATTTTATACAGTGATAGAAAGGGGCTGCTACCTTAAATCATTTGCTCTTATTTTTCTTTTTAATTAGAACAGCAAATGACTATATTAGGAGACACATTTCTTTAATTAAGGTTCTATATCTTTTATTTACTTTATACCAAATCAAAGAGAAAAGAGTAGAACAGTGGACAGCAATGTGTTATTTAAATCTACATGGAGGTAAAATCTTCTGTCTCAGTAAAAATTAGGAGATTCTTGCAGGATTAAAATGCCCAATTACATTTCTTGAGATTGAGGGCCTGATTAACATTTAGCATATTTAGGTATACTGAGAAAATGAGTTTTTAGAAGGTACTTAGATATGTCAAAAAATCTGCTATTTCAGAGACCCGGATTTCTCAGGAGGAAAGATGATTAAAAAAAAAAAGCCATCTAAAAAGTCGTTTTAGCACTAAGTATAATTTTCTGACCAGAAGAGAACATCTTAGGTCTCTATAAATCACGTAAGGGGTATAATTCAGCAGAACTTCCTTAGAAATCATAATTATCATTACGTATTTGCCTTCCAGCATAACACTTTTTTTTTCCCTCAGCCTGGGCACCAGATGATGGTCACGCCTACACTGCAGCCTTCAGCAGAGGGGTTTGCCTCTCTCCTGTTGCATTCTCCTAACGGGATATGACACAATCAGACGTCCTCGGTATAATTTTGTCTCTGTTGTGGTTGCAGCAAACTGAAGCATGTCCGTTTGGTCTTATTACCAAATTTGAGGTTTTCTTTGTACAATAAGTTTAAGAAAAAAGGTGGACGGACAATTTGGGGTACGTTCGATGTCTGGTCTGGTGTAAGGTAGAGGTGAGTAAACTCTATATTTCTCGAAGTGGGTGAACTGATTTACTCTCATCTATGTTACTGTTATTGTGTCCGCATAGGTATCTTGGTTTACCCACAGTGCTCTACAGAAAGTGGTGGATGCATCGTTTTTCACTATATTTTATATTCTGGTTTATTTTTACAGTGTACATTATATTTAAGAAGCATCTAACATCTAGAAGTAATACAGGTTGGAGCATATACCTCCTGCTAATTCCCTCTTGATTATTCATTCAGTCCGAAAGCATCATCGATAACTGGCTGGCAGTATGCAGTGTGAGTGCAGGGGCATCAGCCACTGACATGAAGAAAGTGGGGCAAGGCTTTGGGAAGCTGCCTGCCCTTCTGGCAGAAGTAATTGTCATTTATGCCTCTCTTGTAATAAAGAAAAACTCTTCTGATCCTTAATAGGAATTCAATAACATGAGGGACAGAGGTCACAGGGTATTGTGTCATTTATAGGTTAAACTGTATATAATGTGTATATCTATGCCTTGTTCAGTGGGGCATGTGTGTCTTTGCCAATAGGTTGGCCAGTCTAGTAAAAAGGGCTTTAAACTAGGAAGGATGAGGGAAAGGGGGAGTTATAGAGACAGGGTAGTCAGCAAAATGCGGCTCAAGTTGGGATGCCTCTAGTGAATGCACGCAGCCAGGGATGTGCATGAGACATGGCTATGGGGCATCCTCTGGCACCCCTCCTGGGAAACCTGCATGCATAACTATCTCTCTGAAATACCCAAACAGCAATGCACACAGCATGGGGAATTGAGAAAAAAGAGAGATGAAAAAAAAAAAAAAAAAAAGGAGGAGGAACTGGAGATCTGTGTGTGGTCACAGGGCCATGATCTCACTGCAGTCACAGAGACATGGTGGGATAGCTCACGAGACTGGAATGCTGCCATGGATGGCTATGTGGTTTTAGGGTTAAGACAGGCCAGGAAGGCGAGGTGGTGGAGTTGCTCTTTATATGAGAGAGAAACTGGAATATGTTGAGCTCTGTCTAGGGGTAGATGACCCAGTCAAGAGGTTATGGGTAAAGATTAAAGGGCAGGCTAACCCAGGTGACACTGATGTGTGTGTCTACTACAGCCACCTGATCAGGAAGAGGACGTTGATGAACCTGCCTACAAACAGCTGGAAGTAGCCTCATGACCACAGGCTCTAGTTCTCACAGGGGACTTCCATTATATCTGCTGGGATACCTGCTGGAAGGACAACACAGCTAGGCACAAACAGTCCAGGAGGCTCCTGCAGAGCATTGATGGTAACTTTTTGACACAGGTGGTAGAGGAATTGATGAGGAGGTGTATGCTGTTAGACCTGGTAGTAACAAAAAAAGAAGGATTGGTTGGAGATGTGAAGGCTGGGGGTAGCCTTGGCTGTAGTGACCATGAGATGATGGAATTCGGGATCCTGTGTGGAGGAAGCATGGCAATAAATCATAGAATCAGTAAAGTTGGAAGGGACCTCTGGAGATCATCTAGTCCAACCTCCCTGCTCAAGCAGGGGCACCTACAGCATGGTAGACAGGGCTGCATCCAGGCGGGTCTTGAAGATCTCCAGAGAAGGAGACTCCACCATCTCTCTGGGCAACCTGGTCCAGTGCTCCATCACTCTCACAGCGAAGAAATTCCCCCTCACGCTCAGGCGGAACTGCCTGTGCTTCAATTTCTGCCCATTGCCTCTTGTCCTGTCACACGGGACAAACGAAAACAGTTTGTCCCCGTCCCCTTGATACCCTCCCTTCAGGTACTTGTACACATTGATCAGATTCCCCTCTCAGGCTTCTCTTCCCCAGGCTGAACAGGCCCAGCTCTCGCTGCCATTCCTCACAGGGCAGGTGCTCCAGCCCTCTGAGCATCTTTGTAGCCCTGTGCTGGACTCTCTCCACTAGCTCCATGTGTGTGTTGTCCTGGGGAGCCCAGAACTGGACACAGGACTTGAGATGAGGCCTCCCCAGGGCTGAGGAGAGGGGCAGGATCACCTCCCTCCACCTCCTGGCAACACTCTTCCTGATGCAGCCCAGGACACAATAGGCCTTCTTGGCCACAAGGGCACATTGCTGGCTAATGGTCAATTTGTCATCCACCAGCACTCCCAGGTCCTTCTCTGCAGAGCTGCTCTCCACAAGGTCAGACCCCAGCTTGGACTGATGCCTGGGGTTATTTCTCCTTAGGTACAGGACTCTGCACTTGCCCTTGTTGAACCTCAGGAGGTTCCTCTCCACCCAACTCTACAGCCTGTCCAGGTCCCTCTGAATGGCAGCACAGCCCTGTGGTGTGTCAGCCACTCCTCCCAGCTTGGGATCATCAGCAAACTTGCTGAGGAGGCACTCTGTCCCCTCATCCAGGTCACTGATGAAGAAGTTGAACAGGATGGGACACAGGACTGAGCCCTGGGGGATGCCACTAGCCACAGGCCTCCAACTGGACTCCACATCACTGATGACACACCTCTGAGCTCTGCCTTTCAGACAGTTCTCAAGCCACCTCACTGTCCACTCGTCTAACCCACACTTCCTGAGCTTCTCCAGCAGGATGTTATGGGAGACAGTGTCAAAAGCCTTGCTGAAGACAAGGAACACAACGTCCACTGCTCTTCCCTCCTCTACCCAGCCAGTCATGCCATCAGAGAAGGCTATCAGATTGGTTAAGCAGGATTTCCCACTGGTAAATCCATGCTGGCTACTCCTGATCACTTTCTTTTCCTCCATATGTCTGGAGATGACCTCCCGAATGAGCTGTTCCATTTCCTTTGCAGGGATGGAGGTGAGGCTGACCAGCCTAGAGTTGCCTGGGTTCTCCCTCTTGCCCTTTTGGAAGACTGGAGTGACACTGTCTTTCTTCCAGTCCTCAGGCACCTCTCCAGTTCTCCAGGACCTTTCAAAGATGATGGAGAGCAGCTTGGCAATAACATTCGCCAACTCCCTCAGTACCCACAGGTGCATCCCAAGTGGGCCCATGGATTTGCCTGCCCAGAAGGTCTTAATCCTACCCTCCTCAACCAAAGGAAAGTCTTCCTTTCTCTGGACTGTCTCCCTCACATTCAGGCTGTAGGATTCCCGAGGGCTGCCCTTAGTAGTGAAGACTAAATAAGACTAGTAGTGAAGTAAGTAAGACTAAGAATAAGTAGGATCACAACCCTGCACTTTGGGAGCATGGACTTTGGCCCCTTCAGGGACCTACTTGGAGTAATACCAAGGGTCAGGTCCCTAGAAGGAAGGGGAGTCCAAGAGAGCTGGTTAATAGTCAAGCATCACTTCCTACAAGCTCAAGAGTGGTTTATCCCTATGTGTAAGAAATCCAGCAAAGGGGGAAGGGCATGGATGAGCAAGAAGCTCCTGACAAAACTCAGACAGAAGAAAAAAGTGCATGGAATGTGGAAGAGAGGACAGTCCGCTTGGAAGGAATATAAGAATGTTGTCAGAGTATGGAGGGATGTGATGAGGAAAGCCGAGGCCCATTTGGAATGAAATCTGGGAAGAGATGCCAAGGACAACAAGAAGGGCTTCTTCAAATACATCTATAGTAAGAGGAAGACTAGGGAAAATGTGGGCCCCCTATTGAATGGGGTGGAGGCCCTGGTGATGAAGGCTACAGAGAAGGCAGAATTACTGAATGCCTTCTTTGCTTCAGTCTTTACTGCTAAGGGCAGCCCTCGGGAATCCTGCAGCCTGGATGTGAGGGAGAAAGTCCAGAGAAGGGGAGACTTTCCTTTGGTTGAGGAGGATAGGATTAGAGACCTTCTGGGCAGGCTAGACATCCAAAAATCCATGGGTCCAGATGGGATGCACCCACAGGTACTGAGGAATCTGGCGGATGTTATTGCCATGCCACTTGCATAGGTGCAAGGTCCTGCACCTAGGGAGAAATAACCTCATACACCAGTACAAGCTGGGCACTGACCTTTTGGAGAGCAGCTCTGCAGAGAAGGACCTGGGAGTGCTGGTGGATGACAAGAAGCTCCACCTGAATATGAGGAAGACCTTCTTTGTTGTGAGAGTTACAGAGCACTGGCACAAGTTGTGCAGAGAGGTTGTGGAGTCTGTTCTGGAGATCTTCAAGGCCCGCCTGGATGCAACCCTGTCTAACATGCTCTAGGTGACCCTGCTTGAGCAGACGGTTTGAACTAGTTGATCTCCAGAGGTCCCTTCCAACCTCAATCATTCTCCGAATCTGTGATACTTTTGTGTGTGTATATAAGTATGTATATATGTATATATACATATATGTATATGTGTGTATTTTCATCTGAAGTTGTGAATGACAAGTATATGAATAGAGTTTGCATCTTGCCAAATGTCTTTGGAGCAATGGAGCATTTCAAGGTTATATCTATTTTAAAATTGCCACAGTAGGAGGGTACGAGGTTGGTATGACACCCATGTGGCTCGTTAGCCTGGCACGGTTTTGGTGAGCACCAGCTGCCTTAAGGAGTGCTCAGGTACAGTTCAGAGGTGAGCACAGGCAGCATACCATTTCCAACAGTCAATTTGAATTTTACTATTCTGTGCTGGGAATGTAAGGTGCTTTAGTTTTAGTTTTAGTGCAGTCTTCACTGAGGCAGTTGGCCTAAGCAGCAGAGTATGGTACCAAGTCCTTTTTATTTATTAGCACATACATAGCTGTAAACGGAAATGTGGATCAGTACAGGTAGGAAGCAGGACAGTGTGGGATGTGAGCTGGAGGGCTGCCAGTGCTGCAGTAATTAAGCACGGATTCCTATAAATCCTAATGAAAGCAAACTCCACTGCAGAATGGATTTACTCCCTGTCCAGAAGCTATTACATTCTGCAACCTCAAGGTCCCAGATGAATCTTTCCCAGATTGGGCCAACATGAATGTTTTAGTTATGCTGAGCCCTGTAGAAAAAAGGATGATGATTTTGGTCCCAGATGGCCTGTTTCCAGCTGTTCAGCTTCAGGGCCATTCCTTAAGCACTGCTGCTGTTTCCCCTCAGGCTTAGGTATATTGTGTCTTTCTAAGCTGCAGCCTGTGAGCACAGAAGATGGCTCACAAAACTTTAATTATATAATGATGCTAACTGAGTTTTCTGGTAACACTGATGCAGGTAGAGTTAGGTTTGGTGGCCTGAATACCCTTTACCTATTCTGGCTTTCCAACACATGTCTGGGAGCAACTAGGAAGGTGTACATGCAAGGCTTTGATTCTTCAGGTGACCTTGGCCAGTATCTGCCAGCAGTAAGTTGAATGTAGGTAGTGCACATTTTCGTGTTACCTGTTCTTTGTAGAGGAGGAAAAACAGGTGGATGCAGTGTGGCAATCTTAGTTGATTAAATGCGTGTGAGTGGCCAGCCAGCCAAGAAATGTGCTCATTCATTGTCTTCTTTCATGCTTTCCCATTAGCTATGTTTTATATTAATAAATTATGTGTGCCTGGGACTTGTTTTTGGAACCAAGGCCAACTGGCACCGTGTCACTTATTTATATTATCAAACTCCCTTTCCCTCCAACACTCTTTCTAATTAAGCTATCTATTGGGAATCGTCCCTGGCCCAGGCCATCTCCCTGACTGTGTGTGGGAATTGTTTGGCAGAGCAGTAGCTGGCCAGGCCAGACGCATGCTGGAGCCTTTCACCCTTTGATATAGCTGCTTCCAGGAGTGAGAAGGAAGTTGGTTTCCAATCACAGTCAGGTCACTCTTTACACCACTTAAAAAGTGCAGTGACAGATCTGGCTCAGAGTGGTAAACTATATTTGCTAGCACCAAATGGACCTTTCACAGATCACTACATCTCTGACTCTGCTGTCCCCCTTCTCTGGTTAGAAGCAGATAGACTTATATATATGTGTGTGTACTATAAATACGTAATATATACACACACATACATATACATGTTTCACATATCCAGGTCTATTTGTTTAACCAGAATTAAAAATCGATACTTGATTACCTCCAGCTCCAGCTCAACCACTTTCTATTGTGAAAATATAGGTCTGCTGTATTCTATCCCCTGTAATTCCAAAGCAAAAGTAATTGAAAAAATCAAGTGAGAGAGTGAAAGAAATAATTAACCTTCTTGGAGCAGTTCTTAGCTTTTGGATCCCTCGTTTGCACTCTTTGCTCAGGGCTGTGCCTAAAGGCATAACCTAACTTACTTCCTTTGATGAGCACTGTGAACTTGATCAGACTTGCTCCAGAAGAGTAAAGGTGGCAGGATTTGGTCCCGTGAGGCTTGTATGCAGAAAATTGCCCTTTTGCTTGAATTTCAATCCTGTCCTCCCCCCCCCGTCCCCCTCCCCCCGCAAACAGAGATGTGTGAAACAAAACTTGTGATAAAGCCTGAATTTCAGTATGGAACACAACTGTTCCTTTATCTGCATTCTCAGTTTCAGCTTTTTGTGCATGGCAGTGCATTGCTTCAGCAAACAAAATAACTTGCTCAAGGCAAAAACAGCAACAACAACAAAAAGCACAAGTCCCAAGTATAAGTAAGTACCTGGAGGCACGTGAGTGAAACAAACCTCGCTGACACAAATTGATTTGGCAGTAACAGTAAAGTAGGTGGAAAAGCAATAGGGTGGATTAACCTGTTGTCCATGTAACACGAATGAAATAACACAGGTGAGCGCCAGGAAGCCTTCTAAAGTGACGACTGCAGCTCTCAATGTACTCAAAATGATGCTGACTTACTGCTTATTTTTGCTAACTCCAGAGCCTGTTTTTAACACTTCCTTGAAATGTATTGTTTCCCATTTCTGTTTGTAGAAATCACAGCACATAGTTTCCCCACTGGCTTTATTTCAGTGTGGCAGTGCGCTGTTGTAAATTTAGATGTCTCTGCTGTATTTTACACTCTGAGCAATGTGTGCACTAGGAGAAGTAGCGAGGGAATAGGATGCGATGCTTTACAGCTACATGTGTTTTTAGAGTGTATATTTCAGCCTGTTGTACATGTACAGTACACAGATAGGTCTTGGCTCCGACTGAGGTATCCAGGCACGGTCTGTAATACAAATTTTACATTCAGTGATTCTTACAATTTAAATAAAAAAGATCTTTTTCACTGAGGACAGGATCCAGCTCTCTCAAGATGCAGTGAACAAGAGAAATTAAGCTGATGACTAGTTGTAAGTGTCCTATCCACTGCCTAGTCAAGTTGAGGAATGGCCTCCCACTGAAAGTGAAATCCCGCCCCTGCTGAGGACCAAGGATTTTTGTTCTTGACTTTGGTACACTCTGGATTTCATTCACCGGCTTCAATAAATGTTGGATCAGTCTCTACCCGTTCTCATATACTTACATTATAAAAATTTGATGTGTTGAATTAGATCATTAGACCAGCCTGGAGCATCCTTGTCCTCTTCTACTAATTACCTGTCTTGAAAAGAAGACTTGATGTACTGATCTCCAACAGGCAGGGATGTGTTCAGAGTCACCCAAGTGCTCAGTGCTTCCCTTGCTGGTTTTAGGTGCCTACCCATTGAATATGGGGAAACGCCAACATATCTATATACAGTTAGTGGAAAAAGCTAAGCCCTCTAGCTTTTTTCTTTTTATTATTATTTATTTATTTATTTTCTTTTATTTCTCAAGAGGTATAGTGTTTTAATAAGAGAATCCTAGCGGGATGTATCGGAGTAAAGGGAACAGACAGAATCAACTGAAGTGCATTTAAGTATCAAAATACCCTTTAATGAGTCCTTGTCTACACTTTTTTAATTATTCTGCCTGAATTAGATGACTATTTGTCAGATGTTGCAATAATATTTAGTGCCTCAAGGAGAAAGACTGAATGTGTCCTTTGTGATGAACGGCAGCCTACATGCTCTTATCCAGCAGGAATTTCAACATGTTTCCTTAAATCGCATCTTGAAAATTTGGCCTTTATTATTCTAGGAATCTGACTGTAAAATATTGGAGTAAATCTGATTAAAAAAAAAAAAAAAAGCATTGGGTAATACTTATGGAGAAGGATTTTCCTCACCCATTCTTCCTAGCTAAGGATTTTGTTAGGAAAGGAACTTACAATTAATTATGTTAATGATCTACTAACAAACTAAAAGTGAAAGAGTAGTCATTTTAATAATCTGATGATCACTTATGAAATCACCAGTATAAGTGTTCAAGGAAACACTGATTACTGTCTAACTAAGCACTGTGCTCATATCCAGGAGTCCTTCACTCTGTGTTGGAGGGACTGACCCTTGCTGGCTCTCCATCCATGGGCCCTTCCCATGCTTCTCATTCTTCCTCTGAACTGAGTGAGGGCTGAATCCGTCAGTACCTGGGTTTTAGGAGAGCCTTCTGAAGAGTGGCAGAGATATAGTTAGTGCTTTACTCACTAGCTTTAAATGTAGTTTTCAGGGGTCCATGGGGTAGAGAAATACTGCTGGCTTGGGGACAGGAAGACACTATATCTCAAATAGAACAATTTAGTGGAAATTCATCTGATGCCTTGAGAAGGATTTTCCTGCATAGGGTTCAATACTGAGTAGATGGTTGGTGCTGAATGAGCATACACTTCTCACTAAGTCATCTCTGTTCATTTTTTTTTCTCAGAGTCTATTTATGAGTTCAGTTTTGCAACATTATGTTCCCAAACAGATTGTGTGAATTTTCCTGACCTTGATGTTAAGTCCTATTGGTAGCTGCATATATCACTGTAAAAATTATCTCTGGGGCTGCTCCTCTTGTTTCTTGAGTGCTATCACAGCTGAAAAAAGAGATTAATAAAGTATCCCCCAGAACTGACAGGGCTCCTCTGAGTCTGTCAACCCCCAATTAATGAAATTTCTGTAGGGATTTTAGGTGTTAAAAAAATAAAATAAAATAAAAACAGAGATAAGTATGCAAAATGAGGAGTGTGGGAAGATTAATATGATGTGAAAGGACAAATACAGAGGGCAAATAATAAATAAGACTTCATTTTAGATTTCATTATAGAATTATGAAGTGCTGACAAAAGCCTGAGATTAATTTGATTTTGGTATCCTCTCTCTGAAAAACCCTGAGGTGAAAATAAATAGGTCAAAATTCAGAAAAGCCCTTCTGTATAAGTGAAGAAATCTGACCAGGAGAAGAACCAGAGATGATGTCTGCAGTGCTATCTGGAGTGTCACCAGGGACATTTTAGGCCGAGATAACCACATATCTCCCTTGATATCCATAAAAAAGCCTTTTTACCTCCTGTGTTAATCTTTCTGACAAGATCATTTGATTGTGCTCAGTATATGGAGTGCCTCCATATACTAAGCCTGCAGCAACACCATAAGGCCTTGCATTGACAATCCCAGGGAGGAAGATGATCAGAAATCTTGTTTTGGAATAATCTGCCATGAGGACAGATGGAATTTGTAGGTAGTCTGAACTTTTAAGCTAGAGCGAGTCACTTACACAAGAAAATAGAGATGCCAGATGGTTGGACTGCCCTTGAAATCAGAACATAACCAGCTGTCCTACCTGGTACAGCGTAGGTGCAGTGCACCAGTGCCACAGTCTGAAACATCAGAAGGATAGAAGATCTGTGGGTTAAGAGTCAGTTAAATATTTTTCCAAAAAGGAACTTAATGATATTTTTTCTCATGGTTAAACCACTTTAATGAACATAGTATGGATCAATGTTGGCTATATTTAGTAGCTAGCTGCAAGATAAGCTTCATAATGACTCATTAGCAGAGCCTGCTGCTGGCCAGAACTCCAGGTTCAGTTTTCCATTCCTACAAATGTCCAGAGACACTTCTGGTTTTGCTGAGCTGTGTGACAAGGCATCAACTGCCTATCTTCAGCCATTTAGTTTTTTCAAACAAGACATAGCTTCCACAAGTTCTCTGAAATCCTGTTCTGGTAAGCTGATTTAGAGCACACGAAATACAATCTACACCCCTGATTCAGGACAGAGAACAGCAGTCACAGCTCCACTCTTTTTAACCACAGCCTGACTTTTGTATGCTCACTTAATGGTAAAAATACTCACACATGAAGTGGTAATTGTAGTATGTCCTTTCCAGACTGAAGTGGTTCATGCTCATGACTCACTCCCAGAGACTGCTGGGCTGTAGTCGAGCTAAGATGGGTTAATTTAAAAAACTTTCTCTTAAGGAGTCTTGCACTGATGGGGTCTGAAAGGAGTAAAGCGAGTGTGAGAGAGCCTTGCTATGTTGCCCAGAAATACAGATACTTTTCTAGAAAGGATCGGAGATAGGTTAGGTTTCCAGCCCCTATTTTCAGTGCTGTGTAAGTGTTTTATTCAGCGAAACACAAACGCAAAAATCAGGAGTAAAATAACACTGTTTTAAGTGCAATTCTGAAGTTAATTGTGTAAAAGGCATAAAATATGTAGGTTCTTTGAGGAGTAAAGGTGTGTTTAACATAGCTTCAATAGCTCTCTCTTTGGTCAAAGAGTGCATGTCAAAAGGTTGCATAAATGAAAACTTAAAGTATAGGAGCCATTTCCACACTTGTATAAGCAAATAAAATGCACAGTATGAGAAACGAATACTTAAACATTCTTAGATTAGAATCAGAATAGTAGGCAAATTCTGGTACTACAGCGAAAGCCTTTTAAATTATTTGGAGCTACTTTGCAGTTTATGACTGTTGTAACCATTTGCCTGGGGAAAAAATGGCATAAAGTTGAAGAATATCTTGAAATAAGCCAGTCCTCAGCAAGTGTTGAAATTTAGAGACTTTAGTAGGCCTAGTAGTTTTAAGTCTTGCCTCCTTCTTCAGCTATTCTTAAAAAAAAAAAAAAAAAAAAAAAGGGGGGGGGGGGAGGCTTGGTAGGAAGAAATTTGCCTAATCACTTTATTCCTCCTCTGCCCTCAAGGGTTCCCAAATCATTCTGGCCTACCAGATAAACTATTAATACACAAGTACTGTGATCCATGTTATAATATTAGAGAGAGTCCTGTGTAATTTAACTCAATAAGGTAAAAGCCCAAGGCCAGGCACTTCAGAAAATGGACTTGAATACTTCAAAGGAGACAGAGATCTCATAGCTATTTAGTCACATTCTTGTCTTCCTATCACACAGATCTCAGAAATGTTCTCAGGGGATGTGGTCCTGTATCTCCACATACAATTGAAGGCTTTTGGAAGCCCAATAAAACCATCTTCATCCAGGGAAGATCATTATTATATCTTATCTGTACTCCATATGACATCGTAAGCAAAACATTGTCCTAAACATTTTTTGTTTATTTTGACCTTTTTCTCCATTTTTTGTAAAATTTATTTTATGATTATAGATATAAAAACAAGCTATGAATTCTTAATGACCTACTGCTTGAGGGTGATCTTTCAAACCACACTCCAACATTGTTCTGGAAGAGTTTTTTAAAGTGTTGCCAGTTCTTCCCTAGTGGAAATTTATTCAGAAAAAATAAGCGTTTATCATTAGTGGGCTTCTGCTCCCATATCATCCTGCTAATGAATCCCTTCTACAAGGATTAGATGTTGATTAGATATAATGGCTGTTAATGATCTTATCTACTAAATTAAGGCAGATGTTAAGGGATTTATACTTAAAAATACCTCATGTGGTAAATCTCAGGAGTGTGTAGAAGGAAAGCAATGCTGTCTGCATTCATCATGATAATAAATTAACTGTGACCTGAAGAGGTCAGGAAGTGAGTATATTCTTTGTTTTTGAAAGAAAAAAGCAAAATTTCTTGTCCCATATGAGCATTTTTGGAAACAATTGAATAAAAAATATTTTCAGAAAAGATTCTGATTCTGACAAAAATTTTATAAATTCTATTTTATCTGTAAGCTATGAAGATATTTCCTGATTTAGAGGAATTGTGAGGAGTGGCTGGGGTACACTGTGATGAAATCTCAGCCCATCTTGAATATTATTGTGATTTATCTGGAACAAAACTTTGTGAAGAGATTTAGAAAAGTCTCCTTTCTAGAAGGAACATCTAGATACAACAGGGAAGCGATGTGTTGTTTTTTCAGAAAGTCGTTAATCTTCCCTAAATACTTCAGCAGGGAGAATGTCTCTATATACCATTTTCTGGTGAAGATGGATAATCACTATTATTATCTTCATAGACTATTTTTGTAATGGCAGCTGAACCTGTCTACGAACAAAACTGTATTTCAGAGTAGTGGGCCCTCAGAGAAATACTGGAAAAGGGGGAAAATTCTCATGTTAATTAAAAAAAAAATTACAAGTATCTATTCCTGTGGTTGGATAGTCTGCAGGCTGTTGCTTCCCTCACGGTGAGAAGCTAGCAAGAACTAAGGTTCCACGCAGCTGATCTTGCTGGATCAGATAGTAGCAAATTCCAGGCAGATTATGCAAACAACTCCATTTGGAATGAGATTAGGACTGCAAAAGGAAAATTCGAGAGTGAAGCTCACTTTTTGAGTGAACATGTGAACAGGGTAGGGACACATGTAATATGGGCACACTTAGGGAATTCTAACCTGTGGTACAGTCCCTCAGGAAGAGAAGCTGTGCGTGTACCTCCGCCAGATTTACTGGAGCCTCTCCGGTAAAGACTACTTGTCACGGTCTCTATTTTTCCTTTTTCTTTTCACAGTGCCATACTTGTAGTATTAGAGATACCTCGGAGGAGGGATGTGGCTTTCTAAGGTCTTTGAATTAATTGAATGCTTACTCCTGGTTAGTTGGCAAGAGAATTCCTGAATTATTACCCTTTTATCTGAACTTAGTCATCTCTCAGGAAGTTTATAGTAGCTGGATATCAGAATGTGCTGTTTGAGGGCCTTTCATTATTACCTTTTAATGATCAACATCCTCTGAGTCCTCTATAAAGACAGCATAATGTTGTATAATGCTCAATATTGCAACCAAGTTGGCATTCATACTCTTATTTTTTGTCTCATATGTTTAGTTCTGTAAAATCCTGATGCGATTATTAAGAGTAGGAGTCACTGATGAACTTACTTTGATGAGTGAAATTTATCTTGTGCAGAATGGCAACATGATGCCTAAGTAAGATGTATGTGGGATATTAGCCTGTGATGGGTCTCTGCTAAGAAAGAATTTAATTAACAATAAATTTCATTATTTTATTTCCATATGAAAGATTTTGCAGGCTTTCTTGAGTCTGTCAGCATAGCTAACAACCCAGCAGAGGAACTGAGGATTGGATTTTTGGAAGTAGCTAGATATTTTGGGTGATCTGTTTCTTTTGGAGGGTTCTTGGCAGGAAAGAGGTATTCTGGTTTTGGCAGATTTGAGGCACTTTCAAACGAGTTCTTTTTCATGAAGCACTGAGAATTTATGTATTGAAACACAACTGCCTTGAAAGAGATCTCAAAGTGAGTTCGCAAAGCCACTAACCTTTCTTGAAAACCTAGGTATAGGCTCTTGGGCCATGTGTTCAACATTCAGGGATTTCCAAGTAGTACTGTATTGACAGTGAACAAATAAGGCAGTTCCAAGATGGTATGCCCCCTTTTTTCCTGTGAAACTAGGAACACACTTATTCAAACAGTCAAACAGCACCACCCCAAGAGCTGCCACTGCTTCTCTCGAGAGGAACGGTGCTCACACTGAGAGGTCATGCTCACACATGACATTGTGTCTGGTCCATCACAGAGCCAGAAGCTGATACCAGGACATGTGGACATCATTAATGTCACTAGATGATAAAGGAATTGGAGCCTGTGCTGTATGAGGAGAGGCTGAGAGAACTCAGTGTTTGTCCTGCGGAAGAGGTGTCTCAGGGGGGTCTTATTGGTATGTATAAATATATGATGAGAGGATATAAAGAAGATGAAGATAGGTTCTTAGTGGTATCCCATGAAATGGCAATGGGAACAAATTGAAACACAGGAAATTCCATTTACACAGAATCACAGAATCATTGGGGTAGGAAAGGGCTTCTGGAGATCATTTAGTCAAACCCCACTGCTCAAGTAGGGTCACCTAAAACATGTCATCCAGGACTGTGTCCAGTCAGCTTTTGAATATCTCCAAGGATAGAGACTCCACATTTAAACATAAGAAAATACTTTTTTTTTTGCTGTAAGAGTGATCAAATATAGGAACAGCAAAGTTGTAGAATCTCCATCCTTGGACATATTCAAAGCCTGACTGGACAAGGTCCATGCAACCTGCTCTAGTTGACTCTGCTTTGAGCAGGAAGGACTAGATGATCTCCAGAGGTCTCTTTCTCCTCAACTATTCTCTGATTCTGTGATCAGCCTAAATAACTTAACGGAGACGACATTGCAGTCTTCCTTACTCTCTCATGTTTGTACATATTTATTCTTTCTTTTACATGAATATTACCTAGGTCTTTTACTTGATCTCTCCAAGAAATAGCTAAAAGTAAGATTTTCATTGCCCTCAGAAGTAACTTTCTAATGTCTGACTCCTGCCTTGCAGATTCTCTGGCTCTCACTTAAACTTTCTCAGTCAAACTTGAAGGCCGCTCTCCATCATCTTTGAAAGGTCCTGGAGAACTGGAGAGGTGCCTGAGGACTGCAAGAAAGCCAGTGTCACTCCAGTCTTCAAAAAGGGCAAGAAGGAGAACCCAGGCAACTCTAGGCTGGTCAGCCTCGCCCCCATCCCTGGAAAGGAAATGGAACAGCTCATTCTGGATGTCATCTCCAGACGTGGAAGAAAAGAAAGTGATCAGGAGTAGCCAGCATGGATTCATCAAGGGGAAATCCTGCTTAACCAATCTGATAGGCTTCTCTGATGGCATGACTGGCTGGGTAGAGGAGGGCAGAGCTGTGGACGCTGTGTACCTTGACTTCAGCAAGGCTTTTGACACTGTCTCCCATAACATCCTGCTGGAGAAGCTCAGGAAGTGTGGGTTAGACGAGTGGACAGTGAGGTGGCTTGAGAACTGTCTGAAAGGCAGAGCTCAGAGGTGTGTCATCAGTGATGTGGAGTCCAGTTGGAGTCCTGTGGCTAGGGGCATCCCCCAGGGCTCAGTCCTGTGTCCCATCCTGTTCAACTTCTTCATCAGTGACCTGGATGAGGGGACAGAGTGCCTCCTCAGCAAGTTTGCTGATGATCCCAAGCTGGGAGGAGTGGCTGACACACCACAGGGCTGTGCTGCCATTCAGAGGGACCTGGACAGGCTGGAGAGTTGGGTGGAGAGGAACCTCCTGAGGTTCAACAAGGGCAAGTGCAGAGTCCTGCACCTAGGGAGAAATAACCCCAGGCACCAGTCCAAGCCGGGGTCTGACCTTGTGGAGAGCAGCTCTGCAGAGAAGGAGCTGGGAGTGCTGGTGGATGACAAGTTGACCATGAGCCAGCAATGTGCCCTTGTGGGCAGGAAGGCCAATAGGATCCTGGGGTGCATTGGGAAGAGTGTTGCCAGGAGGTGGAGGGAGGTGATCCTGCCCCTCTCCTCAGCCCTGGGGAGGCCACATCTGGAGTACTGTGTCCGGTTCTGGGCTCACCAGGACAAGACACACATGGAGAGAGTGCAGCGTAGGGCTACAAAGATGATGAGAGGGCTGGAGCACCTGCCGTATGAGGAATGGCTGCGAGAGCTGGGCCTGTTCAGCGTGGGGAAGAGAAGCCTGAGGGGGGATCTTATCAGTGTGTACAAGTACCTGAAGGGAGGGTGTCAAGGGGATGGGGACAAACTCTTTTCAGTTGTCCCGTGTGACAGGACAAGAGGCAATGGGCAGAAATTGAAGCACAGGCAGTTCCGCCTGAGCGTGAGGGGGAATTTCTTCCCTGTGAGAGTGACGGAGCCCTGGACCAGGTTGCCCCAAGAGGTTGTGGAGTCTCCTTCTCTGGAGATCTTCAAGACCCGCCTGGATGCAACCCTGTCTACCACGCTGTAGGTGCCCCTGCTTGAGCAGGGAGGTTGGCCTAGATGATCTCCGGAGGTCCCTTCCAACCTTACTGATTCTATGATTCTATGAAACTTCTACCGTTTTACAGAAAGCATGTCAAAATATTGGACTTCATTGGTTCCAGGTTTTTCTACTGTTTCGGGAGGTAAATCTTTCTTTCTTTATTTTGCAGGGAGGGAGATCATATCCTGAAAAGTAGGGGTATAAGACTGTTAGAAAGGAATTTTATTTCTGTTTTACAATCAGAAGCATCATTTTATAGCCATCTAGTTTTACTTATATATGGGATATGAGACTAATGATGGAAGATGAAACCCAGTTTGGATCACTACATTTTATAAGGAAATAGAGCTGAAGAGCAGATAAACAAAAAGAATTTAAAATTGTATAACGCACCATATCAGTGATAATGAGCTCTACTGATATGAGAATATAGAGGTGACTTGAACAGTCTCTCAAGTCCATGCAACAAAAGCTTGAATTACAATATTCATACTGGAAATTAAAGTTTAAATTAAGAAAGAGAGTAAATAACCTTGGAAATGTGTTATCACAGGAAGTTGTCAAGTAATCATCACTTTGAATATTTAAAAGAGATTAAAGTGTCTTTCGCAAAAAAGAAAGAAAAAATAGGTGAATATCTATACTTCTTTAGGCAGAAATTTTATTGCTACTGGTCTTAAACATAATATTTCCAGAATGCTTTCCAAGGCCAGGAAACTCCATTAGTGATGTTGTATGTTACATTTTTAATAAACGTGTTCTTTCAGAACAATCATGTCAGTATTTTATCATTTACCATTTTCATGACTGAAAATACACGGTTTTAATAGCAAACCTGTAAACAATGAATTTCTGTTTGATTTACAATCAAAAGAAGAAAAATGCAGACTTCAAAGTGGTGACAATTCAGCTAAAGCAATGCGATCGTAGGTGCCTCTAATCTTCAGGTTGCCCAGAGAGGTTGTGGAGTCTCCTTCTTTGGAGGCATCAAGGCCCGCCTGGATGCAACCCTGTCTAACATGCTCTAGGTGCCCCTGCTTGAGCAGGGAGGTTGGACTAGATGATCTCCAGAGGTCCCTTCCAACCTTACTGATTCTATGATTGTATGATTCTACTCCCGCTTAGGCCAGTTTCTCACCTCTGTTCAAACAGGAGTGTTAAAAACACATTAGACTATTAAATACGGCCATCTGACAGACTTTTGGGAGCTCTATCCATTCGATTAAATCACTCAAGAGACCATACTTAAAAGTGAGAGTACAAGAAGTAGTGAATTACAGAGCACCTCAAACTCCACCAAAACTAGCAGATAGCAAAATTTATCCTTGGCAAGGTACTGTTTAATGTCAAGGACTCATGTTTTTTAAGCACTCGTGGTAGAGAGCAATTGGCACTTATACCAAAATGAAACCTCAAATGTATCATGGCCTCTACCTGTTTACAGTTCCCATAGTTATCAACAAGTAATCAGTATAAAATAAATAGCAGGATATTTTGACAATTTCTCTACATACTAGGAAGATGAATTTTTTTCTGTCAGTTCCCCACAGAACTGTCTGTTGCTATATTTGGCTAATCCTTCTCTTATTCTACTAGATTATATGATTCTATGATTCTATAACAGGATTGTGAATGCAGAACATAAATGTGGCAAAAGCTGATTCGGCAAATGGAGAGGAAAGGGTGTCATCTAGATAGTGATTTGTAATATGACTAGATTTGTAGTTTCATCCTTTTCAGATGATTGTTCTACAAAAACAAACAAAAAGATGAAGTTCATTAGAGTGAAAAACTGTAAGAACCCTGAGTCTTCCCATGAATCTTGATCATTTTTTTAACAACCAGACATTGATCCTGCCAAAGGTACATTTCTGTGAAGAGAGATTATATGAAAAAGAAAAATTGTAAAAGAAAGAACTAGAAACCATTTCAAAAATACATTCAGGACAGACTGGGAGTACTCACCATGGATTTATGAAGGGGAAATCACACTTGACCAACCTGATAGCCTTCTCCAATGAAATGATCAACTCAGTGGATGAGGGGAAAGCAGTAGATGTTGTTTATCTCAACTTTAGCAAGACTTTCCACCCTCTCTCTTGCAGCATCCCCATACATAAACTGGTGAGGTAGGTTAGTAAGCGGTGGATTAAAAAATGTCTGAGCTGGTAGGCTCAAAGGGTTGTGATCAGTGATAGGAAGCCCAGCTGGAGGCCAACTGACAGTCACTAGTGATGTCCGCCAAGGGTCAAAATGGCCCCGATACCGTTCAATGGTGGGTAGAGCAGATGGTTGTGCCGCCATTCAGAAAGACCTCTGCAGGCTGGAGAAATGGGCTGACCAAGACCTCATGAAGTTCAGCAAAGGGAAATGCCAGGTCCAGGACAGGCTGGGGACTGACTGACTGACTGGAGAGCAGCTTTGCAGAGAAGGCTCTGGGCGTCGTGGTGGACAGCAAGTTGAACACAAGCGCACCAAGCACCCTTGCAGCAAAGGCGGCCACCAGCCTCCTGGGCTACGTTAGGCAGGGCATCACCAGGAGGCTGAGGGAGGGGATCCTTGCGCTCTTGTCAGCGTGGGTGAGGACACATCTGTTGTGCTGTGTGCAGTGCTGGGCTCCCCAGTGCAATACAGACGTGGACATACTGGTGCGAGTCCAGTGAAAGGGTGGGAAGATGCGTAAGGGATTGGCGCGTGTGACATGCAAGGAGAGGCGAAGATTGCTGAGATTGATTAGCCCGGAGGAAAAAAGTCTTGGGGTATCTTTGCAATGTGTATAAATGTCTAGAGTGTGTGGTGAGGGGAATAAAGAAAGTGTAGGCAGACTGTTCTCAGTGGTGGTCAGTGGAAGGAGAAGAGGCCATGGGCATGAATTAAAGTATGGGAAAATCCATTTAAACATAATAACCCCCCTTTTTTACAGTGGGAATGGTCAAACACTGGAAGAGGTTGCCCAGGGAGTTTGCAGAGTCTTCATCCTTGGAGAAATACGATCCTGGGCTGCCTGCTATATCTGACCCAGCTTTGAACAGTGAGGTTGGACTAGAGGATCTCCAGAGGCCTCTTCCAGTCCCAACTATTCTGTGATTTAATGAAATGCCTTTCTGAGGTAGTTATGTCTTTCCAGTGACAACAAGTGATTTAAATTAACAACTTAAATTAGATTCCTAGTTTTTGAACCTCAGAGTAAATTGCACCCTGTATGAATTGACATTTTTTCCCAAAATTGATTTAATGCTAATAAAGCTTTCTGCCTGATGATCTTGTTTATGCTTGATAGCATATGTACAACATGCAGAGCAATAGTGCAAGCTTCCTGCAGGCATTAAGCACCAAGGTATCTTCTCCTTGCCTTATGGAGAACTTCTTTTACTGGAGGAATGTTAATTCAGGAAAAGTAATTGAGTTCTTGACTTCTCATCTAAAACTGTATTATAAGCATGGGTGTTCATTAGTTTCAAGGGCCTAGTCATTTTTTTAATGCATTTCATGGGGAATTGCTTAGAAATCATGGCCTTTTGAAATACACTTCTGAATAGCTATAAGGTGGGAATATTCTTTTTTTTTTCTGTCAACCCTAAAGTCTGATAAGTCCCTAATGAACTTTATCTTTGGTAAATATAGTTAACTTTCTGGATTTTGTTCTGATCTGCAGTCAGAACTGACTTCAGAACTGCAGTCAACCAAGAAACAAATACAGAAACATTCTGTTATAAAACAATAAAAATAATTCAGTATCCAACAGAAGTAATTGCAGTACTTCAAAGTAAACACTGTGTAATAATGTGTAAAGACATTTATTTTCCTTAGGTCTTAGAAATATGATTTATTATTAGTTATCAAAATCATTAATAATTGTACAGTGTTGGTCAATAAAAACCGTGTTGAAAATTCCAAGATATTACTGAGAGCCTTATCCAATGTAATGTTTTGCTGTTCTTGATGTGCAAGTGATTTTCAAGTATTTGTTTCCCCAGCTGCCAAAATACATAAATATGAACCTTAAACTAGGAAGCAGGAATTGTGATGGTTAAAGCAGGTGTTGATAGGAAGTAATGTATGGCATGTGAATTGCAGTGCACACTCCAGTGCAATTGTTTAAAATAAAACTGGCAAATTGAGAAGAAAACATGATTTATGGTGTGAAAGATTTTTCAGAAATATTGCCTTCACTGAAAGGAACAATTTATTGTCTGTGGAATAATGCAGTGAAGGTGGTATAAAGAGAGCTTAACTGTAAGCGATTAGTTTACATAAAAGAGCCTGGTTTTGCTTATTAAGGTTTTTCTGTTTCATTGAATTCCAAAACATGTACAACAACATAACCTATTTAAACACATTCTGCTATTAATGAGCTACTGATCCCTGAAAAGGACCATAGTTTTGCTATGAGCCGAAGTGGAAAGAAGATTATATTCTTTCTGTGGTATATGTTCACATCTCCATTTTAGTACTGTCCAAGTGCCATGACCTTTCGACGTACAGTACAGGACTGACGGAAAAGGTGGCCTCTGCAGATGCATTGAGTATGGGACAGCTATAACCTTGTAGTGGAGAGATCTAGGGGACTTTCTCATCTCTTGGGAGAGTGAGAAGGGATGGAATTTTTCATGGCTCTAGAGTTGGAGAAAAACATATTGACTGGACACAAATTTCGTTGGAAATGGAAACAGAAATGTTGATGTTCCACTGGTATAAACGGGCATGATTTCTGGAGGTCTTGAGGATGGGCGGTCTGAAATGCTGCAGATGTGCTAAAGAGTCTTAGGGGACTGTAATTGGCTAATTAATGTAAGCAGGAGCAGTTTACATGCCACAGGACATGCAGTGGTGAAACAACCATGCTCTTGCGTGTTTACTTCCTGCTTGACCTCGTGTCTTCATAGCAGCACTGAATTTGAAGAATTGTTTGTCACTTTTCCTGCGGTCCTTTTGGGTCTTTATGTGACCAGTGAAGTAAGCTGCTCCTTCTTCAAGGAGATAAAGACCAATCCGTACTAACTTTCATACTGACAGAGCACAACAAAACTGTGCAGCGGTTGGGAACAGGAAGAAAAGGTTGCCATGTTCCCATTTCAGTTCTGTAGTCGGAAGTAAAACTGCAAACACGCCTTATCACAGAATAATTTTTAAAAGATGATAGTAGAGTCTTTCTATCACTGCTCCTTGTCCAATTTTTTTCTTGCCTTTGGATTGCAAAGAATATGTATCTATATTCAGTTTTTCTGCAGATACTTTTTCAGATTTTCTATAAATTGAGTGTAATGTCTTAGTCTGAGGGGAATTTCTCCTGTTGATACTATCAGACTTAGCAACATCTTTACTGATGGATGATGCTATCTTTTGCAAGGACGTGTGACTTTGCTCTGACTTCACACCAAGCAGGCTGGACACAAACCTTCTCTGAGCTGGCTACAGGGTGGTAATTAATATGGCAGCAGTATTAGATGGGCTTGCTAACTCGGGCTTAACACTCTGCTGTGGTGGCAACCCGGCTTCCTAACAGCTCAATGGTGAAGGAAGTTCAACTTAGAATACAGAACACCAAAGATGTGCCTAGATGTCAATGGTCCCAGGGATCTGTTGATCCACTTCTGGAATCTTCTTGGGAGCAGGTAAGGTATTAATGGGAAGACAAAATGTTCATGCGCAGATTTCGGCACCTCGTAGAACCGCAGTACACAGAATTTACAGACTATAATCATGGCCTAACCTAGGTGCTTTCACTCTTCTTTGTATACACATATATATACAGTACCCTGCAGAGGGGCAGGAGACTGTAATGAGTGCCACACTGGAGAGGAAAGCTACCAGGATCATGAGTAACGATAAAACCTCAAAAATAGTATGCATTGATTGCTCATCCACTCTTCTAATAAAAACAGAAAGTCAATAAATTTAATGAGAACTAAATTCAAAACAAAGAGAAGGAAGTGTTTTTCCATACAACAAGCAGTACATCCATAGGACTGCTTGCAAAGGGATGTTGTGGATGCTAAAAGTTTATATTGGTTCCAGGATAAACTGCACTAGTGCTTGAAGGAGAGATCCTATGGGGGTTACTAAATATGCAGAAATGACATTTGGTTCAGGGAGTCCCTGCGTGAAGAAGGAAGAATTTTAAGAAGCACAGTACACGCTTGCTTTATTCTTACTCTGCCATAGACATCCACTACTGGTCAGAGTTGGGAACAGGACCCAGTGCAGATGTTCTTACGTTATATTCTTATGAGTGGACTGATACGGAAAGCTGACATCTCTGGACCCCAGATGAATACCCATTTAAGTCTTATTTTGCAATACTATCATGAGACACTTGGGAAGGTTCTTCTGTTTGTAAATGATGTCAGGAATGTTTTTTCTCATCTTCTCCAAAGCACACAGTATGTGTTTTATGGCTCTGACTATATAATGAGTTTGGTATTTGGATTGCAGGATCAGCAAGGTTGACCGCCCTTGAAGTATTCAAAAGGATGTGAGAAGTATTGTCAGTTCTGCATTTTTTTCATCCTTCCAAGTTCTCTTGATATTCATGCAGTAATGTAATGCAAATTTAAGGGGTTAATTATCTCTAAAGTTTAGCAGTATGCTATTTCTCATTAGTCTATATTCATTGTTGAGAAAGAGAGTTAAAGACCTTAAAAAGATAAATAAGATGACTGTTTGACAGGGCAGTTATGTTCTTTGGAAGCTCCTTAATTTACAGACTTTAATCTTTTGTTAATATTTATTTCACTGATTCTCTCTCACACTTTTTATGAGATTATGTATGTATGCTTATCAGAAACCTTCTTTAACAGCCATTTTTACCAGGAAAATGAAGTCATGACTGAAGAGCTTGATAACTGCAGGAATACTGCTAATTAAACGTAATGTGACTATCTACCACTGCATAATTAAAATCCAAAATAAATTAACTGAAATTTTTCTCAGCCACATATAATGTACAAATCCTTCTCAAGTGATCTTCATTTTGTTTCAGGTGTTAGCAAGACAAATATGCTCTGTACGTATGCATGATGTGAAAACATAATCACATCTTGTATGTAACCTTCATTATTGAAAAAAGTGGTTTAATTCAGATGAAATATAAGAGAATGACTGACTTCAACCTTAATTTACTTTGTAGCTGGAGGTCCTATTGAATTAGGTTCATAAGTATAGAAAAATGTGTTGCACACAAATTCTGCAAAAACGTTACAAAGATTGACAAATCAAGCTCACAGAAGTTAACAAATTCTAGGAATAAGTTTGCCTGGGCGATTAATTCTGTCTTCTTTTCTCTATTCATATCTGTACAACAATGATATTTTTCTCCCAAGGATTGCTCCCTTATTCAGTGCACAGGAATGGACAATAAAATACTTTTAATTTTGCATTGAGGGAGCATCAACTAGCTCGACTGTGCAATGATGAAGGAGAGGACTAATGACCAGTCAGAAGAGAAATCTTTCTGAATTCACTCATTCTGTGGGGGCAGTAAAGATATATAGTCCAGTCATTGGTAGGTCAGGTCAGATGCTTGAGCAATCTTCAGAGGCTCTAGCTGTAAGCACAAGCGAGTCCCAGAGGATTCTGATGTGGCTGTATTTTCATGAGGCCAAGAAATGGCACATTCTTGATAACAAATGACCTCTGGAAAATTACAAGTTTCTGCTTCGGAAGGACAAAATTGTGAAAGGACATTTTAGAGAAAAAAGTCTCTGAAGATGTGTTAGAATGGGCAAAACAATATTTGCCAGTAGTTTTTTCTCTGAAACATTCTCTGAACCATTCTGGCTGCTTCAAAACAAAAAAAAAGCCGCTCCATGAAATACCATCTTATGTAGAGGAAAACAAATCGGAAGAAATCCAGCAAATTTTCTTTTGTCAAATGCTTAAAATTTATGATAGTTAAAAACCATTAAAAACAAATTCTTATAAAAAAGTACTGAACTGTCTAAATAACCAAGAGTGCTGTAGGTTCTGCCAAAAACATCTCTATGTTTATTTATGCTTTATTTTCATCAGCATGGACAAAAACTCTAGGATCAGATACTAAGGTTCCACCATTGTAGATACCACACAAACAGTATAAATATATCATTTAACCTTCAAAAACCCTTAAGTCTGAGTACACATAAGCATGAATATATACAGTATGTGTCTAGCTGATTAAGGAAAGTTGTATGGTAGCCATCAGGTGATCTCTACTCCAAAACTCTTCAACTTGCTGTTACGGCTCTTTTTGCCTGAAAGAAAGAAGAAATAAAGCCAACTTGTGAAAAGTGAGATGCAAATAATAAAGTGTCATCTAAGGTACACAGCAGGCTGGAACAATAACCCTTGGTCCAAGCGGCTTCCCTGATGACAAACATAATAGCTAGAAATTAGATTTGCGATATGTGCAGAGTGACAGTGGGAGCACCAGCCGCAAGCCTGGAGAAGCAGTTCTGTTTTCGCAAGACCCAATAAGATCCAGAGCTTTTTGTCTTATTACTTACTAGAACTGCATAGTTCGATATTTCAGAAGTAGAAAAATAACCTTTTAGTCTGCTTTTTCTTTATTTCTTATCCTGACAGAAACATACCTTCATGTCCTTGAAAGCTATACCCTCATTTGAGGCAATGGAGCAGCAACACGATCCATTTGCCTACTTATATACTAATATACACACAAAGATGACTGCATAAATACAGAACTCACGAACATATTTTGAAAAGTGACCTTAGATGTCTTGATTTGTAGTGCAATTTTTACATGACCCTGAAAAGAACTAGTTTTTAGAAAATACTGACTATTTCTCCTCTACTGGTTCCCTTTAAGGCATCTCTGGATAAGCACATAAAGAATAATACAATTCAAATCATTAGTCACTCAATAAAATGTTGTATATCATTCTTTTCTTGATGAAAGGCTCAAAACTGCATGTTAGACCTTAAAGATTTCTCTGTGTCCTGTTGGCTGGTGAATTTATGTCAAAATAATATTTATCAAACATTTCCCTGACAAAACAGTGTTTTGATCTACACAACAAATGTCAGATCTGCAATAGGCAGGTTCCTTTTTCACATAGTTCTTTCTTCCATAATATAAAAGCATTTTTAATGAGTTTTTTTTTCTATTAACTTTTTTGTTATTTATGTTTAGTTTTCCCTCCTGAGTAAATTTTTTTTTTAGCAGTGCTTATGAAGATTATTCCATTGTTGATTTATTCATGGCCAAAGCAAAACCATCTTACTTATGGGAAATACACTTCTGAAGAAATAAATTACAGTATAGAAATTAATGAATTTTTCTGCAGAGTTTAACTTCATAAATTGTTAAATCAGCAAATGGCCAATAATACCAGGTAGCTTAATTCACTCCAGCCTGACTGGAGATGGTTTTTTGGATTGGTCTTTGCATATGAGAAATGTAAATTATGGTTAATTCTTCCAATTTCTTGTGTGACTTTTGGGAAAACATGCAATTAAGTGTGGCTATGGAAACTCTCATTGGTCTTTAGCTCAAAAAAGGTTTCTCTTGAGAAGCCTTGCTAGTGTACACAATGTGTGGAGAGGATTAATCATGTCGCGGAGGTATTCGCAAAGGGCAACATGCTACTTGGATGCCCAAACTCACCAGCTTAAAAAGCCATGTCCCTTAAAGCCCCTGCTCTTCAGACCCAAGGCAGCTCTCTGTATCCTTGACTTTAATGTGTTTTAAACTAAACAGTCTCTTGGTAAATGTATAAAGAATCTCAGAAATAGAGATCAGAACATAGGATCCTTCCTCTCATCTGGAAAGTAGCCTTGTCCCACATAGACCCATGCACACAGGAAAATTAAGTCTAAGTCTATATAATATAACAGTGGGCTCTAAATTAACATTACTGATGAAGAATTGTTTTATAATGATAACAGCTAGGACATTGACTCTGATATCGATACTGTCATTACACTATGTCTTAAGCTTTTTTTGGTCTATCTCTAAAAAGATAAAAAATAAAACAAAAATGGTGCATTCCAGAAAAAAGACATTATCATAAGTATGGAACAGCTTCTGCTGGAAAAGAACAAGTAAACCAGAATTCTTCAGCCTAGAGATTTATAAAATTAGGAATATTGCAGAGGAGGTAAGTCTCACAGAACGTAGACCAAGAAGATGTGCACTTAAACTATCAGGGAGCAGTTGTTTTTTGAAAAATTATTTTTCACAAAGATGGAACATAAATGAATTGTGGAACTCATCATCTCAAGAAGTTCTGATAACCCTCAAAACTGGGCAATGTCTTGAATGAAGGATACTATTGGTGGTGAATAAGCAGGAAGATGGAGTCTAGAATCACCTTCCATAGACTTGGATTCTAATATTCTTTCTCTAAGTGGATATTACAGGCCATTGAACTGTCCTTTGGCTTAATTAAGTATAGCAGTTTACAACAGTTTACTGCCAAATGCCTCTCTGGTAAAGGTTTTAAGTTCAACCCAAGTTTGTTGACTAAAGTAATTCCAGAATGTGGATGTTCTTTAACTTGCAGCTGCAGTGATATGTGAGTGTGTATACAAGCTAATCAATATCTGCAACAAAATGAAAAGCTATTAAGAAGTAGGTGATTGAGATCCTTGGTATGGTCATTGAAAAATGCTGTGAAATCATTTAATTTAGTTCTAAAAAGCCCAAGCGTATTCTCATTGTGCATTCTATTCATTTGATTATTTTGTCCATTTTTCTTGGTCTCAATTGGCGCAATGTTGCGGGTTTGGCATATATTGACAATAGTTATGGATGTACTGAACGTACTATACTGGAATAGTCTAGAAAATCAATGGTCATATTGTATTAGCATACTACTGCCTACTGACTCATGTCATGGTTTAGTGCAATGCAGCATATTTTTGTGTATATTGGACTATTTTGTTTGGAACTAACTGCTATTAAAATGACAGGATTTAAAGATGGGGAGGCATGCTTATTTATATAAGAGACTAAATGCAATATCATGAATTAGAAAAGTTTCTAAATGGAGTCTTTTTCTAAACGGAAAACTCATCTCACCAACAGTCTCCATTTTGAGAAATTTTTCAGGATGGAAGAAAAGATCAACACTGGTTATTAAAGACCCATGGACAAAATTTGGCTCCGTGTTCCAGTTTCACAAGAGTGTTTAGCTGCACCTGTCAGGTCCTTGACTCTGTGCTTCTGGCAGTAAAATGCTTCTTTCTGGCTTTCAGTTTTGGTAAGTCTAAGGCTCCTCTCCAGCCACCTGAGCACCAGTTCTTGTAGAATGTGATAGGGAGCCTGACTCTGCTCCCACACATAATTTATATTAAATATAGCCATAAATATATAAATATTTAGCTATTAAATATAGCTAAATATAATTTTTTAATTTTAGAGCTGAGTACCTAACACCTCAGGCATCGCAGTGCTGACCATCGCAACGCCTATAGCTCTTGGATGGATACTGGCCTGTGAGTCTCTCTGAGGTCTTAATGAAGTCAAGGGAAGGCTGCTCAGTGATGTTCTTCAGTCCTGTTCTCATCTGAATCAGTGTGTTACTGAGGACATTAAAAAATATAGTCTGATATTGTAAACTTCACATGTGCACAGAGTCCTGATTTTTTTCAAATTCTCTTCTGTACTTTCTCAAATTCTCCTCTGCTCACAGAGGAAAACTTATGTTAGAGACTGGGGAAACTAATACAAGTTTAAATTAAATGCCCTTTTAATTTAAATTAGTGAACCTGGGTTTTGATTATCTATTGTTATTGTCAAGGCAAACTCCCTAGCAGACATATTCTTTTTTTTTAAGTGGATTATTGGTGCCTGTAGTTTTACATTGTGACAATTTTTTTCTTCCATTTTATTTAAAATGAAGCTAGGTGCAGTTCTATAATGGCAAACACCACTGATGTGTAGAATTGTACAGTTCAAGGATATAATCAAATTGTACTCAGCGTGAGTAACATATTAGAGATTATTGCTTATTAGAGTCACTACTGTTCAGAGAAATAGCAGATCGGAGTACATTCTGGCTTGTAATTTAGACACTGTAATACATGCTTAGAACAGTTCAAATAAAGTCTATATTAGCATAAGAATGATGAGCTGGTAACATTCCCACTTTGGAAAAAGATGTTCTCTGTTAATTGGTAGTGTTACATGTGTGCTTGTTCACTTTTATGTATGGCATAAGATCAGGGCAAGTTTAAGAATTATGCCTTAAAGACTTTACAGTGACTTTCCTTTTTTTTTTTCTTTTTTTCTTTATTCTTTTTTCTTTTTTTTCATGAGATATTGTCTCCGAAGATGTAATTTTAAAAAGGAATTGACTCATTCCTTCTATGAGTACTCTGAAGATTTCTAAATAGTTTAAAAGTATCAGTGAGTGCGGTTCTGTAAATAACTGTGAGCATTTCTTTTTTTACAGGGGAGACACAAAGAAGAAAATATGGACTGCCTTTTCAAAGGCATCTATGTTTCGACAGATCAGCCCATGTGTATGGATACAAAGGAAAGGAGCTTTTTCTTCAGTCTTCATTCTCTTTTGCTATTAGTGTCAATCAAGCGCTCCAGGTTCCCAGGGACTGGAGCAGAAAGTGTTCGTTAAAATTGGATAACTCAGTTTTCCCCTGCTGGTTCTTTGGCTCGGCTTTCCAAAGATCTACATCCACAGAGCTCATTTTGACTTTCCAAAATCACTCTAGATTACATCTTTCGTGCTTCAATTGTGCTACAAAAATCTGGCTATTTGCAAAAAATATTAGTTTTGACTCTCATTTTAGTGTCTAAATATGGATTTCAATTGAAACATTAGCATTGTCCTGACTGACATGCAAGGCTATACATTCAGCTGTTGCACTCATAGTTGACATTTTAAAGTAGAGTTAACACAGAGCCTTTTAGCTAAAGGATCTTGCAACACTCTTGTTTGAGGATCTTCAGAAATGTGTTCATACTATAGAAGCAATTGGCTAGTACAATGCAAATTTAGAGAGAACTCCTAAAAAAGTAAACATAGGGAGTAGGTCATCTAAAAAGACAATATTTCCAGGAAAATTTATTTTGTCTTACTGAAAAATAAAGTGAAAAAAAAAATCAGATAGACTTTTATCAGTTGCCTTTAGCAGCCAAAGGAAGCATTATGATCAGCTAATCTGATGCCCTGTATGTCAAGGATAGCAAGGGTCAGCTATTAACTATGGGAAGAGGAGCCAGGAGGTAAGGGTGACACCACGGGTGGCAGGGGAGGGTCTCACCAAACAGAGCCCTATCCTCTGCTCTCCTTGCACCTTCTTCCTGGGGCTTCAGCTGCTTGGGCAGGGAGCAAGCTTAGCAAGGGTGTTCTCTGCGCCCTGGTACTGTATATTAGACACCAAACCATGTCAAACAGCTCTTGCATGAAACTTTTAGGTTATAACACTTTTTTGAAAGCTTTCAAATGATGCAGACACCTTTAGGTCTCATGACAAGCTCTTTTCCCCATTTTGATTATTTTTAAATTGCATCTACTTTGTAGTCTGAGTTTGCCTGCCTTTCAGACTTTGGGTTCTCTTGGGCCTTTTTATCTTCTAGATTAAAGAGCTATTTGCAAAGAGAACATCTCTACATGACAGACCTTAAATAGGCCATCTCTTGTACTTCTTTTGGAGACCTTTCTCCATCTTTCGCTGTGGATCACAGCTCCTAAGCCATAAGACTTTCCATTCTCTCTTTTCCAAAGCCTTTCCAATTAGCAATATCATGTCTGTCTGGGATTCTAATCTTGTGTTTGAATGGAAAAAATCACCTATTTTTTCAGGTCTTATTTTCTCTAAAAGTTCTTTCAACGGTATCATCTTTCCTCTCAGCTAGCTATTCTCAGATTTTCCCAGGCTATAATCTATGGTAATTTTCACAAAGATAGTTTTCTTGCATAATTTTATTATCCTATAGATAAGTTATAGATTATTAAAATTTATTACTAATAAAATGTAATTTGGGTTTTATAAAATTTCAGAGATGGTTATTCTTTTGGTTCTAAAAATTAATATACCCATTTAGGCATTTTATTGATTGGCTACTATTTTTACATTATATTCCAGCTAGGTTATTATGGATTCCAGTTCCATTCTATTTTAGAATTAATTACTTAGACACTGCTATGGTGAACACAGTAACTTAAGAGGATGATTTTTGAAAAAAAAATAGTGCATTTATTGAAACTGTAATTTCAGGCAACTTAAAACTAAGTCACCAAAGGTTTTTTTTATCTGTAATTTTTAGGTCATTTTTTCTAGGACTATACCTCTCAAAAATCACTTTTAAGACGTTTTGTATGGTAAGAACTGACTGGGATGGTTTCTCAGGGTTGAAGAGACTTAAATTTAATCCTGCCTTTATCAGAAGATATTTAAACAATTCATCTCTCAGAACACTGACCTGATCATCATGCTATTCTGCTTCTCTATTTCTTTTCCTTGAAATATTTTCAATTTATGTAAAATATTTATTGGACTCACTTCTGTAAAAAGCTTACCTTGACTTTGATATGCATAAGATGGAATTTTGCTTTGATATTTCCTCAAATTCTTATTATCCTTGTCAACACCATGTAAACCCAAGAGAAGATACTATACATCTGGATCATTTATGAGTTTTTAATAGCAATTGTAAAAACATTGTGAATGTGTTTGAAGTATGAGGAAAGTAGACTTGATGCAGATGGAGCTATATAATTTAAGCACATTTGCTGTCTTCATGAAAATAAAAAATGAATTTAGTTGAGGACTGTCACTTACTCAACTTAAAATTTGCATTTGAATATCTTATATTGACATTTGCTGCAAATATTCCATTCAGTGTCAGCTCAGGGCTCCACCATATGTACAGATCTGTAGACCATGGGGACAGAAATCGAACACCTTGTCTGCCGTTTTGTATGACGCCTGTCATAGCATATAATTTCATTTAATCCTGTAATGAGACCAATAATTTTTGTCTGAGTAAGTCTATAAAGCCCTTGTATTAAGACCAATAATTTGCATCTGATTAAGCTGATAGAACCATCTATAATTCGTTGATGGAGCATCCACATGTCCACTGAGTTTATTGTAATAACTGATCACTCCTAGTATTAAATTAGAAATAAACTATTCATCTTTACATTTATCCAATCTTCATCAAGATGTTTATTCTTGTTAAGATTTTTTTATGTAGCTTATGGTAGCTTTGGTGGATGGTGTTTTCCTCCTCAGAGTGCATCAACCTTCTAACTGGGACACCTCTTAGCTTTTAAATAAACAAAATGCATGTCATTTACACTGTATTTTTTTCACTGAAATATGGAAATTTTGAAGTGTATCATTTTAAATGAGAAGCTAATTTTTTTTTAACTTGTGCAAGAGATTGTGATAAAGTTAATAAGAGATGACATATTGTTAAACAAAAGGCAGATACGGGTAGCTAAGAATGGATAGGGGGAGCATCATCCACCAGGGCTTCATTGTTAGAAGTCTAATCCAGCAGCCACGAAAATTGAGAACTGCTTTTGGAAGGGTTGCGTTGGACTCTTATCTCTGTCCTAAAGATCACTGAGGCTTTTTATGTAGCTGCTGCTTAGTATAAACTATCTAAACAGTACTAAGAATAGAACAACTGTCTTCCCCTTTCCCATTCATAGCCAAGTATTTGCAGTGCACTACTGTAAACAGAATGCATGGATTTTAAAAATGAGTTTTTTCCACTTTCTCCATGACTGCTTGTAAAAATAAGCTGTTATTTAATAAGAGAGAAAGGATGGCATGCTACATTATCCATTTTTAAAAAGAAAATAGACTTACTACTGGATTTTATGAAGAGTTTGATACTAGCAATATGATATGCATTCATTGATAATACCTTTTAGGTGGATCCTTTTAAGGAGCTTGAATACCATCACGTTTTATTTCTAAATCTTGAGCTTAGGTATGAAGAGACAAGCTGTTCAGCCAAATCAAGCAAAACTGAAGAACTTCAGCATGTGCACCTAAATAAAATTGTAAATACTTTGAGAAATTTGAAATCACATAGAGAGATTCCTATTGAGCTTGGCTGCATCTACATTTACACAGTGCATTGGAAAGGGTTTCTAGCACCAAAATTTCAGCCATATTCTGAATTTAGATATTTATGTCTTATGCTGAGCAGCTGAGGTTTTCCCTAGATCTATTAACTTCTCATTATGGTCAGAAGAGACAGTTCTAAGAAAAGGAATAAGGTTTATTCTTCTATAACTTTGATTAGACAAAACTATGAAGTTATTGTACTACTGAGGATAGTGGTAGTGGTATCTATTTATAGATAAAGAATAAAAACTGATACTTTCAAAAAGGGAAACCTGAAATTATATGGAATTTCAAGATGTTCATTTCATTGGTTCATTGAACTTAATTTGCTTTTCTGGGGTTAATTGTGAGGAAGTGAAAGCAAATGTGTAATAAGAAGGACATTCTGAAGAGCAAATTAGCCACTAAGTGTGAGAAAAATTCAGAACATGGCGTTAATTTACTTTTTCTGTTTGCCAGAACTGTGTATCCTGCTGAAACATCTAGGCTTTGGAGTGTAACACATTTTAGTCAATAAAGCAATGCATCACCATGTGAAAAACAAGACTTATTTTAAAAGGGGCTTTGTATTATGTTTCTTAGCCAAGGTATTTAATTTGTCAGTAAACCTAATTAATGGACAAAGCAGATGTTCGAAATCATGGCAGTGCATTAATTTAACACATCTATATCTTTGATGTATAATGCATATCCTTGAGACAAAAGTAGGCACAATTCACTTAGGCATTTTATTTTGAAATACCAGAGTACTGAGATTTTAAGATCGAAGAAATACATCAAAAAGATGGATTCTTACTCAGTTGTATCTCTTGTATTTGCAAAGCCTGGAAAGCTTGCTGGATTATTTTGGGTGTTGGTGTGGTGGGAAGAGGTGGATATTACATCAAACCCAAGTTTAGTCCTGAACGGAATCAGACTGTGCAAAAGACTGCAAAAATGAAAATTATTTATCCATCATCTAAGGATAAATCAGAAAACCAGAATTCAGTGATTGTGATATTCAGTGGCAGCTATTTGGAATATGTCACCTATTTATATCAAACCTCAAAGGATTCCATCTGGTGTTGCAAGTCAGTGTCTCTCTTTGTTCTTTTACCTATTCCTGACAGACAAATTATGATATCTACAAATTGTTTATGGCCACTAACATGCTTTTCATTTGGTATATGATCTTATGCTCTTTTCTAGAATTACATTTTCTCATGCTTATTATTTTTTAGACAGAGTTAGAACGAAAAATTACATATTTATTAGACACACAGAAAACAGTTCATTTTTTAAAGTTCAAACTTATATAATGGACTTGCTATAAATTTCTGGAGAATCCAGATTGTTTTGTTGAACTATAATTTGTGGATATATCATTATGCAAGTGTAGAGAATACATATTATTTATAATGACAGAGGTGGAGTAGAAGGTATTTCAGGCAAAAAAAAAATGTTATTGAGTTTTGTCCACTTACACTACGAGTAATTTTAGTGATATAACATTTGTTTCCTATTTGTTCTGTGTCATGTCCACTGAATAGCCTGTTGGGTAGATAAACTGGTGAGCACAAGTATTAGATACTTAACTGCAGATAAATTCCTCCTGAATAAAAATAACTCTACCATTGTGCTCCCATATATTAATATATTCATTTATGTTACACATTTAAAGTTTTAAAAGTGATTCGGCAGAATTAGTGGTAAAACTGCTTCAAATAGATATTATACTGTGCACCTTTTTTTCTTTTCTGTGGCATAACATTTTCGGTTCCTATCCCACAAGTTTTCTTCCATTCTGGTGTATACAGCTATATCCAAAATTTGAAGTCAGATCAGTACAGCGTGAAAAAATGCAAACAACTCCTCACCTGAATTGATTGCGAGGTTTATGTAAGGTCTTTCTTGCCACTCATTTAATACCTAAGTTGACAGCAAAAATGGTACTGTAGTTCACTGTGATCTGTCCTTTCCTTAGCTTCTAGCTGTTCTTCAGTCACCTCTGCTACTGGGTTAACATAAATCTAGTGTCTGTGGTTTGAGAGAGGGCCACATGGGCCACATCCTGGCTGAGGGAAGGGTGCATAACAGAGAGCATCCAAAGGTCCGGATCTTCTGACCATCTAGTTTGAGATCTCACTGGTGTGTACCACAGTCCCCTTCTGACTTGCAATCCTGGCTTACTGGCTGTGCAAGACTCTCAGAGAAGCTTATGGTTAGGTCTATACCTAAAACATGTCAGGCACAGGGCTGCAGCACACCAGGAGCTTACACTGGACTCTTATGCTCAAAAACATTCCAACATTTCCAGGGCAATCGACAGCACCATGATGCCAGGCTTCTCTGAGACTTTGTGATGCTTACAAGCAATTCAAAAGCTGGGATTATCTTGAAAACTTTTGTAAGGGATTCACCTCTGTGCAAAAGCATTACTTTAGGGCTATGCTTGGAGTTATTTTTAGTATTGTATAAGGTCTTCTCCAGCAGGAGGAGGGATAAGGATCTGAAAAATACCTTCCCAGTCTTCTATGATGATATGTGCTATTGGCTGAATGTCATCCACTATTTAGTTCAAATTGCTCACTTGAAGGTACATCAGAATCCAAACCTCTCTGACTAGGTTCTTTTAGATATTCCACACACATAAGTTTTAATGTTTAATATCCCATTTACTCATTGGAAGATGTTTGATGTTACGCAGGGTTTTGATTTAGAGGAGTGATACAGCAATATACTGAAATCTCAGTGCAGGTGTAAGTTACATTTAGGACAACATAGCAATTTCAATATACTGTTGAATGTCATTCTCATTATTGGTCTCTATAATATGCTCACCATTACAATGCTGGGCATCCCCAGTTGGTAGGAAGGAACAGAAGGGTTGAAATCAGCTCAAGCTTGTTGCTTTTTAAAGTCCTTTTTGATAATTGTTCAGTTTTTATACTTCATGTTGGGCTGAGCCACATATATACTCCCCAGTGCTGATCTGGATAACTCAGGGAGACATTCACACTCTTTTGATGAACTCTGGGAAAAACATTTACCTAATCAGTTAATATATTCAAGTGTGATATAGTCAGTTGATCCACTCAACTGATACAGCCATTTATGTAAAGCACAAGCCACCCTCTGGTCCCCTTTGTGTTGAGATAAATTCAGCTTTCTTTGCAGCAGCTGTGGCCAGTCTCTCCCTACACTCTTCCTTGAGCTTCATGGATGCATCGCCCTTGCCATCTCCTCTGAGCCTTCTTCCACTGTAAGGGTTTATTGGACTGTCACAAGGTGCCAGCTGAAAGGTGATATTGGTGCCTTCTCGTATTGCAGTCAGCTAAACTGCAGAATCTGCCTCTGTGACCAGTACTGAGAGTCACAGAAGCTACAGATGAATGTAGTTGAAAGGCTCTGGGAGTTAGAAAAGTCAAATACCTCTCCCGGATCACACCAGCTGCAGCATGACCTTTTCTAATGTCTCTCTCTCTCTGGGAGGATAGTTTGGGCTAACACAAATCATTCTGAATGCTCAAGACACTGAATATTTGAAAGATATTTCACTAAGCATTTCACATGCTTAGTAAGAAATTATTTTTCTGAAGAGGAGTATAATGACATCCGGAAAGCTGGTGGCAAAATCTCCCGATTATTCAAGGGGAATAACCTTGAAATTGATCAAAGTCCAATGACTTATTAAAAATTGAGCAAAAATTGGTAGAGCAGTAGCAAATATGACTAGTACTCAAGGTATCTGAATTATAAATGCATCTTATTGACTCAGTCCAGCTCCCAGAAGAACATGAGACTGATAAGAATCTACTTTCTTTAAGCAATTTTTAGATGATGATTCTACTTTGAAATTTCTCTGTATTTGAAAACCTGTGGACAATGGACTCAATTCTCAGTTGTACCCGTCTACTCACCCAGCTTCTGTTAGCTAAAGCTGTGAGTGTGTTAAATAACAGCTGCTCCTAATACATTTGCAGACATAGTCTGCTATGGATTTATAGGTAGGACCACATGGTACAGTTCAATCACTCTCATGTTCTGCTTCCTAGGAGCTCCTCTGGTAGCTTTCTGCCTACTTTTCTATTTCCTCAGTCTGAAAATCACCTGGTGCAGAGGCCAGAAGGCCTGAATGTCCTCTCTTGCCCATATAAGTCAACAACATTGCCTCTGAAGGCAGTGCAGTTTCCTATAATAAATAAAATTTGAGTGAAAATAAAATCAATCCTAATGAATTGCGTTGACACCAAAGTACCTGGCCAATGGGCCAGTAGCTATAGCACTACCATACAGGCAATAGATAATAAAGCAGCCATAGAGCTTACAATGTGCCTTCAACATACTCATGGTTTTCAAGCTTCGTAAAGATGTATTGAGTCTATCTGTACTCAAAACTGCACGATTGGAAGGATTGGTGGCCTTTTGTCTTTCCCTTTGAGTACTCCTATCATGTAGAATATGTTGATTTACTGTCCTGTTATATATGGAGATATATATATGTACATATACATATATATATAAAAGTATATATATAAAAGACAGTATATGTTTTGCTGGTAATTAGCTGGGAGACAAAAGGATTCCCACAAGTTGCAGGATGATTTTCAGACTTGAGTTTCCCCCCTGCTTGTGCTCAGCCTCTCTCTTTTTGGGTGGGCTTGAGGGAGTTAAATTGAAAATTACAATCTCATTAACATCCAGTTGACTCTACTTAAACGTTATTCTCATGGAAGAAACCATGGGGGAGAGAGCTTCATGACGAAGCGAGTGCACCTCCGAAGGTGCTGCAGCCAGGGGTGGCGCATGTGATCCCAGTCTCTTGCACTGCCCATTGCCTCACCAAAGGAATTAAGACAGTGACTGGACATGTTTGTTTAATTGTTTATTGTTTTTTTTTCCCGCAATATCTGATTCAGAATTTAGAAATTTGTCTTAACTGACGATAAATTTAATTAAGTAAAAATTGCCCGAATTGAGTCTGTTTTGCCCCCAATGTTTGTATAAGCAAACTAAAATCTACACACAAAATTTTTCTATTTGACCTATTCAGACCTAAAGAAATTGCTGTTTCCTTACACCCCAGAGGTGGCTTGAAAAAAGGACTAATTACAGTTCCCAAAAGCTCCACTGGAAAATGGATGGCATTTCGCTATTCTGGGACGCATAAGAAGGATGCCTCTGTAATGAGGACAGCAAGTTTTCATGGTGAGTGCCCTACTAGAAGTTATGCACTATACTATATGTGAATATGTAATAGGAGAGACGCTACGGCCCATTAGTTACCTTCATGATAAACCTACCCTTGAAGGTAAACCCTAGCATTTTGCTACTAGTCATGAGTACAGTCACAAACTTCAGGTGATTTTATACTTTTGGACCACTCGCTTCCTGACTTTTTTATCCCTCATCCCTTCTGCGAGGTAGGAAATTGCTACTTTTTCATTCTCTGACGTGCACCATTACAACAGGCCAGGCCACTTTAGCCCCAGACTATAAATGAGCCAGCTTCCTTTTCTCTGTGCTTGTTTAAGCATTTATCACTGGGGTATCTACGCAAACAGATACATTTATTTCTGTCTTTGAGTAGGCTAAATTACTCAGAAATTTGCTTGGATGTATCTACCTATGCTCAAAGGAGCTATATATTTCATTCATTTTCTTGGTCACTCTTTATCATCATTTATTTCTGTGTTTATGCCTCCTTTAAGTGACATTTTGTGTAAGCAGCAAAAAAAAAAAAAAAAAAGTATTCTCAATCCTGGAGATTTAGAAATGCATCCGAACTGCCTTCATCTGGAAATCTTCTATGAACCATGTTTTCACATGAGATATCCTATACCCTCTGCTTTCAGTCTCGCTTGAAGTGTTTTGAGAATGATTTGTCTTGCCTCAGTTCAGTATTGTGCTTCATTCTTGTACTGTTTTGCTTCACATTGCTTGCAGGGATGGTGAACTGCAAAATATAGGGTAAACCAGCCAGACTGGAGCCACTGTGTCGATCCCTACCCCATTCTTCAGACAGTGCACTATTTAACTGTTTAACTATATATGACTATAACATGTTCTTCCCTGGTAGAATATAAAAAATCTCTAGATGACACGAATGATGTAATCTTAATAACAGCAACAGTACGTATTGCAATACCTTGATTTTTTTTGCAGCCAAATCATCTAGGGTGAGTTGTGTTTCTGATGACTGGGACAGTGGTGTCACATGGGCTTATAGTGGTTATACCCAAGCTCTTTTCTTCCTCTTTGAGGGGTAGGCAACTCTATTGCTATCTGCATTTTTCTTGCACCTGCTGTGCTGTGATGCATTTCTTGTGTCAGCTAGAGCTATAGCAGTGTGACTAGTTCCCTGTGGCTTCACCTAAATAACTCCACTTGCTTTCTTTCTACCATATATAGTATGGGATGTTCTGCTGGTCCTGTTATTTCACCAAGATACTACTGATCACTGCATTTGAAATTTTTGTGGAAAGTCCTAGTGCTCTGGCATTTTTACAAGAACCAAAATCTTAATCCTCATCTTCAAGCCAGTTATGTTTTTATTTTATCTGGGTATTTAAAAACAGGCATTTCTAATTAATTTTTTTAATATCAGCATATTTGCCAGAAATTCCTAATTCTATCCACATATTGTTTAGTAATCCAAAGCTTATTATTTCTTTAGCTGTACAGATTTTGTTCTGCTGCTTTACTGGATAAGAAATTAAATAGATAATCAGGTGCTTGGGAGACAACAGTCCTTTGCAAAGAGTGTTGATCTGTTTGCAGTCCACACCCTGAAATTAATTAATGGCAGATCTTGTGTCTGATCTGCATCACTTTGTTGTGCTTCCCCATGGGCTTCTGAGCACTTCAAAAAATGCTATGTAATAATCAACTGTCAGCAGGGGAATGGTTTCCTCTGTGTTCAGATAAATCGCCTGTTAATTGCTGCCAATTGTCTTAGACTCTTTGTCATTTTGCTTCTTGTACTTTATATAATGTACTTTTTAATTCAGCAGTTCCTGGTCACATTCTTAGGACCATACTGGAGAGCGGGGTGGAGGGGAACCTCCTGAGGTTCAACAAGGGTAAGTGCCGAGTCCTGCACCTAGGGAGAAATAACCCCAGGCACCAGTACAGGCTGGGGGCTGACCTTGTGGAGAGCAGCTCTGCAGAGAAGGAGCTGGGAGTGCTGGTGGATGACAGGTTGACCATGAGCCAGCAATGTGCCCTTGTGGGCAGGAAGGCCAATGGGATCCTGGGGTGCATTGGGAAGAGTGTTGCCAGGAGGTGGAGGGAGGTGATCCTGCCCCTCTCCTCAGCCCTGGGGAGGCCTCATCTCAAGTCTTACGTCCAGTTCTGGGCTCCCCAGGACAAGACACACGTGGAGCTACTGGAGAGAGTCCAGCATAGGGCTACAAAGATGCTCAGAGGGCTGGAGCACCTGCCCTATGAGGAACGGCTGTGAGAGCTGGGCCTGTTCAGCATGGGGAAGAGAAGCCTGAGGGGGGATCTGATCAATGTGTACAAGTACCTGAAGGGAGGGTGTCAAGGGGACGGGGACAAACTCTTTTCAGTTGTCCCGTGTGACAGGACAAGAGGCAATGGGCAGAAACTGAAGCACAGGCAGTTCTGCCTGAGCGTGAGGGGGAATTTCTTCCCTGTGAGAGTGACGGAGCCCTGGACCAGGTTGCCCAGAGAGGTTGTGGAGTCTCCTTCTGTGGAGATCTTCAAGGCCCGCCTGGCTGCAACCCTGTCTAACATGGTCTAGGTGACCCTGCTGAGTGGGGAGGTTGGCCTAGATGATCTCCAGATCATCTTTGTGAATATAAATGACTATGAGTAGTGAGATTAAGAAATATTCAATAACAAATGACAATTGCAGTAGCATTTTTCATAGCTTACATTCAGAAGAAAGTACGATACAACCATGTCTTCACTAAAATCTTGGCTGAAACCTAAAACAGTTTGGCTATCATGATTTAAAGAAATAACCATTTTTTACAAATTTTTGTTATAACATGGACATGCATGAAGCATTTCCTAGCCACACAGTGTGAAAAGCTGGAAGCACGGCCCTGTGTTTTAATGGTTTCTAAGAAACAGAGGCAAATAAATTTTAAATTTGTTAGAAACTAACTGATTAATAAGAAAGAATAGTTTTGCAGGATGTTCTATATCATAGAAGATCCTAAGGACTGTTTAGTGAAAGTCAGTTCTAGAAATCATTACTAATTATGGATTCTAAGGAAAGGGTTGTGTATTTGCAAAGGCAGAAGAAGATTTTTTTTTCTTTTTTGTTGCTCCTTCTTTTTCAGTGATGTAAATAGTTATAAAATGTCATCTAGCAAACTGCGTGCTTCTAACTGAATGAATTACCTATCAGTTATATGTACTCTGGAAAGTACTTTGTGAGTGTTATTAAAACAGAGGAAGAAACAATATACTGGGAAGTAATGATAGCTTGTCTGGTGTGGGAAGATGTGCTGAGGAAGTCTTTAGAAAATCATTATAATTTCTCAAGAGAAGCTTAGATGCAAAGGTAAAAAGTATAAGGAAGACTTGGTAGAATATGCTTAAGTATTAAAATAGCATTAATATTTATTGATGAAGTTCTGGAGAATGTTAGGAGAGAAAATATCCTTTAGACCTCATATTTTTATCAATTCCTTTATCACAGTGTCCAGAGACCTCACAATCATTATACATTTATTCCAATATATATTTAAGGTGAGACTTAACACATCTTTAGGGATGGTAATTGAACTTCAAAGAAATGAAGATCAAGAGATTTAAATGTGTCCAGGTGCTGGCATCTAAATATGAGCAATGAACTTGCTGAACTCTTCACAAGAGAAAGATGAGTTTTGCTCTCTGCTGTATTGGGTGGGTGAGTGACCCAGTTCATTGGCAAACGCTTGCTCTGTTGGACATTAGCTATGTTTGGTGTCAAATGAGGAAACAAATGTGCAAATATTTTTTTTTGCCTCTCCCATATGTCAGTAGGGAATAAAAGCCAAGCCAGTGATATCACAAATTAAGAGCAAGCAACTATGCTTCTTTCTCTACTTCTGGTATGTCTTGTGCGATATATAACTTCCAATATACTATTAATTTCCTGAATTATAGGAAACGCTTTTAGCCTACAGTGGAATTCCCCCATTCATGGAATTTAGAGTTGTCTGGAGTAAGGACTGATGATTTTAGACCTAAAAGCTCTTGGGATTTTTGTTAACCATTTGAAAATCATCATTAAATGTAATATTAATCATAGCACCAGTTGCTATTGTGGATAATCAGACAAATGTTTTATTTACTGTGGGCAAGTCAAGCAGTTTGACTGTTTTATGTGATTACCTTCAGCCTGTGATGAAATAAGCTGAAATCTCCACAAAGTCTTTGCTCCAGAAACTTCCAAAAGCACATACTTGAAGAAATTTAGGATATTATTTAAAAGAACACTTTTTTTTTACCTCGGTGCTTTTGGTTTAGAACTGAGTTTCAGACAGATGGAAATATAATGAGAAAATCAATCAAAACCAAAGAATGTATCAAAAAGTTAAAAAAAAAAACTCCACTGTTTCAAGTTTTTTAAAAAATTATTATTTTAATATTTTCCTCATAAATACCCCCGATTATGGTTAAAGTGTTAAAAGCTAAAAATTACAAAGATATGTAGCAAGTAAGGTCTAATTCAGTTTAATAGACTTGTACAATACATTTCTATATCATTTCTTTAACCTATTTTAAGTAGAACTGATGAAGTTTTCCATCCAGTTTGCTATTTTCCAGATTTTTTTTTTTTCTGTAAGAAGAAAAGATATATCACTTTTTCTTTTTACCTTTCATTCTCTGTTTTGCTTCCCTGCTTGCAATAGCTTGTTTTACAAGATATTATGTATGGGTATCAAAGCCGGTTATGCTGACTTTATAGCTGATGTTTGTACTATATTATCACCTGTGTGTTCGTACGATTCCACCCTTATTTTGGTTAGGCAGAGTGAATAGCTAAACATATCCTTACCTGAAGATTTTACAGCCTTATTCTTGCAGAGTAACTAGGATACAGGATGTCATATTTCATCCCTCCTTGATGTGTACGTTGGAGCAGAAGAGTTTATAAGACTATCTTCTCTTAACTCTTCTCCAGGAGTATGTACTAGGGAACAAATCTTGCCCACCTGCAAGTATTGCTGAGCTGGCAAACAAGGAGGTTAAATGCTGTTTTCCTAGGTTGAAACAGTGCCCTGTTTGAGATGGTTTTGTGGAAAAATAACAGCCCCACGTCTTTTCATTGATTTAAGAATTTTGTAAGACTCACAGATGGGGTAGTATATCTATGTTTACCAGACTAGTTTGGATATTTCCTAATTAATGTCAGAAAGGGATCACAGAGGGTGCAGCATGCTGTGTTGCAGAGCCGGTGTTAATTGCTGGAAACTGGGACGAGGCTGAGTGCAGAGGATGTGCTTTCTCTCATCTATCTGTTATCAAGTTCTTTCACCTTCTTTAGCATCTGTTTACGGCTACGATCAAAATCAGGAGTCTGGATTATGCTGATCCTGGGTGTGTTTCACTTTCTAACGTTTTGTTGTTACAGCTTCTTTATGTTGCCCTCTAGCCTAAATCAGCAGAGAAAAATGTCAAATAACTAGTAAAGATCTCCTTATTTTATTAAAAAGGTGGTTTTTTTTTTCCTCAGACTTGTGAATTGGAAGGATAACTATTCTGAAATTATCCATGAATCCCTCAAGGAGAAGGTTCTGTCACCTTGTTGTTTCATTAAAATACATTTAATGTCAACAGTAAAAACTAGAATCCCAAATAGTCGCTCTGCAAAGTCAGACTAAACCCGTTTAATCTCTTGCATCAGAGCTGATGAAGGAAGAAGGTTAGAAGAGGAGAATTAAAAGAGAAAATTATCTTCAGGTTTAGCTCCTGGTAAGACAGAGGGTGGGGCTTTTTAGTCTTCTAAAGTATCATTAATATGTCCTTAATTTGTCCCTGATCGGTCAGGTGCTAAATTTTCTCATTAAATTAGTACTCTTTTCTGCTTTGGTATACTGTCGACCAGCAAAAATAGTTTTACTTAAAAACGTTGATAATCTTTTGTTGATACTGAGAACCTACAAGAACAAAAAGCCACAAGTGTTTTATCCATATGAGAAATTTTCGCCGTAAGTTGTTAAAGTTTTGCTTTTATTTCCAGTCTAAATTGTTGGTTTACCCGTATTACCAATGCCTTTCAGGGCATAATGGAGTTATATTACAAAACTCCGTTTTTAAATATGAATAAATCAGTTGTAAATGGAAGTTCATAAAGATTGTGGTGTCCTTGTTATAGTCATTTGATAGCTTCTTTTGGTGGAAGCAATGCTGACTCTTTGACATAAATTTTACTGAAGAATTTTCTATTTTTTAACATAGTGGTTTATTGATTTAGTAGTTCTCCTCCAAAGCAATGTAATTTGATAAAGCACTTTTATGTAAGTATTTGTAATGTTGTTAATAAAAAGCATATACCATAGGTTAGAACATACCTTTCTAGGATTTTTTTTTTAATTGAAATCTCTAAGTTCTAAAGATATCTTCACGATAATATATATATATATATGCCTATATATATATATTTCTGTTGTGTAATTCAAGCTCAGTGCTATTGATAGATTCCAGGTTAATAGAAGAGAGAAGAATTCAATTGATTCTCTTATGATCAGGAGCAGTTTCATATTTCCTGTGTTTGCCCTTGAGCACAAGCTCTGATAGTTGTCATTAAAAATGTTTCTTCATCACTTAGGAGCAGTTTCATATTTCCTGTGTTTGCCCTTGATCACAAGCTCTGATAGTTGTCATTAAAAATGTTTCTTCATCACTTAGGGTCAGCTCAAATGCAGAAGTTAGATTAATCTTATCATAGGTGCCCCTGGACTTTAACATTTTATTGGAAACTCAGAATTTCACCATGGCCAGAACTGACTCAGATTCAAAAGTGTGTGAGCACCCACACTTCCTTTATGTCTGAGCCTGTCAAGCTTCACAGAAAAGGCATTCCTCCTCTTATTTAACCTGAAAAAAAGGAAAAAAATACCAAACCAAACCAAAATACACACATGCATGGTATCATGGTAGGTATATGGTAATTTCATTCTGCACAGCATATAGGATTCACTAAGCTAGAGTGAATGAACATAATTCTGTAGGCTTGTAGTTACAACAGGGTCTACTCCTTCCTTTAACAAAGGTTTCTGTATTTCAAGTTAAAAAAAATCACTGGATAAAGGAATATTGACAAATTGTTAACCCTCTATATGATAAAGAAATAAATGTTTGACTTCTTGTTTAAAAAAATATTGTTTGGATTTGAATTCATCAGTGAGGGAAAAGAATTAAACTTGGGTTTTCCACTTTTTCAGAGGTTGTTCTGAATAATGAGATAGAGCATAGAGGGAAAGGGGCTGTACCTACTCTAGCAACAATTTAAGATAAATGCTATCTTGCTCTACTTTCCTGAGGAGAAGAGCTTAGGTACTGTATTTTTGGAGAGAATCCAGGACTGTTAGTCCCAGATGATGTAGGTCCCAGGTTGGTTTTGGACCTGAGGTACATCCTTTTCATGATGAACGGTTTAAGCTGTTCCCCCTGCTATTGTCTGGCTCCTATATGTCCTATTCTAGGAAGAATAAGTGTTCCTATGATTTTTAGGGAATTCCTTTGCCCCGTAATTCAGGGGTTTAGATTCTACTACAGAAGTCTTCATAGAAAATTTAGAGATGTATTGCTCTCTTTTGGGTTTTAGCTATTGGCCTCTTATCAAAAAAAAAAAAAATCTCCTTAGCATGCCCCAGGCCGCTAAAAATAAGAGCCTGCTATAAAAAGACATAGCATCAGGTTTACAAACAATTTATGATATGCTTAGACATGCAAAGTAGCTGTTATATTTCAATAGAATTATTTGGCATAGTGATTTATTTATGTTTTCACTGATATTTTATTAATGAAGTTCTATACAGACTCCATTGTATCTTTGGGTACCAACTCAGTAGTTTCCTTCTACAGGCTTGTCCTGATTCTTCTGCTTCTGCAAGAGCAAAACCCAATGTTTCACACACATCTCTGTGCATGTTCCCAATCAAGCCTTAAATACTTTCCGTCAATGGAAGAACCAGGGAAGTTGTTCTTGTTCCACCTGAGGAGCTAGAGTGGCAAATCAGAATAAGGAGCCCTTCCCCTTGCAGAACGTTTGCTTGGGTGAGTGAAAGGACTCTTGTGTTCGAAGCCTAGTGACTGCACTTGCACTGCCAACTGGGTTGACTCATATGTATCCGTACTGCTGAAGGCTTTGCAAAATTTGCAGCATCCCAGCCATATATGCCTCACATAGCACATAACCCTGAACCTTCTCTGCATCCTTTCTGAGCTCCCCTTGGTGCTAAAATATAAATCCTATTTTTGAGTTATTTTTCTTTTTCATTGAAACATATCTGAAATAACATGACAGCTGGGCTACAGCCCACCAGAACACTGTTTTTATGGAATGGTACTGATTGCCTGGCTACGGTAGTGTGACTTTAGGGCACATTTGCAGCTCCAAAACCTGGTTTGCTAGTGCTGGAGAACTGTGCAGGGTGCAGGAGGTCAGATCTGATGCCATCATATCACATCATCGCTGGACTAAACTATCCCACAGCTACAGCTGGGTTTTGATTAGGGGAGGGTTAATTCACTCCACAAAAGATTTCAGGAGAAAATGAATGTTTCTGTAGAGTCGATGACTTGGGCACTGGGACACAGGAGTTAACTGGGGAGTTAAGTTATTTGATAATGTGGATGTGCAGAACGTCTGTCATCAGGTAGCTCCCACACAGCAAAACTGAAGGCTCTTCCAACGTAATTTCAAATGATGAATGAGTTTGAGAATTTTGCCATCTGCTTGCTGACACAGGGAAAAATGTATAATTCACTGAATTCATTATTCCTTCAAGTCTGATAACAGCAACAGATTGTTTGGAGGGTGTAAACATTAAGGAGGGAAAAATGTTATTCACAAGGAAAGTGCCTTGTATGGTGGGATTAAATGAACAGAGGAGGAATGCTAGATTTCAAGGGTGGGGGGGAGTGCCCCGACAAGCAAGATCTGAAGTCCATTGAGATTAGTAAGAAATTGGACTTACTAAACTCAAATGAAATCAAAGATTTTAACATATAACGATTTGGGTAGCTTTCTGCATTTCACGTATTAGCTGAAGGGAAGGACAACCTTATTAAGGGAATATTAAAGCAGAAGAGAAAAAGAAGGATCATGTGAAAAATTGAAATCAAAATGACATCTATGTTGAACTCAAGGAAATATAAACCTTGCCTCCAGAATGCAGAAGCAAAAATATCCACATCTTTGGTAGGTGACTTAAAGTATTTTGGATAATAAAGCTTTATTCACATGATCAACAATAAAACATCAGTGTTTTATCTACATATCATAAGGAGATGGTAATATTCTGATCCCAAGTTAGTAGAGTATTTCTGTCTGTTCTGAAGCCCCAAATGCATGCTTTTGTAAATGCTGATTACAGAAATACTGCCAAAGTCTAATACAGATTTTTTTTTAAAAATAATTAATTATATTTTGAATTTTTAAAGAAAGTATTAAAAACAATTGTTTGAAACCTCTGTCAGTTAACATTTAAAAAATACCAACAGATGGCTCTTCCTGCATCCACGCAGCTGATGATTCCAAAATAAGTAGTGCTGAGAGATTTCTTGGTGAAGCTAAGGGACAGGAAAGGCAGCTGTCACTGAATATCTTAATTACAGCATTTACAAAGTTCTAATTAATGTAATGTTGTTTCTATAGCTATATTAATGTAACATCCATTAGTATGTCATTGGTTATACTTTGAGAATTAAATTTGGAATTTGGCACATATTTGAATTTTCTAGAAGTTTTATTCTTTCATCTAAATATTCAGCATTACAAGGGGAGAATACATTCAGAAGAAAACCTATAACCTGTCAACGTTTAGTGAAGCATTTATAGTCACATATGGCGTGGAGTCTAGTTGGAGGCCTGTGGCTACTGGAGTCTCCCAGGGCTCAGGACTGGGTCCCATCCTGTTCAACTTCTACATCAGTGACCTGGATGAGGGGACAGAGTGCCTCCTCAGCAAGTCTGCTGATGATGCCAAGCTGGGAGGAGTGGCTGACACACCACAGGGCTGTGCTGCCCTTCAGAGAGACCTGGACAGGCTGGAGAGCTGGGCAGAGAGGAACCTCCTGAGGTTCAACAAGGGTAAGTGCCGAGTCCTGCAACTAGGGAAAAACAGCCCTAGGCATCAGTCCAAGCTGGGGTCTGACCTGCTGGAGAGCAGCTCTGCAGAGAAGGACCTGGGAGTGCTGGTGGATGACAAGCTGACCATGAGCCAGCAATGTGCCCTTGTGGCCAAGAAGGCCAATGGTCTCCTGGGGTGCATTGGGAAGAGTGTTGCCAGGAGGTGGAGGGAGGTGATCCTGCCCCTCTCCTCAGCCCTGGGGAGGCCTCATCTCGAGTCCTGTGTCCAGTTCTGGGTTCCCCAGGACAAGACACACATGGAGCTACTGGGGAGAGTCCAGCGTAGGGCTACAAAGATGATCAGAGGGCTGGAGCACCTGCCCTATGAGGAACGGCTGCGAGAGCTGGGCCTCTTCAGCCTGGGGAAGAGAAGCCTGAGGGGGGATCTGATCAATGTGTACAAGTACCTGAAGGGAGGGTGTCAAGGGGACGGGGACAAACTCTTTTCAGTTGTCCGGTGTGACAGGACAAGAGGCAATGGGCAGAAATTGAAGCACAGGAAGTTCCGCCTGAGCGTGAGGGGGAATTTCTTCCCTGTGAGAGTGACGGAGCCCTGGACCAGGTTGCCCAGAGAGGTTGTGGAGTCTCCTTCTCTGGAGATCTTCAAGGCCCACTTGGCTGCAACCCTGTCTATCATGCTCTAGGTGATCCTGCTGAGCAGAGAGGTTGGACTGGATGATCTCCAGAGGTCCCTTCCAATCTTACTGATTCTATGATTCTATTATATATTGCTTTTTTATATTAAAAAGCATGGGTAGGCATTCACCTGATGGGCAATGTTGCCCAGGTAATTTTGAACAGCATTTCATTGAGGTGCTGAGAGGACCTTTTACTATAAAACTCTGTACATTTTTAAAATGTCAAAAATTGCTTAGCGATCAGGAATAATGCAACTCTGTATTCTCCTAGAATATCAAAATTCAGTGACATTTCAGATAATAAACTTGATCAGTGAAGAAATTAAAAAATACTCCAAAAAAAGTTAAACTAACAAATTTATTATAAGTTGAAGGAATACATGGTTCTATATGTAGTATAGATATAGATTAGATACAATTTTGAAGGTAAGGTTTGAGAACCATAGTTTTGGAACTTTCATATCAAGATTTTTTTACCCAGAGTATTTTTTTTCTCTATCCAGAAACTCTTTGTTCTGGGATCTGACTGCAGCTCAGAATAAAACTTTCCTTTTCCCAGATTCTGAAGTCACATAACAATATCAGAATAAGGCATAGGTGACTGCTGTTAATAAAACAATCCTCCATTCAACGAACGATCCCTTTCAATCTGTCTGATCAAATTAGTTTTTCCTTTCCTGCTTTATTTCCCAAATGCAACTATTTTTGCTCTGACCAGATATTTTAGTATCACCCTGTTCTGTTTAGAAAAAATGTCACTAAAATAAGGAAGGCCAGGGACATGGGAAGGCCCAGAAAACCTGTATTTGATAAGATGGATGGATCTCTTCTAACTTTCTTCTAACTTTCTCAAGACGGTTATAAGTTTTCTGCGGCACTGCTTATTTGGGGTCGAAGAATAGTAAAGAGTCCACGTGGATGCCATATCTTGCTTGATCTAATAAGCTGAAAACAGTTGTTGTAAACAGAGGAAAAAAAAAAGTGATGATGCCTTCAAGCAGTCTCTTTGTCTTTGCTGCAGTCTTTCCTGTATTTTGCTTTATATGGCAACGTATTTTTGCTAGACAAAGGAAGAAGGGGGGAGATGGTACTGTTATTTTACAAGGCTATAAACAAGTGAACACTGAAACAGGTGTTTTTTCTTTGCCTCTTGAGATGTACAAACTTGAAGTACTGCGTTACTCTACAGACACATTGCTCTGGGGTATGACACTTGCTGCTGTGAATAATCATACAGAAAAAACATTTCTAGATGAAGTACTAGGTAAAGAACACATTGTAAAAATAGCTGCAGACGATGGTGGTTAAAGCAAGGCTTCGAAGTATAGGAAAATCACTACAATACAGGAGCAGGTTACTTGTCCTTTTGGGAAGGAAATATCATGGAGAGCAGATTGTTTGAACTGATTATTTTCTTGTGTTGCTAGTAGATTACCTAGGGAAAAAAACATTAAAAACTCTTATTCTCTCGTGCAGAAGGTAACATTAAAAAAACCACCAACCAACAAAACCTTGCAGGTTTCCCACTGCAAGGCAACTGAAACATAATGGAAATTCGATTGATTTTCAGTGGGGAAAGCTGCAGGGCACCAATTATCTGTGCTCCAGCGTTGTTGCTCGAGGGGAAGTTACACATTGAGGAGCCAATCAAATGTATTTCAATCTCCGCATGCAATATGCTGCTGACAACGGTGTAAGCATCAAATTTTTCAGCTTCTAATTAGATGGACGTATTGAGAGGATCTTTGATTGGCTTTTAACAGGACATTTGAAAAATTAATGTCACTTACTCAGCAGCAGTTGCACAAGACAAGTTGCACAAATCTTTAGTGGTGACCAGTTATATTACCTCTGCATATATACATTTCAGCTCATATCTGCATGCATATATCAGATTTGTGTGATGGGGAAGTGTTAATGAAACTGGTTAAAATATTTTTAATTGACTTTATCTTCTATTTCTTGTTCAAAATCCAAATAAATCTAATAGTTATTAGATATATTAATTACCTGAGGACAGAAGAATCTTTTTTTTACACTTTATGGGGAGATTTTGTCCTCTTACAGGCAAGATGATGATGACTAGCAGATGATAACGATCTCATTCAGTAGCAATGGTAAACTAAGACCTACATATAGGAGCAATCGAAATTATTATTTCACACTGTAGATACAGTTTCACATTATATTCTCAGCAGCAAGCAAGAGAAACATGATATAGATTAAACTACTAAACTGAACAAGTAAAAGTGATGGGAAATACAGATTGGGATAGAACATTATGTTAGGGCTTCTGAGGGATTTTTTTCTCTTAAATACTATTCAATAATTTTGTTACTGATGTGAATGATAGAAAAGAGAATACACTTATTATTTATAAGTACAGAAACTGCAGAATTAGAGATGTATAAATTAGAATTAGAGATGTATAAATTTCTAAGTAGAATTTTTCAGTGGAACAGAACAGGGTAAAGAATAAGTCTTTAGGCAGCAGCTTCAGAGGAAAGAAATATTCTCATGCAGTGTAGAACAATTTGACTCAGTGATATAAACGCACTGTACTAAGAGTATTTCCTGTAAGACACATGAAATTGGGACTATTAAGCTCCTTATTTCAAACTTGGGGTTCTTCAACTTCAGAAAAGATTTGAGTTAGTTAGGAAGAGTCCAGAGCATTATCAGAATTCTAGAAAAATTAGGAAATATGGAAAGTCTGGCATACCAGTTTAGATAAGACTGCAGGAAGGCACAATAACCATTTTCAGATAAGCTGCAAGGTGGGAGTTAATAATTTGTTCTCTGGGTTCCAAAACATTTACAGTTTCTTCGAGCTGTATATTGACATTTTCTTGTTTAATAACCATATTTTCTATTCTACCATCTTAAACAAGAATAGACTTAATATTCAGCAAGAGAGATTTAAAATGGACATTAGGAAAATATTTCTGGTAGAATAGCTAAGGCAAGTCAATAGAAGTAGCAAAATCTGCATCACTGGATATTTTAAAGAATTACTTAAGCAGACATCTGTTGAGAATAATATAAATGGGATTGGGTGCAGGAGATAATTCTAATAACCTATTTCCCTCAAACAGCTTTAAATTAAATTTACAGATAAATTTACCAAAATTTTAGTAGCTGTCGTTCATGCCTTTCTTGTCCTTTGGTTAAAAAAAGGATATTTGCTCTATTATTTACATACGAGCAACCAAGAAAGTCGGTTTCATGAAATAAAGACTTAAGATGTTCCACATTAGCATGTTACCCCTCTGAAGAATAACATTTTCAGGGTGCTAAAGAATTTGCAGAACACTGCACATGGTTATTATAGTTATAATTACAATGTTTATAGCATTAACTCTGTCATATATTCCTCTTTGTTTCACCAGACCACTGACAAAGTAAATACTCTTCAAGGTGAGGAAAGAAGTCAAAGGATCCTGGAAAGACAAACTGCAAGGTGATTGGGAGGACAGAGTAAATCAGTTCTCCCCTGAAGAAACTAATAGAGGGAAGAATCTGGAATCTCATTGCTTTGATGGTTAATGAGATATCAAGAAAGTATCACTTACTTTTGTGTGTAGTTCTGTCAATTTACAATGTTATGTGAACTGAATAATCTACAGATATTTTCTGATCTTTCTATCATCTTATTTTTGTTATTCTTAAGCTGGACTTCTTTTTAGAGTATATCGGACACAAGTATTTTACCCAGTATAAACAAAATAGAGTTGTGCCAGTAAAATTTTTTTAGCTGGAAAGATAACAAGAATATTTACATAAATCTGTTTTTTGTCCTTTGCCTTTTATTAGAGCCACTATCAATAGATGGTGACATATAAATTTCTCTGCTTTAAACTGACTTTTCACTTTCTCAAATGGTTGCACAGCATGTAATTGTATAGAAATAATTGTCGTGATTTGATTCCATAGCTTTGCTTTAAACACTGGGAATTTGAATTTGCTAAATGGTCACCCCTGTCCTGCTGATGGTGGAAAGAAACGATGGGAGAAGAAAAACAGGGCTTTGCAGCAGGGTCACTACCATCAGCCTGCTGCTTGACTTTGAGAGCTTCGGCTTCAGTCCAAGCAAACATCTCAGATGTGTCATTCAGTTCACTTCTACCTCTTAATACAGTCAGCTGAGCCTATAGAGCAGTGGTCCTCCAAACTAAACACTTGCAGTGGAATTCAGTAGACTAAATATAGGTGTTTAGTTTCATTTCAAGTACTTCAGACACCTTACCTGGTATTCAGCTGCCATATCATGGCTATCCCAGTAGTTCTGTGCCATATTTGCCGACCTGTTCAAACATCCTAGATACTCTAAAATATCTAGATTATCCAAGGTGCCCAGCAAAAGAAATAAGTCCTGCCCCTATTACTCAGCCAGCTCTCTAGGTTCCATGACTTTATTAACAAAGTCTCCATTGACTTTAGTGGGAATTTTGAGGCATCATATATATCCAGACAGCTTTAGATCACTTAAAAGTAAACTGAACTTCACCCTTCATCTCTTTGTGCACAGCCTGGTACTAGTGATGGATCCAAAATTCTTTCTTCAAAATGATACTAAGAGGTTTGTATAGTTAGTACAATGAGAATGACAAAATCCTGAAGACATGTTTAACGGTAGGTGGTGGCTATGGCTAGGGTTAGAGTCACATATTAATTTTTTTCTAATAGGGTAGTCTTGGATTAAACTATAGGTTTAGCTCAGTTGGTTAGAGTGTGGTGCTAATAATGCCAAGGTTGCTGGTTCAATCGTTTGAGGGTTGGACTAGATGATCTCCAGAGGTCCCTTCCAACCTTACCAATTCTATGATTCTATGATCAGATTGCTCCTATTTGAGCTGCCCTGCAGGAAACTCGAGTTCCATTTCTGAGGGCAATTCAGACACACTCCATAGACAAGGTCTGAAACCCCTGTGTTTTCCACTCACTTAGAAGCCGGGGCGCAGAGAAAAGACCCATTGCTAGGGCATTCACTTGGAAGACTGAAGCCCTATTTCAGTTTCCTGATTTTGTTCTTAATAAGATTTAATTTGAGATCTTAGCTAAGAACAGTACCTCTTTCCTAACATAGACACAACTTTATTGACAATAAGCATGAGATTGCAACAAAAGGACATGCTGTATCATTTAACAGGTTTGATGAAAAACAATATTTTCTCGTTTAGCTAAGCACAGTGGTATACAACATAGTCTGAGTATCCACATGCTTTCAAGAAGGGCATGGGAAGCTGTGATTACGTTCCTTGTATTATCCTTCATCCAATTGTAAGAAAGTTTATTACTTTCTAAACCTAGACTATAGTCAATCACAACATAATATATGAAAACTATGTGAAAAGTTATGGTATAAAACTAGAAATGTTCCACTTGGGACATTAGATGATTTTACCACTTCTATTTAGTTCTTCTCTCATGGTTGTTGTATCTTTTGAAACTACCCCACGTTGACTTGCTAACAGAGAATGATTTTCTTTGAAACAAACTGGTGCTCTATAGCCTTCACTGCAAAAAGTTTGAGTCCTTTAAACTACAGGCTTCATGCTAATTCTGGACTGCAAACCTGTCTTTGCACTCAGATCCCTTTCTAGGCAATACTCATCCCTGTTGATCTTCTCTGATGTGCTGTTTAGGTTTGAACCGATGTCTCAGGTTGTTCTATAATGCTACCTTTCATCTTTAATCTTTTAGCTCTTTTACAAGAGTATCACTGCCTGCTATCCAGTCATTATTATCATTATTTCTACATATCCTTCTGTCTGCATCCATCTGGCATTCTTTAGAATGATTTTATGGTTTATTTATGGGTAGCAAATACATTCGCATAACTCTTTCTGTAATATAATCTTGATATCTAATGTTAGTTCCTAAGTAAGTCCTACACTACTGTAACACAAATAATTATGGAGCCAAATACTAACTTTGTTCTGGGTTTATCTTTATTTTTTCTCATTTTCTCAGCTGTTTCTCCTAAGAAAACAGTAGATTTGTTAGCTGCAGTTCAGATAATAATAATAATAAAAAAAAGACTTTGAAGACTACTGTGAACTTGCCAACAACTGTACTAAATAGAAGTGTTTATCATTGCACTCTTTCAAGCATGAGACAGAAGTTTCTTCTAAAATAAAGCTGGTCAAAGCTGGGATTCCATCTCACCCAGAAAAGAATAGCCTAGCATTTTCAGTCTTGGAATATATCCCGGCAGAGATTTTTGAGATAGCCTTCATCATATGGACCACAGCTAATGAATTGTTCATGGATTCATCTCATAGCAAAAGCTGTACAGATCATACTGTCCTTCCTCTTCAGAAAGGTAAATTTCTTCAACCAGATGGCAGGGTTGAATTTCATCCCCCTGTGATTACTCTCCTGCCTGCAGAGAGAGACGTGTCTTTAACAGGAATTTGAACTATTGCAACAAAATTCATCCTGCTGGATAAGCAGAATTTTACTGACCTGTCATTGTCAATGCATAATCTTGACAGTATAAGAATTGGTCTTCAACCTATAGCTTGTGAAAGTATTTATGAAATGTAAAAAAAAAAAAAAAAAAAAAAAATCATTAAAGCTTTTAGAGAGGCAATTAATTCCCTGCAGAAATGGCTTTTAGTGTTTAAGAAAATAACTAAACAATTTTAATGGTGCAAAGTTGCTGTAGCAGCTGTTCATCAAGGAAGAAACAAACACCACAGAAGCTTCCAAGTACACCATGATTACCGTTGCTTCTTCAATCTGTACACCAAAGGTTTGCACAGAAGTTGCTGTAACAGCAAAGAAAGAGCTTCCATATGAAACAAATGTTATAATATCTTCATCGAATTTGGTGAAAGTTAAAGAAGAAGGTTTCGACTTTCTTCCCCCCCCTCCCAGTTTTCTCACCAGTTGCAGAATCCAGAAGGGCCTAATTAGCAGAAAGGGGTCCAAGCACTGATTGTCAAACACATTTTTTGCTTTAGCTGGATATATAACAGTAACAATTTTAGAGTAGATGAGCAGATTTTTTTTCCACCTATCCCTCTATTTTCCCTTGCTTTTTCCTCCCCAAGTTACCTGGATGCCTCCCTTTCTCCGCTTTTGTTTTGTCCCTGAACATCCCATAGTAAGTCTTCTACATTCCCCAAATGCACTTCCTCTGCGTCCCTCAGCGTGTCTCACACACAAGGCAGTGCCCCCCACCTCAGTCTGAAAGGTGCTGCAGAGATTTGCTGCCATTGACTTATGCCCCTGGGTTTCACACCTGGCCTGGTGGTCTCCTGGGCAGCCCTGGGAGGAGCTGGGACAGAGTGTCCTTTCCTCTGAGGATGTAATTTGGATTCTCCTGCTTACCACTGTACCTCTGTGCTCCTCTGTGCTTGTGGAGATGAACCCTTGTTCGCCTGATCTGATGGCTTTCCAGTCATAGGCCTGGATAAGGTAGTATTCAGACTCTTCCACTCGCCATTGTTCCTCCGGGATCCTTTGTGCTTGTGGAAATGAGCTTTTTGCCACATAACCTAACAATGTCTGCATGTGAAATCTGTAAGGAAGGTGAATATTAGGACATTAAAAGTAAAGAAGTTGTCACAAATTGCAGGAATGCTTTAGTCTGCAGAAATGTGGATCCAAGAAGAGGGTCATCTTCTTCTACAAGCATACTCCTGAAATGTTATTCTCTGATTATTGCATACCTTCTGCTTTTTGCTCAAAGTTAAGGCTTTTTTTTTTTTGTTAAAGGTTAATATTCAGATTATTTCTAGATGTTTTTGTTGAATCAATGTTAAACTACTCATGTACCTGAAGTTGAGACTGCACAACACCTGACACTTGCTCCTTTCTTGCAGCTGTCCGGTATCCGTGCATGTGCTTCAGAGCTGTACCTTGCACAACATCCTGTGTAGCCATCCAGCGTAGAAGGAATGCAGAAAAGGGATTGGATAAGCTGTGTTATCCTTCCAGAGATAGTTTATTCCTCTTATACATCTACACATCTTTGGTGGCCGGTACATTGAGGGACTGAAAGCTCTATCTACTGACTGGTTAGATATTGCTATTTTAATTTGCATGTATTGCCATTGCTACTAATTAACTTGTAGTCAGGGAATGCCTTCTACTTCTTTATTACTTCAGGTACGTTAACTGCATTGTATATTGTTGAAAATATAGGACTAAGCTTTGTCTAGTTAAATATGTTTAGTGGATTTCTGTGTGCATACAGTCACAATCAAGTCAAAGTATATTGACTCAAATGTTTATGTCTTTTTGAAAATGAAAAAGTGCTCTTATGGGATCATGGTAATAGCTTCCCTGAGCACAGCCACCTTGGATCTGAACTGAAATGTGACTGTCATCTGCAGTGGAAATAAAGCCTATCTAATAAGCTCAAATTTGTTTTATTTAGCTTTTAGTAATTCAGTTTAATGGTTTTAGAATCTTTTGATTTATGTTGTGAAGGCATAATATTAAATGTGTAGCTGAAAAAAGCTAGAATTAAGTTTCAGTGATAATATTCTGTTTAACCTGCATAATGACTATAACAGCAGATAACTGATCTTGCAAATTTGAAGGATTCATAGGCATGGGCATTTATTTTGAAGACTAACATAGCTGTAAGGTTCTCCCTTTTCTCTCACCCCTATCCCATTTTATCACAGACTTATGCTATGTCCCGTGGAGGACACGTAGCTGCTTAGCCCTTTCCAGTCAGGTCAGGCCCTATCAGTCCTGGGAGAACCTTAATATCAAATATTTCATTTTTCAAAATACTATGGATACACAAGGTTTCTGAGAACAGAATTGTTATTAAGAAGGTGATGTCCAAAAGTTCATCCTACTCTGAAGTAGGATGAAGTGCTCTGAAGTAAGTTAATTCAGTACAGTACTAAAGGAAGAAAAGATTATTTCTTTATCCAAGAAGAGATGCAAAAGGCAGTAGAAAGTTCTTCGTCCATCTAGTCATTGTGTCACGACACAATTCCGGAAGGGACAACTAAAGGTGAGAAGTTAGCCTGCTGTTTGTTTTCAGTCCTTGACCTCTCCAGTGAAATGGAACTGACACCTCACTGGAAGCCTGGTTGACTTGTCAGGCCAGAGATAGGGAGGGCAAATGAGGTCAGGAGAAAAAAAAAAAAAAAAAAAAAAGAAAAGAGAGAGAGAGAGATTTTTTCCTCTCTCCTGACCTCGTTTGAACTTTAGTTGAAGTATTTTTGAAGGTGAAATTAAGAAGATCCTTCATGTGTGTGACAGCGCCTTATGAAACCTTGCTTGGTTTCTTAGCTGACTTGGGTCCCCGGCGACTGTTGATTTCTGGGATATCTTTGTGTAATATGAAAAAACAATCCAACTAGAAATAGCTTGGGCTGAAAAACTAGAGGTATACAGGACTAGTCTGAGACTGTTCTTCGTCTCCGGACTGTCAGGTAGTCAGATCATCACTGGAACACCATTCACAAAGGGTCTTAAGATATGACTTCACGAACTAATAGAGAAAAAATACATACATCCTGAGCCATTAATACCTGCATAAACCTTGACAAAAGTACTAAACTTTAATTTGGTCACAGACAGATAAAGTTCCAGTCCAGAAGTTATGTTGTTTGTCTTTTTGGTACTGTTTTTCATTATGTTATTTCATTACATTATAGGTCAGTGTCTTATCACTTAATTTTGTAACAATTATTTTTTGTGTTTTCCTTTCTGTAAATAATTACACCTTTATTGTGCAAGAAAGTTGGATTCTCTGGTAAATCGTTAGGGCAGCTAAGTACTCTGCAGGATCTGGAAGAAAAACTTGACAAGGTATAAGATGAGGGCTCTCATCTCCAAATTACTGCCAACTCTTACAAAAGTATCTCTCCCGTGGTAGTAATTGCACCTTTGGCAGAGCAATTAGAATTCTTATAAATATAGCAAAATCTAGGAGGCTGAAATTGCATTATAATTTTGGCATAGGGAAGACTACACCAGTTTCAGCCTAGTGTAATTCAGAATCTAATGGTCCAGCCAAGGAAATTTTTGTTTGAAAGAGGCATTTTTGGTATTCTACTGGAAGAAAGAATTGTAAATTGCATGTAAGAAAGACTGAGACATAATTTCTGGTTAAGATCTCTCCTTAAAAATGTAAATAATCTTTGCAAATTTATAACCAGTAGGATTAGCTCATAAGCATCTATGGCATAATCAAATATGTAATTCAAATAAATAGATTTTGCCTTTTTTGCAGCACAGAGTGACAGTTGTTTGAGTTCATTTTGCTCAGGAACCTTAGCAAACAGCTTGCAGATTTATAGTCTTATTACACTCCACAATAAACTCTTCCAAAAGTAATTCACATGATCTGGGATTGCGAGATGAATGGGAATGAACATTCAAATAAAAACTCATGCAATCCAGCCAGTGAATAGCCTTCAACATCTCTAATTTGTAGAGTGTACTTCCATAGCTATCAAATTCCTGCTTATGTATATGCTAAATAATGAGGAAAAAGAAAAAAAAATCTCATATGAAGTTCTCTGTATCTTCAGGAGTGTTATATGTTGCATCAAGCACGGATGAATAAATTTGGTTGCAATGAGAAAGGAACTCACTTTCTGTGCATCAGAGTGAAAATTTTATCTTTTCAGTTCTATTTAGTCTGAAAATGATTTGGACTATTTATCTTAGAAAGGAATCCAATAGGAAGATATGATACATGCCTAAAATGTACAAAAATAATTGATGGTCAAAATGTACAAAAATAATTGATACCCCAGGAGGTAGCTGAGACATCGAATGAAATGTGCAAAATAGTAATTTATATGGTCTGTAATTTACATGAGAAGGAGATATGGGAAAAACTTCATCCTTTACTTTTGAAGTTTGGTAACTTTTGAACCTGAATAGCAATATTATGGAGCATAAAACTTACCATTTCAGTGATTTTTTTTCTCTTTTTTCTGCTTTTTCTGATAGGTGATTTCAATTTGTGCTCCTAGGCTTTACAAACCGCACACTATTCTTGACACATTACATCATCTCTACCTGGCATGGAAGAGATCCTTGTAATGTTTTGTTGCCTTATCTCTGTCCTTTTAATAGTTTTTAACTGGTCCTAAAAATAGATTTAGACCATGTTCCATTTAATTATTATTTTGATCATCTAAGTGTATGACTGATCACAGTTGATCACAGGAAAGGTGTAGATTTTTGTGGACAGCTGTTCTTATATACTCAAAAGTTGTTGTCTGGGCCAGCATGGTCTCCTTACCACTACAGTCACACAGTTTTCTTGGTGTGTTGGTTACTTTCCTCTGTAGCTGACAGTCAGGTGCAGAGTAAGATATGTGGAAGTCATAGTACATTTATCTGCAGGGCAGTATGCAATATAACATAAATTAAAGTTCATTTGTTTTGACTATTCTCTATACTGGCAAAAAAAAAAGAAACCGTCCTTCAACCACAGAAATAGTTGCTTTTTTGGTTAATATAATTTAAAATAATGACACATATTTGTTGATTTGTGTTTCACATTTATTTTTCCTGATTCTCATTGGCACAGGTGATGGAAGAAATACTATTAAGGAGGCTGATGTATTATTTCTATTACATTTAAATTATTGTATAATGATACCTAGGTGGTTCAGGAACAGTAGGAAGAGATATACCCAAAGATGTCCAAAATAGCTTTCAAGTCCCAATTTTAGCAATTCACTTAGAGGGACAGAAGTCTACATGTTTCGTAGTGTTCAGGTTACAAAATTCATAATAAAATCTTTTGATGTTTTAGGCAACTTTTAAGGAAGGCTGTTATAGGGCAGCCTGAGAAAAGAACATTGGATTGAGTATGTAGTGGAGCTGGGCTACCATCTTACTCTGCTTATGGCCTGCTGGCGTACCTCAGTGAGCATCTGTGGCTCAGGTTAGCGATCTGAAAGCAAAAGATAATGATACCGATTTCTTCTGGGAGTAATCTGAGATTTAGGTGTGACAAGCACTATATGAAAACTAGTTTTACTAGGTAGAAGCAATTGCTCAGATTAAGCTTGTCAATTAGATATGAACACATTGATTTTTCAGTCCGATGAATAAGCTTAGGTCTAATGTAAGTGTATTTGTGGTGTGGTATTAACAGATAAAAAAAAATGAAAGGAAGGAAAGAATCATAGACCCACTAATTGTGGTGTTTAATGGCTTAGTGAGCTGTAGATGAGATGATGTTCTTTGACCTCAGAGGACAAGAAAGGACATGGCAATATGACTGGGGAAGATAAAGAGGTTTTTCTGTGGTTTATCTTCTTCGCAAATGTGCACCTTCTCTGTGATCTAGAAACAGAAATAAACAATTTTCCAGTCAAGTTTGCAGATGAGTTTTGCACCTTTCTGAAGCATGCAAAGCAATCCAATTTATAGAAATGTGGTCAGGTAATGGCAGCTTTGAAGAAATGCTAACTAAATGCAACTGGAAGAAATGAAATTGAAATTCATTAATAGGATGGACTAGATACTGATCAGGAACAGCAAGGTGGTGAAGCCTGAGGTCTTACAGTACTATAAATTTATACATGAGGGTCTAGTGATGAAAACATCAATGTGATGTTAGTCTCTGTGTCCCAGTTCAGGACTCCAAATTAAGCAGATCAGTAGATCATCAGAGGTGCATGGAAGGGTGCAGAGGAAGATGACCAACGTCATTGCAAAGCTACTCTCTAAAATTTTTGTACAGTCAAAGCAATCAGGACATGCTCCTTACAGCTGGAAAGTGCGAAACGTGATAACCATCTTGGAAAAGACCATCTAGGCAGCTTCATGTTAGTCCTTTGGAAGGTTATGGAGCAAATTCTCCTGCATGGATTGACCAAGGGCAAGTCATTCCGTGTATGATGACATGACTGGCTGTGTATAGGGGAAGATCAGTGGATACCGTTTACCTTGATTTTAGCAAAGCTTTTCAACATGACATTGATATACTGGTGTGAATCTGGAGGATCATCGGCCAGGAAGGGCACATTACATATGAGGGAAGGCTAAGGGAGTTGGATTAGTTCAGTCCAGAGGGTAGAAGGATAAGAGGCCCTAATTTAGTTGTTGTCTTCAGCTTCAACCTGATCTGACTATGAAGCTGACTCTGTTTTGTGGTAGATGCTGAAGTGAACGGACTCCCAGAGTCCCTTCCAATCTGTGATTCTGCAATTCTATGTGCAAACAAGCAGATCTAAGTCACACGTGTAGGAATGTATAGCTTCTTGCTTAATTCAGATCAATGGAATGTACAGCTTTCTTGCTTAATTCAGATCCAAATGTAGAGTTAGAAAATATATGAGTAAACAGTCCCTCTCCATGTGTCTCTTCATCAGCTCTGGATTCCTCTAAGCTTGGAAGCCTGAAATGTCTCAAAGAGGAGTGACATGAATGAACAATGACCAGAAAACCTTTGCCTTGTGAAGGAAAAAAAAAATAAAGAAGTAGGGGTAGGCCTTCTGGAATGGTAACCATCAAATTTGTTGGTGTCTTATACCATAGTTTAAACTCCACATGGGACTTTAGCATCCAGTGTAAGCAGCAAACATTCACGGTGCTGACCTTTTTGTCTATGAGTTGAGAACAGGCCCAACCTTATTCTTGGGTTTCTACTTGAACTGAACTCAAGCTCTGACTGTTTTGTTTGCCACCATCAGCAATACAACACTGTTCACTCTGCAGAGTAAGAATACATCATATCCTAATTGTGCAAAATCCTAAGAATCACCACCTTCACCTTATTTGATTCTTTTACTCTCTCAGATGCTTACGTCTGACTTTCATTTCCTTTCCCCTTGCAGTCTCATAAAGTATGTCACATATGATAATTTCTCTCCCTTTCTTTGCTTGCCTGTGGGTCTCATTATCCACTTACTAAATTATTCTTCCAAAATCATATTTTACTTTTATGTTCTGATGTCCTGCAAATCTAGAATTAAAACAAAATCTCTTCTACCACTACTAGGGGAATTATGAGTATGCAAGTTATGCAAGTATTCACTGGAAGTGATTTGTTTATTTTTTTTTTAATCCTAAATGCATGAAGACTAGAAATAAAAGCTTCTCTAAAACAAACAAACAAAATAAAAATAACACTGGGAATTGGAGCTGCAGCTGTACAGCTAAGCCTTCTGTATTTTCCAATTCCTGTGAGTCTTGAGTCTGCAAACCTGAAATGAAAACTGTTCTTAAATCACCCTGCAACTTTCAGTGCTACAGAGGTCTAGAGGAAGCCTGCTATATTTTCTGAATCCCAAGGAGATAAAGAGCTGCTAGGCTAAAATGAAAATATGTTCTCAAATTGCCATGGGAACTTAGCATCATAGAGGACCAGCTAAAGATTGCTACAGTGTGGATTTCCTTCTCCTAGAATTAGAGACTGGTATGCTTGTGCTGAAAGAAATCAAACCTATTCATAAAAAAAATGCTACAAATAAAACTCAGAAAATCACAGACAGGGGAAACTCAATAATATCTAGAATGTTGCAGGTTATTTGTCAAAAAAGTATGAAAATGAGGACAAAATTAGGAGAGCAGATTTCCTCTTTGAGTTTCCCCAGTATAAAAGGGGAATAGCAAAATTGATGATCAGTGCAACTGAGAACAAATTTGGCCCATGGAGAACTAATTAGAAACTCATGCCAAAACACTCTTTTTCAGTCTGTCTGTGGATGCAAATCTCTTCTCTGCAGTGCAGAATTCAATTGCACATTCACTTTATATTGTTTGTAGCCTTTATAAAATCACCCTCCATCACAATGTCTCATCATAGGTAAGGATAAGGTAAATACCTGCCTTATAAAGTTAAATATTTCTAGACGCCTTTTAATAATTTCAATCAGATTGGTTTAAATAGAAGGGAGAGGTTGAAAAGACTTCAGTCTGATTTCTGGAGACTGTTAGAAAGGAGCTTTTCTTTTTCTTTTTCTTTTTCTTTTTCTTTTTCTTTTTTTCTTTTTTTTCTTTTTTTTTTTTTTTTGATAGGAATTTAACATTTTCAGACCTGTGCTGTGGCACTTAGATACTTTCCAGGAAAAAAAGAGCACCTAGTAAGTTATTCTGAATTAAAATACACATTCAGCAGGGAAGTATACAAAATGCATTTGGCAAAATGAAAAAAATATTGTAGTGTCTATTAAAACTGAAGGGAGAAAAATCATGACTAGTCTAGACCCTGACCTAAAAAACAGTCCGATCAATAGAAGTTTTTATCTATTTTAGAGAAGTATTGTGGTCCATTAAGTCTGTATCAGCATAACAATGACTTATTCACACACCTAAATCCTCCTGACTTTTAACAGGACTTAGGCATATGCTTAAAATTAAGCAAAACTTTAAATGACCTGAAATTCTTATTTGAATAAGAATGATGAAATATATTGTCAAAATTGAACTCTAATGAAGTGAAAACCCTATAAGATAACAGGGATATAACCTCTGCATGGGGAACTAGCTATCTGATGATATACGCAGCTAACTTGAGATGGAAAACAAATCTAATTTTGGAATGATGTCTTAAGTCTGTACTATTTTCCTAAGTCTGTTTTCAAAAGATTGGAAGGTCTTTTGGAGAGGTCTCCCAATATTTGCTTTTGGTTCAATATTACCACAGTTTGTTACTTCTTGCGACATATAGATCGTTCAGTTTACTTCGTGGTAAACTATTTCATTGATTGTAATGCAAATCCTTTTTGTTTCTGGTACTGAAGTATGAATGTTTTTAACTGAGACATACAGGTACATGAATTATATATTTGATGCAATAACTCCAGTTTGCCTATTTTTAAAACACAAACCAATTTTATGCCATTTACTTCTTTTTTATTTTTTTATAGAGCTAGTCTGTTTTAAATTTGCCATCCACAGTACATTAGGAACAAACACAATAGTTCGTAACTCCGCTTCTTTATGTTGTTGTGCTGCTACTAAACACAAAGATGACAACGTGCTTTTCACACTTCTTGCGCATTTTGTTGCTTTCAATCCCTTCTGTTGCAGTGAAGACTAAAAAGATGTTTTTGTCATGAGGAGCAGGACCACCAAGACTCATCAACAGATGCCTGTTAAAAACAGGAAGGTGCAGAACTTACACAGCTCTGGGAGATCTGGGCAGAATAAAACACGTCTGACCTCTTGTGTAATGTAATGAAAAAGATGTGATTTTATAATTTCATCATAAGCATTATTCTATTCATTTTCGCCTACTTTTAGAAATTTAGAAATCCCTAGTTTAAGGTCAGTGCAATGGAGAATCCAGTATATCTGAACCTGTTAAAAAAAGCAACCTTGGTTAAAGTGGACCATTTTTCATATATATATATGTATATATATATATATGTATATGTATATGTATACACACACACACATAAAATCAATCTCCATGATCTTACTTTCAAATATTAATTTGAAATTTCACAGAGGTTTTTTTGATCATAATATTTCAAATGTGATAGGTTCAAGCCTCTGATATTAGCCAGAACACACTAATCTCTGTAAAAAACAAACACAAACTGAAAGTCCTGAGTTATGCTGAGGCCTCGTAAGCATAGCTACCTTGCAAGTAGACAAGAAGAGGGAGAAGGGTCTCATAAACACCGCATAAATTACAGCTATTCCAATTACATTATGATACATCTGAACAACAGGAAAATTGCTAAACAAAAAATAGCAGCTGGCTGTCTAAAAACATGAGCGTTTCTGATGATACGAATACTTCTGATGTGTGTCACGGAAGAACAAGAGAAATGGATTTATTTTTGCTCTGACAAAGTTATATACCTCTGAAATAGGGCTTAACTAGTTCCACCACGTCCTGGCAGTACCAGTCACATAGAACACAAGCAGAGTTATATATGTAAAAATTTGTAAAATATTTTGGGGTCGAATTTGGCCTATAATGAAATGATTTGTGTTTGAAATGAGGTGTTTGTATTAAAAGACAATATTCACAAAACTGAAAGTTGTTTGAAAGTTGTTTTTTGCTGAAAACTCTCTAAGCAGGACATTGTTGCATGGCAAGTATGAATCTAATGAGACTCTTATCTTGCTCTGTTTAGACTCCATACCCCCCACTAAGGAACGGTACCAGCTCGTGATAAGTCAGAGTAGTTTATGAGGAATGGCTAATAATTCTTCAAATAATTTTTATTCTTATAGAATTATATCTCATACTGAGAGCTCAGCAATTTCTTTTTAGAAAATATTTTATTTAAAAAACCTTTCAAGCTCAGCCATGAGCTCCATCTGAAAAACAATTCTTTATGAAAAAGCTGTACCACTTCATCTAGACATTTGAAGAAATGGATTGGTCCTACATTTCAAATTGCATATTGAATTTCAGTTATTTAAATCACAATTAAACCATTTAAAATATGTCTCTGTATTTCATTTGGAGTGAAGCACAGTGAATACCTAATGTGAAGTCATAATTTGCTTATTTTTTAGTGGGAGGTACAGCAGCAACTGCCCCCCAACTAATTATCCACAAAGCTCTAATATTGTCCTTTTGTTGTTGAACTATGGCTATTTGAAGACGTCTGTATCAGATAGTCTGGCAAATGGAAATTGTTTACAAAAAAGAAAATTTAAGAACAAGGAAGAAAAACAGGCTACATATAACGATGCTTACAGTGATCTAGATGTTACCTTTGTCTATCTCTATCCTTTCGCTCTGCAAATACCAAGACAAATTAACTGTCAGTAATGTATGGGACTTCTACATAACTCTGTGGAGTTAGTGCTGGGAATGAAGGATATAAAAGATAGAAGTCTCACCTAGAATAAATCAGCTTAGCTTCACTGATTTCAGATTGGCTGAGCTAATTTATAATAGGCGCAGCTCTGCCCCAGAGATACAGCTGAAGGTAAACAAGAGTAAACACAATTTTCTCATGTATAGCTCAGGCAATTTAAAGTTTATCTAATTCTTACATATTCCAAATAAGAGAGTTTTCTCATATTTTTTTTGTTATTATTTATACATATCTTTTACTCCTGAATTCTGAACTTCATGGCAAGAAACTCATGATACAGTTATATTAGCAAGTATCAGTAGATCATGTGAAACCAGAATGAACCTGATGGCTGTTTCTGATCTATCATATTTTCTTTGTCAAAATTAAGACACAGATAAACATTTTCAAATGTTTCCCTGTCTCTTTATCTGCCTGGTAGTACGTGGCATTTTATTCGTGAGGTACTGAGGTGCATGAGAATGGCTTCTCAGTTCAGGTTCAAAGCTTTGGATGTGGAGATGTGGCTAGACCAGCTTTGTCCAAGACTATCTGAATTTCATCTAATTTAGATCTACTTCTGACTGATGTATTATAGAGGGAAGTAAAACACTTATTTTATAGTTTTGTGTAACAGATTGAGCACCTAGGACCAAAGAAGGGTTCCACACCGCACCACGTTGTTTGGTGGTAAATCAGGGCACAAAGATACGAATCCAGACACACACTGTGTTGTGGTGCGAGCACTGTAATTGCCAAGTTTTGCCACAAATCTGAATGAGTAGGTCCCCGAAGAGACCTGATTCATTAGGTATGCTCAGACCATGCCTAATCCACTGAAAAAGCATGGAGTTCAACACAAAATACATCAGTCATGGTCATTTTTCATTCAAAAATGCACAGTGAGAGAAGGTGGTGTTACCAGTGACCCCGATTTGCATAATAAATACTTATTAGAGCAGACCTGTCAATATGGTTGAGTCCAAAAGCAGCAGGTTGCCCCTGTTCTGAGTTCAGCAGCCATTTGTTAGTAAATCTGGTAGTCTGCCACCCAAATTATTACTGATATCACCTTCGGGTTACGGTTCCTGCTGAAGAAGTGAGATGTGGGTTCAGGTGCTCTGTGAGACGGAGCGGGATTAAATCAGTGTTTCCTCATGGGAATGCCCTGCTCACTGGACCCATGGGCTGTGATGGAAAAGCAAGGTGAAAGGGGACTCTTGGTGCTCCGTGGGGAAGCATGCTGTCTGGCAGGAAACTGCTGAGCAAGGAATGCAAAAGTCACAGGCAAAGATGAAAAGGATGGTACAGAAAATGAAGGAAATCATAGAATCAGTAAGGTTGGAAGGGACCTCCGGAGATCATCTAGTCCAACCTCCCTGCTCAAGCAGGGACACCTACAGCATGGTAGACAGGGTTGCAGCCAGGTGGGCCTTGGAGATCCCACAGAGGGAGACTCCACCACCTCTCTGGGCAACCTGGTCCAGGGCTCCGTCACTCTCACAGGGAAGAAATTCCTCCGCACGCTCAGGCAGAACTTCCTGTGCTTCAATTTCTGCCCATTTTCTCTTGTCATGTCACATGGGACAACTGAAAAGAGTTTGTCCCTGTCCCCTTGACACCCTCCCTTCAGGTACTTGTACACCTTGAGAAGATCCCCCCTCAGCCTTCTCTTCCGCAGGCTGAACAGGCCCAGCTGTTGCAGTCGTTCCTCATAGGGCAGGTGCTCCAATCCTCTGATCATCCTCGTAGCCCTACGCCGGACTCTCTCCACTAGCTCCATGTGTGTCTTGTCCTGGGGAGCCCAGAACTGGACTCAGGACTTGAGGTGAGGCCTCCCCAGGGCTGAGGAGAGGGGCAGGATCACCTCCCTCCACCTCCTGGCAACACTCTTCCTAATGCACCCCAGGAGACCATTGGCCTTCTTGGCCACAAGGGCACATTGCTGGCTCATGGTCAGCCTGTCATCCACCAGCACTCCCAGGTCTTTCTCTGCAGAGCTGCTCTCCAGCAGGTCAGACCCCAGCTTGTAGTGGTGCCTGGGGTTATTTCTCCCTAGGTACAGGACTCTGCACTTGCCCTTGTTTAACCTCAGCAGGTTCCTCTCTCCGCCCAGCTCTCCAGCCTGTCCAGGTCTCTCTGAAGGGCAGCACAGCCCTGTGGTGTGTCAGCCACTCCTCCCAGTTTGGGATCATCAGCAAACTTTCTGAGGAGGCACTCTGTCCCCTCATCCAGGTCACTGATGAAGAAGTTGAACAGGCTGGGACCCAGTCCTGAGCCCTGGGGGACTCCACCAGCCACAGGCCTCCTGGAGATACCTCTCCAGTTCTCCATGACCTTTTCAAAGATGAAGGAGAGCGGCCTCACAACAACATCCGCCAGGTCCCTTAGTACCCATGAGTACATCCCATCAGGGCCCATGGATTTGTGGATGTCTAGCCTACCCAGAAGGTCTCTAATCCTTTCCTCCTCAACCAAAGGAAAGTCTTCCCTTCTCCAGACTTTCTCCCTCACTTCCAGGCTGCAGGATTCCTGGTGACTGCCCTTAGCAGTGAAGGCTGAAGCAAAGAAGGCATTCAGTAATTCTGCCTTCTCCTTATCTCTTGTCACAGGGGCCTCTGCCGCATTCAGTAGCAGGCCCACATTTTCCCCAGTCCTCCTCTTGGTGCTGATGTATCTGAAGAAGCCCTTCCTGTTGTCCTTGACAGCCCTTGCCAGACTCAACTCCAACAGGGCCTTAGCCTTCCTTGCAGCGTCTCTACATACTCTGGCTGCATTCCTATAATTCTCCCAAGCAGCCTGTCCCCTCTTCCACAGTCTGTGTACTTTCTTCTTCTGTCTGAATTTGGCCAGGAGCTCGTTGCTCACCCAGGCAGGTTTCCTGCTCCTTTTGCTGCACTTCTTACTCATAGGCATGCACTGCTCTTGAGCTTGGAGGAAGTGATGTTTGAATACTAGCCAACTCTCCTGCACCCCCCCCCCCTTCCTTCTAGGGCCTTAACTCATGAGACTCCACCAGTTAGGTCTCTGAAGAGCCCAAAGTCCGCTTTCTTGAAGTCCAGGGTTGCAATCCTGCTTGTTGCCTTAATTCTTTCCTGTATGATCTTGAACTCCACCATCTCGTGGTCACTGCAGCCAAGGCTGCCCCCAACCTTCACATCTCTAACCAGTCCCTCTCTGTTGGTAAGGACAAGGTCCAGCAGGACACCCTTCCTCGTGGGCTCCTCCACCATTTGTGACAAGAAGTTATCATCAATGCATTGTGGGAGCCTCCTGGACTGCTTGTGCCTTGCTGTGTAGTCCCTCCAGCAGATGTCTGGGTGGTTGAAGTCCCCCATGAGAACCAGGGAGTGTGATTATGAGGCTCCAACTGTCTATAGATTCTCATGGTGAGGCCTCATCAACGTTCTCTTCCTGGTCAGGTCGCCTGTAGTAGACACCCACAACAGTGTCACCCATGTTAGCCTGCCCTTTGATCTTCACCCATAAGCTCTAGACTACCTCCTCTTCCTCCATCCCTAGGCAGAGCTCGATGCATTCCAGTTGCTTGCTCACATAAAGAGCAACTCCACCACCTCGCCTCCCTGGCCTGTCTTTCCTAAAAAGCACATAGCCATCCATGGCAGCATTCTAGTCATGTGAGCTCTCCGTGACTGCAATAAGATCGTGGCCCTGTGACCATACACATCACCAGCTCCTCCTGTTTGTTCCTCATGCTGTGTGCATTGGTGTACAGGCATTTCAAAGAGGTAGTCATGCCTGCAGGTTTCCCAGGAAAGGTGTACAGGAAATCCTGGGTTTTGTTCTACATTGACTTCCTTATGTCCTTTACATTTCACAGAGATTGGATAAAATGGATTGGATAAAAATATTAGGAATAGAAATCACATCCATTACTCCTTTCTAAGAAAGGCCTTCGCAGTGGCTCAGGAAGACAACTACCACCATCATATCTTCTTCCTCCTCTAGTTGCTTAGAAGATGGGGGCGGCCAGCGCCCTTGTGGAGAGGCCGGAATAGAGACACTGGATGTGCAGCTGTGCACGATGCCTCTGCTAAACAGGTCTAACACACCCCTCACCATTTCCTAGTAGATACTTCAGATTATTCCTGATAAATATGCTCAAGACTTAAACGGCTCTTCAGAAAGAGCTGGTTGTCTAACTCCTCCAGGTCGAGTTTTTATGTATGGGAATATCTGAGCAGGAACAGAGAAGAGTCAGTCTGCGTTTCTCCGTATCTCAGTCCTCTGTCTGGGAAATGGAGATTAAAAAAAATGTATCTGTTATGACCGTTGTATGTGACAAGCTTCTGGTGTCCCCTCATGCTGTTTAACCATTCGCTAGGGGACTGATCTCAAAGCAGGGTAACGTGGTATTTTTGCACTAGGAAAAAAAAAAACAGGTAACTTTTTATTAAGGATTTCATTTATATGAGAATTGCAAAGGCTACATAAATATTTGATAGCCATTGTAAGCAGTCTTGCTAGTATGCATTATAAATAGTTACCATCTGTTTGTTAGAAGATATATTAGATTATTCTGAGCTGTTGATATTAGCAGTCTATTGACACCAGCACTATTCTGTCTGCCCACAAACCCATAATTTAGGTAATACTGCTGACTCAAGCCAGCTCTGAGGACCCATCATCTATGTCTTGCAAACTAACTCTCACAGGTGCCTTGGGACAAGGAGAATGTTATTTTTGTGTTTGTACAGTACCTGGTATACTTTGATTATGAAAACACAGTTTGTACACCATGACTACCCAAATAATAAGCAATCTGAACTCTATAACAATCTCTATTGATTTACTATTTATTAAACTGCTTCTTAATCATTTAAGTCTTTACATATAGAATCTTAATATGATTTATGCCTTGAATAATCAGGGATGTCCCGATAAAAAAATTTAAATGTTCTTTAAATTTCTTTCTTTTTTTTATTATGAATCTAGGTAGAAATTATAGAAAAGACTTTTCGGAAATAGCAGCAGGTTCATCAGGATGAAGGCAGAAAATTCACTTGACCATCAGCAATGGCTAGTATGTTACCAAATGATAATGAACAGGCAAGGGTGTAGCAGAAATAAAAGCTCTCGGTTATGGTGTCGCTATGAGCTTTTCTACACAGGAAAATAGGGATAAGTGTTTTGCAGTGACTGCTCTTCTGGATTTTAACCACATGTTTTGGGGTAGTTCCTTCATACTTTTTTTTTTTCCGTGAACTTCACTAACTAAAAGAAGAAGGATAAATATAGCCAGAGAGGGTAACAGGGTTCCTGTGTAAAGAAGACTTAGAAAGAGATGTTTTTCCAGGATACTAAGAGAGAAAGCCAGACTGTATATTCAAAGGAAAAAATCTAGTTGGGAAAGGGTTCTTGGGTCTGTAAAAGAAGGCTATTTCACAAAAGATTTTCTTATTTTGGAATTTGGCTGCAGTTTGATATGCAATGAGAAAAAATATAGGATTTTTTGGAGAAAAATCTCCTATGTAGGTAGGTGGAAAATGGGTTTCATGAGAGACGAGTAAGAAAGAATATGACAAAATAAATAAAATATTATCAAAACTATGTCTACAAAATAAGATAGAAATCTCTGTTCTACTTTACATTATAAAACCAGAGGGCACAAAACAATTGGATGGTGATAAAACTCCAGTTTGGGAGAAATATTTCTTCTTACAGCATGCCTAATGGTGGAACTCGTTATTATAGAGTGATTTTTAGACCCAGTTAAGGCTCTTGAGGGTTTTTCTGTGATCCAAAAGAATATTTAGAATTATAATAATTAAATTAATAGTTATAAATATGTTGGAACACCAATGAAATCCACTCTCAAGGTATTATCTTTTATATATTCTCCAAAGGCACAATAGCAGCTTGGCTGGGAATAGAGGCTGAACTACAGTGCCACTTCCCATGCTTTTATTAATATAAACCTAAATTTCTTACTAAGATATCAAATCCTGTAAGTTACGTACCATAGTTATGGGATATAATGCAATTCTGCAGAATTCTGTAGGTTTTAATCCAGCTGAAGCCAATACACAGAGAAAAAGAAACAGGTAAAACTGACCAGAGAAAACACAGCAATGCTAGGAAAACAAGGAGAGAAATTTGCCTTGAGGAACTACAGCAGAAAATCAATAGTTTCTAGAAAGTGTGCTTTCCATTTTTTTTTTTCCAAGCCAAAGAAGGATAAAAACAAGCTGGTCTCTGGATCCTTCTGCATATACTGCAGTAACTCTTGAGTTATTTCTTCTGAGATTGCAGTAAGACTTGTCCACGGCTACAGAAACCACACAAGACCTCTCAGACTACATTTGTGTTAGTGCCACAGTTCTAGTTCAACTACAGTTTAAAAAGTCTTCAATATGCCCTTCTTTGCCTCCACAGTGACCCTTCTTTTCTTTTATGAGGTAACCAGCAGAGGAACCAAGTCTAGAGACCCCAAGAACTCTACACAAGGGGAGTATTTCTCCTGAAATAACCTGTGTCAGGTTTGCTGCAAGTGGCACAAGTGAGACTCCATTCCTTGGATTATGGCAGCACGGGTAGAAAACTCAACAGAAACGAGAACTTATCTCCACCGACAATTGCAAACTGCAAAGGAGTTTCCCAAATGAGGCAAGTTTAGTCCATTGACAAAGTGATTTTGGCAATACTAGTTGTACCCAAAGCTTATCCAACAGAATCTGCTGAGCTCCACTCTTATATTTCTGAATACTTTCAAATAAAAAGGCCCCCGGAGTTACATTGCATGAGGCAACACGGCTATATGCCTTGTGTTGAAAATTTGAAGTTTGCTTCATTGTTAATGGTTTACAGGTGTTGTAAAGGCAATGGCTGAAAATCACCACATAAATTACACTGCGTGCTTTTCAAAGAATACTGTAATAAGGCTCTATGACCATCCAGGGGCCAACAACCCAATGTACACTGCCTTGAGCGCTTGCCTTAGAAATCCTGTCTATCAGTTTGTAAAACCCATAACTGCAGATTCCTGTGCAGTTTTTACATTTGTTGAACCACCGATAGGATCTGGGTACTTGTCAACAGAGTATCGCTGCTTACTGCAAGCAGTGATCTTGCAAAAGGCACGACATGTGGGTCTCTGCTCCTGTGGGTTGTGTCAGTGGAGCTATTTCCTAGAACAAAGCAAATATCTGTGTTCTTCATCTGCAGAGTCAGAATCAAAGCCATGCTTTTGCATGATAACAAACTCAGTTACAAGGTTTCCTCGCTTTCTCAAGGAAAAAAAAGGTCTTATTCATACCATGTAATAATGCTATAGTTTATAACCTATGAATCTCTAGAATATCTTCATCATGGTGCAGTTATCACCTGATATATAGGGAACTACTTTGTGTGATAATAATGCTTCGCTTTCCTCAAGTTCAGACTTGAATGGATTTAATTAAAAGTAAGCAAACAAAAAGATCAAGCAGCATTTCAAGGCTTGAGTTATGGATATGGTAATGGCTTTTTGACATATCTAAATTAAAATGAATAAATATATATCTAGTTTTAAGGAGCTTCTGTTTATAAAAAGTTATTGGGCTATTACTTGTAATTTAAGTAGCAGGTTTAAGTTATTAGTGATCAGATGCCACATGAAGCATTGTGGCATGTTATTCTTTTGGAAACTACTTCACTGGATGTAATTTTTGAGTACAGTTATATTGTAGAAAACCATTATCTAGCTAATATCTCTTCTTCACTCAGGGACACCAATATATAGGGCTATTAAAGAAACTTTTAATAGTAACATTTCCTATAATTCCTGAGTCAATGATGTCAAGACTTCTAAAATGACTTCACAAATTTCTTACTTTGCTAAATTGCTTTATCCCATTGGTCATTTCTGCACTAGATTCTACAAAAGGAAAAAAAAAAAAGCTGATTTATTCTCCTGACACCTTTTATATCTTTTATCTCTTCTTTAAGAAAACATCTGTATATTAGCATACTAATAGTATATTTGCTGGTACTTAATGGGGCTACTTTTATCTTTATGATTCCATCTGGTTTCAAGCTACTTTCACAGAAAGAATGAAAAAAAGTAAAAACCAACTCTCCTTTTTACTGTTGTAATAACCTGAGCATGGGCCTATGCTAGATATGCTATTCTTTGAGGACCCTTTCTCCCTGGTGTAGGACTAAAGCATAAAGGACTCACTCAGAAAGGTGAGGGATTACATGATGCTGAGAACAGGTCCATGGGATCAGACCACAGATCTATCTTGCCCATTATCCTATCTCCAAAAGAGGCTAGATGCATAGCAAATACAATTAGGCATATTACGATGCCTGTACAAAACCCCTTGCCTCCCATTTTATGCATAAATTTGGGGAGAAATAAGGTATTGACAGAGCTACCAGGCTGAAATTCACTGTTTTTTATTATTCAAATAATAACAACAATCAAAAAAAAAAAAAAAAAAAAAAAAGGAAGAAGAAAGAAAGAAAAGGAAAAAAAAAAAAAAGAAAAAGAAAGGAACATGCCACTCCTTGCATAGGAGAAGAAGGTCAGAAGTATTTCCAGTATTTGCCTCTTCTAGCTGCTCTCTTGTTGGAAGAACAGGGGCTGTGCTCTGCAGCCTATACATGCCTGGACAGGACGAGCGATGAGACACAGCCTTGGGTGTGCCTCCAGGATTCCTCAGGTAGGCCAGGGGAGCCAAGGGCACATGACTGTTTATATAAAGCTACGGGTAAAGAGAAGGTGAAACCTTCAACTTACTATAACTCTACCTTTATCCTTCAAAGATCAGTCTCAAGTTGTTACCTTATAGTCATTTTATTTTGGGAGTAAAGATGGATTCAGCATTTTCCAGTATCAGATGTTAGTAGAGAGAGACATTCACCTTCTCCATCTACACTTACATTGCTATCATATCTATTTAATTTACATACTTTGAAACATCCTCCAGAGGGATGTATCTCTCACTGTTAATTGTATAGGGAGCTAGGGACCCCAGCAGGATAACTTTGGCATTCAAATGGAGATATTTGCAATACTTATTTACGTGGCAAACAGATTTTCCTCTCATTAACTGACCGTGTGGATTACTGGATAACAATCCAATGTAAAGTGATGGTGGTAATTTTAAACTATCTTTAACAAAAAGCGTGCTAGTGGACATTACAGCAGTAATTTAAGCTTTAACAGTAGTTTCAGAATGCAACATGCAACAATATCCTAATACTTACCTTATGTTGTTTTGCCTCCTTGTATCCATTTTTAAGAAAAGAGCCAATCAGTATACTACTATTTGAGGTCACTATTTTCACCTTACTTCTTAGGAACCCTTAGAGAAATAAATAGCAATAAGTCAAATTTGACATTTCATGTATGCTACATATGTTATGCAACTGAATCCAGGTGCTCAAACATTAAGCAGAACTTTGAGCATGACATAAAAAGAAGAAATGATTAATGGATATTTCTGTATAGGGGGAGGTAGCTGCTGCTGCTTTCGCATTTTTCCTAAGCATCATTCACATAACAGCCATCTTGTAGTACCTGGAAAGATGCTTATGATGTAAGACAGAGATGTTAAGACCTTGTATGCTAGATACCAAATTGATACACCAAACAACTAGCATGTGGATTTCGTCCAAGTATTCCATATATCATGTGAACTCCAGGCAGTCTGAGACAATGGAGATGTGGACACAAAGAGAAGAGAAGGCAGGACAATACATCATAAAGCCTTCATTTTTTTTCATGATTTCAGTGGAAGTTATGAGTCTAGGCTATGGCTAAGTCCTCAGAATTTTAAATACCAAAGTAGAAAAATGTTAGTTTTAAGGTATATGTAGCAATCATAGCTGTAATTTTCATATAAGAGCATACTTTCTAGAAAGAACTTCAGAGAAATTAGCAATGAGAAGTGAATGTCCATAGGTAAATGTTAGAGATATCTCCAAAAGGAAAACATTACTGTTATCTCCATCTTCTCTTTCACTATCTGTATATTAGGAGAAAAGGTGATCATCCGTGCCAAGTATCAAGACCTACGCTGTGGTACATGTGAACTGGCTTTATTCTTGTCCCAAGTCAACCAACAGCCATGTGACCAATGTAGTCTGACATGGACTTTAGTCTTAAGTTAACTAGGATTTGGCACTATGTTCATTTCTTCCACCATTTTTGGCTTGCTGATGCCTTTTATCTTGCGTGATTAGAACGTAAGAGAGCACAAGAATGAGAAACTTTCCTAGGTGCTCTTCTCAGACATGAATTCCACTTCTACTTTGAGATACCTTAGTTTTAGGTATGGCAATGGTGAAGACCATTTAAGACCACCTCTTTACTTATTCTGGGGCAAACATAATGTAAAAGGAATGAGCTAAGGAACGCAAACTCATTTTTGTGCTCCTTGACTAGTTTAATATTGATGTGAATCCCCTAATTAGGGTGGAGTCGTTTCTAGACTTCATCCACAATGAAGCATCACCTGGAAGTGAGCCAAGATCTAGGTTTAGCAGATAATCATCATCTTCTAAGAAACAGCTGCAAACATAGTAGGATAAAGGCCTGATGTTTTAAGGCTGCTTCTTTTCCTGTCTCTAGGCTATATGACAGCTTGGGGCATTTTTGCATTCTTTTTTTTTTTAAAAAACAAACAAACAAACAATTTTCCCCCCTGCTTTGCTGTAGTCTTGTTAAATCTTGCATTTGGGCTGGCTGTTTTTTCATCATGTTATCATCACTCAGCATTTCCTCTGCTAGAGCACTGCTCTCCCACCTGCCACACTCTTTTATACCTGAAGAAAACTTCCTATATTTAAATGTTTGTGTCTGCAGGGCTGGCTAATCTATACCCTCAGAAGATTTTTACTTACAATGTTTACTTTCACCTATCAATTCTGATCTACATATAGTACCTCTCCCGTTAGCATCATGCCTATTGAGCCTTCTGAAATGTGGATTACAGTGCTTTTGTTTATTATGAGACAGTGTTTTTATATATTTCTGGCCCCAGCATTAAATGGAGGCCAATTATTCTTTTCATGTAATGTCGTTGTTGGATAAAAAGAAATGAAGGTTTCTCTGGATAATAACACAACTGCTTTCTTAACAGAGAAGTCAAGTGAATCAAAACAAATTCCAAAATTTCATTATTGATCAATGTGGATGATCAAGGCCCTCATAAACCTGAAACATCTTTCAATGTCATCATCAAGCCTTTACTAATTAATAACTCTTGAATAAATGTTTCAACATCTTGCTTCCAGGCAAAATCCTCTGAGATACACAGCCAAAACTTTTAAATTATTGAGATAGTACAATGCTATATCACTTCAAGCTCTGCTCTTTCAGTCACATAAGTTTGAGCCAATTCAGATGTTTTGGTCTATATTTTGAGGAAAGATCTTCACTGAAAATATGCAAGTCTATAGTGAATAAAAATGAAATTATGACACAAAATTCAAAGACATCTGAAGAACATATAGTGGTGTTCATGTACTTACTGGTGCAGGTGTGCCTATAGTTAAAGAACTTTCTTTTGGGTCCTGATATCAAGGAAGCAATTTTTTGGCAGACATCACTAGATGGTGCTGGTATGCATGTCTTTCCTGCTGTTCTTCCTTCACGTGCAAATAGCTACTTATTCTTGAGAACAAATGTTATTATTGTTAGATTGGGTTATGCAAAACTGTGCAGGCAGATTTACCCTGGAGGTAAGGGGACTGCAGCTCTACATCTCCCTGCTCAGCTCAGTGGGATGTGCAGGCTCTTTTGCATCCTGAGATGCCATCACGAAGCTCAGTAGCCCTCTGACTGAGCTGGCAGCTGGTTCTGCCTCTGTTCCGCGTCGAAGTGCATATTCTTGGCTGAAGGAAAAACTCAAAAAGAAGGAAGACTTTACTCTGCTTCTTAAATTGACACGATACTTTTCAGCAACATCAGATTCAGTGTCCTAACCTAGTATCTTCTTCAGAAGTTATACAGAATATTTCTCAACCTCGTCTTAGTCGGAAGTTGTAGCTGTTGGAAAATAAATTCTCCACCTCTACTTCAGAGAAGAAAATTCCCTTGCATAGTGTAACTGCACCCAGATAGTTCCCCTCCAAACATGATCATACTTCTATGCTGAGTATTTCAATACACTACAAGCATCTGGGGAACTATAACGCAAGTATTTAGCACTGATTGGAATCACTTTCCCAAAGACTTGAATATGCCTCTTTGAGGAAAATAAATGTGATTATGCTGTTTCTCTGTCTTCAATCCTTCAGTCTTAAGGGGAGTTATTATCCAATTTTATTTCAATGTCTTCTGCTAGGAAGCTATTTTTTTGTTGTGCCTAAAATGCCAAAAATGCTGACGTAGATTTTTTCAGTCCTTTTTTCACATGCTCTCAGGTACTGTAACAATGATAATGTTTACTGTCACTACCACTGAAAAACACCTAATAAATTAAGGAACTGTATGAATTTTGGATCCTGTTGTTTCAGGCTCTCTGAAAATTCAAGCAGATTTCTTGGCTGGTGTGTGGATATTTTTGGAAGATGTTATTTCAAAGTGTGATTTATCGAATATTGTCTATTTCAAAATGAAAGTTAAGAATGAAGAAAAATTGATAAAAAAAAACAAAAAACAAAAAACAAAAAACAAGATCCTTTTCAACTTCAGCTAGTCCTTTGGCAAGTTCAAATATATATATAAATAAATAAATGCAAAAAGTGGGTTTTAATTTTCCTCAGTGGTTTCAGCCACAGGAAAGATAATAACATGGCAGGTAAACTATCTTGTGCAGGGCCAGACTAGTGGGCCAGAAATCTGGGAGAATGTTACAATATATGCTAAAGCCAGCGGTGAGATTCTCTTTGGCATCAGAGGGGAAAAGATCAGACCTGCAGAGTGCCCCAGTGACACTCCATACATAAAACTTCTCTCTGAGACTGGCTTTGTAGATTACACTAATAGATTGGCTCCTGGTGACAGTACTATTAAGGTCTCAGGCTCACAAATTCTTTGTCCAGTTTCAAAAGTTGTCCCCCTTTTTTCTTTTTTTTCTGAAGAGAACATTTTTTCCCATTGTTCATAAGTTGTACTAATTTATCTCCTGGGGTTTGCTCAGTGTCATCCCTGTTTTCTTATTTGTCGACCCATGCGATGGTTAACCATGGTTTTAAACACCACTGAAAAGTCTTCCAAGAGATGTATAGCTAGTTACTCACTTGCTATTTAAAATATATATCCTCCTTCCAGAACTACTGGGAGTTTAATGCATTTCTTATATTTGGTTGTTTGAAGATCTCCTGCAGATCTGTTTGGTCTTCCCTATACTTTATCACCTCTACTGTATCACAGTGGCAAAACATTTATTTTTCTTTTGCCTTATAAGGAGAATAAATGTAATTTTTTGTTTAATGTCAGCACGCTTTAAAAAAGTTGATATTTAACTGGTTCTAATTAAAAGCAGTTTTTAAACTTGTCTTCTATCTCTCCATTTATAGAACAAAGACTACAATTTTTAATGTCATCTCAGTTCTCTGGCCACTGTCTTGATTTTAGCATAGGTCACATTTATGAAATGTCAATGTATTCAGAGAAATTCGTTATTCTAGTCAGTCATTTTATTTAAATCTTTTCATGAAGTTGTAACAGATAAAAATGGATAAAACTCTCAAGGGTAGCTGGAGAAGAATTTCAATGGACTCTTTTTTTAATGCTGTGAAGGAGCATTGTATATATAGTTCTGAAAATGTTACTTTTACGAATCGTAGGAAATCAATTTGATGTTTGTATAATTTATTGCTTTATGTTGGTGTGATGCAGATTCTGATATCCTATCATTTCTATATATTCTATAAATAGCTCCACAAATTAACATGAATGACTTCAGTGGGGTCGTGCACTTCTAGTTTCATTGGAATTTGACCCGAAAAGAAGAGCCCAAGCTTTAGACTTTGTACAGCCCTTTCTGTCTGTAAGTCACCAAGCACTTTAAAATAAAGATCAACATTATCCTTTCTTTGCAGATGGAGAAGATGGGAGAAGTGTCTTAAGCAAAGTCAGCCAGTTACATAGAAGAGGCAGATGTGAAACTCAAACGTCTGCATCCCAGTTGGCCACCTTGTATTCCAGGTCACTGTCTCTTCCAATTCATTGTTTCCACTCATAATAATCTTGACTATTTGGGCTGGATGGCAGCTTTTCATATTACTGGAGACAGAAAAGGTCTATTTTTTGAAATGTTATGATAAAATGTGCTTTTACATGTCATAAAATATTTTGGAATTTGTAATTGAATGATATTTTGAAGAAAATAAAAATGTTATCAAAATATTATCTAACTAGATGTTGACACACTTTTTTAATAAAGTGGAATTTATTTCAACCTTGGAAAACAGCAAATATTAATAACATGTTCTTGTTAAAATTTTCATAATTTTTGTAATAAAATATTTTGACTACGTTTGGGATTAAATAAAATAAAAAATCTATGTCTACCTAAAATCTCACTAAATGGAAACAAGATAAACAATTTTTCTTGAAAAGAAAGTCCCAGAAAGTTTTTCAGATTTGAATTTTGCTTCTGTAAAATGATAAACAAAAATATCCACTTAAATGAAAAATAGATTGTGTTTGGTACAACAAGGACAAGAAAACAATTCTTGTTCTTGTATCACAAGCATTTATGAATGATATGATTATGAATAAGCTAAGTCTCATTGTCTCATTGCATTCTTCTATTTTTTTTTTAATATCTAGGAAAACAAATCTAAGTCTCTGGCTGAGTCTTCTAACTGCTAAGTAAGTACAAATCATTACAAAATGCCGCAACAACAACAAAAAAACCCAAACACAAAGCACAAAAAAATCCTAATTAGCTTTACTTGCTATGAACTAAGAGATTTCCTATCTGGCCATGAACCCTTGAAGGAATATGCAATTTTGAATAACTTAAAAGTTTATATAGTTTACATCAGTTGCTTTTATCCTGTATTTTTAAAAAAAGAAGGCAAGCAATTACTTCCTGTAATTGAATTTTTATTAAGAAAGTACACTGTTCAGATTCTCATTAGCTTTTAATAATCCAGAGGAGATGGAGAAGAGATCTCAATTTTAAAATATTCTGTCTCATGAAACAGTGGGACAGTCTTCACTAGTGTCCCTTAGGAAATGCATGATAAGATTCAGGCTTCATATACATATCTAATTCTGAGGAGATCCTTTACCATGCACCTTTTATCAGAATATTCTTCCTGAATTGATCACTTGCATGGAGTCTATACATGTATAGCTAAATATGATCTCCATAAAAATCTGCATATACAGATTGCATTCCATTTACCCTCAGAGAAAAATAATGTATATATATACACGCACACACATACACACACACATATATATACACACACACACACACACATAAATATTTCTATTATGGCATTATCATCCAGTGTTCCACTTTTCAGTATACCACAATTTTTTAATCATAATGACAAAGGAGCTCTCCTCCAAACAGCCAATAAGAAAAAAAAATTGGAGGAAAATTGATTTTTGTGTATATGTGTGTATATGTGTGTGTATATACACACACATATACTCATTTATATATATAATATAAGATGTTCCATTTCTAAAGCTAAAAAAAGTCATTGGAAAATTATGTTTGCATGTATTATATAATAAGTTTTTATTTAAACAGCTAATGCATTGTAAGGGGTTCAGAAGACCATCTTTTTCAGCATTCTTATATTCTCAAAGGAGGAAGTTAAAGTTCTAATACAGCATTTTATTTTTTTCACATCTTTTTAAAGTTCAAATTCTGCAATTTTTTTTATTTGAGGCTATATATCACATTCTGAAAAGTTCCTGATGACCATAGGTGAAAGAAACTCTTTAGTAAAACTCATCTCTAGTTAAAAAAAAAAAAAAAAAAAAAAAAAATGCAGTATGATATGAGATGAATTTAAATGACAGATTTTCAAATATATCCACATTTCTTTGCGGGGATCACATAAACTTCCAGACTGGATCAGGCTCATGGCCAAAACATTCTAGTAACTTTTCTCCAATACTAGCCAAGACTGGATGCTCCAGAAGAAAGTATAAGATATTTTGTAGAAGGAAGGTGCAGAATAACGTTGCTAATGGGAAAATTTCTTCCAAACGAAAAGGAGAGATTCCTTGTTCCTTAGTGAGTCACAGGATTTCCAATGGGATCTCTAGATGCTTAGTTCCTTGCCAACCAGACTGAGATATACTATCTAAAAATGAAGTTACACAGCGAGCAACATTTGATGACTTTCTAAATATGACATGGTGGTAACTAGAAGCTATTTGGAAACTAGACTGTATGCAGATGGATAATAGGATCTTTTAGGAACAGATCATATCAATTTAGACAAACATTAGAAAACTATAAATGCCCTAGATAGTTCTCTTATCAGGTACACTTCTTTGTAGCTGCATTGTATTTCTGCTCCACTGGACCCCTTTGAGAAACCCAGACATCTGATTAAAACAGGCTCTGTCTAAAATGTAAGGAGACATTTCTCAGACATGTCCTAAGCCACCAAGGGAGCTTTGGGCATTTTTCTCATGTACTCTGACAAGACTGAACCTTTTAACTTTTAGTCTACTTCATCATTCCCAGTTTCTAAGCCAGGGCATGCATGACCCTTCAGAGACACTTTAAATAAAGCTAGTTGCTCTCAAGCACTTTTGAAAATAAGTGCCTCCCACTTCAAATTCTTGGCAGACAGCCAGTGTTTTTGCAATTTAGGTTCATCTTACTAACATTACACAGATCACTTCTTAAAATAACTGGGATAAGATGGCGTGTAGTATTGAATCAAAGAATCCATGAAATGCATCATTTGGTAAAAACAGTGCATAAATCAGAAGTTATTAGCAATAAGTGTTGGAACTTGATTTTTTTTTTTTTTATTTAGTCCTTCATCTGGCAGAACTTCCCCTGACTTCCATGTGAATTTGTTTTGATGAGAGACATGAGTTTTTGACTTTAGAGCTTTCTTCTAGATAGGAAACTGTTTCACTGGGTGAATCAGATGATTATTTTTTCAGTATAGGGGATGGTAATTTCATGCCTGCTTCCAAAACACACAGAAAAAAAGTAGGGCAGACCCCAGTTACTTGAATCTTTTGAAAGATGTCAACTTACTGTATATGTGAGTTTAAAATTAGAGGATAGTGAATATATAGGAACAAATACCACTGCATACATGTTTCTGTGACGCTCTGTTTGGCCCTTGTGGTCTTGAAAGAATGCCCCAGGTCATTCCCTCCTCCTTTTAAGTTAACAGAGGCAATTGAAAAATCCTACACAATGTAGATGCAATTTCATAAAAATGAATATTGAGAACTGCTGTGCTTGAAGACCTAGACACAGTAGTCTTTGGATGGCACTGAATTTCTGCCATTAGAAACTTAGCTTAGCGCCTGGTTTAATGAAGAGCTCGTCTCATGTTTTCTGCAGATTGGGTAATGAGGTTGCGTTCGTTGTGGTAGACATTTAACCGATACACCTAAGAAAGGCTGAGGTGGCACAGGAACAGGAAGACAAAAGGGTTGTCCAGTTCCAGACAGGCATTTTAAGAATGTGGTGAAACACCAGATTCCTGCAGTAATAATCCAAACTGCCATGAGCTCACTGCCAGATCTTTGCTCAGCCCAGAGGACATGATCTTTCACTACCATCTGTTTTTCATCCTCCTGCAGTAAAAGCACAGTGATATACTCTAGGCAGCAAAAACACTGTTCTGGTGGCCCTAGCTGAGATCTTACTTACCCTGAGCTGTGAAGAGCAGTGAATTGGATCAGTCCCAGAGGTGCCTATCTCTTCCCCTTGTCTCTACAAGGTGCCCAGGACGTATATGATACTAACTTAGGCACCTGATCTCAGGTCCTAAAGTCAGGGTATGATTTTTTTTTTCCCCAATGAAAACCTAAATCCATATTTTATTCCAAAGGGCCATCCAGATCTTTTTAAACTAGCTTTATATATGTAACATCCCATCAGGAAAACTTAATTTTCTGAATGATGGGCAAGATCCTGATTTGGCACACTGCAAGTGGGTCACATCAGTCTACATAAGATATATATCATTTGACTTATCATAGGGTGATCTGTCACTTGGCTTCATCCCTAACTGGGGTATGTCTGTCCATATCATAACACATCCTGGAAATCTATCGCATTGCTTTAATTGACAAATAAAGAAATTAGGCTTGCGTAAGTTTAGTGTAAGGATATGACACCATATGATGAAAGAAACCCTCCTGAAAGCAATGTGTCACATATCAGGGAGATGAAAACTCATGTTTCTGAATAACCAGGCAATTAGTTGTTCCAAAGTCATGGTGAAAAACACCCCATAAATGTTTAGACAGTTAGAGTTGAAAGCGATTTTTATTTCATAGAAATTAAAGCTGCTTGACCATCTCTTCAGTTTATAAAGCCTGATATTCAAATTATCACTTTACATCAACTGAGAATATGCCTTAACGTACTTTCCTAAAGAAAAACCGTTGATTAGATGAGCTTTGCATGATACCAAAACATTGAAAAAGTGAAATAAGTGTCTAACTCTCCCTAGCAAAATCAGCTTTCATGCAGCTAGTTTTGCAATAGAAACTGATATTATGAGCCCAAGTTTCCTTAAAAGGTTTCCATGCTATTTAGAGGAAACGAAGAAGGTTCTCTGAGGTAAAATAAGGTCTAAGGCTAATGTGCCTGGCTGTAAATTTAGGCAAGCTGCTCCAAGGCAATATGATAAGAGGTGGTAAGAATTAGTAGGTATAAACGATACATTAGGTGACAAAGGAAGCAGTAGATCCATCTTGTGAAATCCTGCCCTGATTTTAGTTTATTGCTTTTAAGGCTATTAACGTGGGTGGATAGAGGATTTTTTTTGTTTGTGGCGTCCAGAGGGGATATTTTTTTTTCCTCTATAATTTCCTTTGTTGGAGTTGAAACGAAAAATGGACTTTTCCTTAAATTAAAAGCAGAATGCTACAAACCTTATCGACACTTTATACTATTTCTACATGAATAGGGCTTGTGCAAATAAATATTTTCCTATTTCAGGTATATGTGGACCTAGGATGCTATATGGGGCTGAAAAGGCCTAATATGTCATACATTTCCATGGTAGGGCAGGACCTCCTTGAGACATCAGCTGGGTTGTTACAAAGTCATCAGAAGCCGTTGTTTTCAGCTGTATATTGGAAATTCATAGATTAAATAGAAATACTGCCATTAACTTGCAGATGACCTGTAGGTCTAGGAAGAATAGGAGATGAGGAGCTAGCCTGGTAAGCTGTCTCTCTTCATGAAGTAGCAGGGAGAAGGAAACAAAATGCTCGTTTACACTCTTCTTTGTGAAAGTGCCTAGAATGAGCAGAATTTCCTTCTGAATCACTGGAGCTGTAAGTAACTACGACTACTGCTGTCCTCTGCTCAAGTCTATTAGTTGTACTTGTTGTTATCTTGGCATCTGCTGTGTCTGTGCCAGCCTGGAGCTATCTGTGGTAGTAATGCCTGTTTTGTTACTTTATCTGCATTATTCACGGTATCAGAGAGTCACTGGTTCTCAGTGAGGCTCTTGCCTGCTACCATAACACAGATGATCTTAATATTCATATTAACACTATCATCCTAGCTGGTCAGCTAGGCAGTCTACAATCTCCGCAAAAAATATACCATAAAGAAGTGGAAAAGTTGCCATATATTTTTATTATTATATCTATTATATTATTATTATATTATACTGTATTTCCCTGCTTGAGCAGTGGGGTTGGACAAGATGATCTGCAGAGGTCCTTCCCACCTCAACCATTCTGTGATCTGATGATAGCTGAGGTGACTTCAGTCATCACTTCTCTTTTCTTGCTCCTCCTTACTTCTCCCTTTTCTATTAATTTCTTTACCAGGTTACTGGCTCCTGTTTGTCTACATGCTGTACATTTCTGATTATTTCACGTCCCTCAGTCCCTTGTTTTCCCTACTGTTGTCCTTTAGAATTCTTGCCTGTATTTTTTTTACCCCAAGTCTTTTCTTTTATTGTCTAATTTTTCCACTGTCAAATAGCCTGTTATCATCATCATTTCTATACATCTCTCAGGCTCTTTCCTCCAATTCCTGGCTCATGGCCTTAAAGAGTCATTCATGATTGTTGCATTTATTTTGTCTTGTATTTCCATTTCAGAAAGCACAATTAGGTTGTCCTGATATAGCTTAATCTCACAGCAGAATCAAGAACATGGCAGACTGCACTTCCTACCTCATGAGACATATGTCAGTAAGTCAAATGAACTTCACAGAGGACAAAAAAGCAATTCGTTTCTCAGTCCTAAGTAAAAGAGTAAAATTTTCAGAGTGACAGTTCTGCCAAACCTGGTGTTTATTTTACATCTTGCTTCTGTTTTAGGGGAAAGGAGAGAAAAGGAAGATTTTGTATCGAACAACCCATCAGCAAATCCTTTTTTACTTCTTACGTTGAATTACAATTCACTGAACAGTTATCATGAGAGTTCCAAGCTGTAAAATACTTGCAGATTGTGCTAGCGCTCTGAATTCTTCCCAAAAGTATATCAATAGCAAACATTGATTCATCGGTTTCCATCATAAGTCTACTCAGTGAGAAGTAGACGCCTTTTTCCTTAGATACAACTTCTGAGTAGGTTCACCATGGTAGCCCTGTGTCATGTTCATACAGTTGGCTTGGTCTAAGCCTTTTTTCCTTTCCTCCTGCTCTCCACAGATATCTTAGCATGCATTTTAGAGCACGATTCTAGACATACATCTGACAAACCTTCTGAGAAGATGACATGAGAGCAGATGTTATTGCTGTGATTAGACATTTTGAAAGCCTATTTCACAGGCTTTCTTGCAGTCATGTCCCGAATATAGAGTGTAAATATGTTGCTGACTGAAATAATGAGGAATTTACTCAGTATACTCAAACACCCACATTTCAACAAAAATATGACAAATGGCTTTTCAGAAACGATGAACACTCTGGGATTTGGGGATTCCTTCTGCTCTGTTCCATAGATAGCGCAGAGGTGAACAGCTGTGTACCGACACCCCAGAAACTGCATTTCCTATAGCATCTATATCATGCACAGTGGATGGGGTCTTACCTGCAAAGACTGGCGCATCTCAGGAGCCTTGAGAAAGCTGACAGCATGACAAAGCAAGTGATCTGGCTCCTGGAAGCATAATAGTGCGTGGAATATGCATCTACATATGCTGAATCTTTCTTGGTAATGACAACAGAAACATTTCAACTTGGAAGAGTCTAAAAGGCCGACACGGGGTGAACTCGCTCAGCCAATCTTTGTCAGCACTTCTAGAGGGCATTGTAATAACAGTGGGGGAAAAAAGTGACATCTACAAATCACCAAATGGAGAACAGTCTCCAGGAAGCATTTGAACTGAAGGACAGTTAAAATTTATGACTTAGGCATTTAGGCTCAGGCTTTTCTGATCTTATGTGTCAGAGCAAAGTCAGGTATGAAGTGATACCACAAAATCATTGGTAATGAGGGAGACGCAATGCTCGGACAACAGTTTCAAGTGTAGCTCAAGATGAAGACAAAATTAAATTTATGGTTTAGATGTTTGGAGTTTTCTGGTTTTCTTGATGGAGAAAAAAATCTTAAGAACTGATATACTGAACTGGCCCTAAATAGAAGGATATCTGAAACAAAGGAGTATCTTTTTGTATGAAATACTTGAAATATTTAGAAAAATGTTTTAAAACTTTAAAACAATTTATGCATAGATTCCATATCCCAACACGAAACATCAAACATGATATTCAAGTAACTGTCCTGCCATGCAGCATTCCAGAATGTTTTTAACAAATGAGTTCAAAAACCCAAGTCCAGATCAGATATTCACCGTTAAGGTCACATGATTTCTTGTTATAGTAGCTGCATCAGTTATCAGTTCCATTAAAATTATTTTAATGATAACTTGACTTGCTTATGAGGAAAAAGTGCTATAAAGAGAGATTATATGAGGGTGGAAACTCAGGGTCACTCTATAAAATCAGAACCCTACAGAACCAGCAACAGATTTAGCTGAATTGTTTTTTTCCATTATATAAATATAGATATTGATGTATATTTATCTCTATGGAATCAGAGAATCATTTAAATTATAAGGGACCTCAGGGGATCTCTAATCCAATCTCTTGCTCAAGGCAGAACCAGAGATGAGGTCAGACAAAATTGCACGGGGCTTTATGCAGCTGAGTCTTGTAAAATCCCAGGGATGGAGGTCTCACAACCTTATACCCAGTCTGAACGTTTGTTGTGTCTACTTATGCTTGTTGTATCTCTTTGCCCCAACCATGCACTGCTCTAAGAGACTGACTCTGACTCCTTGATGACCTACCCGTAGGCACTGGGGGTTGTTTTTAGGTGCCCCTGAAGCCACTCCTACTGCAGGCTGAACAAGCCCAGCTCCTCCAGACCCTCTCACAGGGCAAGTGCTCAGGCTCTGACCATCTTGTTTTTTTCAACATCTTTCCTGTATTGCAAACCCAAAACTGGATGCAGCAGCTAGTCGTGGTCTAACAAGTGCTGAATAAAGGGGGATGGTTGCTCTACCTGATCTACTGGCTCTGATCCTGCTGTTACAGCCCAGGATGCTCTTGGCCTTCATCACCGCCAAGGTACACTCCTGGCTGATGTTCAGCCCCCTGTCCTCCAGGATTTCCAGGTCCTTTACAGAGGAGCTGCTAGAGTATATACACGTAGACTGAGAGTAATAAAGTATAAAACTATTTCAGAGTATGCTTTACTTAATACATAACTTTGTCCTAGTTTAGTTTTTAGAATATTAAACTTCCTGAAAGTTCATTGTCCTCCCTGGTAAGATTTGGAGGTTAAAATGACCCTTTGCTCTGAATTTGTGCTGTACAGTGAATTCAGGATTAACTACTGTAGTAAAGGAAAACGTATAAATAATCACTATCTCTTGGTAAGAAGTTCCATCGCATTTTCTCCTTCGTTTCAAATGTGTCTTCAAGATCAGCATTTGCTGTGAGGCTTACAAAAGACGAGCCAGCACGTCTGTTGATAAAAATGGTTTGATAACAATACTAAAGCTGAGCAGTCAGTAAAAATATTTTCATTGTGTTAATTTAATGGTCTGGTTTTGCAGAGTCTCTCTGATCATTATATTATATTTTTAATCAATCAAAATGATTGAAAAAAAGATTTGTTTTTTTTTGTGAGTTTTACTAGTCAAAATATCAAAGATATTCAGAATGGTCTATATTTTTTTCTGGATAAAGCTTTTGATATCTTAAATATAAACCCTACAAAGAAGCAACTGTAGCTCAGGAGAAAAGATATGAAAAATAAATTAGGCTATAGTGTCCTGCTTGTCTATTTCATCAGGGGATGAGAAGAAGGGGGAAATCATATTTCGAAACACTAAAGATCACGTCTGTTCACTCCAGAAGCTCAGTTAATTTGCTTTTTCCCAGATGCTTTCAGCTTTTAATCGCTTGCAGGGCTTCTCTCCATTTGCATTATCAGAGATTCTTCTTTACAAAACTTTTGCATTCAGGATGCTTCTTTTTTTTATAGCCCAGCTTTGTTGTGCAATTGTTTCAAAGCCAGTTCTTGTTTAATGGTGGAAGAATAGGAAATTTCATATCCCAGAGAGATGCAAACCTCAGCATGCAAATCAAAAATCAGCAACAATTAATTCATTTAAGAGATGTAGTTTGATAGGGAAAATTCTGGGTGAAATGAAAAGACTCCTTAATATAGGGAAGCAGCGTCTTTCTGTGTGAGTACCTGGTCTCTGTGAGAAAACTAGGGCCTATCTAATATTGACCTTCTTCTGCTTTCATGATGTCTTGAAACTGATTCCGTATTTTTGGCGAAGCCAAGCAACTGAAACTTAGAATTGCCTCCACTTCCTGAATTTCCTCTAATGAATCTAGTTAACTAATATCCTTATTTACTTGAAAAGGGGCTTAAATATCTATGTTAATTAATTAATTACATTAAGACATGCTGTGGTTTTGCGTTTGACTTCCTGCTGTTTCTTTTCCCCTTCCTGTCACATTACTGCAAACGTAAAGTTCATGCTACGAGTGTCTGATGTGGCAGCACTGTTCTCCGAACCTGAACAGGGATGTCCACCACGTCTTTGCCTGGATTTGTCTGCTGAGAATTTCCTAACACATTTTTGCAAATTACAAGTCTGCAAGTGAGAATGTGAGATATGAAGTTATGCAAATGGTATTGCAAACCTGCCCTGCTGCCAGACAAATTCTGTATGAGAATGAAAAAAAGAGGTTGCTCTTCCTGTAAATTCTATGAGAAAATGTAGGCATCTGTTGTTAGATGTTTATTCTGTTTGAAAAGCTGAAATTGGTAGAACTGCTTTACAGCCAATGGAGAAAAATGAGCGCTTACAGAATGTGTTTTCACTTATCAAAACAGAAATGTATAAATGATTAAAGTGAATCATGAGATAATTTACTGAGATAAAACTCACTGAAGAAAGTTGATTTTGAGGGACAGATGTTAGTTCAGTAATAAAAATGCTGGTCTTGAATGGGGAAATGGAGTTTATTTCCCTGCTGCCTGAGGAGGATCTTCCTGAATAATGCTGAGAAGATCATTTTGAATGAGAATATATAAAGCATTTTGCCATGCTGACCTAGGTACCCTCCAAAATGATTATACACTTTAAGAAGTCATTGGATAAAGATGGAATTTACTAGATAATAATTTTTAAATAGATTCTCTTCTGGAGTTTGAAAAAGCCACTTTTATACAGTCCTTATTAGAAGTTGTAGTTCTTTCTTCAGTATTGAACCCTGAAGGTCAAATCCTAGCTTTATTGTCTTTTCGTGCAATTTTCTATAAAGACAACATTTTGTTTACCATTTGCAGGGAGTAGAGGCATCTTTTCTATGTGTTGGTTTTATGCTGAAGTAACTCCATTGCAACATTACTGTATCAATCCCCTAAAGTTTACCTAGGAACAGAATATTTCTTAGTTATTAAAAAAAGTAATTTTTTTTATACCAAGGAACGTTTTATCATTAAACATGGCCAGATCACATACAATTTTTATCATATCATCTGCAAGACTGCGCTTCCCCTGATAAAGGACGCTCTAACCCTTTCTTAATGAAGGACATTCTTCACGTCAAAAGTTTGGAGAAACCATTTAATAAACCTAATGATACTCCTAATAGAAGATGGGATGCCCTCAAAAAGATAGTTAGAGAGCATTTGATTTCCCTGACCGCTAATAATTTTAAAATATCATAGTCTAGTTAGTGATGCCATACTGATTGATGTATCTTCTTCAGATAAGATTCATAAAAGCACTGGATCCTCAAGGATTTATAAGAAATTAAATTGTGCTATGGGTAAATTAAACATTTTACTCTCTGGAAAATAAAATCTCTCAGATGAGATGGCTAAAATAATCCAATTATGAAAGGTGGGCAAAATTACTTGCTTTTTCAATTTAAAAACAAGAAAAAATATGATTTCAGAGTCGATTACATAAAAGATAAATATGTAAATAAGAAACTGAAGAGATATTGATGCTTAACTGGAGATCGCCTGTAAAAGCTTTTGTGCTTCCAAATGAAAACAAAGATCTGAGGAAGAAATTCTGAGAGTGCATAAATGACACCCTTGTGCCCCTTAGATAATTTTGCATATATTGAACAGCTTCTAAAAGTACTACCTGACTACCTTTTGACACACTTATGTAAACTCTTCTTTAAATGTAGAAAATTCCTGCATTAACGCTGCTTTGGATTTAAATTTGTTTGAAGACTTGGTTGAATTGAAAGTAGAAAGTGCTGAAAGAGATGTCTAGCTAGCATAACTTGCTTATACTCTGTTGCTTAGAGAGGAAAAAAAGACGGATTTTGACTGTTCAGATTAAACTGTGACCCCTTCTGGGAGCTGCAATGAAGCAATAATGCTCTAAACATTACGGAGGGCTCATGGTTACCCCAAGAGTTTTTTTGTTTAGGTTACAATAATGTTTTACATGTTCTATCAATGATTAGATAAACAGAAGGATATTAGATGGCAAAGCTTGTTGTTTCAGTTTGTCACCTTAAATCTTCTATACAAATATTGTCTAAGATTCTTACTTTCAGGCTAGGTGGTTTCTTTCTTGTACTCGGAGCATCATTTAAATAAACTAAACCAAGTTAGAAAGCTACCCTGGTAACACTCATAAAGCTCTTTGTCTTCTCCACTATATTAAACAATACATGCCTTAGAGGAGTTAAGTGGGAAAAAAGGATGTTGAGCAATGGGTAGATGTATTTAAGGTATTGAATAGTAGTAGTGGAAGTATATCCTTCTGGATACCCTGGTTGCTATTCTTACACCTCCTCCTGCTATGCAGAACGACAGCAGGGAAATCACTGTTCCTTATTTGCTCTAATGCAGTCCATTTGCCTCATCCATTTAAAATCTGAGCTGCCTGTGGAATCTCTTGCTAGAAATTTGTGCGGTCTTGCACAATGGGACTTCTTGAGGCAAAATTATCTGTGAATTTAGACTCAATATTTTATTTTTGGAGAGGTATCTAACTATATATGTAGATATGATAAAAATAAGATAAATCTGTCTAAAATAAGATAATGTTTAATATACATATATAATTCATACTTTATATAAGTATGGGCACAGATAAGAAGTGTGTTTTATTAGAAGTGGTAAGGTATAAAGAATGCCAGTTATAGTTGCCTTCAGTGTCTTTTTCCCAGAAGATTAAATAAGACTCCTTTAAAATTGCAGTTTTGCCTTGAGTAGGCAGTCTTCTTGAATATTGATCTTTCACTGTATATGGATTTATTCTCAACCAAATACTTAACACTTAAGGCCTAGCAGCGACCATTTTCCTCCTGGTCTGTCATGACAGAGATCTAGGTGAGAATGTTACTTCCTGGAATACACAACTCCATAAGGACATCTACAGTTGTCCCCCAGAACTGACTCCAAGCACAAACTCATATCCAATAAGCATGGGAAAAAAATGACAAAAATGTTACAATTGCTTTTCCTCAGAAGTGATTGAAAAAGATTCCTTCCTTCATATGAAGATAAATGAATAAAAAAAAAAATGCTTATGTGTACTAAGAAAGAACCACCTACCAGATGTCCGCTTGGACTGATCTTGGTGATTTGCACCTTCAGATTTGCATTCTGACTGTGCCACGACGATTTAGCAATCTGTGTTGCTGAGCGGACAAGCCATAACAAATTTCTACCTCTTTTGTACGAAATGATATTTGCATAAAGTCATAGAATGGTAAGGTTGGAAGGGACCTCTGGAGATCATCTAATCCAACCCTCAGCATAGCCCATACGGGGATGGAACCCGCGACCGTGGCATTAGCAGCACCACGCTCTGACGAACTGAGCTAAGCCTTATGTCCCTTTGATCAAGCTCACAAAGTCACATATGTGAAAGCAAGCGCAGCACAGAACTGGAAGGGGATATAGCAGCTGTGTAAGAAGATAGTTACTTTTAATAAAGCAATAAAGTTTGCATTTAATTTCATTTTTTTTTAAACGGAAACAAAGTTCGTACAAGAAGCCTAACATCATTTCCCTATGGAATAGTTAGATGATCTTTCAATAACGTTTTGAATCTCCTATTTTCCTGATGCTAGGAAAACTAGCTATGAAAAGAAACAAGGTTATAAAGCAATAAAATAATCAAAAGTATGAGTTGACAAATCATGAATGTATGAACATGTTTCCTTTAATATTACATTCATTATTGCAGTAAATTGTTTCAGACTCCACTTTAACAACACTTGGACCCCACCTGAACTCTGTGAGCTGCTGAGATTCACTTTATGCCAAATTAGAGGTCTACTGTACTACCTGGATAGGAAGAAGGCTCCAGTGATTGTAAATGATAGAATTTATCATACTTTTTCTGGTGGATTACAAACTCTGCATGCTACAATTCTAAAACTGAAAATTGTAGAATACCTTTGAAAGAATATAAGTTAATATATGTTATTTTTCATTAAACTTAGTTTTTATATCCCTAGACAGATTTTTTTTCTCAAGTTTAGAGTTATCCTTTATTTTAGCAGCATTTTTCATTTTAAACAATTTTGGATGTTTCTTTTTTTCTCCAATTCGGAGATCTCATATGAAAAATGATACTTCTGATTACTAGAAGCTAGTGAAGCTAGTGTAGTTTAATAAATTCCTTCAATTTTTAGGCAATTTTTGCTACATCCCTGAAATAATTTGAATTTATTCTTTGGAGCTGATCATATGAAATATATACTGAAATAAATAACAAGAACCAAACGCACTGCATTTCCCAGGTTATGTATATTGAGAAAAGAATCTTTGTCCAGCTCTCTCTCTACCTACCTGTCTCTAAAAAAGACAACTCTAGCCAGTTGTTCCACACTTTCTTGTAAATTAGTTATTTCTAATTTCTGAGATACTTTTTTTTCAGTCATCTGTCATTAACACTTAAGTAGGACTGCTCACTTCTCATTTTAACTGAAAAACGTATTATGACTGACTTCTAAAACTTACTGAAATCCATTAAGTACACAAAATAAGTCTGTGAACTTAAATTCAGGAATCTTAGAAAACTTCACATGATCCTCTTGGAAAGAAGGAGAAGCCACACTGCGAAAGTGAATGTGATCCTACTTAGTACTACACTATTCAAAAATGCTTAATTTACAAGAAATCACAAACTTCAGTGCAAAGTTTGTACATGTTCTAAGAGTGCAGAACCAGCATAATTCAGTTGACCAAACACAGTTCTAAAAACTGTTGTTTCGCATTTCTTCTTTGAAATTCATGAAGAATTTTTGTTGTGAATGGACATTGCTGCTTGGGTTAATCCTTCAGATTGTTCTTCAGTCCCGAGGAAGAGTCTTGCGCTTCTTCCTTGCTCAAACATCTCACCTTATAAAGTGGAAAAAGATCACCATGGGTGGCAGCAAATTCCTGAAGAAAGACTTGAAAGGCTTGGTGTGAAAGGCTCAGTGGGGAAAGATGCACTTTCAAGGATGAATTCAGCCAAATGACTAAGTGTAGCCAACATGGGAGGCAGATCTGATGATAGCTTGGAGCAGAATGCTGAAGTGTGGAATGCTCATGATATTTGTTATAAAATATGAGTATATTTCTAGATAATGTATGAGCTCCCTTGGCTGCCTAAGTGGTAAGTTTTTTTTTTTCCGGCGTTACTAGAAAATAATATACTGGTTAATGAACAACAAATATCCTGTTCAAGCATTTGTTCCAGTGGAATTGACGCTTGCAAATTTTCACTGCTGAAGTACAGTACACAAATTGTAAGCTGGGCTTAGTATGTTCCTTCAGTTACTGTTCTGAGTGAAAGAAAAGCTGTGCGTTATGCCGTTGCGTATGTAAGACTGCATCTTTAATATGTTCTTGGGAAGCAGTCCGAGTTGTGGCTGTTTGTCAAATCTGAAAGAGGGACACTTTTCAAGTTTTCTATCATTTTAAATCCTATTTAAATTAGATTTTTTTGCTATTTCAATAATGTATTCTTCACTGCTTCAAAAGTGACATATTTTTCCTGGCTAAAATACAGCAAATACGGTTTGAAACTTCTTCTTGGACGGCCCTCCAAAGTGATATGAACATTCTCGTCCAGAAATGGAATAAGACTTCAACTCTTTCATCTTTCTCCTTGCTGTTATATCGCTTACAGTTTTATTATGACGTCCGTATTTATCAATATACTTATGTTTCAGATTTCCATAGGTGAATAAAGCTAGTAATCCTAGCACTGTGAACACATTAAGCATTTTTCTTTAACTTCAGGTGCTACTGAACACTCATGAATGAATTGGTGGGTTTTTTTGTGTCAACTCCGTATTTCCCATTATCACTCCAACTCACAAGCAATTTTTTCAGAGATATGTCTAAGAGAAGCCAGGTGCACTCACCCACTTATACCCTACACATTTATTTTGCTGTTGTAAGCCACAAATCCTTCAGGATTACTCTTAAATTCAATACATTATCAATGATGAATTGAAGGTTGTGGTTTGTGTCATATTGCCATAGTGGACGCTCAGGAATAACCGATTTCTATGCTGCAGAAGTGACTGCAACATTTGTTTGTGGTCCTGAGTCAGAGTAGCGTGCTACTCGCATTATCTAGGAGTAGAAAATACAAATAATTCCTTCAATAATAAAAATTCCTTAAAAATAATCATTTTAAGTTATTAAAATCAATGTTCATAAACATGATCCAATCTCTCTGAATAAAGGCTCATGAATGTAATTCAGACTAGGTTGTAATATATGTTAATTAAAATACATGCTCATTTCTCAAAATAGCTATCTAACAATTTCCTAACAGTTTACAAATCTAAATTTAGCGTCACAGTACCCTTTTTGAGGTTCATAGCACTGAAAATCCGTTGCATTTTATTATCGCTATTATTTATATTACAATAGCTTGTGTTGTCAGAACTTCGATGAGAGCCTTCGTACTACCTGCTTTAAAAATACACTAACTGAGATAACGTCTTGACGGATTCAGTTATTTACTGAACTGCATGTCTGCTTTGTCTGCATCTCGTGCATAGTTTTGTTTCAAATCAGCAAACACATATGACAGAACTGAGGAAAGCTCAGAGGAACATAACGCGGATGTCGGGTGGACACATGCAGTGCATGAAACGCGTGGAATGGCTTCCACTGGTGCAAAAGCTAAGCAGATTAGGTCAGGAAAAGACGTGACTGAAGGAATCTTGGATATTTATGCCGTAAAGTGTTATAAAGCCCTGAATACTGTGGGATGGTGAACAGGAGTGATATTTAAGCTGGATGTTTAACTTGTAAATACCTGTAATTAAGTGAAATAGTTCCTGCTTTTAGCAGCCAGCCAGCACAAGACTTAGCCAGATTTAAAAAATATGCTTGGCCTCGAGCCTATGATTAGTAACTTAAAAAGAAGAGATGATTAGATTTTCACCAAAGTGGCTTTATTGAAACCAAAAGGAGTTGGCTAAAATAAAATCAGTAGAAAGAAGTAGAAAAATCAGGTCTATTGTTTCTAGCTGGTAACTTAGCATGTAGCAAACCAAACCAGTTACCGTAGAGAAAGGAGATTTCCTTTGCAATAAGGGCTGTGAGCAGCTTTCACTGTTACCACGCAGACTTCTCCCAGTATAAACACGTGCTGTTAGAGAGCTGCTGCTCACACTGCAGCTGGTGGACTTATAAAATCCACATCCTGCTTCACCTCTTAACTTGTGTATATAGTCTTTAGCTGAAGGAGAGCTTTCCCACCAGTAACGAAGAGAGTAATGCATTTGTACATTCAATTTATCCTGAAAATTTCTGAGGAAACTTTGTGTATTTGCTACCTGACCTGCAGCCTGACATATTGCTAATTCACTTCCCTAGTGGAATCTATTACATATATTTCCCATTTTCAGGTGGAGAGGAAGCCATCTGAATTTATCTCCCGATCAGATGCACAGATCATGGAAAACACAATGAATAAATCATGAGAGTTTCCCAGATTACATTTTATGCTGGCCCAGCTGCTGTATTTGTAATGTTTGATTACTGCGATCACAGTTCAGTTAGTGTTCTTAATAATCTAAAAAATGAGCCATAAAATTCCTTGGACCAGTATAATCTTTTTCTCATTCTGAGATAAAACTGTTAAAGCAGTAATTGAACCAGTTAATGTACAAACCTATTGTAATGAGATGATTGGTAAAAGTAACCAATGAAGGGGAATTTCATGTTTTAAAGTAAAACATGCTACATCTATTGCATGTCTGATAAAGGATCTTAGCTGACAAATCTTAATTAATTTGACTGTGGGCAAACTAATTGTCTATTATTTTAGCTTAGGGCTGCTTTGCTTTAAAAAAATCAAATAATGATTTGGAAGAAATACAGCAACTCATTTTCTCTGGGAACACAGAGTTCCCACTGACAGTGGCTATTAAAAAGATTTAATGAAATCACCAGGACTTGTTTGAAGCTGGTCTAGGTACATTTTTATACTCAATCTGCACATCAATATTAATTTTTTAACACAGATGGAGGTTTTATTGGTACCTAAGGAAGGAAGCAGAGAAGCAGATTACTGGAATTTCAAGTTAAAGGCAGAACACAAAGCAAGAGCCCTGATGAAGGAAGGTGTGAAACTAGAGCTACAAAAAAAAAAAAAAAAAAAAAAAAAAAAAAAAAAAAAAGGAAAATTAAAATGCAGAAAATAAATATATAAATGAAAGGAACAACTGAAAGCCATTTGTGACCACTTGCCTTCTACTGAATCATAAATTAGGTTGACAAACCACTTAGAAATATATTTCAGTGACACTTACCAGCTTTGCTGTAGCTAAAGGTCTGTCCGTTATCAAGGTTTTATAACATGTTGATTAAAACAGACTTTGCATTTAAATTATCATTGAATAATTTCTGAGAATATGTGACTATATATATATATATATGTATGTGTATGTATGTATGTATTTTTTGCATAAAATCTAAAATCTGATCCATCTTCTGCTTAAGTATTCTGCTCTTCTCCCCCAGTCCTTGAGGATGGGAAGAAAGACTCAAGTGATGGGGAGTATCAGTAGTACAACATGAAGGAGCAGCAACACTGGTTCTTCAGCGCTCATCCTTTGACTTGTCACCCCGCATCTGCTTCTTCCCTTTTCCTCTCTTTCTTGGAGCAGTAATGGTGTTTTTCCCAGGCAGATCCACTAGGGGTACAATATCCACATTTGCAAACATTATTGGGAAAATTTGACTTGGCTTTGGCATGTTAAACTGTGTTAAAACCACTAGAACATGTTGAAGACTCAGAGACAAATGTGTTTTGGAATTAAATTTCTAATTAAGCCTAAAATCTAAAGGTTCTAAGTAGGAGAAAAAACTCTGTGCTAAACAGTATACATCTGAACAGCATTTCAGGGAGCAGACTCAGGGGTCTGATTTTCCTTGTGGCTGTCAAACACTTTTTGGCAACTAGGCATTTGCCCGGTGCATATCCCTTGCTTTGCTTTTGTTCACTCATTTTTGAGTAACTTCAGTGAATATTGGATTATAAAAGAGATTTTTGCATTTGAAGATATTGTGGCTCTGTTTCTAATCAGATCTGTGGAATAGATCTGTTTCACTGTTTCCGAAAATGTTTTGCCTTGGCATTGATTGTGAAAGTGAGATCTGAGAATCAGCTGTAAAATGAAAAATTCTATCATTTGAGGTACAACTCTCAATGCCTTCTCTCGTGAGGATTCTCTAATTAATAATGTCTTTAAAAACAGATTACTTTTAAGGATTTAATTAACATGGAGTACTGACATTTTTGGGCTTAAGCTGAACCTGTTTCACCAGTAAATACTTTCATCAGTCTTTATTCTTTGTCTCTTTATATCTTTTCTGCTTGACAGTAGAAATGGTTCACTTTTTCTTCTTAATAAATACAAAATGTAGCAGGTAAAAGTTCAGATGTCCCTCAAAATATTATTCTATCTAAGGAAAGCACACCAAATGCTTGAATCAGACTATTTTATACACTTTTAACTTGTTTTTCAGTCTTTTATGGTAAGACAATAGAACCTCCTCCTAGATTCTCCTGCCTTTTCGAACCCACTTTTCCACTTGTTTCCTAACTTTCTGGAGGGTGGGGGAAAGATTTGGGATTTGGGCCCAGCATAGTTAATCCAAATTCAGCAGCCTTTAATAGTCATCAGGATTTCAGAGTAGATCAGATCAGTCTCTTTGCATCTAAAGAAACCAAACAGGCGTATTTTAGTTGTTGCCCAGCTCACACAGTTGACACTGTGAATCAGCTTTCATCAAACATTTCTTTTCTCTCTCTCTCTCTCCTTTTTTTTTTTTTTTTTTTTTTTTTTTAATTTAACTAGCTTTTGTGTTTTCATTTTCCCTCTAGTTCTTCTTTTACAGAAAGTTACATATGGAGACCTCATATTTGCCTGTCTCTTCAGAAAGCTTTTTACTAGCTCATTAACATCAAAGCAGATCTTTCCAAACAAATGTTGCATTTCATCTATGATGCTGCACTCATTTCTGCTATCTAGTTGAGTCAAACTGGCCATCCATCTGATACAACACTGAATATCTAGAGATTCTCCGCTACACCATGACACCATCCTCCTTTTCCCGGGAGGTTTTTTGTTCTGAATCATTACATATTCTTCTGCTTCCTTCTTCCAGGCTGCCATGGTCCATCCCTTCCACATGGCTGACCTCTATCTGGACATTTGGCTTTTGCATTGTTTTCCGTTAGGCGTAAGCTGGACACTGGTATCCATCCTCTTGGTCTGTCTGCTTCTGCTCATTAGTTCTTCTCTGACCTTTAGTTCTGAACTAGTGATTGGCATTGTTTGGAGCCATATCCCCACAGTTTTGCTGTCCTTACTACTTAAATGTGTTTTTTTCTGGGCTGAACTCTTTCTTCCAGCTCTCTCTCCAGTCGTACAGGGTCAGACTTCCCACAGTCTGTCCTGTCAATTACTGGACCATCTCTAATGTTTCCAAATTTGCATCCAGATGCTGGAGTTTCAGATTCCTTCATTTTATTCTAATTCTGTAATAAAACAAATTAATATGTTTCTTTGAATTCTCATATCAATCAAAGGACTGATCAGACACCCCTCATCACTATTCTAGGAATTTTGCCATTTTTGCAAACAGTACTATCCAATTCACCCCCTTTTCCCTGTTTTCATGATTATTGATGATATTTTCCTTGAAGGTAAAGTTTGATAGAAATCCCTGGATTCTATTTGATCAGTTTGTGCTTGTTGCTGCTTTTCTTTGCTTATTCTTTCATACTTTATGTGAGTGTTCCTAGATTGACTCTGCTACAGTGTTTTATGAATTGTGTGGCAGAATAATAAGGCATCATATTATTTAACACATATTTTGGTTCTTTATCAAAACAATTAAAGACATGCAGTCTTCCCACTGTGCATATCAGCCATAAGCACATTACCAAACTATTTCCTTCTGCAGCCCTTGGTCCTGTCCCAGCTTCTGCTTAGGTGACTACAAGCAGCTAAATGACTCAAAAAGTGAAGCATTTCATATAGAGGGATTGCCTTGAATTCCAACAGCCTTTGCTGTTATTAGGAAATCATTCATTTCAGAGTTTTGTTTTGGTCAGTGTCGTCTCATTACAGTTAATCGTATCCCACATTGCTGCTAAATTATTTTGTCATAGTTTCAAACACATCTCAGTGTTGTTATTTAGGATACGTGTGCAGCACAGTGGCAGTGTTGCACAGGTTTCAGAAGCAAGCTCAGGAACTGGGGAGCAACCCAAATGTCTTAATACAATACTCAGACACAAGTGTTCATCCCTAATATACCCATGACGTAGGGTGAATATTACGGAAATGGAACAGTGAGTATTTATTTTATAAGTCTAGCTGGTTTCACAGACCCATATCTCTGCAACTTCCTTCGGCATGTTTATATCACACAATAATACTGATGTGGACTGTGACACTGGGAATAATATGTATCTATAGGGACAGACTGATCTGGGGTATGTAAGTCCTTGGTTTCAATCTGGATTCAGGGTGAGGGGAAGCTGTGAAATTATTACTGTATGAGCTATACTGAGCAATCCTAATGGTGGTTGAGAGAAGAGGGGGTTATAGGCTCTGTCATCCCATGGTCTTCTCCAAGCAGATCGGCACCTGAGCTCAACCACTCACCTTACACATCACCTGGAACAGCACGTTTCACCTCTCTGTGATAGCTGTTCTCCTAACCTTGGTCTGCCTGTCCAATTGTGTTGCTTACTATCCAGGACATTATGAATTTATACCACAAGTAATGAAATTCTGTCTTCAGTTTGACTCTCAGTTGCAGATTTTAAATTTAAAGCTTGCAAAAGCTAAATGTACTGTTCGCTTGCCATATAATACCTTAAAAACAACAATTACAGGTGCACATAACATTAACTGTTAAAAGTATAATTAGAAACTATATAGTATATCTATGTGAAAAGCCAGAAATGCTGCAATAATGTAAGTTATCTTTATGCAAATGTATTTAAAGAAAAAATATGGTATTTTCTGAATCTATCAAATCTATGCACTCTTTTGAAGCAGTTTGGATAACACTGAAGCCCAGCTCGCCGTGTCACACCTAAGCAGAAGGAGACACTGTTTCATGGGACTAGAAGATAGCGGTCCACAATAACCATATACAGTAACATACAGTTTGTCTAGATGGAGCCATAAAATGCCTTTCCTCACCCGAGAATGCAAAATGCTTTCCATCACCCTATGTTAAACTTTAGGTTGACAGTACAGAACCAAAGGGCACAGTCTAGTGCCACAAGACAAGAGAAGAGTAACCACCACCAACACTGCTCTCGATCCCTGGTGCTAAGAAGGGTGCAAATGCGGCTAAGAAGGGATTTGTGTCCAGCTTTGCCGTCAAAAATCACTTTTATGTCTTTGCTATTATGAAATTTGAGTCGTAAGGAAAACAAGAACTGAGAAACGGTAGATGATTAAAGAAAGGGAAGCACAGTAGCTTTCAAATTGTTTTTGTAATAACAACAAAGATTATAAACCATCACAGAGAAGATCACTACATAATGAAAAGAAGTACACGACTATTGACCAAACAGTCTTACAAATTCAATGCTATAGGAATAAACACAGCAAGTGTACAGTGGAGTGTTTGAAAGCTAAAGGGGGGATATGGGTTGTAAGGGGCTAAGTTAACAGTTATTCCTGCACCTGGAAACGTAGCCTTCTCCATTACAGCCACCTCACCTCTATGACTCTCTGCCCTCTTCCCTGCCCACATTATTGCAAGTGACTGTGGTCACTGATCACACACAGACTTCTAGTGGCTGCAGATGGTGACTAAGTAATTATCCCCCTGGTATCTGGCATCAGGTCACAGCAGTGATCTGCACAGATAGCACTTGCAGCAGTTGTACCCTTTGGCTGGTAAGTGGTTCATTCAACCACCTTCCCAAGGACCTGAAATCTCCTTTTTTGTTTGATTGGTTCTGGGAGAGCGGGTGAGGGAGAAGAAGAGAGATTGGCAACTCTGAATTCCTAAAGATGACTCCCACTGTGGTTCCGATGTCGTAAACTATGTGGTTAAATGTACTGTCCTATGTGTTCCTGCTGTTGGGTGGTGAGTCTTCCTGGGCAACCTGCCATGATGCCTCTGTAATAGTGCAGAGGTGAAATGCTTGTGGCTGGACTCGGTAGCCTACCTGGCTCAGCTATTGGATGTCCCAGAAGCAAGTCTTTCTGACATTAGTTATTTGACATCCAGCTGGTGGATGTTGATTCCAAGTTAATGACAGTCTCCTCTAAACCATGATTCAGAGCAGGTATACGAGGAGTCTAACCTTCCCTGACGGCTCTGGGAACCTTAAGTTAGACAATGAGAATACTCCCTGTTGTTTCCACTTTCTGCTTATCTTTGAGCTTTTGAATCAGCTCTGCAGACTCAGAGGCATTTGTATGAGCTGTTATTCCATTATGGCATAAATATGGTTTTCTTTCTCTCCAACTCAAGGGATGCATGGAGGTTGTGTCCTTTGGGGTTGGTGACCTCTGTGAGGACAGAACATATTCCATGACTGCTCCATGAACTCTTCTTTTGCTGGGCTGTCTAGTTTTCTGTCTTGGGGTTTTGTTTCAGTCTAGCTAGAAAATTCAGGTTATTACAAACATTGCAAGTCAGTCAGAGTCTGCAGCATGAAAAATACATGTGCATGCCCCAGCACAGTAGAGTCGTAAATGTATGATGTGCTCAGCAGTGTTAGGGCAAAATATTTGTTGCCTAAAAGCAAATAATGCTGAGTGTTCCACTTCTCCTCCTAGATAAACCTGGCAATTTCTCTGGTGCTAAGTCTTTTGCTCTTACTCTGTCATTGACACTGGCTGGCCTAATCAGCTCAGGACACATTTTAGCACTATCCCCGACAATTCAATCAGCCCAATGGCAGCTCTTTCAAGCCCACATTTCTAGCATAACAAAGACGCTAAAAACTGCACTGCAGAACTACCTTGTCAAGGAGGAAAAGCCTGGGCTTGATTTCCATCAGAAAGACTCTGCCCAAGTGAATAAACAAACAAATAAAACACTCCAAAGTCCTGAGATGTAATTCGTGAGGAAAGATGTCATGTGCTCCAGAATTTCACTCCAAGGAGGAAAACAGAAAACAGTGGCAGAAACAGTGAAGGGGAAAAGAGATAGAAAAGAAAACAGCTCTGTTTACAGTAATTTGCATGTCTTTGCTACTTTTTATCTAAGGATATTAATGCTTTTTACCTGCTTTGGAAGTCTCACCATGTTCCTGTAGAAAATGATTTAATGCTGTTTTTACAGATGGAAACTAAGGTGAAACTGAGGAGAAACTGAGGGAGGTGAAATTGCTTAAGGTCACACAATAAACTGGAAGCAGACTAGGAAATGTAGTAAGGAGTGTCCCCCTCAATTTTTTCTATTACTAGAATTTCTTTTTTGTTAAAAGCGTACCTCAAATTGTAGCTGAACTAGCATGCATGGAAAGAAGCAGGAAGATTTTTTTTTTCTCCATTTTCACTGTTCTACTGCGAAATGCTGGACATAATCCAGTCTTTTTAGTTCTGTGGAAATAAGGATATGTGCTAAATTTGACAAAGGCCATATATGACAGTCATACAGCTATCTGATTAACCATATGGGTCTGGTACCATGCCAGTTTAGTTTAAGGTTCTTGGGTTAAGTCAAATGACCTTGCGTTCATTGTGGTTAAAGCATTTATATAGGACAGTTAGCAGAGTTTAGCTCACAGAAAAAGGTTGGGTAATTTCCTCCAGGCTCTGAGCCCAGGGCCACCTAAAGTTAGTGGGGATAGGTTAGGAGCGGGCAGGGTTATTGGTACCAAATATACAGCAGCTCTGAAGAGCTGGCCTGGAAAAAGAAATAGGAAAATAAGCTGGTTCACATTCAGCTAGAAGATAAAAGATGCATAGGTTAAGTTATATTAACCATTGGCCGATTGATTTAGGTTTAGATCCCTCTCAGTCCTATGTCCCCACTGTATCCGAGCTGGTTGATCTGCCACATAGTTTAAACATAATGTACTCTCAAGATCTGGTTTACAATATCCAACTCACTGGTGAGTGCCTGGTATTATAGAGTAAAACTGCAGTCTCCTTGGGGGCTCCGTGGGGCTATCATGTGTTACGATGGAGACAGTTTTCACACTTGCTTGTGTGATAGTATTTCTTTTCCTCCGAATGATTATTTACATCAATGAGTTTCACATTTTATGCAAATGCCATTTGACAAATACAAATCACAGGCACTGTAATCTAAAACTAGAAACCAGGCTTGATACTTGTTCTGTATCGCTCTGTTTCTGAAGAAATTTTTCTTGACAATCCATTAAGATTTTTCTTTTTTTTTGGACTGCTACGATTATCTTGCCTTGTAGAAGATTTAACTAAAAACTACAAAAAAATAGGACTTAAGCTTTCTTATAAATACTATTCCTAACTGACCATAAAAATTCTTCCCCTTCTGAATTTTCACCATGGTATGAAATCTTGGTGCTTAAGAGACATATGAAGAAAATCTGGTTATTTTTATGATCCTTTGCTAAATTACTGAATCTGCCAGGTTAGATTACATTTCGCATGTGTGCACTATTAAGAAGACATTTTTTTGTTATCATGTTTCTGACAATGTCACCATTTCAGTCCAACTGGACAAGAAAATGAGTATTAATAACTCATATGTGTTGCATTGAAGAAACTAGATCACAGAAGAAGTATGACAAAAGCGTGCACATACACTTACTCTCATGATCTTGTTTCCTTTCTCATAATAGAGAATTTCTTATTCAGATGAATCCACAAGGTGTATCTCCAATCCCTTCATTGTAAGAAGTCATCCTCCAGTAGGCCTCCACTGAACATTTGTCATTTCTTTTGCAGAAATTCTCAAATTCAGGGAAAAAGTTTTTGCCACTATGTTATGCCCAGTGACTTGTAATTTTATTTTATTATATTCCTGGCCTACAAGCCCTGTACAATTAAAGAGTTATCTCCATCCAGTCTATTTAACAATATTCCTCTTTGGAGGAAGCAGTTTTCCTCAGAACAGAGATTGCTAATTGCACTTACCGGTATTGCATGGGAGCTGGATATCCCAAAGAGCTAACGAGACTGTCTCTCAAGGTTTGAACTCAGCTTTTAACAAATTATTGCTCTGCCAAGGTTTGTAAACTCTGAGAACTCCTGAAAATTAAATGAGCTAGAATTACCAGTATTAAATGTTCGCTTCTTCAGAAAACGTGTCAACCAATATAGAGCTGCTTCAGCAGGCTTTGTACTGTAGGGCAAGCAGGAGTCATCAGTTGGCTCCTTTACAAGAAAGGCTTAATCCAGCTCCCATTTATGTCAGCAGTGAAGTCCCATTGACACCCTGGCAAAGACTCCATCTGGGTTTAAAAGAGATTTTCTGCCCTGTGTTTTCTAAACTTATCCCTTTATTTTCAGCAGTACATTGATTTTCACTGGTGGCAGCGTAGAGTTGAAGTGTTCATGTTAAGAGGATTTATATCTTTGTGTCATCCTATAAACGCTTAGTCTAGAATTGATAAACCTCAATCTGGACCCTACTGGCTGCCTGCTGTAGAAACTGTACACTGAGATTCCCATGGGTGATAGGGAGTGTCAGTTTGGGGCTTGAGGTCATGTGCACAAGACATGTTTCTCGACAAATAATGATCCCATTGCATTTTCCTAAGCTTGAAGATGTTTCTTTTGAATGGAATAAGCAATTTCATCTGGTAAATTCTGCAGTAATGAGAAGTATTCTTCTACTTGGAAATATAAACCTATATAATCTTGGTATCTTGTCTGACTTGCTGACTTTAATTTGCAGGGTTCTTCTTGTTCATAGATATTAAATGCCTATTACTGTATGAAGCATTCACTCAAGGTGCATATAGAGCACTTTTGCACCCATTTTGGTAGTCATTTTGGTATGAACTGAGTTAATCACAACCAATATTATTGCTAGGAATGCCAAAACAGCCATGACTGGCACCTTCTATAACAACAGTATCTCTGACACAAGTTGAATGGCAGTTTTCACTGGCTTTCTAGTTCCTAGCTGAATGACAGGCAAAAATGTTGTCTTGCAAGAACCTCTCTCAAAAGAGAAAGTTTTCAAGTATTTACTTGTGAACCAATGAGAGTTTTTATAAGCCAATGAGACTATAAAGAATCACTGACATTATGTTTGAAATATTCCCAAAGTGGGAAAAGAACCTGGCTCAAATGAAGCAAGTAGCTCTGTTAGACTATACCCTGGAAGGATTTTGAAGACATCAGGGTTAAGTGATTGGAAAGATATAGATGAATGTAAAAGGGAAAAAAGACAGAGACATGCAAAACAAATGACCAAGGCTGGCATCATCAGCCAGGGATGTGAGCTGACACTATAAATGCCACCTGAGGAATGAAAGAAAGAGTGAGCGGGCTAAAACATGAGAGGCTTTGGAGGGGATGAGAGTAACTTCTGTTTGCTGCCATGGAAAATGGAAATCAATAAAATTGTGCAAAGGTGCTCTTTTACAAAGGAAAAAGACCAAGAAAAGAATCTTTTCTTCAGCCTTCTTAAAGGGCATGAGTAGTGCAAGACGAGGTTTGTCAGGGCAAGAGAAAAAGGAGGTTGCAATGACGCAAACACGAGTTAATTATAGTTTGATAAACATTTTATGTGTATGATTAGGATGGGAGAGGTCAAGGCCTAGATCTGTTGCAAGAGGACGTAGTTGTGGCAGGGTGGAGAGGCTGCAGCTGGAGGGGTAGCAAGGCTGCCTCCCAGGCATTGCCTTGGTGCGTGCATGCTGTACTGGGTACTGCTGGCTGAGGGTCCAGCAGAGAAGGATGCTCTGCGCCCTCTTTGGCACTCCTAGGTCTTATGGCATGCAGAAAGAAACTGCAATTGTTACCGACTACTTGGATGCAAGGACCAAAATGTTAGAGTAGGAAAATACGCCCCAACTTGTAAGCCAGGGTAACCCACATGAGAAAGGTAATTCCATTACAACATTATTTGTTCTTCACGATTCAAGAAATAGGTTTTTATCTTGAATAATGTTTTTTTTTTAATATTTATTCAAATTTTTTTGAAACTTGTTGGAAATTAATAATTACTGACTATTCATTGTTTTCCCCTCTAAAACCTTTGACATCTCACAGAGGAATAGAAACAACGTGTTGCTGTGTGACTGTAGGCAGCATGAATATAAATGCTGAGCGTTTTAAGTGAAGGATTGATGGACAACTAAAGAAAGAAAATTATTGCTTGAAACTATTTAGCCAGTGCTGAAGATTAGTTAATATATGTGAAGAACACAGGACTTGTTCTCAAATTTTTTAATAGTCTAAAATTGAAAATAAGCCTCTGATCTTACATTTACACACTTTACAGTATTACGCAGATAAGTAATCTGCACCGATTTCTATGAATATTCTTTTATGCATAATAATGTGTAGTCATAAAAATATTTAAGATTATACTCTAAAATAATAAATTCTAGATCTCAACCTAGATTCTGCCAACATTATTCTAGGAAGTTCTTTCCTCTGTAGTAAGTACTCTTTGTATCTGTGGGTTTTTCTATTTAGTGGGGTACTCTGGGAATACAGCTCTGAGAATTTAGTCCATCATCCATAGTGGAACTTGTGTTTTCCTACTTGCAGGCCAGGATTTACTTTTGTCGCTACGCCTGATGTTTAACACTCTTAAACCTCTGCAGTTCACATATAATTAAGCTGTTCATTAAGCTCTTCTGACGACTTTCTGCCTTCAACTACTTGAACGCATTATTTTGCGTTTTTGTGGTTTTTTTGTGTTTTAATTTACAATTAAAGATGATTTTAATTGTAACTCAGGTTTGTTCTTTGTGATAAAATTCAAAAGGTTAAATCACATCTTTGATGTCAGAGTTGAGCTCTGTCTTTGATCTGTAAATAGGGCCAGTTAAACTGAAAGAGCCTCACCTGTGTTTGTGAGTAATTACTGTACATTAATCTGAATTCAAGTCTGAAATTTACATTGCTGCATTTACATATCAAAGGCTTCCAGAACAGATATTACTTGACTAGGAGTTAACTATTTGAGAAGAGCCTGTAGGATGCCAGTCAAGTCATATTGCAAATGTAAGCAAAAAGAAACCTCAATTCACAACCCCCCTCCCTAAAATATACCCTTAAAATGGGTTTGTTTCAGTTGAAAAGATAAGTGCTGGAATTATTCTGGATTTGGATTTTATGATACTGGAAATCCTAAATGGTAACAGCTGGGATGTTGATATAAAGATAACGTAAAAACCACAGTCATAGGTCATTGATCAAATTCAGGTTATATCTATTCAAATTCTGGATGTATGGATATAGAAATATGTCTAAAGATTCATCTTTAGCTTAGTGTCTTCTTTAGAAGCATAGGTGAAAAGAAAACAAGGAGTTATGGACCTACATCCCAGTATCTGAGATTTTGCTGGAAGTTAAGTCAGTGAATGTTTTGTTTCCTGTTTCTGATTTAGGTCCATCATGTCAAATTTCTTACTCCAGGTGATTATTACATTTCAGAACGTCAAGAAGGGTAGAAACTTCACTATACCAGTACCATCTACTGCCTGGTGATTAAAATACTCTTCTAGAAACAAAAGTTGTTTGGGTTTGACCCCCTCAAGCTGCAGAGGGAACTAAGGCTATGTTGCCATCTCCAGAGTGAGAGCTCCAAGTATTAGGCTATCATACAAAGAGTAGGTGGGGGAACCAACATGGTGATGATGACACGAGTCGGACATCTACGCAAAAAGAAATGTCACATGTTCTTGGAGACCTGGGGTGATGGTTCTAAGACTGAGACACCACTGTGGCTGTTGACTTCCAAGCAAAGCTTTCATTTCAGTGTTTATCTGTTGGCAGCTGGAGCTGCTGTTAGCTGGTTCAATGAATAGCAGGTTGGGGACCTAAGCACTGAACTTTACATGACCTTTACCTATATATGAGGAGCTTTACCTATATATGAGGAACTAAGGTCTTCACCTGAAGTTATGAATTTCATTTCCAGATATGAATGTCTAAGATCTAGGTGGGGTCATGCTGAATGTCATGGTCCCTGAGTGAGTTCTTTGAAAAATCTGGACGTAAGCTGACCTGGAGCTTTTGAAAACTAATCCTGTGGATTCATGAAAATAAATGCTTCTACTGACTGAAAACACAACTGTGCTCTAAGTGTATGCTTTCAACAGGAGAAAAGAAACCTAAAGAGATCATAAAGTCTTGAACTGCCAAATAAAATCTCAGCATGGCGTAGAAGAGACTCTCTTTCTGCAACAGGACTTGTCATCACTTGAAGACAAATGACCCCCAGGACTGAACATTATGGAGACGTAGGAATGGACATATATCATCCTGCTGGAGATCATGACAATATATTAGAGTAAATCACAATTGCTTGAAAAAAAAAAGGGGGGGGGGGGGGAGAAAGAAGGAAAAAAAAGACCAGATCAATTTGTGCAATGTTTCAAAACTCTGTAAACCCGCCAAACTTAAATAAAAGTTCCAAAAAAGAAAAGACTGATTCATTACTTGAAGTGTAGACTAGTTTCTTTATCCTTTGTGAATTATGACTTCTTGTGCAGCTTATTTGCAGTTCTTTACAAGTCTATAGATTAGACACTTCAAGTCGTTTTTATCAGCTGTCTTGAGAAATTTTACTGTGAAGACTCACAAAAAAGAAAGGTGAAACCTTCATCTGGAAGAACTATCAATTTTTCACTTAGACAAACTTTAAGTCTTATATCTATTTTCTTGAGGTCTGTTAAATACAGTTATGTGCCTAGATTAGCTAAAGTTGTGGGTAGTAATATATGGGAAACGTATGTGAAAATTCTACACAAACATATTAATCAGTATTTGCTTATCTACTGTGTTTAATAAAGTGTCATCCAGGGTAATGGCCTGATTTTGCATTTTTGATTTGTATAACTTTCAGCCTAGTAAAAAGTGTATAACTGGTCTTCAGCCGGTCTTCAGTTAACAGGTCTTGATTCTCTGCTCTGCTATCTTAGTTTTATGCTCACATTTCTTTACTGATGCCAGTAGATGAAGGAAGTAGTAAGGGGGAAGTAAAAATTCACCAGAAGAATTTAAAATTAGAGAAGCTGCGTTTGCAAAAGAAACCCACAAATTATGTATGGAGCCTACAAGAATTCAAGAATGGACAGTCAGGCATTTAGGAAAATGGTTCTGCCACTGAGGAGATTCATTAGCTGAGATACTAGGGGCAATTACACAAGATGTCAAGTTATAATTCTTCCCCTAGAATAGAATAATATGGATCTATGAAAGGTGGAGTACAGCCTTTTTACCTAATTATTTTTTGCTTTTATTGTTGTGTTTCTCATTAAATCACCTGGAAGCCAAAACTAATAGAGTTATGGTGATATGTTATATTATCACCAGTAGGAGAATCATTGTAATTATCTTTATACATAACCTTAATCAAGTTCTATTGCAAGGTAGAATACATGACCTTAAACATCTTTACCTAACCAGTGGGGTAGTCCATGAGAGTACATACAGTGCTCAGGCGCTCATGTCTCGAGGAATAATTTAATAAGCCAGTATTTTGCCATCATTTTCTCTATAACCATATTTCTCTATTTTTAAGTGTGCAAGGTATTTTTACTTCTTTCCTTAGCCAAGGCTTCTGATTTCACATCAGAAAAATAACCCAAGCTCATTAAATACAGAGGAGCCAATGTTATGGTATTGGTTGATGGGACTAGTTCATAAAATATTTCCCAGGTCTTATAAATAAGTTTTTTTTCCTTGCACTTTACATCTTTAGTCACTGTCAATATTAATATTTAAAGCAGATAACATAACTGGAACACATATAAAAGATGTGAAGGAGTATCCTGAATCTTTTAAGGCATTTCACATATATTTACTTCTACAATGGGCTACCAGAGTGGATGAGTGACTTGGAGAGGGTGAGTAATTGCACGGTCCTTGGTGAGACCAATCTATGTGACTGCATAATGTAGGCCAGGATTTTGACTGACTGAGCTGTGATACTCATTTCTTAGTTGCAAGGATGCTATTAGCTCACACACAGCTCCTCTTCGACCATAAGCAAAAGTATTCTGTTTTTGAGACTGTTCTTTCACACCTTGAAGTACATTTCAGAGCAACGCTTCTGAAACTCTCTGTTAGCAGAGAAGCCCCTAGATTTTGAGAACGAAAGAAAAACTCTTCATGTCTGTTTTTCACCTTTTACATATAAACCTTTCTTACCTGACTGCTCCTGCACAATGGTCTCCGTCTGTGCAAAGAGATCATTTCTCTTCAGCTCTCCCTTTAGCACCACGCTCTCCCTCAAGTCATCGCTACAGGGTCTGCTCTTGGCTTGACTGGCATGCTCTTCTCTACCATGTCAAAAACAGTTCTTTTGTCTTCACCTTTAAAGTCTTTAATCATTTACTTCAGCCTCTCCTGTTATTTTTAATTATATTAGATACTAATTCTGCATCTACAGCTTCTCCTTTTGTAGTCTATTAGACTCCTGGTATTATTTCAGCATCTCTTTTTAATTAAAGGCATACGGAAATATCTTTTAATTAAGACTAGTAAAACCACCTCCTTGCCTTTCTTCTAATCTTTTCTTCACATTTTCTTCTCTGCAGCCCTTACTGAGTACTACAGTTTGAAAATGTGCACTTGGATTTCCAAAGTTTCTTCAAATCAGCATTGTTTTGTTCTAACAGTTCTTTTTCTTCTCAAAGGAGAATTGCATAAAGATCTAGACTTCTAGTTTGCAAAAAAACCCAAAAAACAACAAAAAAAACCCACTTGTTTTTGTTTCAGTATGAATAGGAATACTTTACAATTTCTAATGAATTATAAACTTTCTGGATCCTGGAGCTCTAAAATAAAACTAATCTCTAGATCATAAATTTTACAGATTATGCGTTTGACAACAATGTCAATATTAAAGAGTTTCAAGGTCTTGAGGTGCTGGAACAGATGCATCAGAAAGGCAGAAAAGTTCCCTTCAAACCCTGATTTGGACCTGGTGAAAGTCTGTCAAAACCTAGACATGTCAAACAAAATGAGGTGTTTCAGGCTCAGCAAATGGACATTTTTTTTTAGATTGCTTAATCAAAAAATGCCTGCCAAGCTTTACTCCTCTCTTTTTTTCTTTCTTGTTGCATTTTGTCATCATTTAACATGGCTCTTGGTTCAGATATTCCAGAATGATGAATTAGAAAATAAGTAACTATGAGTTAATATTGAAGAAACAGAGATAAGTGTTTAAAGACATTGCTGGCATTATGAAAGATCAATAATGACATGTCATTGTTGTAACCTTATTAAAATTGTAGGTCACATGGGACTGAATAAATATTTTAAAACATTTATATACAGATGCTACGATAATTCAGGAAAAAAAAAAAGTGCATTCTTCATGACTAAGAAACTTGCCGTGAAGAAAAAAAGTCCTAAATAGAAATACTTATGGATAATATATACCAGATAAGAAATCTTGCTGGGGCCTGCCACTAACCCTGGGAAAATAAATTATCTGTAAAATGCAGTGCTAGTAGAAACAGCTTATTTGTCTAATTTAACTTGCAGAAAAATGCTGTGTGTAGTAAAGTAGTGTGAATTTGTTGCTTTTTACTTATCTAAGTGAAGATTATCACTTTTTTTTCATTTTATAAGAACTCATATTTGCATATGTGTATGCTACTCACATTATTTCCAAATTTATTATGAAAAATGAGATAGTGCTTTTAGATTTAGTGTCATATATTCTCTGGGTTTGGGTAGAGAACACTTTTAAAATACATATGTAAGCAGCAAAGCAATGAAAGCTCCTTCAGCTATTTCTATTACTTGCAGCCTATAGATTTTTGTTGCTGCCAATGTAATTAATATTGAGGGTCTAACATCAGATTTAGTGCTTTTACAGTTGTTGCGCCAAAATCCTACTTAGTTACTTTTAGGTACAGTGATTTTGTATTAACCTTTGACAGGGATTTCAGAAGAATTTTTTTTGGCGAGGAGGGGGTTGGCAGCGCCTGCAATCATGTAGCCTGGTAGTCAGCTCTATTAAATTTATGAAGATGTTGGTAACCTAAAACTAGGTTATGCTCAATGTTCAGTACTTACAAAGGTGAACAACTGAACTAAATTCAATTAAGCAAGCCCAAATCGTGGCTGCTGAACATCAGCCATTCATTATAGCTGTGTATTTAAAGGTATCATCATTTACTTAACACACGTGTACAGCAGACTAATGCATTTGTAGACCCACTGAAACGTAAATATTCCCGTGGCATTAGCGTTTGGACTACGTTCTGGCTAATATCTCCTCAGGTGCTCTCAGTCCAAGTGTTTTTCTTTTTGAAAGTATGGAGGAATCAGGACAAACCGAATTTCAAAGAGCCTGAGAACGTATTGTTCCTGACTAGAAAGCAACCTTCCAGAAGGAAGTGACTTCTACTTTTGAGAAGATTTGATGTCAAAGGCTAGCTAAAAGATATCTAAGCCCTATAAATGTGGAGATCCAACTAGAATCTCTTCCAAATAGATGCCTTGACAATCTCAAGAATACACCGAGTCTGGCTAATTCTGCTATGCTGACTTCATTACAGTTTAGGAGATGAGGTTATTCACACATAGATGTTGGACTGGTTAGTGCTGAGACTACAGCTCAGCATTGCTCCTTGTCAGGTTGGAGGAATGGACCCTGAACCATGAGAGCCTGTGTTCTGGGCATGGATCCCCAAGCTGGATTTTCCTGGACTGGCTCTTTCTCTGACTTTCTATCCTAATTTTACCCTTTCTTACCCACCTCTGCTGACAAGGGCAGTCGGACTTTCCCCGCTCGTTCCTGGGGCAGCAGAAGTCCCTCTGCCTGCCTTTCTGAAAAGCCTTGAACTAGCAGTGACCTTGGGAAACAGAGTTGTGCAAAGTGACTGATATTCACACAGGAAGCAGTTGCATTCATAACACTGGGGAATTTTTTGCTTGTAAAGAGAATTTCTTCATCAAGAAGTGCCTTCAGTTTTTACAGACTGCTGAGGAAGCTGAATGATGATTCAGTGCTCAGGATCATTTGGCCTGATTTGCCAGTAATGAAAATTCTTTTCTTTGTAGCGCTACTAATAAGAATACTGTCGTACTTGCATAATATTACTTCTAAACAGGAGAGGCAACACTGAAGGAATTAGCTAAAAAAGTGAGTTGTTACTATTTTGTGACGGCAAAGACACGCTTACCAATATATCTGCAGGTCCCCAAACCTATATCTTGGGCTTATCAGACTTTTTCATGCAACATATATCTTCAGTATCTTTCTGTAATCTATTTTCTACTCGGAAAAGCTAATGCTAAAATGTGGCTCTGCTTTGAAAATACTATTCTGTTAAAATGGCAATGAGAAAATATGTTGTCAACATTTTACATATCAAACACACTCAGTTTTCGAGTAGAAAAGGTGCTTGTTAGTTTTCCAAATGGTAGCTCTGCAGACACTGCCTGAGATTCTGAGAATCATGTTTTTTATGCCACTAATCACCACCAGCAACAGAATTACCAGGATTTTTAGATCTGATTAAGGGTAGGATTATTATGCCTGACTTCAGCTATGGGTTTACTACATAGCTAGGTCCATGGTCTAGTCCTTAGTCAATGAAAGAGCCGCACACCTATTTTAGCAAGAGGTGAAATATCCTTTAGAAATGCCTTGCCCTTGCTGTTGACTTTTGAAAGTGCTTAGCTCACTGCCTTACTTAGTAGACCGAAGTAGCTAAAGTTAGGTAAAATTTCAGTCTTGGATGATATACACACACATATATATATACATGTCTTAGGTCCTCATGTGAATATAGCAAATGCCTTCTTGATGAATCAGAAGGTAACAGTTTTGGATAGGCAGTCTTCAGAGAAGAATCTCCCGAAAGAAGAACATTTGATTCATTATTCAGGGCTATTCCAGCTGGGGCCTCACTACAGAGACAGCCAATTGCTATTCTTTCTCATACAGTATTTCATCCACGAGACTAAGGCTAACCCTTCTCGTAAAAAAGCGTCAAGCTTTTCTATAGATTTCCCAGTGATGTAACGTAAGATATTGAACAACGGCCATGATCAAAATAATTTATATCTGTGAGTGCTGGAGAGAAGCTTATGAGGAACATTACTTTGTTCCTGAGCTGTTACAGCTTCAATTGCTGTGCATGGATATCTGACAAATTCTAGTTATATCAGTTAGAGAAAAATATAGGTAATCTTAAACCTCTGACAAGGCACATCTACTAATTTTATTTGTCTAACAAATGTATTAATGCCTCATAGTTTTTATGGGGCAACTTTCTTTTTTCCAAAACATGTTTTCTTTTTTTTTTCTTCCTTTCTTATGTTTTTTGATAATCAGACATATTACTACACTGGAATAAAATCTCAATTTCTGGCTGATGATGTATTCCTCAAGTGAATATATTCTAATTAATTAATTTAATTTCAATATTTAATTAAACATTTTTGCATGTCTTCAGCAGTGAGGAACGCTAAGTGAGCACTTTATAATTTTGATCACATCCTTTTGTTGTGGTTTTGGTCAGGACAGTCTAAATGTATGCACTAATTACTGTGCAAGAAGAGGATCCTTATGAAGGAATTTGGATATTTATTGCTGCAATGAAAGGGTGATTATTCTCTTATAAGAATATAAGCATATAAGAATAGAAAATTATAGAAAAGTGGTTATGTCTGCTGCTTCTTTGCTTGATTGCAGAGGCGAGCACTGAGCAGATCAGTTCCAGCTGCACAAACTTGGGCCTAGGCATCCCTGAAGGTCCTCCACCATCAAGTATCTCCACAAGTAGAGTCATACTTCACCCCCTGTGGGCTTTATGAGTTGGAAAGCCTCTTCAGTCATTTGATCTTTGCTGGTTGGTGGACTGCTCGAGACTGTTTCTGTTGATTTGTGTAAAGAGTCACAGGGCAAATATTCTTGGTTTAGTCCTGCTATTTCTGCTAGTTATGCTGTTTTTTTATATAAAAGATGTCTAAGTCTTGTTTATCTAACAAAAGTTACTTCCCTAACAATTATATAGTAATCTATTGAAGGTCAAACTAATGGCCTCCAGCATCAACCTGACTACTCAAATGACACCAGCTCAGTAGTCCAGGATATCTTTAAAATTAGCCATTTTCAAGTAGACTAACTAGTGATACAGAAGTTTCATCAAGAGAGAGATGGACTTTAGGATGAACACATTTCCTAAGCTCAGCATTGAAATTCAGTTCCCAGCTCTGAGATTCAGCCCCCAACTCTACCCTTGATTCCTTAGGTAAACTTGACCAAATTACTTAACTTTCCCTGATTCGTGAGGAAGCGGAAAACAAACCATTCTTTCTCCAAAGGTTTCTTCTGTCTGCATAAGCTCTACAGGTGAATAATACTGCCCATCATGCTGTTGTACATCATCTAACACAACCACATTAGGGGCAGAATGATGCACTGTAATTTGTACAGGAATAATATTAGCAATTCTGTAATTCTATATAGACATGTACATTTTTGGGAAGAAGAGAATAAACAAGAATAAACATGGTCTGTAGAACTGCAGTCTTTCTTAAATAGAAAGCATTAGGAAAAAGGAAAAACAAAAACAACAAAGAACACAATGTTACCCTACAACATAAGCAAGTGTAGGCCCATCTTTACATCATTTTTTTTTAAATTAGATCAGGAGACTATAGGGAAATCTGAGTAGCAATGCACCCACAGACGCTGAATGTCCAGAAAGCTTACTGCAGATGATCCTAACTTCATGTATTGCAAGGTTCCTAAAACTCAAACTGTTTGAAAGAAATACAAAATAGAAGCCTTTATTTCAGATTCTTCCTTCTTTTTCTTGTTGCTGTTGCTGATTTACATACTTTTTAAAATTGGAATTCTTTTTCCCCTAAAAAGACAGACAATAGAGAGGTAGAGATGGTGGGAGTGAAGATTAGATTTATTGAATCTTTGTCTGTTCTTGAACTTATACCAGGTCCAATACAAAAGAATAATTTAACTGTATATGCCCATAAGAATTAAGAGGTTTAGCTTCTCTTGAAAGTATTCACAGAATCATCTTTATATTTTTTCATGGCTTATATACATATGACTTGGGAGCTGAGCCATACACAATTAGTTTATAACCACAGGAAGCATTGAAAACTGTTGCAGAAGTTAAGACAGATTCATTTAGAAGGTTTTTAAGGGCTTTACTTTATTATCTAACTTGCTTATTTACTTGTAGAGAAGTATCTACTTTTAGTTTACTAAACAGACAACTTTGGTGAGGTTTGTGGTAGTTAAGGCCTTTTCCAATTCACTCCTGTGCAGTTTATAATCTTCTGAAAGTCATTTTCTTAGTTTTTTAAAAATCTGGCCCAGCAACAAGTGTTTAAATCCCTTCAAACATTTTCACACACAGCTCAGGAGATCTTATTAGCAAATCATAAAACAGCCTTCTGACTACTCTTTCTAGCCTTTGTCAAACTTTATCTAGTTATTTTTTTTTATTTTATTTATTTTTTTATTTAGCTCAGGCTATAGAAATTCACCTTTTCTCCAGTCCTTAAGGCTCCAACACAACAGATAAGATGGCAGCTATTGTATTTAATGCCAAGTCAAACGATGAACATTCACTGGATTGGCAGAGCTGTGTGTCCTTATTAACTTCAAAATATCAGATTGGGCAATGGGACTCTTCACAAGTCAAACGAAATAAGATCTCACCCGCAGAGGAAGAAACAGATTTGCCATTCCATCAGAATGAGGTCTTTATCTGCACCAACAATAGCATTTTAGATGTGGAACCTTGGTACAGGATGAGAAAAAATAATGAGCTGAGTTCGAACTCTCCTGGATGAAGTTCTATAAAAAATCATATCATAAAGCTCGCTATAAATAATCTACTGCTGTTATCAATCAACTTTCAGCAGGACAGGTGCACCGCGAGTCTTTGCTCCACTGGCTCACCCAATAGCATATTGAGAATACGCTTCTTGTTTGTGGGATCCAAGCCTGCTTTCCATCATTTCAGCATGCCACATTGTCCTTGTAATGGTGTGCTGACGATTTAATGATGTAGAGTGCTAAGGAGAAAAGTTGACTTTCACCTGATAAAAATCTAAACAGCTAGTTTTTTTTTTTCACCTGGGAAACCACGAAAATTGTTTGTAAAGTTCCTTTTCTGTTAAATTAAAGAGTATCAAATATTTGTTGGAGCAAATTTTGTGAGTAAAGTCTTTATTATTTTCCATACTCCAAACTTTCTGTTAAAAAGGACAGGAAATTTCTAGTTAAGAATTTTACTATTTATTGCTTTCAATTACAAGGGAAGCCAAAATTCCCATGATAAAACTTATGTACAAGAGCTTTCTTCCTGCTTCACTCATCACTTCCTAGCTCCCTCTTTCATACTGATCTCATGTTTCTCTAGCTCCATATTTTCCCTGTAACCCCACTTTTACTTTCTTTGTGCTAAGTGAATTATATAACTTCAAAGAAGAGGTTCTTATAAATTTTCATTTGACTCAGTAGGGTCAAATGAAAAGTTGACTCACCGTTTGCCTAGATGACATTAGGTTCAAGAAAGGGTGACTCAAAGGATGCCTCCTGCTTCCATTCTCATGAGGGATATTTTGTACAGACTTCATTACGCCTTGGTTGTCCTCTTATCTGCTTACTTCTAAGATTGTCTCTGATTCGTATGAGAGGAATTATGGTGATATAAAGGTGGTACTTGCTACATACAAATATATATTCTTTTATCTTATTAGAGTACGGATATTATATTTGCATAGTGTCTTGCACTACTTCTAATGGGGCTTCCAGGCACTACAGATAGTGTGAAATTGCAGATCTCCAATATTGCTGTGAAAAAAAAAACAGTCAGAAAGGGTTACTTATTGCTGGATGTGACTTAAGAATTTACTGCTTTGTTGCATGTAATACAGTTTCCAGTGAAAGAGAGAAAGCATCAAAAGAACTTGATTGATTTAGAGCTGGATCCTGAAAACCACTCCATGGACATATAGAGTCTTGCAGTATTCACAATGACTGATGAAACTGTTCCAGAGGGACTGCTGTTTCTTACAATTTTCAGAAAAGGACTGCAGATACGAGAGCTGTATAACTGAGTGTTATCATGGTATACGCATACTTTATCTAGGTTATAAACTTTCTAACAGAAGAACTAACTTGGTCTTGGCAATAGCCTTGTGTCCTCCACTCTGACATACTTTCTCTTTTATTAGGTCCTTGTAAAAGAGGAGAAACAAATGCTTTCCATTAGTCTTCTCACAACCACAGCCGTATTTAAGCCAACGCTCTCCTTTTGTGGCTGTCATGGTACACACACACAACCTCAGAAAACACACTCCAGCGCAAAAGATGACTGAGTCCCCTCCACTGTGTGACTGAGAAAAGACTTTATTTCTCTTATAGTGCTAGAAAAACAATATCAGCTCTGATCTGCACATATGTATAAACATGAAAAGCTTGTCTTCTCAAACTGTAGAATCTTCTTACTAAAGTCAAGGCTAAGGGGAAATTTAATTTTTTTCCCTTTCACTTCAATATATTTTAAATATTTCTCTTTAGATCTTCCATGCAGACTGCCTAAGACCTTACAGAGCTGATAGCTGGGCTGTATCGGGCATCTCTCACTTCCAGCTGTGCATACCTCCACTTTGAAGATGGAAGAAGACCCCAGGTGAGGTATCACTGGAGGTGTCAGGACAGATATTTAGGTCAGAATGGGCTTCTCCAATTGCATCAATCTGACAATATGCTGATTTATAGTTACAGAGTATTTGATTCTTTCATTTATTCCCCTCACATTCCCCTTGCCACAGGTTCATCCGCAGATGTTGTTGGAGACTACAGAAAAAGGTTGGCTTCATAAAATTAATGCAAAGTGGATAAACAAGGGGGAAAAAAAGCTTCTTTTTGTTATGTTCAAATTCATTATTCAAAGCCTAAAGCTAGCTTTACGTTCGTTGTTATTATCCAAGTGAATTCCCAGAGGTTTGTGATGACAGATTTGCATTTTAATGTCCAGGCCAGTTTGTTGCGAAGGGAGAGGCCTCCTTCTGTGTCGGTGTTCCCGTGAAGAGGCGACCGACTGTCCTTGCAGACCAGAGGAGGAGCGTGTGGAGGGGGCAGGCGGTAGTGCTGCAGACCCACGTCGTACTTAGAGAGCGGCTGGGGTAGGGAAGCCTTCACAGGCAGCTGCTGTCTTTGCTGCCCTCTCCCTTACAAATTGCCACTGTCAACAAAGCTGTGATTACATTCGATGGAAATATTAAACTTCAGACTTGAGAGAGGCTAAGGGGGAAGAAAATGAATGGGAAACTGTTTTGTGAAGAACAGGATGGATAACGTTTTCTCTCTCTTTCCAGTCATCATCTTTGCTTTCTGCCACTCACCCCCCTCCTTGCACTCCCTGTTGGTGATACGGTACCGAGTTACCTCTGTTTAATCAACAGCCTGACGTGGTGGCTCTCTCCCTGCGTGGCTTCGTCACATCTCAGACTGTCTGGAGCCTCCTTCCATCAAGTGGTGTCTTTGTACTTAACACCTTAATGGTCCTGAGGCGAGAGAGAAACACAGCGGTTCTCTGAAAGGAGAATAATTACACCCAGACGCACAAATGCATTTGGTGCCAGATTTTGTTACCTCAAATAAGCAAAATTAAAACAAATGTCTTTGCTTCTACAGTTACAGTGCTTGTCTTTCTCGAGGAGGTTTAGGACAAATGGATTAGGAGACACTAATGACCTAATTCTATGCCCTTTAAATCCACGATGATTTTGCTATTGACTTCATTGGGGGGGGAGGGGAGGGAATCAGATTCTGTACATAAACTTCCTGAAAGGAGTTATTTTATTCATTCAGCATTGCTGAATTTTTACCAATTGGCAGCTGTGGAATGAGATATTAAGAAGGTGGCGAGTCATCAACTGGTTACATCTAGATATTTAGTGCTAGCTCTATTTATTGCCTAAAATCTTCCAAAGTGATTAGTGATTTCAGGGGCATTACCTAATTTTCAGAAAGTACTCAAACATTAATATATTTATCTGAGCACCCAGAAACTAACTCCAATCACTAGTCATAAAACTTTACCATTTTGAGTTAAAACAGAGAATTTTGTAAGCCATGAGACCAGAAGTGAATCGACCAAAACAGCAGTTCTTTCAAAGTAGGAAAGTTCTCCTAGAAATGACTTCTGGAGTATATATATATATGTTCTATATTTTTCATGCTCCAGTTCTCAGAAAACAGACATTTGAACTAACCAAACTCTTCTTTTCAGGAATATGTGTAATTTACATCTTCCTGGGGAGATAGGGTTTGGTTAAACTTCTTTAGGTGAAAGCTCATGGATTGCCACTTTGTCTCATTCCTGCCAGCAGCCACCTGTATCTCCTGCCCTGGGAAACCAGCTGCGTTCACATTCAGCCTTGTGCTTTTCTGGGCAGTCCCGTCCGGGGACTGCTGTTGCTGCTGCCCTTGCACATCAGCCAGGGTCCTGACCAGGAGCCCTTGACTAACTTCTGTGCTAATTAACAAACCAGGAGCAAGAAGGACGCTTGAATACTGGCCTGGAGTTGTCCGTACAGTTTAATGATCAGCATGGTCTCCGCCTGGCATTAACTCGTGCCAGCTGGCATCTCTCATCCACTGCTTCAAGCACAACTCAGGGGCAACAACCTTTCCTGCAAGCAAGGAAGGGGGCTGCCCTGTTCCTAGATCAGTGTTCGCAAGCTCTGCCACACTAAGTGGCCTCAGGTCGAAGACTCGTCTGTAGCTTGTTTTACTTGCTAGTCTATGTGTTGCCTCTGTGTCTCAGTCATATACTATTTCCAGGGAGCTTTCTTTATTTTGAGAATTGCAAATGAAAAAAAAAAAAAGGAGCTACAAATAAAGAATTTAGCAGTATCTTCACCCTTCATGACCTGTAAGCAAACAGAAACTCACGCTTATGGGATGTATGTTAATGAACAGCGAACACCAGCTACCGCACTGCAAAACCTCTCTTGAGTGTCAGGGTCATTCCGTGTATTGTTTGTGCTGCAGGATACCAGCACAGAAGAAATAAAACAGGATATTTAACAAGAGGTGAGATCTTCACCCAATTTGAATGAGAATTACTGCAGGGTATGCTCTTTTAAAACCTCCAGCAGATTTAAGTGATAGTAAACAACTTTATGTGCAATTTATTCAAACATATTTTTATTTGCAATAAAAGGGAAGATAACCACAAAAGGCAAATGGAACCATCGTGCATGAAAACAGGTATATAAAAATAAACTTAAAAGGATTAAAAAAAATAAAGATGCTTATGAAATATTTTTACGTACTGGTCATTTAAAAGGAATAAATTCTTCCAAATAACCTGTGCATCGGTGTGAGATGAAACACATTTTTCTTAAGAAAAGTTTCATTACTTAGAATGAGTAATTTATGTTTCAGACACAGCTATTAATTATAGAGCCATATAAATCATGCATAAGGATGAAGGTTATGCCCAGGCCATTTTTGTTAATTTATTTCCACAAAAATAGCACAGTTGTATTGGGAAGAAAGATACGCTATAGTACTCAAGCATCATTCTATTACAGAAGAACAAAGCATACACTATAAACCTTAAACTAACGGTGAACAAAAAGTAATCTTGACATCGCATCATTATAATTTTAATAATGCAATCAAGATAATAGATGACCAGCAAGTGGTGGGCAAGGAGTGAGGAGAGGTCCTCGCGAGGAACGAGGTCTTTCGGAAAGCTTTTTCTTCCTTATTCTAGATTACAGTCATCTAGGAATGAGATAGCTGTTTCCTGCAACTGGATAAAGGTCTCACCAGACAAATGATGATCTAAAATTACTTACTTTTTCTTGATTTTATAGAAAAGTGTTTTAACCAGTACATTTCTTGCATTTGCAGCATCAGCAAAAGAAAAGTTCTTGCTGCAACTGCTTTATTTTTTTTATTAACGAATACAGGGCAGCAGTCAGGTTTAATGACAACATTTTTTTTTTTACTCTTTTTTTCTTCCTCAGTTTTCCTTTTCAAAATGATTCACTGAATGATGGCAAACCTAATCCAAAGTTGCTGTCTCAGCTGAGTAAGAGAGAATGATACCAACAGTGAATGTGATACCAATCATTTTTCTACTAACTGTCCCTTTACAATATGCTTGAATCAGATGGGTGCCTGAAACATCTCCATTTCATTAAAATGACTGAAATCTAGGTAGGGGAAATCCCTCTGAAATAACTTGTTTTGAAATTTTTACTACTGAGTTTTCAAGGAAGATCGGGGTGTTGTGCAGATGGAATGAGGAACTCGTGTACAGTTGGAAAATACTGATGGCGAATATCTCTGCTCTATCAGTTGTCCTAAACACTGAGTTCTAGAAGAAACCTAATAGATCATCTAAGCTAGAGGAGCCTTTGGTTCCTAGCTACTGTGGCAAGTTTTATAGCCTTAGATATCATATTTCTGTGGGAGAGGGTGATACAGGTTTCATATTGGCATCACTCCGATTCTCTTCATGTTTATGTAAATGTTAACTCCACTGAAGCATGAATCTAGAATGAGAAAAAAATGAGTCCATACATGTTTTAAGAAAAAAACAATGATTTTGGTACTTCAGGCAAGCTAGATATCAAATACTGTGATGAAGTGACCAGTGTTACAGTTGGAGAAAAAAGAGTACATCTCCTCTCAAAAAATGTCCAAATGGTTAAGTAATAATATTAGTACTAGTAATAAAAATGTGGAAATTGATTTTTTCCTCTCAATGCTTTATCATTGACACCTGTTTTTAATTAACTCAATGTAACACAGTTGCATGTTGTCTTGCTATTTCTTTTGTAGCTTAAGGCTTTTTCAGTTCCAATGATTTTCATGGCATAAAGAGTATCTTGAAGAAGGGAGTTCCACAAGCAACGAATATGCTACCAACTAGAATATGAACATACTTTGCAATTTAATTACAAATCTATTTGTTCCTGAGTCAGGATCTCTTGGTTGGCTACTCTATATTAGCTAACTGTATTGTAAGAGTTTCACAGATATGTCAAAACATATACCATATTGCAACAGTTTTCTTTACTCTTCCATCTCTCTTGCCTAATGGCATTACAGTATATGTTTTCAGTTCCAGTTTTTGCTCTTTCCATTCATAAAAGACGTCTATTCCTTAAAGATATGCTTCGTTTTTGCAGACTAGAATAAACCTAGTGGTGCAGGTCCTCAGCTGGTGCATCATGACTTTAGATAATTTAGAAACTGCTATGGTTCGATATTGACTTGAATAACACTAACACAGACTCTATAACACTAAACTCAAACTCGTGTTTTTCGTAAAAGGTGGAACCCTTCTGAGGGTGAATAAGTAGGTGTATTAGAAGAATTACTCTGCATGAATGACAGCAGATCTACTCTTCGTGATCTGCTCTTGACAATGTTTTCTCTGCTAGAGAAGTGTTACTTAGAGTAATGGATTCAAGTCCAAATCCTGCGTCTTCTCTACAAAATCTGCAACCATGATTAAGAAACTTTGCTGCAGGTGTTATTTGATTCATTTGTAGCTCCGTTCTTTAAAGTGTTGGATGAAATCCTGGATCAGCAAAACCTACATGGGACCAAGATTTCCCATCTAGAAATGCTCACACACTGGTACCATCCTTTAATTAGAGCAGAATTCCACAAACCAACAATCAGTTGGTAAATTAATTCCCATAATCATTTGCTGATTATTGTTGTATCGAAATAGCCAATAACTTCTAATTTGATCCAGTAGCTTTTTTTTTTTCTTCAGAAGGTGATTGATTAAAACAAATACATCTGCTGATTAATTCATCACGTCATGTTGATAACGTGAAAATGGCATTGGAGGAGCGAGGACAATTAATAACAGTTGAGCCCCTGTTCATCATTGGGACTAAAACGGGCTTGCAGTTTAACAGGATTGCAGCCGCAGCTCTGCTCCGGCTCTGACTTGAGCCCATGGTCAGACATACTGCCAATGAGCAGAATGACGGTGGATTGAAAAAAATACTTGGGAAGTGCCTTGTGACTTAGCCCTCAAAGAATAAACAGAGATTTTGCTTGTCTTAGAAGAACCTTGAAGTAAGATTACACTGCATGTCATGGTGGCTGTGTTTGAATCTATATAATTATTAAAAAGATCAGTTTGGCCAGTATTTGGACAGATGGTGTTCACATATCCAATCCGTGGTGTATTTGCAGGAGAGCTAAAGTTAAACTGCTTTTTTGCATTTGCAATCACATTCTGCACTTTACTGACAGCAGCTTTAATTGGAAAAGCTTCAGCTTTTATCCTGGCTGGTATTACTTTCCCTGTAAGATGGATACAATTTGCAATTAATTTTTCTCTGTGGACTATGTTATAGTGTAAGCAATAATTAAACAAATCTTAACAGCTCCTGCCCAGATGCAAAGACAGAAATCACGAGTGGTAGACTCTGAACTGAGCACTTCCATTTGTGCAGCTCTGTACAGGATATTTGCAGTTCTGTTCTGAATTCTTTAGTGAGGAAAATATTATTTATTTTGGCACTAGAGTGGCACAGTTGTGAATGTGATTTTTTCACAGCAGGTTTGCATGAGAAAAATTATTCTGCACAGGTTTTAAGAGAGTAGAGTCAAGAATGTGGCAAATGTGAATAAAAAGATTTGAGTTTCTGTGTTCTAAATTCATGCTAAAGTTAATTCTGTTGAAGACAATGGATGAATATCATTTGTTCATTTTTGTGGACCAGAGGGGAAAGAAGATTTCTCTGCTTACACCGTGATTGAATTCTAAACTCATAGGCAAAGAGACCTTCAATTTATCTAAGGGCAGTAGTGAGATGGAGGAAATGGAATGAAGCAATTGCCTATAGAAGTTTAATTATAACCATCCCACATTAAGGGATGGGCCCCTGCACACTGAGGATATCTTTAGCACCGCTATTCCAAATTTAACCCATTGAAGTAATTTTTCTACAAGAGCTCAATCAAAAAGTGAGTAAGCTGATTTGTTAAAAGTTAAATGCATGAATATACCCTGGTGAGGTGGAAGTTAGTTTGAAACATAGCTCACCTTAGATTTTTTTTTCCCCTGAATATATGATGAAGACATGAAGAATGTGGCATAGATTCAGCATGTGTATATTCATGTATGTATCTAACTCTGAATTGGCAAACATTATCCTTGGCTCTGCTATTGGAATTAAGTTTGTGCTGAAAAGTGTTGCTGGCAGGGGTCTAATGAGTAGTGTTTTCACAAGAAGTCATAGAAGACCAATATTTTGGTTGTCTGAAACTGGGCTTGTAAAAATGAAAGCATGTGATGTAATTTCTGGTTTCAAAAAAACAGTTTTATATGCTTTCAGGTGCTTGTGGGGGCTTTTTAATCATTAATCCATGGCTGTAGTAATCCAGATTCAAGATTTTATAAATTTTGCTTTGTTGGATCCTACATCACTTTCCTTAAGGACCTTCATAACAAAATAAACAGACAGGTAATCAGGAAAATATACGGAACAGTTCATCGATGCTTTACAGTATTAATACTCCATATCTTGACAATGAACTTCAGGGCCACAGATATAGCTAGTATTCAACCTGGGAGGTTGCCCAAAGACTGTTTTCTGATTTCACTGTTTTTGAAGTTTTGTAAATGCAGCATTAGTATGAGATTTTGAATTTTAAGACTGTCTTGTGAACGAAATTGTTGTAGGTCATCTTACATTATATTTCTCTTTTCATTTATCTAGGCCAAAAGAAGGAATCTCATTGTCTTTAAAGAGCTTTCAGGCAGGGCTTCATACTGAGGCACACCATTTGGACATTGCCACTAGACCCAAATAATTCTTCAGATCTCTGCTTTATTTTCCTCTTGGCTTGGACATGCAACCGTTATCAACTCCCTGTTTTTATGATGCATGCAGACGGTTGTGTGTATTTATTGATTTTGATCACTCTTAACTATACTACAATCCCCTTTGTACTATTACTGTGTTGACACTTATAATTTCATACTCCATAAAACATTTGACAGTGTAGCACTTTTACACACATTTATGATAAATCCTCTCTGTTATATTTGTTAATACACACAGAAACAGCAGCGTATAAGTATTCTCAGGGTGGAAATACCCTTGGCGTGGCTCCTGGTTCTCAAATACTGAGTTTGAAAGGATTATTTTTAGGGATTATTTCAAGCAAACTAGAGCTATCAATTACATAAAAAGGAATGCATATGTTTTTTCTTTGTTTTTTTCTTTCTTTCTTTTCTTTTTCTTTTTTTTTCCTTTTTTTTTTTTTTTTTTTTTTTTTTGCTTGTTTGTGGTGGTCTTAACGTGCTTTGTAAACAAATCTGAGTGAAATTCAAGCTGCCACAGTGCTACAAGCTGAGTGAGGGACTGATGCATTACTTAGGATCATACAAGAGCTCTGCAGTGGCTGGGAGACAAATTCATGAACGACATCCTCAGATCCAAACTTTGTTCAGCTTCTTAAATGCAAGCATGCTGCCAAGTGCCTTGCTGACTTTGGTCTGCCTAATTGATGGGGAAAAGAAGCTGAAACTAGATATCTTCATCTCCTTACTTCCTTCATTCACCTCATATCAAAATTTTCATAAAGCAGTCTGTGAAGACACTTACAGCCTAACACTAGTATAAACACAACATCACAGCGAGCTAGAAAAGATATAGTAACCAGGCAGACCATCACCTGAGATCATTAAACTGTATTCCTTGAATTCCTTAATGAGAGTATTTTTTCTCTCTCTCCCATAATTTAAGGCTCAAACATTTTCAACTTTCTGCTGAAAATGCCCCAAAACCAATACGCCCTCCAAACTTCTAAACTTTTCCAATAACCCAGGTCTGCAATTTCTGAGCAAACCAAGTAATATGGTTTAAGTAAATACTTCCAAAGACAACAGCTTTTTATTTTTCAGTGGAACATTCAGAGCAACAATTGTCTGGTTTACTATCCATGAGCCTCAACAGCCAGCAGATTTATATTTTGTTAACACCCCATTACCTTCAATTGTAAATTTCTTTTTTTAAGAAAAATGATGTGCTCTGACTACTAAGTGAATTCAAATAACTCCCGTAGAAAGAAATATAATTATGGAGCAGGATTTGCAGTAGTCAACAAATTGCACAGTTCATTCCCACTCCTTTCCAACTTGTCTTGCTTTTTCCCTTGATTAACGTGGAGACAGCCCAATTCCATTTTCAATAACTTTATCGGAATAGCAAGGTAAAAAAGGTTGCCTGAGTCAGCATGTAAAGTATTTAGGTTTATTCCTATGTAGGTTTAGGCTGCTGATGTCAACTTTAAAGTGGGCTGTGTGGTCCGGGAGCAACACTGGAATTTGAGATCGGGGTTCTGGTCCATCCTGCAGCCTAAGTAAAAATCAAAGTTCTGGAAAATATTTCTAGTCTTCAAGGCATGTGCTTGACTGAGATTAATTTCTGAACATAATTAAAGTTAAGTGCACACTGACATGCTTAGCTGAACAAAGACAAGATCATTAACACTTATGAAATTAACTATTGCTTTTGTGATTTTTGGTGAATTTAGGTTTTCCCCACTCAGATTAATATTTTCCAAAGAAGTCACAGATTTCTGGATGTAGTCCTGCTGTCTCTAAAACTCCTTGAGCATTTTTATTCTTGACTGTGTTATTTCAGACAAGCAACACAGTGATTAGGAAAAAAAAGTCTCATTTACTACATCTTTCTCACTGAGCTAAATTCATTACTGCTCAAAGGATGTGTAAACTGAATTAAATTTACTTGAGTTTGTACAAACCATTATTCAATACCAGGAGATAAATTTGAGATCAGTGAGTCTCACTCAAACTAGTCAGAGAACAACTTGTCCATGTGGGGAAAGGAGAGCAGAGAGACAAATCCCTTTTCCAGTAGATTACAAAGACATAAAGTCATGTTACTGCTGAATGACACCGTCTACATACTGTGTACATACAATTCTCTACATACAGTTCCTTTTTATTTGATATTTTTAGCTATTCTTTTCTGATTTTATGGAATGCCTCCAGGTTCTAAGTGTGTGTCTTTCTTCCTCAGTTTCCCTTCAATAAAATAGCAGTCAGAGTATTTTATTACATGAAGGATATACTGGATGGATATTTATTTCACAAATTATGGCGTTCCAGAAGAATCTCAGGTTTTACCCTTAAATCTTTCAGTAAGGCAAGCGAATAAAAAGCTACCTTTAGCAAGCAACTACAGGAATTTGAAAATGGGATTGTTTCAATGGTAGAATATTTAAGAGCTGTTAGTCATTTTTGGGAGCTTTGAAAGGAATGTCCATCTGATTTACTACCTTCTTCTTCATCCCAGTCCTTTACTGAGTCTGGTCTTTGGAAGCCCATTATAAGACTTTGTTTCCAATGTGGTTGTTAATACAGCATCTTTGCTATAGGCGTATATAGAGGCAGGAAGCCACCTCAGCAAGCAGCATAGAAATGTTGCCAAAAATTTTATGTTTAGGGCTCAGCTCCTGAACAGACTGCTTGTTTTGATGTGCATGTGGCAGCTGAAACCCCTTTGAATTCAGTTTCCAGGTGGAAATCCAGTTTTCCATCTGGAAATCTGACTTTTAGTTTCATCTAGGTCCAGCCTGAAGAGGAACAAGCTTAACTTAATGCATGCTTAACATGGGTTGGTTTCACTCACCCACTGAAGAACCACAAGAGAAAATGCTTCTGCCAGTCCACGTACTTCAATGCACTTTTTTTTTTTAACATTGTAGTGCATGAGAAAAAGCATGAGTTTTACACAAAGCTTAGACTTTTCTTTACCAGTAACTCCGTATATTTACATGAAATATAAGTAGTATCTAAAAAAAGCTCTATGTAACATTCCCATCTCTGGATATTTCACCTATTATTTCAAGGCTTTATAACACTCAATATACTAAATAACTATACCGGTACGCTCTCACTATGCACTTAGGAGTAACATACAGTGTACACTTGAGTGCTTCTACTGGATTTTTATGTATTATTTTTATATGGATCTCCAGCATAGAAGATTCAAGCCTCAAGTACATTTCTATTCTTTATTACAAGCATATTCTACAAGCAGAAAAAAAAAATCAAAATAAAATCTTAGCTTTCTCATTACTGCTAACCAAAACTTCCTTGGTCAAAGACAATCTTTTACCCATTTTCACCACTAACAATTGCTCTTTAGCACCAGAAGCAGTTGAATATATTGAGTTTATAGTGCGACATTCACACAGCCTGTCTTCTCAGCCCAGGCTCTTGTAATTTAAAGGAAAGTCATTTATTCTCCAGTGAGTCCTCTGTCAGAGCATTGTGAAAGCTTTCAAAGGCATCATTTAAACAGGGCATCCATCACGCGCTGTCAGGCTCCTTAGCCTGGTGAGGATTTTCACACTGTTGTGCCTGGGATGTAAACAAAGATAATGCATTTGATTTTTGCTATTGATCCTCTTTGCTGTGAGAGCATGGCTAGACAAAGAGGGCTTTCCAAATCTGAGCAGCCTGCCAGAGCACTTACTTTTGCTTCTGTCAGGCAATGGTGCCTCTTTCCTTCCAGACCTTTCTATCTGATTGCTAATATTTTTTTCTGTGGCTGGCTCTGCGGTGATTAATGATAGGTCAGGATTAGGCAGTAACCTGATATTGCTCAACTGAAATACAGGAGGAATGTTCTTTGGCTAGTGAGATTGTCACGGAGTCACACCAATCTCCCTGAAAGGTCGTTTATATCATTCGTGGAAGGATCTAAAAACAGTTAGCTTCATGAATCCTATTCTTTGACTTTGATGCAGAACACTAGCAGCAAAGGTGGCTTATTACGATCATTTCTAAGCTTCCATAGCCATTCTAGATGGTTCATATAAGCACAATTTAGAGAGCTGCAAAGGTATTTCTGTTTCCTTCTGAAATAAACGGTGCTGATTTTTCTCTCCTTCCTCTCACAATGGCGTTAGGAGTAGAAAACCTGAGCCGAGTCATCAGCAATTTGTAACTGAAGCATACTGCACAATGAGCTCTGTATATATAGTTTCCAACGTGTGCAAAGCATCAAATAATACACTCTGCTGAAACATTGTGAGTTAGTCTGACTGTTGTGCAGCCAAACAGGGACTGCATACGTATATGCGAGAATACAAGTGCTACGGTGATGCAGGTTAGTGTTTTGACTGCATAAACACATCATTTGTACCCCGATTGGAATTAAGATATTGGTCCAGTTTCTTAGGTGATATAAATCAGTATAACACCATTGGTATCACTGAAGCTAGACTGTCTTATCTTCCTTAAGAATCTTTTTTGTCAGTACATAATCTCTTGGATTTTCTAATTGCTTAGTTTGGATATACACTTACAGCACCCCGAAAATACTCTTAGCAACAGGAGTAAGAGCCTTCAAAATTTTGGAGAGAAACAGAAGAAATACATCTCAGGCACACTTGTCAGAGGTCAGTTCTTCCTTCCATTTCATGCAGTTTCATTATAATAATGGGATGGGATTAAAATTAGGGAAGGTTCCTACAAATGAAAGAATACAGTAGGGAAAATGTGAAGCTCCTGAGAGTATCTAGACAGGGTTAGTTACTCAGAGAGCGGCTTAAGTCTGTTGTTTCAGACCGACCAGACTTGGCTGCTTTAGAGACCTTTAGGGAGCAGAGCGCAAGCAGCCGGGGGAAATGACTGAGACGACCTCTGCAGCGCCTCCCGGCTCTGACTTCCGTGGTTTTACGAGTCTGTACCCAGTGAGGAAAGAGAATGAGGCAGAAATTTTGCCAGCTTCACTTCACATTAGCGAGCATTTACTGATATTAATTTTGATGTGTGTTCTTGAATGAGTTACCGATTCCAAATTGCACAGCTGGGGCTTCAGTAAATAGCGTATCCACTTATTCTTATCCCAACAGCTTTGGTCTTGAATTTCCTATCGTTAACCAACCTGCAGCGTCAAAACATCACATATAGCCCAACAATTCTAGGTATGATTAAATACAAGAACTAAAAATCAAGTTCAAGAAATATACAGCTCTATGAAGCTCTTTTCCTCCTCATATTTTTCAGTCTTTCAGTATATCGTTTACCAGAATTTGGGTAGATTTCTGACAGAGTTGGAATAGGATTTTAGCGTAAAAATGGACAGATCAGAGACCTTACATCTGCTTTGCACAAACAATTGCTTATCTCTCAAAGGAGTTTAAAATATAAATATATCAGCTCAGAACATAGCTTATTGTTGAGAATTGATGAAAGTTGCCAAGAATATATTAGGATATCAATATAGAAACAGTTTGTAGCTGTTAGTGCTACAAAGTACTGTCCTATATATGCATTTTTTTTTAATGAAGAAGGGCATTGCTTATACATAGGGACCATTATCCTGCTCGTTTTATGCTGTGAGTGGGAGTTAGGAACAACAGAAGTGTTTCTTTTGCTACAGATATCCTTTGGACCAAATCGAGAACAATGATTCTCTCAGCATAGATGTATGGTTCCTGGCAAAAAAAGAAGACAAAAACACAAAAGTGACAGAATATTTCACATCTGAGAGAAACAACAAGGTATAATAAGTAGAGGAGAAGGTTGATGAGGCTTTCTATAGACAGCTGGAGGTAGCCTCACGATCACAGGCCCTGGTTCTCATGGGGGACTTCAACCACCCACACATCTGCACAAACAGTCCAGGAGGCACCTGCAATGCATTGATGATAACTTCTTGTCACAAATGGTGGAGGAGCCTACGAGGAAGGGTGTCCTGCTGGACCTTGTCCTTACCAACAGAGAGGGACTGGTTAGAGATGTAAAGGTTGGGGGCAGCCTTGGCTGCAGTGGCCACGAGATGGTGAAGTTCAGGATCATGCAGGAAAGAAGTAAAGCAACAAGCAGGATTGCAACCCTGGACTTCAGGAGAGCAGACTTTGGGCTCTTCAGAGACCTAACTGGTGGAGTCTTATGGGTTAAGGCCCTAGAAGGAAGGGGGTGCAGGAGAGCTGGCTAGTATTCAAATATCACTTCCTCCAAGCTCAAGAGCGGTGCATCCCTATGAGTAAGAAGTGCAGCAAAAGGGGCAGGAGACCTGCATGGGTGAGCAAGGAGCTCCTGGCCAAATTCAGACAGAAGAAGAAAGTACACAGAACATGGAAGAGGGGACAGGCTGCTTGGGAGAATTATAGGAATGCAGTCAGAGGATGTAGAGATACGGCAAGGAAGGCTAAGGCCCTGTTGGAACGGAATTTGTCAAGGGCTGTCAAGGACAACAGGAAGGGCTTATTCAAATACATCAGCAGCAAGAGAAGGACTAGGGAAAATGTGGGCCTGCTGCTGAATGGGACAGGGGCCCTGGTGACAAGGGATACAGAGAAGGCAGAATTACTGAATGCCTTCTTTGCTTCAGCCTTCACTGCTAAGGGCAGCCCCCAGGAATCCTGCAGCCTGGACGTGAGGGAGAAAGTCTGGAGAAGGGAAGACTTTCCTTTGGTTGAGGAGGAAAGGATTAGAGACCTTCTGGGCAGGCTAGACATCCACAAATCCATGGTCCTGGATGGGATGAACCCACGAGTACAGAGGGAGCTGGCGGATGTTGTTTCCAGGCCGCTCTCCATTATCTTTGAAAGGTCCTGGAGAACTAGAAAGGTGCCTGAGGACTGGAAGAAAGACAGTGTCACTCCAGTCTTCAAGAAGGGCAAGAAGGAGGACCCAGGCAACTCCAGGCCAGTCAGCCTCACCTCCATCCCTGGAAAGGTGATGGAACAGCTCCTTCTGGATGTCATCTCCAGACACATGGAGGAAAAGAAGGTGATCAGGAGTAACCAGCATGGATTCACCAAAGGAAATCCTGCTTAACCAATCTGACAGCCTTCTCTGATGGCATGACTGGCTGGGTAGATGAGGGGAGAGCAATAGAGGTTGTGTACCTTGACTTCAGCAAGGCTCCCCTACTGTCTCCCATAACATCCTCCTAGAGAAGCTCAGGTAGCGTGGGTTAGATGAGTGGCCAGTGAGGTGACTTAAGAACTGGCTGAAAGGCAGAGCTCAGAGGGTTGTCATCAGTGGGGTGGAGTCTTGTTGGGGCTCACTGCTTGGTTGCTTCCTGTTCAACTTCTTCATCAGTGACCTGGATAGGAGGACAGAGTACCTCCTCAGCAAGTTTACTGATGATCCCAAGCTGGGAGGAGTGGCTGACACACCCGAGGGCTGTGCTGCCATTCAGAGAGACCTGGACAGACTGGAAAGTTGGTCACAGAAAAACTTCCTGAAGTTCAAGAAGGGCAAGTGGAGGGTCCTGCACCTAGGAAGAAATAACTCCAGGCACCAGTACAAGCTGGGGGCTGACCTTCTGGGGAGCAGCTCTGCAGAGAAAGACCTGGGAGTGCTCGTGGATGACAGGTTGACCATGAGCCAGCAATGTGCCCTTGTGGCCAAGAAGGCCAATGGTGTCCTGGGGTGCATTAGGAAGACTGTTGCCAACAGGTGGAGGGAGGTGATCCTGCGCCTCTCCTCAGCCCTGGGGAGGCCTCATCTTGAGTCCTGTGTCCAGTTCTGGGCTCCCCAGGACAACACACACATGGAGCTACTGGAGAGAGCCCAGTGTAGGGCTGCAAAGATGAACCAAGGGCTGCTGGAGCACCTGCCCTGTGAGGAACGGCTGCGAGAGCTGGGCCTGTTCAGCGTGGAGAAGAGAAGCCTGAGGGGGGATCTGATCAATGTGTGCAAGTACCTGAAGGGAGGGTGTCAAGGGGATGGGGACAAACTCTTTTCAGTTGTCCGGTGTGACAGGACAAGAGGCAATGGGCAGAAATTGAAGCACAGGAAGTTCCACCTGACCGTGAGGGGGAATTTCTTCCCTGTGAGAGTGACGGAGCCCTGGATCAGGTTGCCCATAGAGGTTGTGGAGTCTCCTTCTCTGTAGATCTTCAAGGCCTGCTTGGATACAGCCCTGTGTACCATGCTCTAAGTGCCCCTGCTTGAGCAGGGAGGTTGGCCTAGATGATCTCCGGAGGTCCCTTCCAGCCTTACTGATTCTATGAGTCTATGATTCTATAAAAATTGTAGGAAAAAAAAAACAATGCTGAATGGTCTTACTGAGATCAATATGAATTCAAGCCAATATGCCTTGCTTTGGTCATCTTTATATGCCTTATTCTCAGATGATATGGATCCTATGATGTTCTGCTTCTCTTTCCCTGCTGACAGCTTAGGATACTATACGGCAGGCCCTTGTTGTAGAGGTCTCAGAGAGGTTATTTTAGGAGAGAAAAATTATTGTCATAATCTCAGCTTTGCAGGGTTCTGAAAGAAAATATCTAATGTTGCTTTATTTTCTTATATATATATATGTATATATATTTAGTCCAGGCCTTTGTTGCTGGTCCCTCAGGACAAAAGCAGCCTGAATCGTGGCTAATGTCTGCTGATGACAACCTAAAACTAGGGCCTGGACTGTCCCACAGAATTTTGGGCACCAAACTGAAGTGCTTGCATTAGAAGTGTCATCACTTTACTAACCTCTCTAAGTTAATGCAGACAGATTGCCTTCAGAAGGCAATTAGGATCTTAAGAGGTCTTATTTACCCTCTAGAGATGCCTGCCTTTATCAATTGCTTGTATGAGGAACCTCAAGCAATTAGACTCCCTAGATACATGCCTAAAGTTAAATGGGCTGAATCTGAGCCAGTAAAAATTTTAATTTAAAAACTTTCAGGTATTGACTTTGCACAAACTAGATCAAGATACAGCTGTTCCCTTCGGCTTTAAAACAGCCAATGCGACAGCCCTCAAAGTCAGCTCCTTCACATTTCCAACTGAAATAAGTCAGTCAAAATAATTTAGACGTGTTTCTATTAGGAATTAAGCGAAGTTTGCAGCAGTAGAGATGAATCCTACCTCTGTCTATGTCTGCATTTTCAGAAGGCCAAATTCAGGATCCAAGGGAACTCAGGATAATAAAAGTAGTGTAATATTTAGAGCTTTGATTAAAATGCCAACAAAGCCAAAGAAGGCTGAAGCTGGATTTCAAAGGGATTTGGATCAGGATCTTATGGCTATATTGGAATCTTATAATTGCCTTGTGATTGAATTTGCTTTGCTTTACTACCTGAAGGCCAGCTCAGAAAATGAATTCTGATCACAGATGGCTACTCAGACGGATAAGATTTTCTTTTCCCACCCTCTAAGTCATCTCCAATCCAAGATCCACATGTTAGTACATTTCTTTGCCTGCATTAGTAAGTCCTGCTGCCTCAGAGAATACTCAACAGCTTTAAGACTTCTCCCTTTTTACAATATTACGTCTGGATGTGAGGACTATAGAAATGGCAGTAATTTGGGATCTTCACCCTAGAAAACTGAAACCAACCTTTATCAAGAGTATATTTAATCAGAGTAAAAGAGGAACCTGCTTTATTTAAAATTTTATAGCAAGGACTCATATAAAATATTTTGTTTACAATTCCACACCGTGAGGAGCAAGGTGATGAGACATATGTTATCTCCACATTCATAAAAAAAAGTTATTACTATCCAGCAATAAAATACTCAAACATGACTAGAATTGAAATCCAGCTATTTAGCAGTCATATATTGTTTTTAATGCTTTGCTCCTCCTTTGCCATGGGCATCAGCAAATAAATTTTAGAAATTAGAGATGGAAAAGATCTATTAGGTGGTCAGAGAAGGCTTGAGCTGGTGTGATGTGAAAGTAAGAAGCTGAAGAAATAAGTTCTGTTCCTATAAAATAGTTTGATGAGAGGAGATATAAGAACGTTTCCTTCCTACTGCACCCCCACCATTAAATCACATATACAACACGTGCAAACTTTTACAAAGCCTACACTGTTGCCATGTTTAACCGAAGGCAATATCATTGAATCAGCCTTAGTGATCAATGAAGTCTTTTACTGTAAGACTGTAAGGGACTAGATTTTTAGTTATTTCTGCTGGAAGGAACTAAGCAACTCTTAATGGTGCAGGAATGCACCACACCATTTCATAGGACAGCATACAGCATGCTGCAAACACCCAGAGTTTGGAAATAAGGATGCTTGAGGAGGCAAATGACCCCAGGCATGACTTTGTACACAATCTAATCTTTAATAGGACATTCTTCATGTATATTGACATTCTTGGGTTTTTTGAGACTATGTAGAACTACTCTGATAAAGGCTTGGACAAGGAAAAGCAGGTGAAGTACAGGCCAACAGAGGCACAGGCAGCTGAGCATTTGAATGGCATGATGTGTCATTACGAGCAGAAGAGGTCAGTTGATGTGAGCTGAAGAGGAGCAGGATAACAAGCACGCTGACCATGAGAGATTAGATGCTTCTTAATAGCTTAGATATAGGTTTGTGGAAATGTTCAGCATCTCCTGGAGAACAATGGAGAAAAGGTAATCTCAATATTGCTGAATCCTGAGGAAAAACAGCATAATTCTCTGTTCTCATGTATGGATATAGTAAGACTAGGAAAAAAAATCCTTAAAATTTAGCAGCAGCTATATCGAAGTGAAACAGCTGGAAACGTTCCAGAGAACAACTCTTGCAGAAAAGAGTAAGACTTCTGCTGAATCTCTCTGCAGTCACTTTAAAGCATGAAGTATATGCCTATAGTCACTGTAACATTCATCAAGATAGATTTTTCTTAAAACTAACTGTATTCTTGTCTCAAAGAGTTTAAATACTGAAGAGATGGAAGAAGAAGAACAAGAAAAAAGTGGAGAGAATCTACCCTGGGTAAGGTTTACATAGGTAAATACAGATGTCTAGAATGTCTTTATAGTCCGTAGCAAGAATTAAGCACTTTGGAGACATGGCTTAGCTCTTTCTAAGATAAATGCTGAAAATAGGTCAAACAAGCAGTGTTCCACAAATTCCTCTTTCTTTCCACTGTCTGTTAAAAGAGTCTAGATGAATAGGCCCATGAAGATATATATATACTGTAGACACCTAAGATCTGATTACAGACTGTACTTCACCTCTTGTTCAAGGTTTTATGACTCAAAGAGAGGAGATTGGAGTCCAGATCTCCATCCACTGAATCCTCCAACTGGCATTGTCCTCCTTACATTTCTACAATGATTATTATTCTATAAAAATATCAACTTGTCCCAGGAAAAGAAAAAAAAAAAGAAAAAAAAAGAGAGAAAAAGTATTTATCTGGTAAACTTCAGGCAGATGGTTATATAGGGAAAGCTGAGTTCTGTGTTTTTAACTGAGAATTTTTCATTAATATTTTCACCATTCTGTTTGATTATTGGAACATTTTGCTCTTTCAAACTTGGAAAATAGGGTTTCTTTCATAACATAAATGTAATCTTTGCTGTATTTTGTTACAAAATGCATTGGCTTCTCAATAATCATGCTTGTTTTCATGTAATTTTGACTAGTTTGGAAAGAAAAATCTAGAATAAAATTCATTTTTCTATAAAGGTCAGCAGAAAGCCTGTCCACCACTTCAATCCACTTCAGTATCAATTTTATTTATACTAAATAAGGGGTTTATTTACTACTTACGTAAATTAACCAAGGTTTACTAGGTACTTCATTTCAATTTGGATCAACCCAATGGGTCCAATCCATCTTCTGTTAAACTAATTGTAAAGACATTTTTTGAGTGAGAATTGGATCAGGCACAGAAGAATAAGAATTACCAGCTGTGCCATTCTATGCAATATTTTTCTGCTACATTTTATGCTGATTCAATTAAATTGATATTAATCTTGTGAAAGGTACTGAGCTATGTTTCATAGTCAAGATTTTCAACCTCTCTGAAAGGCTTTGATACATTTAATCTTTTGAATTTTGGAGCTGTCATCGCACTCCTTCATCCCCCCAAAATGAGAAGTATATGAACCCGAACAGATGAAGTAACATTTTGATAACTGTGAAGAGCAGAATGAGGTAAATTCCAAAAACATTTTGTGGGGTTTTTTTTTTAGCCCTAAATTTATCACTGAGTAATAAATGAATTGCCAGGAATCCAGTACAAGTTTCTGGAGGTACTTCAAGTTTCTGATTAGAAGCGGTAGGTCTACTGTTACCAGTAGCTATCAATTATTTGCTGCCAATTCAGCACTGAAATACCCATAAGAGACGAAGCCAAAATATTGGGTCTGGAAACTCTTTTGTCCTGAACATTTCTCATGAGGTATGTACAGTTAAATCCTTAGCTGCTAATTATGCTGCTCCCTACTCTTCTGTTTGACTATTTTGCTCAGGAGGTATAAGGAATTTATGCACCTCTGTCAGACCACCTACACTGAGGAAGTAGGTAGACTGAAGTACTTTTATGCCTTAGAAAGTGTTTCAGACATTTTCAGCAATGAATATCTGAATTTGGATTTCGGTTTCCTAAGCTCTAAACAAAGCATCGGAGGTCTCCAGTCTGACTGGAGAGCACTTAAATGTCATCAAACACATTGAAAATGCCTGAAAAGTTTCTTGTGTTCAATCCCCAATTAACTGTGTCCTGGCATACTGAATTTATCAAAAAATGCTGTGTGTCATTTGTTCCTCACATAATGGCATTTATTTAGGTGGAAGAAGGTATAAGCTCTTCACAGTCAGTGATATTTGAATCTGGAGCTCCATATCCCAAGAGAGTTTCCTACTCACGAGACTTTATTTTAGACATCCTTTATGATTTATCATGTTGAAGAATTGCAGCAAGCAAAGAAAACTCTGAGATATAGAAAAAGGAAAGGAGATAAAAGAGAGTCTGACTCTAGTCTTGTGGTCTAGACACTCCTTTATGCAGAGGTCAACCCGTCCTTCTGTTCCTGGCTTTGTTTTCTTCTGTTTTTATTTTACAGCTAATGAACACGTGTAAAGATTTGCAGATGAAAAATATGCAAAGGGTGCTGAGAGTTTAGATATCCCCACATACTGCCTTCTTAGGATCTTCCAAGGGATGTTGGAGTAATCAGGTCCAGAGATCATTTCTGGTAGCAGAGAGCAAACAGCTGGGCTGCTACACATGTCTAATTGCTGCACTTAGATCATCTATGGAGTGATTGGAGAGAGAAGGACTCCTGACTTCAGCCTTTAGACTCTTCCCTAGATGTCTGCAGGGATGCCCCTTATTATCCGGGAGGGGTGTTTAAACACACTCAGAAACAATTTGAAGGCAAGATTTGGGTGACTCATCAAGCCCTAACACACAGTCCTGAACCCTACCCTCTTCGTCAAGTTTCACACCAATCCTTTTAATTTTCCAGATCCTCTGTAAAAACGATGGGAGACTGCATCTCACTCAAGCCGGTTCTGCAAGTATAATTAAAAGCATCTCAGCAGGAGTGATACTCAACTGCTGTTGTGTGATGGGCCAGCCAAGATCAAGGAAATGTTGGTGCTGCATCCGTACTAACAAGAGGCAGCTGTTGGAGGGGCATTTTCAGGCTGGCAGTTCAGACCCCAGCTGGAACTGCGTAACCCAGATTTATTGACATTCTGAGCACCCTGCAAACACAATCTTTTCTCCCCTCTACTGACATTGAGGAAGGAGAAAGGCAGAGATAGGTATATTTAAGACAAGTCCATTGCTTATGTTGTGATTTTGATTTATGGAATAGGTGTTCAGAGTCCTGTTGCTGATAGTTTCATTTTGGAGATTCAAAATATTAAATTATTATTCCGAGGACTTTGAAAAGTAGCAGTTCAGCCAAAAGTAGGGTATTTTGCTAATAGGTGTTCAAATACTTATTGAGAATTAATTTATACTCTCAGGAGCATACTCTTAGAGAAATGGGAAACTGAGGTAGAAAGGAATAATGTGGTGATTCTGGTGAGGACAAAGTCAGAAGCAGTCCCCAGTGTTCCTCACTACCAGTCTAAAGGTCCTATTTAATGTAGCACAATGACTCCAAGTTGGGAAAAAAAAATACTATGCACAAAATGTAGGCAGGTGCAAATGCAATTTGTCAATAGAGTGCAGAGGGCACCCAATTTGTCAATTGGTTGTCTAAAATTAGCACAATTTAGAAATTAAGTGTTGTTTCAACATGAAAAATCAAAACGTTTCATTCAGGAAGTGTAAAAATAGCATCTTTCCAGGAGCTAACCATTTCCACCTATAATCAGTAGATATGAGTACACAGAGACAATAATTTGCATGTAAATGTAAGCCGACAACTGATCAGAGACATGATGCTCATTTCTTATACGTATCTATGTATATACATATTTATGCTTGCTTAAGACATTTTGAGCTTGCTTGAGCTTCACAATGTTTATCCTGTTAGGTTTCTTCTGCAGCCCAGGTTGGAGGTCCTACTTTGATACAAAACTATCAAGAAACTGGCTGGCTTTCTTCTCCTTCCTCTTTTTTTTCCAGAATCTTTGACTACTCCAGAAGAACAGGTAAAAATGGAGTGAAAAAAGCTTCAATACAAGTGCTAGGTGAGTTCCTTTGAGGGTTAGCAGTTAATTAGATTAAGTGTTTCGACTTGAAATATTTTTTTAAAAAACAGAGTCACAGAATTTTATCATCTCTAAAATGTAAAAGGCGAGGAGCTGAGCTTTACAGTATTAAAAAGTGAGTCGTCCCCACTAGCTTTCATGTTTTCTCGTAATGGGAAGACCTGTCTCTTTCTGTCAGTCAGGATCTGTCAGCACAAAGTTATTATGTCTGTGTTATTATTCAAAAAAATCTTTTCCAGCGTTAACTACTTTCTACCAACCACAGTTACATAATGTAATTGTACTGCAGCAGCAATGCATTGCTCTAAAAGGGATGGCATGGAGGGCTTGCTTTTCCTGATGTCTAGCCTAGTTTGAGCTGAGAGTTCAAAAAGTTGGACTGAGGCTTTGCTTAGTTTCTATTTGTCTAGGAAAGATTGTAGGAATATGTGGAAACAGGATGAGAAAAAGTAGAAAAGGGGATAAATTTAAAAGAAATGGAGTAAACGTAGAAGAGAGAGAGATGGGAAACACCAAAATATTCAAACTTATTTTTAGTTGATCAAAAATGATTTTTTTTTCACTTTATTGCATCAAAACACAAAGAAATCCTTGTTCTGGTCTCATGCTTGTTTGTATCATTTATAATAAGTGAATTTAGTTTAAAATAGCTCAGTTCAAATAAAACAATTCTAAGTGTATCATTTGGAAAATGTGTGATTTGTTACAAGTACCATGTAATATTAGCTAGCATTTTTTGGGGATAAAGTGGTGAACTGCTTCTTCTTTTTTTTTTTTTATTTTTTTTTTATTTTTTTTTTTTTTTTGCCTGGCCTTGCCTTATCTTATCTTCCCTTGCTTTGCCTTCTTTTAATCCTTGTTCACAGATTTACAAAATGCCCCCTTCTTGGACATCAGAGATCAAGGGAAAAATGGCTCTCGAAAGGCCACTGCTTCCTTGGTGGCGAAATGAGCATCACAAAATGCCTGGAGCTTCGATGACATTCTCTGATGCAGTGACTGCTAAAGCTGTGCTAGAGCTTAAGGAGGAGAACGAAATAATCTGTCATTACTGTACGTCATTAAAAGAGTACATATCCCTCTGTGTTTATACATTATGATATATTCTTAAACTTCTCTTCCATACTTGGCAGTGCTTGCTGGCTGAGAAGTGGAGCTACTGAGGTCCCTCTCAAAGACTGGTCCAGTAGGTTGATTCTCTCTTTGTTGCCAGGAGCTTCTCTTTTGAAGACATTAGCTAAGTGCTACTGACTGTGCTTGCATATTTTAGATTACAAACGCTGTCTTATACTGCCAGTTCTGTAGTTCAACAACATTTTAGGAAGATTTTATTTGTTGAGTGTGGTTTAAGAGACAAAATAAATAAATAGAAATCATTAATAACCACATGAACAATAGAGAAACTCTCTAGGTAGATGTTATTTCAGAACTTACCTGAATGTTCTTGTGCTAGTCAAGATATCTCAAAGCACTGCAAATTCACACTGTAAATAAAAATGAATTTTACAGTTGAGCAACCAACTTTTAATAAACTCATGTTAATATAAGAAAGAAATATAAAAGGAGAAAAGAAAAACAAGGGGAAAACCCCTCAATATTATGTTATAGGATCATAGAATCAGTAAGGTTGGAAGGGACCTCTGGAGATCATCCAGCACAGGGTGCTTTTCTTAAGAAGGCAACCACATGACAGTGCATCCCCAGCTAGTATGATGCCTACTCATTACTGATTTCCTGCATTCTGGATAAACATGAGTAGCTCTCCGCTGCAGATGACATGAACCAGTAACACATCAGGCATTACACTTCAGGTATCTCCATACACACTCTGCATTTGGCTTGTTTTGCCACAGCTTCTCACAACAACTGCAGTTTCAGGGACGTCAGCAATAGCAAGAGCAGGAGCTGTAGACAAGCCGGTGATGGCCACTAGCTTTTGAAGGCCGTCTGTGAGCAAGACGAAAAAACACAGAAACCAAACTGCTCATGGATGTGCATGAGCATATCACGAACTCTTCACTGGACTTGAAGCATTATGGATTAACTACTGAAAAGTGCTATTCCATCTTGATGATTGAAATGGCTATTGTCTTGCTTGAAAAAATCATAGGAAGAAAAAAAGGGTGTTTACAAAAAACTCTGGTAAACCTTTGATTATGATCCTGTTTAGTTCCCCTCTGATTTTATTTTAAAAGTTTGTATGGCTTTAGCAAGCTTACACTCAGAAGCGGTGTTTGGTTTTATATAACATCAACCACATTATATCTGAAAATATATTTTATTTTTTAAACGGCAAGAGCTGGAACAGTGAGTTGTACACTTTGCCTTTGAACATTTCATTGAACTTTTGTGTTCAGTCTAACAGCATGATCCATTTAATATATATTTTTTCCTCAAAAGGAAAAAAAAAATAAACTGATAGTTTGGTTAACTGCTGTGAGTGATATTGGAGATAAAAGAGCCCTTTCTGTGAGACAGAGATTACCACTTTCTTTAACTCTGGTGAAATGCGTCCTTCATGGACGTTAGCCAAGTGGGACTGGTCCTCAGTAGGCTACCGTATTAAACGGTATCACCTACGTGCCTGACGAGGCAGCATCTCCTGTGTATCTCAGAAAAAATGCCATGATAGCAGTGTTGAGAGCACACTGTGCACCTTCCTGCTGCTCCTGGGGAGGTGAGCAGAAGGTGTATAATAATATCCCTAGTGTGAGTACGGTGGCATTAGCAGGTGTTAAGATCAAACAGGATCGTTGCTTAAGTGTCACTGTTAGAGACACAGCGGCACGCAAGCTCCCTCGAAACTTGCTGAAAAGCGACGGCTTTGTTGGCAGGGAAGGATGGCACTACTTCTCTTAAGAAAGCCAAAACCTGTAGGAGCCCAGATGCAAGCTGCAAGAGATTCCCCATAAGCTCCTTCCATCCACTGCAGTTCTGGTGCTGGTGTGGTCAAGGACTGGAGAGGGACAAACGCGCTTGACTCTGCCTCTCTGCAACTACAAAGCAGGAAGGCTGTGCTCCTGCCACGACCCAACAGCGCTGCTCTCTCTCCTTCCCTTTTGCAGATCTTTTGCCCATCTTTCCCTTGACTCCCATAAGATTAAGGGTCTCACAGTCTTAGTCTTAAGAAGCAAAATAAATATATTGTATGTACATACATTTAACAAATAAAATGTTTACAATAAGCCTGGAAGTTTGGTGAAAGTCTACTCATCACAAACGTTTTTATTTAGCTCTGCCAAATATACAGCCACGATAGAAAGAGCGCTTATGTTCCTCGTTTAGATTTGGGATTTAGAAGATCAAGTACATGCTCTACCACAGCTTTCCTGTGTGATGCTGGAAGAACATTTAACTTCTCAGTAGTTACCTATATATAAACTGAAGGAAATGCTGCTCCTCAAAAGCACTATAAAGACAGATACAAAAATATATCATGGATATAGTACTGTGGATGTTACTCTGTTTTCATCTATTTACAGTGGATGAAGTCTATGACAGATTTTTCTGCTCAGGAGTAATGGATGTAAAATCTATGGAAATCAGAATTAGAACAGTTCACTCTCACTTTACATAGAAGCAAATGAGTGTTCTTGTTTCACATTATGTATGTTCACGCATTAGTCTGTAGAAATATCTGAAAATAATTTTTATATTAAAATTGTATTAAAATTATAAATCAGGAAAAATTAAATGCATTTCTGCTACAACAGGAAAAGAAGTTGTTTCAAATCCTCTGGATTCTGAGGGTATTTTGATTGGAAGTTATATAACTTTCTTTGTAATAGTGAAATTGTTGAACTATGGGAAACTTACACTGAAGCCTGAGTACTCCAGATTTCCCTGTCAAGAATAGACTGTCAAGAAAATCACATAAAGGAGTAAGATCTCTTTGTAAAAATTATACATGATTCTCAGGACCTTGTTTGATAAGTACACCAGCATCCTTACTGTTTATCTAAAAGGAGAATGAGAAGTGGCAAAGTATGACCAAATCACTGGCTTAATCACTGGCTTTTGCTATCTTGATACAACTAGATCGTAATTTGCTGCTAGTGATATTCAGCAACAACTTATGGCCCTACTGGAACCAAGAAAAAACCATGAGACTTGTCATAACTGTAAGTCAGTGACTGATTCACAAAATTCCTGAGACCTAGGCTGAGTCTTTGCAGCACTGAACTAGCACCCAGCTTCACTACAAGCTGTGCGGAAGGCAACGTAAGTACCTTCTCTGGAGAAGGTGTTACAAGAGGAGAAGAAACCAAAGCAAGTGCTGGTTGAGGCTTATCTACCACGGTGAATCAGAAATTAAATGTGTCCTTCAGAATGAGTTCCTTGTTCTTTACTAAATGTTGATACATTTTGATTGTATAAAATGAAAGCAAAAGTTCAAAGAAAAGATATTTCTTTTTTGTTGTTTTGTCATAACAGTAGAATTGATGAACTTTCATGAAAGCATAATATGCAAAGCCTTATCTCCTCTTTTTTAGAAAAGAATATTCTTTCAGAAGTTATTCTTTTGGTCCTTACATTAATATTTTCATTTCTACCAGAATTATAACAGGGCAGAACTGTTGTCAAAAGAGTATAATGTATTAAAATTGTATTCAGGATTCAATATTTTACTGTTCCTGCTTTCAAACTCAAACAACTTCTATACCCAGCGCCCTACTGGTAAATGTATTTTCTTTGATCATTGCAACATTACTGATTTGAGTGATAAATATTACATCAACAGATACTTTTCCTTTTGTTTGCTCAGTATGTGGTTTTCAAAGAAAGAAACAGTTCCTTTAAGGCCAAACAAATTTTTTGTACTCTGTATTTTGCTCTTTATTTTGGGCTGGTTGTCATCACTAAAATGGGCTTTTACACCCACGGTAAGAAGAACAGATGGAATTTGAGCCTGTTAAATTCCTCCGTAACAGAGCACATCTGGAACAGAAAAGATTTTGGCTTACCAAAAGTAGCAGCAATAATATTTAGAACCATCATTGCATGTTATGGAAATAGAACTTTTAATAACATTTTTGGAGTCAGTATTTTCCTTAGAGAAACATTTCCTTACATTATACATAGGTCCCCTGCTCTGAAGAAAAGCTAAAAGTGAAACTGTGTAATCCACAGCTGCTTCCAGAGAAGGGACTGTACCTCAGGAGACTCGAACCTCTGACCAATTTTAGGAAGGTTTATCTTATTACAGTAGTACCTGCTAATCTCAGTCATGACGTGGGACTTTGCAATGGAAATACTAAATGAGAAAGAAAAATGCAAATATCTCCCCTCAAGCCCTGATCCCAGATCCAAAGAGTTTATAATCTAAGGATAAGATAGACAGCAGATGGATATTGCTCGTTATCGATAGGCTGTGGGTTCAGAAGGCTGAAAATTAGGTTGTTTCTCTGTAGACCTTTGTGGGGCGACAGGGATCTCTCAGGGGCTCTTTTCAACTACCCACACAACTGTTTTATTTCCAGCCTTCATATTTGAAATGTAGGAGCACCTGTTTCACTCATACTGTGCCTCACACCACCTGGAGCTCTCTTCTTGGAGAAATCCTAGCAAGGGCTGGCAAATCTAAAATCACTTTTCTCTCACTCTCTCTTTTTTTTTTTATTTTCATTTTGATTACCTTTTCTTTTTTCAAATTGGTTATGTACTTAGTACTTCACACTTAGGTACTTTGGCAAAGGCTAGGCCTCTGTTTGCCTCTTCAAGCACCTACTGCTTGTTGTAATCACCCTATGGTATTGGGTTCAGGTGGCCAGGAAAAGTCACTTGAACCACTGGGCGAAGCTTGGAAGATTATAGATGACATTCTCACTATTCCGAAAGTAGCACAATAAAAAGAAAATTGTTCTGCCTTTTCATATACATTAGAAGTAAGCAAAAGCAAAAGTATTATATGTGTAAATTGTATTCAGTGTGAGGCTGTCACGAACAGCAGCGATGGCAAGTGACCTGGAAAGGTTAGACAGATAACCAGGAAACCTCAAAATGAAATGTCATAAAGAAATGCAAGCTAATAAATGCAGAAGGGGAGGGAAATAATAACAGAGAACACACACATTCAATGGAAAGAAGTCCACAGCAGGAGTGCTAAAATGTGACCTATTGGAGACAGAAGGTAGCAAATAGGACCTGCATTGCAGGGTAGTCTGAAAGCAGAAGACTGATATAATTTTGGATCTCCGATGCACAGCCAGTCTATAGTGGGGCAAAGAAGGGACAGTGCATACGTGTACAATGCTGGAAAAACTGCGTGGACAGCCCTTCACCCCCCAAAATGGAAGGGAAGCGAGAGAGATTTTAAAGCAGTTTTGCCTGCTAAATTGGAAATAAGAGACTCAGACAGCCCAATACTGTCATTAAAAGGAAAAACAAAAAGCCTCATCATTTAAAAACCCTCCTGAGAGATAAGCTGCATGCCCAGGTGTCTAAATGCCTGAAAAATGTTGACCTTAGCACTAGTGTAGGACATTTCACAGCTATCGAGGCAGTGTACCTGTATTCATTCAGTATTTTCAATTGTGATGCTGTTGTATCTTTAGAAAAGTAACCTTTTTTTTTTTTTTTTTTCATTTGAATTAATTACCTGATGAAGTTAAGTTTCAGGAATAGAAAAGAAAAAAAATGTAAAGTGGTTTATACTGCCTGTCATTAAAAAAAAAAAAAAAAAAAAAAAAAAAAAAGTCTTTTTTCTGTCTGAACTGTTCAGGCTTCATCCACTTTAAGACCTCAGCTTCATGTCTTAGCATAGAACTAAGATCCATCCCACACGGGACTTTCAAGTGGAAAAAACAAACAAACAAACAAACAAAAAAAACAGTGCAAGACAGCAAAACAGCTACAAAGAGAAAGAAAATCTAATGAATGCAGAAAAAAGGCACAAACTCATTTTTTTCAGGTCATTGACAGAGAGAATTATGCAAAAAGATTAATTTTGCTTCTTATGGTTAGAGTCTCTCTCCAAGCACAAAAGAGAAACTGCTCAACAGCCAGCATGCCAGGCTCTACAACAGTGACTCATGATTCAGTTTGTGGATGGCTAACGTGGCGTGCCATAAAGCCGCCTGTGAATGCCGATTTTGAACGCTAAACGACTGATCTGAGCTAGCGGCCGAATTCTGCACAAGCAAATCAGTAAAATGGAAAGAAAAGATGACTGTTCAAAGAAATCATGGGGAATATAGGAAGAATCAGAGGATTAGCAGGTATGAAGTGCTGCAGGGCTCAGGCTCTGCACTACACAGGTCTGCTGACCGATGAACTGTCACTTGGGGGTAGGCCCATAGGTTACACCAAACCTGTTACATTTCAGGGCAAGATATCTAACCTCCTTTCACTCCTTCTCCCCTACATCCATGTTTCAGCCATTTCTCTTGCACTAAATTCAGAAATCAGGCAACAGGTTTCTTCAGGTCAATGATATGGTGAAAAAATAACCAATCAAAAATCTCTGTTTGAGCATCAAAGTCAACCTTAGAGTTGAACAGCTATTAAATCCCACACAACCTGCAGCTGGAGGCAAAAGAATAGAGCAAGAACATGCTTTCTCATGAAGTATGAATTTACATTGAATTACATCTAATATAAACAGCACTATCAGACTGCAGTCTTTTCTTCTGGTTGGAGTGGCAAGCTCTTGCTTTTGGGGAGTGAAAATACTCCTAGACAATGCCAGATATAAAATGCTAAACTATTACATGGACTCTTGTTTAGCTTTCTGTGTAAACAGGCTTGTGTCTTCTCCCAAGTTTTCAGGAAACATTGCACAGCATTAGACCTTGCATCCATAGAGTGTAAATCCCTGATGACTGGATATGATTTACCCTCACACACCCTCAAAGAAGGGCTCTACCAGGATAAAATTGGAAATAGCTAAAATTAAATTTTAACATATAAGTGAAGCATTTAGTTATCTAAATTCTATGTGCTTAGACTCTACCTTTCCCCAATGGTACGGATTCCCTGTAAGTCATTTTTCACATCTGCTATCTCTGAGTAGATGTCTTGTATATCCTAGTGTCTCAAGTGGCAAAGACTAAATGATTATATTTGGGCAACTGAGCCCCACTCATGATGTTAGGCTCTTATTCGCACTTCCCACTTTATTCCTATAGTATGTATCTATTGCTATACACACAGAGACTTTTTCCAAATTGAAAGTAAAAGAAGTTACCTTTTATCACAAAAGGACTAAGCCTACCACAAAAGCAGTGACAGAAAGATCCAGGAACAGAGCCAGTAGACCCCTTTATTAAGTGCTTGTTAGACAACGTGTAAATACTGCATCCAATTAGGAGACATTCTCCCTTAATTTATTCTTTGCTATGTTTTCTGAAACAGGTTTCTATTTACATTCACTCTAAGTAACAAGATTACATCAAAGAAATAGTCTGCCATCAGGTTCCATCCTTAACAAAAAGAACCTTCAAAATCTTCAAGTTTAGTTAATCCTCAATATGAATAATAAGAATAAAAATATTTAAATATTAAATTCTTGAATAAATTTTATACTTGGGACAATCTATATACTAATGCTCTAGCACTTGCTTATAAATATGCTAATTTATGATCCGTGATCTTCTCTGTGCTCTGTCCTGGCCACACTATATTAATGTGTCTTGTGGGGGGGGGCATCATCTTACCAGAGGCAAACGTCTGTCTCTGAGCTAATTGTCCTGGGCTGCATTTATGGTCACTGAAAAGAAACTAGTACCTTTAGATTACAAGTCTTCACGTCCTACTTAGATATTTGAAATAAATCAACATGTTCACCCTCTCAAATTGCCTATTTTTTTTTCTCTGTTGAATGTAGAAGGAATTTATCAAAAGTCAGGTGAGATGGATCTTCCTACTGGAGTCTTCAGAGATAAGCAGAACAACAGTAGCAGTCTGCTTTAATTTGCAGGTTAACTCATGCTATAATTCAATTGTTCCTGCAAAAGAGAATCTTGTTCTGCCTCCATAGTGCTTAAGGGTGATAGTCTAATGGGTAACACTATGTCTTGAATGGCCGTATTATATCTGCTTGGACTAAAGAAAAGGGCGAGGGAGGAGCAAGGAAGCCATTGCAACTCAAGTCTTTGGCCCCATTCTGGGGGAGAGAAAAGGTAGTTCAACCAAAGGACCCAGAAACAACCAGAAATGGAGGATGGCATTTGCTGGACACGCTCAGGACATTTCTGGATGTTTTTACTGTGGACAAGGAATGCTGGCAGGTGCCCCTTTCAGTGGCGAGTATCAGCAGCACTGAAACAGGACCCTGAAACCTCAGTAAGACTTTAGTACACCATGTGAATTAACAAAGTTTAAAGGAAAAAACTCCTAAGGGTGGAAAAGGGACCCATTCACCCTTCAATTTTTCAGGAGTTCAGACACTAACTCCAACTCCAACTATAGGTTTTAACCATAACGGTGCAGGAATCAATATACTTCAGACCCGTATACATCCCATCTGGGGATGCTTGCATCAGAGTCCATATCGCCAGGAGCAGTTATGGTGTAAGAGTAAATAAGCAGCTCCATAGGAAGGTCTGTGCGAATGTTCCCTTAACACCACAAATTTGGCACCCAAACAGGTACCTTAAAAAGTGTGAGACTGCAGTACCTTTTCACTCTGTAATGCATCCTCTTTAATTTGTCCTGACCTTTGGATAGACATTGCTTTCCAGCGGGAACTGCTTTTGGTAGTGACCGAAGAACAGTAAAAATATATTTTTTCATGAAGAGTCCTGTGCTTGTTCTGCTCCATCATGCTTTTTTAAAGCCTATTAACACAACAATTTAATTCCTGTTCTGCTTGTCAGTGACTATCTGTATTATTTCTAAAGTTTAAAAATAGAAACATTACAAACATGCTATCTCCTAGTACCAGTTCAGAACTAACAATACGAAGGCAGCTATTGTAAAAACTGTGTGCTCATGAAAAAGGAAATTTGAGAGTTTTTAGGGTTTTTTTTTCATTTTCTTTGTTGTATTTTAAAGAAATGGAAAGGGAGGATGTGAGAAACCAGTCTATGAGGGAGAGAAATAAAGGGGGAGGTTGCAACATCTTATTTGTTATTACTTATTTAGCGATAGAGTTTCTAACTCAAAAGGAGAGAAACCAGGTTAATTCCTTTTAACCTTTTGCTCAAGAAGGTTGTCTCATCTGAGTCTTAAGAGCATAAGCTTGCTAAACTCCACATTCATTAAAAGACTGTCTCTTCTATATATTTAATCCTCAGGGCTGGCTACTTTGTGAGACCTAAATATTTAGCAATTATATAAATGTTCTGTAACTGCGTGGAAGTCAGTGGACTTACATGGTGGTAAGAAGAATTATTTCAAGCCAGAATGATTTTTTCAGGAGAAGTGACATCAGCAACTGCTCATTTCCTAATGTTAACACAAACTATCATTGCAATATAATATTAGCTTACAAGTAGGAAAGACAGGTATAATGAAATTTCTCAAACAAGTGTGCTGTATAGGGCAGAAAGCAATTTCTCCTAAAATAATAACAGCTAGGGTAAAAGCTGGGCCTGGGAATGTGGATGAACAAAATGACACATTATGTAGTAGATCACTGTAAATAGAAGTAGAAACTTGTGACTGGAGAAATTATCAATCTGTGGCTTTTATATGCCTTGGAGGGGGCTCTACTTATGTTAATACTCTTAGATGATACAGAACAGATGATACAGAATGAATGAACTGGAGAAGTTATTACATCAGTAAAACACCTATAAAAACCTTGGTAGTACAATTGTATCAAAGCACAAAATCCCATAGGCTTGATCTGACAGAAGACAGAAACAACCGAAAGATGGAACTACTTATGTGATTTATTTTGGGAACATAAGAGGAGGTGAGACATAGCAGGAACTGATATTGATCTCAGGGGTTTCTTTTCCCAAATTCCCATATTGCCACACCTCATATTCTCATAAAACTGCCTCCGATACCCTGTGTATAACATACCCAAAGCATTTCCTTTCTCATACTTTGTCATACATCTAGCTCCATCTTATATGCTCTGATTAGAACATTCAATTAAAATAATGAGCACTTTTGTGTAGCTACCGTGATTATCCCATTTTCTGTGAAAACTCTGTACCACTGACACTTTTCAGTTTTGTTTTTTTTTTCTTTTAACCCCTCTATAAATACTTATTATTAGGTATTTATATGATTTGGTAATTTATACAAAATTACTATTGGAACACACAGTCTTATGATAGAGGGTCATCTATCCTTTGACACTATGGCCAAGTGTTGCTCATTTGCATGACAATATTCCAACCTGATGATTTCAGGGTCAGTTACAATAAAGCCTTCATTAATACAGATCCACAGTCCTGCTGGTTTACTAACTGTGATACTGTAAATCATATTCCTGTAGCTAACAGTCATATAAAGCTAAATAATTTTGCTTTTTGCTTAGGGAAGTAAAAGTTTGGGAGAAAAGTCAGAAAAGTTATACAAGGCTTGGATGGCTATCCTATACAATACTGTACAGCATGAGGACTTTTAGCAGTCCTATCATTAACTGAAAACTTCCAATATAAACTTTTCTTCAGTACTTTTTTCACAACAGCAGAAATTATTTCATCATATTATATTCTGTAACTCAGTAACTGCAGCCAAACTGGCCAATGGAACAATCTTCTGAATGCACAATGTGGGTTAGTCAACACTCACAGGTGATTTCAATAAAATTTTACTTTAAAGAAATTAGTTATGACAAAAAAAGAAAGAAAAGTATCATCCTTCCACTTTCAATTTTTTTAGTTACTTCTGATATATTTTAAATACTATTCAGGATAAGGAACCATCAGTTACTAAACTATTGACAAATGGCCAGTTAAAACATCAATTTATTAGCTAGAATACCAATTTCAAAACTAATTACCACTTAGAATAACAATTACTAGCATAATGGCTATGCCATTTCATACCCAGTTATGCAAACTATGTAATGACGTAATAGTAAAAACACAAAAACATTGCTTTCTCACAAACTACAATATAATGTAAAATTTGTGATAAAAGGATCAAAACAAATAATTGATTTTTTTGGATATTTTTCCATAAATAATTCTAATTTGGTGCTTTCTGTTATAATTAAAAATAATAATGAAAAAGGAAATGTCAGCAAGTTCCACAAAAAGGAAATTATGAATTTTGACTCATCATACTAATTTTTGTACACTTTTCCAGTTGTACCAGCTGATCAAGCTGACTTTGACCAATTATTTATAAGAAGATGTATTTGACCTCAGTGGTAGCCAGCATCAAGAGGAAGAAGCAAAGAAAGATATAAGAATTCTGTAGAAAGTAGATAACAGGACTGGTTTCATAGCATGCCATAGTACAGGGAGGTATAATTGAGACATAATTAGTTATCTCTTTTGCTTTTTTTTTAGTGCTTCAAGATTCTTCCAAAATATATTAAAACATCTAGTCCCTTTTTGGACATGTTAAAGCCTTGACTCAGTGATATGCTGTAGAAACAACTTCTGCAGTCTAGTACCATGTTGTATAGATATGATCTCAAAATAATATAACTATACACCCCCTTGTTCTTGTATTAATCATAGGAAACAATTTATCTAAGTCATTCATTACTCCTTAAGTTCTTGCTATATTTCTTCTTGTCTCCTCAAGAAAGCAAAAATGTAAGGAAAATCCATAAATATATATTTCAAACTTCTATGTATGCATGCTCTGATAGAGTTTTAATTTGCTGATCACATATTGTCCTCTTCTCCAGGACCTAAGTTTTGTTCTATGAACAAATGGGGAAGATTAAGGATTCCTGGGCCTAATTCCAAGTTTTTCTGGGAACATGCACCAACAGGATTGTTCTGTTCATCTCATACTGTCTTCTTCTAATAAAAAAACTGCCAGGTCACATTTATCCTCAAAGTAGTCTCCTGCCCTGTTTCCTCCTCTTCAAATTCTGCTCTTTTCCTATGAGGTTACCACCAAATCTGTTGGTTTATTGCTTACCTTCTCATATGGAAGTTAATTACTTTTTGCCTCATACAGTGAGCAAAGGCTCCATGAAATCCTAAAATTCTAGGGATTTTAGGGCTAATTCACATTCATGAGCCTTCAAAAAGTAAGCTCCACCAGTATGAAATATACAGCTTTTGTAAATCTCTGTTGGCTAGGAGTAATTTCATAATGTGGTTACAGTGTACATATACCAGATATGAATGAAAAATTACATCTATAAAGTGATCACAATTTTTTTTTTTTGTTATTTTAAACCAAACTGAGAGAATAGCATACCATATTATCTTCATCTAATTCATTTCTCTGAGGTTGGAACTGATCTGTACCCTGATTTGAACAGCTGATTTGGGCAATTTCTCTTTAAAATAAACAAAAAGAGTAAATAATATATTATATTCCTGCATTGCAGAAGAAGAAAAAGCTAAAAAGAGATTTTTGCTTTTTATCTTTACTGCTTCTTTTGATGGTGGGAGGATGCTGAAAGGAGTGAGATTTGCCTTTATTTTGTAATTAACATTATTTTCTCACAAAGAACTTTTTAATTTGGAAGTACAAAATATGTTTGACATAGTCTGTCAGACTAGAACAGACCATTTGCATGATACAGAGTGACCACAGTGAAAAGTTCAAAATATAGGCCAGCAGAGAACTGGGTAAAATTGGCAGAGGGGGGATGCAGGTTGTTTGGATCCTGTATTCTAAATCTGGAAATATTGTACCTTTTTTTTTCCTGTTAGTGTAAAATCAATATACTTGCAGAGATTCCTGTGTTGTGAGGTTTTTCATTTTATGTTTACTGCATTTAAGTTCATTGATTGCCATCTCATGTTCATGCTGCATTTGAGAAACTCGTGGATTTTTTAGTGTGAGAATTGAAATAAAATTTGTTGATCGCCGTGTCAAAACATTCATTACAGGCTGTAAGAGGAATACAGAATGCAGAGCGTTGGCTTTACACAGTTTTGATGTATGTTTACATATTGTGTTTTTAGCGATCTGAAAGGGAGTTGGATGCATCACCAGCACTGCACACCATGCTTTTCCTTGTCCTTCAATGTTGCCTTTCAGCTTTGTGATGAAGTTAAGTTGCCTAACTCCCAGGTAGGTGTCCTGGTGGATGTCCTGGGGCCAGGGACATCTCCCTTCCTAGTACAGTGTGGTGTGTAGCCAGCTGACCAAAAGATCTTGTCAACAGAGCATGATGGTGTGCTGAGAAACTGTCCCAGGCAGGTGCCAGCTGACCATACGTTGGACAAGTCCTTAGCGGGGTCTGAAGTGAAGATTAAGGCAGCAGTGTGCTGAAACTCACACCTTCCCCCTTCCCCTCTCTGCTTTCAGTCTACAGTGCCAGGAGCCTCATCTTTTACCCTTTAAAGCACACTGCTCTGCAGGTCCTCTGGCGCATGCCCTCATGCAGGGACTGATTTTTATCTAAAGTAAGCTCTAACCAAACTGCTGTGCTGCTCTGCTAACCCTGCGAAAGAGGACTCACCATACTGATTATTCTTGGTCTTCCAAAGCACAAAACTGTATTTTATTTGCCAGCAGTGCATAGATGTGTGACTAACTGCATACTTTGTGCATGTGTGTATTTGAATGTCTTATGTGTATGTGCTTTTGTAGCTATAATTGTGGCATTTTATTAATACTGTAGCTTAAGAATTGTCTAGGAAGTAAGGAAATTTTTCTTGTTAGCATCTGTACAAGATCAGCACTAGGAACTATTTCACAGAAAAAAAAAAAAGTGTTGTCTTCCTTAATATAAATAAAATTGCAAGGTGCTATGAAAAAAAATATTTTTAGAGCACATTTATATGAATGTTTATCCTATATGTGCAGTAGCAGTGAACTCAGCAGTCCCTAAGCATAGGAATCATTTTGAGTCTTACTCATCAATTAAATCCTACTAATGTAATGCATATGCCGCAGGAGCTGTCTACACCTTAAGTGGATTTCCAGAAGCCTGTCAATGAGGTCCCTTGCCAGAGGTGTTTGGAGAAACTTAGGAGCGTTAGAAGGCACTTGCATGAATAAAGACTTGGTTGAAAGGACAGGGAAATTGGGAGTAGATGGTGTGATCACATGACCAGAAGACGCTGCTCCGGGGCCCTGCTCTTCAACAAATTACCAAGTGATTGGGAAAAGGGTGAAGAGTGAAGTGACAAAGGTTGCAGCTAGTACTAAGTTAGTCAGGGACAATCGTTAAGAGTTTCAGGAGCAATAAGACAGCAGATAAATTTTGATGTACACAGATGTAACACAAATCACTTGACAAAAACAATCCTAACTTTGCACACATTGTAATGGGCTGTGAGCAGGTGATTATCACTTTAGGAATGAGATCTTGAGGGTACAACAGACAAATATTTCCGTACAAATATCATCTGGTAACAGTCAAAAAAGCAAATCATACTTGAGGAACTATAAGAAAAAGAACAGAGAACAAAGCAAATCCAGAAATCCATAATGTATTTGTATATGAAATTTTATGTGGAATTATTGTTCCTTCTCCCTTCCTTCTCTCCTCATTTTCAAGAAAGTGAAGGTAAAACTGCAAAAGGCTTTCCTTCTCAGATTATCGAATGAACAAAACAACTTCTTTATAAGAGATGACCAAATACACTTTGGCTCTTCAGCCTAGAAAGAGATGATGGAAGGACAGTACAGCAGAGGTCTACAAAATCATCAGCAGTTAAAAGGGAAATGATTAGTTAATTTCTGTTCCTCCATGAGAGCTGGAGGAATCAAATTAAGCTGGAAGGTGACCTGTTCAAAATGAACACAAGCAAGTGGTTCTGCACCTGGCTTACAACCAAGCTGTGGAATCCCTTGCTGCAGGATGCTGGTGATGCTGAGTTTGTAAGGGCTGAAAAACGAACAACTCTGTAAAATTCCTCCAAAACAAAAATCTACAGAGATAGATATAGGCAAAGTGGGTGCCAAAACCAAAGGTAACACCTATGGTCAAGACACTGAGGAACGAATTGTCAGTAGCTGAGGAAGTATACCGAGGAGGGTTTTTCTAGTTTTCTCATTTAATGCTGTAGACACTTCCTGATGGTTACCGTGGGAGATAGACAGACGCCAATAATGTCCTTTGGTACAGTCAAGTTACATTATTTGCTTCTTCGCTGACGAGGCAACGACTGAACAGGGGGGACCTCCAGAGTGTTAAGGTTAGCACCAGCTGTGGATCGGATTCAAAACAAGACGTGTGCCTCACACTCACTCTTCAGAATAGTCCCTGTGATTATCCTCAGGCATTTTCAAGACTGTTTGAATTTCTCTTTCATCATTGTCAGTACCGGCCCCATATTTGGTATATAGCTGCCTAGGTTACCAAAGGTTGACATCCTCTGGCAGCCATTACTTACAACTCCAATCTCCGCTCTAAACCATGTGTCAGCCCAAATGACATGTCAGATGCAGTGCAGTTTCCCTACATACTTTAGTTTCTTATTAAACCTTTTCATTAAGCTACAAAGAATGGGTGGAAGGCTGGCAGGTGTAGGTCTTTTCTTCTAATCCACTTATTTGCTTATATAAACTTGAGTAACTTCTTATTCTCTCCTCACTCCTTGTTAGTGAGTCTCAACAGAGAACTGCAATCAAAATATGCACTGAATGGAAATCTTCAGGCAGATCTCTCTGATACAAACTACTACAGCAACAAATTACTGCTTAGAGAAGCTATGTTCTTGAGGGCGATAAAATCCTAATGAATGTGTAGCATGAAGGTGCCAATGAAATGATTGAATTAAATACCTCAGAGAGAAAGGACTTTATCAAATAAATGTCTGAGCCAATTCTCCTGTATGGGACAGTGATGACAAAGAAACTCAAGGAAATACACACTAAAGAGAAAAATGTACACAGTGTCGTATATGTATGACAATTGCAGCAGAAGCGATATGAAACTGGCCCTAATTTGAACTGAATGAAATGAGAGTCCAGCAGAAGCCTATTGGAGCTGTCATTGCTACCAGGGACTATCAGTCTCACAGTCCCCTCTCAAACGGTCGTCAACACCGTATGGTTTTGAGGAAGATGGAAGCTGTTTCCTCATGGATTTGCTAGCCCACGGGAGAAATCCTCTTCCACTCTCTATCACCACAGTCATAATTTAGTTTTTAATTTTAATCCTTCATTCTAGCTAATGTTACTACAGTTGACATTTTCTATAATTTTTTCAAACTTTTGTAAAGCTAACTAACCTATTTGTCTCAATAAATACCTGAACATTGTAAAAAAAAAAAGGGGGGGGGGGTTGTTCCTGGGCATCACTGCATCCCAGGACTTCTTTCCCACTCTTTCCCGCTTCTTTCCTGAGCACACAGTATGAATACAAGCCCACGCTCTGGTGCAAGCTTGAGATTAGCTGAGTGGTGAAAGTCTGGATCTACACTGCTTCTGAATGAGCTCCTAAACACGTACTTAACAGCAACTAGGACAGGTCAGGCAAGGCATGCTCAGTCCCACAGTTACTGTGTAACCCATCTACCCTTGTAGTACTGTCCTCTAGCCAGAACTGGGCAGAAATATCCGCTGTGGGGATGGCCTTGACCCAACCTACTGCAAGGGAAAATGAAATCTGTGGGCAAAATGAGAAGATCCCTTTGGAGATATGGGACACCTGTAGCCAGATGTCGTAGGTCAATCAGTGCATCGGACCACAGTCTTCCTCAGACAGGATTGTGAGCCATGCTGAAAAATGTTTATTCCCTCCTACTCCATTCCCTGCTTGTTAGCCAATTAACCATCTGTGTAATAGGGCTTACAGCTACAGCAGCAGTAATGACCAGGTCCTGGAATTGTTTCACATTTTGACTGCTCGTTCAGCCACAGATTTGATTTTTCTCAACTTCTTAGTGCTGACTAATGCAATTTACCAGTATGAATTTTTAAAAATAATTGTATATAAGTTTATAATTGAGAAACAACTGAGTTAATTGTCTAGAATTATGGTCAGCGAGGGAAAAGAAATATTTCTCTAAAATGCTTTTTATCCCATCCTAAAACTGACATCTGAAATGAATTATTCCTTTTGTGCACGTTTCTCTTCTCTGACTATAAAGGGAGGTGAGACCGATCTGGATGTAATGTCTACACTGCACAAATCTGAAGCTTAGGTGATACAGGCTCCACTGCGTTTCCTTGCCTGACTACCTTCTCTTCTTCAAACACTTAACAGGATATATATGTATTAAGAAAATAATAAGTGCTATTTTTTTTTACCTTCATTTTATGCCATCATCTCATCACACAATCAAAGCAATGTGTTCAGGATCTTGCAGAAATAGCAATAATCTGAAAATCACTGGTCAAAAACATCATTTTTTTTTAATTCACAAAAAAACTTTTATCTTCAAAGCTCCTATTTTCCTTTATACTAGCTATGATATTACTATTCTGTTTAGTTTTTAATAGAATCTTTAGTGTGTGCTAATAGTTCCTTGGATTGTAAATTGTTTTAAAAGCTGCATTAATCCTGAAGCAACTGTACATTCATCTTACCTTCTCAGATGCAGCTTCAGTGTGCTATAATTTAACCTTCTTTCTAGATAAAGAATGTTTAAGGAGCTCCCAGAATAGCAGTGCTTTATTACTTGAAGATTCTAGTAAGATCAAGTGCATACTTTGGCAAAGAATATTTACTCATTTTCCGTTTAATCTATCAACACTTAGTCTCAAACTTTCCTTTTTTAAATAAATATACATTTTCCTTTTAAGCTGAAGACCGAGGACTAATTTCAATGTAGAATAAGTATGATGAATAAAAGATGACATTTAAGCAGTATATATAATCATGAAGCAACAATCCATTTTAAATTCCACAGCTGAGATGACATCGACTTAAAGGAGTCACTGCTTATATTAACAAGCAAGTCTCTGCGGACCCCTTTCTTTCTCTCTAAGATTTCACCTGCAAACAATTTTTATCCCCAGTTGTTTTATTTGATACTGCCTGGGTGTCATTCTTGCCACTGCACAACAGTAAAAAAATAAATAGTAAATAAGTCAGTAGTTACAAATACAAAGAACATTGCTTTATTTATTTATTAATGACTTCATTTTCTCAAGCATCCTGAGTTTCATACAGAGGGGGCTGGTTCAGAAGGAGGAAATCTGAGCTGTAGTTAGTTAAGATAGAGCTATGACTGGACAGTCAGGTTTTAGTCTCTATGAGACTTAATTTTTGCATCTAAAAGGGGATTTGTGGTGATTTTGTCCAGGAACAGGACTATGAAGAGTGTATATTCTTCCAAAAAGATATGGACCAACTTTTTCAGTGGAGACATGCAGAGCCAGTGCAGGATCTTGGTGCACTAGATATCCTTGTGCTTCTCAGAGATGTGTTTCAGTAAATGTCTATGTAGAAATTCTGAATCTAACCTAATGTTTCAGTCCTTCATTTAGTTAAGTTCATAGGACTTGGAAGACATGGTGAATCTTCTAAAGAAATCATAATAAAAGTTTCATATATCAGTAGTTTGTCACTTGGCTCCTATCCAGAGAGACACTATGAATTGTCCGAATACCCTCAAATTTATTTTCAGGTGCTTAGTGCCAGTCAGGATCAGTCCCACTGAAGCACAGTTTATGACACTTGCATTTAGTGCTCTCATCTCTCACACTAGTTTGTTCGCCTTTGTAAGTCTCCTTGAAGTGCCTGCTGAAACGTTAACAACATGGTATTCAACCAGACTGGGGAATATGGAGGCCTCCAGCTGCTGCAAGTCATCTACAGGGCTAAAGATAATGTTTAGCTAAACTCATAGTGATACAGTAACCAGGACTCTTCAAAATAAAATGACCCAAAGTGAAACATCCTGCAGAGTTTGTGCAGAGAATAAAAGCTACTGAGACCAAAACGCCTAGAAGAGAGTTAATTTCTTGTAATGATTCAGTTTGATTCATACTTTTGAGCCAGATTCTGAAAACTATAAAAAGCACCCAAATCTGCAAACCTTATTCATGATATTCTATGTTTTCTCATGCGAAGAACCAGAATGACAACAACTAGTTCATTCTCATGATTTCATTGAAATGATGTTCAGGTTACACTGTACTTACACAGGTAGGGCCGTTCATAAGGCCATCACGGAAAGGCACAAGGCCAGTGCCACTTCTGCAAAGGCTATGTGGTATAAATAAGAGCTGCTGACGTTGTCCCTATATTTACGTTCAGCCCTCACATGAAAGAACTGGTTGAATACTAGAGGAAAAAATAATCCACAAATTCTGCTGTTGTTCATCAAATAATTAGTCCAACAATAGCTAGCCACCTTTTGTGGGTTTTATCCAGTGAACAGCATTAACATTTACCAAATAAGTGCAATTTGTCATTTCACATAAGCAAATCTCCCACTGTACTTTGGCTGATTTCTATGACAGAAATGAATTTTGAATGAAAACTCTTACTCTAAGTGCATTCCACATAAGCAGGAAAGCATTTGTCGTTTACATGACACCACAATATATATTCATTATGGATAATTTTAGGAGTGAGACCTCCTTTAAGACCCCTGGAACTAGATACCTAAGAAATAGTTCAGGGGCATAAACAGTACAGGATTTAGAAATCTTAGACTGCAATGCCAGGTCACACGAGGAGAGGGAAGGATCAGTAGATCTTGATCTCTGTAGACGAACTAGCCTTTCACTCCTGTATCATAATACCCATGCACATTTACTCAATGTTAAATTTGCTTCAGCTTTGAAGCTACAGGTCTGCACCCTAAATATGTGAGCCTATAATCTAAGTAAAATAGATTTAGTTCCTAAGAAAGAGCTTCATCATTAGCACTAAGCAGCAGTGATAGTAAGGATGAGTAGAAAGTGAGGAATACAGGATCCCTATAAATTTGTTGTTGTTTTGTTCTACTTTGTTCAACTCTACGCAGCCCTCAGCAGTACTGTTCCTAAGTGCTTCTGAGGGTGCACTGAAAGAGAAGACTAATTTTGGTTTGATGACATCAAGCTACAAGAAAAGTACTGAATTCTTCAAGTTTTATTAATTTTAAACAAGGCTAGATAACGTTTGAAAGATGTGTTTTAGACACAAATTGCTGAGGTCTTTACAGGGCACTGTGTACAATATATACAAGATCCTACTAGAGAGTCTGATTTAATGACCCTTCTGGTCTTTAAATTTAGAAAATTATAGAAAATATTTGGAAAATGATGATAAAAAGCATGCAGTTATATCTCACTGTGACCAGCTTTCATGTCTATTCCATAAGAATATGACTATATAAAGCCTTTTAAAAGTTCACAACAAGCTGCTGCTGTTTCCTTATCTTATATAGCAAAACAAGGACAAAAGGTCCCAGGTCCATATCTACTTACCCAAGCTTCTGATATGGAATGGATGGAAGGGAACAGAAGATGGGCAAAGCTATGGACGCTGCTCTTTTTGGAGCCAATACTAGAAAAAGGGTGATCTCAAAAGGATGTATTTGAGTTACAGTGTGTTTGAGGGCTTCTGCTGCTGCCTTTCAAAACCTCCATGTTCACAGCTGTAACCTCAAAGCACAGACTTGTCTAGGGATTGTGAGCTGGAAAAAAAGAAATTAAGGATACTTAGTTTTAGCAGACGTATTCAGAAGTATGTTTGGTCTTCTTGAAATTTCCTTTGGGATAATCTATATCTGGAAAATGGCAGTTCAGTACCCAAATCACATTAAAGATATTTTTTTTTTTTTTTTTTTTTTTTTGTCATTGGGCTCTGTTGCCTTGAGGAATGCTGGGCAACTTAAAGGCAATTAAGCTACTTAAACCACATTGCTAAGTCACTATTTCCCTTCATCGCCATGCAACTCCTATTTCCTTGATCATGTGAACACACAATGTTTTCATTGGACTGCTCACATTTGAATGCTTCAATCAAAACCTGCTGGGTGTTTCAGAATTACCTATTGCTTCATAAATATTTATGTATTTGTGGGTGTTTCAGCTGTCACTTTGGATGTTTTATGATTTTGTTTACCTCTGTATTTTGATGTATTTATTGCTTCATTGGTTCCAGTGCATCTAGCAGAGTCCAAAAAATATCTGATAAAATGGGATACTTTTCACTGTAGAATGGTCTCTAAATGACGCTGCATGATTCTGTTATTTATCACTTACACAGTTACTTCTGCCTATTTAGCTAATGATAAAGCATTTAATTTTCAAAACTTTCATTATATTGTCTGTACAATACAATCAAGTGCTTAGGGGAGAAACAGGAGGCCGTGTAGCTACATTACCTTTTTGTTCTTCTCTCACCTTATGGCAATCTAAACAAATTTTAATTTCTTTATAGTTCATTAAAATAAAAACAACTTAAATTATTTATAAGGAGGAAAAGGGTCTGGCGATTAGAGTACAGGACAACAAGTCAGTGATTGCGTTTTTTATTTCCATTTGGACATCAGTCAAGTGATGTGCTGACTGATACAGTGAATTCTCTAAGTTCTCTACTTGAGTTTCCCATCTATAAAGACATATTATAGCTTACAAAAATTTAATTAATTACTGTTTATAAACACCTTATGAGTTTCTGGGATGAAAAGTTTTATATAAGCTCTCTAAAGCAGTGATTGTTTTGTTCCATCCTGAAAACAATATTGGCTCTTTTAATCAGACTATTGAATATGACAGACAGAGAATGCAAAGCAGTATTTATTGGCTTTCATCTCATATGACTAAACAAGCTTTATTCCCAGTTGTGTGACAATGCATATATATTTTCAAGAAATTCCTCTTTTATCTAGTGGAATGACTCTCATGAGTAGTTACTGCTTTTATCAGCAAAGATTTGCAAAAGAGAAAACAAATATCCCAGTGGATGGGACTTACGAGTCTGGGTCAGTTTTCTGCTCTGCCACAGAACTGAGACAAATCACTGAGGCTCAGATACCCAAAGTAGTCTCAGGACTAACTCCCACAGAGTTTATAGGGGTTTAGAGCTTCAAATGCCTTTGAGGTGTTTTTTTGAGGTCCTCTGTTGCAGTTGCTCTTGCCAGAGTGTCAACAGCAGCACCTGTTTACGTAGCAGAATCAAACCATTGCCAGGGCTCATTGCGCTAGTCTGGGTAAGGACAACAGTTTCTGTTGCTAACCTCCCGCGGGGGTGCGATATGGCTAACATCCCATCCAGCTGCCTTCGATTTCCTCAGCCCCAGGGATGTGGTACTCATTTATAGCCGAGCTGACTGGGAGTAATGCTTGGAACGAGTCCAGGGAGAGGCATGAACTCACACCTCTGGATCCATACCAAGACACCTTCACTGCTCTATCATCGCTCTCCTCAGAGGGACGTAATGAGGATACATTAATTAATGTTTATGAACTGCTTCAGTGCTGCCATATTTAGACTGTTAGGGCTACATCTGTAGGAGCGAAACAGCAATCAGTAACTATACTTGCAGCAGAAAACACAGATGAGAAGATGAAGCAGAAGGCCTCAAAGTGGGTTTCTCCAGAACGTATTTTTCCACACTGCAGAAACATCACTGGAGGTGACACATAGTCAAAGGCAGTCCCTGCTCAAAAGAAGTCTGGGCTAACAGAAACTTTGAAGTGCATGATGGAAAGGCTGTATTTTCCTGACTTTAACCAAAGTGTTTAGTCATGTATTTTCACAAAAAAGAAATAAGCTTAGGATGGGAGAGAGATTTATCAAGCATTCCAAAATATTTCAAGGTTACTGTGGTTGGTCGTGGGAGTTCTTTAAATGATTGGATGCTTTCTGGAGCGTGTATTTGTGAAGCTTCATCTATCATACAGTGGATTTGCTCTGGAGAAAAATATGTTGCCTCCTTGCTTTACTCATAACGTAATGCAGAAACTCAGAATGTGATGAATTGATACCAGAGTGTGGCCAGATTGCAGCTTTGTGCCTGTTAAGAGAATGAGGGGATCAGGGAATGGCTCAGGGACACAGGCTTCACAGGACATTTTCTGGGAGAATGTGTGAGTTCCTGGGCAAGATCAAGTTCCTGGCATGCATCAAGAAGGTGAGATTTCTTTACAGAGAGCCACTCATTTACCCGCTACAGTTAGGCGTTTCAGGGGTGCTATTACTATCCCCAGGCCACTATTTTATTAAGTTCATCCCTTGAACCTTTGCAACACCTATCACGTGCAATCAAAAACAGTGATTGCAGCACTAATGTTCTGAATACTCTTTATGCCTCTTGAAAATCCATAGATAGAAATTATTCTTAGGCAGGTTTCTGTGGAAAAAAAATCATTAACTTGAAAAACCTTCTCCCCTCCTCTACACCCTCCACATAAGGAAGCTAGAACAAACTACTATGTTTACCCTACTCTCTACTCTGTCCTTTCTGTTGAATAGATTCAGTTGCCTGCAATATGGAAATCTGACCTTGCAAGTACATGAGTTTTTGAGATGGAAAGTACTGAGTAGTCAGGACCTATAGGGTGAAGCAAGCAACTGATCAGGGAAGGATTCTGATTATTGAATATGACTTTGAGTAAACACTAGATACCATTAATAATGTTAGGAACAGTATTAGATTTGTAGCACTGCATTATTTAGGACTGACAGACAAAGATCAAAGCTTCATTTGGTTAAGCAGTGCAGACAGAGGCGAAGGGGGCCCTGCTGTACTCCAAGCATCAGACAGGACATGGTCAACGACCTTTCAGATGGGATGAGGGAGATGCAGAAGGAAAGAGAGTAAAGCAAATGTTTTAGCAAAACAAATGTCATTTGGGCAGGAGACTTCATCATCCCAAGTGAAGCTGGTCCAATCTGCCTGTAGCTTTTAAAAAGAGAACTGTACTTTTTATTTTGTCAAAATATCCATTAAAAGTTTTATAATTTTTAACTACCTCTATTTAAATAGAGTATAGGTGAATAGAATATTCTTCTTTCTAAACAAATTAGTGATTTAGCAGGGTCTGAGAGTTAGCTGAGATTTTGTTCTTTATTCTAGAGTCTAACATGACTTACGCCGTTGCACGTGTTCTCAGAGCTCCCTTAGGAGGGCACTATACATATGTTCTTCCTCAGTTTGTCTATTTTCCTTAGAACAGAGCTGGACAGATCCTTTCGATATTTGTAAAACTCATTTGTCAAGGTTATGATAAAGCCATCATTGGTTAAAAGATTATAATCAATTATAGCAACTGAGGGAACTAAGAAAATGATACAAGTATTTGTTTTTCTTAACTTTGGGGATGGTAAGAAGAGATATATCCAGACACGGAAAGACTTAAAAGCACACAGCAATAAAAGGGACTGCAAAATAGTAATTAAATAACAGTGTAGGACTGGGTAAATATATCAAATTACCTCAGTTAGATCTGGCATGTCATATTTTGCAAAAGATTTCTGGAATAATCTTAGACCTTTTAATGGAGCTTAATTTGCTTTCTTTTTTTTCATATACTCCTTAAGTAGCTGGTTTGGGTCACTAGAAATACAAGAAACTAGGATAGAGAGGCTTTTGGTCAAATTGTTTATAAACACTTAAATATTATTTTTAATCAGTTAGGCTTATATTAAACTGGAATAATCCATTCTAAAGTTGAAATAAGAGTCTACACTGCCTGACTGTTCTTCTGTCACGCTTTGTGAAGTGTAAGGAGGAGAACATCTTCCACCTTCTGTGAGCTGTCAGGTATTGGTGAATGTAATTGTGAATAGTGTATATAGTGTATATAGTGAATAGTGTATATCGACAGAATACAGGTTCATCTTAAATACGATAGCTGTGTCTAAAGCACTCAGTATTTCTCTTGCACAGTGGAGATGAGAAGGAAAGATAGAACTGAACCCGGTGTCAGCAAGGGTAGTGCTGGTAGTTTCTTGGGAAGAGGTTAGAGTCTGCACTGATTCAGTAAGCAGGCACTGCAAAACTTGTTTTTGAGGGACTCAGGTTTCCAGAAAAGGAATATAACCTCAACAATAAAATTATGACAGCAGTATTCTCAGCAGATTAATTGTTCTGGACTAGGTACCTGTGACTTTAAGTTCATCCCACTGTTCTCTGACTTAATTAGCATGTACCAATGCCTGTAGCTCAGTGGAAATTAGAAGAGATATCAGTCCAAGCTATGGCCAAAGTGGAGACAAATGGTATTATTGTAAAGTAATGCATTTCTTGGCAATAAATGTAACGATTTTTGGCACCTTGCAATGTTTTAGTGCCATCTGGTGACTCCCCAAAATGTTACAAGAATGTTTGCCAAAATGCCTGGATAAAATAATACATTGGCAAAAAGCAAATTTTGCATTAGTAATTATGCACTAGAAACTGAACTCACAGAGCTTCTTTCCTTCAGTGAGAGGATACAGACCTGTAACTCAGACCATCAGAACGTGAATTTTAAGGTACAGATATTTACATGATAAAGCTGGCAAACAAAAATAATTCCTGTAATTTTACATGAAAATTGAGACAATGAAGATTCATACCAAACCTATAAAGAAAAGAAGCAGGAAATGTAGTTGTGTAAATGATCCATCATGAAGCTTTCATTAGCCTCTTTTTAAGACACTAATATCTATCCAAAGAATAGTATTACAGAAAAATGAAATCTACTGGAGAGAAAGAGTTTTTTTTTGTTGTTGTTGTTTTTTTTAATTAGAATTTCGTAAAGAATATATTCTTTGGGGATTAAGATGTGTTAAATTATGGTTTTGTTCTTAAAATTTGTCCACTAATAAATACATCAAATAGCATAAATTAGCCATTGGTTTGTATTTTTTTTAATGAGAGACCTCTAAACTGAGATTCACGCTTACATGGGCATAACCTTTGCTTGAGCTGTTTGAATTATGGTTCTACACTGAAAAGAGGCTGTAAAAATAGTTCCTCCTTACTCAGCAGTCCTAGTACCTTTTCTGAGTTCAGAGTCAAAACTTTGGACACATTGTTCCCTTCTTGTCATGTCTTTTAGCTGTGGAGCCCTAGTATATCTGAGAAAGATTGATTGGTATCATCTGTTTTTTGCATCATCAATTGTGAAATTATTTATTAGGTTCCAATCAGTAAATTCAGTGCAAATGTATTCCTTTTTCCATATTTCACAGCTGCCACTAGAGGCTTAATATGAACACAATGACCCTCATAAGAAAGAGCACAAGCACTTATTTTCTTCTTCAGTATGGATTAAAATTTTTACTTCATAATTTAAAGAAATGACTTCCATTATCCCTTGTGCCTTATCCCCTTCATGAGATAAATATTAAACTGTTGCACCTATGTTCTGACTTTTCATAGGAGACTGATACAGCTATGAAAGGGAGTTTATGGAGAGATACTGGAAATAACAAGAGACTGGACATGATGACCTAAGGGGCAGCCTTATCTTCCCTACAGAGATACTGAATCTTCTAATACCTCCAGCAGAAATTCTACGCTGAGAACTTTGTCTTCAGCCCTTCCAAGTCACTACAGAGATCTGTACTGACTTCAGATAGCTTCGGATCAGACTGGCACTTTCTTAATTTCATGAAATTTGCTTGGGCTTTTGTGTTCTTCAGACATATTTTACTCTCTGCTGGACTCAGATAACCCTGACTCAATGCTGGTCTACCACTCTTGGTACATTTGCTGCTTTTAAGAAGGATCAGAGGCAAGTTTAGCATCTCCTCTGAGATGGATATCCTCTTTGGCACCATTAGAGTGTGTGTGTTGTGCTTCCGAGAGGTGTCCATTTGGCAGTATGGTACTTCAGCTTTGTAGGCTTGTTTTCACTTGCTGTTCCCTGCCACTCTTTTTGGATAAGAATATTGCTTCTTCTTTAGTGTTTTTTTCCTTTTTTTGTTAACTATCAAGATATGTTTTGAAAGCAAAAAAATTTTATTTGGTTGGCTTTTTAGGATTTACTCTCAATTTTACACTTGTCCTTTCCACATGTTTTTTTCTTGTTGAAGGAAAAAAAAAAAAAAAAAAAAGAAAGCTTCAGAGGGAGGAGATGAGTGCTAAAGAAGCTGGAGGAACGCAGGAGGAGAGAAATAAAGAAATCCCTGCCACTTCATCACAGCGTAAGTATGTGTCTCCTGGTGAGATGATTTGCCAGACAAGCAATTTTCATAATGTGAGATGTTTGCACCACTGATTTGTCTGTCACTGACACAGAGGCTGCTTCGCTCTAGAGCGACATTCAAATTCAGAGCGCTGTCTCCCACTTCAGCCAGTGCTGTCAGTACCTACTACTAAAACTTCTGGTTATTTCCTGTTTCTTCTGCTCCTAAATACCAAGAGAGGTATCCGATGAGTTCCTGGGATAGGAATTTCTGCACTAAGCTACCAGTCTTTTAAATCCTGCGTGGCATCCACTCTGTGAACTCCTGTCAGCTGAGATAGTTTGTCCTACTATACAGGAGAAGAAAACAATCTCGTACGCCAGAAGCCGTTGACTGTCATGTGGGAAGCATGGCTTCAATTTTTCACACTGGCAGAGTTCCCATGCAGCTACTTAATCTCTTTGCCTCCATCCCTCACTGTCATATGGCATAATAGCACACATTTCATTACCACCGATAGTCCTCTGTGGGGCAAGAGAAGTCTTACTGATCGCAGTGAACTGCACTCCTGGAGGTCATGTTGCTTCAATCCTGCTTATCAGGTACTTTCAGTCTTTTCTAGGATTTGGAAGACTATACTACAACTTCCCTGTGTTGGGAGGAGTATCTTTACACCGCTTTGACCTTCTGAGGTGCAAGAATGAAGTTGCCAACATCAAGAGGCCAGCTTCTGCTGTTTGAAAGAAGAGCCTGGCTTAAAGCAGTGGCATCAACAATATAAGGAAGAACCAACAATGACCTTCATGCTGGGAGACAAACATATATCAGAGCCCAAAGACAAGTTTAGGAAAAAAATCAAGCTGCAACATGACAAAATAACGACTCATGGAGTTCTGCATGTGTTAAGATGTACTAATGAAGAAAGCAGGAAACACGAAGACATGAGATCAGTTTTAGTTACACAACATTTGGTGCATTGACAACATCAGATAAAATATTTGATGGAACATGACAGGCACAAATAATGCATGAACTCTTCAAGCAGGTTCCTAGCTGACTGCTGCAGCTGTTGGAGCACACTGTTTTCAAGTAATAAAATGGAGAACTTAGCTCTGTCAACACGTTTTTCCATCCCCAGATTGTGCTAATCTGCCAAAACCCTTGTTGTGCGTGGTATGGAAGTGTTAACTACTGTAAGTCTATGATTTATTTATAAAATTGAAAATAAATGCATTTTTGCTATAAAAACCTATATAATCTATTATAAAAGTGTGAACGGTCTTCCTTTTTGCAATAAGAATAATTTAGGCTTAACAAAAGAGCAAGGAAATACTGGAAATTATACGCAATTTAACCAAATGTTTTAATAAGGCAAGTGTAAGACACCTTTGTATTATAACTGCCAACCATATCAGAGCATTAAAAAAAGGACTTGATTCCCAAATAATTTAGCATTTGGACAAATACAATGCAAAAATTTTCAAAGACACCACATATTCTCTTGAAATTAGGAATATATATTTATATATATTCCCCATATATGGGGAATTACTCCAGTTCTGTATAGAAAGTGATAATAGTTTATTAAGTGGATGGTAAAAAGAGAGCTTTCTAAGGGATGCTTCTGGGTTTTATACCAGTTCTTTAGATGAAGGGAAGTCATGGTAGTTTTGACAAGTAGATATGTATGAATTATCAGCTGAGGCAAGAAAAGAATATACTGTTTAGAAGTTAACCATTTGTCTATAGTAGTTTTTGAGAAAAGAAGTAGAGCTAACAGTAGGGCTTCTTTATTCTCTGAAATAAAATATCTGTTCTTCAAGAACTAGGAGAGCTGCTGTTTATATACTACATTTTGTAATGGAAGTAGCTATTTCTCCCTGTTGGTATGGGAACTGGGTGAATACTGCATAAATGTATTCAAGAACATGTTCACTACATTCCACTCCCAAGTCTTATTTGATTTTCTTTCTTCTTTTTTATTTATTTTTTCTTCTCGCACAAGTAAATCATTTTAGCACGCCTTAACATTTAGGGAGAAGCTTTTTAAGTCATAAGAATCAGGAATGTGATCCTAATCAATAACAGCATAAAAAACTTTGGAAGTCCAAAACATGTGAATAACCCTATCGGATTTCAGCAGGACTACTCAGCTCTTAGAAGCTGATGGATCCTTGTCAATGTATTCGAGTAGTGGTACGTTCTCCTGGCAGAAGTGCTAGAACTACCATATGTCTACGCACTGGCTTTGTATCTTTGTGATGAGGATGGGAGAAGTCAAGGGGGCTGCGGTGCAGAGATAGTGAGAGCGACTGTGACACATTACAAGTAAAGCAGTCAGGGCTGATCCCAGAAGGAGAAGGCAGAAGGTACCTAGAGTCACTTTGGGGTAGCCCACTGCACTGTGAATGCCCTATCAGAAACATCTATATGGAAAGGTGGAAAGAAGGCAGTGTCAGGGCACAACTTTCCTAAAGAACCCGATCACAGCATCAAGAAGGAGATTTTATTAAGGACATATGTGTCTTGCATGGTGAAGGACCCTCTGGAGAAAAGGGTAGGTAAAAGGGTGGCTTTAATCACCAAGTGGAAATGTCAGATGGTGACAGCCTTAGCAGCAATACCTTGACCAATAACGGCAGATAAAGGAGATATAGTCCTCTGTCCTTTTGTGTAAAAAAAGACAATTCTCCACACACTGTCTTTGCTTTGCTAAGTTGAGTCTTACCACAGAACAGTCACTGAAGTAAGAGAATGGGAAGATCCTGCAGAGGAACAGGCTCTGATGGTTGGGACTACTAAATGAGCATGTATACAGTGAATGGTTTCATTTGGACAGATGACTCCCACTTTATGATAATGCAATCAATAAATATTGACAATATTGAATTAGAAGTTATCAATAAACCATCTACAGTGGAAGGAAAAAAAAATGTAATTTATTTCTGTTTTTTTCATATAATCTCCTTAAAATCTTGGATTATAAAATGTGGTATTTTTTTCATGTGCATTACACAAAACAGTCTGGACAAATTTATAATGCATATATGCATACATATGTTATGCATACATATGTATATACATGCATGCATATGTGTATGTATGTATTCTTCCCCCCTGAACTGTCTTTATTTGAGTTCTCAGTGCAAGCATGCCTTTAAAGATATTCATTTTCTAATACCTGTGGACCTTTTCACAAGTATTCTTCCTCCAGTGCTGAGGCACATTGAGTTTGTCAGATTAGTTATGACCCTTCCTCAGGGGTGAGAAAATGCCTGTTCTATCTGGATGCTCATTAGCACTCAGAACGGGCCCTGTTATACTTGCAGCATTTGAAGCCTTTGCTGATAATGATCTTGATGGTTTCGGTTGGCAGTTCTTGTTTTACTAGCGATTTTTTGTACTCCCATACTCCCTGGTGTTCTCTGAAAAGACTTGGTTTAATGAGATATTCCTGGGTTTAGACACTGGGGAAATAGGAGGAGGAGAACAATGACATCAATAAAGCCACCGGATTCTTTGAGTATGCTACCAATGATCTATATCTTTATGATGTGCAGTTCAGTGTTAATTCTGCTGTTGACATGCGCGACAAGCTGTATTACCAACATTTCACATCTCCTCCTGTCCATGAGCAGCATGAGGGCAGAGTTTTCTGACATCTATATAATACCCAATGTTTTTGCACTTGTTTTTTTTCCAGCTACTCCCTATTAAATATGTTGACATGAAGTTATATATATAAACATATTTTACCCCACCGCCAATGGCAATGTCAGGGATATGAGTGTTCCTCAAACATCTTGCTTCACCCTGATGGCTCCAGGCTACATTAGGAGGAAGCTGTTAAAGTTCATGCCCCACATAACAAGGCTCCTGACTTCCAGCTACTAAGCAATAATCAATAATGCTGAGGAACACATCAGAATGGAGGGAGGTGAAGGTGGAGATATCTCTGATATAGGTGAAGTGCAAGGCTACTGTGTGGCACCACAGCCTGGGCAGGTAGAACGGTTAGGACTGCAGTTTCACTTACTATTTCGTCTAAAATTTAATCCAATTTTATCAAGTACTTTCTAGAGTAGTATCTGAGCACTTCATGATTTAGGAATGGATTGGTCTCATGACTGCTTTGTACAGACAGAGAAGTGAGGCACGGAGAAGGTATGGGATTTGCCTAGTCTCATAAATGAAGCTTGGGGAGCAGCAGGAGATCGGGTTCTGGAATCCTAAGAACATTTTCTCTCTTGTATCTTTGAGTTTGATTTGCTCAGAAGTTTATTACTTAAACACTTTGTACTACTGCTCCCAGAGTTTCAAATACAGGACATTTAGGACTGTAAGAGGGAAACTGAGCCTAGGCATTCAGATTGCTGCTATTTATTGTTTCTTTAATATCACCTTGTGTGTAAGGTCAAGGGGGTGGATTTCAGAGTTTTCCCACTGGCAACTGGTATGAAAACTAGAATTAGCTATAATGTAATAGCCAATATCCCTGGCATGAAATAAAAGTCAGGTGGGAAGAAAAATGCACTTCTATCATCAGCTGGCATCAGACAACACTCCCATTTTAACGAGGAGGAGGGAAGGCTGTCCCTTCAGGACAGAATTTCCAACATTTCATTCAAGAGGAATTAAATGCACTCCTGTCACCCATTAAAACATGCAACACGGTAGGGGTATGACCTGCCTGTATGCAGTGCACTAGGAAGCGCTGGCAAAGGACTTTTAATTTACCAAGAATTCTTATATGGACGAATGAGCCACAAAGGTGTGGATGGACAATATAATCAATGATGCAGTGATTTATGTTACCATACAGAATGATGTTACTGGACCTTTATTTTCTTTACAGCCCTTTAAAATGCAGTTGTAGGCAGAAATAGGAACATACAGTAGCTATGATTTACCATTCAGCAGTAACCAACAACCTGAATAATGAATTATGTCTCGTTATGACAAAGTAAATGTGCAAACAGGCTAAAAGGAGTTGCTCGCATTGAAGAGCTCACAGTCCAAAAGATGAGATGAGGACAGGGTAGAAGGTGGGGAAAAGGGAAAGGAGAACAGAATTGAAATGATCATTCAACATTACACAGCTAAGACAACCCAACTGTGCAGGGTTTTCTCTGGATTCTGATGCCTCTAAACCAAGAACATACCCAATATAGTATTTTATTCGTAATTATTATTTGTCTCTGACAGTAAAACAGCTATGATAAAATTCCACCCTGGTCATATGCTGCAATTTTTTTTGCCAAGAAGCCTTCTTAATTCAGTATAAAATTGCCCTCACTTCAGTGGATTAAACTTTAAATCCTTAAAGTAAAAAGGAAGTGCTTGGGGAAGAATGCTTTTTGGGTTAACAGTATGGTAAAAAAGCTTTTATAACAAAATTTTCCAGTGTCACTTTTCAGATTTTTGTTTTAAAGTTTTCAGTTTCCCAAAATCAAGAGAAGTATGGTGCAGTTCTGATAAAAGACAGAAACATTTTGTCAGGAACTTCCATGTTACTACAAAAGCGGGAGCAAGCTTCCCCCCCTATCTTTATTGAACAGGGAGTTTATTTATTTATCTATCTATTTATTTATTTATTTTTGCTGCTGGCGATGGAAAGTGCAGACGCGAAGAACACAGCTTGATTTCTGGATTCTCGGTGAAATCTGCCCAACTAGCAGTTAAAAAATTAATGACTTTTCTTGTAAATGGAACAAATCTGATCAGGAATCACTGCAAAGAAATAAATATGGAGCTCCACAATCTCATTTGTACGTCGCTTTTCATTTGTATAGCCATCCGTTAGGAAGTCACTGGGGAAACGAGTGCAGACACAGCCACCTTGTAGCCTGAAAATTAAGGGTGATTAAGAATCTCCGATTAAAACTCACTTTAATTAGTGGACAGTGTGAAGTCACAGGCAGGCCAGTTCCAAGGTATTTCCTTGCTTGCAGATGGTAAAATGCCAAACGGAATCAAAAGAGATTTTAATTACAAGAATGACGAGAAAAGTCAAGCAGGAAGGAAAGAACAGCATTTCATAAGGAAGAGTACATAATAATATGAAGAACGCTGAGTACTAAGAGCTCCCAGAGGGTTAGATACAATATTTATAAATGGTAAGGTAGGTGTACAATGCATAAAATCTTATTTTCAGTTCAAAGGACTTTAATAATTCACTTATAATATACAAGCCTCTACATGAGTTTCATGGAGCAGAGACAACAGCTGCAGGGAGGTAACTGAACCAAAATTTCAGTCCTTAGATCTACAAAGTTACCCTAGTTCTCAAAAAAAAAGAAAAAAAAAAAAAAAGTACTTTCTCCCATACATTTCATTACTCTCAGGAAATCAACATCATTATGGGCCTTCAACTTTTTTTTTTCTGCATCAAATATGAAATCTGATAGACAGCAAATAAGCAGAGCCCACAAGCTGGCATGCCGTCCCTAGTTTGCCTTACACTTTCCCTGGGCTCTCCCTTCTTAGTTATTTAGAACCATTTCTGTCCGAGGTCTTTGTGCGTGTGAGTTGTTTTGCTTTGTGTTGTTTCTGGTTTGTATTACTCCTAAAACTCTGGAGTTCTGAGATGCTTTTGCAATACGAATGCATAAATAATAAAAGTTTGTGTTCTGAAGCTTAGCTTATCTCTTACATGCACGCATACAGTTCATTACCAAAGCTGAAATAAAGTTTAAGTGGCAGAAACCAGCAGTATATTACTTTTAACCTGGCATTCTGCAGATGCAGTGCATATCTTTGAGCTCTAGGAAGAAGATGCTCTCACAGTTGGTTAGGTGGCTTTCTGAAGCTGCAGGGTTAATAATGTGCTACAATATCTGTGTCCACTGAGCTCAATTCATTAATTCATCATGAGTATTCGGTAAAACGTGTTTATTGCAAACACCTACATCAACATGTCCAAATAAATCTCCTAGTAAAGATTAATGAAGGAAAGAATATAAAAGAATCCGAGACTTGACTAGGCAATTTGGTATTTGACTGTGAACAAATGGTGGTAGGATACCCCCAAACATCACCAGAAAGAAAGCAAAATCTGCAGAGAGAGTCTTAAAGAGAAAAAATCTTGTTCTTACAAGTCCCCATTATGAAGTAAATAGCAGAGGAAAAAGACATGGATATTTGATATCTGCTATATCGGCTGATTACAGTTTGGAAAAATCATTTAAATGTATCAGAGGAGTAAGAGCAAGAGAAGGAGAACTATTTAAGAGCGTCTCAACGTTGGTCTGAAGCAAGAATAAATGGATACAGCCTGACATAAAATAGAACAGTTAGAGCTTGAAACAGCTTTCCAATATGGGCAAAAACCTAGCTAGCTTTATGACAGATCTTAATAATTTTATGAAAGGGGTTATATAGCATGGTTACTACAATACCAAAAGGTGGAACTTAATGGCTGAAATATCCCTTCCAGTGTTATAGGCCTCACTTCTAGGTAATATGTCAGAGATTATGAAAAATACCAATCTCATTATTGGTAATTTTAAAGGTTTGCTCTCTTTCCGAGTTATAGAAGGATAGAGTTAATCTAGTGATTTACATGCAAGAGGTCATCCAGAGCTGAAGGACAATTTTAATTGAAGTTGTAATTAGGATATTTGCTTTATAAGGTTTTTCCTGTTCTTATTGAATGTGTTCCTTTATGCTTATTGATTTCTATATTAATAAAGAAAAGTCTAATGTCAGTTTTACTTAGCGATTCTTTCAGGATTTGTTTAGTGCTTTAACCCAAAATCGATGTATGTGAAAAACCATTGCAGAAATAGGAGGGCTGAGGTGTCCTGAGATCTCTAGTATGAGAATTGTAAATAAGATCAGTGTAACTGTGACTCTGTGAATTTATAATTATTCTATACAGAGAATAATTATACCAAAAGCTGACCCCAAACCTGCCATTCCAGCTCCTAAGATTCTTTTGCCTTTTATTGCTTCTTATCACATACCGTAACTGGAAAATCATGCAGAAAGACACAGTACTATAGTGTATGTAGTCTAAAGCAAGGGCGATTCCTTATCTCTGAGAAGGGCATGGAGGTCAGAAGCAGTGCAAATAGGTATAGATGAAGACGAAACAGAAGTACACAGGGTATAGAATTCTTTGGATTGGTAATGACCATCTCCCTGGATTTTGTTGCACTTGGATTTGAATAACTCTGAGGTCTAAGAGCATTTATAATAAGGATTATGGTATACAGTAAGTATTATGATATAAAAAAGCAATTTTCTTATAAAATCTACGGGTTTGCCTTCACTGCCATTAGATTTATCCTTAAATTAGCCTTGGGACAGCTAGCACTCTTTGACATAAACCCCAAGAAAATGAATAACTTACTTAAAATTGTGGAGTCTATTAATGCCTCGTCAGACATCTGCTGCCCCAGAAATGAGGCAAATTTTGAGGAGAACTGCTTACAGGTTGTTATCTACATGAAGGAAAGGAGTCATACCCCTACTGACTTTTCCGTGGGCTAGGAATGAACAGATAACTGAACTTTTAAAACATTGACACCAAGTAGATTATTCTATCCTTTTGTGAGAACATGTAACTCATTTGGCAGTGTTAATATATATCGTCTAGTCGAAATGCAAAATATATAAACAATCCCCTTTACTTCTCACCATAATGCACAATCTGGGAAGAACACAGCATGACTGTCATATCCCAGGGTGTATTTGCAGGTTTGGCAATTATAGGAAAAAAAAATCTTGTGTTTTTACTTGTAGATTAAAAAAAAATATAAGGAGACTGGTACTGATTGCATAAAATCACACTTTAAAATGAATTTTCACTTTAAACTTTTTGTGGAGCTACATAAAAATGATCAGAATGTTTTTTTCTTTTTATTATTGTGAGGAAAGCATAAGCATAGTGCTAAGGAATAGGGCTGGCTGGAAATTTTCTATTAAAACTCTTTCTGATGGAAAAGTTGGTTTATGACTAAATTAATTGCTTCTTGAGAAACATCTTATTTCCAGAGAAAGTTTCCGTCTTTTTCTTTATTAAAGTATTTCCAGATGGAACAATTCTGGGGAAAAAAAAAAAAAAAAAAAGAAAAAGGAGTATGTCGCTACTCGGAGTAAGAGTCATGTCACCTAATTATTAGGTGACCAATTCAAATGCAGCCATATATACTGCAGATGCCTAAATTTAGGTTAAATGTATTTCATCCTATATGTCAAAGGGACTGTAGTTCCTGTGCCTTTTAGTCTCCTATTCCACAACCAGGAAAATCTCCAGGACTTCATCTCCCCTAATGCATGACAGATGTTCAGTTCATATTTAATATGAACTCCTTTTACCAAGACTGAGAACTATGATGCATTATGTCAGGAAACTTGTCCCAAAAATGAGATTAGTAAAAATGAAGTGCCTGAACCATGTCTCTTTCGAGACACTGCAAATAAGTATGCTGGAACTAAATTCATTGGTTTGGAGTCAAAATATTTAGGGTGCTGGACTGAAACATCTTTTGGGTTGATTGGTCATTGAAAACTCCATACTCTCTAAAGGGCATATTTATCTCTATCTATCTCTATCTCTATCTCTATCTCTATCTATCTCTATCTCTATCTCTATCTCTATCTCTGTCTCTATCTTTATATATCTATATGTACATACATAATATTGTTTAAGAAAGCACCGTCAACCTAGTCAAGACATCTGGATTCAAACTCCCTCTCCGCACAGAAGCATGCAAGTAAAAAGGCTTCTTGTCATGCTGACCCAGTTCTCCAGTCCTCCCTGCTAGCTGGGTGGTGACATTTCGACCACTCAACCCTCTCTTTTAATAAGATTCCAAAATCTTCAGAAACTCCTTTGCTCTCAGGGAAGAATTCAGAGCATTCCAGCTGAGATTCTCACTAAGGGGAGATTTATTCACTCTGAATCAGCCTCTGAGGGCACCTACCTCTCTCCATCGAGTACAGAGGGACTCTATGGAGCTTAGAGAGTCCCTAAGCTAAGTGAAATAAATGAAATGAATATCTCACATGAGTCTATACACCATGGCCAAAATCTTTAAGTGCTGATGTAGTAGCAACAATAAGCTAGGGAATCACAGAGATTTAGTCACTGACTGAACACAAACATAATGACAGAAGGAGATAGCGCAAAGATCAACTGTTTGTGTGAACATTCCTTCTTCTTGGTAAAGTCCTTTAATAAGCCATATTTGCAAGGTCTTCTGCTATAACAACCCTATCTGCAGATGCAGGCAGTATGCAACGTCATACTGCACACAAGATGCACATTTCTGGGCATGATGCAAAACCTTCATTTACAGTGACCTGGATATACCATATCTCTTGGGCAACATACTGCAGCTTGAAAGATTCTGTTTCAGCTCCTTGATCTGCCACAGGCTTCCTGCTTAACCTTGGTGAGTTACTTATTTTCTCTGCCACACTTCCATATCTGCTGGAATGGAGCAGGATGTATTTCCCTTGTGAACTTGTTAGGATTTGCTGGACGATGCTATAAAACAAAGCAAAACTATCCAAACAAACAAAACCCCCACATGGTTATTATATCACTCCCAAGTCCTAGAAGGCCTTCTGTCTCTCCAGGACTTTACTCCACGCTTCTCCCCATAGTAGTAGCCCAAAATAGAAGTCAAATACCACTGATCTGATTTATCCTTTTCTCTATTTTCCCTCTCCTCCAGCTCACCAGTGCTTTAGGCACAGAGAGAAACATTAACAGTGACCAACAGTGGCCCACGAGTAGATAGTTATCTAGTTTTAGCTAGATATTTAACTATTTTTCAATAGACTGGGTGGAAAAGCATATGTACTGGCTCAAGTAGAACTTTGAATTTGTAGCACTAGGGGACTCTAGTCTATTTTTCTCTTCTGGAAGAAAAATGAGGGGGAAGAAAGAAAATTTTTTATCTTCACATGTATAGGACAAGTACGAACCATTTTACTTGGAATGTCTAAGTCCCATGTTTGCACTATATGTGGATATCTGGTGCAAGATTTCTGGGTCTAAATGAGACCTTTTCAAAAAAGACCTGAGACCTGTTCAAAAACATTGTTTCCTAAGAAAAGGTTTATGGACTCCTGCTGGGTATACATGATTCAGGGCTATATGATGATTTGGTTTTGTTTGGTGGAAACTGCTGCTGATCTTTATTTTTTCTTTTTTTACTTTTTTTTTTTTTTTTTTTTTTTTTTTTTTTTTTTACCATTCTCATACTTATTTCTGAAAAGAGTATCATCTAAACCCTGCATAACTTGATGGATCCTCAGCTTTGGCCTCTTGTATGACCAGACTTGGACCTAGAAGTCCGCACCTTCATGGGTGAAGGGGACATGCAGTCTTCATCTTCTCCTGATCTTTTTATAATGCTCCCTTAAGATTTTTTACTCAGCATGTCACTGAATGCACTTATGCATATGGGCAATCATCTATATTTGTTGCTAGGTGTCAGTTCATTGGCTGTTTTTAGCCAAATTTGACAAAGGGCTAGAAGAGATCAAAGATAATGAAGTCATTACTACTTCTGTAAAAGGAGATATCTGAGTAGGGGAGAGAAATTTTACAAACGTTCTCTATAAATATCTGGATGAGGGAAAGCCTTTCGCATCAGCTCGTACGTTATTGAATGATGGATATTGAAATGAGTGAGAGCCTTTGTAACTGAATGGCTGTGGAAAATACCCTCCAATCAGATCTAACAATTTGCCACAAGACATAAATCTATAGAAAACCAGACTTCTTTAGTTCCCGCGCTTGTAGGGTTGTATGGGGAAGATTTCTCCTTCTTTTTGTTTCCTTTATTAGTTTTTGCTGATGCAAATGCCAATATTTCAGAGTGCTTTCTGGGAGCTTTGGACCACCTTGGCCAAATTTGGAAATTTATGTGGTTGTTTTCTTTCTCCTGCCAGCTCCCTTGTTCCTGTCTATCTCCCTTCTCCTATCCTCAGAGAAATACAGTAAGCTCTTAGTGCTTTTTGTTGTTAGAAAAGAAAGACCTTTAATAAGCTCTTAGAGGGCAGTCTGATGGAGAAAATGGAGCCATGCAGAAAATGAACCCTAGTCACAGAGAGATGAATTTGGAGTTGGTCAGGAATGTTTACATACTGTGAAGCATTTGTGTTACTTTTTAACATTTCTCAGAAAATGGTAGGCATAAAACAGAAACCAGAAGAATAATGTTTTGGAAGTGCTTCCAGAAACTCCGACAAAGCCCTGTCCATTTTCCTATCTAGTTATTGAACAAGAGTCTTCAAAAAATTGGCTTGAAGAAGCAATCTGGGTTAAAGATTTGGTGGTAAGGAGAGGGAATCCGGTGATGGAGTCAGTCTGGCATAGTCAGGATTTCTGCTCTGCTTGCTGTGGAAACCAGCCAGGACCCTGGTTGTTCCCCCCCTGTATAAGCCCTAATGATGGAGGAAGGCTCAGAGGAGATGGGTAAGGGCAGCGTGCTGCTGGGCAAGCTTAGGGAAGACATTAGGGAATGACTTGCCCAGGTGTCTCAAGGAAAGCTGAATTTATCTCAACACAAAGTGGACACCCAGTGTTGTGACGGTTGTTGACATGAGCTTATCAGAGAGATAACGAGAATCACATTTGTATCATGACTCAACTGTATATTGCAATTACTACACTGTGCTAAGTGTAACTTACACTTGCATTGTGATTTCAGTATATTGCCCTACCACTCTGCTAAATCAGTATTTTGTATAACCTCAAATATCATTCAAATAAGTAAACCTGGTATTAAACACTAGGCCCTCTACATGTGGACTATCCAAAAGAACCTGATCAGACAGTCTTGGGTTCTGATGCCCTGGCAGAAAGAAATTTTCATCGCTACATTGCCTTAGCTCCTACTGGAGAGTGCATCAAAGAGGGGGTTCTTTCTATTTATAAAACAGTGTAATAGTCTTCAATAGCCTCCTTTTACAGTTCCCATAGAAAATAGTACAAGGGATAGATAACGGTGACATCCTGCAGAATAAGAATACTCTCCTGTTACCACTTCTCTGACTTGTTTTTTCTTCCTCTCAGCTGAGTTCCGTTCACTAAGTAGAAACAAATAGGAACAAGTGTCTGGTAACACAGACATGCTTGTAACTCTGAGCGCTGTGAAGTTGTACCTAGGGCAGCTTGGGAAGCTAATTGATCTCCAGAGTCCCTGGATGACAAATAAGGCTTTGCTCTGGTCCTTCCTGGAGCAGAGGCAGACCATGAATGTACACATTTAAAGCTTAGCAACAGGCCGCAGTTCTCCATGAATATATATATATATATATACACACACATATATATATACATATATACTTTGTGTATACATATACTTTTGAATAAAGTTATAGAAACTGGAGATTGGCCGTATACACCAGTTACCCAGTTCTTGTGCTAGTGATGAAGAATCACACCGTTGTGTCTTTCTGGTTCTGTTTAAAGTGTCTCAGCTTGGTAAACCCTCTGTGTTTCCCCTCTGGAGACAATCCACAGTCTTATGGAGTTCTTAGTAGAAAAGTGTTTACATCATGTTTTCTTTTCTTTTTTTTTTTTTTTTTAAAGCCTTTTGGCTGAGATCTGCATTTGTATTCCAAAATAAAAAAGCAAAAAACAAAACAAAAAACCCAAATCAAAACGAACAAAATACATAATGTGGGGTGCAAGAGCATGAGCCACTTCTGAATATTTTACCTGAAGAAAAGTTGTTTTGCAAGCTTGACTTCCAACTGCTAGGTGTGTGAACCACAGACACCCTGGGAATGGCTTTATGCTCTGCTCTGTAGAGCAGTGATTTCTGACAGAGGACAGTCTAGAGCAGAGCCGGGGAAGGCTATGTTCAAACAGCATGTGTGAACAGCAGGGACTAGATTGGCTCTGCTATGCTTAAAACAGTATTTACAGACATCGTTGATATCACAAAAGGACTTTAGTTTAGCAAGACACATCAAAAGGTTCAAATATGAATCTTACGTTTAAGCAGTGAAATAAATTGTCTTGGTTTTCTTGGCTGGGTTTTTGGAAGAGCCGTATGGTTGTACCTTGGTGGGCTTTAACGAAAGAGCCATCAGCTGAGCCCAGTCCAGCAGTTTCTGCCCTAGCAGCACTCATCTTTTCTGCTGCCTTTGACACTCTCAGTGTAATGATTTACTATATCAAACAAGCTTTTGAGTCTGTTTTTTCCCCCTTATGTCAGTTACTAGGACTCCGCGCTCACGTTTGTTCTAGTTATCTAAAGCTGCTGCCCTTCCTCTGTACTTAGTTCTGTTTCTCCCCCGGTGTCCAATTAGCACCTCACTAACTACTCTGCAGCAGCCTCTCGCCTCTGACCCAGCAGTATTTACGCAGCTCCGTTGTGCTTCCTCTTGTCACTCCTGAAAGCAATGGAAAATACTCCTTCGCTAAAAGTAAAGTTGCTCAAAGGCATAAGGAGTCGATGAATCCAAATCTAAAATGCCCAGCATTAAAAAGCACACTCAGGTTATTAATTGGCTCTGGACATAGTTGCACCATCTGAGGATGTGAACAACAGGAATATGAAAATGGCTTTTTCTTCTTTATACTGCAATGAGATAGTCCAGTCTGCAAGAAGATGCCAAACAGACCCTTCTCAATGTATGAAAATCTCAATATATGGAATATTACGCTATTACTTTTCACATGTGGCAGCAGGATAGATAAGTTTCATGCCATGAGTTTCAGTGCCAGGATTCCTATATTTCTCTTGAACCACAGTTTCTGTGAGTTTGCTTGCTGCTTTTTACGAGGTAACTCTTGTAAAACATTTTTTCTTTGGGATGGAAATGTCCATTAGATTAAGGCGTACCAGGACATTACTGAGAAACAAAATTAGAGGATAAATATGGTGAACCTTTTGTTTATAGTTCACGGCAGGCATCAATCAAGTGTTTTTAGTTCTATAGTATATTGAATTACGTAAAGCCTGGGTTTGTGATCTCATCCAGCTTTTCTATGCCAAATTAGGTCAGGAGACTCCCCTCCTGCCACCCCCACACATATACAGGCCCAGTGAAAAGTTAAGGCTGGCAGTAAAGGCTCTTGCTCACTAAAATCTGCTTGCTTTTATCTGAATTAGTGTGACTGGAGACAGCAGTGCCTTGGGACTGTTACGGATAAGGAGGCAAACTTTTACTTAGTTCTTCCTTCTTACAAAGGTACTTGAGAGAAAGGCTGTAAAATTTGCTGTTTGAATGACTTATATGGAAAAAAAAGTCTTTTTGGAAGATCAAGTACTTTGACTAGAGTCCAAATTAAATCATAGTTTAATAATTAGATTCAGTATGGGTACCTTAATAAAGCCCAGACGCCTTAGGAACATGTCTCCTTGCATGTCAGTGGGATTTTGCTCCTCAGTCTATCGAGCTTTTTGATATTTTTGTAAGTAGTTTTGCACATACACCGAAACACCTATACATTTTTCATTTAACATACAGACAGATATGAGTTATTCCGTAGTCCAATACTGTAATGTTTCAATAGCAAAACGAGCCAGTTCCCTTCTCAAAAGCACAATAATAGGCACACAGATTTAAAGGACAGATGGATGTGCACATCACTGCTGAAGAGAATGCATAACCTCATGTCTTCTTCTGGCCCACCATTCTTGCCTTGAATTGTTGCCTTGCTAAAGAAAGCATGATGATACACATTAACTAGAGCAAACGGAGGGAAGAAAAGACCTCCTGTGGTTGGCATTTTAGAGCCATGCCTCTAAATCAAGAATAAGACCATGCAAAAAGATATTCTCAAGTGGGCTGGTGATTCGGACCATAAGCCACCCTCGTTACTAGTCCATAGCACCTGTTTTTTCACCAGTTCTGCCTGGCCTTGCGTTGAATGGGAACACTGAAGAATTATGTGAAACTGGATGTGAATGAGATCAGAATCAGTCCTCTAAACTACAGCCTCCTTATCCTTGTTATTTCTGTTTGAATTGACTTTCATCTTGACTTTAAAATGGAGGTTGTAAAATAGATCATAAGCACAGAGAAAAAAAATACAAAGTAATCAAGCAGTCACATCACATTCTCTCCACACCTTTTTTTTTTTTTTTTTTTTAATGTTTGACTTTTGGTGTGAATTCAAATTCACAGGTCTTTGTCAGCCACTAATTTTCATAAATTCAAATGTTGCTGAAAACTCAAATATAGTATTAAAATCACTTACTATTCATAACTTAAGAAAGCACAGTTTCTTATGTATAGACCAAATTCAAAGAGCTTTGCTCACAAAAGGAACCTGGAAGACTAGCTGTCACATACAAATCCTGTAAAAATATGGGTGGAATTTGATGCTATTCTAATATCCAAGAGGGTAAATTATTAATGTTCAGTGTTAGAGAAAAATGTGTCTTCTAGGTTAAATACACAGGCTCTCTCAAATGACATTCAAATACCCTCGCTCTGAAAGTATGAGGGGAAAAAAGTCAATATCTTTAGAATGTGAAATGTAGAATGCTAACAGCACTGTAGTATTAAAATATGGGCTTTAGGTTCTTAAATACCCTCTATTGCAAGCAATACGTTTGTACTGCAGTCAGGTAAGTTAATAAAAATCAAAACATCAGTATAGGAGTTTCTTTGAATGCATACACTCACACATGTGAGTAAACTCACAAACTCATACACACATACATATATATAAAACAAATATGTATATCTGTATACATACAGTTGCACATACTCATCCCTGGTCTTCTGCATCCAGTGATGTTTTTAATGGATCATTAATATTATGCACACATCCACACGCACACATGAAGGCACAAAGTGGGTTTACTGTATGGATGAATCAGCCGATCTCTGACCCTCAAGGAAGATGCGATTTCCAGGAGCTTTACCATCAATCCCAGCTAGTGACCGCTGTTGCTCTGAGCTCTGTCCTGAACTAACCTGCCCTGGCATCATTGCATCCTTGGAGAAAATTACCTTCTATGACCTAGGGAAAGGTCTGGGGGCTTTCCCCTATGCTTTAATAGATTTGACAAGTGTTGTTAAATATATGTAAGGAGGATAAATTCATAGCTGGAGGGGGTTAAGGTTTTCCTTTTTTTCTTTGTTGAACCTGACTGGTCCCACTGATAGGTACTTGGTGAATATTACGTTCGGGATTTTTGAGAGAACTGAGGGGAAGAAAGTGTCTATTTTGAACGGAAGGGACAAAGGGCTACAATAATGACAAGAAGACACTAAACGCTCTGGCATGATTAAAGTACAGACCACCCCAGGAGTGGAATAGTTTAAACTGGAGTGAAATTAGTTACTTGCCACATTGTTTTGAATAAGATTTATTTATTTATTTATTTATTTATACTAAGGGAGTATCAGTAGAGCCCAGAGATCAAAACTCCTAGAGTAACCAGTTAGAGCATAACCATAAAAAAGGGGCAAATTAGAATATCCTTTCCTACTTTTTTTCAGAAATTTCTTCTCCTAGTGCCATTTTGTAGAGAGTCAGTACCCTGCGAATACAGAGTCATGCAAAGCTGTCCACTCTGTTGACTTCTCTGCATTTTCGTATGGTCTCAGAGCTCTATGCACGTAAAGGACATGGAAGTTTTGTGTAGATTTAATGAATTCTGTGGGAATAAAAGTGATCATTGGTGCCTTTCACCCACACTTCTTTTATTAGTTTCTGAATCTTAGGAAACAATAGACTCTGGATTTTTATGAAGCCAAAAAAAGAGAAGAGTCCTACTTCCATTTTCCTACATCTCCAAGGTTTTGTCTTGTTCTTTCTTCAGTCTTCGAAGTCTACCTTAGACCTGAATCTTCCCAGTGAAACAAAATAACCAAATGTTAAATAAACATTTTCTGATAAACATTTTCTGTCTTTCTAATTCTTTTCTTGGGTTCCTGCTGTAGACTTGTCAACATCTAGGTTGGCATTAAACATTACTAATCACCTTTAATTCAGTCTTTTTCATTGCTATTATTGTTTTAGGCTCAAGTATCTTTGAAAACTCTCATTAGAGGACTGAAAAATGAGGAATGGAGATAGCAAGTTATCTTTCTTCCTATGTAAATTCTAGACCTTTTTGATCTCTTTAGGCTGCTGATTTAAGACAGAATGGTGCTTATATTTTAAAAAATTTTGAAATGTCCAAAACAATTATAAAAGTTAAGATTTTCAATGCCATTTTTTTTTTTGTGTTTAGTTGCCCTAGTTGATTCACATGGAAAGAGTTTGATTCTAAGAGCAAATGTTGTTTCTGGAAATCAACTTTTAATGTTTTGTCAGCCTTTTGTTTTTCAGGCACCTGAAAGAGCTAGCTATTAAAAAGAAAACCTTGACCAAACTATTCAGCTTTCTGTGTTTGTTTTTTTCCTTTTTTAAAAAAAAATTAGAAGAAATGGATTTTCTTTTATTCATCTCAGCTAATTTATTCACAAGAAAAAATGAGATATCCTCTGAAAGAAGACTGTAGTCAGCAGCATGTAGTTGCTCTTGTCCCCTGTTTGCTGAATATTCTATAGAAAGAGCTTCCTGTATCACAATGTAATATATGCGTAGTACGATTTGATCTTGAGTAGGATGGCATTTGTTGCTTTTCAGAAGAAATGTCTAGTTCCCAGGAAAAGGGAAGTTTTTAAAGGGGGTTCATTTTTTAGTAAGATGATATTGATTGTATGAATGTTTAAATTTCTTTTTTTCTTCAAATCACTATTAGATTATTTACTACTTAGTAGGACTTCTAAGTGTTGTCAAAAAAGGATTACTCCTTTGACTGTGTGCCTTGCTAAAAACATTCATACAAATTTAAGTCAGCTCTGCATTCAGATGGGACTAACAGTGTTAATTGGGAACTAATTTATCTGGAGTTACTTGCCAGCTCAGAGGGAGGACACATCTTCCGCCCTTCAGACAACTTCAGGTCAGGGCACAAGAGAGAGAGAGATCCACATCTGATCACACCTCTTTGTGTAGGAATACCTCTACCAACGTTGCACCTGCCAAGAGTTGTGAGAGCTTCTTTTCCCAGCCATAATATTCTCATTCCTTCTGATCCATTCCTCACTGCATCGTTCCCAGTTGTCCAAAATGCTACTGCACAAATCTTTCCTCATCTCTGAAATTGTCCATTTGACTCTTTCCAACATGTATTTGTAACTCCAGTAGTCAGTAAGGGCCAGTCTTAAGAGTGAGACAATCCATTTAATGGCAGCACTTCAGAGATGTCCATAAAAGCTCATGTGCAGTGACTTTGCTCACAGAAATAATCCTATGGTTTTTAATGGGGCTGCTTGTGTATTGCCTGTTTGATTAAATGTCTGCAGGTTTGGAGCTTTCTTACGTGCTTCCTTCTTTGGACTGGGAAAACCAATAAAGCTGCCCGGGTCTGTCAATACTCAGGTCTGATACGGAATAAGAGCTGAAGTATTTGCTTGCAGTGAAGTCTGATACATAGTCATATTAAATTAGCTATATTTTACATCTCTGGAAAAAACATCACAGGACTCCTCCCTTTGGCTTTCCAACAGTGTTTTTTCAGGGACCAAAATGAAAATTTTCTTCTTCCAAAATGAAAATTCTCATTAATTTCAATAGAAACCTGAACTAAGCTAATCCTGAGCAGTTTTATTGAGCTGATATACTAACACGTAAGAATAATACACTTATAATAAGGAGATATAGGGCTGATCTTGTAGTTTTTCAATATTACTACATTTTACCTTTTCTGCTATACTGTATCTGTCTTGCATTATTTGTTCATTAAGACTACAAACACAACGGACTGGAAGCTGTCTAGTTCAGTAGTCAGTAAATAACAACAGCCAAAAAGAAACTCTTCCCTTAACTCAGAAAATATTCCCTGAAGATAGGCTGCTATTCCAGAAAAGCCTCTGAAAATTGTTCACGTCTACTGTTTATCTTTATGGCCTGCAGCCATAGCACCTTGAGCTGTGATCTTATCACGCTTCACAAATAAAGCAGGATATGGTCATTCCTGGGATGGACAATATCCAAAACTACACAGGGGCTGCCATGTCTTGCTGCTAGTAATTCATTTTCTCTTTTTCTTACCTTTCAACCCATTCTGAAGCCAATGTTCCACAATGAGATCTAGAGGAAGATCTTTCAATATATAGAGCAGATGGCGAACAGGTGAAGCCATTTTAATCCTGCAGATCCTAAATTGTTTAAAAAGTTGTGCAAACTAACATGACAGCCCACTTTTCTAGAAGATTGGAGTACTTTCCAGCAGAAGGCTCACCTGTCAAGTCTTCACTGTCAAATTCACGCAAAAAGACTGCATATAAATATGCTGCCTTATTATGATTTTGCTATTAAAAATGAATTGACCTGAAGACATGAAGACAGAAGTCAGTAAAATGGTCAGTTATGACTGCGGTTCATATAGTTGTTTGAAAGCTTGTTGACAGTGGCAGCTTGGGCTGCTTGATGAGCTGGTGATTCATGTCTGCAGAAGCAGTCTGGTTTTATTTATAAGACAGTAGAATAGGATGAAGGAGGTCTGCCTTCAAAGTCAGTGTGTGACCTTGGGTACATCATTTACAATCTCTGAAGCTCATTTTCTCCCCTGAAAAGTAAAGATTTTGATATTTCCTGTATTTGGCATATCTGTTCTGACAGTAAATTCTATTTTTTTAGAGTTTGTCAGTACAACATCTAGCTCCGTGGGGGCATCTTTACAGTTGGGATCTGCTGATACTTCTATAACCTCTAGAATAATAATAATTCTCATTAAGTACAGCTGTTAAAAATGTGCTTTATCATGTCTGAATAAATCCTCTTTCAGATTATTAATTAAAATCAAATCCAATTGCTGTCACCTATGGACCATGACATTTGCAATGGGAACGTTAAGGGCAGAGAAATGTAAAACATCTATCTAGAAAGTTTGCTGCTCTGAAGGGGTGAAGCTGCCTTTGTCCCCTCCTCTCCTTTCCCCTCATGCACCGTTTCAGATCTGTGGCTTATTCCTGATGGACTTATTGATAAATTCTCCAGCAGTGCTCTAACCCAGTGAGGTCAGGAGGGTGCAATTACGAGCAGGAGAGGCTTGGGTGTGCTTCAGAAGTACTCCTCCCCGCGCAGCGCTTTCAGTATGCATATCACATCTCCCTGCTCGTAGCAGGCTGATGAGTGTGTGCAGTTAGTGCAGGCACACACACATACTTCTGCGCTTTCCCTGAAAGTGGAGCATTAGCAACTGCAGCTAAAAAGCACTCTTGCTTCTTCGGCTCTGATCCTAGCAGCAACTGTCTAATTCCGTCTGGAGGAACTAGGAGACAGCACTGGAGGCAAGTTTAAAAAGGACCTAGTGACACCCTGCTGTCACATCTGGTGTCATGAATCTACTTATTAGTAGTCCATTTACAATTACTTCCCCAGTCCCATCAGTAGTGTTCGTGCTTGAAAACTGCCTGGCTTGGGAGGAAGGAGCACGCTGCTGAAGGTATGTTGCAGTCTTCTTTACCTTGCATCTTTTGCTGAATGTTTCTCTCTGCGCATTTCACTTGCAGACATTCCCTGTCTATGCAGTTTTCCACTGTGCTTTGCCGGAGTGTGTCTTTAACAAATCATAGCAATAGAAAGAAATGGCCAGGGATCTTTTTCTCCCTTGGTAAACCACACAGATTGTTTTGTTAAGGGACAAAATTATACGAGTGGATTAAACTTTCAGGGAAGATGACGACTCTGACTGCATTCAATGCCACAAGCAAAAGGAATGCTGTTATTTTTATCAATGCAAAATTTCCAGTCATCGGCTGTTTAACTGTGGGCATGGAGCATAGCTTTCCAATTGATGTGCTTATTAAACATGGTCTGTGCATGCAGTGCTAGCTGAAATTTGCATACATGTGTTGAAAATTCAAAAAAAAGACTCTTTCATTAACTTTCAAAATGCTCTGGACTGCAACACATTTCTTTAGAAAACAGGAGTGAGCCAGGCTTTTCTTTTCACTTAAATTCTTTTATTGGTATGAATTCATCTGGTAAAAACTCTTTGCCAAATCTGAGAAGTTTGCTGTTATTGCGTTTCCATAAATGTAGCAGCTGTGAAAAGAATGAATATTCATACTGTTTGGATTTTTACTCCAAAGATTTTTATGGTAATTCTGACTTTTTAAGGGGACAGAATCTTAGAAAAAAGCATTTTTGAGGCTGAGCTATTGTAATAAGCATTGTATAAGTGTTTCCTCATATAAACATAGTATCGATAAGCATGTACTGCAGTAAATAGCTGACTGTACCTTTTATTTACTTCCAACCAACTTAATCTGTTGATTATACTTGTGGATTCTTTTGCTAACAGCTCATCAGCTATGAAAATAAATACAGTTTAGATACTATTCTATCATGGGATGTTATTTTTCTAGTGCTGTATAGCTTCTTCTATAGTGTATCAAAGATATTGCTAGTGTTATCATGATCTATAAAGCCAATTATTTCAAAGTTAACTTGGTACATTCTACATTTGAGCTAAGTGAAAACTTATTCTGGAATGTTGCTTAGGAAAGAGAAACTCACTGCAAATTCAGTGTACTTTAAGGATGTAAAGTGACTTCATTAATCACCTCTAAGAGAATTCCTCTGTTTTGTAGTTCATAGAAATTATACAAGCAACAGAGCTGGTTCTCCCCTGCAGGTAGAAGTAGAATTGCCTTGAAAATACAGAGGATGCCTGTGTGTGTGTGCCTGCATGTCTAGAGGTATATCAGTAAAAAAGTAAATAAATAATCCTAGTTCCCTTTAGACTTCAATGACTTCCGTATTATTAAAAAATATACATCCTATGAATGGGTCATACTCCAGCTGACAAAACGGAGTAAAACATGCAGGCAGGGATCACACTGTGTAAAAACACCTCAGAAACCCTCTTGATTTGTGATTATTCCCCTTAAAAATCTCACTGGTGCCCGTGAGGTAGCAGGAGCTGCGGAGTACCTGCATCTCTGAAGCGGGGCATGTGGAGCCATCAAAGTGAAGTTAGGTTTCCCTGTATCCAGGGGCACCTCTTGAGGAACGTGTCCTCCCTTGTGCTGGGCAGTTGCTGCTTCCCAGGGGCAAGATCAGCCCAGCAAACGTGCTGTGCTTAGTACACTGTGGCTTGAGATATGCAAGGAGTGCAGGAATAAAGTAAATTTAAATATGTCTGGGGAAAAAAAATGGTGGGTTGGATTCTGTTTGTAGGCAGGGTCCTCTCCTGAAATCAGTAGGAAGTTTTTGCCTCATTTTCACTGGGCAGAAGTTGTTTAGAAAGGTGCAAAATGGTATAAAACTTCACTTCCCAGCGGTGCTGACTGGATTTCCATGACCTGAAGACCTGACTCTATTCCTTTAAAGCTTGACTTTATTCCAGCAAAAGTAACCAAAATGGAGAATTTGTCTTTTTCCACTCATTGGAAATAAAAATCTGCCAGTGTGTGGTGACAACTGTAGGTACCTGAGAGCAACCACCTTTGAACTCTCCCCTCACCAAAGCTCGGGAGAAAAATAAATGAAAAAGGAAAGAAACCTCCCAAACCTCTCCCTTTAATTCTCTTTAAGATATATAAAGTCTCCTCTCCTGCATTAATGTGCTCTGCACCACGGCAGCCCCATGCTGCCTGGTTCCCGACCTTCACCACGGCTTCTGAGGAGGCGACAGGTAATTCGGTTCAATCTCGTGACCATCTCACCCGCGTGCCTCTCCGGAGCAGGTTTGCCGATCACATCAGATGCGAGCGCTGACGCGTTTCCTTTCCAGCATGCCCCGGCGTTCGGAGGACCAGGCGTGTTTTGAGTCCCTTGCTCAGCCATGGTGCTACATTTCCCAAGCCAACCAGCCCTCTAGTGTTTTGAGGTATTTTGTGCAAAGAGTTCCCTTCAGCTGCTAAGTCTCTGACTCTGGAGGTAAAGTGAAGGGTTTTGAAATGGCTCACCAAAGACTGAGGAAATCGTTTTATGCCAGAGTGACTATTAAAGGCGACACATCCCCACTTCCACCTGGTAGAAGCGAGAGTAGCCGATGAGTATTGTACTCGGGTACCTTTGGAGCATGCCAACACTTGCACGATCGCTGCTACGTGGCTCTGAATCTATCTGAGGCTAGTGACATAGATATCTTGTAAGATAGCTGCCTATTTACGCTCAGGGATTTCCGAAAGTGTCATATTTCAAAAGCATGCTGCAACGCTGGAGTGTTAAGCACTTTCTTAAATACTCTAACGAATGACCGCTGAAAAGGAAGATAAGGGAAAGAAAGTGTCACAAAGCTTCAATACTGTAGCAAACTAGGATCCAGATGGCGTGTCTTCTCATAGCAATACCCTGAGTTAACTTTAAGACTCCCTCGTCTACTACTCTCCTGTTTAATTTGCATTTCTTTAATGCTATTTTGGTATGATGCTTTTTTGCTAGGTAATGCCACAAAAACATGTGTTTTAGGCATGCAGTTTGCTTTCAGAAGAACTTTTCTCCATCTCTGTTAACTCATTATGTACTAATTAACTAATGTCATGATCAGTAGCATCAATGTGAACACTAAGGTAGATATGGAATATTTCAGGTGCATTTCCAGTGCCATGCACAATATGAAATAGAAGATGATTTACACTCAAAGGAACAGAATTAATCTGTCTGAGAAAGAACAGGTTTTCTCTGTGCTGTCCTATAACTCTAACCCCAAATCATTTTTGGTAACACGGTCGTAGTAAAGGCTGAAATTTCTGTGGGGAAGTTTCAGACCACAGTTTTGTGTTGTCCACCTTTGCTGAGGATGGAGGGCTGGTGACTGTATTTCTGTCTGTCACTTGCAGACCCTATTTTCTCTTCTAAGGTGCCATTTGCACTTAACATTTGTTCTTCCACCTTTGTGCAGCGACAGCAACGATCATCACTACTGCTTCACCTTCCTGAAAAAGTTGGTCGGTGAGACACCCAGTGGTGACACTGAGTATTGCTTGAGACTATCGGTGGGACATGCTGGGCACCTTTCTGCAAATGGGCACCAGGACAAATAAGGGTGTCCAGCCCCTGAGTTTAATCCTTTATCATGATCCTTCACCTCCTCTCTGCCCTAGATGCCAAAAAGACTCTCATCAGTATGAAATGAGACCCTCACAACCTGTTTTCATCCTTGCTATGCCTCTGAGAGATGAAAACATGGAGACTTGTAGTCATAAAACATAGTCTAAGGAAACACTCCATCAGCTGCTAGCAGTGTTAGGCTTTTCTCCTGTCCATAGACTAGCCACAGCATTACCAATAGCAAGTAAAGGTTGTCTTATTTCTCAGCAGAAATCTTGTTAGAAAACCAGCCTCAGGAAACATAATGTTTACGTCTCCTTTCTTTATTAACAGATTTAAGTTCTGTTGCTATCTGGCACTGATTGCATAAAATTATAACAATATATAGTGTTTAAGTAAAGTGCAATACCTTTAGGTCTCTATATAGATGCTGCTTTGAAGACATGCTCTGCCAGGCTCCATAGAGAGCCTATCTGGAGCTTAGTTATCCAGATTAAATTTAATGCTGTTAACTCCTCAGTGAATCCTAAAACCCCAGTCCTGGTCAGACCACACTTCACTATGTCACTATGATGTAATTTTGCCCATCTTTTTCAAAATGACAAATAATCAAAACACTTATCCTGATGGTGGAAGACCTGAGTTTTAATTCTGCTTCAGCCTGTGGGTTTAGATTCACATCTCCCATGAGTGTAGTGTACTACCAAGCTAAGGAGTACTTTAGAGAAGATGGGGGCTCAATCCTCCTTTTTAATTTTTCTATATCCTTGTGATAGGAGTTATAGAATCACAAGGAGAGCAGGGAAGAGGAAACTTGACTCTAATCTCTTCAAGAGTTACCTGAAAGTTTTGAAAGATTTTCTAGAGTTCCAGTTCCCATGATTACTTCTAATTTTCATCCTGTGCTGCTCTGAGATATTCCAAAGAATAAGAATGGGAACCAGAGACCAGACCAAGTGGGACTCAGGCACCCCTATGTCTGATTTTTTTCTGGTCCCTCTGCATTCAGAGATAGCTCATGGCCCAAAGGAAGCTGTAGAGATACCTTCCAGAATTTCTCAGATCTGATAAATACAAAACCAGATTCAAGTGCCTAATACCAATTATCCAGTAATATATGAGATTCTGTAGGGAATCCGACCTGGCTTCCAGCTGCTATTTCAGACAGCAGAAGTCTCTTGAAAGTCCTATGCAGTATCTGCCAACATTAAGAAAATGTCCTAGATAAACTTTGGGTGTCCTAATGGAGCTAGAAATGTCTGTTTAGACAGCTAAATAATGTTCAGAGTGTTCTCACATAGTGAAGTAAATATGATTCTAGACCACATCCAACCAGAAACCAAATGCAGGATTCAGCTCCAGATTAATCCTAAAAGTAGATGCCTGCTCTCTGGTCAGCTGAATAGCTTTCTGGGCTTCACTGGCTGTATTGACTACATTGCTATTGACTAGAAACTGGAAACTGAGATGTCTAGTGAAAGGTAGACACCTAGGGGAGACCTGAGTCCTCCTGGAGTGAGAGCTTGAGACCAAAGAGGTCATCCTGCAGCTTCTCAAATAACAGCAAACTTCTACATTAAGTGACTGAAATGAATCTTAACAGTCTATCACATAAAAATGGAGAGAGATGCTGCTGCCATCAGCTTCTTCTAGCAAAAATCCTGTCCTTCGTTAGGTCTTTGAGATCTTTAGAAATGGCTGTCTCTCTCCACTGACTTAAAACTAAACTTAATGCTTACTTTAGATTAGATAGGTGCTTAATATTTATGTACATCTGTATCTAGAATAAGTGCTGGTGTCAGAAACATCACAGACTACCTTGAAAAGTTGTGTAAGCTCACCAGTTATTAAATATTTGTCATAACCCACCCAGTATAAATATATTGTTTAAAAATAACAATAAGGAACCCCATAGGTCGTAGTGATTTCTGTGAATGCAGAAAACTGCTGGAAGAAATTCTGTTTCGCTTTCACAGGTAGTTTGACATTGGGATAGTGAGCATTTTTCTTTTTGTCTCCTGGGCTCTGAACTATCAGTTGGGACAAACCAATAATTAACTGCAGTGAATGTTGCAGAGGATGAGTAATTCATTGCAGGGAAATACTGTTTTCTTGCTGGAAAGTTACTAAGCAGAGTTATAGCTGGGTGAATAATATATGAGGTGATTTCCTTTCAGGAAGGCTATTGGCAAACATCCCCACTAGCTGGAAATTTGGACTTGGCAAGTGTGTGTTATTTACATTGTTTTGGCAATAGAGAAAGCAGTTAGGGAACAATTATGTGATTCTCTCATATTCTAAGTCTCTGGAGAATTGTCAGTTGAATAAAAAGAATTAAATAAATGATAAGAGAATTTAACGTTAATCTAAGTTCAGATGCATGGGTAAGGTAAAAGACTGAATATACATTTCAATTTTGATTTACAGGATGGATGTTACTATGGTTTCTTTAAATCCAGGTGATAAAAAAATGAGCATTTCCAAACGTTTCCGAATGAGCTTACAATACTCACTATTTTTTTGCAAATCTGGAGGTCTGTAAAAGGTAATGGAAGGTGGTGTTGGACATATCAAAGAATAAAGAAAGCTCTCTAACATATTTTCTTTTATTGTGCTAGATTTTTTAAACAAAATCTCTTATCTCAGAAAACTATCAAGTTCTCACACATTGAGAAGCATAAATCACAGCAGAATAGGCAGCCTCCTGCTTCATTCACTGAGCTCCATATGCTTATCTACCTCGTGCTCCTGCGTTTCAGGCTCCGAAAAAGCCTCAGTCAACATTTCTCCTGAATTACGATACATCATGTTAATCATCCTCTACAGTGTCCCCAAAACGTACGTAAATTAGAGTTTTGATGAACCTGAATATTCTTACAGAATTTCTGCATAAATCACACATGCATGCAGGCACACACACATACAAAATGTGTTCAGAGAGGAGGATATTTTTGGACTTCATTTGTTTTTGAAGTAGAGTGAGGCCAGCAGGCTGATGCTGCTTGTGAACAAGGACATATATGTGGCAGTATGCCAAGTCCCAGAGCAAGAAGTGACTGGAGTTTAAGCCTCTTCTTGGCAAGAAAAGCTGTAGCAAGGAAAAAGAAACATAACAGTTTCTTTTCTCTTTGTCCTCCCTTTCTCCCATTCACATCACTGGTAGAGCGTAGATTGTTCTGTGAGATGTTCTGGACCAGTAGTAATGTGAGTATTTGTATGATTATCAAAAGACAACACTGTTCTGTTCTGGTAGATTAATGTTTTTGCTTTATCTGTTCTTCTAGTATGTACAATACTACCAATCTATTGACTTTCAAGTTGCCCAGCTATTTCCACTGAGTACCTAGAAATCTGCCATCTGCTGAGATTGGTTAGGAAGAGTCACCTAGTACTGGCTCACTGTGAATCCTGCTGCTGTTGTGACCTTATCTTCTCACTTATTTTGTTATATTTGTGGGGGGTTTTTTGCTCTTTAAGGTGATATTCGACTCTGATAAGGCATGTCTAGCTTATCGGTCCCACTTGCCTGAATGTGTGAGACTGAGAGCAATGCATGGGGCACATAGCCAGTGTTTTCTGTCTCCTTCAGGAAAGCACAGAAAGCAGCTAGTACAAAAACTAGTGAGGTATCTTAGAGTATAGCTGGATAGGCAAGGACCATCAATTACTATATATTCGTTCAACTGGTGCCCCGGTTGACATGCTATGAGATGCTTCCATGGACCACCATCCACCTGTTATATAGGTCATGTAGCCTGGAACACTGCCTCTATGACTTTTTTGGGAATTTTTTCCATACTTAAAGGTCTTTTTGACAGACCTAACCATGAGATTACTTACTCTTGGAAGGACTTAAGACCTCACATGAAAGGATCAGCACATCTGTTTACTCAGCTATTCCAGTGATGTAGCAGCCTAAAGACTTTCTTGCTCTAGCCTCTTCACAGATCATTACCACTCCCTTTTCTGGAAACTACTTGGACTTCATGAAGTTGATGTGGGTTTTAAGAAGCTGAAGCTGGGAATTAAGAAGTTACTCTGATGTTATACTGTGTTGTGCCTACCATATCTGCAATTTGAATCAACTGTTTATAATAAATGGTATGCACAAGGTAAAATGATATTATGCATCTATTTATATAGAGGAATTACAAAAGAGTTGTGTATGTATACATTACATATATAAAATATGTATATTACGCATAAATATATGCACACACACACACACATACAGAAGCATACATACAGCCTTATATTCAAGGTACACAAGGTATTTGTAACTTACCATGAAAAGTCAGAAAAAAGGGATTGGTTTGTCATCTAGGGCAAATGCCACAAAACGTTTTGATTTCAGGTAAAAACACTACAGGAGTACAGAGACAGACAGGTTGGCTCTTCCCTTTTAAGAGAAGTATCAAAGCTTTTAAGTGTATGCAGTTTTATGGCTAAATATAAACAGAAGAATCCTTCAATAATCATAAATACAGCTGTAGCGCCAAATTCTCCTTCTAATGATGCAGTAGGAATGCATATAGATACACATCTATATTCCATATCACAGTTTGAAGTCCTTAATTTTCAGCACCCAAGTCTCAGTTTCCTGCCAATTTTATAAATTTTTTCTGTTGTCAATTGCTTTCTAAAATAATCTTGAATGAGATGGAATTAAGCTTTAATAAAAAAAAAAAATAGAAACAGGTGCTGCATCTATATGTGCTGCCATATCACCTTTGTGTCTTGTATTTCATTGCCTTTTGGAACAAACTATGGATCCTGTTGTTTGTCTTCAATTTTGCACTGTCTGCTGATGGAAGCAGGAGTGGAAATTTGCTTAATATAAGAACAGTAAGAGCTGAAGATGCTTAAAAATAGAGAAGATCTGCAAACAAAGTAGAATAGAATAATGTTAATGATGAGAGTTTTGATAGCAGCCATGCCATCACTGGCTTAATGTGTGTTGATTTTGAGTGTTTTTAACGGCAATAATTAGCTAATCAATATTGTTTCAGAAAGGAAAAATATCTTGCTTAACAACAGAATGACATTGATTAACTAAGCTAGTCCCGTTTTAAAGAACATTAGGTAATCAAGACTGTTTCCGTAATGATATCAGGTAAATCTAGTATTGGAAGAAGCTGGGACTGCATTTGAGCTGTTGCTGAGGAAATAACAGCTGCACAGTCACTGTAGTGCAAATCTCTGACAGAGGTGGTTGGCCCCCATCTACTCCTTTCAGTGGACTTGGATCTTATCCCAGACATAAACCACACGTTTTCTGAAGATCCAGATTCCACTTCAGTATTGCCATTGCCCTTATTTCACACACTTGTCAGTTTAGACTGACACGTTCATATTTGGGTATCTAAAATAATTAATGAACATATAGACCTTCTGCTTTGATACTGACTTAGGGGTCTGAGGGCACCTCACAAAAAGATGCCAAACTCAGTGGCTCCCTTTTACATCAGAGTAAACTGAATGGCAGAGTCAGGGATTTTGGCAAGGAAATCCAGGGTGTTGTGGCACTAGGAGGAAAAGGATCCACAAGTACCTGCTGTTAATTTGCTGCTGTGTCTACTCATGCACCCTGACCTTTTTTAATTAAGTACCCAAATCGATCCATAGGTACCTAAAGTATCATAGATAAGAGCAGCTGCAGTTACAGTTGCAGCTTTTCAAACACTGGAAAGAAAGTATATGTAGGTAAGATTGATTATTCTGATCAGGATTCTCAGCAAGTCCAACATTTCTTGGCTGTAGGATACTTAGCCCTTATCTGTGTGTTATTCCAGGAGATGACACTGCTACACAGATCTAGGGGTGGCACAAGGAGGGAAGATTCATTTGAACTATATATATTTTTGCATATGGGTGGAAGAGAGTGAGTTCTCAGTATTTGTATAAAATACGTGGGGATTGATTTTGGGCACTCATGAATAAAAATGACATTTACGAATAGTGAAAACACGTAAGAAAAAATATGTGCTTCCTGAGCATTCTCCAAGCTGCTTGAAACCAAATGGGGATGCCATTAAACTCATTTCAAGACTCAGAGTAGTCAACATTCCCTCTTCCAAGAGATAACTGATCACAGACTCCATGTTTCATGATGTATTATCAAGTATTGAAGCATTCACTCTTGGAGGCAAGTCATTACATACGAATCACAGGTTTCATTGGAGAAAAATACTTGCAATCTTCAGAGAATTGAAAGAGAGTTGGAAAATATGATCCTTGTATATGAAGAAAACTCAAAACTGAAAATTAAATATTGGTTTTATAATCCTCTTCCTCAGAAGAGGCAACCAAACAAATAAAAAATGGCTCAGAGATTTTAGAATGGGTCTTGTGATATTTGGGGCAAAATAATGTATACATTTTTTAATGTTCAAGTTCAACTGCACTGTAATTAGAGCAGAATTGTCATGCAGCTGGGAATTGCTATTATATTTGAGGGTACCAGGAAAGTTGCTGCCCAAAAGCCGAATTTGAAAAACAGTTTATACACAGACAGAGAGACTTTATTGCCACACTAGAAAAAATTAGTTAAGAGGTGCCATGCAGCTTCTGTCCCCAGTAGGATTTTGGATTTGATTTTAGCTGCACGAGGCCATGAAATTAGAGATAAAATTATTCCATTCTAATTTAGGAGAAGAAAGAAAGCGGAAAGCTCTATTTGCATGTGCAGAAAGATGGAGGAAGAGCTCAAGGATTTCTGTCTTAATTTTCCATCTCTGACACAGATTAAATGCATTGTGATTTTGTTTTATATTATATATCATACATGCTGGGGGAAAAAAAAGTAAGAACCTATCTTTCTAGATGGATATATCCTCAGCAAACTGGTGTTTTATGAGGGCTGTCTGTGTGCACAGTTTCAGATTCATGATGGTAGTTAGAAATTACTAGAGGTGCACCAGATGATTACGGGATATTGTTAGTTTGGGTGGATGAATCTGACTGGTAGAGTCAAGATACTTTGGCATACACCTGTTCTTACCATTTTTCTTCATAATATTCCATCCAAAAGCATTTTCTAGATTCAGTACTTCAGAGGATTCGATTCTATGTTGCCTATCAAAGTCCTTCTTTTGACAGATGTTAGGCATAAAATCTTCTTTCTCTTGTAGATCAGGAAATTGGAATTAACTGGGAAAGACTTTCTGATCTGCAGTTCTGCACTGCCAGATCCATTTTCCTGAAGACTCAGAGGAAAATAATGGCCAAAATAGGCTTTACCCTTTACACGACTTGAATGCTCTGGAAATTTAGTGTATCTTTAGCAATGACCTGAAAACAGGCATTATTATCCAGTTAGAAATGACTGACACTCGCTTTCTAACATGGTTTGTCTGGTAGACTTGATAGTGGTAAATATTTTGGTAAGTATGAAGTTGTACAAACTTACAAACAGAAGGGTTTTTTAATTATTTTTAACTTTTTTTTTTTTTTTTTTTTTTTTTTTTTTTTTTTTTTTTTTTGCATGGATGAGTATGCCAAACTGTTGTATGCTGCTGTATATTATGGCACCCTGCAAAATGCTCAGAATCAGGGAGTTGTGGGAGTGACAGTTTTCCTCAGAATTACATTCTTTTGATCATACAGATGAGTCCTGCAACAGTCATGATAGAAAAAGATGGGTAGAGGCATCACGGTTCAGGGCAAGTAAATGTGGCCAGAGAGCATTCTGTATCCAGGTGAGACAGACTGTTTAGACACAGAAAAGCATAAAAAAGGGATAAAATGCTAGTCTGTGTTAAAAAACTGCTTTGGGAAAGAACGTTAAGGGTCAGTTTCAGGAGTCTCTGCTAGCCAAGACACATACAAATTGGCTAGAAATGACAAACTCTGTAACATTGCTAGATAACTGAATACCACTAGGAGTTATACTGTTAGGAGACCTTCATTTTCCACCGATAACGTGCTATTGATAGTGCTAGTCCTCCTCTTTCTAGATGCAATGCCAACAATGCTTTTCTATATATATATATATATATATATATATATACGTATATATATATATATATAATACCCTCTGAATAAAGACTGCATTTGCAGTTGGTTTGAGTGGCATCCTCTACATTTGCATTGCTAAAAAAAATTGCACTTTTTTTCTGAATTTGTCTGGTTTCCCGGTGACCTTTTTAGTATGCTTGTCTTCTAAACTGAAGCTCTATCAATTGTCAAAGTTCTGTTTCTCTTATAGGTGCTTATAACATGTGATTGCATCTCTCCCTTGTGGTCTCTATGATAAGCTAAATGCATTGATCTCATCCTTTTTTTTTTTCACTATTACACATATTTTCCAGTCCATCAGTCATTCGGTGGCTTATTTCTGAATCCTTTCCAATGTTTTCAGCACCCTTTTTAACATATAGAGCCTGCAACTGTGCACAGAATTACAACAACAGTTGTTACTTTGACAAACATAGAGTTTGGTTTTATATCTCGTGGAATATTTGCATGTTTATAATGCTAGGATGATATTAACCCTTTTGATTACAGTATCATACTGTGAAGTCAGTCTCAGTTGTATACTCTTTGCCATCCTAAGACCTTTTCAGAGTCACAGCTCTCAAGATAAGAGTCTCTCATTGTATTACCATGGTTTGTATTCTTTGGCTTTGATGTGTATTTTTATATTTGAAACACGTACGGTTTGCTTATAGAATATAAGGGTGGTGTGTTGTCCTTGTTTATTTACTACTCCTAAGCACGTTATCATCTACAAAAAACTGCTATTTTTTATTTTTGTGCATTTTATTGTGCAATAATATATCCCCAAGCCATTGATAAAAAGATTAAAAAGTACAGAGCCAAAAAGAACTTGAAAACCTCAGTGGGATCCCACTTGAAATGCAGCTGCTTGATGATGATTCAGCATTTAGTATTATGTTCTGGAACTTATTATTTAAGAGGTTTTTAATCCATTTAGTACGCGAATGTTGAATTGTTCAAGTTTTATCACTCAAGATGTCATGTGGTCTCAAGTCAAGTGTATTACAGAAATCTATTGCTGCAACATCATTATTTTCATCACACAAAGTTGTAAACATTTCAAAATGTTGCCAATGTTGTTTAATTTTCTACAGTGTAGAATAGAATTAATTAAAGTGTATGCTTACAATTTTTATTGATAGACTTTTTTATTAGCCATTCCATGATTTTTTGTGGGTCCATGCTGCATCAATCAATCTGCAGTTTCCCATATGAACGATTTTATCCTTTTTTATGTATTGGCCAAACATAGATTTATTCTAGTCTCTGGAACACCTCCAGTATTCCAAAATATATTGGAATTTTTGATCCATAGGGCTCTTTGGCCATATTTTTTAAGTCCTTTCATGAGAATTTTCTTGGCATGCCAATCTTAAAATTCTCAGTTTTAGTAACTGCTTCTAGATATTACTCTTAGTTATGGATGGAGTCAAGAGGGTTTCAATCACTTTATATAGTATAATGGCATTATTTGCTTTCTAGTTTCACCTCCTTCCAGTACTCTCCATATTTAGGAAAAATGTCTGTCTGTCTTTCTCATTACTAATTACTGTTCTATCTAGTAATTTACCAACACACATTTTAAACTTTGAATGCTATTCAGTCTTCTTCATGACAGTCAAGATTGCAATTATCACGATATCATTAACTACAACATAGGAAGTCATCTGTTTCTCGCAGCACCATTTGTAACTTTAAAGATGAGCAACATGATTTTTTTGTTTAATAAAGTATGATGCCGATTCTCTCATAGTCCAGTTATAGCTCCCAGAACACTAAGGAATTGACACTATCCTGCCATTAATTGGATTGTGAAAACAGTAAAAAAAAAAATTCTTAATGAGCAAATGCTGTTAGTTGTTAAGCTGTTATAACTATTATCCTTTTAAAAGAAAGGAATTGTTGTCTTCTGACTTGAGGCAGAACTAGAAGTTATAGTCTACATTTTCGTAGTGGTTCTGTCAGCTATTTGATGCTGATGTCAAGTTTTTCCCATGCAGGACGAAACAAATTTGTTATAATAGTTAATTGTCAGAAAATGTTTTAAGATTCAGCATGAATATTTCAAGACAAGGAAATGTTAAAGAAATCAGTGCTTGTTCATATTCTAATAAGCATGATGAGAAAGCAAAAAAAAAAAAAAAAAAAAAAGAAAAAGAATAAAATGTGAAGCAGAAATCCATAGACTCTGTTCTTGGAAATCATCTGAATATCAGAATATATAGGATAGATTGTTTTAGAACCATTTATGCTATTGTTCTCCTGTTTGAAATGACAATTGACTCTGTATTTCAGAACGAATTTTGTCTCAATGAGTGCTGTCAAAAAACATTGGTTGGCTTTTTATTTTCCATCACCTGCTGTTAGATATTCTGTGTCTCTCCAACTTGATTGCTTCCCACTGTGATTTACTTAGGGAGCATAGACTGATGTAATATGGTCCTGCCTTATATCTTTCTCTTTTCATACCTCTATAAAATCTCAGTATATTTTAAAATGACTTAAGCAGTAGGTGAATGCCCATCTGACTTTTTTTTATGTGGCTAGTACATGTGCAAGAGATGGCAGATACCCAGCAGTATATGCAGAATTTAGGGCACTAAATGAATATCATTATTAAAATAATCATTATTAAAATTAAAAGGTGGATATTTATTTTAAGAGCAGATACTGTATGCGTCTTCCATTTCACTTGATTAATAGTTTCCCTGGTCTAGTATATTGGCAGGATACAATGGTTTGCTACATAACAGAACAGAGGGCACAAATATTGTTGAAGAGCAACCTGTAATTTCCATTATGCAAAATTTATCTATCTTTTTCCAGTGGTTCATTAAAAGGGCTAAATTATTGATTATGAATGCTTTTTTGCAATGTTTGATGCTTATTCAAAACTTGAACATTAGTAAATGGCAACTAGTCATGTGAATCTTTTCATTTCCCTTCCTTGGCTAGACAAGAGCAATTTTGTACTCGTAAACAGAGCTGCAGAAGTCAGGGTTTGATTCTCAAAGACTAGAAAAAAGTATTTCTACTCAAGAGAGGTCTTCACTAAATACAAGCCTGTTGAACCTTATGCTATTATAAAATAGATTAGCCAGCATGTGGAGAGAGCCATTACGGATATATTCCGGTCCCTTAATTGCTTACGTGTAAAAGAGGGTTTGGAGAACATTCTGCCCTTCCTATGTCAAACAGTTTCCCTCCTTATAGCAAATGTAATTAATCTCTCTGATGACAATTCAGAAGGCTCAGACGCGTGTGCTTCACATTTTGCAAGCCTTCAGCAATATGGATTTCAGTCAGCTGTATGCCTATTGGAAGAAATCACAAAAAGAAGATGAGTTATGCTGAACTGAATTAATTTAGTTCAGATTTTGTTTATGCAAATGCTATTGAATAGATTTGAATTCCCATTTGGAAATATTTCAGATAAATCTTTTTGTGGAAGTCATTATAAACCTGGCTATTACTGGGAAAAAAAATCTTTCCAAATAAATAGCATAATTAACCATTCATATGCTGATGCAACAGTCCAGTGATATGTGAAAAAAGCTCATAGATGATGCATAAAGTTTGAATGAACTTACGAGATTGAAACTGTGTTTTTCTTGAAAAGAAAAAAAGAATGTATAACTAAATAGGAATTAATCTGTCATGAGCACATACAAAAATTATTGCCATCAGAAATGAGACATGTATTTGAACAGTTCAGAGTAAAAATGAAGTGTGTTGCCTTTTTATTGCCTTAACATTTCATTTTTCTATGATATCTTCTTATGTAACAGCGTTGTATCACTGAAAGAATTGCATTCCAGCTTTTTTCAATGCTCAGTAAAGATGTTTATTCAGAATAAATATCGCTATTCCTAAAATCCGCTGCCTCTCTTTCTCTCTTCTGCTCTTTAGAACATTTGCCTAGAGCCTTCTTTAACATCCTGTTCCACTTGCCACAAAAAAATGGAAACACAGCAATTTGAAAATGCATAATGCAAAACAGTTCACAAGACAATTAAAGATCCGCTCTGCAGAATGCCTGTTTTAATTTTTGTCCTTCCATAAGCTCCAGAAATCATGTTAACATTTGAATATTGAATATTTAAAACATTTAGAAGTCTCTATAAGAAAAATATACAAAGGTTTATGAAGAGTGATGTCTGATATACGCTTAGGTAGGTTATATATTAATTTCATCCTATGAATTTATCTTATTGAACATAAATTATAAGTGAAAAGCAAAAGATGTGCAGGGTTTTACATCTGCATTTTACTGCAGTTTTGAACTCTGAATTCTGATTTATTTATGCAAACAAAATAAAAGCCTTGTGGTACAGATACTAACTAGTTCCAGCAAATAGATGAGGTTGAATAACAGCAGGTCGAATAGCAGAGAAAGTTTTCTGATTAAAGACGTGAACCACTAAAATCAAAGGAAGCACCTGGTGATGAAGTCCTAACACTGTATCTTAATTCTCTATTTAATACCGGGGAGAATTAGGGACACTGAAACGCGTTAGAGATGAGAGCCTAGTCACCAAGCTTAGGCACCCGCAGGCACCTCCAGACAGGACCTGCTGCTGGGGGTTTGCAAAGTCACCGCACTGCCTCTCCTGGCTATTTGGACAACACGAACGTAATTTGCTTTAGAACTATGTACTAGATATCTCAAAATTTAGGACAAAGTTCAGAACCGGTTGTTCTGAATCCTATTTCAGTGACTTCAGCGGGCGCAGTTTCAGCAACACAAAACAGCGCTGAAGCTGCGTTAAATGGTAGAGAAGGACGATACATTACTAGACAGAAATGTGAGGGATCTGACACTGTATTTGGAAATATGCAGTGCCTTAATATGGTCCTTTTGCCTTCCCTCCCTCACACACAATTATGTTATTTTATATATTAAGCTTGCCTAGACACACAGGCTGGAATGCGTGCTAAAAGGATTTAAAGCCCTCCATGGGGCATACTCCGAGGACACCTGTATGTCAGCTATTATCTGTGGAAAACTTTATCAAAATTTTAGTGATTTCCTTTCTTTCTCCATTTCCCCTCTCCTCTCCATAAATTTACCAACCTGAAACAAGATCAAGATTTTTTTTTAAGAACTGCTGTTAGTCTTTCTATGCAATGTCTTGCACTCTTACCAAAGTTATTTGACCACTGCCTCATCACTGCCTCATTATTTGCTGTCCTACTCAGTTCACCTCTACTCAGCTCCTTATAGCGCTCCATCTCTGTAGAATCCAAACATCTTCCAACAGAACAGTGTTTCTATAGCTAGAAGATATGATTTCAAATGAGACAACATCAATTACAAGTGAGAGTCTTCAGGCCACCAGGTATTCGTTTTCATATGACGCTACAGGTGGGTGACAGGGATCATAGCTACAAAAAGCTTTGAAATAACTACAAGAAACTAAAGGCAGATTCACCTGTTTCATCCCATTGCTAGTTGGAAAATGTATTTAGCGTAGGATTTTGCTTTTGTGCTGGGCTCACTGGAGAACTTACAAGATCTCCCTGAATTGCTACAATTTATTTTGCTCATTTAAAGCACACACAAAAGACACACTTATTTCACTGACTCTTTGTTCAAGAACACTTTTGTCACCTGGTTACACGTTGGGTGAGGTGGAGAGCTCTTGGTCTCTCCACCTCTCTCATGCATACAAGCACACATACTACCAGTACATCTTACTCCAGCCTATAACTCTGACCACAACCACAACTTTGTCTTTCAGTTTGCGTTAGGATGTCTCTTTAGGAATCAGGAGACATATTCTTGACCTTCCACTAGCTTCCTGAGAGAGAAGGAAAGAAGAACATAACAACTGGCCTATTTATCAGACCTATCTTTATCAGGTACATCTAACCTGTCTTTGATAGAGGCAATAGGTGACAGTTTAGGAAAAATATGCAAATCTGGCCACTGTCTGCAGTCCATTATTTTCATTCTCCACTGTATCAAGTCATTTGATTAGCAGTGTTAGAAGGGAAACTCCTGTCTCTTCCCTTTAATAACTCTTTATGGACCTGAGGGTCATTAATAACGCTACTTCTTTTTGAATTTGCTGATACTGCCAGCCTTGCAGTCTCTTGTGTCAACGTATTCCAGAAGTTCAGAGGTGTTGTGTAAAAGACTACTACTTTTCTCTGTTTTAAATCAGCTTCATAAAGCACCTCTTGAGTGTATGCAGTACTGTGTGACTGGTGATTAACGGTTCTGCATTCATCTTATGCATCACCTTCATGATATAAACTGTGAACACATATCTCTCAGCTTTCTTCTTTTTAAACTGAAGTGTTTCCTCACAGTGGCTCTGTCTTCTTTGTCATTTTAGTAACTCCTACTTGTACCTTCTTTGACTCCAGTATATCATTCCTGAGATGCAGAGATGAACTATATCCAGTAGTCAAGGTTTGATGCAGATGCAAACGGTGTTTTCAGTTCTCAATAACCTTCATGAAGACGCCCAACTTTTATTGACTTTTTCAGTTTTTGCTTCACAATGAGCAATGCAGTTTCCAAAGCAGCAATATTTTCCTTAGGAATATTCCTTTCACGCCTGGGGCAATATTATGGTATGAAAGCTGAAGTTGTCAGCTTTCACTCTTATAGCCATAGACAACTATAAGAGGACTCAAAAACTTGATGGAAAATCATCACATATAAGTCAGAATTTAAGCTTTTCCATGTTTTGTATGCTTTATTATATAGGAAAAGTGTTGATTGCAATTGTAATTTTAATGTACACAAAATATTGCCCCTCACTTTTTTTCAGAAGTTCTGAAGTACTAACACTTTTACTTTTTACTGATTTTAAAAGACCATTTACCTAGTTGCTTCATCTCTTAAACCTTTTTTATTATTATTTTACAAGATAATTTTTTCTTTAGTTTAGGTAGTCTGTAATCCAAAACCACTGCTGTGTTCTCAAATTTCTGCCAACCGCTGTAACTCCCAGAACTCGCTGCCAGAGGCTAAAGCCATATATTATATAGTACTGAAGTTGATCTTTGTCTTACTGAGGAGGCTTTATTTTATTTTATTTGACACAGTAATATTTATTAACTTCAAAGTTTCTCACGGCATCTATAATACTTGAAAAACTGCACCTATGGCATGGGGGAGGAGGCTTTATTCTGGAGGAGGCTGAGGCACATCCTAGCCTGATCTTTAGAAATCCAGACTCTGTGTTTTGATATCTCCAGTAAAGCTATCTGCTGTCTGAATATCAATCAGGGCACACACGAAAAATAGGTGTTGAGTCACGCAGAGGGATAAAACTGGTTGCAATAGACACTTACAAGACATGTTTTTTGCCAGTTGCTTCACACACACCAGAATTTGTTCTCAAAAGGCTAAATGATTTAACCAGCATTTCCCTTAATTATTGCTGGGATTGCGTTCAGTTTGGAGATCTAACGAAGGTAAGAGCTTTGTGGATGCCAGTAATGAGAAAGAGGATGTTGATAAAATCATTTGTGGGCAGGTACCTTAGAATAGATGTGGAATTAAGAGACGCCTTCCTCCTCTCCTACCAAAGCTGAATCGTGTACTGAACTGAATACTGAAATATTAGGGAAAAAAAAAAAAAAAAAGCAGTTTATTAGAAACAACTGAACCCAGGTAGAATCCTGATGCTATACAGGAGATACTCCTCTAAGTAGAAGAGATATTATGTTTACTATTTTTTTTCCTTATTTCTAGAGTAATTATTCCTAGGTCATTTGTTTTACTGTGGATGATTACTGAACTATAATAATAATTATAATCCAGAGATGCTTTGAATGTCCCAAATCTGACTACAAAAGTGGCATCAAAGGCACACTCTTGAAAAGTGCTGGAGTACTTCTCTTGGGCTGAGAAGTATCCAGATATCCAGGTTTCCCACTTCCTTTTCATGTGCTGATTGAGATTGCTTAGTTTCTGGTTCCTGAATCAGCTGTGGATTTCATAAGAAGTCCAGATGTGTTTCTAAAAGGGGGTGGAACTGTGCTAGGAGGAAGGCATAGGTTAATCCAAAACCACTGCCAAAGGATGAAACAGATCATCAGGCATGAGGAAGCCAGTTCTTCCTGGGACACTTCTACACATGCTCCATTCCCTCCCTTTAAATTACTTATAGAGCTGCCTTATCCTTTGCATCTGAAAGATGTGTATCTCAAGATTGTTTTTCAGCTCATAAGATTAGGTATACTTTATGCTAACCTAATTTGCCAAAAGTGCATTGCACCACTTCTGCTGCAACTGCCAGCTAGCTACGGAGAAACCTCAAAGATGTCCAAATAAACCGTGTACACCCAGAGCACTGAGACAGAGTTTTAGTGCTTCCTTCCCCATTTCAGTGGGGTTCAGTGCCTAACTTCTGCCCACATCTTCAAGTCTGGATGCTCCTTAAACACGCCAAGAAAGCTATGCTTAGACACCTATTGAACATTATAGCCTGAAACAGAGGCAACAGATCAATTTTAGGCTTCTCCAGAAATTAGGTGATGCATGAAAATTTCACTGTCTGAAATTGAACCAAAAGTCAATTAATAATCATCTGAATATGATCCTTAAGTTATTTGTGCTGGATAACAATGCAATTCGTAATGAGGAATATGCTAAGGATTATTACTTAGTGTTCCTATGATGTAACATACAGACAAAATCTCAATAATTTTTTAAAGATTATTTTCATTATAAAGAGTTCTTAGCCATTATTTTATTAGAATGAAGAAAAATAATGGTTGATAGAATAAGATAATTACTTTAGAATTTGGGAGATCTGTATTAAATACTCTATTGGTCAGAGACTTCCTACATGACCTTTACTGGATTTTTACTATCTGGATTTTCATTTTCACAGTATAAAATAGACATGACTGCTTTTCCATTCCTTGCAAACTTACTACAAAATGTTATGGTGAATGGGGCAATATATTAAAATAAGCAAAACACAAAAAAGCTACAACTGGAAAAGACAGGTGGTTTAAAAGGTCTGTGGAAATTAAATTTTGTAAAGTGCTTCTGTCCCTTCTGTGCTTTCCCAGCTCCATGCTTGTCAGCAATGTTTCTAAAGTGGAATGGACTTCCTGGAAGTTTCAGCACTCTGCTGGAGTCAGCAAGCATTTTGTTTTCCCCAAATTTGCTGGAGCATGGCTCATAGCACGTTCTGTTTTAAAATGCACCATTATCGTCTCAAAGCATAATGTAGAAAAGCTTCATCGTGTTTTGTGTTTTTGATAGCACATATATATGTACACACACATACATATATAAATACATATATATAAAACTTTTATTCCATTATGGTCTTTGTGAAACATTCTTTGTACGTCTTTTCATCTCTTACAATTAGCATTTATTGAAATGACTGAGCTAAAAACGCACTTAATAAGATTTTAGCTAATTAAATTCACATGATTTTCTTCTAAGAAACTGTATTCTTTAGAGAGAGAAAAAGAAAGCAGAAACTTTTAAATCAGATGAATTTTACAAACATCTGCTACCATATCTGGTATGATCTAATATGCCGTTATTTAAACTTAGAGCACAGAGACTGCTGTTTGGAATTTGTCTGATTAAACACTCACCACTTTCTTCAGAAAAAAAATAAATCAAACCTTTCCTTTTTCTGTAAAGAGAATACTCCAAGAATCACAGGAGGGAAATACAGTAATGAACTAGCACTCTCAGATGGGTGAAGAGAAGAAGTAGAGTTGCTTGAAATAAAAAATCTATATTTGTAGTAAGTTTTCTCAGTAGCTGTTGTGCAACGCACAGGTGATTCTGAAGTGAAGGATGATCTTGAAAACACTTGCTGTAGCTTAGTGGTTTTCAGCAAAGTGACACAGGATATTATAACTCAATCACTGGTGAGTGATACCTTGTTTTTTTGACTTGTATCCAAAAACAGAGTTGGGGTGAAAGAGTCTTAGGTTCTCCAGAAATCTTCCTAGGCTGAATCCCAGCCGTTCGTTTGCGCACACAGGAGGCAGCAATGTACGAGCTGCCTGGTCCATCCTAGATCCTGCGCTAGCTAGAAAGAATTGTGACCGTGGTATTAATTCTCTTGTTCAGAGTTTCAGCACTGATGACATGGAGATCAGGATTAAGTGGTGTGGTCTGCACTCTGCTGCCTTTAACAGGATCAGCAAAAAATACTATTTTTTTTTTAACCTGAACTCTTTAAGAAGAACATCTAATATTCAAGGCAGTTAACTATGGTGATCAGTAATTATCAGCTCTTTTAAGGGAGCAAGAATAACATGTCGAGTCCACATATACTAAGACTTTATTCCTTTGTGCATTTCACATATTACATTAGTTTCTAGTAATTCCAAGAGTCTATAGAAGCCCATAATTTTCCCATAGAAGTAAGAAACTCCACTCTAAAAAATGTATGGTCCCATTCCTGAAAATCCTAGGGAATGTGTTTAATTGTATGTGTACACATATGCAAGCATTTGCATATCCAGGACCTACAGGATAAGGTGAAACTGTGGCAATAACAGAACAATAGAAAGGGTAGCAGTGTTAAGCAGAGAATGAAATTTGTAGGTGGTGATGTATCAGCCAGTTGTAAATATAATTTACAAATGTTACACCAAGTGCTGCTCGGATATGGGTTTAGAAAGTATAAAAAGAGTGTGAGCTGTAACTGAGGAACTTCATGTTTATGTGCCAAGAATAAAATATTTTTTTCAGAAATATCTCTCTCAAATATATATATACACAAATATATAGACACACACACATATATATATATATTTACACAGATTAAAGCATATACGAGAGATAGTAAGATATACTTTACGTATGCAAACATGATTGTGTCGAGGAAAGATACAACAACAGCCTTTGTTTGTGTGTAACTAATGAAGAGAGGTAGTGTCTCTGATATTTTTTAACAGTGTAATTAGCATAAGCCCAAATGGCAGTTGGTGCTCAGCACTTTGCAGGTTGTGGGTCATTGTCACCTCTCAGGATCTGTCCTGTGAACAAAACCAAACCTCTGTTTTAAGTGTATTACAGTGAATAATAACTACCTGCCATCTGGAAGCACCACCTTTAGGAAAGAACTGTTGAGTCATAAAATATGCTGGATGAGGCTCTAAGCGTTCAGTATTTACATGGATAAAATTTTGCACTGTATAAGAACCTGTTTTTAATGAAAATTAACCTTAGAATCCTTCAGCATAAGAGTTAAACTAAGACTTGGTTGTATTGAATCAGGAATATTTATATAGCGCTACCTTCCCCGCTGCTGCTTTTTACTCCCGAACCCACGAACATGTGACAGAACAGGACAGGCTAAGACGGAGCTTGACTGCATTCAGTAGAAGACACTGTCAGGATTCGTTTCGTGGTACCAACATGAGGTTGAGGTTTTCTAAACCTTGGTCGCACCTCTTGGCACTTCTGAAGAAGGAGGAGGAGAAATCCAATAATATGTTATTTGATCTTCCTTGTAGGCCACATTATGTTTTCAGTTATTTTGGATTCGAGTACAATTTGGAGAGCAGATCCTGTTCTCAGCCTACTCCTACAACAAAAAGGTGGCAAGGCAAACAACGATCAAGGTGGGAAGAGGCTTGTCCAGATCTGCTTCCCACTATATTCCTTCTAAGGAAAGCAGAAACTTCAGCTGTTACTCAGTGTCAGGAGGATCAAGCAGCGATTTTAACCTCAGCAGGTATTTCTTGCAGTTGCAATACTTTTCAGGACTAGGCTTAGGTTGGATGACTTCTGCAGCCAGTATTTCTAAGACCCAGTCTAATTCTCAGTCAGACAAGACACAATTGTATCACATACTCCTACAACATATTCTGTTCAGCTCAACTTTTCCTTAAACACCAAATCAAGCCTATAAATATACTAACATAGCAAACTTACCAAATACTCCTACTATTCATGCTGCTTTTGATTCTGAATAGTATTTTTAGCAGTTTAGTTTGTCAAAACATGTGCTATCTGTGCAATCTCACTATTGTTATCTACATCTTTGCTCCTACCTATTACTCATTCCTACTTGCATGCTGTCTCTTACTAAGCTGAGAAGTCCTTGGTGCAGGACCTACCATAAATATGACCGCACTTGCATTTTCAGTCCTATTGCACTAGACGTAAGAATAGCAGGACCATATTCTTCACTTAATTACAATAATTCTGTAAAATCAAGCAAAAGTTACTGATAGAGGCTGGAAATGTTCTTCATTCTGCTTAGCTGTTTCTAAAATCTCTGGAGAAGACAGCATGATTAAGTGGAAATTGCTTATAAAAATTTGCCTGGGAACAACAGGATCTTTATCCCATGTGGCTTGCCAGAGAAATGAAAAAGCTGTCTTTGCAAAGTGAAAAGTGCACCACGGTGGCTGGTCCAGAGGGATCCTAAAAGAGGAACGGCAGCATGTGACAGGTCTTCAGTGACACTGAATGACATGTCACGTTACAGTCCTCACTGCCAAGCGATAGAATTTTTGATACTACTCAATATGGGTGGATCTGACTTTGCCAAATGTACAGCCTGTGACTGTGGCATCAGTCACAAGTGGCATTAGAGAACTGGTAACATTTAAAATGAATTAGATTTCTCACTCTAAAAACACGCTTTATCAGAACAGAAATACACCAGATATGTATGGATAGCACCTGCCACCAGGGAAGAAAAAAAAATAGGTTTGTGCCTTATGGAAATCTTGAGCAACCTCCCCAAAATGAATAGATTTTAACTGATAAGATGAGGTAGAGATAGGAAGATAAGAATGAGATAAGGATATCAGATGTCCGATAAGGATATCAGGTTATCTCAGAAAGAGATAAGAAATACTGGCTGAGAAAACGTTTTACCTCATGTCAGGCCATGAGCTTGGGATCTCCTTCCTTGAATCTAAAGGCAAATTTTGGCTCCATTTATAGTTCCTTATGTTCAGTTTCTGTAAAATAGCAGCACATGCTTGTTTATAGATGCAGGAATGTTACAGTAGTGGTTCAACATTTTAAGAAACTGTGTAAGCTCCTCGTCAGAGTCACAGCAGCAGACCAAAATTTCTTTGTGCTGATTGCACAGATCTGGATACTTTCTGGGATTCACCTGGTGACAGCATTTTGCTTGGAGTTCACTTGAGGTCGGCTCAGAGCAGCTGTGCTGTTGTCAGTGCAGCACGCTGTAAGGATGTGTGGCAAACGGGAGCACTGTGTTCCCACCATGAGCACCAGTCTGAAAGTCCTGGATCCAGTCACAGATTGCTCCTGCGCCCATTGATTAGAATTACAGCATCTGGCAGCCTTCTGTTAACAAGAAGGTCCAATCCTCATATGTCTTTTGGAAAACAGACAAAATCTATTGCAATACAGGAAGACTTTATACCAAGCCTGAAGCATTAATAAAACACAGGTGGTTAAGACTTAAAAGACGGTATGATAATTGCATATATGTAAGACTATTTTCCTGTAGGTGTATGTTCTTGCATGCTTTGTTCTTGCAACAGAGGACAGAAGTGTAAGAAGTGGCTTGTCAGTCTGGAATCCAGTGCTACTAAGTGTAACCTTGAGAAAGGTCATTTATGTTAGAGTAAAATTCTGGGTTTGGTTTTAGTGAAGTACATTAGGTTGTGACTGCTGAACTGTATATTGTCTTGGTATGCTCACACTAATGCGTACAGTGCAGTTCGGCTTCTTTTTTTGTGTGTCTGCACAAACTGTTAGTGCTGATCAGCATTGGTTATGTGGTCCAAACCCATCCTTTGCAGCTTGCTCTGATTTGCAGCTCTCCCAGTCTTCTCTAGACCAGCTTCAGAGCACCTGAGGGTAGAGCAGCCTGCTCCTAGCAGAGTCACAACCCTTGCATCAGAACAGCTAAAAAGCTTCAGCTTCTACTAGACCACCTGCATTTGGTCTATCAAACCCTTCTTTAGGTCACAGTATTGCCCAGGGCCACTAGAGAAGTGTCTAGTGTCAGAGATGCCTTAGCGTGAGAGAACTGCTCAGCACCTAGCAGATATGGCACAGTGCCTGTTGGAGAGAGGTAGGAACCTTCTCCCTGGACGTGGAGGCCAGGCAGGGTAATTGGTTCATCTCGGGGGTCTCTAGATACCTGCGCATAGGCAACTAAATAAAGTCCTTAATCTCCGTTGATGTTGATCTCCTTTGACACACACTGATCTCAGCTGCAAAAACCTATACTGCAGATACCGAAACACAGGTGTCAGAATTTGGATCCCAAAAGAGTACTTCTATGTACTTGATATTTCTTTAAAACAGCTTCCATTGTCTCTATTTTTTTTAATTAATTTAGTTTGGGGATTTATAGTATGATTTTTTTTTAAGGGTACAAGCTGGGTTTTTATTGCCAGGTACTCTTTCCTTTGCTTTTTGGTTGCACAAGTGTACACATAAATATTAGATTCATTCATTTTACTGTGTCTCCTGCTTAGGTATCTTCATAGTTGGGGGGAAAAAAAAATCACAAACACTAGGGATTATAAAGCAAAAACTATTTCCACTTAGAAACACTTCAGAAGTATTTCTTATATTTTGGGAAATGGAAGGAGAAAAACAGCAAGGATGAATTAAGAATTATCAACTAGCTCCAGATCTAGATCAATAACATGGACTCAGAACAATGATTCCCATTGTCCCAGGCTCCCTAGCTTTTCTACCTTAAATCACTTTCCTTAGGCAAAGTGATTACTAAGGACAGAAATATCTGCAGGTTTCTGCATCCAGGATGTTCAGGAATATGATATGTAAGATTCTTAGATACCCAGAGGATTAATCTCATGTTGTCAGTGGAAATTGTGCTGAGCCTTATTCAATGAAATATATGTGAAAAATATTTTAATAAGAGCATGTGCTTATATAGTGACATTAGATATATTCCTTGCCAGCATCTCGTTCCCCTCAAAAAAAGTGTAAAATCCTCTTTTCCCCAAGCCATCCTTCTCTGATTTCTGCTATATATTTCAGTTTACTATGTCAATGCTAAAGGAAAATAGTATGTATGTGGCTTATGACAGCAGCAAAAAGAATTATCATTGTGCCTGAGCATGAACATATACTATTAAGTTCGTTCCTTCATCAAAGACTTTACATTGTAACTATAAAATAATGATAACAGGTGGATTCAAACAGATGGGAAGAGCACAATTTATTAGCATTGGTACAGTACGCTAGAGAAAATGTGTTGTTTAAGCACTGACTAATTGGTTCTGCAAAATTAACAACTCATTTAAGTAGTCTTGCTGCATATGTTTCAAACTTATTATCAATAACATCCTGCAATAGCCAGAATATCTACGAGTAAGGGTTATAGGTAGTGGACTCCTCTCTGAATGTAAGATTTGGAACAGCCTTTGGAAAGCTGTTGGAAGACATTTTTCCTCTTGAGAAAGTGGGAACATAAGCCTCTGTAAATGAATGAAACACTAGCCGGTGTATACAGACTCCTGGTTGACATGTGACACTTCTGTCTTTATCCCCTTGACAATTCCCATCAGTGTACACCCAGATTAGATGCTATTCATTTTTAATTGCTGCCTAGTAGTACTTCAGAGCACTTGCATTCATCTCACCTACTTAAGCATTGTGAGATCTTGAGTTAGGAGCCTGGTCACTGAAGACACTAATACTGAACCATTATCTCCACAGTATGTCTCCCTCTTTCTTAGACCTTAGCACAGCTAAGGGATCTTAGCTTAGGTAGAAAATCATACACAAACTGTGATATAAAATGCAACAAGCTGTCATTTTAGGAGTGCTGGATCATCCTTAGGCAATTTTGTATTTGCATATTTGTGCACACGTATGTTTTCCTCTGATCTGAGAAATAGGTTTTGTCAGCAGACTGATGGGAAGAGATTTCTCTAAGAGACAAAACATGGGCTAATGTGCTCCCGAAGAACAGTGACAAGGCTGCTACAGCAAAGCTAGTTGCACTGATAGCATGATGTAGTTGTATTAGTACAAGAGGCTCATAATAGATGTTTCTGAATGATCAGCCAATGCTTCTAGCTGCATAGGATGCTGAACCTCCTGTGAAATGTAACTCCAGTAACTGTAGCACAACCCTTATTAGCATGATTTCTTAAGGAAAAAAAAAGTATACTGTTGCTGTAGAAAAACTTGGTTATGTTGCTTATAGTTATGTTGGTCTATCACATCTCAATTTAAATGCATAGTTCTAGTTGTTAATATATTTGTTAGGAGGAACTTTAGCTAAGTTAATAAATGGAGGCTGAAATTATCAATGAGTGATTGCTTCAGATCTTTTCATAGTGTTTTCTCAAAAATTGTACAGCCATTTCTCAGAACATGATTAAGGAAAGAATATGTATAGTTATACAGGTCAAAAGTTCATTTCTGTTCTACTCTCTGATAAGACAGGAGAATGTAAGCAATAATCACTAACGATAATTTCTTAAAATTTTGTCATATTACTCCGTTTTACCGCATACAGTCCATCATGTCTGCTCCTCATCCCTTGCTGATTTAATCTGTAAAATGAAAGAATTGGTTTTACTCCCAGGGTCCTTGATATCTGAAGATAGGAAGTTCTGTGAAAGACTTATTGTGTAGTATTATCTAAGTTAATGAATAATGAAAGAAGAGCTTTGTCACAGGACAGCCCTCAGCAACACATTTAGCTTAGTCAAACATGGTGCTTCTTTTTGAGACATGTGATAAAAGCTTAATTTCTCCTCTCATAGATAAGGAAAGTTCACAGTGGCAATGTATCTTACACATCAACACAAAGCAGCACAAAAATAAATGGCACACTTTCCTGTCTGCTTCACCTACAGCCCTGAGAAGTTCTCTTCCATAATCAAAGACTGTTGAAAATCAAGGGAATTTGGCCTTAATGATTGGCCTTAGGCTGGACATTGCCCCATGTTTGCAATCTCCAGCAGACATTGGATCAGTTAGACTCTACCTCTCTGGACTGGTTGCTAGTAGAGTCCCCAAAAGAAAAGAAAAGAAAAGAAAGAAAGAAAGAAAGAAAGAAAGAAAGAAAAAGAAAAACTGATGGAATCATCCCAGTTAGAGGCTTATCAGTCTCCTAAAAAACAAAGAAAATAAATGCCTGGCAATTATCTACATTGTTCTGTGGGCTGAGCCCTGTCAGGATGAACTCCTGGAGACAATTTGATGATGGAAAGTGGATGCCCGACCCACCTGCAATAACGGCAAATTCCTTGTGTCTCAGAGAGAGAACCTCGGCTAATTTGCATAAGTTGAAATGGAGAAAAAAGTTTCTTCAGCCTTTTCTGCATTTCCCCCCTGCTCCTGCTATATAAGCTATTCCAAGTACACAAAATGGGATCAGTGCCTGCCAGCCCTAACATAGAGTTTTGGCCATAAAAGGTGGTTATAAAAAGACTGTCATATTCTGCTCATCACAAAAATTCAATCTTTCACAAAGCTCTGTGGGAGTAACATTACCTGAGGGACTTACACATCCTACAGCTCTGAGACTGATTCCTTGCTATACTTTGGGGCCTTAAACTCAGAAAGGAAGGAAGGAAGGGTCTCTGGCTGAAAGGGAATTGCAAATAAAAGAGAAGCCCTGGAAATCCAACCTCAAAGTATAGAGCAAAGACCTGGGGAAATAGATCCAACTAAGACGTAAGTATTGAACACGCTACACACACACATTTTTATTGATTGTTTCTGTCTGGGTGCTTGAGAATATCGACCGTTCGCTGGGCTGAGCAGGGAAAAAAGCAGCGTTCCTCCGCAGGACGTGGCTGTCCAGGGGCACGGGTGCTCAGGGGGTATAGAGCACTGAACACCTGAGGGAACCTGCAGGGCCCCAATAATTTGGTTAATAGGCAGCTACTGGTGAACTGCGAGTTGAAGAGAAGGCAAAATAGACGGTTTCGTACTGGTAAACTCATGGTGGGAGAAGGGGATTTTTCAACTTGTACTAATGTTAGAAAAAGTGACGCTAGCTCTGAGGAACATAGAGCCAGGAAAGGGTGAAGAAGGGATGAGGAGGTAATTGTTATTTCTATAGATATATAAACTAGGCAGTGCTGGTCCTGGGCGCTGGAATTTCACTACCTCTTCTCTCCAGTTACTGTAATGGTCCTTGTTGCGACACTGGGCTACTCCCAATAGACCTCTGCCAAATAATCCTCAGGACAAGTTAGGGAGATAACGACAGCAAGGGCAAATTTCCAAATAGGCACCTTTCCTACGGCCACTCTGGTGGCAGGGTAAGAGAGTTAAACGCTACGCCTGCAGGATGATGCATCCAAGCTGGTCTCCGCGCGGAGACTGGCCCCAGGCGCGCTGGATGTGCTGAGGCTGGTGTGGTATCTCCTGCACGCCTGGGAGAATACAGAGCAGCCTGGCAGCAGTCAGAAGCTCGGTCAGGTTGCTTTTTGTCAGCTCTGCTCATTCTCCCACCTCAGATGTTTCACGCAGCCTTTAAAGACAGGATGGCTGCTTATACTCTTTCTGTACACACTTGCTGAGAGAATTCCAGCTAGGAAGGCTTGAGTAGTCCTGAATTCATGATTTCTACTGAAAATTTGCCTTTCGGTTTGCATACATTATTTAAGTCATTTAAATACTTCCCCACATTGCAAACATATATCACGGGGCGACTTTGGGATGGTGGTCGTATAGGTGAATCTGCATTTAATATGCTTCATCAAAGCTTTCCAAATATATTTTCTCTCCATTTCATCTGCTTCCCTCCTCTCTTTTTGACATTACCTGCACAAACTTTGTGGAGATATTAGAGGTAACTGTGAAAGGAGTACAGAACAAAATATCATTTTTAAGTCTTCTCTCACATAGAGGACAGGTTCCTCTGCACTGTATAATTTGCTTTGTGCTGCTCAGACTCCTAATATCCAAAAAAACAAGAGAGATACCATGAAAGACTAGAAGAAGTAAGAAATACCACAAAAATATTCTGTTTTTATAACAGATTTTAAAGCATTTCTCTTTCAACCTTTTTTATTATTATACAGCTTATCTTCCCCTCTTACAGTAAGCTTTTTGAAATCCTCTGGAAAAGAAATGAGTCATTCTCTGACATACATCAACTTTCAAGGTACTTTTAAAAAGCAAGTTTGTGTTTGTTTGCTTGCTTGCTTGCTTTTTCTTATCTTCAAACTTAAAATAGATGTTTTCTCCTTGAAGGATTTTAAATACTCAATAATCCCAAGAAGTTTTTAAATATCAGCAGCCTTTTTCTTTATTTAATTTTAATTCCTCCATGTTGCTAAGGGATTGCCAAAATTATCCATTAAAGGTGCTCTGTGATAGGCACACTTCAGTAGAAAGAGAAAGTTTTTAAGATTTTCCCAGCAGGTCATTTCCTATAGAAAACCTGATTTTTATGTGAAGTGTAAGGGGACATGGAGCAGCTCTGAGCAGGTGGTTACCGGTCCCTCTGGGGTGACTGCATTTTTGCCAGTGCCGGACATTCCGGTTTTCCCTATGTTTACCATTAAACTGGAGGGTCCAACAGATCCTAAAAATATGAAGACTTGTACTTATTCCATCTTTTCTACTTGCATAAGATCCAGCATTCCTCCAATCTCCTTCCTCCCATGTAGAATTTTAGCAGTTCCCAAGGGAAAAAAGTAAGAAAGAAAAAAAATTCACCCGTTATGGCTTGGTTTCTAAAACCTGTGTTTGGCTTTCAGGACACATCTCTTGTAGTACTGGCAAAAATATATATTTCACAGCATCTATTACAAGACAGCCTACAAATCTCATGAGACCTTTGACCCTAGCAGATAAGTCCCTGGAAGGTCCTCGTCATCTTCACTTAATCAGTCCTCTGTTTTTAAAGCCTACTCTGTCCTACTATGTCCTGCTGGATCTATTCCAGCTGCAATCATTAGGGGGGGAAATAAGCTGCCTATGTCTTGTCAGAGAATGGCCAGTAGGTTTCCACATGGTTTCTGGGGAACATAATTTGGAGTTTATAAGCCAATTTTACATAGCTGAGAGATGTGCTTAACTAAGCTGCAATATGTCTAGACTTTACAATTGAACCTGGGAAACGTTACCAGAATTTCAGGATTATTTCGACCATTGGATTTTCTGAGTTAGAACTATTCGAGCTTTTGGAAATATAAAATTATGCTTGATATTTTGAAACTACAGGCTTTCACACCAGGTCTCTACTGCTTCATTCTTATAGATGGGCAATGATGCAGGAACACTCTTTCTTTCAGGATACTGAATTGCATATTTAGTACCTTGTAAAGTCCAGATAAGTAGACACTCGCAGGAATATTTATATTCATGTATTAAATTTGGATTTTTTTTTGCAAGTTTTTGGGATGGATCTTATTTTTGTCTGGATTAGGTAATTTGCTAAAGTAAATAAAAAGATTAAATAGATGATAGAATGAACAGAATTTCCAATTAAATGACCATAAAACAGACACTCATTAAATCAATCCATCAGAAAGTAGAATGAGTCATAGTAGTACAATAGAGAAATAATAAATATACGCTACATCAGACAGGTAATTAAACATGTGCTTAATTTATGCTTCAGTACATTGCTGAATTGGGCCTTTTATAAAAGAAAATGTAACTCAGTGTAGTCAGTCTCATATTATGTAAAGATTAGTGGAAGACAAGTTTGGTTCAGCATAGATAGTAAAAGAAAAAAGGACATTGATGAATCTGTATCACACAAATCATCGCCACAATTTGAGAGAAGACAAAAGGAAAGAAAAGTTGGAGACAAAAGACATGTCTGCGTGCTGAATGATGAACGGGAGGAAAAAATACCGCATTCCACGCAATGAGGAATGAGGAGTTAGCCCTTATCATGTCAGCCAGCACGAGCAATCAAATAGGCACAAAAGGAAAGAAGAGGCTAAAAAGGCAATCGATGATTCTTTAGGAATTGCAAAATAAAGAAACGATGACGACTTTTTCCTAGGTGATTCTGAGGAAGCTCTCTGAAACACAGAGATCACGCCGACTCATCCGCCCGATAGGAAACCAGCAGCTGGAACAGAAATAGCAATAGTAACAATCTGTGGTAAATTTATTGCTTCACAACTGCACCGCAGAGGTAAATATTCCCTGTTTCCACAATGTCTCCTGACTGAACTGCTAGCACATTCCCATTGCCCTACATAAGAGCCAGATTAGTCTTAAATGACAAAATTGTCCAGTTCTGAGATCTTTGCCTGAAGGCGCAAAATAGCAATTAATTTCTTGATACTCACTGAATGTTAATGAGCAGAACTATCATTTTATGCCTTTCAAATTATTTCCCCACTAATAAGCTGCCCAGGCCTGTTCATGTTTAGTACTCCAGTGACGGCAGCAGCTCTTATGAGTGTTTGTGAATAGGGATACTTTTCAAAACAACTAAAAATGTGATGACACAGAGACCCAGATGTATCAATTCTGTTGATTTCTGTTCCCTGACATTGAAGTCCTTTCAGAAATCCACCTATTACTCAAAGCTACAGAACTTTTATGGGGGGATGAGAGAGAATACCTACTTTTAGATATGTATGTTCAAAGATGGAATTTTTGACATGACTATATTTAGTGTTCAGGGCATATATTTAGCAGTCACCTTCATGTGCAATGACTTGTCAACATATTTTCTGTGGAACTGAGTCAGAAATTTCTTATCAAGTTTTCTTCTAATGAGTTGGTAAAGCCTTAGCTATAAATTGAAATTGTTTTCCAAGTTAGCTTAAACCAAAAAATTTTTTGAGACAAAATTGGCATTATTTATGTGCTTCACTTAACATGAATAATGTAACAGTTTAGCTTTAGCTGAATAATTCAAATCAAATGTTGGTAAACTTTAAAAGCCTTTTTATATGGAGATTCAGAAAGAATCATATCTCCTTTGAGACTTATCCTGAATGTGTTTACTGTAGATCTTTCAAGATTTTTTAAAGATCCTTGTTGATATTATGCACATTTTTTTTTCTTTCTGTTGGGGGAAAAATTACTTTTGTTGCTGCATGACAGATGGCAACCACAAAAGACATCATATTAGATGTGTTTGAAATAGATCATATGAATTTAAATTTTTGTACACAGATGCTTCACAACAAGCAGAGGTTTGCAGAGAAATGTGATGAACAGATAGGATAAAGTATCTGAGTTTGTGCCCACACCTATATCTATATGTACCTATATGTACATAAATACTCATGTTACGATACATTAGACTTTCCACTACAGCAGCAAGAGTGGTCAGAAAAAAAAAAAAAAAAGTTTAGTTTGTATTTTGAAGTCTGTTTTATGCATACAACAGAGCAAGAGGACAGGAAGCATACATTGAATAGAAAACACTATTGATTTAGAGCTTAAGTCTGACTTTGTTTTCATCAGCATGCATGCAGATCACACCAATATGTCTGAAAGTAAAATGAAGCCTAAAATATAGCTGTTTTTTTCTTTTCTTTCGATGGAGACCTTTCTAAGGAGAAAAAAATAGAAATTTAGTTTGGAGAAATGGAGATACATCAGACAAAACGCCAAATGTTTTGACTTAGAAATATTGCCCCAGGGCTAAGGAGATTTGGTGGTCCATCTTTCCCTATAGTCCAAGCTTGTATAATATATGGTTATCTGCCTTTTTGGAATGGGAGGTAATGCCTTTTAGAGCCATAATTCAATGGCCCTTTTCTGTTATGAACCAAACTGAGTCATTGATCCAGGTTAAAATTGCTTTCTTTTTTCCCCTGTTTTTTTTTTTTTTTTTTTTTTTTTTTTTTTTTTTTTAAACCAGAATTAGTTCTCCCAAAGTCATCTTTCTTGAGGCTGCACAAACTCTTCTCAGAAACAGAAGAGAAAGTAATGCGCGGAGGGGAAGGAGCCACCAGGGGTAGGGACAGGAGGGTCTGCTTCCTTCAGCAGCCACGGGGATAACGCGTTCAGGGAGATCAGCTGCAGCAGCCCCCGTCTCTAGCTGAATTAGGGAGGTTGAATACCAAGGAAGAAAAGAAGCCTGAAGGAACAAAGCAGTAATTTGCAGAAGTCACTGCAACGTCTTCTGGAGCATGACCAAGTTCAAGAACTGGATTGTTTTCAGTAGAGCAGGACAATTTTGGCGTACTTGCAGTCAAAACCAAAACTTTCTAAAGGAAAACAATTTTATAGAGGAAATAACGAAGATGGAAAATTTTTGACCAGTAACTGAATTTTGACTACTATATTGTTGCAATACAACAATAAGTTATGGAAATCATATACAAATAAAAGTCTGCTCTAAACTTCTATTTGGCTTGAAAGTGCCACTGGGAATGATTTGGAATAAATGCTTTCTGCTCATGTTTTGAGGGTTTAAATGTTAAGTTAAAGAAAATATATATATTGCACAAGAATGACATGTCTTGAGCAGCAGAAAACCAATTCTGATGACAAAATATTCTAGGTAGACTGAAATAACAGAAGAAAATATTAAAAGAAACTATTTTCCCTTAAATTACCCCTTTCCAAGTGATACAAGATTAAAATGTTGTCTGTGGCAAGTCTAATGATATTCTCTAGATTGCTTCACTACTTTTTTAATATCAACAGATACAAAAGGGTATGTAATTAACATCTTTCCTCTTGCTTTTGAATGAAACCAGAAACATCCTGACGTACTTCAGGAATACAAAACCAAATGATCTGTTTAGACTTGTTTGGGTTCAGCAAGGGATATTTTGAAGCTCAGTTTCTAATTAATGTGACAATTGCATATCATACTTCTAGGCAGTGTCCCAGTGGGTTTCAGTTCTTTGTGGATCATGGATAAAAGAAAGGAAAAAGATTGATATTCAGATGCAGTGTGGTGTTAAATATTCTTTCACTGCAACTGACTTCTATCTAGCTACACCAGCCGAGGTTTTCATGTAATTTAAAATAGATTTAATTGAACTATCAAGAAAATAGACAAAGAAGGCTACAGGACCTTAACAACATAATTAGATAAAAATATAAGGTTGGTCACATTGTGCCAAAACAAATTGCTACATCAACAGCAACCTTGCTGTTATTGTTCATCAACAGACATAGGTGGACAGAACATTCCTGTCATTCAGGACACATTGATTTATAGCCAAATTTAATACAAAATACAAGAGTATATGTCACAGAGAGTATTGCTGGCCAAACTTCCAAACATAACATGAGGATTACTGTTATTTTCATCATGGTCCTCCAACTTTCGTTTCCTGTCTTGAGCCACCTGCTGTAGCTGACTGTTTTGAGCAGAGGGGCTGGACTAGATGATCTGTAGAGATATTTTCCAACCTCAACTATTCTGTGATTCTACGTTTCGTCTTCTTAACCCTTATTTTTATTGGTTTTTTGCTTCCAATTTACAATGTCATTAACATTCACCTGACTCAGTATAGATGTATTTATCATGGAAGAATGTAATTCAAATTCTCGCAACTTCAGCACTTCTCATGCTTTTAAGCAGAGTGCTGAGTGCCACCTTGGAGACATCCAGAACCTTCAACGGTCGCTCAAGCCAGTTCATCAGTTTGAGAGACCAAGCCATTCATTCATTTTGTTACTCACCGTTCACAATTAAGAGAGAGCTGGGCACACTTTTTCTTCTGTCTACTTTGCAAAACTCCAAGTTCATGTGACTTTAGATAACTCACTTTAACCATTCAAGCCCATTAGTAATAATATGCTATGTTACTGAGTTTCTCAGACCATTAGTTTTATATTACATATGAAAAATATTTGGCAAAGATTAAAAATAAAGGCAGATGAACTGGCAACATTATTAAGTAAAACTGGTGCTTATGAGCCATGACCTAGGGGAGTCACAACTTCAGACTCAAAGTACAGCGACCGAAGTACTATAAGACTGTTATGCCGTGGATATCCAGTTTCTTAATTAAGTGTGAGACCAGCATCTTCTTATTACTAATCTTGGCAAGTAACTTATCCTTAAAACAAAATTCCAGTTCTTTTTTTTTATTATTACTATTATTATTTTTGGTGTGTGTATTCTAACCAGTCCCAACAATCCCCAGCCTCATTAGCTTGAAGTTGAACCAGGAAATGAAGGCTCTGCGTCTCATTAACCAAATTATCGTTACTACCTTTTAGGAGTAAAATATAGGCTTTTCATTTATGTCCAATAGTTGCTGAAAGATGGCACAAGACGACAATAGCTCATTGCTGAAAGTTCTCTTTATGAGAAAGGGAGTATAGAGTCTCCTCGGACCTCAGTCACTATGATTTTGGCATTCAGTCTGTGCTCTCCATGTTTCTCCCTTCCATAATCCGTGAAGAGAGTTAAGCACCTCTAGAGGGTGCTTTATCATCAGGTAATTAATATCAGATAAGTAATATCAGATGAAGACTCACCTTTTAAAAATACTTTCCTCCTTTCTCTGCTGACAAATAGAGCCTAGACTACAAGCCTGCCCTGGACAGCCAACCTGAGATGAAACAGGTAAAGTTTGCCTGTCTAGGTTGGGATTCAATTCACCTAACTTTGTATATCTACAGTACATACACGTTGGATATTCACCCAGATCTCCAGATCTCTCTTTAGATTGAGTGGAGGAAAGACTACGAACTTTAATGGTAATAATCATCTCATCTTAACATAAAAAAAAAAAAAAAAAAAAATGCCAAACCAAACCAAACCAAACAACTAAGTTCAAATGAATCATTACCTAAATAATACCTATTTCACTCAACTGGTGAAAATGAGAGTAAGTAATTCAGATGTGGATAGCTACAGTGCAGATTTCTAAAGATAAATGAGGTGAATCCCATCATAAGGTTTGATCAGATGAACCTCACTCTGTACAACAAAGATTTTCCTAATATTCACCACAACATATGCAGTAATTTTACTGTTTTTTAAAAAAGTACTACTGAATGATAAATTCTTCTTTTCATTTAAAAAAATCTAGAAATCTCAATATCATCACTGTTTTTGATGTTTCTGTTTGGAGTCTGTGGTTCTTTCAAACCCATCGTGGCTGGAATGCTTTGTTTTCTTCAACTGAAATAAAATCTTTTAGATTTTCACCAGACTCCACAACCTCTCTGGGCAACCTGGTCCAGTGCTCTGTCACTATCACAGGGAAGAAGTTCTTATATTCAGGTGTAACGTTCTGCCTTTCAGCTTGTGCCCATTGCCTCTAGTCCTCTCGCTTGGCACTCTTGAAAATAGTCCAGCCTCACCCGCTTGACACCCTCCCTTCAGGTACTTGTACACATTGATCAGATCCCCTCTCAGGCTTCTCTTCCCCACGCTGAAGAGGCCCAGATCTCGCAGCCGTTCCTCACAGGGCAGGTGCTCCAGCCCTCTGAGCATCTTCGTAGCCCAATGCTGGACTCTCTCCAGTAGCTCCATGTGTGTCTTGTCCTGGGGAGCCCAGAGCTGGACACAGGACTTGAGATGAGGCCTCCCCAGGGCTGAGGAGAGGGGCAAGATCACCTCCCTCCACCTGCTGCCAACACTCTTCCTAATGCAGCCCAGGAGACCATTGGCCTTCTTGGCCACAAGGGCACATTGCTGGCTCATGGTCAACTTGTCATCCACCAGCACTCCCAGGTCCTTCTCTGCAGAGCTGCCCTCCACAAGGTCAGCCCCCAGCGTGTACTGGTGCATGGGATTATTCCTCCCTGCACTTGTCTTTGTTGACCTTCATTAGGTTCTTCTCTGCCCAGCTCTCCAGCCTAGGTTTGTCTTTTCTTCACCTATACTCACAGCATAATAGAATTCTTGCAGCTCAGCAACAACCTTGTGCTGCAAGAACACAAGGAGTGGATACAGTGGGAGCTATATGTGATATCAAAATTGATCCCATGCTAATAGGACTAATAAAATCAGTCCTCAGCTGTGGTTCTTCTGAATGAAATTTGTGCAGAGAGCACATCAGGAAAGAAAGAAAGCTTTTATTTACACATTTATCTTGCTAATCATATTTGGTGGGAAAAGAAAATTAGGGGGAAGGAAAACATGACAATGTAACGGGAGCAGTGATGAAATACCATGTTTTTATTTATTTATTTTAAACTGGCACAATATAGTAGTGTTTTGCTCATGGACAGAGCTGTTCTACTTCAAAGTGTCTCTGAGTGGGATCTGTCTTGTGCAGAGCACTGAGTAGACCAGAACAGAGAGCATAATATTACTTCAATGAATGAAACTGCAAATTTTTGGTAGAAATTTTCTTTTGTCTTGACAAAAGCATTTAGGGCCTATAATCTACACTGCAGATGCCTTATCGTAGCTACAGAGCATAGTATATTATCAGAGCATATTGTAGGAATTAACTGTTTTGCTGAACAGCACATTTGTTGTCTATACAACAGTTACTCCAATTTGATCAACTAGTGTTTGAGTCAAGACAGAGCTGGAAGAAACAGAGGTGACTCTTCTATATTCATCTCCCCCACTCCATGATTTATGATGTGCGCCTATTTTTATATTTATTTGCCTTTACAGATGTTGAAACAACTCACTTTAGGTACAACTCGCTTTGGGTACGGTTTTACCAAATCCAGGGAAATTGAGCCCACAAACACAGAATTTGCCCCGGAAGTGGCATAAGTGTGCAATCATCAAATTTATTTTTTATTTTTTGGAAATAGAGGAAAGATCAACAAATGGTTCAGTTTCTCGGAGAGGATAAGTGTTGTAAGGGGGATTAAACTTCAGAAGTGTATAAAATGTAATACTAAAAAAAATCCAGTCTAGTGTGTGTTTTTCCTTTCTGATATTTTAAATGCATTAGTAGCTGTTTAGCATGCAATTAGACTTGCTTATCTTTTAGAAGTTTCTAATGTACTAATATATATTTTTACAATGCACAAACTGCCGGATAATGTTTGTGACCTTCCCACCTTTTCTCAGCACACTCTTTTCTGTTCTTTTTTTTTTCTTTCTTTCTTTTTCCGTTGTGAAGGAACCTGAAACAGATGGTTGCAGCTAACTCCATAATCCTGATGCAGAATCTGTGGGTGCAGTTAGTGAATCTCTGTGGCATGTTATTATAGATACTAATATTTTCGAGCATATAACCTGCAGGTCATTTGTAAAAACAAAACAAAAATGAGAGGTAGCAGCAGCGTGAGCTACGCCCAAAGGAAAATTGTATCCCCTAGTCCCAATTCCCCATGCATCCTTTCTACTACCAGCTCCCAGGAGACTGCTCTGCTTCCCCAAATAACCTCCTTCTGCTGTTTCCTTCCTCCTCCTCATTCTCTCTCTGATTTTGTGCAGGTTTTCTGAGAACTTGTTTTCGAGGAAGAGTGACCTCACAGGAATATGAGTTATTAAAGCAGAATTTATAGAGATGAAAACACAGCTAACGCCATATAAAAGTATTCAAGGACATTTTGCAGTTTTGGAATGTTGTTTTTTCTCACTCTCCCTCGCCCCATACTTGTCTCGTACGCCTGCCTGAAATTATTATCATTTAAAAAACATTATTCCACACTTGGAAAAACAGATATTTAAACAGTCTTTTAAATTCACATTGAGTTGCACAACATAGGAAGAAAATTAAGCTATTACAGTGTCTAAATATCTATATGAACTATTTTGAAGAAAAAAAACTACTAGATTTTTTGCCCTTCCTTTTTTAATATCCAGACTATGATACATTTTTGCAGATAAATCAACATTCTGTGATAATTAAAACATATCACATTTACCCACAATCTTAAAAGCATGGAAATAAAAAAAGTAAGGAGAAAATTCATTCTCTTTTTTGCTTCAAATTATCTATAACAATATATAAAAATTATGCCTATATATGTCTTTCCCTTCTGTCTTCAACAGATCTAAAGAAATAATTCATATCCTTACTTTCAGCTTGCTCACCATTACAAAACCTCAGCAATTACATAGTACTCTTATCAATTCTGTATCTACATCAAAAGCCTAGAAATATGAATAGCCAATAATCTCATGTATTAGGAAATTTTCTAATCAGTATAGTTGAAATCACTAAATTAAAATTTATATTTTAAGGTCTTTCATCAAACCAATCTGAATAAAAATAAATACTTCTCTACAAATGCTTTCTATAATGTGGATTTTAAAATTTCAGCCAGAAATTTTTAAAAATCAAGAGTTTAATGTTCCTCTTAAAAGTTCTATAAAGGAAGATAATGCTGTTTCCTTAGAAAAGTTAACATTTACAAGACGCAAGATGAAGCTGTAGTAGAATCTCAAAATTAAACTTCTCAATCAATAATATGGATATTATACTTTTCTATTACATTTGAAAAGCTTCCTGCGGTCTCTAACAGCTCATTTTCCAAGTTCAGCTTTGATATCTGAAAATTTAATTATGCTTCATCTATTTTTGAGTCTGGTCCCATCCTGGCCACTTGCAGGAGCTCTCCAATGTGCTGACAACAACGCACGCAGGAGGCAGCCAAGCTTACTCCTCCCTTACTTACTTACACAGCATTTCTTGATTTTACTTACCTATAAAAGCTTGTTTTAGTCAGGTAGAGCGGATGAAAACATACTTTAACTGAGAAATGCTGGGTTTTGTACCTTCCTTTTTTTTGGGGAGGTTCAGAGATTTTTGCTGATGTTTTAAAGCTCAATACTTGACTGCAAAACACCTTTCTACAAATTATGTTTTCATAATGAAAATCAAGATCGTTTGTGTTTACTCAATATGCTTGAGCTACTTGTCCTCTTCGCTGCGTTTCCTTTTAACTCCCTAACATGGAATTATTGATGAAGAACCTGAAACGTGATGCTTATGTGACATGAAACCTCTGAAAAAAAAAAGGAAAAAAAAGAAAAAAAGAAAAATCCAAGTTCCATGCAAGTGCTGTTAATTCCCCTGTAAAAACCTGCTATATATATTCCTATATATACATCTATATATTGGGCATACCATATATTGCTATTCAAGTTCTTTGAAAAACCAGCCAATTACCATCTCAAGGACTTCATAAGTTCTTATACTTCATTAAATATATTGTATATAATCTTTCTCCATGAAGAATCTGTATTTCATTTCCACAACCAGGAGCTAGAAACACTATAAATCTATCGTGATAGTTTAATATCAGCATATTTACATCACAGTAATGCCAGATAAGGCAAGAAATGCAGTGCTATGATGTTTGGAATGCCAGATGTGTCACAAAAGTTTTTTTTTTTTTTTTTTTTTTTTTTAGTTTAGTTTAAGCAACGTACCTTTGAGAACAATCAGCACCGTGTTTCTATTAAGTTTTCCTCTAACAATAGTTTTAATGATGTTTTGCTAGGGGATCATCAAAATGGGGTATTATTTAAGGCTAGATTTCTAAAAATATGTCTCTGCCTCTTAGCTAAAAAGGAGATTAGTTAAAGCTGGTGTCTGTCTCTCCCATAACTTAACAGAAGCATATATAACATATATACATTTTTGTCTATATGAATAGATAAAATTCACCAAAATGTCTAAGTTATCCAGTGGGAACCTCCAATGGGACCTCTCTGGAGAACAAGTAGGAAGCTAACAAATACCAGTCCATAAGAAAAATTGAGCCCAGGAGATTAAAGGGGATTTTAGGCCATCTGTATGTGGTCCTCTTTAGTCTTAAAGGATAACAGGGTCTAGCTCAGTGTTTCCAGTGTCCTATTAATGACAGCATGGTTGGAATGGATACTTTCCAGATAGGCTTGGAGGAAATTCTAGGTTAGCGGGTTTTCTTGATGTGTACAATATGTGTACAATAACTTTTCTCTGCTAAGCAGGGTGAAGTTCAGTTGAATCTTTTAGTGGTGCCAAAGAGACAATACACTGGTGTAGATCTGGAACATCGGCACTCGTAGAGCAGTCAGATTCTACCTGCCCACAAAACAGGAACATCTGCTGCCGTTGAAAGCTGTCAGACACAAGCTGTGCTCTCAAAGTCCTGTCTCCCCAAGGGCAGAAAGAAAACTGTCACAAGAAAACTGACTACTATTAATTCTTCTTGATAGAGAATAACCAGATGAACAGAATATTTGCAAACATTCGTGACACTGCCTTGTTCTCCAGCAGTTTGCTCTGCAATCGTTTGCCTTCTGCATAGTACCATTCATCAGCATCAGTAGATCTCAAAGCACTTGAGAAGAGGTTGGGTGGAGCAGAAGCTATCTCATAACTGAGAAAAAAGCAACTGTACTGGTCTAAATTTAATCCACCCAACAACCTGTTCTAAAACACTGTTAAGTAAAAACAAATAAACAAACAGAAGGAAATAAAAAACAGTACCAGAAAAACTTCTGAGCTGCTAAGGAAATTTTCTGTAGTAAAATCTGTTCTCTTCTGCAGTCTTCTGACTTGAAGATCATACCTTACACTGGAGGATTTGGTTATGTATTTCATGAAATTTCCTGAAGACAGAGGCCTTGTGAGATTGTTATATCAAAAAGAATAGAAATAAATACTATTACAATTTTAATAATGCACCTGGCTGCTAAATCCCTAGAAATTTTACTGCAATACAAAGAGGATGAGGGCTTTTTATTATTATTATTATTATTATTTATTAAGCTGGGGAGAATTTTGGCTGTCATATCAGATTTTAGATGTCTAATTTGGAAAAAAAGACTGTTTTTGTCAACAGATTAGATCAGAACTCCCACCTCTTACTCAGAAAAAGTTTCTTTTCATAATGCCTGTTCCATTGTATTTCCACCTATACAAAACATATCTGGAGAGTTTAACATAACACTACATGCCTGCTGACAAATACATTAATTGCATGCCATATTATTTTATGTTTTGTTACATTTTTATACCAAATCTAATAAAATATCATTAATTATTTTATTTAATTTTGTTTTAAATATATATTTTTTAAAAAATTTGGAGTTCCTCCTTTGATCAGAGAAATAGAAGACAAGACTTAGATTTTAAAGTAATTATGTATAGAGTCCAAAATGTACAAGTAGATTTTGCCCTTTGTCAGGAAAAAAAAAAGGAAAGAAAACATGATTCATTACTTTTTTTGCTGGCACATTCATCATTGACATAGTTTACCTCTTATTTAAGTCAATAAGAAACGTCTTATTGACACTGAAATGACTAGACTATGCCAGTGCTTGTCGAAATACACAGCTTCTGGTATTTACTCCCTGGCTTATTCATATTTCTAATTTCAATACTCAAAAGGTGAATGTAAAGAGAAGATAGGTAATGAAGATAAATATACACGCGGTCCAGTTGGACTGCAGCATTGGCTAAAATACAGTGCTGTGTTTCACTGAAGTATACAGCATGTATCCAGATAATATGGATAACTTCTATTAGGTATGCTATACTCAATCTGTGAAAGAAATATGATTATTTTATGCTAGACTTCTGGAGCGTCTAAGAGTTAAGTACTTGAATAAGAAATAAATAAGCCAAGAAAATAACCAGTCATATTGGGTATTACTGAGCATCCATTGTTAAAATAAATTAAACTAAATTTCTGCTGGTGTGCAATTATACTAAAACAAAAAAAAAATCAGAAGGATAAAATCTGTTTGCTGATTTTTCTTTTCAAATTCTTACTTAGATAGATAAACAGTAAAGTGATTACACCACATTAAATAGTTTTAATTGAACTACCTAGACAAATTCTATAAGTCCCAGTAAGGTCATGTTGTGCTGACTTGTAAAATTAGAAAAAAGAAGAAGAAAAAAAAAAGACACTTGACATTCTCAGCACTTAAAACAGAGCCATGTAGCAATGGCTGTCTCACCGAGTGCAATATCATGAAGCACAGGAAAATGCTCTTTTCTATTTCAAGTGACACTGAAACAGAGACACGCAGCAACAGTATTTTACAAATCTGGATAGAAAATAGTTTGGTGGAATTTTACAAAGTGTTTTAAAGAAGAAAACAATTTACTTTTGTGGAGCTCTGTGTGTGGTTGCATTTCTTTAGCTGAAACAATCTAGACTGATCTTAAGTGGGTTCCCATTCTGTTAATAATTCAGCATGACTATCTGAAATTTCCAGGTTTGGAAGGTATAGCATAGGGCATCTTGGCAAAATCCTTGGTGAACTTAGTGAGTGAACTGGATCCCTGTTTTCATTGCTGAGCTGATGGATTGCAAATAAAGTATTAAGTCATTCCTAAATATGTACACTGCCTGATTTTTGCAGATAAAATTGGATGGTCAAATGAGAAAATACTACCATTAATGTTGGCAGTTAAACATTTCTTAAGCATAAGATGTTAATCTGTAAATTTAAAGCAATAGATGAGTGAGTCAAAACAGCGAGACATATTAGGAGAGGAAGGGAAAGGTCTGGACTTTAGACTGCACCATTATATAGTGATGCATCTGTCAGACATCATGGCCTCAGGGGTAACATAAACCAGAAAAAGCTGTTCTTTTATCTAAAGTACCTGGCACAAAATGACAAAAAAAAAAAAAAAAAAAAAAAAAAAAAAATCTGTGCTATAATCATGCAAAACTAAGATCCTGCTTGTTTCCTGTACTTTGCAAAACACAAGGTCCTACTCCTTTATCTAAAAGGTAGTCTTTGCTTGGTGGACCAGTCATGGTATGCAACCTCTGAGAAAATCTTATTTTATGTTCTGGAAAACCATACACAGCCTCCTCAATGACTACCTCACACCTAAAACCACGGTTTATCAGCCCTTGCAGATGTTCAAACACAGTTCTGAGGTAACAGCTCAATGGACACGGAGTTCTTACATATGTTACTCTACCACTTCTTCACTTTGTGAAATTATACAGTGACCTGTACAAATAGTCACTCATAAAATATCTTTGTAAGATGCACTGTATGCTCATAATCAGCTCTTCATGCAAGAATACACATTACTATCTTTTTATGTTATTAAATTTCCCTCTAATCTTGAAGAATGAGTAGAGTAACTGGTTGGATTCATCTGCTTAACATAACACAAATGGGAAGCAGTCCCTGTTTCAATCTCTTGTCATAACGAGTGCTATCTTACTGCAGAGAAAAGAAATCTTACTATGCCATCCACTCTCCGCAAACCTCCTGCCTGCTCATGAATCACGCATAAGAACGCTGTCAAGCCCTCCAGGCAAGGATTGCTCCTTCTCCTTGCTTTTTTTTTTTTCCTCTGATTTGCAATGTAAATAAACCAGAACAGATTAATAGATTGTGAGGGACAGAGAGAAGTGAGAGGAGCGGAGAGAGAGAGATTCAGATTTGGTATGTGATTTTGCCTTTATAGAAAAGATAGGACAGAAAGCGGAAGCAACAGCGATGCTGGATCTGAAGGGAAGAAAAGATGAAGGAGGAAGTTGCAGCTGGAGCTCAGTGTATTGCAGAGCAGAGAAAGAGGCTGTGGGAGCTTGGGGAAGAGCAGAGACCCCAAGCAGGGGCCGTACCTCTTGCTCATCCCACAGTGTTTGTTAGTTCTCCGGCAGCAGCTGGATGACAGGAGAAGTATCTCAGGCCTGAGGAACATTAACTCTTTAGGGAACTGGTCCCAGACCTTCCTCTATTAATAAACCAAAAAAATAACTGTTAAATTTTCCTTTCTGGTAAACTGTACATCTGAAACCATTAATCTGATAGCCTTTTAGTACCACAATTATCTTCTGTATTTCAGCTCTACTAGATGTAATAGTTACCGAGTTCAGTGGCAAACTAAGAAAGAGGAGACTTTCAGGGACCATCTTGTCCTACCTGAGGTATGGGTCCAGCTTATTAAGGTTGATCAGCAGCCCGAAGTACAAACATAATCTATCCTAGATCGTAGAAGAATAACTGAAAAAGAATCCAGGTGACAAACACAAGGCTCTCTACCTGCATTAACAGCATCTCCCATCCACCGCAGCTCTGCATTCACCGATCAGAATGGTCAAATGTATGATGATTTGCGTTAATTACTTCTGTTGGTCATAGTGGAAATGCATCAAATTAATAATTATCTTGTGTAGTTGACAGAGAATATGTAATAGTTAGAATCATTTTGTGCTTGCTCACACTTCTCTGCCTCTAGATATCACCAAAATGGACAATTTATGACTTTTTTTGAGACAAAGTTCTGAACACTCCATGTATTGGACTTCACTGGTAACGAGTCTTCATGTGCATTGAAATGAAAATATTCCAAAATGTTTGACTATGTAACAATGAGACTTAATGTTCAATTCTCACTAAGCTCTATCAAACAAAAGCATACCTGCATTAGAAGCAGAGCCTTACTGTTGAGTAAGCATCAGAAGCCACTTCAAAATGAGGAATTTGCTGTCAAGCTGTTGGTTTCCTCATAAACTCTCCTTTCCTTTCCTTCTTCTCTAGAGGATGGAAAGGATATTAAGCATGGTTATCCTTCTCCAAATGTACATTGTTGCATTCAAAATTCTCACTTTGTTCTGAGTCCCTGTAAACATTTCCTCGTTTCTCTACATTTTTTTTTCTAACTTTAGTATGGAATAGACCCGGTATTTGAGAGCATAGGGTTATGGGTAAGAGCGTGGTAGTGAACACATGAAGTTCAAACTATCGCAGAGTGGTGAATCTTATGCAGATGGAGAAGACTAAGAAGCAACATTTAGTGAATAGTATAGAACTATGAATCATTCAGGTTCAAAGGGACTTTGTAAGGTCTCTAGTTCAATCTCCTCAATATGCATTGGAGTTCGAGCTTTACTTCTGACTTCTGCAGATCAACCAGGCGACATCACAAAATCAGCAGTCAGTCTTCAAGGTAACAATTACAAGCTGGAAAAAAAATGAGAGATTAGATAAGTAAAATGGCAGAGGATTATAGAAACTTACTTGGCCTAACTGTGTGAGATTTAGAGTCCAAGGAGATTCAAATAGACCCTTGATTTTAACAATGAAACTTCAGGAGATCAGTAAGTGTGGTTCAGGGGACTATCCCAACGGAACATGACATGGAAAAAATTGCATGTTAGGGGAAAGGGACCAGAGAGCACACAGAATCCCTATTTAATGCCTAATTATGGTATTAACGAGCTATTGCATGGATTGTGCCAGAATCTTCCTAGAGATTTGGAAAGGGATCTAACTTGTGGAGAGGAAGGCAACCACTACTGAGAGAGAGACATGAGTAGAAAAGCACAGGTGAAAGTTAAATTATCTGCTGTGTTGATATAAATACCTGTATCTATTTTGTGGGAAAAGAATTCATTACTCATGTTTTTCCAAAGAATGTATCCTTCTACTACTTCAAAAGCATTAACACATTTGCTGACTTGTAGAAAGCTCACATAGGACCTGCTTTAAATTGAGTATTATGATTTATGCATACAACAAGCCTAAGTGGCATTTGAGGCTTTGGTCTGGGACAAACAGCAGCTATGATTCATTATTCTGACTGGGAACATGAACAGAAGCTGTTCCCAGCAAAGATATCTTTTACTTTCAAATGCAGTCATCAGGAATGAAATAAGCTTGCCTCAGAGAACATGGTGACTGCTGTTTTTAAGTAGCAGAGAAAAATGTAGAAGTAGCTTAAATCAAGAAAGAAGCCACCTTTATTGCTAACGAGTTCGGTACATTAGGAGCAATGGGAGATGGCAGATGTTTTCAGAGAAAGCAGTTCTCCCTGAATTTTGTTGAAAAGGGTACATTTTTAACACCTGATGAATGAGAAATTTAGTAGCAAAAATGATAGTGAAAAAAACCTTCAACTAACCAATATTTTAGAAGTCTATTTTCTTCAAAGAACATATTCATTATTCATGGTGCCACCAGTTTTTAAGGACATAAGCAATGTCTTGTCTAAAGTGATTTGGGACAAAGTTGTCTGATGCAAGACAGCAGTTCTTTAAAGACCTATCTAAAAATAATTTCAATTTATTAGCTAATTAAGATTTGTATTTTTAAAATCTCGTGAGGCCCATTCAGTGTTCAGAGAACACACAAAGTGATTTTAGTGTGGATATTTTGTATATATTTGTGTATAATGAAGTAGGAGAAGCTTTGTGTGAAAAAATAAACCAACAGCTTAGTGACCTGTGCTATCATGATTAAGGTCTACACTGTGTTCTACCATGTCATTCATAGCAATACTCAACCAATCCAGTGACCTCCTTATTAATCATTAATTTTCTGTTCTTTTTTTTTTTTAGTCTGTTTAATGTTACTGTGGTCATACAAAAGTATGTTATTTAAATCCAGCAGAGAAATCTAAGTGTATTATATCACTCTGTCCTAAACAATCATGTTTCTAAGAGCCCTACAAAGCTTTTTTGATGCCTATATTATACCATAATGCAAGCTGGCATGAGTAAATAAGATTTCTGTACCTGTGACTTATTTTTTGAAACAGTTTTAGTCTAGTCAGCCTATAATTGCTCAAATCATCCAACTTGATCTTTTTAAAATACATATAGAAAACTACTTTTATTTTCATTCATCTCAATGAATTGAGTTCCAAATTCCTAAAAAAAAAAAAAAAATCATTTCTAGTTATCTGTACAGCCAGTTTTACAGTGTATAACATTAGTAGATATCTTTTAGCAGTTTCTTTAGTTAACATTGGAACAGAAATTATTAAACTTGAATAAAATCCTTATTCACCTTAATGTTAAGTAGACAAGTTTCAAACTTCACTAATACTTCAAGCTTTACTTATACTTCAAACTCACAAAATGAGAAGAATGTTTTTACCTTCTCTTTGTCTTACCGTTCTCAGCCAGCAGTGAATGTGCACCATTGATAAGATTCATTTTTTTCCTGTAATATGAAAAGTCAGGCATTTTATTCCTTATCATATGATTCATCATGAACTTTTTCAGAGAAATTATTCATGTTCCATATTACTTCCCTACACTGCTTAAGTTTTAATATATATTCATTGCTGTGAATATATAGTCCATCTTTTTCTTCTACCTAGAAAAGTAGCAGCTCAAACAACATAGTCTTTCTTTTAACTATAGCATTAGAGTATTTACTAAAGCATCCTAAATTTGTTTATTGCTTCATTAAAGCATTTTAATTCATATAAACTACTCGACAAAAAGTGAGCCATTCTCAGTGCAGGGCAGTCACATACAACTACATCTTTACCTCACTTCTGCCTAAAGGACTGGGTAGCAAGGAGATCCTACACCTCTTGCTTTTATAGGCTTCTTGGACGGAAGCTGCAGTTAGAGCAAGAAGGAAAATCACATTTCCTCCACACAGGCTGCAGTTTAAACATTCATGGGTGCCATCCGTTTTGCCAAATGCAGGTATCAACACTGCATCTAGTGATCCTGGTCTCTTCTCACAATTAACCGAGAAAATCAGGCACTTACATTTGGTTATGGTTTATCTCATCTTGACGTTGACATCTAAATTACGGCAGATAAATTTTGCCTTAATTTGATTATTTCTACCGCATTGATTGTTAAGGGAGCTCAAGATAGCTGATGACATGTTATGTCAAGTGAATCTTACATTTTTTGCACTCTCATTTACTACAAACCAACAAAAGAAACAGTTTGGCCCATTTATAAGTCTAAAAATTTCTTTCAGACACGCTAATCTGTAGCATCTATAGCACACTATAACTGATCAGGGTAAGACTCACTTTAAACGCGAAGAGACTGAATAGATAAAATAGACAAATAGATAAATAAAATAATAGTTTTCATTGCAGTCATCAAAGTCAGTATTTAAACATGAAGCATTTGAACATTGATTTGTGCAAAATTGAATATAAGTCAGAAAAACAATATATTTATTTACTCTGAAAAGAGTAAATTTACTGCTGCTGCAAATAGGTACAGTTTTGTTTGAGCCAGTTTGAGCTGTGTTTTAAAAAAAGGAAACCTTTGGAAAGCCCTAATAATTTTTGTCCTGCAGTTCTCAAGGAAGGATTAAGCCATAAATTCAATTTAATTTTAATTGCTTTAGGTCTCTAAGGATCCAGCACATAAGAAATGGAGTCCCAGAGGTGAAAGTACTGAATTGGTCCTAGCATTATGTTTAAACGAAATACACAAAATACTCTCTAATTAGCAGGGGCAGAAACTGAAATTATTTAGGATTTTACTTAATCTGAGGCAAATAGCTCTGACTACAACAATTATCTAATTATACTGTTTTAATACTGTGGAGATTTTTACACTTGTATATGAAGAGGAGCTGAATGCTTAGAACAAAGAGTAAATTCTTTATTTCCACCAGAGCAAATACGTTATCATCTGCTTGACCTATGGCAGAGCAATTAAGGATGCAGAGCTCAGTTGTCTAGAGAGATTATACAGAATTCATTCATTCAGTTGGAAACGTTTAATTAACACACGAATCTTAAAGCGAATATATGTTGTATAGTTTGTAGCATTTTATAATACTTTAACAGAATATTCAAACTCTAAGCAGCAAAATAATAACTCATACTTGAAGGTGTTGGCTTGGCATGACCATCTGACGCCTGGGCAATCTTCAAAGCCCTCCTGTATCTGAGATTAGGTGAAGTTTAAAAATAAGGATAAATAAGGATAAATTTTCCCTGAAGCACCATCCAAGTAAACGGAACAGGGAGTGGTTTATGTTCCTGCTAACGGAGAACTTCAGTATCACCTTGCTGATAGCTTTCCTGCCAAGCAGAAGCAATCTGACAACTGTTCATCAACATTCACAGTCTTGCTGGATCGAGCTACCTTTCCTCCCAGTCCTTTGGTGCTTCACGCTAACTTTATACTCACATGTGGAAGCTTGTTACGCATTCACAGTGTAAACACTTAACTTCGACAATTGCAAGCCAAAATATTTTTGGTGGTAAATATTGAAAGATGACAAAGTCAATGACAGAAGAAACTCTGGCTGAAAGCAGAGACATACTGAACCAGGTCAGGTTTTAGCATAAACCTACAGGCACAGGTCGTTGCCAGATCTCACAATTTTATCACAGATTTCATGGCTGAAAATGCTCAAGGCTTGACAGTTGGAACATACGCATTTTGGAGAAAATATAAATCTGGGAGAGAAAAGGGGAGGAGAAACACAAGGAGGTAAATGACAGCATCAGCATAGGGAGAGGAGAGAGGTATCACACATCACACCAAAACTGTGTGCCTGTTGGAACAGAGACGATAGTGGAATTAAAGGAATAGTGCTTTAATAGTGTTTTTAAAGGAAACAGAAAACGAGGAACTTGTTTTGAAAGAGTATCAAGAAGAGAGGCAGAAGGAGCTAATCAGATTTAGGCAAAATAGTGCTTGAAACTATGTTATCAGAGAAAGGTGCTCTAGGTAGTATCTCTGAAAACAAAGTTTTTGAGCAAGGGGTAAATGCATAGTATCAGAGATAAAAATCAACAGGTAGTATGAGCAGGACAAAAGCTAAAAAGTGAGCCACACTAGTGAAGAAAGACAGTTTTCAGCTAATATATGCAGTGGCTAAAGGACATCTAATTTCACCGCTTTGTCTTACCTCTCTTTTCCCCTGTGACCTCATCTAGGATTATTTATGCTCTTAGAGAGATTAATAGGCATCTAATATGTTTTTCAAAGCCTTGTAGACTATCAGTTTTTATTGAATTTTTAACTATCCCATCTTCACAATGTTTAATCTAAACAATGTTTAAGGGTGATAATAGAATCAAAAAGAAGTGTTTTCTGCAAGGAGGTCACTAGGATGACTATGGAAGATCCAATCAGTTTGTGTTGGGAGAAAAAAAGTGATCCAGGATAATGAGGGCATTCATGCAACTGGGGAAAAACAGAAACAGGCTGGCATGTTGTTTAGTCTAGACCTTTGTGAAAGAAAACCCACTGTTCTTTAGGCCATCAATTTTTGGTTACCCGTTATATCAGTAGAATCACAGAATGGGCAAGCTTGGAAAGGGCCTTCAGAGATCATCTACTCCAACCCCCCCAGCTCAAGTAGGGTCACCTAAAGCACATTGTGCTTGGTCGAATCCAGGTGGGTTTTGAATATCTCAAGAGAAGGAGACTCCACAGCCTCTCTGGGCAACCTGGTCCAGTGCTCTGTCACTCTCACACTAAAGTTTTTCTTCATATTCTAGCGGAATTTCTGGGAGAAGTGTTTATGAAAGCAGTATTAGACCCATTTTCATTAATGCGAATTTATTTTGTAGGTATCTCAAAGGGGTGGAGAAGGCAGAGCAATTTGGAAATCTGGCCAATGCAAATCAGGCTGTTGAGTAACAGGGCGACAGTAGAAAGCAGAGTGCAGAAGGCAATGCCTAAGAATACTTCCTCTTAGAAGATTAAAATGTTTGGGAAAAAGGTAGCATGACTAAGCAGCACTGCAGACGGAGACAAGAGGTACAGGTTGAAAACATCAAAAATTTGCTGCTGGCTACATTCCAGTGGAGTTTCATGGCTGTCACTAAGGGCAGAATTTGGCTGACTGTCTGTACAACAAGAACTTTTCCTAATTAGACTGCATATGCTGCTTGCTATTTTTTCTTGTAACTTTTTTATGCTTCATAGTTATTTGTCACTATGTAAAGGACACTTTTTTTTTTCCTTCCTGTTAAAAGCATAAGCAAAGATGGCATGTCTGCTACACCTACTTAGTCACACGAATGACTGTCTTGCTTCAGTAGCGTGGATTTGTTTTCATCTCTCTTAAGTAATTACTTGCCGATAAAGCTGTTCCTTCATTACTTTAGAAGCCTTTCTGGTGTCTTCTGAGCATCGGCTGCATCTCAGGCATATGGCCTTTTCTCCATAAATGCCCCCAGCTTCATCCGTTATTGTTACTTTAGGAGACGTTGGTTCTTAATTAAGAGAATGCTGTGTAAGGCCACGTGGGTTTGTACTTTTTTCAGTCAATCCCAACAGCTGCATGCACAAATATGAATTAAACTATTATAAATCTGAGGAGAGGATAATGACTGCAATTAGCTTCCAACTTATTTAATAAAATGAATGTTTTCAAAGAGGGGTCATATAAAAGGGACAGATTGCCTGCTGTAAAAAAATGTACTCTACTGCTTACACTCAAAAGGCTGTGAAAGAAAAGTTTGCTTTGATGTGGTCCCAAGGAGACTACAGGAAAACTGGAGTTCATTTTTTCTTCTACTTTGTGTAGAGACTGGGTTAAATAATCTAGTGAGTTGATACAAAGGCATTCATGAAAATCTACTTCCTATGTGGAAGCAATCTTAGGGGAAATATCCTTTGATATCATTTGCATATTCTAGTTTTCTTAAATATTTTCAAAATGCATAATCTCATCCCAGTTCTTTTTCTTTCTCATAAATATTGCTGGGTTTAATTTTATAAAGAAACAATTTCATGTTTATAGTTCTTTAATGGCCACAATCATCTGTAATGAATATAAGTAATTCAGCATTTATACACTATGCTCCGGCATGAATGTAAATCCACACCTTTATTTGACAATTGACTAGTGGAGTTTGTTTAAAGGCTGATTATTTAATCTCACATCATTGATTCCATAACATTTGTAGAGATGCTAAGCGTAAAATATCGTACCCATCAGAGTCCAGGAGTCAGATAATTAAGGCTTTGAGAAAACAGCAGGGATTTCAAGAGAGAGAGGCAAGAATGGTCACCCATGCTAATGTCACAGCTCAAAATAAAATGAGCTGGAGTCAATGAAAATGTTAAATTCGCAGTCAGATTCCTTAATTACAGTGTGTGATGTAAGTCCAATATACTCTAATGGAGGAAAAAATACACACACATATATATATGTATATATATACACACATATATGTACACACACACACACGTATATATGTGTATGTTTGGCCAAAAATAAATTACAAAAGAACAAAATTGGGAAGGGAGAAAAAGTAAGAGGTATTTTACAAATAAGACTGCAGCAGAAAAAGCCCTAATGGTGTTTATGGTTGAAAATTCATGCAATTAGTTAGGAGGATTTGAGACATCACTAATGTCAACAGTAAAGCAATGGCATAACAGTGTCAGTTGTGCAGAGCATGTAGAGCATCAGCTCCCCATGTTCTTTAGCTAGTGGGACTGAAGCAGAACACAACAATTTAGATTGTGTATTATGAAGATAAGAACTAAATATTCTCACCTTGCTAGGATGGGTTAGAAAACAGGAAAAAAAAAATAAAAAAAATAATAATAAAAAAAGGTCTTGATCTTATAAAAGACCTTTTAACTTTCTCATACTTTCTCTCTCCCCTTTTGGGTTCAGCCTGAGTTGTCACACAACCACCTCTGCAAGCCTGAGGATAGGCAGGGAAATCCTCACCGGCCATTGCAGCACAGGTGCTTTAATGTGCAAGACTTCCATAACACATTTACTGAACATGTTTTTTCAACACAAAATATAATAAAACCCCCCAAACTTTTCACATAATTCCAATGTAAGAAGAAGTGAAGCATATATTTGCATGATAATTTCTCACCGCTAGTGTCATGTCGCAGAGAAACTGGGGTGTGCGGACGGTCTGACTGCCCTGCATGCTGCTTGCACGGCCTCGTGCCTCTTCCTGCAACGCTCAGGCTGACCTGGGAAATCTTCACTGGGGGCTACTGCGCAGTTGCCACGTTCATCACGCTCTAGCGCACTGGTATGTAGTGGTGCTGAGCCTCGTGTTAGTAGTGGTGCTGTCTGCATGAGTATAGGAGGGAAATAAGACTCAGAGATTTTGCTGAGGCTGGTAAAGTTCTGGTGGGATCGAACAAACAACTGAGCAGTTAGAGCTATGGTTTTCAGACGTATTGAGTAGACTGATGCTTGAGTTTTTTGACGTTCAGTAAGTCATCAATCTGCTCATGGACTGTTAAGACCACACCCCATCAGCAAATTATCTGTTCCCAATAATGAGTGTAAAATTCAAACTAAAATTTCCTATATTTTGTTTGCTGGTAACTGAAACTTAATTTAATTATTTCTTGGCCTTTCCTTTTGCTCCAACTTTCTTTTAATTGGGATAGGTTGCAACTGCACTTCTGTTTCTGTATCCTTGCCCTGAGAGAGGAAAAGGAGTACAGATCTCTCTGTGTCCTGAGTCCTATTGATATCCGTAAACACATTGCTTTCCAACTTGGTAACAATTTATCTTTATTCTTCTGTATGAACTCTATTGTATCATTTTACTGAGAGCTATTCCTACGACAGAGAATTCTCCAGGACAGACTCTTTCTTTCCATTGTCCCATTGCAATATATCAGCATTGAAGTTTGCATGCTTTACTGAAAAATCCTCTGAAGTTTGGCTAAGGGATGTGTGCCACAGAAATTGGTATGTGGAATAGCTCTTTAACTTTCATTATTCACCAGCTAGCTGCACAATAACATATTTTGACTTCAGTCTGCAAAAGGAAAAAGGATTCTTTTATCAAATTAGAACAGCTCTTTGAAGAGCTTGGTTGGCAAAATTTCCTTTAGTATTACAATTTCCTACAATAAAATGTCTTTGTGTCAAATCCTGTTCATGTTTCCAAGAAATGCATTAGCCCTGATTGTTACAGCAGTGTAGAAGGAGACCATATTAGTATCTTAGATCTGATCACAAATATATCCTTTCCAGAGTCATTGTCTTTCATAGCGTAATTATTTGGTTGGCAAAGATGGCTTGTGTACCTCCTTTAGCTCTAGGACTTCCTTCAATTCAAATAGATTAAAATACTGCTGCTTAATTCAAAGAGTCCTGATTTCTCCAGGTAACTGGCTGGTCCTTGTTGCTTTTGATACTTTGAAATTTTTAACTGGAATTACTTTCTAATTTTTTTCTAGATTATTAGTAAAAATATTATTCATTATTCTGAACATTCTGGCCACTTTAATAAAAGGTCTATCCTTAAATAAAGCTGGACCAGGGACTATTTTCTCATCCTGACACTCACTGGCATGGAATTAGTTGCCTCTGTCTGTACAGCTGACCTGTTTTATCCTCTAAACTGGTGTAGTGCATCCAGATTCTCTTGGAATGGGAAATGTCAATGGTCTGTGCTAGTTCCCAAATCCTGGCTAGGCCTTATCTGGGAAAGCGCAACCTGCCCTGCACTAAAGCTGTGGTAGGAGCAGCACTAGCAGCAATGGTACATACAATAACATATCTGTGCCCTGACCCTGTTTAATTTGCTCGTATATGCACAGCTGATTGTCCTGCAAATATAGTCCTACAAAAATGTTCTCCCTCAAATATGTCTCTTTAGCCATTTACATTTTAAGCCTCAGTTATCTCTGGTCCCTTGAGCTGCCTGTTTTCATTCTGATTTACACATCTCCTCATCTCTGACGGCACTCTGTTCTCTGCTGCCGTAACTCAGCCTCAAATACAGTCCGCTTGGGTCTAAAAGGCTGTTTCTCTGCTTCAGACAGCTTCTCCTGACCCTGATACTCTTCAGAAGCACCTTTGCTCCCATCTGTTCCACTTTACTTATTTATATCAACAATGAAGACATCTATACGACTTAAAATCACCCTGGTTTGGGGTAATTCTGCTCAATTTCCTTGGAACATTTTGTTGGGTCTCATCCTGCTGGCTGCAAGAGGGCTATGGGCAGAATTATCAGTTCCAGGCTGCCATTGACTCGCCCATGATTTCTTTCCTCCCACCTACAGTTACAGTCAAACAGCAGTGATGAATAAGACTAAACTTGCTGACATTGGGTTACTGACTGAGTTTTTCCACAGCTTCCAGCTCCCTAAACATTTCAGGCTAATATCTCCAGGATCAAAGTGTGAAATATGAAATATACAAAGAGTTTTAAATTTTATATATTATATATATAATATATAAATATATATATGTATAATACTTGTGAGACATTCACAATGCTAATTAACTGTCATGTTAGTTTTCTATAATGCCACATGTGAGTATGACAGTTATCAATCTGAACACTCTCTAAAGAACAAATAAAAACAAAAATTATCCATCTCTCAAGGCTTTTTAGATTCTAAAGAGAAAATAAAAAAGAAATATACATGCCCTTTTCAGCTGTCATTTGAATTATCTTATTGCCCGTAGGCTCACGGAAGTGTCATCCCAATGTGCACGATGCAAAGTCTATAAAGGAAATGTTGGCTGCTTAAAAGGATTTACAGTTTAAATGGAATGGAAATAGAAGCAGTGGGAACGGAGATGTCTCCCCCGAGGTTACTCTACCTGCTAGTGCTACGAGAGGAACCTGGGTTTGCCAAGCTTAGTCCTACTCTGCTTCTCCCAGACAAAGCAGCCTCCTGAGGACCCGGGCATGGAGGACTCTTCTCCCCACGGGCCATCGCTCAGTGTCGCTCAGGAGGCAGCTCGACTTCTGAATCTAAAGGAAGCAGCCTCCCGTCAGATTTCTTGGCTTTGAGTGATGACAGACCGATATCCTACTAAAAGCTTTTCCTTCTTTGCATTTTTTATTAGGGGGAAGAGATGAAGCATGAAAGCGAGGGACAGAATTCTTTAAGCTATCACCTGCAGTGTTAACTCACGGCATATTTCGTTACACGCGGCTTCCTAAAGAACTAGAAATGCACATGACCTACTGAACGATCGTACAGTTTTAGATACAATGCTGATGCATTCCTGCAGTCCAGCTCTTTCGGAAGGTCAGCAGAGCAATCATGAACAAACTTAGAAATGTGGAAGCATCTGAAAAGTGAGGGAGGAGCAGTTGTCATGTCATGGAAAAAAATTGACAAAGTTGTTAAAGGTTAAATGTCAGTAATAAAAGGAGGTTTACTTAGGACCTTTGAACCTGTTCATTCACAATTAGTGTTCTATATAAATCTTATTTTAATTAATAGCCTACAGAACAGCACAGAGATCTAGGGTTCTTCAGCTTCAAAGGATGTAGCCCTGTTCTTTACTGCAGCAGGCATGCTGATAAGAATTTTTTATTTTGATAACCAGCTGTTATGCCTACATTCTCCTGGTATGTGTATGAAGTGTGTGGACAGCTATATTTTACAAGCTGTATGCTGCACCAGCACTACACAGTCTTTATATATATATATATATATATATATGTATATATATATATATAGAAGCTCATCCCCAAATGTTTTACTCTGTAGAACAAAACAGAAGGTTGCAGGAAACAAAACAATATGTAAACATAATGTACCCAGAATTAATTAAGTACTCATCTGTAAGATAAATACCAGAGGAAAAAATTAAGAAGGGTGTGCAAGAGGAAAAACAGGATTTTTGGATGACATTTTAAAAGACATGAGGGAAAATGGCATAAAACACTATTATATTATTATCTTGGTATTTGTCTTAGAGTCAGGCTTGGGGAACAAAATGTACCTGAAGCTGTACCTTGTATAATGTCATAGGAAGAAAATAATCAAAGAAGACATCCCAAGTCATTCAAACCCTTGCAATCGAACCTTACTAAAGAATAAACTTGTGATCCAGAAGGATCCACAGAATTTCATCCACTACCAGTACAAAATCTCCTATAACAATAAAAACAAACGAGAAACGTAGGATCTTTGTTAAAGTAAAACAAAAAAAATAGTAATTATAAAAAATGTTGTTCCACAAGATGTGGCCAGATTAAAGGCATTGACAATAGTTATTAGGGTGGCAGCACGTGGAGCTATTAGTTGAAAATTCCAGAAAAAAAGAGATGTATGGTAAGGAAAAACGGTTCCATAAGCTGCATGACAAAAGATTTGGAGGGGAAGTGCAGCAGCAAAACAACTTGCTAAAGGTAAAGCTAAGAAAAGATACTGAGTTTGATCTTAGAAAGTTATGACTACATTTGAGTTATTGTCTCTAATCTGCATTGCAGGTCTCCAAACTCAGTGGACAGATTTTTGAATATCCACTTCGGGGAAATAAGATAATTTTCCTATAGAATTGCTCATTTTCCTCTGTAGACTATAAAGAGATCACTCAGATCTATAAATCTGTACCTGATTAGCTAAATACCATTAGATATTTCCTGAATCTTGGGCTGATGTTATCCCAGATAGTGAAACTGCCTTTCAAAACTATCTGGAGTGAAAAGAAAACCATTCCAGCATCAGAGTTTTCTTGCAAGACCTCAGGAAAAACTAAGAGTCCTTTACATACATCTTTTATGGTCAGAATAATGCATGTCTGTTTGCTTTTCTTTTGGAAAAGATAAGTGTTGGGGATGGTAAATAGGAAGATCCTTGCCTTCTAGATGGGACACCTATCATTCAGAAAACAGAGACTCATCATTTGGCCAGAAAAAAAAAATATATATATACATATATATATATATATTCCACTGAGGAAGGAGGTGTGCAATGAACCAAAAGAAAAAGAAATGATTAATAACTTTTTGAGCTGCAGTTCCTTCCTGGAAATCAGTGGGGGAAAGTAGGAGGTAGATCCACAACATAATCCCGCTCCTAAAAGAACAGTGGAAAGCAAAAGGCATTACCTACAATATTTCAACAACAGGAGCTTCGGTTGTTTAGTACATGCCTTTAGGGAAGGCATAGTCTGTATATCTGTTTTCTCAGCTGAGTGCAATAGAAATAAAATATTCAGAAGGAAGCATGTTCATAAACAAAACATGGTTTTGCTGTTCAACAGACAGTTGCCATTCAAGCAAACATTGGTCCGGACTGCAAGCAAAAGAATTTTTTGCTGAGCAGGTCCTAAGAATCAGAAATAGCTTATCTTAGCATGTTGCAAAAAGACTTTAAAACAGCACGGAGATTTTCAAAGACTAAGTTCATTTTAAATGTATTTGCATCCTGTGTCTGTGACATGAGTTAATTTAAGTCAGGGAGCAGAGTTGTGGAAGAGTGGAATAGTTGAGAGGGAATGATACATTAAAGCTTTGACTGATGTGTAGCAGGCCATCTATTAATATGGTGCGTGTACACTTTAGCTGAATGCATTACGATTGCTTTGAGATAAATGAACAAATGAAGCCAATGTGCATCAGTACCTATTTGGATTACTTAGGCTCTTAGCTGACTGTTCTGCAAGGCTGACACTCTGAAACTCATTCATAAGTGTGCATGTTGACAGGAATAGAATAGGAACATAAAACAAAGACAAAAAAAATGATGCCATCTGTTGCACCCATTTTGGAAGGAAACAAACAGAAGAAAAAATGAGTGTCTAATGATTTAGTGACAGGGTGGGTAGTAAATGTAGGCGCTACCGTCACAAGCCTCTCTACCTGAGCTAGAGTCCTAGGTGCTCTTCATTCTCTGTAGAAAAAAAATAATTGATGCATATGAACTGATTTCCCAGCTATCTACTCGAGAGCAAAACAAGTACATAACTCCCCATTTTCAGTCAGATGAATGTCACCCCTTTACACATAATCTCGTAAAAGCAACACATTGAAAGCTGTTGTCTAACTTGTGAAGTATACAAAGACTTCCCTTCTCCACCCTGCAGGAACAGGTAAGTCCTTCCTTTGGATGAGCATGAGTCCTGACTCTAGGGGCTTTAGCTTGAGGAAGAGATGGTACTGTGAAATGCGAGAGAAAATATTGAAAGGAGACAGATGACACACGTTGACAAATCAATTTAACAGCAGAGCTGAGCTCAGAAATCCTGAATGGACAAACAGTTTTGGTTATAGATGATGCTATTTTCAATGGACAAAAGGACCCTTCCACCTGAAGTGGATCCTGTCCTGAATCACAGGACTGTAACCATTGGCCTGTCAAGTTTTCATTGGTTAATATATATATCTGATGCAACTATCATAGAATCAGCAAGGTTGGAAGGGACCTCTGGAGATCATATAGTCCAACCTCCCCCGCTCAGCAGGGTCACCTACAGCATGTTAGACAGGGTTGCATCCAGACGGGCCTTGAAGATCTCCAAGAAGGAGACTCCACAACCTCTCTGGGCAACCTCTTCCAGTGCTCTGTCACTCTTTAAAATCAAATAGAAAAAAAAAAAAAAAAAAAAAAAAGAATGACAACCCACCCAACCTTCTACTGAGATCTGAGCGCAGCCTAGCTGTGATAAATCTGCAACACAATAATCAAGATACTTTTCCTGTACATTAAAAAAAAAAAAAAAAAATCAGTATTCTGTTTATGCAGGCATGCCTTGATGTCCTTCCTTTTACTTTAGCATGACTAAATGAAGGTGCTGATAAACAGCTTACAGGGTGCTGCTGTCTCGCAGAGCACCATATGCAGCAAGCTGCTCTAGTCACACTTAGCATGCTCAACGACACAGACTCCTTTTATAAACAAAACATATCCCATCTCCGAGGTCGGTGATCACAACTCTGCGCTACACATCCCCGGCACAGCAGCCAGTAATTGCTTTCCTTGACGATCGCTCCAAAGGAAATGAAAGTAGACCAGCCATGGGGTCAAGTCAGCAAGGTTGTGGGGTCCATGCTGTGAGGAGCCCATTGGTCACAACCCGTCGCCCCTGCCAAAGCGTCCCGGGATGCTGTTAATGAAAGGATCTGATCACTCTCCTGCGCATCCCGCACGGTGTGTGGCCAGGAGTAACGCAAGGGGAAGCGATGAGAGACAAGGAAGACAAAAAGAAACTGCAGGTTCAGTACGTGTTTCAAAGTCGAGGGTTTGACGGGAGGTCTCGTATGAAAGCAAACCCAGCCAGAACCACCGCAAGTTCAACAAACTGCTGGTAACTACTATCATTTGAAGTAATCATTTCAGTTCCTGGTGAGTCATAAAACAAAACAAAATGAAACAAAATCTCTGAAAGAAGATCTCACCAACTATTCTTGACTTTTCCATAAATAGATGATATATCTCTTCCCGCTTTTAATCAGACTCCTCCCGGCTCTGACTCCATCCTCCCCCACCCTGTGGGCATACCTATCGCTTTCTCCCTGAAATCGGTTTCATTGCAGCAGACAGGAAGAAGTTGTCATTATCAGTACCCCATAACCAGATGAAAAGGTTCGGTGAGGAAACCTCACAAACCTTTAAATCATTTTAGAAGATGAAAGAGTGGTGCCTTCCTCTGCAATATCAGTTTTTTAACACCGGGTGGTACTCTCTGAAGGTATAAATTGTAGCACCACCTGACTTAGATTTTGGTTTCAGAGTAAATGAGACATGCTTGTTTTTGTAGAAACTATAATAGAATAATTGCCTAAGATTCAGTTTCTTTTCTTAGAATAAGACAGTATTTGGAAGAAATAAAATTGTTCTTATTTTTTAATGTTTTGTAAGTATTTGAGATTATTCATATCTAGTTAAGAAATTTGCTTGATTAAATGTTTTTTATCGTTTACCTCCAAGTTTAGTCATCTATGGACAAGAGTGAACAGGTGAATGTCAGCTGGCAATTCTTTAGCATGGGTCTGATTTATGAGACTCTCCACTGAAACAAATGCAAATTTAATAGTAAACATGTAAGGTCAAAGTGATGTTTGGTCTGTCATTATTTTCTTTACAGATACTTTAAAAAAGAAGTGTATGCTAAGGTTGTTTAGTCTGAGATTCAGCAATCAACACTGCACTTAGATTTTTGAGTTCATCTAGCACAAAAGGAAGGAGTGAGTTTCCAAACAGTGGTAACATAATTTCAAAAAAAACCCGTAAGTAGTAGCATTCACAGTTCTATGGGACTGCTACTCTAATTACCGTTAAGGTTGTTCATGAGTAAATAAATGAAAATTATTAGATGAAATAACCTAACTAAATGACTGTCTCTATTGTGTCAGGAAGAGAAGGAAAAAAAAGATAAAGTAGTGAAAAATGAAAGCATCTGAGAGGATCTGGTTAACAAGGAAACCACCCATTAGAGTTAAGTGCTCAGCTGAAACTTTGATGAGTTGCATGTATTGTTTTCATTTTTCAGGTTTGTAAAGGAAAGATGATATTTATCCTGCCAGAATAAAACAAGAAATATATGTGGAATAGGATTTAGAGAAATTTGCTGCAATGACACATACAGGTTCTTTTCCTTTTCCACCAACTAATTTGCTGGGTGAGTAAAATAAAGACTGATGTTGAACCGTTCACTGCTAAACCTAAAATACAGTGAAAAATTAATTATGTCAAATCCACAGCACCAAGCATTAAGCAAGACTCTTTTCAGGGTTTTAACCAATTTTGAGTTACACTCTGAATTAGAATTTTGCTGAAGAATGTTTGTTAACATTTTTGCTAACAACTGTAGTACCTCCGTTAAGGAGTTTGCCTGTGTAACTTACCTTCACAAAAAGTCTTCATTCACACTGTATAATTAAATTCTCTCTTTTTTTTTTAAGATTATGCCTTTCATCTCTTTACATATTTCTATATTTTCAGCCTAAAACTGATAAATCTACACATATAGTTGTCTAGGATCACATTTTTTGAGGCAAAGGGTATTAGTGATACATCAGTGTCGAGGGACAAGTTCATACACTTAACTTCTTTAGAACAATCGGTAGTCCCACACCTTGCAATAGCACCACAATGGCATGATACTGCTAAAAAAATTGAGATGAGTAGAACAATAGACTTTTTTCATGTCTGTGGTTGATTATCTTGATCAAAGTCATACTCCAGGGCTCTTGTCTTTAATCTGCTCTTTGTTTTGTGTTTCTAACATATCGATGATAATACTCTGAGCAACATGTAACATCTAAGTATTCCATCTGTATTTGCCCTTTGATACATTTGTTAGTAGAATACAGAAATAGAGGAGAAAGAAATGGAATCTGAGGCCTATTGACTTGTAGCAGCAATTCCTAATTACAGTATTGATTTAACTTGAAAAAGGTTCTCATCTATTCTAAAATTAGGGTTGACATCATTCCAGCCCATATTGGAAAGTATCAGAAGGGAAAGCTTCACATTTTCTCTCTCTCTCTTTTTTTTTTTTTTTTTTTTTTTTTTTTTTTTCCCTTTTGGTAGCACTTATTAAGTATTTAGTTTATGTTACCTAAAGGAGGTTTTTCAGAGCTGTAAGCATATAGAAGAAGCATGTACTTTTTAGTAGTTTAGTAATTAAGTAGGCATTATAGTACATGTCAACAATCACAGTAGGCTTCAGTGGAGAGACTTGCTGCAGCAGATATTGTAAGAACACTGCGGTGGCTGTCGCAGATTAGCAGCACTGGTGTTAGCAAATGGACATAGTGGGCTTAGGTAAGAAAACATAGTTTGTTAATTAGAGTAATGATAATGTTCCCAGCTCCCTGTGGTAGCTAATTACAGGTGCCAGATAATGCTGATGCATTTAAGGATCTGTTGCTGTTTTCTATTACAAACTCACATTTCACAGAGTTTACAGCTGCACTGTAAAAAAAAAAAAAAAAAAAAAGTGTTTAAAAAGAGAGAACAGGTCTTTAAAATAACCAGATCTGCACAATCCAGATGCAGAATTTATTTAGAAAAATACAAACAGTAGTAAAAATATTCATAATAGTTCCCCAAAGGGCTGTGAATTTCTAAAACTAAGTTTTATTGGAACTCAGACTAACCACAGATCTTTGAAATAGAGGAAATCAGACAGGGAGAGATTAATATACAAGAGAATATGTTTTCTCTCTACTCCCTGAACAGATGACAGAATATCTGTGGTTGGAAGCGATCTCTGGAGATCATTTCTTCCAACTTCCCTGCTTCAGATTGCTCAGACCATGTCTTATTGGGTATTGAATAGCTCCAAGGATGGAGACTCCTCAGCTTCTCTGGGAAACCTGTGCCAGTGTTCAGCCACTTTCACAGCAAAGAAGGGTTTTTTTATTATGTTTAAACAGAATTTCTTGTATTTCAGTTTGTATCCATGACTACTTCTCTTCAGGCATACTCCCAAACCAACAGATTTCTGGGGCTCAAGCTCATGTAAAAAAGTCTTCACAGTTCCTTCTAGGACCCTAAGAAAAATGTATTTCTTTTTAGCTCTTCTGAAGCCTACTCCTCTCAGGAGCCCCCCCTTCTCTGCTCATAGCCTCCACACAATATTTCCCCAAACTCTGCCTCCCAGAGACTACCTTGCATCCTCTGTTGCCTCTGTGAAGGAGAGCAAGCTACTCTCTTTTCTGTCCTCCCACCTGGTCCATATCGAAGCAGATGGGCTACTTTGCTACACAACCACAGTCTGGTGACAAGAACTTCTTAAGTGTCAAGGGTGTCTCATAGAGCATCCTGAAAGGTTTTTGTTAATTTTATTTTTGCTGCAGACAGTCTGGCATGAGACACCCTTGACACTTCTGACTTCACATGGTGAACACTTGGATAATTTGTGATGCTGAAGTATCATACTTATCATCTAATCACCTCCAGGCCTCTTGAAATACATACTTTGAAACTTGCCCTTGATATCACTGTGAAAAAAATGAATTGTCATTGTGTATAAGAGTGTTCTTGTTTAAATGGAGTTGTATCAAGCCAGTCCTCTGTTGATAGTTTACAGGAAACAAATGAGAGTGGATTGAGTTTTTCAAGATTATTGAAAAGAATAATAATTTCCTAAGAAAAACTAGCATATGAATGTATGAGCAAATGAAAAAGATAACTTATGCATGTACGAGCACCAAGACCCCTTGGCACAACAGGCAATAGTATTCCAGAGAAGCTCTTATTGTCTGCTTAGTCAATCATGTGCACGGTGAAGAGTTTCTAAGTCCTCATTGACATGATAGATTTCAGCAGCTTTAAAGGAGTTTATTTGGTCAACAATTCATGTTCATGTAGATTTGCATAATAAAGCATTAAAGCTTCCTTGGAAACACTAGAGTCTATTAGGTCAGCGATCATATAATCCAGTTACATGGGATTCATCTCACTTGAAACTGTCCTGAATTCTTTTCTTGCAAGTGTTTGAATAGGCTTATACATTCATTTATTTTTAGTTTTTCCTGAACCAGTATACAAGTGAAAGAAGATAAGAAACTAAATTATCATAAAATGTGATCTTATTTCCCTCTTTCATTACAACAGTTCTCAGAAAAAACTTGTTTTCAGATGTGTGAATACGAGGACTGATGTTTGCTTGGAAGAGGATAACAATAAAATAACACTTCAGAAGTTGACTGAAAACGATTATAATTGTGGATGAGTAAAACATTCAGGAGTAAAAGGACTCCTTTCTACAGGAGTAAAAGAGGGATGCAGTTGACAGTACTGAACTGTAGTAGCAGTAGTATATATCTACCGAATACACAATATCTCTTCTTTCTTCTGCAGCAGAAAGAAGGGACATTGTGTGTTCAGTAGAGATATCTGAACATGTGTAAATCTTATGAACTGCAGAGTTCATAGGCAACGGACCTTTGGACTGATTAGTGTTGCAAGAATAGTCCCCCTTCTGGCCAGCACCAGCTGCTATAGGTGGCACCCTGGAGGCTGCAGAACAGTCTTTGCGGTTCTGAGAAGATCTAATATTGGCTGGTAGCAGTCCCTTTATCAAGATATGTGTTGAAGATGAGATGCAAAACCCTATACAGGTCTCAGTCCTGTATGGAGGAATATCAGATGTGACTGATATCTTTCTCTCAGGGAGAATCAGTTTCTACTGATTTATGCTTTGGATTACACTGTTAAATTAATCCCACTGAAAATTAGTCATTAGTTACGTGTAAAGCCATACTCATTAAATAAGCTAAGAAAAGGAAAATTAGAATTTTGTGAGGCTTGACTAAATACCTAACTCCTGAAAAATTTTTATTGGACTACAATTTGAACAAAAATTAAAATGCTATTAAGGGTCTCCAGAGACTACTAAATACCTCCTGGTGTATCCAACGTTTTATCCCTCAGTAATTTTTAAATACAGAATGCTCACCTGCAGCATATCATGATCATAGGGTGGATGGAAGAGCTGCTTTACTGAGTCCACTGGAGACTTAGGTGGGAAAGAGGGAGAGTTCTGAAGTGCTTTTTGCCAGAAAAGATTAGTTACAATAATACTTACAAGAAGGATGTAGAAAAATAAGTAAAAAAAAAAACAAGGCCAATTTTAATAGGTCAGCCAAGGATCCGTAAAACTATTAAGATGTCAAGGCTATTCAAAAGAAACTGTTATGTAACAAAATACTTCTGAAAAAAAGTTTTAGTTGCATGAGTTAACTGCTTAACTGGCCTTCTCTGATGGAATGACTGGTTGGGTAGATGAGGGCAGAGCAGTGGACATTGTGTACCTTGACTTCAGAAAGGCTTTTGACACTGTCTCCCATCACGTCCTCCTAGAGAAGCTCAGGAAGGGTGGGTTAGATGAGTGGACAGGGAGGTGGATTGAGAATTGGCTAAAAGGCGGAGCTCAGAGCTCAGAGGGTCACCACCACCAGTGGCGTGGAGTCTAGTTGGAGGCCTGTGGCTAGTGGCATCCCCCAGGGCTCAGTACTGGGTCCCATCCTGTTCAACTTCTTCATCAACGACCTAGATGAGGGGACAGAGTGCCTCCTCAGCAAGTTTGCTGATGATCCCAAGCTGGGAGGAGTGGCTGACACACCCGAGGGCTGTGCTGCCATTCAGAGAGACCTGGAGAGTTGGGCGGAGAGGAACCTCATGAGGTTCAACAAGGGCAAATGCAGGGTTGGTTATTCTTCCCTCCACTTAGCGAGGAATAACCTTATGTACCTGTATAGGCTGGGGACTGACCTGCTAGAGAGTAGCTCTGCAGAGAAGGACCTTGGAGACCTGGTGGACAACAAGTTGACCATGAGCCAGCAATGTACCCTTGTGCCAGGAAGGCCAATGGTCTCCTGGGGTGCATTAGGAGCAAAGAAGATAAATTACTGGAAAGGAGAGATAAATTAATGGAAAGGAGGAAGGGAAAATCTCATTTTTCATTGATGAAATGTAACAGAATGGGGAAAGTATTGTTGATTTAAATAGTTCGGTTTAGAAAAAAGAAAGCCCTAAGATCAAAAAATTGAGAGAATAATCCAGTGTTGTCTGGGGGATAGAGTATATGTACTTTTTAAAATTATTTTCAGTCCTGTGATTCTAGATCATTCATAACTTCATAAATGTACCCTTTTTTATAATTGCTGAATATGTTGGAAATCTAAGGATCATCCCAAATGCCTTAAGGCAATTCCAACAAACGGTTTATACCAGGTAGTATAAACCTGAGGCAATCAGGCCTAGGTCGGAAAGAGTAGTCACGTATGGTCAAACCCTGGACAACCACTTTGAAGCTGTTTGAATAAATAATTCTGGTTGTCTAGACATGAACAGCTGTTTCAACATGACTGAGTTGTTATGGATGACGAATTAGAATGCAAAAACCTTATACATAAGGAGAACTTTCACACTGGTCATTGAAGATAGGAGTAGAGTGGGATTTTGAGTAGAGAGCTGAATAGTGGCTTGCAGATATGTTATATGTGGGGCTCCAACAATAACTTCTTGAAAAATTCCAGGTTTGGGAATTTAGATTAAAGAAAAAAAAAAAACTTAAAAAAAGCTCGGGGAACTTCCTAAAAAAGTGCAAAATATATTATATTGGTTGTGTACCTAACCAAGCAGCAATTCTACATACTGCTGAGAGAGTACCACATCCCAGATCAAGGTCCAGAGTTAGAAAACTTGTCTTGAGTTGTGTCCAATAACCTGAAGTTCAATCCCCCAATTATCAGGGGCAGATGAAACCCCCTGGCGTTTTGTTGCTGATGAGACCTGACTTTGCACTTTCACGTCTGCAGGTTTCCTTCTCTGCAATGCTATCAAAGAGTAAGTGACAGAGAAGGAGAGAGGTGCGGAGGACCTGAGATTTACATGGAAAATACTGCAATGAAAGGGAAGCAGAGATGACTTTTATTTTATGCAGTTGCTGAGTTATTCAAGGACGTAACCTTCTGGCTACACTGTCATCAGATACCTTTAAGAGATCCCCAGGGTGAATGACAGAGCGGGTCAAGAATGACCCAGCTCAATTCCCTTTTTATTGTTTTTCATTGTAATCTTATTATCTGGTGCTACCATGTGTCAAAGTGGCATTGTTTGACAACTGCATCTAATTCACAGGAGCACAGGAGTGTGTAAGGAAAAATATGTGCTTCACTGAATTCTTTTAACTTGCCTTGGGGATTGCTTTTTTTTTTCTTTCTTTTTTAAATTTTGTCTACTAGTGCAAATAACTAATAGCTAGAATAGCTCCAATAAAACACCACACTGGCTCACATGTGACTTGTCATGTAACTGGGTAAATGGCAGAGTCATACCCCAAAATTAGGACTTAAATCAAGAATTCACAGAGGTGAAATTACTGAAAAATCTTACCTTACATTTTCCATTTAATCAATTCAGTGTCAATGGATGCGGAATCCACCAGAAGACTTGGAATATGTATTGCTGACTGATTAAAGACAGCTTTGAAAGGAGTGATTGCTTTCTAGCAAGGCCCTGGCATTTTTCCATATTTGCATGACTGCAGAATAATTTTAAAAATCTCCTTATGTGACAGGACTTCACCTGAGGTTCTTTGTTCCTAATGATCAGATACATACTTTCCTTCAGTGCAAGACTGAGAACTCATACGTTGGAAAGAAAGAGCTTAAAGGAGAGGTGCTGTTTTTAAGAGAACTGTCAGAAGCTGCTGTAGGCACAGGCCCAGAAATCCAATACGGGATGTAAATTATTTACTTGCTGCCACGTAATCAGGATCATGCTGGAAGAGGCGCCCAGCAAACAGCAAGGTGCTGTGAGAGGTACTGTCAACATTTCCATTAATAGACTGTCTCTCAATTTATGCCCCAGCATGGTGCGGTGGCTACTGTACCGCTGGAGGTGATGTCACCTTTGAGATGAGGTAGAAAATGAGGTCCTGACTACATGTGGTCACTAATGATCCCACACCAGCCTCTACAAGAGCACGAGATAACCCAGGTGTCCTGGAAGAGCTCCAACTCAGATAATTACATTTTGCTGATATGAATTTCCCCTGCAGTTTCAATTAGATATGATATTTTTGACTTACTGCGCTAACTTGTTGTGTAGGTCTACTTTTTGCAGATAAGTTATTGTCATTTCAGGAAGAATTCTTACATTTGGGATAAAATGTCTTAGCATTAGAACAATCTGGGTTTCACTATTATAAATATCATATTTTCATCTACATTTTGAAGAACAAAATAGGCCACCCGCGCAGAATGAAAAGGAGAAAATTCCAGTAAATGAGGTAAATTAAGATTTCTTTTCAAACAAGCTAATAACATTAAATACGAAAGGAATCTAAAAACGCTGCCAGACCATGAAAAGCAGAATGTGGATCTGTGTGGAACAAAAGGGCTTAAATAGCCCTCCCTTGCCCCCCAAGTCTCCACATGTAATTATGGATTGCATTTCTAAGTCAAACCATTTGGGTCCTTGGCAGTCAACTTGGTAATGTCATGACAAAAATAAATAAATGAATAAATAATCAAACTGATAGTTGCCTCCCTTGAAAAAATAAGACAGAACTCTAAAAGCTATAGAACTGAGCCCAAACAGTAGAAAAAAAGGCTGAACTGTGCCTAATTTTCTCAATTTTTAAACAATGTTTGAATAGTGTTGTGGCATTTGCTTCAAGTTCATGGTGAGAGGTGAGACCTGTGTTTGTATGTGCAACTCCTTTGCTGTCTCTGGAATAGGTATTTTCAGTTTAGAAAACCAGAAAAGAATAGATATGTCAAAGAAAAAGCCAAGCTACATAGGAGGAAAAAAAAAGGGAAAAATAAATAAATAAATAAAATCTTGATACCACAGCACTGCCAAGGGAGAGTAAAAGGCATCAGCAGTAAATTAGATGAGAAGTGACTTGTAGCGTGACACAACAGAAAACATGATTGAGAGCTCTGTATACAGAGGTGTCACGTCCTTGATCAGGTTGGGGATAGTTTCTCTGGATAGTACTTTACCTCTGAAATACTGTGTATACACTGCCTCTGAAAATAACAAAAAAACCAACCAAACGAAAAATAATCAAGTTAGCAACTGTTCATGGAAGGAGTTCATGATTAAGGGGCTGAAATGACTGAATAATGAGGAATAATTAAAAGACTAATTTATGGCTAAACATTTAATTTTGATGATGGAGGTCAATGGGAGTTCCATCATTAACTGTGAAGGTAGGTGGATCTACCGTCAGAGGAAGGCTATTTACCTTTGTTTTTACATTGCATTACCATGCAATAACATGCATTACCAAACAATATTTTGGCATTTATGAACTATAAGTAAAGAACTAGATTTCTATACGAGGGCTGCAATTGTGAGAAAAGAGAGAATATTATTGTTCAGAGGAAAGCCTTCCCAGTAGTATTTCTTAAGAGAAGTGCTGTAAACCCAGTTGGACAAGATGTGGGAAAACTACACTTGCCATAACAATGAGAATTGGGTAATGAAGATGAAACCTGCAATGACTAGATGGTCAAATATGCATAGATCTCCTCCATGATTATTTTATATGATTTTCTATGTTTCATTTAGTTTCAAAGCTGATTGTTGCCCTAGAGACAACACAGAGTTGTTGTCAGATTTGTGTTCTCTAAAGCAGCTGGAACTGCCATGCGCCTCTTATTACTGAATCAATGCAAACATTTCTTCCAGAATTAACAATTTGCAGTAATTTTAGCAAGATGATTATTCTTAAAAATGTACTTTTGCGTTTCTAGAAAAAATGAAGAAAATGAATTTACTGCCATTTGCATAAGACTCATCCCACCTGACTTTAGATGTTTATAATCTAGACATTCTGTCTGAAACACTAACCTGGGCTTTCCTTATATTTGGTGAAGAGGAGGGAAATGAAGAGCATAATTCATCTGACATGCTGCAGAAATTTACCTTAGAATGAGATGCTCAAGTTACTTAGTTCTCAGTACTAATTATATATTCTGTTTAACTAGCTTATGTGTATGCATATACATCCCAGGAGGGCTGTGCTGCCATTCAGAGAGACCTGGACAGGCTGGAAAGCTGGGCGGAGAGGAACCTCCTGAGGTTCAACAAGGGCAAGTGCAGAGTCCTGCACCTAGGGAGGAATAACCCCAGGCACCAGTACAGGCTGGGGGCTGACCTTGTGGAGAGCAGCTCTGCAGAGAAAGACCTGGGAGTGCTGGTGGATGACAGGTTGACCATGAGCCAGCAATGTGCCCTTGTGGCCAAGAAAGCCAATGGTCTCCTGGGGTGCATCAGGAAGAGTGTTACCAGCAGGTGGAGGGAGGTGATCCTGCCCCTCTCCTCAGCCCTGGGGAGGCCTCATCTCCAGTCCTGGGTCCAGTTCTGGGCTCCCCACTACAAGAGAGACATGGAGCTCCTGGAGAGAGTCCAGCGTGGGGCTACAAAGATGATCAGAGGGCTGGAGCACCTGCCCTATGAGGAACGGCTGCGAGAGCTGGGCCTCTTCAGCCTGGAGAAGAGAAGCCTGAGGGGGGATCTGATCAATGTGTACAAGTACCTGAAGGGAGGGTGTCAAGGGGACGGGGACAAACTCTTTTCAGTTGTCCGGTGTGACAGGACAAGAGGCAATGGGCAGAAATTGAAGCACAGGAAGTTCTGCCTGAGCGTGAGGGGGAATTTCTTCCCTGTGAGAGTGACGGAGCCCTGGACCAGGTTGCCCAGAGACGTTGTGCAGTCTCCTTCTCTGGAGATATTCAAAACCCACCTGGATGCAACCCTGTCTGCCATGCTGTAGGTGACCCTGCTGATCATGGAGGTTGGACTAGATGATCTCCAGAGGTCCCTTCCAACCTCACCATTCTGTGGTTCTGTCCTGAGAACAGGCATAACATATACATCTGTATTTCAACAAAACTGTCAAAAAAGACATATTCCATTGTTTCTGTTGTTATCAGTGCCTCTAGTTTCATCAAAAGCCAAAGATGAGTCCGAATCTGCCTGTATAGTAGGCAAGTACTGTTTATTTCCTCTAGGAGATAATATTTGGCCTTGTCCGCTTTTATATAGATTTATTCATTTCAAACTCTCTCTATTATCTAACCAACTTATTTTCTTATAAAGCAATCCGTAAGATCCTTGTTATCCACATGTTCAGAGCTAAGTATCATTTAAGACACTTTGTTGAACCACTTCCTTATTTTGGCAAGCAGCTGAGCATGTTATCAAGTTGTATTTGTTAACAAGATTGGAAAGACCTAACTCGCTGATTGGGAGGAGAAAGATGGACTTCAAATTGCACAAGATCAAAAGGTGTATTTCAGAGAAATAAATCCGCATTCCTATTCAAAACATTGTTAAACAAATATGCTCCATTCAATAGACCTTAAACTGATCTCAGGTGGTTCATAGAGTTTTTCTGTTTATGTGCACAATAAATCATACATTGCTGAAAAGCAGGCATTTACTTTTGGAAAAGATAGAAAACAAATCACTTGAGAGATTCTCAGCTTTATCAAGAAAACAACCCAACATTCGTTTCAGTTTCTTTCTCCCACACATTTTGCTACTGCAATTTGGTTTGCTAGAAGTGACATACAATTTGACTTTAGCTTCCTAAAAGGCTTTGACAGTTCTGCAGCTAAAAAATAATAATAATAAAAAAAATGTTAATCATAGAAGCACTGAAATAAAAGAACTGAAATAAAGGAGGCTGATTGATAAAAATATTTTTGTCATTTACTGCCATTACAAAGTAACCCATTTCTTCTATGATAACAACAGGAAAAACATTTAAATGTGTGCATTACACGGTAGTTTTATCAGTACAGCCTAGCATACAACATAATTTCATGTTCCTAGCTCATTGTACTGACTATCTTGGCCCAGCTTTTGAAAATTTCCTTACTAGCTTCACTGGCTGTGTCAAACTCATGCTGTTTAGTTTTCAAGATTCAGTGCAGATTTTATGCCAAATCTGTCATCTTTCATTCATAAGAGACTGTAGTTCATGGACCAAATGCAGGCAGGAGATGACATCTCTCCTGTGTTTAAGGCATTTAATGTTTCTTCTCTCATGTCTAGGAAGATACCCCTATAACAATTATTATCCTTTCTCTAATCTTTTCTAAAAGCTCTTGCTCATCAGGAAGCTTACAGAAAGCTCAGTATATATATATATATATATTTGTGTATCTGCACCGTTGTTTCTCATAATGATAATACTCCCTCCTGCATTTCTGCTTTCTCTTCTCTGTTATTTCATTTTAAACTTAACTGCTTAACAATATGATGTAAAAATTATTGGTAAGTACTAATGAGACAATACTGTAGTATAAAAAAATATAAAAAATGTTTGAAAGTCATATCTCAGTGATTTCACAGGGCTCTGGCTAATGGTTTTCATCGAATTATAACAACTTTCATTAACTGAGGTACTGACCCAATCTGTTGTGCATTGGTTGGATTCATCTCTGTTTATTTAGTTATTAAATATTTATACAACCAAAACAAAGCTAGCTAGCTGAGATTTCATATGTAGCTACTAGGGAAAAAAAAAAAAAAGACATTTCCAGAAGAAATTTTATGTATATTCTTATGTATATTTTTTCTTCTTTTTCAGCTGACATGGTGTTTCTTGTTCAGGTCTAAATATCTAACTACTAGATATTTAAAGTCAGGTGAGATTAGTCAATGGGGAGAAAGGCAGCAGCACTGTATTCCTTTCTTGGATATGATGGTGTGATGCTTTCCAGGAAGGCTGTGATCCGAGTCATGTTTTCGGTCATCTGGCTTTTTAGCACAGATTTAGTATTCTCAGCGATCTCAGATCACGTACGCTTCATCGTTTTCTGCCTATTGATAGAGGACACATGTTTTTCCCTTCCTTTTTCCAATAATAGTCTTCAAAAGAGCCTTCAAAGGTAGCTTCAGTAGCATGCATAATTGTGTTTAAGAATATATTTAAAGTAATTTTTTTTTAGTTGGATTTGGATAGAGTTGGATCACTTCTATGTGTGTTTGTACTGAATCCATTATAGCAGAGCCCTGGTTTTAAGTTTTGGAGACAAAACAATCAACTCCTGACCTCCATCATAGCAATATTTGAAGCTTCCAACAGGAGATCAGTGCCAGGCTACACTAGGTATTGTCCAATCCACGTAACAGAGAGATCATCACATCCTCTGAGATCTTCCATTCAAAAAAGTCTGCAGACTTTAAAACTACAAAATTCATTTTCTGATAAGCAGAAGGATTTTCTAAGTGCAAATTTTTGCATCATACAAAACTACAGAACCATTGCAGATAAAGTAGCTAAGGTTATGTGAGTTTATGCTTTTAGCAAATAAACCTGACTACTGCAGCTGCAGACTGTTTTTTTCATTATTATTCAGGAATGAAGGCTTTTCTTTTGACCAGACATTTATGCTTATTTTATTTTTCAACTTTTGTGTGAACTAATGGTATGCTAATGATTTCAAAACAGCACTTTACTAATCCTTTAAATGCGTATTCATATTAATTGAGCTAAGAAGAAGCATATCATTATCTGTCATTAGAGTTAGAAGGCATACTTACTGTTGTCCCTCCTTTAATTTAAATAATTAAGGAATTTGTGATATAATAAGACCAGCATCAAAGTTCAAAGTTGTAATAATTAAAAATAACAATTGCTTTTTTTTTTTTTTTTTTTAAGTAAACCAAACTTCTCACTTTTCAAGCAAATGGAACACTTCACTGGCAGGGAAACATAAATGTCTCTCACTGTTTGATTCAAATCGATGATAATATCCAAACGATAATATGACTCCAAAAATGTTTGTCTTGTAGTTCATGCAGCCTTTTGTGTTTTCCTCCACAGAAATTGATAATCATGATTAAATCTCTTTTGAAGTTACTGTTGTGAATATATGAGAGTTGCAACTGCTCAAAGAAGCTTGAAGTTCCAACTGAAAAAGTTGTTGAAATCAATAGGCGTCTTGCTATTAAATTTGATGGCTCTGATCCATATTTCAGAGTGATCCAATCTTTTGCAATTTTAGTTAGGTTACTTTGGGGCAGATAGAGAATGGACCTGCAAATCCTAGGTGAGGGCTTTCATTTTTATTCCCAAGAGCAACTACATGAAAATTCCTGGAATTCCTCACATAGCCATGGAGCCATGTGGTTTTATGGATAGTTAAGCCAGAAAAGGTCAGTAGTACATCACTACTTCAGTATCACAGAACTTTACTCTGCGGTCTCCTTGACGAACCCAGCATCTCATCTAGCTAAGCCATATCCAGCTGAGGTATGTTCTGCCACCCTGGTGCACAGAAAATGACTCTTCTGTTAGCTACTTAGGCTTCTTAGGTCCACAAAGTGGACCAGCAGTGTTAGCTGGAGGATGCAAACCAGCTGGCATCATGGGACATTTTCTGCATGAAGCCCAGGTAAACCAGCGTGAGAGCTTTGCTCATAACCACTAGCCAGTATTGAAAGGGTGGGTAACTCACCTGAAGCACTGGAGGATTAGTTCTCATTTCCATCTTAGGGCTTCATGTTGGTGTCTGCTTTCGGCCAGGTGAATGTTTTAATACCCAGTCTCCTGAGAACTACAAAAGGGTTTTCCATTTCTTTTCCTTCTATTTTCTTTTTTTTAAACTGCACAACAATTTTATGTATGTCTTGAAATTTTGACATAAACGTCCATATGATGATCAAAAACCACTGTGAGAATAATCACTGCAGAGAGGATGGGCTTGACAGAATGATCTCTGTTATGTTCAGATTTTTTTCTGTTTGAATGGGAATTTATGTTTTTTCTCTAAATAACTAATGAGATATCAAAAACTCCTTTCCATTTTTTTTCTGATTTCTGTAACTATTTTTCATCTATTTCTGTGCTATAAAGATCAAATAATTATTACCTAGAACACACTTAAAGTTCATATAATTATTAGCCTCGTTTTAAAGCATTTCACTCAAAATTAATTGGACCAAATTTTTATGATACCCCATAACTGGCTATTAAGGAACATGGCAATGAAATTGCACAGCTACAGAAAATGCAGTCCTATCATTTCAGACTGGTAGATTGATAGACTTGTGTGCCAAGGCAGCGATTAGCTTTTTTGAGACACTTGTGCAACAGCTTTTCTTGTTGCAGTCAACCCCTTCACATCTAAAGGTCTTAAGAAGAGTGATAAAAACAGAGAAGACTGGTGGTGGTGGTGCAAGCAGGAAATTAATAGAGAGGAGAAAGACTGTTAATGTGGAACACAGTTTATGTTTTTGGCCAAGGATGACCACCATTAGGTCTGCAGATGGTGTGGAGCTGCAGATATGCTGGAGCTGGAATAGTTTTCAGTGTCAACAGCAGAATGGAGAATGGTTCTAAAAAGACATTACAAAACTGTGCCGGTAGGGGAGATGTTACAGGAGCTTGTAAGAGCATCCTCAGTGGAAACTATTCTAAGCTTCAGTGCTGGAAACGTTGTGTGTATTTAACCGAACTTTTGTGAGTAGTGCTATTTCTGTGATCATGTGGGGGAAAAAAAAAAAAAAAAAAAAAAAAAAAAGGAACATTTGGATTAGTGACTGGAAGGTTGTTAGTAACTGAAAAAGTTGCCGTGATCTGAACGATCCAAAGCACTGCTTCATGCATGGAGTTTGGCAGGGATGACTGTAGCACGGCTTCAACGAGCTGATCTCCTGATTTAGGGTTTTACACTGATCCGATGACTGTTGAATGCCAACAGCTGCCATGGAGATTGGCAGCAAAAATCCTATAAGGTCTTTTCTCTCTTTTAGGATACAAAATCAGTTTGAATGGGAATCTTGGTTTATATTTATAATTGATTTTCAGACTTTTACTATTGAATTCTTCAAACAACCATCATATCTTGCTTTGTCTTCAACAAAGAATATTGTACCGTATCATGGTATCTTTTTTTTTTTTTTTAATTTTCTCGTTTATGTATTTGGTAAAATCTGCTTTGCCCTGTATGATCCTGGAAAGCAGTATTCTTTTCCAACCTCATAGGCTCTTACTACCTGACTCAGTGAGGACTGCTGTAGCCATGTGGTGTTCTTTAAATGGCCAGAAATTTATTGTGTAACAACCTGTATAAATCAGAATGGTTGGATCATCAAAATACAATATGAACATGTGAAAAATGTGTTTTTTTCTTCATATTTCAAACAAAAAAACTATTGAATTTATGCAAGCAAAATAGCAGTATAATAGCATATTGTAATATGTTTTTATGTATGCAACAGAGTTTCTTCATTTTGACATTTTTATAGTGTCCACTAAAAGTTGATTTGCAAGTGTTGCTACTGAAGGGACATATATGGAAGTCCCCATACCATAAGGTGCTAGTTTCTTCCAAGCTTCTTTCTGTGCTGTAGGAAATTTTGAAATGGCTGAATTTTTGAAAGTGGTCAAAACCTGAAGTCTCTGCAATCCTTTCCTTTCTCTGAAAAAAAGAGCTTTGCTGGCCCTAACAGCATATTAACTTATTCCTAAATCTCATCTAAATTAACAGGAGGTGAGAACAGGTTTAAAGTTAAGAAAGGCAATTTTTGCTGTCTTTCTATAGATAGATCTAAACATACATTTTTAATTTCTGAAAGTATGGTGTACGCATATGCTGAAGACCTGAGAAGTGGAACTTCAGTCCTGTAATTAAGCTCAAGCTTAGAACCTTTGTTAACTTGGAACTAATCTGACAGTAGGTGTCTGGTAGCCTGACAAGCACCTTCAGTATGAGGAGGACTAGGGGAAATGTGGATCAGCTCCTGAATGGGACGGGGGCCCTGGTGACAAGGGATACGGAGAAGGCAGAGTTACTGAATGCCTTCTGTGCGTCAGTCTTCACTGCTAAGGGCAGCGCTCAGGAATCCGAGAGCCTGGATGTGAGGGAGAAAGTCCAGAGAAGGGAAGACTTTCCTTTGGTTGAGGAGTAAAGGATTAGAGACCTTCTGGGCAGGCTAGACATCCACAAATACATGGGCCCAGATGGGATGCACCCCCGGGTACTGAGGGAGCTGGCGGATGTTGTTGCCAGGCCGCTCTCCATCATCTTTGAAAGGTCCTGGAGAACTGGAGAGGATCCTGAGGACTGGAAGAAAGCCAATGTCACTCCAGTCTTCAAGAAGGGCAAGAAGGAGGACCCAGGCAACTCTAGGCCAGTCAGCCTCACCTCCATCCCTGGAAAGGTGATGGAACAGCTCATTCTGGAGGTCATCTCCAGGCATATGGAGGAGAAGAAGGTGATCAGGAGTAGCCAGCATGGATTCACCAAGGGGAAATCCTGCTTAACCAATCAGATACCCTTCTAGGATGGAATGAGGGCAGAGCAGTGGACGTTGTGCACCTTGACTTCAGCAAGGCTTTTGACACTGTCTCCCATAACATCATCCTAGAGAAGCTCAGGAAGCGTGGGTTAGACGAGTGGACAGAGAAGTGGATTGAGACCTGGCTGAAAGGCAGAGCTCAGAGGGTCGTCATCAGTGGTGTGGAGTCCAGTTGGAGGCCTGTGGCTAGTGGAGTCCCCCAGGGCTCAGTCCTGGGTCCCATCCTGTTCAACTTCTTCATCAGTGACCTGGATGAGGGGACAGAGTGCCTCCTCAGCAACTTTGCTGATGATCCCGCTGGGAGGAGTGGCTGACACACCCAAGGGCTGTGCTGCCATTCAGAGAGACCTGGACAGGCTGGAAAGCTGGGCGGAGAGGAACCTCCTGAGGTTCAACAAGGGCAAGTGCAGAGTCCTGCACCTAGGGAGGAATAACCCCAGGCACCAGTCCAAGCTGGGGGCTGACCTTGTGGAGAGCAGCTCTGCAGAGAAGGACCTGGGAGTGCTCGTGGATGACAGGTTGACCATGAGCCAGCAAGGTGCCCTTGTGGCCAAGAAGGCCAATGGTCTCCTGGGGTGCATCAGGAAGAGTGTTGCCAGCAGGTGGAGGGAGGTGATCCTGCCCCTCTCCTCAGCCCTGGGGAGGCCTCACCTCAAGTCCTGGGGGGGGGGGGATGGGCAGAACTGGACACGGGACAAGAGAGACATGGAGCTGCTGGGGAGAGTCCAGCATAGGGCTACAAAGATGATCAGAGGGCTGGAGCACCTGCCCTATGAGGAACGGCTGCGAGAGCTGGGCCTCTTCAGCGTGGGGAAGAGAAGCCTGAGGGGGGATCTGATCAATGTGTACAAGTACCTGAAGGGAGGGTGTCGAGGGGACGGGGACAAACTCTTTTCAGTTGTCCCATGTGACAGGACAATTGTCCCATGTGACAGGGGGAATTTCTTCCCTGTGAGAGTGATGGAGCCCTGGACCAGGTTGCCCAGAGAGGTGGTGGAGTCTCCTTCTCTGGAGATCTTCAAGGCCCGCCTGGCTGCAACCCTGTCTACCATGCTCTAGATGACCCTGCTTGAGCAGGGAGGTTGGACTAGATGATCTCCAGAGGTCCCTTTCAACCTTAATGATTCTATGATTCAGAGTGCAAAATCAGATTCCCTTGGCTCTAATGAAAATAAATTTCACTATAGGTATCTCTTTCCATATTCTCACAATTTCCTGAAAAAATGTATCCCTTGCATGATCTCACTGTACAACGGATGTTTGTTTGGAGAAATTCTTTTTTTTTTTTTTCCTTAAAAAAATTGCTTGACCAATGTAAAGATATGCTTAGGAATAAGATGACTTTTCTGTAATGAACTAGTTTGTTCAAGAAGAGTGGAGAGGGTAAAGCACCGAGATTTTTCCAGATACTGTCACTAGAGATTCTGAAAGAGAGAAAGAATATATGTATTGCTGCTGAGAATCTTGCAACAATTATTTGATATACCATGGCTATATATGTTGCACTGGAAGTCCAGCTGAAGTTGGACCCAACTTCCATACAGTGCTATGAGCTCGAGGTTTCCAGTGAATACAGATGTTTTTGCAACATCTGTCATTCTCCTTCATAGAGAGATAATCTCTATTAACAAATACAGCCATAGCTAATAATATAGACAAAAGGACAGTGTGGGTGGATAGTTTACAATTCATTTGTTCTCACAGATTCAGTAAAGTATTTTTGACTAAATAATTCACATTAAAATATCAGGAGGGGAAAAAAAAAGAAGAGAGGGAGGAACAAATAACGCATTAAAGGCTCATAATGAAACAAATATAACAATCACAATGCTAATTATCCATACAATCACTGTAATTCCTAACAGGCTGATTTAGTTTGAGTGCAGCAGAAATAGATGAGTTCTCAAATTGCATTTGATTTGCTCCTCGTAAGTGTTGCAGTTAATTTGCAGTGATAAAATGACTCTGTGTGTGTACATCTATGCTATTTTTTTTCTTTTTTTTCTAGTCAAAGAAATACCAAGCTCTCAAAAGCTAAGATGTGCAATACTTAAGATTCTCGTGCAACCAGCTTAGCCACATGCTCAGATCAGGGTGTCCTAATCATCCTACTGGGTTACCAGATGTCTACGTAACTTCTGCCACAGTCTGCATATGGTGTTAACTCAGGACAAATGTGAAGAAATTCAGGTTGCCCAAGGTTATGAGGAGAGAGATTTAAGCTTGGTCACGTTGATTTCATCTGGGAAGATTTCACTGGCACAGAGCTGATAGGTGAGAATTTGTTAACTCATTTCAACTTGATTGTGTAACTGAGCGCTCTTTTCAGACCCAGTGAGTGTTTGCGTTAGAAAACAGTGTTTCTTCCTCCTCCCTTTGCTATGTCCTAGCACTATCTGGTGCAGAGACTATGTCTACTCTGAAGGTGAGCTGGAGCAATTCAGAGGTTAAAAGATATATAACAAATAAGGCAAAGAGTGGTACAAAGTGTAAGTCCTTTCTAAAGAGCTGATTTCTGTTCACAAGTGAAGCAAATTTTCTATGGGTTACTGAGAAAAATCATTTAAACCAATCAAAGTTTGTTATTGCAAGGTTATTCTTCTTTTTCCAGGCACTCAGTTTGATATTTTGGGTCTAAGTTGGTGGAGTACTCAGAGCTGCCTCTACAGGGGGTGGGAACAGTGCTCTGAACAGCAGTCGTGCTGCAAAAATGACTTCATTGGCTGAAAAACAAATGTGTAAAAGTCAGTTGGAAACCCAAGAAGGCTGTTACCTTTGGTCATTTTTCTTTAAAATTTCTATACTCTGATGATCATTTTAAAAAAGAGAAGGATAAAAGCATCTCACTGACATACTCTAAACATAGTTGCATCTTTCTTGGTAAAAGTCTAATAAAACGAGGTGAAACCATCAAAGAAATGTGCCCAGGAAACTGCAATTGTGAACATCTTGCAGCACAATAAGGTCTAGGGCTATGACTGAGAGGAACATTTATCCCCAAAATAGAAAAAAATAAAATTTCAAAGTTTGCCATACAAGAGTGCCATATTGTTAACTCCTTCCGTACTCATCACTCTGGAGATGAGTATGGGACAAAGCAAAGTGTCAGTGCCTTCAGTAACCTGAAGAAACTCAGCTCAGATAATATACTATATTTTTTGAACAGCAAATAAACCAGCTCACCATTTCCCCAGTGTGAAAACAAGCAAATACTCCTCAACCAAATTATATGGTCTAAAAGAGCTGGATATGGAACTTTATTGACTACTGTCCGTCTTCTGAAATAATCTGTGCTAAGAGAGCTTTTTGGCAATACATAGCTACCTGTGCCTCTGGAAATAGTCATGGTTTTAGTTGAAGAGTCTTCATAATTTAGTTCAGGGCCTTGCTTTTCCTCAGAGAGACACTGAAGTCTTGCTGCATCCTTGGAAAACGCTTATCTCTAGGCTTGCCTAAATTCTCTATGGTGTGAATCCAAAGAAGCTAGCATGCTGCTTCTGGGATGTCTTCTGCATTTTGTTTTAGAGCTAGTACATAGCACAAAAATTTGGACATTTGGCAAATTTGGCATTTTGGACACTCTCCTCTCTTTACCATTCTTTCTTGAACTAGATGTGCCTCCATGCAGCATTTGGGCTCTCAACTCTCCCCATTCAAAATCTAGAGGAACAGAGTGCTCTACTAAGAATAACAATTTCTGCCCTGTTTTGCTTAAGCAGGTCATCAATGTCACACAGATGAAGCACAGACTTCAAGATTTTCTAGTGTCAAAAGAGGGCATTCAACTACCATCCAAAAATAAGAGAAAAAAATACAAACATTCTATAATCTCATATGCTATGCGTAAACCTCTAATTTTAAATTTTATCAGCATTATCATCTGTTTTTTTGTGCAAACTGTGAACAAATTTAATTCATTTGTGTATCACTTGCTTCTTACAATGTATTTTTATTGATTTGTGATTCTCCTATTGTTAGATGTGAGTTAATTTTGTTCAGATTCTGCATAACAGTAAGCAGGCACAATGAAATGTGTTTAATTCTTATATAAGCCTTCTTTCCACTTTTTCCCAAATGAAAGACTGCGAATGTCTTCTAGGTCAGTACGGTTTTAATAGAGATAAAATTGGGAATTAAAACAGTAATCTAGTCTGGAGAAAAATGCTAACTGGCTTCAGGAAAAACCCATTTCTGAAACTTGGCCCTTTCATTTGGGGACATAAAGATACACATAGGATTGGGCTTGGAAGGTGTGTTCTCCATTTCGGCCACTGTTGTAAATCTGCAGGGTGAAAAAGGACAAGCAACTTTGCTTTGATTTACTTGCTTTTCCAGTAAGTAAAATGAGATAACTGCTGTGTTCTCTTAAAATGCTTTGAACTACTGGTAACATGTGCTAAAAGCAGATAGACAAGTCCATTCTAAAATATTGGCTTATTAAAGCTCTGCTCTCACTAACATGTGTATGAAACATATAAAATATTTATGCAGAGTGATGGACTAGCCTGGAGGTGGAAATCAGCCCCCATTTGCAAGTCTATGGTCTCAAGGCAGAAAGACCCCTGCAGCGAGAAGGGAGGGGTGTGAGTCCGTGTCCGTGTGTGTTTGCGAGAGAAAAAGAGAACGGGAATCAGAGAGAGAATCAGCGATAGCGAGCCCAACCCTTAAATCTGTGCCCGTTCTGTCAGACGTAAGGTGTTCACTTCATTTCTTCTTCCGTGAGGCCTGCAGTTGGGCAAACAATTAAATCATACGCCTATACATTAAGACTGGTTTTCTCACAGATTAAATCTTGCCCTGAGTGAAAACTTTATTGAGAGTCAATATCATTGCTGGCTCGGTTACTCCTAAATTCAATAAGTCCTGCTCTGTCGATATCTTCCTATCCTGCTTTGCACTCCGAATAATTGCATATTCTCCCCTAGGAATCCCCCCACCAGCACTGCTGCATGACTGCATTTTTCTGTTTGGATGCTCAGAATATCTAAGATGCACTTTTGTGCATTTTAGAACTGACTTTGAAAGAACATCCCGGGGGACAACGTAATATTGAATAGTAGACCTAAAACTAGGGGTAGAAATAACCACGCCTGTAATGTCGCGCTCTTCACTACAGAGGATTCACACAGCAGCCTCATCTCTCTGAATTAATCCTGGAAAGTCTTTTAATTTAAAGCTTGCTTCTAACTGGATGCAAATATGTTTGCATCATTTTCTCAGTAAAATGTAGAATGTCAGTCTGAATAACTTATTTTGGGCTCGAGAAACATAGCACTTGTCACGATCAATAACAAATACACAATTTTTTATTGCAGCAAAAGTATATGGCACACAACAGGTATGTTCCAGAAAGAACGTAGAGCTGTGATTGTGAGGGAAGAAAGCTTACGAGTGAACAAGTTCAGTTCCCTGCTATCACAAACCACCACGTCCTGCATTCCTATTCATAAATGAAACTAATTTCGTGTTACAATTAAAGGATTTCTTTCCTATCTTCACTACTGCCAAATGGGATCCACACTGCTCTGATGGCTAAATCTGCAGTTTTTTTGAATTGTATATTGAAGCTACTGCTTGCTCCGGGTGAGGCAAAAGTTTCATATGTCTTAAAATGTATGATACATAATCCTCCCGCCGATTAATTAGGACCTTTATAGGGTCTGGCAATCACAGGCTTTCTTCCTCCTACTCTGAATGTGAAAGAGACTGCTGCAAAAAAACCCAAGTAACAATAGTGCTCCAAAGACATTCATTTCTGGTCTGAATTTGAGAACACACCTGCAGATCCAAAGGTTTCTTCTTTGCAGAGGAATAACTACATTGAAGAATTCTCTTCCCTCCTCGACTCCCGCCAGGTTTTGTCATTACAGATGTAGAAGGCAATCACTTTCTCTCGATAGTCCCCACCAGGAGGAGAAGTGAAGCTCGAGAGCACCATGGGATCGGTTGTGGCACATTTTATTTCAATGCCAGGTGGCATTTAAACAGGGCTAGTTCTAAGGTGTTTAGGCAAACGAATTGTACGCAGGCAGGGCGTTGGTGTCGGTCACCTAGTGCCATCCTGAATTAGAGCTGACCCTACCTTATGCGGCTACTGTGGTGCTTCTGAAGTGTCTGTTTAAAGTTGAGATCAATTTCTGGACGGACTTAAAGGTCAGTAGAAGTTACGTTGGGAGCACATGCTCAGATTTTAAAGCACCGTGTATGTGAAATGAAAGTTATATGCTCTGTGTCTGAGATGAATTTCATACTCCTGGAAAAGGTGCTTCACATATTCGGTACCTATTTTTCTAAATGAAGCTATTACATTTAGCACCCGTCATGGTAGATCACAAAACCCTGATATGACTTGTTTTGGGGAAGGGGGTTGTACTGTATCGTGCTGATTTTAATATCAAAAGGGCTTTAAGCTGAATTTGAACTATTTTAGATCATATCCGAAGGAGTAAGTGCTGAGTACTTTAAACAACGAAACTCTAAATTCTGTTTGTGGACTTGTTTGATGCCTTAGCTATGAGACTGTGCACACACCTGATGGTACAACCTGATCCAAATAGCAAAAAATGACTCCCACATTAATAATCTTTTCTTATAAGTTTATATAAATATCATCTCCTCTGGTTACTCTATCAGATATTGCAGCTAATTTTCTCATAGAGCTAGAGAACTAGTTTTAAAGAAAACTATTTTCAGCTAAAAACCCTCATTAGCAGGTTATGTCATCTAGGCATGTACGCTTTTAAAACATTGTCTTTGATTGAAAACTAGATGAATTATAAACACAAGAGGAAAATGGTTGCTTATATGACTCTTTTGACCTTTCTGGAAAATTAATGTGAGATCTTTGTAGTTTCAGTCATTAACCTGACTTCAAATGACTGTTCCCTCTCTCCACTCCTATCTACGTTGAGTGTCGTCTTGATAGACAAGTGTTTCCCTAACAATTCAGATACATAATTATGCACTATCACTGCGTAAAAACTTGAAGCAGTTATATGAAATATTTCTTTTTAATGCATCCTCACTGTACAGAAATTTTATTTGTTTTATGCTGGTCTCCTTGCTATTGCATCTCAGATTTTTATTCCGTGTACACAGGAAGGCCTGTATTGTATGGTAATGAAAAGACTGAAGATAAATTCTGGTTTTCTCCCTTCTAAAGGAGGCAATATGCAGATGTATGGTATATACAAGTATATTGAATATGAAAGATTACCTTCTGAGGCTTGTATTTCACCGTTTGTGAATGTACAACACACATTAATCTCATCAGGAGTTTTAAATGAATCATTAACGTGGTAATTTTAACACATTAAAATGAAGGGGCAGGACTATAAACTAAGGAAGAAATTACATCCTTTCCCAACTTTATTTCTGCAGCAAGTCTTTCATCATGCCCCATTCTGAAAATCTCTGCTTGAGGGGAGCCCTAAATTATGAATTTTGGTTTCAATATGCCAGGATGAGTCCTAGGCAGAAAATGCCTTGACAAAGAAAGATTTGTGAGATTTGGAGTGAGGCGAAGGCACTTCATAGATGGGTGTTAAGCCTCTGGCATAGCCCCAATGGATGTATGAGAGGAGAGAGAAGTAGAGTTATGGGGACAGTTCTCGTTATTCCATTGAAAGAGCAAAAAGAGGGGCTGAGTAGAGAAAACTGTGCTCTTGAATTTCCTTAGAAAATGGAAAGAGCCGAGAAAAATCTGTTCTCCTACTTTCCAGTGCTTGTGTTGATTTCTTTCTCCACTCACCGGTCAGCTGGGCTTTGGGCCAAAGTATTTCTCGCCTGCGAGATGCTGTTATTTAGTGTGTTTTTTACATTGTCATGGCTCACTGCATGAAGAAGATAGTGTTTTCAGCATTTTATGATCAAACTTTTCTGTTTCTGGAGTGCATCCAGTTGGAGTGCAGAAAGGGGAAAGAGAGCTGAATAATTTATTAAGGCAATAGTGCTTGGTTAGATTTTAATCATTATTATTGAAGGAGAGATCAATAAATCTGTGCTTTTACCTAAGATTTTGTTCTTTCCCTTAGGGAACCTGTCCTTCATTCAAAAACTATTGTGTCATATGCTTTATGAGTTAAAATAGAGACATAATAAGAAATGACTTTTATTGCAATCTACGTATGAAATAATGCTGCAAGAGATCAATAGAACAATGAATAAAAAGTAAAGATCCATAAGGATGATTGATGTCAGCTCACTCCTGTCTTTTCTGCTATATAACTTAGGCTGGGAGAAATGGTTCAGTGTGAAGGAGAATATTATCTCCAATCTTTCTGCTTCCCATTCCTCTCCCACTCCAACCTCCCCTCCCAAATACTCTCTCAATATAATGAAAGTTTAACTGCAGCACATTTTTGAGCTTTACTTGTTGAAGAAAGGAGGGTTTAGGGTAGAAATTCTGATCTGAATTTGGGATTTTGGTTTCAACATTCAGTTTCATTGGTGTCTCCTGCTGCAAGTGCAAAGAAACTACAAACTGAAGTGTGAATACAAATCTGAGTGTTGAGGACAAGGTCGAGTTATTTGTGTAACTTTCTGCAACCATGTACAAGGAGACCAGTGGCTGTTCCTTCTTCTGTACCCCAGTTTTCCCTTTCTAAATAGGTAGTGATAGTAGTTGTGCTTTTCTACTAGCTCTTAGTTGCCCGGACCGTTTAGAGTTTCCAAAGTTGAGTTTCTTTATTCATTATTTATCTTTCCATGCAACATGTTTGTTAATGAAGGCTCTTCTTCCCTTAGGGGAAGACCTCTAGATCTTATCATAATACAAGGCATTGATAATGATTTTCAGCTTTCTGGCATCTGAATACTTCTAGGGTCAGTGGACTTACAATTTTAAGGTCCTTGACGAAACCTACTGTCACCTTTCTTTGACCTATTTTGTACTGGTCTGTTTTTTTAATTTTCTCTGCTCCCACTTCTCATTATAGAAGAACATCTGTTATCACACGAAGATCAAAATTCTCATCAGCAAATGATAAGGTTGGCTTCTTCTGATGCCATCTTCAATGTTGCAAAGTAGTGAAGATTGAAAGTTGGAAAGATAAGAAGCTTTAGTGAACTTACCTGGAATCTCTATATTTCTTCCAGGTGATGATTCTTTTAATTCTCCTTCTCATATAGGTGGGCCCCTATCACTGCTCTTGGGTGATGAGGTTTTCACCTAATGGCATGTTAAAATCCATTAAAAAGCAGTAAGAGTGTAGAACCGCAGTACGACAGATATGCTTGTTGATGCATTACTGTCATAGTTCTTCAATAATTGCCCATATGTTCAGAAAGGTTTAGAATGTGCTTGTCATTCCCATGCTAATTACAGGCTGTGGCAAAGCTCATTTTTCATTACTGGGATCATGCCATGTTTATGGGGTTTGATGAGTTGTTTGTTCTGGGTTGATGCACTGCAGTTTTGCTGGAAGTTTGAGATTTGAATTGCAAATGGACTAGGGGGATGTATTTTTTTTTTAACCTGGTATGCATTCATGTAGCATAACAGACAAAATCTTGACTGAAATCAACTTAGCTCTGTAGGTACAAGCATAACCCTTTATCTGAAAATATTGGTTGTTCGTTCCTTCTGAAAGAAAGAAATAAAATTGGCAGGCTTTTTGCAATTTATTGTTATAGCTAAATTGAGAGAAAATTCCTTTACTCCCCATCTCCCACACCTGCCCTCTATCTTCCTCCATTCTGTGAGATTCCTATTGCCATCAGACTCAACACTTTCCCATTGACTTTCCTAAACATTTAAAGGAATTTGGATACTATGATATCACTAAAAATAATTTGACTGGGTGGTCATCCCTTAGAAATAATTCATAAAATTATGCTTCTAGTATTTTCTAGCCCCTTTCAATTGCATGTGACTATCTGTATGTCCCAGACCTTTTATTGCATTTTAGGATTAGGTTATCTAGTGATACTCTGAGTTATTGAGATTTATGTTAAAACCACAAAATTTAGCCTGAGCATAGGTACATATGTAGAATATATATGATATAGATAAATGCATATGCATAGGCATATATATTATATTGCATTTATAGAGAAAATAAATATGAGAATATAAAAATAGACGCATAAAAGATATTAATATACATACCTACATACATATATATATTTGTATATGTATATGTATGTGTATATATGTGCACACACACACTCACACACACATATATAAACATACATATACACGGCCACTGCTGAAGAAGAATAATTTTGATAAACAAGGTGTTTGACAAGTTGATCTGACTTCAGATTCTACGTTTACATGGAGCTTCTTAATCTTCATACCTTGAAGGAAAAGCTTGCTTTGAGGGCACTGATAGGATAACATTTTTCTTGGCGATGAGATCACTTTTCGTTTTCCCCAGAACTGTTGCATGCTCTAGGACCTCGACTCTGTACCACTTTATTTGCTACATGGGACAGGCACTATCTGCTCTTTTCCTGGTGCTTCCACACCATAGCAGTTCTGTTTAAGATACGGTTAAAGCAGCCATGGTGCTGGGATTTTGTTTCTATTAACTCATTTAAGCTGAAAGCACAAGATTTTAATTTTTCTTCCTTTTTTTTTCTTCCTGAAACAATAAGCCAAAGGTCAAGCACTTCATATCTTTGTGTCTAACTTCACAAATTTATAAAATGAGACTAAATGAGTTATTCCAATAATCCTTTCTTGTCCATTGGCAGTGATCTTTGCAAGGTGAGGATCGTCTCTTCCTACAGCTGCTATTTTTCTGATGAGTGTAAGATAATTAGATATCTACGTCTCACTGAATGCCAACAGTAATCATGCATTTAACTACTATTTCCCAACTTTGAAAAATTTTCTGCTTAATGGAGGTAATCTACTCAGGCACAGACTTGTTGAGACCTTTCCAGTACTGCTAATACAAACAATAACAAATAAACCAAATCTTGCATGCTAAAGACATTCTGATATAGATTAAAAGTAATTTTTTAAATAATCAAAAATAAATGCACAGCAAAAGTCTGTTCAGCTTCAGAACAGACTTTAAACTAAAGCTTTTGAGGTCCTGAAATGAGGTATCATTTTTTTTATTTCAGTAGCTGGGCAAGACAACAAATAAAAATAACTTAGTAAGAGATGCTGTTCTTGCTACATTTCCAGCTGTGATTAAAAAGAGAAGTTCAGTAAACGTTGTTAGTGATTCGTTTCTTATAAGATTGCTAGGTTGAGGACTGCAGATTCAAAAGACTGGATAGTTCATATTAGTATCTTTTAAATGTTAATTCTTGTAAGTCTAACAGTTAACTCTTGCCTTAAGTCCACTGTGGTCTAATTATCACTAGGGAGCCACATATTGTAGAGACGTGAAGCTCTCCGTTAGTTTACTCCTTTGTCCTGTAGAGGTGATATTCAATCATTTGATATTTTTATTTATCCTTTACATGGCCGAACAACATGAGGGTGTGTAAAGATTGTGCGAAGTCAAGTAATCTGAGGAAAAAAACAGGGAGAAAATACCTCTGAAGACTGATTGCTCTTTTTCCTTTGACGCTATTTCACTGAGATCCATAAGGAGAAAATGAGAGGAGCAGCATGAGAAATATGAAGTCAGAGCACAATGCAATGCAGTAACTGAAGAGCTGATAAATATTAACTCTTTTCTAAGGACCTGAAGTTCTTAGAACAATACAGGTAGTGGTGAAAACATTGATTTCCATTTTTTTTTCTATCTTTCTTTCCCAGGTATCCACCAATGGAAAGGAAAATTATTTTAGGTTTTCTTTGTTTGTCTGTTTAATTCCATAAAGACTTGTCCCACACCTCATTATTTCATCTCTGGTCAAAACTTGTTTAGCAGAATGACGGGTTGCCTGGTATTTTCCACTTCAGGTTTTGTTCTCCATTGGTGAGTTTTAACCCCCTGAGCATTTTTTTTCTTTTAACGAAAAAGAACTATTTAAAAGAGCATCATTAGAGGAGAACAGATTATAGTTAAACAAAACAAAACAAAAACACTCATTTTTTTTCTTTGAAGTACTTTAGTGCAAGTTTTTAAAATCTGAGAGGAAGAAGATTTGGTTGCACCCAAGGAAATTTACCCCAATTTTATTAAATGCTAAATCAAATTAAAACCAGTTTGAATGCTCTCAGGGAGACTTGATAAAACTTCACTGAAAATTCATCTAACTGTAGCATTTAGGCACTTGGTCTCTGTCTGGTCAGCATTCAAAGATCAGAACATGGAGCATGGAAACTATAGGCACTAAGTTATTTTTTCCTAGAGAGGTCATTTGAAGGAAGAAGGAATAAGACCTGGGTGGAGATATTTCACAGCTGACTATATCTAGCCAGACACTAAAATGAGAAATTCTCAGAGTTGGAGATATAATATGGGGAATTTAAAATCAATTTAAAATTGAAAGGGCAGTAGAAAGGAAGCAATGGAAACTGAAACTGGGAATTAGGAAGGAAACATGTAAACTGAGAGCCAGAGGAGAAACCAAGGTGGAGACAAGACTGGCAAAGCACAGACACTAAAATCTGTGGAAAAAAAAACACTCTAAAACAAAAATAAAAGCCATAAAGCAATGCATATAAAACATTTCAATGTTATTAAGGATACAATGTGCAGAACTGAAAGCTTTGTAAATCCCAGAACGAATGTTTCCTGTACAGTTTATATCCTGACACAGGCACTTTGAGAGATTTCATTCTGTCTAGGGCTATCTGCCAGGAACCATGGTGGAGCTCAAGGAGAATAAGAGCCATTAGGGGATGCAGGCAGTCGCCCAGACACAGGTATCTTGTGCAATTTGAAATACCTTGGGCTATTCTGTCTCACCATCAGCTGCCAGTCCTGAAAGGCAAAGCTCTGCGATAGGTCTCAAGCCATATATTTCAGCCTTGTACGGACTTTCCAGATATTGCAGAGCACCTCAGTGACATAGGATTAATGTATTTAAGTAATTAACTAAATTGAGCTTATAAAATTGTTGTTGAGTTATGGGTAGATGCTTAATTGATGTTTGTTTTTATGGGCTAGTACAGTGGAGTGGATTAGGCCTTTGAATCTGATGATATTGCCTACACTTTTCCCCTTCTTCACTTTTAGAGACCTTTACATTACTGTGAGATTTGCAGATTTCTCTACAAATTTTCTTCTTCTCTGAGTTGTATTTATGCCAAAGGGAAAACTAAAAATAAAAGAAATTGAAATCATTTCAAGGTAAAACATGCAGCAAAGTAGCTTTTCTTAACCATGGTATAATTTGTCGCTATTGTGCTGGTTCAAAATTAAGTTGAATGCAAGCACAGGTGCTTTCTAATCACAACCCAAAGAGGGAAAAATATCTTACATACTGCATGTCATTAGTGGCCCAGGTGGTTTAATCACTGGCTGGCAGTTTCGGAGTCTGAGTCTGTGTGCTGATGACGCATTATTGCTAGAGCTAAAGTTCCAAAAACTTAAACTCACAGTGCTACCGTGTTTTCTCTAGCGTTTGCCATTTCTTCACTTCTAGAGAAATATTAGTACCCAAATTTGTGTCATCTGCAAATTTTATTTGTACTTCTGGCATTTTGTACGCACCACCAGAGTTTCCAAAACAACCCTGAAGAGCTTCTCTGATGAGCTCCTTTTTACTGACATTTCCATCTCAGCACCATGTTCTAGTCTTTTTTGCAGTCAGCTACTTGTCCTGCCTAGAAGTTCCATTTTGTCCTGTTTTAATAAATGGATTTCTATTTTAAGTGCTTTCAAAGAGTCTAGATTACTGCATTTCCTGTGCCAAATTGTTATGCAGAATACATTTAAAAAATCAGACAGTTAAACACACCATTGATTAAGTCTGTACGATCTGTTTTTGGCAAGCCTATGTCTTGGTCTATAGTTTAGAATTACCTTGTCCGTAATTATTATTTTTTCAAAAAATATTCTGACAGCCTGCTTGCTCTTGAGGTCAAATTCCTAGTTTTGTTGCAGCTGAGATCACTGTCTTTCTTTTCTTAAGGTATGGAGATAAGAGCTATCCACTCTGTTGTTATGTAGCTTTCTAATCTAATTATTCAAAAAAAAAAAAAAAAAAAAGTTAGTCATGAAACGGGAATCAGTAAATCAGTGCAGATTAAAGTAAAAGCGAGATTAACGTAAAAGAGAGAAACTACTCTGGAAAAATTCCCTAAGTGACCTTTTTATTACATAATAAATGTTCATTTTCTTGATGGAGCTTAATCCACTTCATTGTTTTTTATTCTCCCACTCTTCAGGCCTCTTTTCAGTGATATTTATACCAACTTGGCAGTGAACTCCAGAAACACTTTAAGCTGTGGTGAGCCTAGTGCAGCTTTTTCAAGTTCAGGTTGTCTTTTCCTTGACTTTCTTAGTAGAATTGCTGCCCAGAAACACAACTTCTGTGTTGCACCTTCAAGCAGGTATGTCAGAAAGCACAGACAGATGCAGGTAGGAAAGACGATTTAATCCACTTTTGCATTCTCTAAATTCTGGTCTGTTCAGGGACAAATTCATGCTCATCCTGACTAATCACCATTAAGCCAATGTGGCCAGCACAGGGGCACACACAGACAGAGCAGGACAGAACTTATCTCCTGCACCAGCAGCTCCAGGATCTGTGCATAGGAAATTCCCTATGCTTCAGATCTAGCACCTTTTTTTTTTTTTTTTTCTTTTCTTCCACCATCATTTTTTGAACTCAAAAATTTTATTATGGACAAAAGGGAACATACCATACATGTATTCTGCAGTGACCACTGATTGCCCGTTGTGGTTTGCATTCACAGCCCGGGACCTCTGGCACAGCCCTGTGTTTACACTTTTGCAAACCACATTTTATTTTAGGATCACAGATAATTCAACCTACACAGAACATGCAGTATTATTAGGTCGGTACAAAGCATGTGGCCTTTTACTAGTAATTACAAAAAAAAAAAAAATCTTATTTACTAGGCTGCATGTGAGCCACTATAGCAGCCCAAAGCCCCAGAGCAGCGTGACAGGAGGGTAACGCAGGCAGTCATACCTCTTTTTTTTTTTTTCAGATACAGGGCTGTGACTACCAATTTATTCTGTCATCAGATATCGTGTTGAAAAACACGATGAGTGCCAAGGAACAGCAGGTTGTGTAATTACAGGGGAACCAAGGCCAATGTCACTGCAGAGTAAGTCCAGACCTGGGGTGAAAAAGGCCATCCATGAAGGGAGAGGGTGATGCCTCTTCAGAGGATGCTGCTCCAGAGCGGGCTCAACTCTATTGCCCGTGATGCATAATATGCTTATTTTTAATCATTTGCAGCTAAAGCTGCTCCAAAGAGTGTGGCTTGACATTAACATACAAAGGTTAATTTTTCAAAGCAGCTTGTAGTTTGTATAAAGGCCCATCACGATTCTTTAAATCCTAACATTTGCATGATGTGTCAAATACTTAATTACAAACATGGAAACAGATCATGCTGCTAGAGTGCACATTAATCTTTTCTCTGAGCTAATATGTTTCTCAGGTGGATCACTAATAAAATAGAACACCCATGGAATGACTTGATTTTTTTTTATTAGATAAATACAGCAATGGTAGGATAATAAAAAAGATGTAATTAAGAAATATGAACCCAAACTGCTACTTCTTTGATAAACTTTAGACATGCAGAAACTGCAGGCAACAGAAATCTCAACCTCCATTCTGCAATATCTTACTTTCCATATTTCCAAAGGAGATGGGCATGTGCTTAACTGTATTCTGTAAGGTAGCCTTGCTGGATATGATATATGCTGTATGGTATCAGTTTTAAAAGAAACTAATGATCCATCTGTGGACACTACCATCTTCCCACTTCCTTGATGAAAGTTAAACAAAAATTGAAGTCTGTGATGCCTCAACATTTCAGTTCAAGGCTCAGTTCAGGTCACAACATTTTTGCTGCTTTAATAATCCAATTCTATTAAATCAGAGGAAAAAAAATATCCATAGAGACCAACAAGAGCAGGTTCCAATTCCAAAGATTCCTAAGTGCAAGAAAATATTCATTTCATACTTTGATTCTAATCCTGGCAGCCCAATCAAATAGTTATTAGCTCAGAGATTTGATACTAGACCAATGATAATGTGCAATGAAGGAAATGAACCAAAAAAGTAAGATACTACTAAAAGTAATATTGCTATTGGAGCATTATATCCATTGAACAGCACTAAGGTTTTATTAATTCAGAGGCTCTACCAATAGTATCGGTTCTCTGTGCATCAACCCATTGACCATCTGCTCTTTTCAGTGAGAAGTGCTGAGTGCAGTAGATCAGTTGCAGAGGATGAAAACTGCTGTCAGAACAGCTGCCATTTCTTTATGCACAGGTCTACATCTTCTTCTTTACATTTTTGCCTATGGAAAAATGATGTGGTGCCAGAAAGACAGACTATCCTCTGGGCCCAAGCCAACAGAATTAAATAGATCGGAGGACTCTAGTAGTAAATCTTTTAAAAAGACCTACTTGTTTGCGCTTTAGCACATTAAAAATGTTGACCAATATTTTTAACAAAAATAGTTAGCTTAAATTAAGCCCTAAAGAATCTTGTCTTGCTGCCGTGCTGATCTCCTACAGATCCTTTGAAAGGAGATACAGGTGCTCAGTAGCTCTACAGGTGAGCGCTTTTACTCTTGACTTGTGCTGATGTTGCTGAAAGCAGAACCTGATTTAGGTTTTGAAAGAGAAGATATTGGGAAGTGTGCAAAGGATGATTTCCAGATGAGAAATGCGTGTGTGGTGCCCTTCTTAACGAAGTCGGCCAGCTCCTACTTTAAGGTTTTGGCAGACTGTATGTTACTTGTTCAGTGGTTTGAATTTCGCAGAGTGTCTTATCTTGTGACCTTCTGTTGGAAGGGAAGAGAAAGGTTAAAACAGAGATGCTTTAGAAAGCTGCAGCTTTCAAAAAGGACTGAGCTATCTTTTGCTGAAATAGAAGTGCTTTTCACAGGGCTTAGGATAGGCAAGTAAGCCAGCAGTCATTTTTTTACAACAAAAGTAAATACATTTAACCTCTTGGAAGAGATTAAAACTGCAGCTGTGGGGAAAACAGTTTGTTAAGACTGTTACAGCATTGAGTGCTCTGTGCACTTTGAAGACCAGCGTTGCAGGCAAAACTGCTCAACTCATATGCTTTAAATCACGTTCAAAGTGGTTTACTGATATGTTAGCAACGCATAAATAACAGACAATCAGTGAAAAATATATATTTTTTTATATATATATATACACATACACACATTCACAACATCAGCAATACAACAGAAAAGTACTAAACACTTGCAAAAAGTGAACAGTGAATACCTACAATTTTCAACAAATCCTTCTATAAATGTTCTAACCTGCCCCCTAAACACACACATAGGGTTAGGCGTCCTCCCGTCCCAGGATGTGTGGGTCACAAAAACACTACCCTCTTCCCAGAGCATGAGTTGTCCTGCTGTTGGTGCTGTGGACGCTCCAGTTTTGCACATACCTGAGTTGCTCCTGCAACCTGCTAAGCTGAGGAAGAAACATCCCACAAGTTGTTGTATGCACACTCCAAGTGCAGGTCCTTACTTGCTGTCCCTGTGCAGTCAGCTGGACATTTCCATGGTTGTTTTACACATCTTTCCAAGCTGACTCCTTCTTTATTTGAAATACCTCTCAGTAATTTCATAGTTTAAGCTGGTTGATGGTTGTCTTGTGCAAACTTTGTCATTGCTAATTTCCTCACAGCATTATCAGTTTTGGGGCAAAAGCCTTCTCAAGCAGTTTCAGATGTTCTGTTCATGCACACTGTTGCACTCACAGTCTTATTATATCTGTTGGTATCCATTTTACTAAGTCATTTTGCTAAGAGGGGGCTGCACAGACTCTCACACAGACAGGAAGAGATTTTTATTGAATCAGGATCTTTTTGCGCATATACTTGTTTGGATAAAATCTGTCATTTTGAAACCAAGGGTGGCATATCTGTCCAGTGGAAGAAGAAAAGAGGCACAGACAGACCCATCGCCAAAATGTCCTCCAAGAGACAACGTTCACGTGGGGTACAGTGTGTTTCCATGGCCAAGTCTTGCTCCACAACAAGCAGTACAGAAACCACACATTGCTTCTCTGCTGTTGAGTACCATCCATTGCAGACAGCGTGGTGCGTAGATCTCTTGAACGGGAACCCCCTGGTGCACCACCAGTGTGACTGTCTGGTGCAGGACCTTCAAGCCTGGCTTCCATCTCCAGAAAGCATCACCGAATTAGCAGAGTGGTTTGCTACAGCTTCCTTGCACCTCCAGCGGCTAGAGTACACTGGCATTTTTATAGTTATGCTATTTTTCAGCTCCAAGGCTAACTCTGTCGATGTCATTTCAAAGATTTCTGGACTGCATACCCTCACCTGGAATGGATAAGGCCTATGTCTCCTTCCTCCTGGACGAATATCTTAATTGCAGAGTCATTAGATGTTCTGGGGCCTCCCTGCCTCTCCTTTTCTTGTGATCTAAATATCTGTTTTCCAGCCAACATGAATAAAGTTACCTCAAATTTCAAACCTCAATACTTTTTGTGAAATAAAAGTCTTGTTTTCATGCCAATCAACAGAATGGCCATCTTTTTTCTCTGCGACCTGCTTTCGCTCAATAGATCGGCATTTCCGAGCTTGATACTTAGCTGACAAACCAATGCTGAAGACACTTGGATTTTTCAGCCTTGTTTGACATTTGAAGGAACGTCTCCTTCACAGGTACATCATTCCCTACATCAAAGGCTTTCAAATTCATTATAATGCTAACTCTGCAGGTCTTCAGTAGCAAATTTCTCCAGTTTTCTTTAAGATTCTCATCTGTGTGTTAGTTTCTTCTTATATAATATATATTCTTAAAGATTAAATGCTGTTTTTTTTTTTCCTAAATCTTACCAAAAGCACAATATGATATAACTTTAAAAGGAAAATATAGCTGTTTGTTTGTCCCCTCTGCACAGCACTTTAAGCTTTACACTTAGAGGTTAAATTCTAATTCACATTTCCTGCCTCAAACATAATCATTTCTTTAGTTTTAAACCTGGTCATCACCTCAGTTAAAATCCATCCATCTTTTATTTCTCTCATGAAAAGTTCTGGTTCAAAGTTTCTGAGCTAATAGAAAGACTACTGTATTTTATCAGACGACGTGAGCTAAAACATTTTTGTTCTTGTACAGCAGATTTATGGACTATAAAAGCTAGAAGTACCCATTAAGGTGATCTAGTTTTGAGTTCCTCAGTAAAAAAGGGCAGTGGTATTTCATCCAGTACTTACTGCATGAAGCTTAACAACTTGATCAAACTAAAGTTCTGGGAAAAAAAAAAATTTAGGACTTGTTCATGTTTTTCCAACTTTTCTCTATTGAACAGCTATGGATTTTAGGTGGTGTCTGAGTAAGCTGATGTTAGACTACCTTGAATGTGCTGGTGGCCCTGAACTTTGTTATGAGGAACTTAGCATTTCTAGTGCGTTGGACAGGCTAGGTGACTGGCATTCCAGAAACTACTCCAGGAACAAAGAAATTTTCCATTTGTTAGCTGGTTTACTAGATCTAAACTTTTTCCCTTTGAAACTTCAAACCTTCGTATGAAAAACAGAAATAATAGGTTTTCTCTTCTTTATTAGTGGGATTTGATATTAATACATTAGAAATAGATATAGATGGTTTAATGATACCTGAAACTAAGGACATGTATCTATCCAAATCAGACTTGAACTCGATATTGAAATCCGACAGTTTTCAGAGAATTGATCTTCCATTCAAAGCAATGTTGAGAAAATGTGAAAATTTGAGAATGATGATTTGCATATAGGTCATTTCAAAAGCATGTCTGTTATTGAAAAAAATAGACCTCTCTTTCTGAGATATGGGGTGTTTTTGAAACTTAGAATCCATCCTGGTCCATATAAAACATTTCCACAAATTTCAATGTGATGTTAGTTTCCCATTTTTTCTTGGGATTCAGCATGATAGTCCTTACACTAAATGGCATCTCCTAGCTAGCATGTGGAGATTCACTCTACCACGTTTACTGGTGGTAGCATAAAGCTCTAGTTTGGTTAATAGAATTTGCAGGCATGACTTGACCATATGCAATATTTTTCATTCTATATGCAAATATAATCAACATATCTACTATATTTTGAACAAAATGATAATTCTGCACCTTTTCTGTTATTTGATTGATTGATGTAAATTGCTCTTTAGTGTGTCAACCAAGCAATTGAATGGAGATGGAAATGGTTACTCCATTTGGTAGATATTCCTTTTTGATTTCACAAGAAAAAAATAGTAAAAATATTTTTATATCAAAATAAAGAATAATGTTTCTTAAGGCATTCTGAGATTAGCTGATATATGTAAGATGCTGATGTGAAGAGGCATCTCCCTTCTGCCAAAAAGAACTGAAGAACAACTAGATGAACACAAAATTTATCCCTCTTCTACAAAGGTCAAAACAGAAAAGATAAATAATATGTTTTTCCAAAGTCATGAGTCTTCATTACAGAGCTTATTCATAAGCAGGTTAGCTGATTTATAAATAGCCAGATATATTTTCCTTAGGGCATAAGGCTAAGAAAGCAATTGGAGTTTGCTAATGAATTTGTATAGCTGGGCCTGAATCATTCATGGGCCTACTCCTTGGCTTCCACTCAAGGCATCTATAGGAAGTTAGATTTCTCTTTGTTTCTGTAAGTATTTTATGTTCCTTAAAGGTAAGTTGTGAGTTTTATATTTTCTCTGGCTATTCCTAGTTTGTCCTATTTCTGAAGCTAGAGATTGTGCTTAGCGTTTTCTTATCCCACCCTTCCAAAATTCTCAAAGGCTCTGAAATTATATCAGTTAAGACCTTTAAATTTAGCAGGAATAACTGTTTTGAAATCATCCAACCTATTTAACCACTGCCAAACCTGAACTCTTCATATTCAAGATTCTGGCTCTTTGTCATTACTGTTAACTTGAATAGCTGCCGGACTGTAGTTGATGATGTATGAAATATATGAAAAATTGTATACTCATTGGTTCAGATCATTATATCCATTGGTCTAGTAAAAGAGATTACCTCTCTCCAGAAATCTTGACCTGGTCAAAAATTTTAACCTTTCAAGTTTTGCTCTCCTTGGATAGAAGGTCCACCCGTTTCTTAGCTTTTCTCTTTGTAAAATTCTTGGACTAGTTTCTTGTTGCTCTTGATGCATATAGAAGAATGACAGATGGAAGAGCCCAGTGTCAGGGGCTGGAAGATGAATTTTATAAAGCCTTTGAGCAAAGAAAAGTGACTTGTGGGTGGATTATAGAAGAGAAATAGCAGACTGGCCACCTGGTTTTTGACAGGGAGGATATTTGTGATACGCTGCAGTTGCTCAGGGTTACAGACCAGAGATTAACTGCTCATGTTTTGAACCATGTGTATGTCACTTCTAAGCAATACATATCGGTTCAGTCTCTATTCTTACATACATGATAATGTGCCTGCACTGTGCTATGAACAGTGTCTTCTGTGTTTCTTTTGTGGTGATTTCAATATAATATATGTCTAGTTGATGATAAAACTCTAATAAATATACAATGAAAGGAAAAATTACACTGACTTTTTCAAGGCATAGAATAATGAATATAAACAAAGATTATATATGTACGTATGTATATATATATATATATATATATATTCTTCAAAGTTGAAGCATCAAATATTTTAGTTTGAAAACTTAAAATGCTTTGAAATCTTAAAGCCCCAAATTATATATACTGTGCTTATTTTTTTATATATATTCGTACTTAAAAGCCACAGTATGTATCCACCAGGGTTCCTGCAGTGTTGGTTATCTGCAGAACAGTTACCTCCTCGTTGTTTGAAAGAGATATGGGCATATCCTATTATCTACTGTTCTCTTTTTTGTTCTGTGACGCAGACAGTGGGATTTTTCTAACAATGCTGATTTCTCCATCTGAGTCAGTCACCCTGGGCTTCCTCTATAGTTAATTCAGAGGAGGAAGCACTTGCAGAGCAAGATTCGTCTTATTCATCCTATCTTGAAGGAAAATACAAAAACAGACCATATGAATCATGTCCTAAAAGTGCCAATTTAACTCTGTTGGCTACAAAGGAGCCCTGGGTGGCTACCTCACAGATCGATATTTGAATTGCAGGCATCAAAGTTTAAGCGAGATGAATGCCATGCATAAAGTCTGCAAAAAGTGTTGAACATATTGCAATGATAGATATGAACCAGAAAGTGAAAGGATGCAGAGCTAAGGCACGTACACAGACTACAGCACAGTCCTCACCCAGAAAGTCATTACTTTGTTGAGATAAACTGACTCTCATGTACTTTCAACACTTCCTGTTTTCCAGAATTTTTTCCTTTTCCTTTCTTTCTGTGTAGCCATCCCTTGTGCACACTTCAAGGGTGGGATCACCAGTTATATACATCAAACCATGTTCTTTTTCTTCCTTCAGAGATTGGATGTGCAGTCAGTATGTAAGCACTGAGGTTCTACCTAAAAACAATGTGGATGACTATGTGTACATTTCTGAAGGATGTTACTGCTTTAAAGAAATGGTACCTTAAGGTTTGTCCCAGAGATGTATTCTATTTAGAAGTGAAAATGAACAAAACATACTTCAGATGGTAACGAAAAAAAAACAGGGAACCACAGGTATTTGGGAACTCCTAAAGGAGATTCATTGCCATGAAAGCTCTTTGCCAATTTAGCAAATTTATTTTGGGATTAAATACTCTTTTATATGTTCCTTCTTAGGAGGAACATAATATACACTCAAAAATAAATATAATTTTGTAGTAACTCAAAGGAGGAATGGATTATTTTAAGTGCCTTAATAATCTTTGGGAGTATGCGTGACTTGGCTGGTGAACTCAGTATCGTGTGTTGGCTCAAAGCTAATGGTGTTAATGAAGCTGAGAGCTGGGTTAACTATTCTAATGCTGCATCCTTTCTACCCTGGTGCTATGCTGAAAATGCTGGTCCTTTCTCTACTCTATGATGCTTCTATCAATACTGGTTAACTAGAAGGCAGCTTACTGGAGAAATGACCAGGAGGCCAAGAAGACAATAAACACTGTAGTAGGGAAGCTCATGAAGGAGTGCAAAACTTTAGCTATAGCTGCATTTTTGTGTAAAGAAGAGAAAACAGGGTAGACTTTGTCTACGCTTCACAAATGTCTTTTCCCACAACAAGTAGGGGAAGGAGACAGAAAGAAACTGGAGTAATAATGCATGGGGCAAAAGCCCAGAAGACACAAAGACTGACAGTTTGAGGATGCTTGCATCTTGCTAGTTATGGGAAAAAGAGAAAACAGGACAAAATTGGGGCTGTGGATTCTTCAAGGGTGATTCCACAGGGTACCCGCCAAATCAGCCCCTGCTAGGTGTGTTTTGGCAGCGGCAGGTTATCAGAGATGCCTATCACAAAATGTAGCAGTTGAGCAGAATGATCTGCTGGGAATATATGATCCAGCTCCTCAGAGCAGCTGCAAACTCTGCAAGCATTCACCTGCTACTGGCCACCGGACTCCTCAGCTTCTACTCTTCGTTTCTGCAGCCACAATGTGAAACTTTGGGGAGTCCCAGGTACAGGCAGACACTGCAGTGACTGGAGCGTGTATGGGCTGATCCGTGCTCCTCTTCACGGAGGGCAGAGGCTAGTCTGTCACACAGACCCGTGCTGAACATGAGGCACAACTGCACAGAAGTAATCAGAAGCATATGGCACAAGTATGTAGCATCCCTGGAGCTGAAACAGCAAAGGATGGCTCTTGGCTGACTGCTAGGGTGAAAGTGGATGGCCAGTTGAGATGACCTGGCAAACAGAGGATGCACAAGAAAGAGGCAAGGAGGAGAAACTAAGTAGAAAAAAGTGGTGTCAACGTGAAAGAAGTTTGGAGAGGTTTTGGTCATTTGGTTGTTGATAAACAGAGTCAGTGCTTCAGTAAGCAGTCCCAGGATGGTCATTATTCCATACATTTAAGCCATGGAGATTCACAGCAGGAAAAATCTGTGGCTGCAAGCCATTTTAATATGAAAACTTGTACTCCTGATGGATTTTAAGGTAAGACAGAGATTGTAAGGGTTTCAGTGGTAGCAAAGACCAAAGTTCCCTTTTGCAGTCAGTATTAGCCACTCAGCTGCTGTAAACAAGCTAAATTGCACTAACCTTAAAGAAATTTTTATTAATTTTCACTGGATGAAAAGTTATTGCAGATCTTCCAAAGCAAACTATTGCTTCTTATTTTTCTTCAAATGACTATACTTAAAAAAGTGACTCTGTGACCAGTAGGTGACAGTATAGTGACACTAGGAAAATGAGAATTATTAAAGTTAACAAGGTAAAAATGTAATAGTCTTTTTATTTGGATTATATAGTAAGGCTGTACTGTCATTAATTAGTCACTGTTTTTTCTCTTGGTCAAGCAATTCTTTTCTGTTCTTTCTCTCTCTCTCTCTCTCCTTTTTTTTTTTTTTTAATTCCTAAAAAAAAATTACCCATGGACTTTTTGCATCTGTAATTCATCTCAAGGGTTTTTTCTGCCAAGAAAGAAAGATTTGATGATTCCCATTATGGTTCCAATAAAGGGGAACCAGATTACATTGGAATATATGTCAGTAAAATTTTAAAATTTATTTCAATTTAAAATTGAAAAGAGGTCTATATTACTGTATAAAATTCTTGCTAAATATCTCAGGAGATAGTCTTAAAAATAATGTGTGAGTGTGTGTGTGTGAGTGTATGTCTACATATGTGTATACACCATGTTAAAGCAGTACTCCTCATTACTGCTCCTCAGAATGAAAAGTCAATTTTTAGAAAGTTGCATAGTATTTATGTATTTTCCAAAGTGGATATTTGCATTTGTTTTATTTGGGATATTTCTGAGACATCATGAAAAGCTATTTAAGAAAACTCATTTGTGAGGATTCACAATAGGTAAGAAACAGAAAAGCATTAGACAAAATGTTAGGCGCTCTGAACAATAACAGACATTCTGCAAAACTGACAAATTTCATTCCCTGGTACAAATTCCCCCTTTACCTTCTTTCTTCTTTATGTTGTCTGGAGTAATAATTCCTCTGAATACCTATTTAGCGCCTGCTATGGTATGTGATTTTCCATGACAAGTGAATTGTTTCAGGCTTGGTGGAAGCAATATCTAGGGACTTGGAAATTCTGAAGCTGCTCGACTTTGGTATGTACAAAGCAACCTTAAGCTGCAGCATGGTTAATTAAATTGCATTTGAAGTCATTTCACACTTGAATTATGTATGCATTGGCATAGCAATAGAGCATTAATACAATTTCTCTACCTAAGGACCAAATTGTATGGTTCTGTTCAGGTTTACTTTTTTGTATGTCTTTGTCTTCTTTGTCTTCTTCGTCTTCTTCTTCTTCTTTATGGTAAATGGGCTTCATGGCAGTTTGCACATTGGAGATAAGGGTGATTAGACACTTTCTGCAGCTGTATTTCCATTAACCTTTTAACTGGGCCATTTTATGATCTGCACCAAGTAGATCTGCTGGTTGCAATAAATTACCCAAGTTTATGGTGGATGCTAGTCCACCATAAAATAATAAAATGAATAAAAGCAACAAAGCACCCTCGTTGTCATTAAGGCAAACTTTATGTACTGTACTACATTAAAAGGACCATAGCCAGCAGATCAAGGGATGTCTTTCCCCCCTCTACTTGCCAGAGTAAGGCTGTACTGGAATACTGGGACAATTTGGGACCCACTCAGTTCAAGAGGAAAGGGGAAACATTGCACAAAGTCCAGCACAGGGCTGGCAGGATGGTCAAGAGGCTTAGAGCATGTGATCTGAGAACGGACATTAATGGAACCGGGCTTGTTTAGTGTGATCAAAAGGAAGCTAATAGCTGCCTACAAAGGGCAATTTCAAAGGTGATAGGGCCAGATGCCTGGGCGTATTAGATGGTATGAGAAGAGATAATAGCCAAAAATTGTAGCTTGAAGGGTTCAAGTTGTACTGTAGGAAAAGCTTTGCCACTAGGAGGGCAGTTCAGTACTGGAACGGGTAACATCCTCGTTCTTGGAGACTTTCAAGATTCTGCTAGACGGCACCATGCTAACCTCATCTAATGTTGACAAAAACCTGCTCTGAGCAGGGCAGTTGGACTAACTGGCTTCCATAGGTCCCTTCCAATGAACATTTCTGTGAGTCCATGATTCTCCGAAATTCACTGCATTGTTCCTAAGTACTGTGGGATTTTCTTGAGACAGAGGGATCACCTTTCTGCCAAACTACAGAAATATGGATTCTTATGGGCCAGCTTCCCTGTGAAGGCCAAATCTACTGAAGTTTGAAATGCAACTTTCTTTACTATTTGCTGCTGCTTTCCTGGGAAGTGATGTAGTCTTGCCCCTTCTAGAATATTCAATATATAATCAGAAGAGATTGTTTCAATATTGTTTGCTAATAGAGCACTACTACTATCTACTACTTTCTTCTATAGCCTCTTCCCAAACTTTTCTGAATACATGTATTAAAAATAAAAGACATCCATTTTTTGTATGAAGCTTAAAATACAAATTAAAAGGTAAATATTACAAGGTCACCTCCTAAGGTATCAATACATTTGAGCAAGAAGTCCAAACCCTTTAACTTTTGACCACATCTACCCTACTAGAAAAAATAGAATGTCTGTCTGTAAGTAAAAGCAGATCAGCATTTTGGTTGCAAAGATTTTATGGCATCACTAATTCACCGTGTAAGTTTGCCTCACAGTGTTTCTGAATTAACAGCGCAGTGTGCATATCTGTGGTATGAGATGTGTTCTGATTCATGGTGTCCCATGAGGCAGTAACTTCCAGTGCTGCTTGAGACAATATATCTTGGAAAATGCTGCGTTCCCTCCCTCCACTCAGAAGTTTCTTTCAGCCTGTATCTCATAGGTTAGTATTTACTGGGAAAGCACAGCAGGAGAACAGGGTAAAATAGATGAATTAGTGAATTTTATGGGGACGAGAAAGCAGTGCAATGATATATAAATGAATCATTAAAACTTGCATAATATCACTGTACACTTAAGACAAGTCTAGGTGAATTCATAGTTAGAAAGAAACTTAGTTATGAAATTGTGTACATGCAAAAAATTAAATAGGGCATATCTGAATCTAAACTTTCTTCTTTTTGGGGGCGGAGAGGAGAGGGAGGCCTGAAAAGAGTCTTGAGAATAATGGCAAAACTAATTTGTTTCCAGAACAAGAACTTTCTGGAAAATTTTAATCTATAAATAGAATTGTGTCAAAGAACTGCCTGACTCTATGAGTAGGACTTTTTCCCCATCTTTGAAGCCAAAAGGACATGCACTGTTTCTTTCTGTGTCTCCTTCACACTCCAGTAATTTCTGAGCTCCTTTGTCCATTTTCAAATACATCTGATATAGAAAGGTAGAGTTTATTAAGATATTTATTCATGCTAGTTTCATGAAACTCATCTGTTGAACAGGGCACTGTGTAACTTTTCCATTGAATAAAAGGTACTGAGACCTCAACTATATACTTATAAACATATAAATGCACACACACACACAAACACACGTATAAATAAACAATAAATAGAAATAGAAATAGAAATATAAATTTATTTACATAGTGTGTATCTGCAAGATCCAGATTGGATATTAGCATTAATGTAGTTCTATATTGGCTCAGGGTCCAGGTGAGGACTGAAGTTATTAGATGTGTAGGATTTCAGAAGAAACTTGGAGGTGTTGGTGTACATGGGACCTTGACAAAGTGTGGAAAGTTTGAAATGTGTTGGAGGTGTGAAAGACAGGACACAAATCTTGAAGAAGGTAAGCTTCCTTAGTTTCAGAACTCACTGAAAGGGGTTTCTTGCTGACAGAAGAAAACTATAAGACCTTGAATATAGACTCTGGCTGAAAATGATGTCATTCAGCTGTCTTGTTAGCAGAATAAAGGCAAGTTGAGGTTACTGCCGTAGACTACACTGCAAAAATGTCAGGTCTCATCAGAGATGTAGGCAGTGCTGCAGGAGTACACCTACTACAGATGTTCCTTGTTTTAAAAAGCTGTATAATTTTCTCTCAGAGGTTCAGATCTGTTTAAACTAGGGCTTTCTTCTATCTCTCAATACATGCTGTTAAGTACGTTAAGCAAAACCTGAGGACTTTAGAGACCCAGGTATTTTCTCGCAGAATGACATCTATCAGCTCCTTCAGCACTCGTGGGTCCTATCAGGGCCTATGGACTTGTTTATGTCCAGTTTGTTTAAATGATCTTGTAGAAGCCCTTCTTATTGCCCATGACATCACCTATCAGATTCAAATCCAGACGGGCTTTGGCTTTGCTAGCTGTGACCCTGCGTGCTTGGACAGAATCCCTATGTTCCTCACAGGTTGTCTGTCCCTGATTCCACCTTCTGTATGTTTCCTTTTTAAGTCTAAGTTTTGCCAGAAGCTCCTTGTTCATCCATGCAAAGTTCCTGCCACCTTTGCTCCACTTCCTGCTCATTCAGATTGTCCATTTTGAGCTTGGAGGAGGTGATCTTTGAATATCAACCAGTTTTCCTAAACCCCTCTTATTTCCCTATCCTTTTGAGTCTTATTCCATGGAATTCTTCCAAGTAGACATCTTAACAGGCCAAAGTCTACTCTCCTGAAGTGCAGGGTGGTGATCCTACTTTCTGCCTTGCTCTCACCTCTGAGGATCCTGAACTCTACCATTGCATGGTCACTGCAGCCAAGGCTGCCTCCAACCTTCACTTCCCTGACCAGTTCTTCATGGTCCAGCAGAGCGTCTCCTGAATTTTCTTCTGAATTCCAGAAAATATGTGAAATGTTTTCTCATAATGAATCTTTGTCTAAACTGCTAGTACCAGTCAGATGTTCTCTCTTCCACACCTAGATTTGTACAGTATAGCTTTCTTCAGATTGAGCTAATCACCTTCAGTTCACTTTATGTTCAGTGAACTTTCAGTTTATGTTCAGAACTGAATTGTTCATGCTCCAATGGTCCACGGTCTTCTGATTGAATTTTGGATAGGATGTACTCTGCCATAGAACACTGTTTTTCCTCCATCAGTATTAAAGATAGTCTAGCATGAGTAAATCAGGTACCGAGATCTACATTTACTTAGCTGAATTTCTAGGACACCGTATTTTTTTTTTAAGTAACTTCATTGTCTTCTGTAAAGATTAAATAATTATATATTTCAAAAGGGATAACAGTGTTGTTCTACCTCAGTGAGAGGTATAAAGAATAGAATAATATGAGCAAGAAAATTTTTTTAACTAAATCTTCAGTCATTTCAGGTTTCCTCTATCCTTAGTAAGTTCTTGATCAAATTTGTCAGAGTCTAAGGGTTATATTTAATATACTTTATCAGTAATCAGAAATTATGGACAGTATTATTATATATAGTAGATAAAGTACAGTTACATCAGGTCTATCTTCTTGCCCTTAGTTGAAATACTCTTTTAACAATGTTGTAATTTATAAAATGAAATTTTACAGTGAAATTAGAGATATGCACTACTTTCGTTATAATTATATTAAGCACTTAATGACCTGCTGAATGGACATCTAGTCTAAACATTACACATTGATCTGACATTCTTCCACAGTTTTGCCAATGATCTACAAGTGACTTTGGTCAAATCATTTTACTTCAAAGTGATTTTTCTCATTTGTAACATAGTTATAATGGTATCTTTCTCCTTTGCAAAGTAACTGGAGATTACCTATAAAAGGTGTTCTTTGTGAGCTATGTAGCTAGTATTATCCATTCTAGGGTAGATATTAGTTAATATTTAAATTTCAATAATTTGCCTCTTGCTATATTCAGATGGACTACTCTTGCTTAACTGTATGTGAAAGCACTTCACTAAATTTAGACTTAAATTCCACTTCATGGGAAAAGGTGGCATTTAATAACTCATAGGGGTGTACTTCCATATTGATTCAGCAAAGATTCATAATAAAGCTGCTATAATTAGAGAGAAGAATATAGACCCCAGGGCACTGGTAAATGATTTCACTCTAATTCTTCTATCCTATCAAATAATGTTTAACTATTTATCAAATTGTGACTTACATAAAGGCCATAAACAAATTTGAATAAATATCAGATATTCTTGGCTTTCAGTTTTGTGTCTCATATTCTCTCTTTTCATGGTATTCAGAAGAGTGGGCAAACTACGAAAGTATCACTATTTTGTGAAATTCTCATAATAATTGGGAAGTACTCATATAAAACAATGTATTTTGCAACATTTTGGTTTTACATTGATTTATCTGAATTCTTTTTTAAAAACTCTGATTCATTTTTCACGGTAACTTTCAATAAGTGTAATGTTTCCTAAATTACACTCTCTTACAGCAGTAATTGAAGGTATGTGACTGTCTATGAATTCATTTTGGGCTCTCAGGAGATGGAGGTCATGCCATATCTCATTAGAAAGGTAATTTACGCTAGAGTTGTAATAAAGTTTCAGATTAATCATGTGATAGCTTGATAACTTTAGAACGTGTTGTACACCTGTTACTTTAAAGTGTAGCTCACATGCATGCTGATAGATACCATGGCTAGGAAATGTTTTCTCCACATTAAACTCTATTTTACAACTCTGCTTAGTGGAAAGCTATTCTTTATTCCTATTATAGTTCTCCTAGAATCTGCAAATGTATTCTCATATTCCCAAGGCAAATATCAAACAGAGACACGAGCAAAGCTTTTCCATCATCAATATATTCCTATACTGAACAGATGTGGATTAGTGATGCCTTATTGCCAACATCACAAACTGTGATAGAGTAAGATGATGTTACTCTGAAACTTTACGTGTCCTTGAATTTGTTGTTTTTCCTAATTTTTCCAGTAACTAAGGAAGAATTAAATAAAAGAATAAAATCTGCAGTTGATACTCTGCTTGTGTCCAGCAAACGATCACAAAGATGATAAAGGGACTGGAGCATCACTCACGTGAAGAAAGACTGAGAGAGCTGAGGCTGTTTAGCCTAGTGGAGAGAAGGCTGAGGAAGGATCTTATCAAAATGTATAAGTATCTGATGGAAAGATGTAGAGAGAATGGGGTCAGACTCTTCTCAATGGTACCCACTGACAAGACAAGAGACAATAGGCACAAATTGAAACATCAGAAATTCCATATAAGAAAACACTTTTTCACTGTGAGGATGGTTGAACACCGGGGCAGCTTGCCTAGAGAGGCTGTGGAATCTCCATTTGTGCAGATATCCAAATGTCATCTGGACATGTTTTAGGCAGTCTGCTCTAGGTGATCCTGCTTCAACAGGGGAGACGGACTAGATGATCTCCAGAGGTCCTTTCCCACGTGTACTCTTCTATGATTCTGTGACAGTGAGCTAGTCTAAGATCCAGATTGAAAGTCTGTGGTCCTCCTAATACTCAAAGGATATTAATTCAGTTAGGACAGTATATAATATAGAATTTATAATATAAAATTTATAATAACAGCTCAGATTATATAGTCCTTTTCATTAGTAACTTTCAAACCACTTGTACGACAGTAAGTACATCATCACCACATTATCAAAGCAGATTTTGGAACAGATCAAGTAAACATCTCTTGGAGCCTCTGTAGGTATAATTAAAGTTTTATCACCACAGCATGATGAGCTAGCTGTTCTCTTGAGGTCCTTTCTGCACTTTTTAGCCATAATCTCATTTTACTGAAAATAAAATTACAATCTGGAAAGGAGGTGATTGAATTAAGATCATCAGCAGGCTAAGAGTTGAGCAAGGAACAACACCCCAGTCTGCCCCTACACCATCCATTTTGTTCTTTTTTATGTAGGTGTCTATGACTGCATTTGAGTTTAAATTTAAAGAAAACAGAAAACTTACTTCTGTGGCATGTGAATCAGTCAGATGGAAGAAACATTAAATCCATCAATCATTTACTCTGTCAATTCTTAGTACACAATGACTATAAAATACCAGTTAAAACTTAGTGTTCAGTTTGAGAAGAACAAGGACAATTGCAATCATTGAGTTAAGCATATAATAAAATTAAGAAATAAGTTATGTCTGTGATTCACCATATCCTTTTACTGTGCCTACATGATTATTCAGCCTAACAAGTACAAGGAAATCAGTAAACAAAATCTTTATTGTAGATGGAGGAAATTCCCAGAAGAAGAGCTGTATTAGAAGTAGATTGTTTTCTATTGACATCTGGGGTATCTTTCTACCCTCATTAGCCCTTCCAGTCGATTTCATGTTTGCATAATGAAAGTTTGTGCTAGCTTTGAGTCTGACATTAGATTTTAATGAGCGGTTCTTACACCTATAGTCAAATTAGGGCAGTCACCAGGGTTTTTCTGGCATAGCAAAATAGCACTAATGTGCTTCGAGTTTTAGTTTGCTAAGTATTGTGCATAACTACAAATAATATGAATAATACAATCCTTAAGCCCCATTGCAACAGATCTCTGAATACTGGAAGTTTATTGAACTATGAAAAAAAAATAAAACAAAACTCCTGGTATAGTCTGAATACATAAACATGAGCAGGGAATCCAGAAGGAAAATGGGGAAATTTTAAGAGGACTTGTCTTTAAAATCAATACAAATTTAAGCCAAAGTATACAGACCCTGGAGAATTTTTATCTCCAGAGACAATGATATCAATGTACTGACATCAATGACACTTGAATCCACATAATGAGAGTGAATTTGGGCCCATCTCCTATGTAAAGACATCAAAACTGCATTACTATTAGTTAAGAGAGAGGCTAAGGAATTTAAACTTCAGAATTTATTACAAAGACTATAAAGAATTAGACCTAAAAGATCTATGTAGTGATTTGAAAACTGTAGGTTGTGATTCTGGTTTTACTTTCACCAGATTTACACTGAAATAATTCTACTCATTTTTCTGATGCTATTCCCAATTTTCTTCAGCAAAAGATTTGAGTTGTATGTTCCACTTGAATTATGTTGTCTTATATTCTTGTAAGGTATAAGGATCTTCAATGCTCTTCTAAAATCTGAATGTACTAAACCGAATTAACTTGTAAATGGATGCAGGATTTCTTGAAATGTAGGTAACTGAGAAAATCTGCAGATGTTTAATTTAAAATTATGGCACATTCATTTCACATCCTGTGTCATAAAAATGGTCCCAGGGTATGTGGCTTTTCAGGGACACCTGTGAGTAATACAAATTAGGGCGCAGACTGACAGCACTGAAAATTATCCGTGGAGCAGCAGGGAGATGGCAGCAGGCTGTTTCTGCAAAGCTGCTCACAGCAAACCTGCCACCGAGCCCTGTCAAATATCCCATCTTTGGGTCCATCCGGTGCTCGCCCTTGTCACGCGGGCTCAAACTTCAGATGGGGACATTAAATCTGAGCACTGTGTGCCACGTCATCAGGAGAGCACAGAGGTTTATGCTTTCCAACTTGCCTTCAGTTCAGAGAGACATTTTAGACTTTAAGGTTGCTATTCAAATAATCTCCTGGCTAATAAGACCTACTTGTAACTGATATGCGGTAGTAATGCACTCTGAAAAGACATAGGAAAAAAAAAAAAGGTTATTAAAAATTGTTGTTGAAAGACTGCTTCCATTGTCAGCACTTGAAAAGCTGAACACAAAAAGGATCTTTTTTTTTTTTAAAAAAAAGATAACAACTGAGCCTATGTTGCAAAATTAATAACAGAGTACTAATCCTCAGCAGTTAGCCTTATCTATTATGGAAATAAAGTAATAAGGACTATTTATTATTTTCTTATCATTTATATACTGTTATATATCAAAGCTTTTTGCCTGCTCTATGTCACACCTATGAAAGAATAGGCAAAACAGATGCTTAAAAGTTTAATGATAAGGCGTTGTATAGTCATGGGCTTGTAAAACCACAGCATATGGCTTTCATTAGCCATCCTACATTTCTTGTGTTCTCTTGGTCTTGATCTAAAGCTCCACTCTGTTTCAATTCTCTAAAGAAAGCTAGCTCTGTTTGGGCAAAGCCTGTTGTGTTTTGTATTGACGGGTAACCTTGCTGCATGAGTGAATGAAGAACTTTCTGATTTTCAGTAGTCATCAAACCACCCCTTTCCACTATCAATGCCTAAAAGTCACTGTCTTTTGAAGACTACCAAGGTAATTAGGATAGCATACTAAAGAGAGGGGAAATACTCTTTATCCAAAGATCTGTGCTGGAGATCCAGTCCAAAGTCAAACAAATGGTCACATGAGAAAGTACAAAGTCATGTGTGACAATGGAGAAGATGTATGTGGCTGTTTTAATCTCATTATGAGGCTCTCACTGCAAATGTTTCATGGATTAAGAGTGTCCCTGAGAGTGAATTGACTAGAACGAAGTGATTACAAGGGTTCAGGTATTTGGTGTTCAGGAGGAAAGAATGTTTCAGGCATAGAAGAAACCATGCAGAAAATATGCTCTGTGAGGTGCTCTTTGGTTTTGTCCTTTGGTTTTGCTGGAGACGGCCAGCTATGCACCTAGTCCCAGGAATGGGATGCATTTCTGAGCCTCACAGTTCGGGCAAAGTCTTTCTGAATCCAAGCTTTCCCTCTCAGAGTCCCAACGAAGCTTTCTGTCTCAGGAAACCAAAAACAATTGCTATGATATGTTATTGCCCACATTGATGTAAACCAGGGCATCTTAGTAAGAATATAGCACACCTGGATACACTCAGCTCTTATATTGAACCCTAATGTTGTTGAGACCTTCAAACATCCATCAGCCAACTGCTTTTGGTCATATGCTATATTTCTTCCTATATATTTCATAATTTAATTCCATAACCACATTTTAAAAGGAAGGACGGGAAGGGAAAGTCTGGAGATTAATATTCCAAACATTAATCTGGTCAAAATTGTAATTATCATTGTTTCTTGACACAGAGATGGAATAGCTGATGCAGTACTTCCGCTGTATGTTTTCTTTTTGTTTTGATCTAATATCCATTACCTTTTTTTACTTTTCAATTTCTTGCAGTGCAACAATTGTTAGATTTTACTTTAGGAGGGCTACTGTCTAAAAAGGTAGATGCCAATTCTTTTTCTCTTAAAGCCTGATATCAGATAAATAGCAAAAAATCTAAAGGAATCATCTAAATCCTTTTTTTTTTTTTCCTGTTTACATAAAAGCATTACTTAACTTAAATCGAGAAATGTGATGGAGGAAACATGATGGTTCCTGTGGGAGTACCAGAAAGTATGTAGTTCCCTCAGAAATTATTGCAGTATCATCACACATAAATTTACATAAAGTATTTCTACTAGATAATTATATAAAAATATTTGTTGCTGATGCTGTTGCTGAACATTTGACCAACTTTGGAAATTGGATTGAAATTCCTTTATGTACAGAGGTCTGCAGATAATATAAATATTTGTCCTCTGCAGTTCTGCAGCTTTGTACTTCCTCCTTTTATAACCTTTGGTCTGCAGATCGCCAATGTGTTAACCCTCAGAGGTGCTATGAAAAGCATTTTTCTTTTCTTTATTCTCTGTGATCAACATGAATGTGATGGGTGAATTTGAGGAGACAGTGGTTTTTATACTGGTGTGACCTTTTTAGGTCTTTGACACATATGTCAGCAAGAGAACATGTTATTTTGGAGTTATGTTAAAATCTATCCTCCTAGAGTACTATCAGACTGAGGTCTTGTTGTAATGCGAATTTGTATAAAGACATAACGCAAACTGGGTTATGTGTCCTGCTATGCAGACAGCTGTAAGATAAAGTCTTCCCCCCCCCCCCAAATCAAAGTGAACAAGAAGCATTAAGCCAATGCTGGTTACTCGACTTCAGCAAAGTTTCTGTTGCAGAAAGTGCTGGCAAGGGCTCTTCCTTTTCTTCACTGAACATCCGTCCTCTAACTTCCTCCCTCTGCATGACAGCAACATCCTGATGACAGAAGATTGATTCACCACTTAGGATGAAAGATGCTCCGACTCTACCTGCAGCAGTAAATTAAATGGTGCTGGAGAGCATTCCCAGGCCCGGGAACGTGACTGCATGAGCTCTTAAACTGCTGGAGCTGTTCCTAGCATGCTCGCTGCCCTTGCCTGATCCTCTCTCCCAGGCAGCTCTGGAGCTCGGTTTGGGAGTGAGATCCTTGCTGGGACCTTCCCCAAGAGGCGCTTTATGCACTTACCTCCTCTCTCTGGAGGTTAAGACTTCACCTATGCAGGAGCTGACTGTTTTGTCAGCCGGTCTCCATGTTAGGCATGTTCCCAGGCATTTTTGTCATACCCCAGTAAAGCCATAAAGAGTGCCCAGAGGCTTCTTTGTAGGTGGAATTAAATAATCTTCAGTACCCTCAACACATGTGTGGCCATCCATTTCTTGTGACTCGTCTGGCTAAAGTAGAGTATTTATATCATACATGTGGCTAATATTTGGCAGAAACCAGAATGAATCTGTCACATCCAGATTCCTGAGTGATGCACAGCTAAAAAAAGATGTTTAAAGATCAACCGAATTTATTTTTTTTTCCATTCAGTATGTGTTTATAAATATCTTTTCTTTCTGAATATTTTAGCTTCTTCACCCAGGTAGGACTGTTGATCACTAACATCTATATACAGAGGACATACTCTTGAAGCAGGTATTTGCCTTTGTGACTTGGTTTAGTCCAGGGAGTTTTTCAAGGGGTTTCAAGCTAGGTAGTATAGAATCAAGGTATCATGATCAGGGCTATGAATGAGAAGTCTCTCGCTCCCTCTCTGCTCTTTCCTATATTTCATCCAACAGTTGTGACATTTTGCAAGATGAATGAGCGGTGTCTTCAGTAAATACCCTGGAGGTGGTCTTTGCTGATGTGGCTTACACAAAATCAGAAAACTCTCTGGAGGAGCACTTTCTCTGAGTGCCAAGTGATGCTTTTGCTAGAGAACAGCAGTTCTTGACAATTCCTTTGGCAGCTGATGTAAATCAGTAACTCCACAAAACTGAAAAAAAAAGAAAAAAAAAAAAAAAAAAAGCAAAGAGCTGGCTCTAAATTTGCATGAAGTATTACCAGAATTAAATGACCATTAGTACAAGGTTCATATCTGTTACTGTTATTAAAGCTAGAGGTTTTAAGGGAAGGCGTAATGGTTAGTGCAGCTTTCTGTGGATCCACCTAGTACTGCCTTCCAAATTGCCCCTGTGCACACTGATAGGAGAGTCACTTGTAATCTGTGGGGTGGATTGCCCCTGAAAATCAGAAGTAACATGGGAAAATGTTCTTAGTGCCTATAAATATGAAACTCAGTGCATTTTTCAAATTATTTCTGTGCTTAGATTTTTAAGAGTAGGCCTTGTTGTTTAGAGACAGGAGGTCTTGAAGACCCCAAAGCACCCTTGCTTAGGGACGCTGGGTGGAATACGTGTTATCTAACTGAAATGGAGCTAAGCTGTTCACACGGGACTCTCCTAGTCTATAGGGAAACAAACTTTCAGAGATGTGCTTCAGCTCGTCCTAAAGCAGCTGACTGCAGGAGACAGTAGAAACACACTCTATTAAGTGCGTTATTAAGTAGTTATATTAAGAAGTCTGTTCTAGGTATCGAAGACTGAGATGAACCCCACCTGCTGTGCTCACTGGTTGTTTTACCAGACCCATCATCAGCTCCAAATCAGCAGAAATTCATTTCCAGTGCTGTAGTATTCCAGATCTCATGCTCCCCACTTAAATTACATTTTACTGTTTTTTTTCTTTTTTTTTTTTTGCAAATATGAAAGTTGTATCATACATCTATTTCAGTAGAAATACCATATAAATATATATATATGCATATGTGTATATGTATATAAACTAAGATCTCTAAACAGTTGCAAATCTTTAGGAAAAGGTTCAGCAAGAGAAAAGAAGAAAACTGCTTCAACCTAATTTGGGAATATGAGGTTTAGGAAAAGAAAAGATAATTCAATTCCTCATGTAATAAGTAATAAAATATTAAAATGTTATTGGCCTCTAGAACATATTTTATTTGAGAATATAATTTATCAATATAAACTCACATTTTATGCAATTTAAATACATCCAGCTATGTTTGGCATAACTATTTTAGTTCATATTAATGTGTCTTAAATATTTGAAAACAGTAGCGCTTAAATGAACAAGTTATTTTGTGCTAAATACTTTGGTCATGGGCAGTTCATCTGCTACAGAAGCTGTTGATGTCGATCTGTCATCTGAACAGATATGAGCAGAAAGCCCATACTTCTCAGCAAGTAAATTCAGAGCTGCCAGTTCCCCACATTCAAAAATCACAAGTTAGAGCTAGCAAAACTGCAAGTTTTGAAATCATACCCTGAAATAAGTATATGCAATGTATTTCCCAGCTCTGTGTGAATACGCATTTATGTGTATTTATATGTGTGTTTAAAACTTCTTAAAGGAAAACTCTTCACTAAAGCATATATATGAACTTTCTGGGGCCAAACCCCATCCTTGAACACAGATGCTGTGAAACACCCCTCCACTGGGCTTTTTTTAGGGAACTCCTGTTGCTCTCTGCTTCAGCCTGGATTTGCTCCACACGCAGCCCCTAACGCATCACCCTGCCTGCACTATTCCTCTCTCCTGCTCTCTTTCATCCATCCCTATGCTCATTAAGAAACTAATGATGCTGAACCATTTCAAGATTCAAATTATTTGTGCTAAATAATGTCCGGTACATATACAAAATGAGATACAAAGATAAACTGGGAATAACTAGTTATTATTCAAATGAGGCAGAGTCCTATGGGTAATAAATCCTTGAACATGTAACTTGAGAACATGCAAACGCAGATACAGATGGAGGCTGAGCTGGAGTTTAATATGTTATAGCTTATTTCTGTGATTTGACTTTGCAATTTTAAACATTTTAATACAGTTGTAATATACGAAGAGGAAAAATGGTGCGGTACAAAAACGAACATCTGCTGTTTGCATAATCCAGCCTGTTAAAGCTCTAGCATCTGAGGATGCCCTCAGAAAAGATTTGTCCTATTAGATTTTTTGACACACGTGCACTCACACAAGAACACACGTTTATACATGCAACGTGTGAATGAAACACTATTATTCAGATTTAGGGTTCTGGATTGCTCTCTTTATGGGCAAGGCGGTACAGAAAGAGAACAGAAGACAAATATATTACCATGGTAGAAGATAAGCAACATAAAAAGGATGCAGTGATGTAGATATGTAGATGCATGTATATGAATATATAAACATCATAGTAATTACCTAAATATCAGCTTCACCAGACTACATCTCAACTTAATTGCAGGCCCTTGAAGAGTCTTTAGAAGGTACTTGAAAGCTGTGAAATGGCACACTTTGGACCTGTTCTTTTTCAGAATTAGAGTTTGATTACACAATAACTTTCAGTAGAGTCGCAGCGTGTCAGAAGCATTTTAAATTCCAGTGATAACAGAGCACAAGTGTTTGCTCCGGGCTGGCTGCAGCCTGGAAGAAGCATGGCATGTGTTTTTTATGTTTTTTTAATGGTTCCTGTTGTGCAGTGAATGATCTAAGCTGGAGCTAAATGCATTTAGAAGCAGACAATTATTCCATTTAAGAATTTAAATACCTTAGCGAAAACGTGATTACAAGATTCAATATAGACAAATTCTTGAAAATGACATTAGCTCATTGGTGTTAGTGGTTAAATCAGGACCATTCCTTCGCGTTGCCAAATATCAGGGTAAAGTGGCAGAGCTAGGAAAACATTTTCTCCTGCTTTTCCATGTGAAGCAGTATACCCTTTGACACAGTGTCATAAAGAAGTGAGAAGAGGTTTACTATTAGTGAGAGAAAACTGTTCTTTCCATGCTTTATATGGAAAAGAAAAGAAAAGAAAAGAAAAGAAAAGAAAAGAAAAGAAAAGAAAAGAAAAGAAAAGAAAAGAAAAGAAAAGAAAAGAAAGAATTTATGTGAAAATGGCCTAGGAATTTTCAGTGAGTAAGATTTTTAGTCTCATAGGATTCTTTAAAGTCAAAGAGCTTTCATATTTCTTTCTTCTTTTTCTCCAGCGGCAAATCTCAGCTTTTCCCTACGATCCTCTCCTGCAGCTGTTGCATTATTTCATAGCAGTCTGTATCACTTTAGAACTAGAAATCCTGGCATATATAATATTTGCTTTGTGTTTCTTTTTCTTTATCTTTATCTTTTTCTTTACATTCAATTTTCTCATTTTTCACCTGTACTGCATGTTAAATCTGTCTATACCACACTCAAGCTTAGATTATCTCCCAGTTTGTTGGAGACTGCTGCTTTTTTCTTTTATTTATTTATTTTTATTTTTATTTTTTGTTATTCTTATAAAACAATGGGCAGCTTTGTACCTGTAAAAGCATCAACAAATCAAGACATTCCCAAGCAAACAGCCAAATGATACTATTTCAGCAGCAGCGCAGGAAACAAACTAAAATCCCTGTTGTAATTAATTAGACTAGGATTTAAAGTGAATACAGACCCTCAATTGACTAGTAAAAGCCTGCATCTTTCAAATATTGTCTATTTTACTGTTTAGGCTTAGACATGATTGGTGCAATAATTTTATTTAAAACATCTGGAGTTGCATTTGATTTCTTCTTGCTTAGGAAAGGCCAGATGCATTAATTTTATAGTACATCAAACTCCACTTTCTACTTGGAAAAGTGTTTTATCTAGTAGCAGATATAAATCAGAAGAAAATCGGACGCAATGGAATTTTAAAAATGCATTTTAGCTATTCAAGACACAAATACCTTAAAAACTTTGTAAGAATATACTTCATAATTTCACAGGCTTTAGTAAACTGTGTTTTACCACAGCCATTTGTTAATTCTACTATCACTTCATTTTAAGGCCCCATGAAAGCTAATGTTTTACACTCCGTAGTCGTTAGGGTTATATGGAGAATCTGCATGTTCTTTCTTGACGTTAATCCCTTTTTATTTTAAAGTAGATAAATCAAACACTTGCTTTAACAAAATGACAACCATTTATAAAAGGATATCAAAAAATATACCCAACCGTTAAAGTAAATGCTTGCTAAATGATTTATACTTCCACCATTAAAAGTCTATGTGAGGCAACCAGAGAGTTAAAATTAATTCCTTTATGACCAGCCACCAAATCCTCTGATATCCACATCGCGGAAAGAAGGTATGGGAGGAAATCTGTGACTCCGTCAGAAATTGAGGTCAATTAGTGACTCGTTATGAATGAGCGGTGAAATTGATTTGTAACTGTATCTCTTCAGGCTGCTGCCATTCCACAGAGCTAATAATAAAATCTGAATTCTGACAAGGAGAGTCATTAAAGCCCTGCGCAGGCAAGAGATATTCATTACTTTAAAACTTATTATCTTGAATGCATTCCCTCCTGCGAGAAAGATTTGTCATGTCCAAGAGATTAATGATTCTGGACGCGGAAGAGGCAGCTGACATCAGGTGTCACGCTCTACGTTTGCAGGTGATTTACATGCAATATGGGTCCTTTGTACCGTTTTAAAAAAACCTCACTGCTCTTGAGTCTCACACTTGCATTTATGAATTTTCCTTCAAGAACGTGGCATCACGGGGCCTGTTTTACGTGTGGAAAATCTCTTGCTCGTGCTTTAGGGGGAAGTTGGAATCATCCGTGGTTCAATCAGTATTTCACCTGCGTTTATATTTAAAAATTATTCAATCTGTTTTGTTTATTATCAGCTTAACCGCCCTGGGAAAGCTGCCTTGTTATCAGTCTGTCTCTTTGTCTGCCTAGAAAATATTTGCTAAGTAGGAGTAGTAAGAATTTCCTGAGTTGAAAAGGCACTTTTTCTTTATTTAGTCATGGAAAACTATTTTACAAGAGTGAAGAAATTCGCCTGTTTACAGTTTTATAGATCAGACAGTAAAAGGTGGGTAAGTTTTATATCCTTGACTTGGAAAAACATAAACTCTGCTTAGTGTGAGTTTATGATTGACTATCCCACTAACATCTATCTAAATTGAAACTGGTGAGAAAGCAAAACAAAACAAGAAAAGTCTGTTTAAGCAGAAATTATTGAAAGCTGTCCAAACTCAGCAAAAGTCATGAATAAAATCCTTACAATGATTTAGAGAATTACTGGAGGTAGATGCTCAGAGACGTTCATATTTTGCATTATTACGGTGTACCACACTGTAAGGCTTGTTTTCCCTGGTAAAATCACAACTTGAACTGAAAGTGCAGCTGGGCCATGTAGGATGTTTTTGAGCCTCTTACCACTGTCAACTAATGAGCTGTAGCTATTCAGAAAAGATGAGTAGCTTTAACTCCAAAAGTCTGCATTTAAGCAAGGAGAAATCCTGTTTAACCAATCTAATAGCCTTCTAGGATGGAATGACTGGCTGGGTAGATGAGGGCAGAGCAGTGGACGTTGTGTACCTTGACTTCAGCAAGGCTTTCGACACCATCTCCCATAACATCCTCCTTGATAAGCTCAGGAACTGTGGGTTAGATGAGTGGACAGTGAGGTGGATCGAGAACTGGCTGAAAGGCAGAGCTCAGAGGGTCGTCATCAGTGGCGTGGAGTCTAGTTGGAGGCCTGTGTCTAGTGGCATCCCCCAGGGCTCAGGACTGGGTCCCATCCTGTTCAACTTCTTCATCAATGACCTGGATGAGGGGACAGAGTGCCTCCTCAGCAACTTTACTGATGATGCCAAGCCGGGAGGAGTGGCTGACACACCACAGGGCTGTGCTGCCATTCAGAGAGACCTGGACAGGCTGGAGAGCTGGGCGGAGAGGAACCTCCTGAGGTTCAACAAGGGCAAGTGCAGAGTCCTGCACCTAGGGAGAAATAACCCCAGGCACCAGCCCAGGCTGAGGGCTGACCTTGTAGAGAGCAGCTCTGCAGAGAAGGACCTGGGAGTGCTGGTGGATGACAAGATGACCATGAGCCTGCAAGGTGCCCTTGTGGCCAAGAAGGCCAATGGTCTCCTGGGGTGCATCAGGAAGAGTGTTGGCAGCAGGTGGAGGGAGGTGATCCTGCCCCTCTCCTCAGCCCTGGAGAGGCCTCATCTCCAGTCCTGGGTCCAGTTCTGGGCTCCCCACTACAAGAGAGACATGGAGCTCCTGGAGAGAGTCCAGCGTAGGGCTACGAGGATGCTCAGAGGGCTGGAGCACCTGTCCTCTGAGGAACGGCTGCGAGAGCTGGGCCTGTTCAGCCTGGGGAAAAGAAGACTGAGGGGGGATCTGATCAGTGTGTACAAGTACCTGAAGGGAGGGTGTCAAGGGGACGGGGACAAACTCTTTTCACTTGTCCCATGTGACAGGACAAGAGGCAATGGGCAGAAACTGAAGCACAGGCAGTTCTGCCTGAGCATGAGGGGGAATTTCTTCCGTGTGAGAGTGACGGAGCACTGGACCAGGTTGCCCAGAGAGGTTGTGGAGTCTCCTTCTGTGGAGATCTTTAAGGCCCACCTGGATGCAACCCTGTCTAACATGCTCTGAGTGACCCTGCTGAGTGGGGTGGTTGGACTAGATGATCTCGAGGTCCTTTCCAACCTTACTGATTCTACGATTCTATGATTCTATGAATTAAATTCTTCTGTGAAATGGAGTAAATCAGTTACAACCAAGGTTCGCTTCTGTGTGACTGTGCATATAACAGAGCAGGGGGAAACAGGCAGGATTTTCTTCTTTCTTGAGACACCCCAAAACACAGCACATTTAAGAAGCAGGAGCCCATTTGCTGTTGTAACCATTTGTACTGTGTAGCGCATTGTCTTTTGAGGAGTGCTCTGAGTGCCCTCAAGACCCTGTTGGCTCTACTACCTGGGTGGGCAACAAACCTGGAACAACAATGTCCAAGTGGTCAGCATGATAGTTACAAGACTGTGAAGAAAGAGAGTATAACTGCTGTTTAGAAATCAACACCAGGGCTGCCAGCATGTTCAAAAATCCCGTGCCGGAGAGCACCAGAATAGCAGCATACTGCTAAAAGCAGAGAAGGAGGCCAGAAGAGGCAGCCAACTGAGGGCCAAAGAGCAGAATGCACCCAAGTGACATAGCTTTACCACGTGCTGAAAAGGCAGTTTGTAAAGCATGGCGTGGCTGCATGGTAATGTGGTGGAATTTCAGGCTTGTTCAGACTCAGTTCTTCCAGCTTGAAAAACTATCTGGCAATCGACTATATGCCTTCATCCTTCTTCATCTTCTTCACTTTGTGTGTGTGCGTACACGCGTGTACGGGTATGGATTGATACACATGCACAGATTTTTTTTTTTTTAATCCAATCTGGTTGTCTCTATGCCGAAGGATGTGGGCAAAGCTCTTGGCTTCCTCAGAAGCAGGGAATCGTGTATGCTTGAGCACTGCCATGAACTGAGCGTAAATGTTCTCTATCCCCTTTGCGAAAGCTGTCGCTGAGGATAAACAGGGTTTTGAGAGAAACGGTCCCCTTCTGCTGTCATGCTGAGTACAGCTTCATGTTGCATCTTTCATGAAGATTGATTGCGTTTACTGACTTCTCCATTTTTTGTTGTTTTTTTTTTTACTGTCTGTTTCAGTTCAGCAAGATTTTAGTAACTTTTCACAGAATAGCCTATCCATGTAATTAGGCATGCGCATCCCATGTCCTAGCTAGAAAGGGCTGAACTGGTTACCTGTAATGAACAGAAGAGAATTATGAAAGTCCATCCAAGACAGAGCTTAATTTTAACACAATAAATCCTGCATATAGCCCACCCCAACGTCAAGATTTAGCTTTTATTTTCTCTTTTTTCTTTTTCGTAGATGATTAATTCTGTTTGAGTGAACATTCATGTGAGGTAATCAGAGAGCAGCTACATTTTTTTCTCCTGTTTTTCACTGGGTGTTGTATTTAGGATGTACAGATGTGAATCTTCTCTTTTGCGTGCTGTTTTCTGTCTAAAGCCCATCCAAGTCTTGGTGTGAATGTAATGCAATCTTCATGAAAGTATAATAAATCAGTTCACATCAGATAAGATTGCTGTTCCATTATTCCAGTACCGCAACTTAGCTTCCGACCCTGCTCATGCAGACAAAATAACATGTCACGGCTGTACTATATGTACTATATGCACTATATGATGCTGTATATTTGAGAGACAAGTAGCATATTTAAATATCCTGCCAGATTTTGGCTTTCAGTCAGAGAAGGGATTTGGTGCACCTCTATGTGGACAGTCCTAACACGGAAGACTCCTCTTCTATTTTTCGTGTCCAGGGTACCTCCTTGCTTTGAAGAAGAGAAACTTCCCCCTCAAAAGATTAGTCCCTGTGCTGGCCTGAGCCCTTCTTCAGAAGTGAGATAATAGTCAAATGTAGTAACTTTCATATCCTGGCAGTAAATCTGCAGTGCACAGGTTTACTCAGGTCAGCTGGGAAATAATATGACCCTGAAGTATCATTTCTCCAAGAAAGTTAAGGCAAAGGAAGGCAGAGAGTATACTGAAAGTATAGATAGTATCTGCTCCTTATAAACAGCTTGTGTGGATATTCCTAACTGTCCCCGAGGAAGTGATTGGGTGAATTTTCTCTATAGATTAAACAACAAAACAAAACAAACAGAAAAATCTACCTTAAATTCCCTGTAGGTGTAAGAAGGCAAGAACTCCATGCAGGAGAGTAGCACGATGAGCACACCCTACATTCTCCTCCATCGTAGACACTAACTGTCTTTTTCACTGGGCTAATAAATCGAATGCAAACTTTACTGTAATGTTCACAGCAATCTGAAGTTATGGACTAAAACTGGGTGAGAACTCTGCCAGCCTTCACCTATTCTGATTGCATATGGGAAATAAATACACTAAGGAGAAAATATTTCTTACTTTTTCAAATTTTTACATAGATTTTACGTGCCTGAGGTGTGAAAACAGGACTTTCTTTTTCAGGTCAGAACTGTGTAAGAAAGAGGACAAAGAATGTGTTTACCATATGCTTATGAAGTTAACCTGAAAAAAGTCTAAATAACAGAAGCTAATTACTTGTTTCGTGGTTTAATTTTGTAAAAAATATGGCACTTTATAAAGTTTATTTGTTCATTCATACTATTTTATTAATAGTTGTCAAATCCAACTCCTCACCTTGCGATATTGTGTCAGTTGAATAATTTTCTTATAATTAATTAGAATTTTTAAGATTATCCACCTTAACATTTTATTTATTCGATTTCCAAATGCCTTGGAAAGCAACAAGAACAACAACGGCAAGAAAAACATAATTAATTTTGTTTAGCATCGGTATCCCCCACGAATATCAAATGCAGAAAGTGTCCTTCAGTCGTCCACTCACCTTCAGAAGAGGGCTATCATATCTATATTCTGATATGGTGCTGATTCTAATCAGTGGATTCTATTATAGGCCTTTAAGCAAAAAAGAAACTGCTGATGAAGGCCATAAAAATAAATGAGGCTTATTGCTTCTTGACATCTTTAGCACTTTCCGAGGTTTCCTGAGTGAGCAAGGGTAGCAGACAATGGCTGGGAGACTGTGTATAAGATAATGAGAAAAATAAATGCATCCTCGGAAGCAGCCAGCAGGAACTGCTGCTCACATTCATTACTCAGGGTCCAGGCTGCTCCCAGTATGATGTTATTAATTTGTGGAATGAGCTAAGAGGTGTGAAAGAAAGCTGATGTTTGCTCCTAACCTTCCTGACCGGCGTTTGGAATATGAACAGGGAGGTCAAATGCATTATCTCCTTGAAATTGTCTCTCTCTCTCCCTCTTTACTTCTGTGAGAAGCGAAGCAAAACATCCTTCTTTAGGAGAACGGGATGTGGAAAGCACCTATTGCCCTCACTTTGGTTTAAGGGAAAAAAAAAAACAATTAGAACAGAGTGGAAAATAGGCGACGGAATAGTGAGTAGGTTTTAGAGATAGTACAGGGAGGGAAATTTCTTCACATTCAAACAGTCTCAGCTTCACAGCTGCTCGCTTTCCAGGATGGTTCTGGGTGTAAGAGCTTACGAGTGGGATATATGTGAAAGAGAACTCAATATTTTGGATGCTCACAACCTCTCAAGCATAATCAGTGCCACGCCACTTCAGCAAGTGAGTCACTCAGTCTGTTGAAATTAGTCTGGTTTGGGGCTGGAGATCAGCCTTACGCGCGAGATTTCAGGGACTTTGTGTACTTTCAGCGTACCGAAGGGCGGACTCCCCCCTGGGTGCAACGCTATACATATGCATGCCAATTCCCACCTACTGAGGGGCTTACGTAGTTATCTGGTTAGCTGTGTGAGTTAAATAATCAGAAGTAGATTCAGAACATGGTTACTTACATCATTAGTGAGTATGATATGAATCATAAATTAGAAAGTTTTAGAGCTGCATATATGATTTGCAATTAAAGCTGTACTGGTTGCATATGCGGGTAATTTGGTGCAACAAAAGCATGAGCTACGTTGTTGAAATTTTAAGCAAACAAATTCTACATTAAAGATATTGTAAGCACCTCCAAATAAAAAACCTCTAAGAGAAAAATGCACTTACATTTATTCTGAAGTGTTTTGAGTTTGGCTTCACTGGGACTCTTGAACTGTTTAAAGTTAAGCGTGCACATACACATTTGCGAGCCTCGTTTTAATAAACTTGCTAACTGGTCATGCAAATTTCATGATCAGAACAAAAAGAAAAGTAATTAGATCATTAAATTGCTGTTGCTTATCCACTTAGCTCTATTTTAACATATAAAACAACGACTGAGATGCGGCAAGAGAAAATGCTTGCTTTCCTTTAACATTTGTGCCTCTTGATCTTGAAGATTCACCAGGGAACATTAACAGCATGTACAATAAACTGGGACAAAGTGTTAAAATGTCAAACATATAAATTAATGGTCTTGAGAATATAAAACAAAGTCGGTCCTGTTGCTCACACATCTAACTCTTTCAACTGACGTTAATATGTGATTCTTCTCAGTTGACATTAATCTCTTTTCTGGACTAGATGAAGCGCAGCATGAAGGCATTTTGTCTTTATCTAAGTATTTTTTGTGACTGTCTTTTGTCAGGTTTATTCTGTGGAGCAGTGGAGGGTGTGTTGGTAGTCGATGAAGCCGAAATACTGAGAGATTAGGATGCAGGGAAAGCTAAGACCAGTCGGAACACCTGAGAAAGAAATTCCATCCTCTTTTGGAGATTTCTTTAATTTGTTTCTTTAAAATACGCTAACATACCGGCACACTTACTGCTTAGCAAGTAAAGTTTGCAAGATGTCCCCAACTCCCTTTTCCTGCTGTGTTTTACATAGAGAAGCTTAATCGTGTCCTTAGTGTTTTTCCAAATAATTTCTATACTTTTGTGCCACACTTTCACAGAGTTTGGGCCAGAAGCCTCCATCACTAGTAGCTAGGAATCACTAGTTTTAGCACTAATATACCAAATATTTGAACATTGAGCTCGTGGGCTTTTGTTTTACTACTTTTCCATTTTCAGAATAGTAAACCAAGCTAAGAAAATAAAAAGCCAGTGAGCCACAGATTCAGTCATTTTGACAGAAAAATGACTGTCTTTGGGTAAAAAGAAAGTGAGAGGCAATGCAATATGAGTTTATTGAAATGAGAAACAAAACAATACGAATTTGTTGGAGGTAGATCCGGCCACATTAGCTTGATAGCTTTCACTGATAATTGATTAATAAAAAAAGGAATATATAGCTACTTAGACTAAAGAATTTGGTATAACTAAAACGTGGAACTATTATTTAAGATGAAAGCGACAGTATTTAGCAGGGAAACTGTAAAAGTGGGAAGGTGACAGCACGCTCAATGAAAACAGAGGCATTAGCCTAGAAGGAAGCTACTACTGAAATTTCTCAAAAATCAATTTTCGGCACAGTTGCATTTAATGTTTTTATTTATGTTCTTGTCATAGAAGCAAAAATTGCAACACATCATTGAGACAGAAAAGTATTGTTATACCAGAGTGAAAGGACTAAATGACCTTGAGGCCAGAAGTAATAAGAATGGGAAGAAATTCATAAAAATACAAGGGGATAATATAAAATAAACTTGAAAGACTAGTTTCAAACCTGTTCACTATCATTTAGGAGTTCATTAGTTAGAAGAAGCTAGTAGAGAAGGGCCTTTATCACAGGAGTTCATCACTGAAAGACTTTCAAGTTTCAATATGATACATCTGTGAAAAAGTTAAATGTGTTCCTAGAATACCTAAATATCAAGGCTAATTGTGCAAGGCTCAGAGATGATTTCATTGTAAGTACAAAGCCCAGTTCTAGTGATATCTGCTCTCAAAGAAGATGCTCTCAACTCTATAAAGTATGAAAGCCTTTTTTCTTTTTTTCCCCCATGACAGTGGTCAAACATTTGAACAGTGGCTCAGAGAGGCTGAGGGATCTCCATCCTAGGGGATATTCAAAGCTTGACTGGACAGAGACTTGAGCAACCTGATCTAGCTGACCTGCTTTGATCAGGGGTTGGATTAGGTGACCTCTAGATATCCCCTCTGACATAAATTATGCTATAATTCCTTGATTCTAGTTACAGTTTGTACAGAAAGGAATTTTAAGACAATCTGAGGATGCTAAAAGGGGCACAAAGCTTAATTACTTTTAAGATGAAACCTATTAACTGTATGAAAGACATCATATGGTTTCTGATTTTAAAAGCAGGAGACCAGCTTGATGCATATTCCTGTCACTTCCTGCTCTGAAGGCTCCATAATGGTTGTGGGACTGCTAATGTCAAAGACATTAGCAGATCCTAGCAGCAAAACTGCACTGCCACAAGAACATTTTAGGGTTTCAGCCATTCTGATCAGGAACAAGGTCCCTCCTGCTCCCACACGAGCTGCTATTATGACCCAAGTCATCTGCACATGACACAATCATCAAAAAAAGGAAGATTTTTTAAAACCAACAACAAAAATAAAATCCTCTTATATTCCATCAGTTCTGACCAATATTGGATACCTCAAAGGCGAACCATCTCTCTGTTCCACTCAAACACCCTTCAAGACAAAGCCTTGAAAGTATAGAGTACATCTAATTAACTGCAACATAGTCGGGGAAATAATCTGGACTCCATACATGACACATGGAGCAGGCATAAAGATAATCAGTATTTCAATGAAAACAGTGCAGAAGTTAAGAGATGAGGAAAATAACTTAACAAGTCACGTATAAATAAACAGATTTCTGAATGAACCACCAAAAAGCAGCTGAGTTAAAGCTTGTGTGGCCCAAAGACATTTCATTTCAATGTATGGATGCTGAAGGAAGATATGACCAACATCTACACACAGTAACAGTTTTCCCACATCGGTAAGAAATTGTGCTTAATTTCAAAATTGAATTTGTTTAGCTTAAGCTTTCCATCATTATGCATTTTATATTTTCTAAAGGACCTCTATGAATACATTTCTTCCAGAGCTCCCCAGGCTTTGTTTTCAGTTCCTGTTTGCATATCTGAACTACACTACATGTCATTGGATTAGGACTGTATCAGTTAATTCCCTGAATCAGCCATCTGCCATTCTCTCATTTGCTACCCCAAAGGTTTATAACACTTGCGTTTGCCACCAGAAAAAGATTTTCTATCTTTTCTATTGATAGGTGATTGACAAAAAAAGTTCCGTAATGTTGGACTAGAACATGACCCTTTAGGAGACCTGCTAAAATAGTCTTACTTCACCTTACAACTATCCACTGAAGTCTGTTCTATCAAAGCCACACCTGATGAGCTGAAGTAGGGGGTCAATATAGCAGCTGGATAAACAATGTGCTGTAGTGTGCAACATTTTGGATTTTTTTTTAACACAAGCATCATACAACATTATCTGCAAGCTGCAGAGAAACCAAAGTACAGAATATTAAAATGATTGTCACAGCCAAGACAATCTTAGAAAAGATTTTTTCCAGTCTTAGCAAAGAAGATTTTTGATTGATTTTGACTGATGCAACAAAATTTCTTTTCCATGAAAGATAATGTTCATAGTGCTCGCTAGCATTAAGAATGTTCTTTAGTGGCAGAATCACGAACTAAGCATTGATACTAGTAAAACAAGTTCATAGTTCTCTGTTTTACTTCTCTTCAAATAAAGTAATTATACTGATAATCATGGATCTCTTGACATATTTCCGTTTGTCATTTTACCATATCAATTTACCAATATACCATTACAAATGAACAACTTTATTTCAGATTATTCCTTCAGCTAGTCAAGATTTTTGCTTGAAAGTTATCTGGTTATGTTGACAATGTTTATGCTCTTTTTTCATAGTTGAGAAACTTTCTTTTTTATCCTTCGGATAGATAGCTTTGTCTCCATTCTTCATTACAGGTAACGGGCAAAAATGTCTGTCGAGTATTTCTGCCTTCTTTGTATCGTTTAGGATAAATTTTTTCAGCAGTATCTTCATTTATACCTCATCTTCCTTGTAGACAAATTAATTAAGAATGGATAGATGAAAATAGGAGTGGGATGGAAAATGATGGTAAAAATGAGACTTTTTCTTTGAAGTACCTAAAATTTGCAGTCATCAAAGAACAGGCAATATAGCATATTCAGTGTCGTATGAGAACAAAGTAACATATTAATATAATTTTAGCTACTTTGCACATTCTGTATATTACATTTTCCTTTAATAGACATAGTGTTATAGTCCAGAAAGAACCATTACATTTTCTTGCCTCTATTGATGCTATGAAGAGTATATTTCACAAAGAAGGTTACATTGAGAACAGTATTTTAGCTTTGTTCTTCTTCTCATTTTTTTTAGCTAAATAAGAAAGTCCTCTCCATGTCTGAAATTGCCATGGTAAGCTAAGGGTTAAGATGCAAGCTCAAGCACTGAACCAGTGTTTGCCTGGTCACTTTTATATGCATCTCTGTCTCCGTTATAATAAGATTTTGTGACTTTTACTAGATCTAGTCTACCAGACTCCCAGACTAGATAGTGCATGTCTCACTCTTAATATCTATTTTCTCCCAACGTTTTACAGGCACAGGACCAATAAATCCCAGAAATGTATCCAGAGAGGCCATACCAATATATAGGTGGGCCAGACAGAAGCTAGCCACATTTCTGTTTTTCTAACATACCTCTACAATTTATTTTGAAAGCCAATTCTTTTTTATAAATTTCACACTGCATGGAGAGTTCAGCTGAAGCTAAATCCTGCCCTCAGAGAACGATCTGAGCAGCCAGTCTGTGCGATGGAGAATGTTTCGTGAATTCATACCCAGGGGCTGCAGGGGGGGACAGCTAAGGCCATGTCCATAACTACAGTCTCCCGAGGGAATAGCTACTCTATCAAACAGATCGGGATACAGAGAATCTCTACCAGTACCTTCTCCCTGGAAGCTGACTTTTCCCATCACCTACTATGGTGCTGACTGCGAAATACAGCAAAAACCCTCTACAGCAATTTCCGCATGTAGCTTGTAATACAACTGTGTGTGTGTGTTCGTGTGTGCGCGTGCGTGCAATACTCCTTGGTGCCTTATTTACCAAAAAAGATCCTTGTTGTAAATATGCACTAAATTTCAGAATAGAGTGTGAATGTGTGGATGTGTGTGTGAGTATCCGTATATCTCTATATAAAAGATATATATATGCAAATACCCATATGGAAATATATACATTTATATATAATATTACATTTCTACATATATTAGTGTATGCACGTTGCAATTACTTTAAAGGTATGCTTCAGGTAGTTGGAATGCGGAAGCAATGTACCATTTGTACCAATGTACCACAAGTAATGGGTATTTTCGCAGAGATCTTTATATTAACTTTGTATACGATGTAGTTTAAGTGCATGTCTAGACATCAGGTTGAACCATACAGTTCTGAACCCTAAATGGGTTGTTTTTTAGGAAGCAGGCAGGGAACATCTTGGGTGAAGTAATGCATAGGCAGGGCTGTTTTGCAGCTAGTCCGGGAGCTGACTATGCTGTACAGTGCATAAGTGCTTCAAAAATCTTAAATCACAAAAATCCTAAATAATAAAGATTGTGCTTTATTTAGTGAGGGCTACCTTATGCCTTGAGTCACAGGCCTGGGAAAAGGGTGAGGTTAAGCTGTTTTATCCCAAGAATAACACTGCACATACTGCATTTGGAGGACTTGGAGGAACTGATCCTCCATGTACTGGTATTTCAGCTGGCAGAAATTGGAGAGGAATTATAACACGAAAGTACAACCCTCCCTTTCAACCAGCTATCTGTCCTGGACAGTCCAGGGCAGCTGGACACACAGATTTTTTTTTTTTTTCCTCACTTCCCTGCTGTGGAGGGCTCAGGGTTTGCTTCCTCCAGAGCTATGATTGATGAAGTTTTATCATGCAAAATGGTTGGGAAAGGCATAAGTAAGCCTGTGGCATATTTTTTATTTTTGATATGTGTGAAAGTGTTTTATGCCATTTTCTTACTTCCAAGAGATTTGAAAAGGCAGATTTATTTATTAAACTGGAAGTTAGTGTTCCATGCTTCAGAATGTAGCAAGCCCATATCTGTTTTCAAAAGTTCTTAATAGTCACAGTATTGGCTCATTTTCTATATTTATAGAAAACCTGGTCACTTGGCCATTATCTGATTGTCGCGTGGTGTACCGCTGCATTGATTTGTCCCGGTTGTCATCTCCAGACAGTGGGTGCCAGGACATTTTCTAAATGGGCTTTTTGTTCTTAGACTGCCTGCCTCTTATCAGCATCTGATAGAAAGCTGAAGAAAAAAAGGCCGCTGCTTTCCCTTGTTGTTAATTATTCGACATTTATGGCATTTAATTATGCAGCAATTTGTACATCCTCTGCGAAAGAAAGTCTGTGGGTGTCTGCTGTAGTGGCAATGTCCATTTGCCTTTTAGAAAAACTTTGTCAAGATTTATCTGATTCTATAAATTACACAATACAGAACAGCAAATGAGCCCCGCAGGGAAAGGTTCTTTAATGAGTCCCTGTCCTGTTAGTTAAAAATCAAACACAAAACAATTTAAATGTAATATAGCAAAAACCTTGGGCACAATCTTGCAAGGCTTAGAAGCTCTTGTTCACCGCAGGCTTTGCACGCAATCCCTTATGCTTTGTAATTCTTTTCATGGTGTCTATGCCGAAGAGTCGTTATGGGCTTTGTACAGCTTCTGTTAAAACTCACTGAAACATTGCTAGTGAGCCAACCCGCTAAAAAAATCAGTTAATATACAGTACCACATATTCATATTAAATTAGATAGTGCAGTCTAATATAAAATTAACCCAAGCAGAATTGATAATAACAAACTCCCAACTTTTCCGCTGTTCTAGAAAGTCCTCGTTCTTGTTTCAAAAACTTTTGTAACTGGCCCTGAACTGTGCACCTAACCAGTCTTGTTCTGAGTTACAACTCCAGCCCTCTGCCATACTGCTCCATTTGCAGATCTGGATGCTTATTATTGCTGTCTTCTATTTCCAAGGCAAATTCTTCCTCTCAGACTGTGCTACTATGTCTTATTGTGTCAATCCTTCAAATTCTAAGAGAATATTAGCTAAACTTGCAGTTTCTATAGAAACATTGGAGTTAACTCTTAGAAATGAAAAAGAAATAATAATGAGATATTTAAAGCAATCAATGATTAAAGAATTAAAAAATCCACTTTTTTTTGAAAACTAAGTGAATGAAATTTGCTCATAAGCTCTTCCATGCCTCCTTACAATGCTGTCTCCAGCAGGGTTAGGCGAGCCTCCCTGAAACACTGTTCTGTCGAGTTCCCATACCCAGCTGGCGTGTGGTCCTATATGACCACTCCAGCATGACTGATCCTTTGCTTAAGTTACCTACAAAACGTCTAGTTGTCTTAACTATGCACCTGTCCTATGTGACCATTCCTGTATCTGCAGAAATAGTTTTTATTTAGTATTTTTTGAAGAGAAACCCCGTGGAAAGTCTCTAGGACACTTAAATTCTTCAACATATTGAAGCAAATAAATTGGTCCAGGCACAAGTAGGAGCTACCTGCTTGTACCTACTCAGGGAATTAATGCACTGGGTGTGCAAAGAGGAGTTGCGTCAATACCCAGCTACACCACAGATACCACTCTAGGACAAGCTTGAATTTCATCCGTATGCCTCATTTGCAACTTATATTCCATAGCTCTTGCCACCGTTATTGGGAAAATCAGGAGTGCTTTTTAATGAAACAGTTTTCACTGACAAATGACAACTCGCTAAACATATTCACAAACACTAGCAGGGTAAAAACTCTTTCTACTGTTTGTTCTTGCCATGTTTATCCTACATACTAATTTAGGACCTGATCCAACACTAGCAAAAGTCAGCTGAAAAGACAGTCACTAATTTCAGTAGAAGCTGGAATGGATCCCCAAAGAATTATTACAAGACTTGGGTTCACACTTTATTTTGGCCACAATAATTGGATTAGCAAATCCTGGAGCTGATCCAGGCTGAGTACACAGTCAGTAATAGACCATTAAGATGCGGTTTATTTGTGCATTAGGTAAAGTGACCGGTTCTTCAACCTAAGTCAAAGTGCTTTGGCCTCTGAAAAACCCAAGTTGTGTGTATATCAGTAGATGTTTAAAGCTAGAGTCAATATAGGAATGAGTTTCCATTCCTAACTCGATGCACGTTTTTTGTTCCGCTTTTAGACTCACTGGTCAGAACTCAATTTTGCACCCACAAAACAAGAATGATACCTACTGTCTGGCACATTACAGATAAATACATTAAAGGCTGGTAGAGTTTAGAGTCTTCAGATCCAATCGTACATACTGGACTGGCCACTGTGATCTTCTAGATTCACATAACTGAGTAAACTCTTCTCCTGCGGCCGGACAGCTTTTCAGTAGAGGGATGCTTTGTAGTCAATCCTTTCTGAACACCCCAAATCAAGACTTGTTTGTTGAAAAAATGTTACTGTGGATTTTCTGTGTAAACTATAAAATTTACTGAGATCACTAAAATTAGTGCTGTAAAACCAGGACTTCAGTGACTATGGAGAACCTTTTTTTTTTTTCTCTCCCTCATCTTCATTGTTTTCATCTGTCTATTTACTGAGATTTGTAAAATAATCCATACTCTTCTGGCTATTTAGAAGTGGAAACAGCACACAGAGGTGTGAACATATTATTAATCCAAGTATAGATATTAAGATGAGTTCAACTTTTTGGTAGTTTCTTTCCTGTTTGTGTTCAGACATGCATGACCTGAAGACAGTCTAATATCAAAGTAAACTCTGCTGCAATCAAAAAGCTTATATTCAGTCTAGTGGTTCACTAATTTTTTTTGATTCTTAGTGCCCAAACCATTTTTCTGTTCCTTTTGCTTGATAGTTCACCACTCTATTCTGTTTAAGGAGCTGAAGTCATCCACTTTTAGATTTTTTTTTCTGTATTAAATAACAACAACAACAAAGATTTTTGTCCTCTGCTTTTCCAAATAGTTGCTTGCATAGGCAGTAGCACTGCTAGAATAGCAGTAGGACTGCTGAAATGCTCTGGGTAGTTCATGCACGGGCTGAGGCACGTCTTGGTCATCACAGTGTGAATTCGATCCCCATCACTTTGTGCTGCACATGCAGACGTGTCCTGCTCCAGAGCAGAGTGAAAGCCTGTCTGAGGATCCTAAACACGGTGCTTTTGCTCGGGCCGGATTGCATTTTATTTTGTGTTATCTGATTCAAGTCAGATGAGGAAGGCAGAGTGCATTTGAGCGTAACGCATGCCTTTAAGGATTTATTTAACCTGTTAGCCATTACAGCTGACATGAGAACACGACATGTGTGACTGCTCCACAATGTTATGGCTCTCGATGTGCCTATGCCCACCCAGCAGGGCAAGGTGAGCCATGCCAAACCCTGATGAGAACCAGCTCCTGGGCGCACTGACGGGTCCAGCAGCCACCCCATTGAGGTGGACACCGCTACACCTCTTAATTACTGTGGCCAAGGGCAACCAGAAATATATCCTGTCAAAACTAAACCTTAGTTATTCAGCTATAGAAATACAAACTTCCCAATCCTACCTCAGCATCTAAAACAACTAGCTCCCTCATACTTGAAAGACTATATTTCTTTAATCTTCTTTGAAAGCATCCCAGCACAGAGCGCAAAATGACAATTCAAACGCTGCGGTTTACACTATAAACAGCTTTGCCCTACATACAGCAAGTCATTTCCATTCGCCGAGGAACAAAACTTTATTTTCACCGCATTAAAGCGCCCGTTGATTTACAGAGCTCTCTGATCAGATGATCCAAACCCCCTTTAGCGTCGCCCGCGGAGGAGCCTGGCTCCCGGCGCGTGTGTCGTTCCCGGCTGGCGCAGACACCGAGCGGCGCGGTGCTGGCGGGAGCCGCGTCGGCCTTTGGCGCCGAGGAGCAAAGCTCTGGTTCAAGTGCTTGCTGTCTGAAGTAAACAGCAATAAAGCGAGTTTTCTTGCTATTGATTGCGCCAGCTTGGCCTGGGCATGAAGAGAGTGTTTTTACTCTCCATGCTAAGTAAAAGAGAAATTAATTTGAGTCCGAGGGGACGGGTGTGTAGGGCTCAGCGGAGCTGCAGGCTGGCTGCCGAACAAGCAGGGGTAGGCAAGGGCGATCAGCTGTCACGTCTTTGACTGCGCGGGAGTTCAGACGGTACCGTGCAAGAGAAAACATGACGGTATAAAACAAGGAAGATTAGAATATTGCAACGTGGAAGGATGTAAATTGGTGTGCGCTTTACACAGATCTACCGTGTTGAAATTCAGACATCGAAATAGTTGATACTGCCTGTAGGGAATTGAGGAAGACTGTTTTTGAGTCTAAAGCACAGCTTAAAATACAAGTGCTTCAAGTGGAACTGTTTATGTGAGAGCTGTCAGGTCAGCTCCACGGGATAGCTGCAAGGCTGTCGGCAGTTCCAGGCAGGCGCCAGGCTTTTGCAGAGTGAAAACTTGTGTCACCTTTAGATTCTGAATAAATTCTGGATCTGAGACCTGCTTACTTGACAAAACCAGACTTTATACATTTAAATAATCTGCGGACTTAAATCCAGCTGATCACAGCAGCCTGGAAAAGAGATGAAGGGCAGAGCAGTAGCATTTGTGGATCGTGGGAAGCGAGGGAGGATGCGCTGCATCTGAGCCCTGCGAGCTGCACAAGTACCAACAGGAATGCACCACCGACCAACGCACAGAACTGCCTGCTGGCACTGGAAGTCTGATCTTGGTGCTGGTGACATCAGGAAGATACACTGCCCCGCTCTCTTCCCTTGGAGGACTCCAATTTCTCCAGTGGTTAAAGGCGACAGACTAAACTGAAACTTAGCAAGTAGGGACTTCAGATGCTGGGCCCCAGAGTGATCCGGACTGTTGAAAACTGCTATTGCTCTGATTCTGTTGTATTAGAATATCATAAATGCAATACTGCTGATACAATAAATTGGAATTAAAATGAGAAAAATGGAAAAGAAAACATGTACAATAGGCATCATGAAGCAACCAATGGCAGTATGAAAGAATGAACAGAGATTTTCCAAATTCTTATACCTGCTATTAAATATTATTTAGAAATTGTTGCCTTCTTTGCCCTCCAACTTCCTAGTCACTGCACGGTGTTTTTTGGAAATGCTGTGATTAAATCACTCATCATAAAACTTAAATGTTATAATCCTATAAATATTACAAGACACAAATGACAAAAAATATCTATGTTCGTTAAACTGCCATGGAGGGCTGATCTGACGAATTTTAACAGAAGTACCTAACTGAGAAGCTGTTTAATGTGCTTCCCCTGTATATCCAGTGGAGTAACGCAGGTAGCTCCAGACTGCCCTGTAGTTAAGTGCTAAAAGTGAAGTGAGATAAATCCAGGAGCATCTGCCTTCATCTGTCTTTTCATTTAAGCTGATACCATAAGTGCCAAACGACAGGGACTGGCTGCAAGGGTCCATCTGAACGTACTTCGTTTTCTCTGTCACAATTCCTGCTTTTTCGGCAGCACCAAGAGTGGCTTCTTTTGCAGCTGATCGTCTGTCCGTGACATCCCCAAGGGCCATGGCCAAGAGTTCAGGGGTCCCTAAGGTATATTAGCTGATTCTCCAGAAAAAAAAATGATTTGGAGGCATGCAAATGAAACCTTGCACCCATAGTGATGACCTCCCCTGCTCCCAACTGTGCCTGTTCCTTGTGTGCCAGATCCTGTTATTGAGAGAGGGACTCTTAACGGGAACGCCTGCATTGCAAAGTTGCTGCAGGAGTGCATGCAGAGGGTAGAACAGAAACGGATTGCAAAGTACAGATGGAAAATAAGCATTTTAATTAATGCTAACTTTAATAGTACTTGGAGGACTTGCGTGCTCATAGATGTGATTCTATCCCATTCGGTCATGTAAAAGCTAATTCTGATGAATTTGCTAATTTTGCCGAGGAGAATTAATAGCTGCCTCTCTTCACCCTGATACTTTCTTGCAATTACTGTTGTCTGACAGCTGCTGTTTTCATGCAGATTTCACATTGTGGTGCTTGTGTTTCCGTGAGGTGATAATAATTGTGCTGATCGCCTTTAAATGTATAAACATGTCCGTTTCCCAGTGAGATTAATGATATTCAGTGGATATAGATGGAAGCAAAACTGCCCTGTATGTATTAACCACCATCAGTTGGGACACCAAATAGACTGCATTCTTGCACCTTATTTAGTCATTTCACCTAGACAAAGTGATTTTGTAGTGTCTTACACCTACGTTACAGATGCCTAAATCATACAAATGCGAAAGAGGGGATAAATTGGCTGTGCGCTGCGGTACCAGTGATTATATAGCTGGAATCGCTCTCACAGCCCTCTTTCTCTGCAGAATTGCTCCCAGAAGCCCCTTATGCAGCAGAGTGGAAATATTTAACATAACTGATGTGTATATTAATTCACTGGACAAAATTAATGTACTCTGTTTTTGGAACTGGATCTAACACAAGGATATCTGAAGCATAAACTGCACAGTGAAAGACAGAGATACTTATTACTATTCCAAAGCCTTTCCATCAAGTTAGATGGACTATGAAGCCATACATTGTGATTATTAAACACATTTAAGTACTGGAAAGATGCTGGTAAAAAGAAATGTGAAATGACTTAAAGAATAAACGGATATCAGATTTTGTGTAAGGACTTAGTGCTTACCCAGTTCGGCTTTAATAAAATAATAATGTATAGACAGCACTGATAAAAGCACAAACTTAGAGAATCTCCCTGTAGCTCACACAGAGGTATGTGCAGAATGGATTAACTGGTGCTATTTTCTCCCTCTCTGACAGCTGAGTTTTGGTGGAGAGCAAGCAATTTCAATAACAGCTCTTTGAAATGCTTTCAAATGAAAAATAATGCATCTTAGTGCTGTGCATAAAGTTGGGTAAAGAGCAGACGTCAGCTGTACTTCATGTATGGATTAGTTTTATTTTAATACACGGGAAGGACTAACAGAAGGATAGATGTGAAGTCACTTGGCTTGTACATTTATCAATTGCAGCTGGCCATCTTGAAATATCTTAGTTTGTTGCAAAGAGCAGACCTGACTTCTTGTACCGTTGAAGGGAGCTAATATTTCAGTTGCATGACTACAGACACCTCAGTTGTCATACAATTTAATTTTAACATCATAAACTACTTTTTTACTCTAATATATCACAGCTTCCCAACTACAGGTATAAAACTCAATCAAGCCTAATGAAAGCAAATCAGCAAAATTTATTGTAGGAAACTGAAATATTAGGGCATTGATGCTAAAAGTAATTTGCAGTAAATAAGCAGCATTACAGCCAGCATTCGTTGCTCAGCCGGTTGGTGATTATGTTACATAATCCCACGTGTCCACAGCTGCTGCTGTTCGGTGTACGTGTAAAAACACACACACGAGCTGTCTCTCTTTGATGTAGCTCTTCTCTGACATATAGACGGTGTCTGGGACCCGTTTTGTGAGCCATCAGCCATCCTTTCCCACCCAGCCATCAAGCTGCCTGTTGGTGAAGTCCACCTTCCCGTGCCACCTCACCAGGTGGCTTTCGGCTCGGTGGATCAGCCTAGCTGGCACTGAATTAACTATTCCTCGTGTTTCAGGGTGTTCAGCTGCTCTTCGATGAAGTAATTACTTCTGGAAAGGCTGGTACAGCACAGCTGGGGACAAGCAGAAGAAGAGCTGCAGAATATCCCAGCAGGGACAGCTGCGGCTGCTGGTTAAGGATAGATGAATCTGTTTAGGAAACAAATCAGCTTAAACCCCAGCTCTGAAAAACTTCCACATTAATTCCTGTTTTTCTGAAAGTGCTCCCTTCCAGACAGTAGGTTGGGATTTGTAATTTCTTTTCTGTTGCCACCGTCTCATTTTCTTCCAAGAGCTATGGTCTAGTGATTGCAAAATGTTTGTCTGGTCACATCCAGGCAGTTGCTAATGGGGCTTTTCTTTGATAGTGTCTCAGGCAACCCCATGTGGCAGCTCCTTCAAGAGCAGCAGTAAATGTTGTGGCACAGACAATAACAATATGCAGCTAACCAGAAACAAGATTTAGAAATTAGCAGCAGTTTATATTGTTCTTGGTTGTTTATCTTTATTGGGGCTGTCATTATTACCTTTTATGTGAGAAACAACACAGTGCTAATATTAGATTTCTGGAAATAGAACACGGACCAGATCATCAGGAGAAGGTCATGGTAGCTTTGTAATGAAGAAAGGTAATGAGAGGGAGAGAGGCTGCTTAAAAGCATGCTATATTGCTATAACATATTTATATGCTATAAATTCTGCTTAAGAAATGCACTGTAAATAGATTTCATAAGCATATGTGCAGGGCAGTTGTTCCTTAGCTTCTGGTGACTGGAGTGGATATTGTCCATTTGCATCAGATGATGACTTCAGATTATTAGTATATTTGAACAACTATTCCAGAGTCATAGAAAGTGGTAGCTGGACTATACACCAAGAGCAAAATAAGCAGACACTAAGAACCTAAAACTTCTTTTTGCAAACAAAACGAAACAAAACAAAACTTATCATTTAGATGATTGTTTGTTGGATGATGTGAAAAGCTCCAGAGCCTGTTTCCGAAAATCTGAGGATATTTCACTCACTGTCTTGTTCAAGATTTAGGAAAACGTATGCTCTGACTCCTCCTGGCTTCTTGATGTATGTAGTAACTTCTACTCAGCATTCACTCCACAAATTATGAAGCAATTTCATATTGCTGTGAGTCTAAAAAGAGACTGCAGAAAAGAAGGAAAACACTGAGCCCAAGCCAAGAAAGACCAAGTAGTATCTTGGTTACTGCATGACATAGTTTGGAATATATATTTAATAGTGCTGTACTTTTAGCAGTAGTGTTAATCAGAATTTGTGTAATAATTTTTATAGCATTGAGTCTGGTTTGGTGATGTTTAATAGCCAGTTATCGTCGTAAAAACACTGTTAGTCAACGAGCTTTTCCATCAGATGGATTCACCTATCAGCTATGGCAGATCTGGTGCTCTGATCTCATTTTTTTAAAGCAATTGTATAGTCCAGAGCGATTATATATACTGAAAGTACGGCTTCTGAAGGTCTCACTAGAAGTTAGTGTCTCTGGAAACACGGTGTTCAATCTGTGCAGCACGAAACACCTACCTAGCTCTTTGGGTGAGAGCTTCTCTCCAAAAACGCCCAGGCGACTGGACAGATTTGCCTTTTCTAACCCTTATCTTCATGTGTGGAAGTATATCATGCTGAAAGCCTCCACTTTAACTCCCACAGTATTAATATTAGGAAAGTGAGGAGGGGGGCCATTTACAGATTTGGGGATTAAATTAACATCTAGCCCTCAAGCCCTTGAGGCACTTCTCATTTTCCAATGAGCTTTCTCCGTACCAGGTTTCATTGGCCACCTGCAGTCATGCTGATGGAGGGAAAGTCACTGCTGATTTCTGCAATAACTAAGCCCATGGCAGAAATTCTGTCCGGGTGAATTCAGCCCGCTGTATATAAATAGCTGTGGTTAAGAGCAGAGCGGTAACTTGGGCCATTTCTGCATAGTGGAGCCAAAATGAGTCTGACTCAACTAATATCCCAGAGGGACAAGATTAAGGAACTTTTTCATAGAATTAAAAAAAAAAAAAAAGGAAAAAAAAAGGTATGCTCTAAAAAAATCTCAACAACTGAGAATGCTACAGAAAAAGAAGTCAGCACTGCAGGAACTGGATGGAGGGAATGAAGCAGGAGAAAAGTATTTGTCACTAGGGGGCAACGTGGTATCAGAGAAGTGGAGGAGTCCTTCCCTGGAAGACAGTGAAGTATGGAGACCAGAGCATGCCACCATGTGGAGGAGAGACTTTAAAATAACAAGACAGCCCGGCGAAGCACAGCAGAATGAGATATTGAGTTTTACTGCCCTTAGTCATCAGACTGAAAACATTTCACCAAAGAGGGGAGCGGATTTGAAGAGGAGAATCTGGCAGCTCTGATTTGAGCAGTAATGCCAACTACCACACAGCCAGATGAGAAAACCTTCTGAGTGAAGGTGACGTGGTAGAATCATATTCACTATCAAGGTGCAGAAAGTGAGGGGAAAAAAATGTGCGGTGGACTGGCTGCCTGAGTTTCAAGCAGACGTCTGAACTTGTGACATCGACAGCTTATGTCAGAAAACCTGTTAGTCTATCGCAAAACAAGCTTAGCAGCTCTCAGTTCACAACTTTTGAGTGGATTCAAATCTTGGTGCACTACACAGAGCAAAGTCAGCCCTTAAATTGCTCTATGTTTCTTTAAGAGTGTTAGAGAGGTGTGGAGAAGCAATATTTCCATAACTTCTGGTGCATGGTATGTTAACAGAAAACAATATTAAAGCTACTGATTTGGTGAAATAGCACTGATTTAAAAGCAGTGTAAAGAAGTTTTTAATTTTGACTTCTTATTTGACCAATTTTGATGATGGAATAGCTGGAAGATGAATCTAGACCTGTTGCCTGTGGAGGGTTAGGCTTAGATCAGAGTTTAAAAGCTATGTTCTGCAAGGAAAATACTTTTAATTCATCCAGAGTGTGAATATATCAACCTAAACTGCTCAGTGCACAGGGGTGGATCCCTGGCCCTCGTGTCAAGTAGCCTGAACTCAGTCATTGCTCCACCTTGAGCAGAATGGCTGAATCGAGGCTACGGCGCATTTGTCCTCCCCAGCTCCCTACGTGATGTCAAGCCACAGTTATTAGTGAATGAAATTGTTTAGGAAATAACGTGAGAGTCGTGTTGCAGCCTGCACATTTGAGCCCACATAAGGCTGGGTCCATCCAGTATCCTATGCTCCCCCCCAACTCTGCTTGCATCGTTGCCTCCAGCACTCGTCCTTGTGCCTTCTGCCTCCGTTGAGCCCATTTAATTTGCTGAGTTGGCAGAATACTATTCACTCACTTTGATGTGTTAGTTTTCTTTCAGTTCAGTGAAACAAATAAGCTCATGATGGAGACTGCTTTGCACCAGATCTGGCAGAGGCAAATCAGCAGCAGCTGGTAGGAAGGAGCAGTGGGACGGCCTGTTCTCCACCACAGCGAGACATTGGACGGCCTCCGCTGTACCATTGGAACATGCCCTTATTTCATTTTAAATTAATAAATCATCCCTATACAGCCTAGGTGCACTGGCATCTTGCCAGCGAGACATGTCCGTTTTGCATTTGTCTTCACTGAAGCTAATTACATTTTCTGATATCCAGAGTTTGATAAAAACTGTTTTTTTTTTTTTTTTTTTTTTTTTTTTTTTTTTTTTTTGGGGGGGGGGGGAGGAGGATGTTCCTTCTCTCTCCTGATCCCAAATTTATTAATTTCAAACATTGAGATTCAGATGAAAAAGTCTACATGAAAGATCCTGAAGAGATTATTAGGTGTTCAGCTTTTCCTAGGGGAGTTTGCACTTCACTTTCTTAGATGTAAACAGGTCTGCATATTAAGCTTAACTCAAAATAGTTGAACATCATCAGAAATAGTAGTCAGGATCCAAAGCAAGAAAGTAGTGTTCTTCAGTAAAAGCAGCTATCACAGTTATTTCTAAGTAGGAGTGAAGTGAATAACTAATTGCTATTTCTGAAATAATAAGCCTTATTCTCTTGTTTACCACATTGTAAAGCAAGAGTATTTCCACTGCGTTTTATTGAATTAGTCATGGGGAAGTGCTATAAGTGAATCAGAATGTGGGCTTCTGCTTTATTATTTATTATGAAGAGCTATGAGGAGATACATTAAAATGAATCCTTCTAAATGGATAGAATTGTTTAATCTGGGAGGCCATTCTGGATCCAATCTAATTGTGGTTGGAACTAATTTTCTCCTAGGCTACATGGGACAAAATTGCTCTTATTGCTCTGCATCTGCTTACAGGGTTTAGTACAATAAGCTCCAAGTCTTTTATAAAATCTAGGTCCATCTTTAATATGAATAATTACAGCTCTGACAGAGGGGATTGTGATTTATAGCTGGACATAATATTATGCAATAATTATCATATTTCATAAAAAGTACTGAATAGTGAAAAAAACAGCACAAGGTAGTATAACTTAGAAACCTTAATATAGTCATAATGGCTGAGACCAAAGGTCAGTCTGCCCAAAAACCTTCCTTCTACAGAGGCAGCGAGCAGATATCTACAAATTAGGCAAACATATATGTTACTTTCTCCTGATATTCCCCCAGCCTCTAAACTTCTGCAGCCTGGATACTATCTGAACAAGAAATGTTGTCTGTGAATATATGTAACACTCAGCTGATCTCATTCGTGTGGGCTTGTACACTCTACTTTGGACCTACACAAACTTTTAGCACTAGTAGTATCCTCTGAGAAGAAGTCCCACAGCTTCCCCATGCATTATGTGGAAAACTATCTTCTTTTGCTTGTTTTGCACCTGCCTCCACTTGCATTTGATGCCATCTGGTTCTTGTATTGGAAGATATAGTAAAACCCTCAACCCTTTTCACCTTCTCCTTGTGAGAGTGTTTATGTACCTATAGGTCAGATCCTCCAGATTTTTTTTTTTTTCATACTGAAGAGTTTATTTAGTTCTTTATTTTAGGGAAGCCTGTCCCCAGCTGTCCCAGGAAATGGCAATAAGCCGAAATTAATTTGTAGTAGGATAAACTGACCTTGTGTTTCTTTCATTTTAGCCTAAAACAGGGGAAAACTGTACAAGATATTCCTAATATTGAATCCACTTTTAGTCAGATCCTGTGAAGTGACTGTCATTGGTTTCCGTGCTTATCTGTGCTAAGTAGGAGATCCACTCGAGAAAAATATCATTCAAACCCTTTGAATATAGTAAGCAGGCATGTGTCATTGTGCCGAGCACATTCCCAAGGATTTGACAGCTTTTTATTTCATGCATCATTCACCCCTTGATGTAGTAATCACACAAAGCAACATTTCATTAATGAAAAGTTAAAAAGCTGATAGGATATTGAGAAATAATACCTGGACCCAGGCATGCTGGTAATGGATTTCATTGTAGTGTGATACCTCAAGCTATAATCACATCAATGTGACATCTGCTTACTGCAAAATAAAAAAGAGATTGAACTGGAGATTATTTATTAATTTTATTTACAGCTGTGAACTTGTGCTGAGAAGAGCCCAGTAAACCCAATTCCAGAGCTGTAGAGAGGAAATTGTTTAAATAGCGTACATTAGACTGTGGGCTTCTGCCTTATTCATATCGCATATGAGGAGCTTTGAAGAGAAACTCCAGTGTGAATTCTTCTAAACAGCTAAAATTTGCTCCCTGTTAGAGACAGTGCCAGAAATATTGCTGATTTTCAAGGTGAGTAGGATTTGCTCTGACATGTGTCACTTACGTTACTCAAAAAGTGTAAGTAAGCAAGGAAAATCAGGATTAATCTAAATTTACATCACAGGTGGTGTGGAGTATTGACAAAGGGATTTGAATTGCAGTCGACTGTCAAAATTGTGCATTGCTTATACAAACACAAGCGAATCCAGCATGATATCAGTGTGAGGCTGTTTGCTAACAGGACCGAAATAGTGGCTGCCTGCAAACAGTATCATGGCCTTAATACTCGCATGCCTTAAAAGGCACATCTACATTAAAGGCATGGAGGTGGCAAAAGCAAGTATTTAAAATTTGATAATGAATAAAATACATATTTAAAGTTGCCTGTTCAGTGTCCTGATGATACAATCTTTAATGATGTCACTGCCTATGAATTTTTTCATCGAGATTTTCCATCTGATGCATTCACTGAAACAGGAAACACAGAGCTTTCTACTTGCTGAATTTCAGTAATTGCTTACAAAGTGTACAGGCACATTCCTAACAGGATTGCAAGAATCATCTTATTTTTTTTTTTTAATGGAAAATGATGTATTAAGCAATTTAAATAAAATTATTTCACCTAGACATTAAAGAGTTTTGTCTTGAGGTGAATTTGTATTCCAGATGCATTTGGAAACCAAGATCAGCTTTCTAAAGCATGAACACACGGCTTTTAAACATTTTAAATTGAACGTTATATATATAAAAAAAAAGAAATACGTTGTGGATAAGCTTTATTTCTCTCACATGCGTTAATTAACATAATTTATGTGAGAATGGATACTTTTTTTTTTTTAAAATTGTTCTAATTCTTAGTTCCTGAATGCATCTGGATTTCAAATAAATCCAATGGCAAAATGAAAGTGCCTCTTTTCTGGGCACTGCGAATTGCGCCGGTTGCCCACGTATAGTAATCTAGTGCCATTGGCCATGACGTTTTCAAGACCTCAGCCTGAGGCTGTCAGATGTGTCACCGAATTTGACAGAGACCTGTTCATCTTTCTGGCAGCTGCTGAAGGTCACCTGGAACATCTCACCTGCTGGCCTTTAGTCTCAGATTAGGACTTGATTTACAAACCTGTATTTGAATTAAGTATGTTGTGTCACTGCTGGCTGCTGCTGTAAAAAGCCTTGCCAAAGGCCCTTGACATATCCATCAGTGCTGTACAGATGTCCTGGATACCCCAGGGCACCTCTAGTGACAGAGGTGGTCTATGCTGGCTCTAAGGAGAACCTTCATTGGACTGCACAGGGTGAGTCTGCTGATCTACCTCTGGGTGCCTTCGTTAGGGTGAACTGAACCTCTACAGGCTTCAGTGACTATGGCAACCAGGTCTTCACTGTCTCTTATGGGACCATAGACACCAGCACATATGTAGACATCTACATTTAAGCGTTTTCGAAACTCATTTGCACCCTAGATAGTGATTATCAACTCTGCCAATGCTCACTGCTCCTACAACAAAAACCTTGCATAAGAGCAATGCATACTTCTCAATTGTACTCTTTTAATTGCATTTCAGAAGGTGCCATAACTCACCAGCATGGCTTTTTTGTTCAGTCCACTACTGCACTCTAACAAGCTGAAAGTATCTTTTAGCACTACAGACGTATCTTCTTCTAAAAGATGCGATTTTTATTGCAGTCCATGCTGAGAGTCTTTTTCATGGCTTGGGAAGAGATGGTGAAGGATAGGAGTTAAAGCAGTGGGCAAAGTGAAGAGAGGGGTTTCGTGCACTGTGCCTGTATGAACTGTGATTAAGAAACTAGTTCAAATCAGAATGAGAACCCATTGCTAAGATGATGCTTATCTTTAACTTTTGCTAACCCATAAGCAAAGCTAACATCAAGTGTATGCTAAGACTGTCTTGAAGAAGAACACTTTTAAAAATATGTTGAAATGGTATTTTGGAATTGAGATCCTAAAATGGATAACCACTGGTAATGACAGGATAACCAAAACCTAATGCAGGATGGAACAAGGGAGGCTGACTGAGAAAATGTGCTCCAAAGTCTCAAGTCTGGCACTTGTGTCATAAATGTATGTTGTTTATTCTCTGAGTGAAGCTAACAACAACTTAGAAGTGCTGAGGCAAGTGCAATGAACTATTTTACATGAAGTTTTACAGTAGTTTGGGCAATTTTGTGAACAGGAAAATCCAGCTATGTGGAAAAGAATGCACTAACTGTAAAATGTAATGAACATGGGAATTGAGAGAGCTGTTTTTGCAGCACATGAAAAGCAATTTCATTTTCAACTACAGAATAGCTGAGCAGTCTTTAGGAAGAAACAGCCTTGAAGAAAGAAAGACGGGAAATGAAGATCTCATAAACCCAATGAAAAGTAGGGCTGGCCAAAGAGTCTTATGATTAAGCACACACACCTTTGTACACTTTTGTAACTTTGTTTCTCTTTTAGAAGTGCAATTTCTTTGATTGTTTCCTTAATGGAGTAAACTAAATGCTTTCTCCTTCTTTAACCTTGTCTTACAGTAAATGTGATCTTTGCATAATCTGACAAAAGCAGGGAACTCCACTGCTTCGGATGCAGTGACTCTCTGAACAGGAGGGAATGGGCCCTGGGCAAGGTCTGCCCACCAATATGAGTAGTAGCATCCTGGAAAGTAGGTAACAGTTAGTGCTTATTTAAAAATCTAGTGACATTATGAGGTGAAGAAGAGGTGTCCCAAAGTGTTTTTGATAAGTATGGTGGAAAGGAACTTCTGACCTTGTGAATGAGTGTTCATGGTTGTAAGACAACCAGCGTTTGTAGGTCTACTAGTCCCTGGATGAACTACAAAGTTATTTTTGAGACCTCTGTTCTTTCCAAAATCCACATGCAAAAATCAAGTTTACTACATATCCAAAATTAGTTCAAGGTTTGCCTAATTCTGTTCATGCACTTCCATTTCATTGTATCCTATGATCCAGACATTTAACTTTGTTGCTGGTTAGCTAATACAAGTCAACTTTGTTGTGATTTGCTTTTTCTATCCAACTTTCTGACTTGACTAGGTTTTCTCCCACCTTTTCTTCCCTTGCCTAACAAGGGAAAACATATAAATTGCAATTCTCCTGGTGATTCAGCAAGCATAAAATGTCATTGTGTCCCCTGGGCAGTTAAACTTACCAAAGTCTGGAGATGAAAACGTTCCCTTTTATATTCTACATGACATGAAAACACACATTCTTAATTTCAAATATTGTCTTAATGAATGCTTACATTAAACTCTTTGTTCATTGCTCTGACTGATGTAATTAGAGATTTTTTTTTCTAAGTGCTGTGTGTGATTACCCTTCCTTTTTTTTTCTTTCTTCTTTCTTCTTTTTGTAAGTTTTCAGCTGAATACAGGGGAAAACTCCGTGATGATAGCAAACTAAGGAGTTTAAATTATTCAGTCATACTCAAAAGTCCTTATTTGTTTTAATAGGGTAAGGGAAATGTGTGTGTCATTGTAATTGAGAACAGAGGGACAATATGCATTCGTAGAAAAGCCTTCTCAGGAGAGATAGTTTGTTATTACTTACTTATTAAGCTATCTGAGCGACACGGTGCAATGCGCAGTGCAACAAACTCAACCCAGAGGAGCTTTTTCAGTCGTAGTGACAAAGATCAGATAGGGATATAACTATGGCTTTAGACAACGATAATTTAGCATGTTGATATGGAGATAAAGGGCTTTGTTGTTGACCCAGCTAGCACAATATTCATCCCTAGGGACAACATAGACCTTTAGCTTGATTTACGGAAGGCGTAGGTATAGCCTAGATGCTAGTTTCTTTATGAACTGAATTTAGTTAGGGGAAAGGTGCGTGGTCGTCTGGCCTCTAACAGTGATATGGGGCAAGGCTTTGGAAAGATGCTCTGGAAAAAATGGATTTGGGAGGCAATTAAATCAATCACTGGTGTATCGGAGGTGGTTCTCTTGACAAAAGATAACATAAAGTAGAGATGAATGAAAGGAGGAAATGAGAGGGGGTGGTGAACGAGACATTCAACATTAATTAAATGAAGGGTACGTTTTCCTTTTCATACTTTATGTGTTATCACATTTGTGGCACAAATCTGTCTTTTTAGATATTGCCTTCAGTTAATGAATGCTTACATTACACTCTCTTTTTCATGGAAAGGAGAAATTGATGTTAGTCACTAGTTATTTTTTTACTATTTCTTTTTTGTTCCTTTTGGCACGTACTTGCCTTCTTATTTCCTTACAATCTCAGTTATGCCTTCTTTTTCATCAGTGTTACCTCGTTTGATCTTTTCAGCTCTCTCGGGTATCCTAAAGGACTCTGTTTCCATCAGCTGTGTCTAATGATGGAAAATCCATCATTTTCCATCTGGACAATGGCCTTCTGAAAACCAAATTGTATTGTACTGAAATTAGCAATATAGTATCTCCAGTTCAGTAATGACAGCAGCATGATGGCTTGCAAATTAATGTTAAAAATCACCCGTTCGCACACATTTTTGAAATATTTTGTAACTTTATTTCTTTATACAACATGAAAACTACTTTGTGTTAGATAGCAGCACGGTTTATTGCTGTTTACCAGATGCAGGATGTTTTATTAAGGTTCACAAGCCTTCCATATCTCATCAAATATTCTAGAAACTCTTGATAAACCATTTTAAAAAGTGTAATATCTATATAAATAGTCATACAAAATACAAATAGCCATGTTTACAGTAATAGAGCTGGGATAGCTGAGTTTCTGGGCAAGCTTCTCAACTCAGATGTTGATAGCTCACTTATACACTTCTCTTTGAAAAATCTATTTTTGGGGCCTGTTTCTTCATTTTCTTACACAAGAAGTACTCTCCCGGATTTGTTTTATTCAATTAGTTTGTTGTAAGGATCTTGTTCTTTTTGGTTCTTCATTGATTTATGGCAGTGCACAGAGATTTCAATCACTATGATACAATGTGTTAGAAATGTTGTGTGCTATGTACCATGGGTTATAAAAAGCATATTTGCCAAAAAGCTCAGCATATAAAGGCAAATAAACAGAAATGAGGATCTTGTGGCCACTTACTACATTGGAATTAATTTTGTGATTTCCAAGTGATTACTTGGAAAGCAGTGTCCTTCCTCCAACTTGAAATAAAATATTTTTGCCTTATTTCTGCCATCAAACAGTTTGAGCCAACAATAATAAGTTATACTCTTCTTCATGTATCTCTTCATTAGCAAATGGGGTGTTTATTATTATGGTAATATTAATTATTAATTTTCTTGAACTATTCTGCAAGTCTTTTAATTAAGTTATGATACACTAGCAGTCAGAGAATGATCAACCAAACTAACGTCACTGAGATGTAGGTAAAAAGTAGAAATTCTTTCCAGAATTGTCACTCCAGGAAGAATTCCAAAATGAAAGTCCAGGATTACAGTCAAGTAATCTTTTGATTGTAGATAAAAGTCAGAAGGGAGATCACATAATTTCTGTTCTGCAATCAAGTTTTTCATCTAGAGTACTTCTCCTGGCACTGCAGAAGCAGAGCAGACTATGAAGACTGAAAAGGAGGAGTTGATGATTCCAGATCATATCTACTCAATAATCATAATGACTGAGATCATTACAGGAATAATAGACAGAGAAACAGACAGATAGACAGGCAGATAATAAATAGATATTGTACATGTTAATAGAATTTATTATGCAAAAAAGATGGGATCTCTCCTTCTGAAACATGATTTTAATCTCTCCAAATCCTGGTCTTGGTTCTGATTTCACTGTAACATTCTGAGTTTGAAACTTAATCCTTAAATTCTTAAAGATTGGTTCAGAACATCAACCCAAAAGATAAAATTACTAGACTTCATGTTAGTTTTTCTTGCTGCATGTTTGATGTCTTCAGTTTCACAGAGTGGACAAATACTGCCTGGACAGTGCAACATGTTTGAGTAGTAACTCTGTTATAAGGGAGACTATGGCCAGCAGTTGTAAAAATAGATATTTAAGGTTATATCTAAACTACTAGACATGGGACTGCATCCTGACAACTATGTTGGGGTAAGCACCCTAACCACATTCTGATCTCACCCTATGTCAAGGATTAACCTTTACATATCCATATTTCCATGAGAAGGGAATACTGGCTCTCAGGTCAGAAAGGAGCTTAGTTGCACATACGTTTCAGAAATTAATCTGTAATATCCTTGCTCTGAAGGTACCGGAAGGTTTAAATTTTGAAATTTGGTCAAAATTTGGAGTGGTGTTGATAGGAGCACCAAAGCCATGTCTCTTAGCCTGCAGAGAGATGAATGAGGATACTGAAGGGTGGTGGGTGTTTGAGCACTTGCCATATCACACCAGAAATCAAAGCTTCTACTTCAAAATGGCAGAAACAACCTTATGCCTAGGAGTTAGTCCCATTGAACAGAGTTCTAATTTTTCCTATCCCCAATTCAGCCATAGAAAAATAGTTCTAACTAAAAATTGTGAAACAGTAGATGATTCATGAGAGACATTTCCAAGATATGCATCTTTCTGAGCAATATCAGAAGTAAATCTCCAGTATTATATTCATGTGCTTCTTACTCACAATAAAAGGCTGAAAGATTAACTAGATATCAGTTAATTGGTGTTTCATAGATCTCAGAATAAGCAGAATGGTCAGTGTTTTGCATGAGTCAGAAAGTTTATACTGTGCTTTAAATAATGTCTCCAACTCTTTCAACAACTAAAATTATTGCAGGGATTGTGGAAAGTATATTCATTACAATTTTTAATTGGAATGCATGAATCAAAGAGAAAAGCTGTTACCCTGTGATCTGAACCTGACCACTCTGAGTATAGTGAGATTTATCTCACAAAGGAAAATATTGTGTATCTCCAGACACTTATGTACAGAAATTACTGTTTGTGTTATGCTAATATTGTCTGACGATAGTTTTTAAGAACTGCTAGTCTGTGCTTTACCCTGTGGTGCCTCCTCTTTCATAAATTCATCCAAATACTCTTCCAGAGAACAAAGTTGAGAAGCTAACATACTATAGCATCTCTTGTGTCTCTTCTGGTCTGATTTTGACCATACAGCTCAATAAGGGGTCTACAAATGAGAATTAATATAGCAAACCTTACCTAGGATGTGCCAGATCTTTATACTTCCCTTTGTACTTCACAGAGTACCTCTTTTCCTTTATTATAATTTTAGTTTCATCTAGATTGCTGCTAGTGTCCTTGTGGAGACATATCACGCAAGCGAATCTGTACGCTTGATTTTATGTATCTGAAGACAAGTGCTTATGTAAGTGTCTTTACAATATTGATCTCTGGCTTTATAGCTAAGACTACATTGACACCTCCTGGTGATATCTACAATCCTGGAATTAGTAATTTCTAAATGTTTGTAGTAGTCACCATTATTTTGATCATAGTTTATTCCGAATAGAAATAGACAAAGTAAAACTTCTCCACAATACAAAATACTGTCTGAGAACAGAAATTCCTGTTTATTTCTGAAACAAGAGAATTCGAGGAGCTGTGTGCTGAGAAGGGAGACTGGGATGACCTCCAGTCACTGCTCACTCTGTTCAGGGCCCTGTCGGAACCAGCATCAGTGATGGTCGAGTCCTGGTGGTTGCTACCCATACACTGAACCTTTTTTATCTCAGTACTTGCAGATATATGTTATCAGCATCCAAACTTACAACCTTTGGAGAACCCTTGAACCAGCGTAAAGTGTCAGGAATCTGTTGACCTAGAGGGAGATGAAATCAAAAGAAAATATTTATATAGAGGCCATTACTGGGAGCAGAACGTGCTAGCTCAGTCACTAGGAACTAACAAACAGGCTATCTGGTTACCTGAGTCGTGAAGATTTAAATACAGCGAGAAGGGACACCATGTATGATGGCTCTTTTCTCAAGGAGCTGGTGGGAATTCTCAAGGTAGAAATACTCCTTTCACTTTCGATTCATTATTCCCATTTTTGGCACTGCTGAAGGGAAAACAAAATGGGTAAATAAGGATTAGATCCAGTTTTCTTTATCATTTTCTTTTTTGATGATGTATACCAAGATAGAACAGAATTTCATAACCACTTTCTGGAATAGACAAAAATTAATTTTAGTCCTGCAACTTTCTAGACTATATCTTCATATATACTTCTCTTCCTTTATAATTGCAGTGCTGTTTTTATAAGTGCATAAAAAATAAAGTGCTATTGTCATGTTCCCTTGAGTAACTTAATGACTACATTTTAAGGTAATTGACTACAGTAATTATGCAAAGTATATTCTGTGTACAGGAAGCTTTATGCATATAACTTTAAAATACATTGTAGGCATCAAGTTATATATTTTGTTTTCAATTTTTTCCTTAGTAAGATGTGACTAGTGTGACTTGCTCATTATTTTGAAATATTTTGAGTGAAGAATATTGCAGAAAAAATAAGCAAAACAACATATTCTTATGATTCCTTTTTCTATTTTTCTTGAGATTTTAAAATCTGGAACTCACATCTGATATTTTGTAAGCATGCCTCCAAATCTTTTTTATTATTATTATTATTATTATTTTATTGTGAAATTCACACTGTTGTGATGAACTAAGTAAGCTCATTTTTTAAAGAAAAAGCTTCTATTCCTTGTGATTACTGGAACCTAAACTGAATTGAACTGAGTTACTAGGACCTGAGCATAAATTGAATATGATTGAAGTATTGATAGAAACAAAAGCTCTAGAGAAAGTATAAAATTCATCTTTTCTTTTCAATAAGTTTTGAAGAAATACACTTATATCAGCTTAGATTAACTGTTTCACTGCTGAACATTTCAACAGGAACTTGAAGCCTGGATGTAATGGTAAATACTAAATCTAATAGTCAGGCTATATCATGTTCAAATTAGAAGATATGTCTGTCTTTCACTTTGAGTCATTTTACTTTGTTCAGAAATGAAAAGACGTATGTCAATCTTCCCACAAAAACAATCCCTAATTTACTGACAAACTCCTGATCTTTTTCCAGCAGCCAAATGACCTTAGCTGCTTCTTATCAGGGTTCTGCTAGAAGGACCTCTCCATTCCAGCAGACTGTCATCATCGCTCTCCCCATTATATGACCTGCCACTTCCATTTTTTGATCCCTTCCATACGACGTCTAACATATCAGAAGCGAACCCTCATTAACTGGCCTATGGAGCAATAATCCTTGGGTAGATACAACTTCCTTGTGTGCCATGCTTCCCTAAAATGGGACTGGAGAATATATAATTTACAGAGTCTCCATGTGAAAATTGTTCTGACTAATAAGTGTGGTCATAACTGGTAGGATTTCAAAGTGGAAAGATAATAGTTACAATATAAGTCTACTTTTTGTCTCTTTACACATGATACTGCCTGAGCTGGGTTGTGTAATGCCCGTAAGGATACAGCCATAACCACCGAGGCACCAAAAGCTTGCTTGTCACTCTGGATAAGAATATAAACAGTTGGATAAAAAATGGGGAGGTTAATACAGCTGGCTATCCCACATCCCTAAGGAAAGAGTAGGCAAATCTTATGCATGTAAAAGGTTAGAATTAATTATTAAATCCTTCTGCAATTTGCATGTTCAGGAACAACAGCAACATCCATTTTTTAGTATCATTTCCAGATGTCTTTGTGTTCCTAGCTATAAGGGGAGCAGCCTGGGGTTGGGGCTGGGGCTAGTCAGATGACATCTGATCTGCTCAACTCCTTGCACAGCTCCACAAGCTAAGAAGGCAGAAGTGACCAAGGCAAAAAGATGTTGCCGCTCGTTCTTATCATTTCAATAACTATTGTAGCAGTTGAAGTCATCGTTGGATTTTCGGGAAACGGATTTATTGCAATTGTTAACAGCGTTAACTGGATCAAAAGCAAAAACATCTCTTCTGCCGATATGATCCTGATCTTCCTGAGCACATCAAGATGTATCTTGCAGGTGACAATAACAATGCACATTCATAGTCTCTACTCTACGGATGTGACTAAGTTGGCTTCTGTGTACAAAGCTTTTGGTGCTGTATGGATGTTTGTAAACCATGCCAGTCTGTGGTTCAGTACTTGGCTCTATGTTCTCTACTGTGTAAAAATTATCAATTTCACCCAACGGCTGTTGCTGCAAATCAAACTCAGGATTTCTGGGATGGTTCCGTGGCTGCTTCTAGGATCACTGGGGATCTCTTCCATGACCTCTTTTCCATTACTATGGATTACACCCAGCACTTACCTTTGCAGCTCAACTGGGAACTGCAGAGAGAATAGCACAGAACATATCACTAACTGGGATAGCTCACACTTCTACTTGCTTCTTCTTTACTTCTCAGGCTGTTTTTTTCCTCTAGTACTATCTGTAGTGACTTCAGCCCTGTTGATTAATTCACTGTGGAAACACACCAAGAAGATGCAATGCTATACAGATAGTTTCAGGGATCCTCTGATAGATGTTCACCTAACTGTCATTAAATCTATTATTTCTTTTTTGGTCCTGTATCTTTCCGGTTTTGCAGCTCAAATTCTGTTGACACTATCAACTTCTCAAAGTAAAGATGTTTGGAAGGTTGCAGTTTCTTTAGTTGTGGCTGGAGCATATCCTTCAGTACACTCTATTATCCTGATTATAGTCAATTCAAAACTGAAACTGGCATTCGGGATGATCTGCCAGTATTTTAAGTGTCATTTGAAAAATGTGACTGTCTAACCTCCCTATCATATGACTCCTCAAGTAGGAGATCTAGAATCAAAAAGGCTATACATTTATTGTCCCATCATCATTTTTATTAGTCAATAAGTTTCATCTTTCAGCTATTTCTGTGATTGGACCTCTTTAACATTTGGAAAAGAAAAATGAATTTTTGCCTTTTTTTGTCCATACCACTGTCAGACCTCCTGCCCTCCCACACTCTTATCTAATAAAAAGTAAGAATAATAAGGTACTGAAAGGAAATGATGCACTTATATGACAAATCCCGTTTGGATTTCATATTCTTAGTTTAAAGACTGCCAGTTTTATGATACTTTTGAATGGAAGAAAATGGGGCTAAAACCAGATAAAATATTAATGAGGTCACAATTAGCAGTTCTCTGCTGAAGGATATTTTACTTGAGAAGGTTGAAACTGGGTGAAACATGCTGTGCAAGACACAACTGATGTGGCACATAAACAGAATATGCTTGTAAATATAAAAAAAAAAAAGAATAGGTAAAAGATAATCAAGCGGAAAATAAGATATAGAAACATATAGCTGATTAATGTAATTGATTTATATCCTGAATCAGATTTATTTGTGTTAGGATTTCATTATGTATATAGCAACTGCATGGTTAAATACTTCATTAAAATTGATCCTTCTATTCAAAACATATTTTATACTGGTTTGCCTTGATTTCTTTAAAGTGGATTACTAAGGTGACATTTACAGGGTAAACACATGAAGATGTATGGATCTACCTGTTTACTTTAGAAAATCAGAAAATTTCCCTTCAGGTTGAATTAACCAATCTGATCACCAATCCACCTTTTTACATAATTTAAGGAGTGATGAGTTGTTTCTCTTTAAAACTACATGGTACTATAAACTTCCACATATTGTTGACAAAAAAAATGTTCTTTAATAAATCCTATATTTTTTTATATGATTTATTTATAGGATTATTTATAAGATTATTTTGATATTATTATAATGCAAAAAATGTGTTAGACGATTCTGCTTGTAAGTTCTCTTCTCAACTCTAGTATTTTCACTCTATATATCTTCTCCGCTGGAGCCTAGATAATGCAGAATTATAAATCAGGATGGTGATAGTTCCAGCCTCATCCATAAAAGTAATGAGCTGGGTGGTTCGCTTACTGTTGGAAAGTATCAAGTTCAGCGTATGCAGAGTAGGAATAATATCTTTATGAAATACTTTGAAATCACTATAAGAAAATTATTAGATGGTAAATCTATTAAAAAATAAAAGTTTGCTTAAAATGAAATATATATTGGTATCAATAGGCTGTATGAATGCCTGTATTGTCTAGGATGAAGCAGTATGATTATTACCACGTGTAAACAGTGGGGTTAAATTGCACATGAAACACTGCAGATGGTTAAACTCATTTACACAGTATTTGAAGGTGTAGTGCAGTGCACCATAAAAATATAAGGCTATTGTAAAGTCCAGATGATTTTTATCTTTTGTTCAGAGCTGTGCTTGCTGCAAAGAGACCCAAAAGTACCTAGAGAGCCAGAGCCCTGCCTGGGTGTTTCTGCAGGGTGGCAGACGGGAACCACAGTCCTTCTCACATCACAGCCCTGGGGAGGTTGCACGCCCGCCGGCACAGACCGAGATTAGAAAGGTCATACAGAGATGATAGCTCTTTTGGCCCATTCTCTAGGTGGTATCACCATGAAAAGAAAGCTCCTGAAATAAATAATAATAATAATAATTATTATTATTATTATTATTATTATAACTATTATTATTATTATTATTATTATTATTATTACTATTATTATTATTATTATTATAATTATTATTATTACTATTATTATTATTATTATTATTTTCTCATCCGTTCAGGAAGCTCTGGCAAAATTCATTTCCCCGTAGAGTTCACTTCCCTGTGGGTGGCCCCAAAGACACCCACTTCTGGCAGCAGTCGGAAGGCAAAGAGATCAGAGCCAAATATAAAAATGATGACCTCCGCTCAGCTTTCTTGCTGTCACCTCGCTTTCAGAGGGGGAGATGTGAAGCAGGAACAACGATTAATAAAGTATCCTTCACTGGTTCCTGGGGAGATGAGGACAAAGCTCAAACGCTTGATATCTTTATATTGTATTGATGAAAGTTTTGTTAGACACAGCACAGGTTGGGATAGATGGATACATAAATTAGAATTTTAGATGAATAGATTGGTAAATAAATTATTAGTTTTGTCCTTTCCGTTTCCGTCTTTTCCTCAAGCTTCAGTTTATTTTCATGTCTTCTTCTATGGTCGTTACAATTTCCCATCTACTTTCTGATCTTGCCCTGCTCTTTGGATTTCAACCTTTCCTTTCCCAAAAATCATTATCTATATTCTCTACAGATCCAGCCGTCTCTTTCTTGTACATTTTAAAAACACTTTGTGATTACAATTTCGTAGTAAAATATAATGCACTAAATAAGAGTAGGCTCATTTTTATAGCTAGTTTACACCTAAAAGCAGATAAATAAAGCTTATTAATGTTTGGATTTTTTTTTCATAAAAATTATAAAAAACAACTTTGTTGAGATTTCTTTGCCTGGAAGGTGTGTATGTCGTGATTGAAAATAAGACTCAGTTCACCACAGCATTTCCACTGCAGCTTTGCAAGTTAGGCCAGATATATGCAACATGAATAGGAAAATGCTATGTGCAGTCTGTATAATTCTTGCACTTATGGTAGCATCAAGATTATTGTAAGGATGATGAGAAAGGTAATTCATAAAGCTGTTTGACTGCAAGAAAAGCAAGCGTTCTTTCCTCTGACTTTGTATGTTTTTCAGTGTCATGATCCTTCCTTTTCTAGATCAGAATTCATGCAGAATTCTCTTTCCAGGAACGGTAGTACTTTTTTGTGCATAAACTAATAGACTCTGGATTCCCATGCTGGCACTTTTCATCCTGCCAGCATCTGAAAAAAAAAAAAAAAAAAAAAAAAAAAAAAACAGCTAGCCACACTGGGTTTCATCAGCTGCTGTTCTCTGTCATTTCTTTCTTTTTGGCTGCATTAGTTACAGGTTGTACCTGACTAACTCAACAGCTGTGTGTCAAGTATTAGCTAAACCGTCTAAAATTCGAACATCTCTCTACTATTAACTATGAGGTCTTGCTTTTTCTTCCTGATATTTTTGGTGTTCTCCATGTTGCTAATTATCTCTCTGTAGAGAAACACCAGGCAGCGCTGCCAGCTCCAGGGATCGCGGAACAGATGTTCATATAAATGTGACTAAACCTCTAACCAGTTTCCTTCTTTTCTCTGTTGCCAGTTTTATAACAGTGATCATAAAGCCATTGCCCTTCTTTCCATCCAACAGCACTAGGGTTCTTTCATACTTCTTTATTCAGATTAATTTTGATCAATTTTAGAAAAAAATAAACATATCAATGAAGATTTCGCAGTGTACCAAATTTCTTCTGAAATAGGACTTCCTACCTAACCACAAGGCCTGGAGACAAGTTATCCCTTCTGGAAGAGTTTTTAATAGGATTATAACTTGGGATTACTTTTATCTATATTTACTTATTGCCTTGTCCATCATAATGCTCAGCCTTCATTTCATTAATATCGCAAGGACAGTTTCATCAATGTTATGATATACTTCTAAAAGATAATCCTTCCTCGTTTCAAAATTCTTTATCCTGTCTGTTTCTTGTTTGAGGACATCTGTATGGGAGGTCATTAGAGCTTAGTGAGGTTTATAAATAATGTTGCCCATGTGTCTATCAGACAAAGCTTTCATATAAACATAGATCTTAAGGGTTACAATTGCAAAACAGTTGTTTTCCCAATAAATATGCAACAGTTTTTGACCTGAATACCAGCCTTGAGTACAAAAAACTTCAGCTAATCACTATATACTAACACCATCTTCTAGCTGCATCCTTCATTATTTCAAAGCTGCCTTTGTTTTACAGTGACTCAAGAGAACTTTTCATTGACCCAAGTAACATAATGCATATCAATTTTTCAGATAAGACATGATGAAAAAAGAATGTAGGTGATCATAAAACCGGAGCTTCTGACACTCATAAGCGTTTCTGTGGTAAGAGGGCCTTTTCTCACTCCTGAAACACTGCTTATCTCATCCTTAGAGGCCACATCCCTTCTGGTGGCAACAGCTGATGAACTCGTGAATTATATGGACTTTTGCGAAGGTAAAAAAAGAAGCAAAGAGAAATCACAGAGGTCAACACTGTCTGCTTTGACCAGTATCCTCTCCCTGCACACTGCCGGCCAATGTCCCAGGGCAATAGTTCTCTCTTCCAAAAAGTGCAATGGCAAAACCAGGTATCACTGAATTGCGAACCAAGTGCTGAATGCTCTGCTGCAGCTCAGTTTTCCTGCCACCACAGAAACAGCAAAGGCACATTGCTTAACAGGAGTAATGATCTGATAACATCAACCCTCAGTTGCCTGTTGAGGAGGAGGGGTGAAATTAAAGCGGGTTTGGCCTTTAGGCACTCAGATGTGATATTGTGATGAGATTAAGATGGATGAGCGAATTCATTTAATTCATAAATTAAAAAAAAAAAAATGAATTGGTAGGTGATTAGACTAGAATTTCTATCCTCTTCCACTCTTTGTTTCCCCTCAGCATAGTATTTGATTTCATTTTTTCCTAACTTTATATCTTTTATTTCTTCCCTCACTTTTGCAGTCTGCCCTTTTGCTTTCCAGAAAGACAAAACATGTGTTTCATTCTTAATTTATCATCTCTCTTTTCTACCAATTCCTCTGAAAATCTTGGTTAGTTTTGCTGCTGCTGTTGTTGTTATTGTAACTGAACACTAATGAAATCAAGCTGGGTTCATTCTCACATTTACTTTATTCCAATAAGCACATTACAAGATAGATTATTGTTTTAGGTGTGATTTTAGGTTTATACATCTTCTTTTGTGACAGCATTGCAAACAAAATTTCTCCCTTTTCCTCTGTAGGTGTTAAAAACCCCACACAAATTAAAAAACTGCTTAGACCTTGAGGTATTTGAAGTTCCCCTTTCAAACCCGACCTCAGTTGGTTCTGCTTTGTTGTCCTTTCCTTACATTTCTCCAGGTCACTTGTCTTCTCTTACACCATATCTGATCCATTTTTCTATTACAGACATTATTCTCTTTCTATTTTCTTTTTCATTCTTATCCATCTCCTTTAAGGTTGTTATTTTTTTCTTAATTTTGTTGTCACTCCTTTCTTCAAGTCTGATCTTCACCTCTGTTAGTCCCTCAAATATTCTGTGTACACACCCTCTACTTCCTTTCAAAGACAGAGATGGCCATGCAAATATTTTCGTTACCTAGGATTAAGATAAGAAATAAAGAGAGGAAATAAAATTTAGCCGTGCATATGTAAACAGCAATGTGGAAGACTATTCAAACACTGTATGTGTAAGAAGTAGGTTTAATACTGAAATGATTTGAAAATTTGCATCCTTGGAAAAAACATCAGATAAAAACCAGTAGGTATTTATAGACTTATTTATGCCCTTGAAGAAAACAACAGAAATCTATCTATAATAATAAACTCCTCACCAGAACTTCAAGAAATCAATTTTTGTGAGGAACTTCTGGATCTCCACAAGAAAGATTTATAACGGTAATTGTAAATAGAGGTTTATTAATCCCATCTGATAAGAAATATATGATGAACATTTAGGCAGTTGTTCAGCCAACAGATGTTCACACACCGTTTTGCATGCCATTTAGGTAGAATTTGGGTTCCAATGGACAAAGAAATCATGCAAGTCCTGCGTAAGATATCTAGGGTTTCCTCCAAGGATCTAAAGTAGTGCTATGGGGCACGAAGAGTAATATCTTGTCCCTACTGAGTGCTTAGATAACTGTCTCTCAGATAAAGCCAGCAGGAATGGAGAAAAGAGGTAATGAACAACTATTTGATTTCTAAGTCATACTTGGACCACAGTCTCCTGATACAGCTCATTTTTCTTTCTCCTTTTTATGGCCTCATGAGTTTGGATATTTTTCTTGTGACAAGGCCCTGCTTAAATGAGAGGAATAGAGAGTAACTTCCCCCAAATATCCCCAGCAAGAGGTTATGAGGAGAAGCTATGAGGAGCTAAGATTGTAGGTCCCCTGCTTCCTGGAATATAGTACAACCAGTCTGCTATTATTCAAAAAAAAAAAAAAAAAAAAAAAAAAAAAAAAAAAAAGAGAGAGAGAGAGAGAGAGAGAAAAGCCAAAGCATATTCTCTCTAAAGAGAGTTCAGCATGTGCAATGGACACTGACATCTATTAAAACTTCTCCCTTTCCCAGTCCCTGGACATACTGCATCTCGTTGGCCTGAAGGTCACTTGATTCACTTTATAAAGTCAAAGGAAAAAGGTGAAAATCTCAAGCTCACCCTCTGGAAGCTTTCAGTGGCACCTAGCTTTTTCCTTTGCTATAGAAAAAAGCCTGTATGCATTACCAGGTTAAGGGATAGGACTCTTAAGAGTCCTCGGTTCAGCTGAAGGTGTTTGAACATCTTCACTCATGTGAAAATCTCCAGGTCCAGACCACTGTTCTGAGGAAAAATGAGAACCTACAGATGGTTCCCAGACTATGCCTGGGAGCATTGCTGGTCTCTTCCATCATTTGTTTTTATCCTACTTCATTTTTTTTTTAGCTTAAACTTTTGTAGCTTAGTAATGAATCACCTCACAGACTTCAGGGTGACAGATGCTGAGGTTTCTTGGCTATCTATGTTGTTTGGATGAACATGGTTGGGACTTTCTTCCCTTTCATCATATTTTGGTGTCATCTATTCAGTTAATTATCTCTGTCTTCAGACATGCTAGACAGAAGAGAGAAAGCCCTCAGCTTCGGAGATTGCAGGACACAAGCTCATGTACATACTATCAAAATTTTGGCCTTTTCCCTTTTCTTGCATGTTTCTAGTTTTGGAGTTGATACAATATGCTATTGCTCACCTGTAGCAGCTAAACCATGACCTGCATTTTCCTCCAGGGATCACTGCTTCTTCCTGAATACTCTATTAATCTGTTTCTAATGAATTTAAGATAAGTCATTAATTCAGAGTACTGCATATCTTTCTTCAAGTCATATTAACAATAGGAATTCATGCCCAATTCCTTCCTCATTTTGGGAGTGAATTTTAAGAGTGGGATATAAATTGTTGCAAACTAAATAGCAGCAAAGCCTCCAGTAATAACCTTGTTATGATATTCATATACTTTATGGAAAATATTAGTGACACAATTACAAATGACCCCAAATTACTGAATATGCAGCATATTTTCCTCACCCATCTCTAGGGCATTAACTAAATATAATTCAACACTTTAATAAGAGGTTCATTGTACTCTTTACATTTTCAGCTGAGTGGTCTTTCATAAGTTAAGCTGCTAAATCATATATCAAGGGCTTAAAGGTTAAATAGCTGATTCAAGATGCTTTTTCCTAACAGAACATTGGATTTGTGATATGATGGCTCATTATTTTTAAGTTGACAGCCAAAGTGGTATGGTTATATATAAACCACCTTTCATGGTTTCTTTAGAAAATCACTTTTTGCATTGAACTGATGTTGTTGTGATCATATACCTTGCTGTCATGTGGCTTGATAACTGATTGCTTGCTGTGAACAATCCATGGACTACCTCAAATGCTCAATTTCTTTCAATGTATATTCACAGGCAATTTCAAACATTGTATATTCATAGAGTTGATTGAGCAGTCTTCATCCAAATACATTATTCAACAAATGTTTCTATGGAAAATTTAAAAGGAATTAAACCAGCTCCGATCCTCAGAGATTTAGGAGGTTTGGAGGGGGGGGGGGACTGTAAATAGGGCAAAAGGCCCCAAGGCTCATATCAAACCTTTAGGTTAAGGCCATTTTAAATGGTTAATCTGTGGGGTTTCTGATAATCATCTCAGTGCTTCATCACCCCACTGTAATAGAGAACTTTTTATCTAATACTCTAAAATTGCTTGAAATTAATGCTTAGAAATTGTTATATAGATGCAGAATATTTTATCCTTTTTTGTTCACCTACATCTCATAGAAGCACTTTTTATTTTTAAATAAGTAAGTGTGTGTTTCAGTCCACACCCGTAACAAAGTGTTATTGCTATGTAAGGAATTGATTTTCTTGCCTTTCCGCATTGTCCCCAAAGAGCCTTGAGAAAGAAACTTCTTTTAAATATTTTCTACATATGCTAAGTTGCTTAAAAATAAATAAATAATCCCATGTACTGCAGTTATTTATGTTGCTCTCAGTGTGGATGTGCCATATCTTTCCATATGTCAACTTTCTGATGAAAACATACCAGAAAATTCAAATGGAGGGGGGGGATCTTTTATCTTTAATCAGTTCTGCTCTGCCTGTGAAGTGTCTGAGGTCCAAAGACATGAAGCCGAGACTTGACCCTAGTAAATAGGCAAAATGATAGTACTTAAGAGTAGTGATGTTATATTGTAGTTCCCCATGGCTCCCAATGGCTTCTGTTGTGCTGGGAATATCCCAACATTGTGTGAAATTTTGGGGAGGGTGAAAGGACCAGGGAAGAGAAAGGCTCAGATAACAAGCTGGTTGAGTCAACATTAGGAAAGACTGACAAGGACATTTCAGTAAAAGATTGAAAGGCAGCTGAAACGATGTATTTTATTAAAGAGAAGGTCAAGAGCACCACCTGCAAAGGCAAAAGTTCTCTGGTAGCAAAGAAGTCTTTAAACTAGTAGAGAAAGGCACAATAAAATGCAGTGCCTGGGAGCTGAAGGTAGACAGAATTAGAACAAGGTGCACCTTTTATCTGCAAGTGTAACTAAACCCCTGGAAAAAAGTCCGTAAGGTTGTGATGAATTAGCTATCGTCTGAAGTCTTTTCCTCAAGTGAAATGCTACTCCGAGAGTTATGCAGAGGAGCAGACTAATTTATCATTACGGCCACATCCACTCTGACCCTAAGCTCAGCGGAAACCCCACTCGCCACTTGAGCTCTCAGTCTCTGAGAAATAAGTTCACGTTCCCTAGGGTCAAAACCAACAGGCACGGCAGGACCCTTTTGTTCAACTACAGAGCTGCAGATCAGTTGGGCACGCCACTAATTTCTGTGCCAGTGAGCAACATCCGTACTTCTTGTACACTGGTTTAGCTTTTTTACTTTAGCGGAGTTACAAGTAGTCTTGCAGAAAGAGTGTTCTAAGGGATGACAGAGCGAACGCGATAGAGCCGGGGTTGTGGGAGATCAGAGATAGCTAGAGGGACAAAACAATCTTTCTTTCTTGCTGTCTGGTTGTCTACCTTTTGGCAGGGGGGGAAGGTCGATAAGACAGGGCAAAAAAAAAAAAAAAAAAACTCCATAAGCTGGCAAAGCAATGTGAACGTTTAGTATAGCCTTGAGGAAAAGCACTGTACCGGGAGTAAGCGAAGTCTACGGTTTTGGGCTGATACGGACTAGTTTAAACAAACAAATGAACGAAGCAAAATTATTCTGTAGAAAATGGCAGTTGCGATGAAAGTAATAAGCGAAGAGTGGCTAGGGATATTTGTTGCAGATGGGGCTGTTTAATCTGAGAAGGAAGGGATATCACAACCCCACTAAGTTTTTTAGGAGCTTTACTGTAGTTGTGGCATTTTGTTTCGATCTCAGGTGGGAAACGCTCAGATGCAGGCAAAAGCTCAAAAAATAGCTGAAAATTGAAAACTCATAAATTCCGTGAGAGAATTTATGACTGTTTCAAATTGTTTGGAGGTTTGATACTGTGGGGTCTATTACTAAAAAAATCTCCTAGATCACTGATATCACATAATTAGTCTTTACTAATACTGCTGAAATTGTCTAAAAGCAAAGTCTCCCCTTTATTGTTTTGTGCAAATGTAAAATGCAAAATAGAATTTTGGAAGCTGGAAGGTCCTTAGGAATCCTGCAGTAGTCACAAGGCAGGCTAAAAATAGGTGGAAAATAGGGATTCTAATTGAAATGCTGCCCTTGCATACGAAATCAAAATGTCAAAAAAGCCAGACAGGAGATGTTCCCAACCTGCAAATTCCTGGGGAACTTCTGAATTTCCATTTGTCTTTCAGCCTCAAACTGCAAATGGTTTAAAACCCCAAGGATCTTTGAAAGAGAAAGCTGCTTTGTAGAGATGATATTTCTTTTTTTCCCTTCAGGGAATTCATCTCTCAACTATTCAAACTCAGGAGAGCAGAAGAAGAAGAGAAGAGAGGTGGAAAATCTCTGGCCAAATCCAATTTTGTTCATAATTTAGATTTCCTATTGCCTTGTTCGCCTAATGAGCTTTTAGATCACAATTTTTCTTTCCTCATTGCACAAACTGAGCAACTGAGGTTCAGAGAGGATCTAGCCTCCAGCTCAAACTTGCGTTGCTCCCAAGGGGCGGATTCAGGCAGCAAGCTGCAGTCTGCTCCTGGGTTCAAATGTAATCCACTAAATTATAGATGTTCTCCCTGCACAACATGTTTACAAAGCAAAATTCTATATCGCTTATCTTCAGAAGCTTCTTAAATCAGTTCACTATTTTGTAATACTGTTCTCTGTTTCTCAAGCTCTCCAAGCAGAAAATGCAAAGAAGTATTTCTGTTGTTAAGAGTTTGTTAAAAAATCCATTCCTGATCTGTATTTTCCCTGTTTTTAGCTCAGTGAGAACAAAGGAAAACAAATAGGTTACAGTCAGGTTATATCTTCAAAAAAGCAGGCTCTGTCAACAGCATCAAAAGCAGATTCTCATTATAGTTTGCTTCCTTCTGAATATAGCTCAGGATTTGCGGAGTTAGGCATCAAGTGTAACAATTGGAGTACATGCTTCTTTTCTCTTATATCTCCCCAATTAATAAATTCTCTCATTCTCCATCTTTGTGAGCCAAATGTAAGTAATACTTATGTGGAGGAGCTTTGTCCATCAAGAATTATGTTTGTGCTTTCTCTTGCATTCAGCTGATATAAAACATAGAGCTCTGCCCCTAGCAGATGTTGGTGTCATGGGTTTAGTGTGTCCATGTTTCAAAAATGAGGTCACTGCTTCTGAGAGAGGAAAGGTGGTTAAGGCACTGAAGATCTAGGTTTAGTGTGCCTTTGTCACAGACTTCTGATATCTCAGTGGCCTGTGCATGGTTCGTTTTTATAGTTATCACGATACAAATTCCCATCTAGCAGCATGTTGGCAGTAGACAAACTTAGAAATTAGAAATCTTTGTGCTGGTATTCCCTACGTGTAAAAGGGGACTATAGTACTTCTGTGTCTTTGAATCGTGTCCTAAGGGTAGTTTCCTTATAGGTAAGCTGCTCAGATCCTTCAGAGATGGTAAGCATCTAATCTCAGATTAATATTACCTAGATTTGCCTAGGATCATCAAACCAGTGTGGTGTTGCTGCCACTGCTTGATTTGTTTGGAAAATGAACCTGAAGGATAAAATATGCTATGGGTATGCTATTAGTTGTTATGCTATGGGTATGTTATTAGTTATGCCATATTAGCTGTATGGCAGCTCTGGTACCAGGTCACAAGCTTTCAAAGGTAAAGAAATAGAAAAGTAAGTGCTGCTGGATAGATTACACAACAAGTCTATTTTTTTATGAATAAATGACCACTTATAAAATGATCTTTTTCCTTTTTCCTTGTTCTGGTGCATACCAGGTATTTAGGTAGGTTTTTTTTCTTTCTCTTCTTGTCATGTGATCAGCATCTATGTTTACCAGTTCCTGCTTCTTTTCTATTTTTTGAACAATATGACCCATATCTCGGGGAGCAATGATGTAATAGAAACATTTTCTATTTGTTAGATTTTATACACAGAAAAATAGCTCAGGAAAAGTCCTGGCACTGGGAAAAGTGAGATTTTTTGCCAAAAACTTTAGAGTAGCCAAGACATTACTTTACATTGTGTCAGTTACCAACAAAACCATATTTTTTTATTAAAAATGTCATTACTTATATGTTTGTGAGCATATCACACAAGCCCAATCAGTGCCACTTATAAAACAGATAAGAGTACATGCTGATTCTGTGCAAACTACTGTAGCTGTGACAAATCACAGCAGCCAACAGTCTGTCAATAATCTTTAGACAAACTATACACCATATGTGACAGGCATCCCACTGAATCAGAGCTGAAGCACATAAACAACTCCTTGAATACTTTAGTAATCTAAAGTATTCAGTATTATGATAAATGATTAATTTAATAATTAATCTAAAAAAAGAAAACTTATTAACGGTCAGCACCTTAAAAGGTGCTCATAAGTGAGACATTTTCACATCTACAAAGCAGCTTGGCTGAGAAATACGGAGGATGAAGAAATGTGCAACTATAGTTATTAAATGGCTTATCAAATGATTAAATGAATTGGCAGGACATTTTTAATATAGATGTGTGCATACTGAGATCCAAGTGAGAAAGCTGGATATAATTTAAAAAAAAAAAAAAAAAAAAAAAAAAAAAACTTATTTATCGTGTGAAAGAAGAAGAAGGAGGGACAATTTTACCCATAAAGGGTTAACTTTTTAGTCATCTTGGCTCTAACTTTGCCTTCAGAACCAATGTCTTCACAGTATGCTGGATTTTGTTTCTCTGGCTAGACAGGGAGAAGAGTCTCAGGGCAGCAGAGTGTAATTGCCACCTCATTTTTTTATCCTTGCCACATATGAATTTTGAGGAAGGGAATTTAAAGGATTGCAGGTGACTTAACTCATATGTCAAACTGGAGAAAGCATCTTTAAAGGTCAGTTCAGGATAGGTGAGCGCTGCAGTAGCTGGCTGAACAATACGGGAAATCTGGCGTTAGTTCGTGGTTAAAAGCATCCCTGCGTGGAACATGCAGTGCTCAGTCTGCCTCTTCCGAAATACCTGCAGGATACCAACCTGCCATGAGGCTTCTTGCTAGATCAGATACTCCCTGCTGTACTTCAGGCAGCGCAAAGGTGACATAAACTCCGTATTCGATGCTAATTTGACAAATGCGGTAAAATGCCTGGTTCTGATCTGAAGCAAACAGTGGCAGCACACAGGTCTGCTGTTAATCCTCGTGGGTCCAGTGTCACGCAAAAGTAGCCGTGAACACAGAATTATATTATATTTGTCAATATAACTCTCTATATATTTCTAAGAAAAACAGAAATATGAGAGAAGTGACTACTTTTTTTTTGCTACAAGGTCAACAGACACGTGCTGGTGAACAACATTTAATAGGTGCGGTGGTCTATTTTTAACAGTAGAGATAAGCTTCTCATACAGACTGATTGTGCTGAAAAGGGAAAAGAAAGGTCACAGATGTCATTTTGTGGTGAAAAGACACAGAAGCTTATTGTCAGAGCTGTCTAGCATGCATTAGTTTTCTTATCCTGTTGTTATACAGTTTGCTAATTCAATATGAAAGCTACTTACATGATAATGCTCTGAAATTGCGTTATCAAACAGAGCTACTATCATGGCAACGAGAGCAAAATAGAAAAGACATTAAAGTCTATTATAAGTCTGCCTTGACCCTTTTAAAAGCCAGCCAGCTCAACCCTGAGGGTAGTCCGAAAAACCACACACACCTCATTGTTCATCACGGGTCACGTCAAGGTCTCCAATTCTGCTGCAGGGCTTTAATAAAGAACATGAAAAAAGGCATTTGGAGGGTCAGTATTGGTTATTCTAAAATGAACACTTCAGCATTTCCCCTCCACCTCTGTGAAGTATATAAATTCTTATAAATAAAGTGGAGAGTAACTTGTGTTGGCACCACTCAAGGATACATTCTTCCAGAGCAGGCTGGCCATGTCCGGTCTGCAAAGCTCTTGACTCAGATCTCTCCTTTTGTCCATATTTATGTCCATAAGTGCCTGATGTGTTAGGGCTGTGTTGCAGCGTAGTATGATGTCGAGGATATGTGTTGCATAACATAAGGATGCATAGGTATGTTTAAACATATAAGATCTGCTGGTATCATTTTGAGATGGATAAATATGAATAGGATGTGGTCTTGTTCGTGCTGTCTATTGAACGTGGTCTTTGGGGAAAACTATTTCTAGAATGTCACTGAGCTGTTATCTCAGAAAGAACTGGCCAGATCAGTACAAAAAATGAGCCTTGAACTGAACTAACAGTGTGGACAATGACCCAAGAGCAAACCAACGAGGTGAATTACTTGACAATACCAAAATACCTAGAAAACAGTACATAATTTGAAATGGTTTGGAATGCTCTCACATAAGACAGACAAGGGAGAGCTGTCACTGTGTCAGCCACTGAGGGGGACACATGAATGTGAGTCTATTCACTTCATCCCCCAGGAGAAGCTCTCAACTACCCTACTTGGAGCTGGAGTTTCTCTCTGCTGGAGAGTTGTACCTTTGAATTTGTTTCAACTGGAAGAATATTGCTTGATTTTTAAAGTCTGGAAAGCCCTTTGTGATCCTGTTTAAGATGATTATATTGAGAAAGTCCTAATGTTTGAATCCTGTTGTTTCACAATTTCGTCCCACAAAGATCTCTATTAAGTTCTGATATTCCTTCCTGCATCGTTTGCATTTTGTGATTGCTGACCTCTTTTTTTCCATGTATCTTGAATATATCTAATTTCTCTTCCCAGCAATTGCAACAGTCTTGAGGTACAAGATGAAGAGGAGGAGAATCAGCATGTAATTAAATCTGCTGGTTCTCCTGACCCCTTCCCAGTGGCAGGCTTACACCACTTCAGGTTTCAAAGTTCATGCATTTGGATTCATTGTAGAAAAACGTTTTTCACAAGAAGCTTAGGGTTGGACTCAGATGCTCATTAAGATACCTAAATTATAGCCAATCTAGATAAATTGAATGAACTGTGGGAAGCAGTTCAGTTCACCCCAAAGTGATACTTGGTGGCCAATTAACTGAATATAGAATGTATTCTTGATCGCCATCAGTTCTAAAAAGAATATAGAAACCCACCTCATGCTTATGTACCTTAATAGGTCTTAATCAGGACCTGAATCCTGCCTTGCATTTATGTCAATAGAACCACTAACTTTTATTTGCTTGTAGTTTATTCTAAACTCTCCTCCTGCTTGGAAAATAAATAACTTTTCATAAATAAAGACTGTGTCTTAAAAATTAGGCAGATATTTCTTCAGAAAATTCAGTCAATCAGGAAAAAGTGTTGAGCTGTGATCTGTGGAAGCTATTAGTGTCCCTACGAAGGCTGAGGGTTTGAAAACTGCCTTCTAGGACAGTGACATGAGTCATAATATTCTTCACATTAGCAGGTCGTCTGGAGGGCATGGTGTGGGACAGAAGTGCATGACAGCCCTATATTTCTCTAGGTCAAGGATATAACTGAACCTGATCTGCCAAAATGTCCTTTCTTTTGTTGCTGCACCTGTTTTGGGGGCTGGTAGCTTCCTTGTCGTTATACTGAGGATTGCATATCATGCTTCATTTGTCTGCGAGCAGCATCTGCAGCTGCCAATGAAGGGTCAAGATCTTCATCAGCCATGCTTTGCATCCACACTGCTTTAATTCTTATCATTGTGACAATAAAAGCTTATCTGAAAACCGATAAAACCCTTTGCTAGCTATCTGCATATGTCCTTTACAAGAGCATATGCACAATAATGACCAAGCTCTACTACAGTGCAATATAACTAAGAAAGAAAATCAGAAAGTAGAGGAGAAAGCTGAAGGAAGCTATCGGGTTTTCTTTGATTCTACCAACAGAATATGTGTAGCAATTGTATGAACTATATATATGTAGGTAACATAGTAGAGTAGCACTGCAGATTTTCAGTGTGAAAGCTGATCTCGTATAAAAAAATTCAATATTATGAGCAGTGCCTATCCTCTTTACGTATTCCCTTTCTACCTCTTTATTCCTACTTCTTTTCCCCCCAGTACATCCACTAAGGACTAGCAAGACCTGTTTCAGTCAGATTTGAGGCTCTGAGTTTTAATTCTATTTTATTTTTTTCAGTGAATTTCTAACTTTTTTCCAGAGTGCAGAGACTACTGGAATTGTTATTTTGGGATTTCCCAGGATACACCCAGAGGAAGCAGTTTTCTCTCCCATCTCGATGGATAAAAGACATTTCCAGTTGAACCATGTGATTTGTTTTCACCTACATGCTAGACAGAGAGAGCTTCTTGCATCTTAAACATGCAAGCTTCTTGCATCTTCCCACTTCTTGCATCTTAAAGAGACTGTAATGGAAAAACTTAGGGTTGAGAAGAACTTCATGAGTGAGAACTCCCATTCCTTGCCACTTCAGATTGTATCACACTCCTTATAAACTAACCAAGCTTTACTTTAAAGTTTGTTTTGGGGGGGGTTTTGTTTTGTTTTGTTTTGTTTTTTGTTTTTTCTTTCTTTCCTCTCCAGTATTTTGAAGGGCCACGAGGATGATTAGGAGACTGGAGGAAAGGCTAAGAAAGCTGAGATTGTTTAGCCTGGAGAAAAGGAAAAAGACTCGGGGTGGGTCTTATCAATGTCTGTCAGTACCTGAAGGGAGGGTATAAAGAAGACAAAGCCAGACTCTTTTTAGTGGTGTCCAATGACAAGAAAAGAAGAAACGGCACAAACTGAAACATATTTGAATATTAAAAAATAATAATAAAAAAAAAAGAGGGTAACTGAGCACTGGAACAGGTTAGCCAGAGAGGTTGTGAAGTCTCCTCCATCCTTGGAGATACTCAACAGTCACCTGCATAGAATCCTGGGCAATTTGCTGTAGGTGAACCTGCTTGAGCAGAGGGATTGGACTAGATCTTCAAAGCTCCCTTCCAATATCAACAATTCTATGGTTTTTGTGCAGAAGACTTCTTCACTACTAGGATGATCAAACACTGAAGCAGTGAAGTTTGCTTGGAGAGGCTGTGGAGTCTCTGTTGTTGGAGGTATTAAAAACACAACTGGACATAGTCCTATGCAGCCTGCTCCATCTGACCCTGCTTTGAGCTCAGAGGTTCGATCTCCTGGTAGCAAGTAGGTGATCTGCAGAGAGCCCTTCCAACCATAACTACACTGAGATTCTGTGAATCTGTGATAAGCCAGTATTGGCTGACCTGGAGGTCATGTTCTGCTGAACTTTTTTTTTTTCTTCCCTTTTTTTCTTTTTTCTTAGTAAAGGTTCATTAGAAAATTGATTGCTGTGACATGGACACTAAATAAATTATTTGATAAGGTCAATCCCAAGATTATGATGCTTAAATCAGCAGGAAATTATCCCTCCACCTCAATTATATATAGGGCAATAACCAAGTTAAAGAGTCATCTTAACTCAAAAAGTGCACCCTTAATTAGGACTATGGCAAATTCATTTTACTTTCAATATCCTAGAAATCTTAAAATAGTGTCACTCTAGAACAGTGTAATCCAAAGATCATCACGTTATCTGTAAAGTTATATCCTCCTTGGGCTTGTGGTATCACTCAATTTTTGTGAGGAAAATTCACTCTGACTTTTCAGTGTTTCTTCACTTTGGTAAAAAATTATTTTCAGGTGAAAAAAAGTACTCATACAAGTTGGGAGTCTACTTAAGTCCATAAAAAAGCAATGAAGAAAAAAATCCAACGGAAGGCCCATGGGCCTGGGGCCTTTTTTTCCCAAGTGGTAGTCACAGTCTTTCAGTCAAGTTAGCTACTCCCCTACTACTCCTCTCCCAGCCACCAATATTAGCTGTCCCTATCTAGATTGAACTGCAGCCAGCTAGCCCTCATCCAAACCCAAAGCTTATCTGGGATGAGTTATCCAGCTGACCGCAGCAGCAAGGTCAGGTATAACACAGCTTCGCGTGCCCCTCTCCGAGGCGCGGATGCATGCTGAATTCTCAAAGCAGTTGTGGTGCCATCCGTCTCTTTGGAAATGAACTAACCCCTTACAAAGCTATCTGGAAATGCTCTTTATTTGTTAGAAATCCCCCAAATGACAGATTCTGACAGCCCGTCAGCATCCGGGTAAAACTCGGCTGGAGCCTGCTTTGCTTCCGTATTTTGTCATCCATTCACTCACTGTTTTTGAAATGTTGACGATGACTTCTAGCTGACTGACTCGAGGAGGTAATAATAAATAAAGCTAAAGTAATTAAAGGTGATAGCATAGCCTACTGCTGTTATTTTATAAATTTTTCTTTAAAAGGTTGAAATGTTTTTGTTGTGTAGTTTTTCTCTCAGATGAAGTATCAGAAGTATCTCATTATAGCAGTACAATAAAATATCGAATATTGTTGTCAGACAAAAACACTATCCCAAATGAGATCATTAAAATGGAGGATTTTAGCATATAGTCATTATGCTGGCATCCAGGAAGACCTATTCCACTTAAAAATATATATATATTTGAGAAAAGTCAGATCACTTATATTCCTTATGAACCGAGAGACATGAATGAGAGATTTTTGAAAATAAATTTAATAATAAAACTGTTTGTTTAATTCATAAAATAGCATTTCACACCTAGCTATACTTTTTCTGATGGTACCAGGCTTTGATAGTACAACATTCTGTGCTCCTTTTTTAGAATCTAGTGTTTATAATCAAGCATTAAACTCTGGATGCAAAGGGGTTTAATTCCTGTACAAATAATGGCATTTTTGCATACATTTAAGAGAAGATGGCTGCGGGTCTGTGGAATGTGGTGATCTCCAGGGCTGGGCAATAGCTACTGAAAGAGTTTGGGATCACAGATTTAAATATATGTGGCTACAACCCACCTAAGTTCCAAAGAGATTTCCAAGGCTATATTTGTGTCTGGACTTACCAGTTTATTCACGAGGATCTTAAGCAGAACTACTAACTTGCTGCAGCCCACTTCCACAAGGGCTGAAAATTTGACTGGAGGAAGAGTAAGTTTTGTTATTAGTCCTTACAGTGCTGCAAAGCTGTAATATTATTGAATTGCTATATAGTCATGACCACTTATTCTTTTTTTGGAAATAATTAAGTCTTTACGTGCTCTCTTCCTTTTGTAGAATGGTCTTTCGTTTTTCCCTCTTGTCCTCTGTCACTTACTGCATTGATTTAACAACGCAAAGGGGATTCAAACCATCTGGGCATTTATTAGAGCTTGGTGAATAAGAGTTCAAGCTTTTCTTTTCTTCCTTTCTTTTTTCTTTCTTTATTTTTTTTTCTGAATTCACTTTCTAACCTTGTTTATTGTCATTTTACTAATTGCTGGTGAAAATGTTTTTATGGCAAGATCTACAGAAAGCTCAAGCACAGTAAACAGTAGTGGGAACAAGTTTTCCTGAGGGAGTAAACTCTGAGAATTCTGCCCTGACCATGCTAAAAACTTAATATACATATTTACCTAATACCTCTAGTTGAATAATTGTGACTTTTTGCAGGCAGAACATAGTGCTGTGACGATCATAGCATTCTGAAGAACGTTTTGTGTGTTCAAACTCTAGTTTGTCTCTTCCAGTTATATTTATTAGTTAGGGTACTTCTCCCAATAAACCTTACCCTGAAGACAAAAAATGATGGATATCTGACCTCAAGAAAAGAGAAGTATTTGATATTTCTCCATCCATACAACTCACATGAAAAAAAGTTCTTAGGTTTAGTTATCTGAATAAATAGTAAGAATAATATTTGTGGGCAACAGATGCTAAGATGATATTGAAGAGCTAGGATTCATACAGATGGGTAAATTATCCAGAACATATAAGCCTGAAAAATGAAAACAAACAAACAAACAAACAAATAAAACCACTACATCTAGTTAGTATCTGAGGGAGTTTTAAAGGTTTTTATCTCTATGGCACAAACAATATAGCAGAATTCTACGCTGAAATAAAATTCCAGTTGTCTATGTGAACTAGGATATGGAATTATTTGAGTGACCTATTTATACCTATTTATAAGAAACTGGCTTCCAAAAGCAATGTAGGATTCTCAAAATTACTTTTGTGTGATCTGATGGTCCACTATAGTGAATATAGTAAAGTAAATTCATATCAAGACACTGAGTTTGAAATCAGGTGGACCTTGCTGTTATTCTCATACTTCACCTCTTCACAATGTCATATACCACTGTGTTACTGATTGTTAATTTGGTGAGAAAAATTGACCTGCAGACCATAGTAAACAATCCTCCAGTTTTCCTGGGAAAAAAATATACATATATGTATATATATATATATATATTTCACAGGAAATTTTGTCTCTTGAAAAAATTCAAAATTATTATTGACAAACAGATGATGAACTCTATCTGGCATTAAGCTCTTGTCTACTAAATTATATTTAGCAGATGAAAAAAGTAGCATGCCCTGAAGATCCTTAGGGGAAACATGTAAAGGTATTCCCATATATTCATAAGTGTGCAGAAGCACACTTCTGCATGCTTCTAAACAGTAAACTATCATCCCATACGATGTGAGGGAATGACATTATGATGAAATGGAGTCATATCATCTAATGTAGAACTTTAAATTAGAAGTTAAGTAGTCAAAAAAGAGGATTTCCAGGGTACAATTCAGCTTCTAATTCTTTCCCAGTAAGGTGTTTACAGTGCCTCAGAACCTACCTGAGTAGATGAGATGAATCTTGTAACTGTATTTTCCTTCTAGGATTTCTTCAAGATTACACAGGTCAAAGGGGGCACCAGAAATAGTAATATGAACATCTTGCTTACAAGCACATTACTAGGTTAAGTGCTACAGTGTTTTGTGAGGTCCAGAATATCTAAGATCGTGAGGATCTGAAGCTGGCTTTGCTTTTTAATAAAGATGAAGTAAATTCTGTAGATAAAGAAGGGAAACATGATGCATACTTCGTCTATTTTAAGGCTTTACAGGAACCCTCTGCAGAAGATTTGCTTTTCTTTTTCTTTTCTTTTTTTGTTTTTTTTCTTTCCTTCTGTAAATTCTGCAGATCAGTAGAATTTTGTTGAGACAGCTTATATAGTCTCAGAAAATGCACCTTAATTTATCAATTCACTTACATGGCTTCAGAATAATATCTTAACATCTGCTGGTAAATTTATAAGTGAAAAAAAGTTGGGAGAAAAGAAAGGAATTCAGAGAGCAAAATAAAGTACTTGCTATAACGAAATTTAGAGATGGTCCTAAATTGGAGAGAATGAGGAAACTGCCCAAAATGGAGCTTTGACTTCAGATTCCTATTTTCCAGGTTAATCCATTCCAGAGTAAGTGTGTGGTAGTGTAAATGTCAGCTATTGGAGATAAAGAAAAGAAGGAACTGTGGATAGCTAGATCCACAATTCCTGAGGGTTAACCTTTAATGAAAACACATCATTAACTGCTTTGTTTGAAGACCATTAATCATGCTGAATTATTTTTTTGGGTAAAGCTTAGCATCTGCATGCATGTAAGTCTTAAGCTGGTCATTAAGAAATGTCATTTATTCAATAGGCAACTGCAACAAAACAAATATTTGGCTTCCACTTTGCTTTTACATTTAAGTATTGTCATTAAATACAAAACTAACCATTATTATTTGAGAAAATAGTTTAACAATAGTGTTACTCATAAAGTAGCCATTTTCCAATTCGTATCATTTACTAGGAAAATAATAGAGAAGTCATACTATATGAATGTATCAAAATAATAATAATCTGTTAGGCTTTTACAAAAGAGCCAATTTGTTCAATAGCAATATTCATTAATGCATCTTTTCCTAACATCTTGAAGTTCAGGGTTGCTCTTCAAGAAAATGAAAACACTTGCACCTTTATATTCATATCCTATGCTGTTAAATGCCTTCCCAAATGGATTGGCCATTAAAAAAGTCTATGTATTTTTTTTTGTAATTATTATTTTTCAGTATTGTTTCTTATCCAATCCTGCAATGACTTCATTTAAAATGTCATAGACACCCGAGTTTTCATGTTAAAAAATGTGTTTTCATGCAAATACAGAAGATGTCAAAATGATGGTTATCCTTAGGTATTTTATCTGTAAGTACAATAGCTGAAGATTATTCTTGAGAATTTAGAAAGCAGCGGACTGTTGCTAGATATGTCAAAGAACGCTTCACTGTCTTTGCCAAGCGTATGAACAAAATTCATAAATATTAAAATATTTTCTTTACTTATCTTCTGTTGTGTTTGGGTGTATGTCAAGTTCCATAAATAGAGGGGGGAAAGGCAGTGAGTGAGTCCTGACATTTCTCCAGGTGAGACTCCCTGTAGATCAAGAACAGCTTACTATTGGAAGGGTGTGTCAAGATGTAATTCATCCTTGTTACCTCTGATGAGCTTTGTGCTTTCAAATAGCAATATATGTTCACCGATAACTAACAAGAGACAGGAGACTTGATGAACTCGCTGGACATCAGCCATTGAGTAGCTGGTGCAGAGTGATACTTTTGCTTGTGAATCCTGCTACTGAAATGGGGCAGTGGAGGTGGAGGTGGAGATGGTTGTGACTGATTTCTAATCATGATCACGAGAAAGACTTGCTTTCCTATTATTAATTTCCCTTGGCAACCATCATCTAATGAATACATTGATACATTCGCTGAAATCAGTTATTAGAATCCAAATTACAAAAGGATAAAATGCTTTGACATGTTATCTATTTCCGTAAAGTTTTTACACCAAATTCCCCAGTGAAGCAAAAAGAACATGTTCTCCTTTCTAACACTGTCAACCTTCACTATCGCAAGGACCCCAAATTAATAATTATTTAACCACTGAACAATTATGACAGATGATTAATTGATCACAAGGTGGTAGTTCTCATGGTGCTATTAATCAGTATGTCATCGAGCAGAAAGAAAAGGTAAGCAATCTATATCTGTTAGAAACCATGTAAGGGACGCATTACTCAGTCAGCATGAAAAGGTCATTGTGCAGCTGCAAGCAGGATGAGCAGACTTTGCTAGATTGATGAGAAAGTATAATTTTGTGTATTTATTACTGGGGAAGAAAAACAACATTCTATCTGTACAAACACTGTAAATAACTGGTTTACAGAAACAAAAACCTAAGGAAGGAGTGGGCTGCTGAGCTGTCAACAATACTTTAGTCTCCTATTGTTCAAAGATGATCAGATATTTACAGGGTAAAGGAAGTATTTTTCCCCTTTAACTTCTCTGGGGCTTTTTGTTAAAGGGACATTCTGAAGGGGTATCCAGACATGGCAGGACTCTATCACCTCCTCTCCAACCATGCAGCCAATTAAAACCAGTTAAAACCTGCTCATCTTTGAGAGACCTTTAAGCAAGGAAGAAGATATATTTATATAAATATTGGGTGCTGCCAGCTGTAATGCTTTCTATCTGGTGGAGGTCCAAAAGGGCAGACACAGTATACATACAGCTCCAGCATGTCCTTCCTGTTCCAGCATGTCATATTGCCAAGCTTGGTGATAGCACATGCACCATCCACACTTAGCACAAGAGGGCGATAAGGATCATAAAGATTTTACCTTAAATTATTGCTGGATATGGACCCTACTTGTCCCCAGAGTAAAAGCTGTCTTTGTTCTCAGGTTTCTCACACCAAGTATCAGTGGTTTAAGCCAAGAGGATCCATAATTAGTTATATTTTTAACCCATGTTTCATCAAGAGCCAGTTTTCCAGCCTGGATGTGTAGATGTTGTACAGATGCCTTAGTAGAAAATTGTGTTTGGGCTAATTTATCTTGATGAGAGAGAAAATTTATTAGCTGAAGCACATCATTGCACTACTGTGGGTACAGTTTCTAGAAGACCTGGCTGCCACCCAGCTAACCTGGGACATGGGCAGAAAGAGCCGGAGTCCGTCTGCAATGAATTTGCAGAGCTCCCTATGATTCCTTCTCCATATTTTCCTCCTCTTTTTTTTTTTTTTTTTTGATATCTTAACAGATGTAGCATTGCATAAACATGTGTGTGACACATAATTATTACAGGTTGTGGAAATGCTTATGTCAAGGTCTCAATGTGTGAAGTTCTCTACAGATTACAAGTAGATTGCTATAACTAATTCAGGAAGAGGGAAAAGAGAAAATAGGATAACAGGGACCCAGTTGTTGCACCTTAATCAGACAGCTTCAGTCAGCCACTCATCCAAAGATTTTAAGTATCTTTCCTCTCCACTCTTCAGATATTGTAGGCATAATGAAAAATAAAAAAATAGCAGTATTGTTACTCTCCTGATTACCTTATCTTGGTCCTCAGAGTGGTAGACTATGAAATCAGTTGATATCATAGTTTGGAGAGGTGATAGAACTGGAGAGGTGCCTGAGGACTGGAAGAAGGCCAATGTCACTCCAGTCTTCAAGAAGGGCAAGAAGGAGGACCCAGGCAACTATAGGCCAGTCGACCTCACCTCCATCCCTGGAAAGGGGATGGAACAGCTCATTCTGGAGGTCATCTCCAGGCATACGGAGGAGAAGAAGGTGATCAGGAGTAGCCAGCAGGGATTCACCAAGAGGAAATCCTGCTTAACCAACCTGAAAGCCTTCTGTGATGGACTGACTGGCTGGGTAGATGAGAATGAAAGAGCAGTGGATGTTGTGTACCTTGACTTCAGCAAGGCTTCTGACACTGTCTCCCATAACATCTTCCTAAAGAAGCTCAGAGAGTGTGGGTTAGATGAGTGGACAGTGAGGTGGATTGAGAACTGGCTGAAAGGCAGAGCTCAGAGGGTCGTCGTCAGTGGCACAGAGTCTAGTTGGAGGCCCGTGGCTAGTGGCGTCCCCCAGGGCTCAGTGCTGGGTCCCATCCTGTTCAACTTCTTCATCAATGACCTGGATGAGGGGACAGAGTGCCTCCTCAGCAAGTTTGTTGGTGATCCCAAGCCGGGAGGAGCGGCTGACACACCAGAGGTCTGTGCTGCCATTCAGAGAGACATGGACAGGCTGGAGAGCTGGGCAGAGAGGAACCTCCTGAGGTTCAACAAGGGCAAGTGCAGAGTCCTGCACCTACAGAGAAATAACCCTAGGCACCAGTCCACGCTGGGGTCTGACCTTGTGGAGAGCAGCTCTGCAGAGAAGGACCTGGGAGTGCTGGTGGATGACAGGTTGACCATGAGCCAGCAATGTGCCCTTGTGGCCAAGAAGACCAATGGTGTCCTGGGGTGCATCAGGAAGCGTGTTACCAGCAGGTTGAGGGAGGTGATCCTGCCCCTCTACTCAGGGGAGAGGGAGTCCTGGGTCCAGTTCTGGGCTCCCCAGGACAAGAGAGACATGCAGCTACTGGAGAGAGTCCAGCGTAGGGCTATGAGGATGATGAGAGGGCTGGAGCACCTGCCCTATGAGGAACGGCTGCGAGAGCTGGGTCTCTTCAGCGTGGGGAAGAGAAGACTGAGGGGGGATCTGATCGATGTGTACAAGTACCTGAAGGGAGGGTGACCAGGGGATGGGGACAAACTCTTTTAAGTGGTCCCCAGTGACAGGACAAGAGGCAATGGGCAGAAACTGAAGCACAGGCAGTTCTGCCTGACCGTGAGGGGGAATTTCTTCCCTATGAGAGTGACGGAGCCCTGGACCAGGTTGCCCAGAGAGGTTGTGGAGTCTCCTCTACCTTGGAGATCTTCAAGGCCTGCCTGGATGCAACCCTGTCTAATATGCTCTAGGTGCCCCTCCTGAGGGGGGAGGTTGGACTAGATGATCTCCAGAGGTCCCTTCCAACCTTACTGATTCTATGATTCTATGATCTCTATAAATTATATATTTATTTACTGACTCAAAAATATTTCAGTCAGTTTAATAAACAGAACTTTAGATGTTTTTCTAATGGAAAATGTCAATTTCACAGGCAATTTTTGCACTGAAAAGGTTATTATATAGAAACTGCATTTTGCACTGATGGAAAGCTTCCAAGTAGTTCTGTTATTTGCCTATTTATTTCTATCAGACAATTTGTTTACTGGGCATATTACAAATTTTTAACCAGAAATTTGTAAACATCACACTATACTAATTCTAGTCTTTTCTTCTCATATGAGAAGTTTTTACTTATCTGCCACTCTCCAGCTGAATAATTCTTATATTAATATTCATACTCTGTTATTAGCTTTCACTTTACCCCAACCTTCTTGCATGCCTGGAGTCAGATAGGGATGTCGCGTAATTTGCAAAAATTTCTGACCGAGAAAACCTAACTATTTGCCTCATGGAGTTTAGACATTTTCCTTAGGCCAGGAGCAAGCAAATAAATTAGAGCACCCTTGGCATAGAGATACTAAATAAAAATTGTGAAAATCTAAAACGTTCTCAAAGAGAGGATAGGGAAAAAACAAAAAACAAAAAAACAAGAAATCCTTGAACTCTAAAGGAGAATTTACAAAAGGAGAATGTAAAGTCAGGAAATGACCAGAATAATGCAATCTGTGACATGGATGCAAAATGTCAAGAAATGCACTATAATGAACAAGACCAAAAAAGTTGTGAGCAGAAAGGGTGGATAAGGACTGAGTGTTTTATCTGAGATTTGACAAGGAAGGATCTGCAGAAATATTTGTCATATAAGTTTATATGTGATCTCTGATAAAACAGGAGAAGAATTCACATCCACAAGCTGATAAATTTGGAAGTGCAAATGAATTTACAGGTAAATATGGTGCGAGTACTTAGGTGACCTAAAAGTTGTGCAAATTGTTCAAATTAAGGCATGTTTTCATGGTATGGCCTAAACTAATGCAGTGGTGTATTGTCTGAAAATACTCGAGGGAGAAATCACACAGCAGAGTCTGTGCACAGTGATGGCAGTTTTACAAACTTCAATTCCTATTTTTCAAATATGAGGTGTATGTAGAAGCCACTGATGGGAAATAAATATGGCACCACAAAATAACCGCTCCTTCTCTAGTTAGATATTTTTGAACTACTGGGGTGAATAAATTTTCTCTTTCACTGATCATGTTATCAGAGAACCATACGAACATTGCATCTGCTTTAGGTCGCTGTAATGAAACATGCAGGACCTAATTCGCCACTTGGTTACTCCAATCTAATACCACTATAACTCATCTGATATTGCTGTAATGAAATCAGGAAAGCGGAGGAGGACAGGCGTGCTTTATTTGTTTAGGAAAACAAACAAGCAAACCAACCTGGTGTGTTTCTGACCTCCTTAACTCAAACTTTGCTATTTTCCCCATTCCTTTTCCTTTCCAAGAAAATAGAAATCAAATTTTCAGACAAATAAAGCTGATATAGCAGAACATGGTCACCACGGAGTACTTGTTTATAATAAATGTATTGTATCTGGATGTCACTTTAATAATAAATGATATCATGTTAGCAACATTTAGAGAAATGACTTTTGTTAAGTATGCCACAGGGATTTAGAGGCTAAGGTGTGGTTTTGAGATCCATCTCTTCTCTGAAAAGCCATGCCAATCAATAAAATCCAAAGTAAATAATTTATTGGATAAAGCACCAACCAGACAAAACTGGCTTATTGTAAGTAATTCTTGGATAGGTTAAATTCTTATGCTGTTGAAAACCAGATATTTTTAATGTAATTTCAATTCAAAATTCACCTAGAATAGTAGCAGTTGAGGAAAAAAAAATTCTGAATTTAGTGCTCTCCAAAATGAGCTTTCAATTAATTGTAAAAGAACTTGGTAACTATCTGAAAGTTTGTAAAACAGAAATCTTATTTTCTGCTTATTTTCTACAGAAAAAATAAGGCTTATGTCCTTCCTTTCTTGCGATGGGCAAGCTTATGCTAAGGCATAAAAATTACTGCTTATATTCCATCCAAATTCATAATGTTTAAAAAAATCACCAACTGAGATGTCAGAAATGCAGGATGATGTGTCTTCAGGTAGGTATAAACAGTAGGAAGAAATAAACTTTTAAAAAGCCAAGATGTTGCTTTCCTATAGCTCAGTGAGCCCCATTTCTGAGCCAGAGCATTACTTCTCTCTTTTTTTTTTCCTTTCTTTCTTTCTTTCTTTCTTTCTTTCTTTCTTTTCTATTCTTTTCTTTTTTTTCTTTTTTTTTGGGGGGGGGGAGGGGGCAAGCACCTCAGAGAGGTATCACATTCAGGTATCACATTTAATCACATTCAGGTTCAGCACTCATCATGGCAACAGTAAAACAAGCGTGGATTGGGGAAAAGGCAAGATTTGCTGATCTGTGAGATCCTATCTCTAAGCATCTGCTAGCCAAATTGCCATCTAATCATCTGTGAAAAAAAAAAAAAAAAGAAAAGAAAGAAAAAAAAAGTCTTGTTATAACAAAGGAGCTTTTTGTCACCTGCAGAAATTTCCTCCTGAAATCTGTGGCTTGGAGTCTAAATCTCTGTGGGAAATGAAAGGAGAAATCAGCATGCAAAGATTTGCATTGCTAGTCTGCTAGTACCTTCTGTTCAAAAACCAGGTGTCCAAGTGGCTACCCTGGTTGAAAAATTCCCTGGCTTTTATTTGCTAGCTTTAACCTCCAACCTGAAGGTGGCATTTGTTAACAACCATTGAGGAAAATGTGTACTCCCTAGAGAAAAGCACAGGGAACTCCACCTGCAGTAGGGAAGAGTGGTTGTGGTCATGCTGAGACACCAAATGTTGTGGGACACAGTGTGCCAGCTCCATTCGTTGTCCACCTGGCAGGACCCGAGGTCGTTTTGGCTCAAAATCCAGCCTGTGTTGGTGCTAATGAGTCCTGTTGAGAAAGCAACTCTATTAAACATGTTCGGAAAGCTTCTGCATTGGATTTGGTTCACGCATTTCTGGCAAGGATCATGGACAAACCTGGCACACAGCTGTCTGTACCTGGTGGTGCAGATATGTTCCTGAGACCAGGAGAGTTTAACAGAATTCTGTAAAGATATAGACATTTATATGGGAAAATGAAGAAAGAAAGATTGAAAACATGGAAAACAAGAAACTTCGACACACAATGCAAATTCTTTCTAGTGAGAGAAGCGTCATAATTTTGTGTCACACTCATAGCTTTCTCTGAAGTAGCTGCTGTCATCCACTGCCAAAGAGAAAATACTTCACTAGATGGTTTAGAAATTACTTTGTCCTCTTCTCTATTGGTTGCAAGCTCTTTTGTCTCCACAGGTACCCATGTGTGTGAAGAGCAAGATAAAATAGGCTATTTGCCTCAATAGTTTGTTGTACCCTGTATTTTTTTTCCTTATCTGCCTTTGTGTTGATATGGAGCAAGTGGTCCAGGTCACAGGTCACAGGCCACAGCAGTAGAACGAGACATAGCAGAAGCCTCTCTGATCTTCATAACTATAGAGAGCAAACTTGGAAATGTTGCTGTGATGAAGTCCACAATCCCTGAAGGAGAGATCTGAAAACAAACCAATGCAGGGAAATACGCCTATGTTCTTGATGTTCTGCCCCTAAAGTTAGGTTGACACTGGTCAAACAAACAGGACAAACACAGGAATCTGTAAATTCCTGGAGCAACCTTCTCAAGCATGACCTAGATGGATTGGTAGATAAGAGAAGTCAGTTCAATATAATGCATATTCAGTCCTTTCTGCTGGTAAAGATACGATTGCAGGTTTTTGGACATGTCCTCACTATTTGAACAAATAAAAGCTGACCTAACACAGAAAACATTAAAATGACCACCAAGTTCTTCCTAAAAATGACAACCTGTTTGCAGTTCTTGGACAACAATTTGCAGCCAGAGACCGTGGATCTGGACTCTGGACTAAGCTCAGTAGGTCTCACAGTGATGAAAGCTGAAATGGGTAGGGATATGCATGACAGTAGTATGAAACATATAAATCTACAAATTTCCAACTCTAAAAGCACAATCTTTCATATGTTCAACAGTTATAGATGGGGATCATGCTGTGAAAAGGTCTCTGCCCAGAACAGGTCACCTAACCTGCCGCACACCCTAGAAGAACCACTGAAGATATGGTCACTTAAATGGGTTGCTCTCAATGTGAGCTGAGTTCTCTTAAATATCAGAGAGTTTTACATTCCTATTTATAATGAAAGACATATGAAAATGCTAGGGAAAGAAAAGGGGTCTAATTCATTAACCTAGAGCTGCCTTGCAGCAGGAGGTGGTGTAAATAATAAGATTGACTTAGTTTATAGGCCAAGAAGAACAATTTACTATGGGTTTATCAAAGAATACTCTTGACAAGAATGAATGTAGTGTACGCAAATAAATCTATTTTATTGTTTCAAATATTTCTCATTTTCAGGTTAATTGCATAATTTACATTGGTTTTAAAATACTGATAAGCAGCCTTCCCCAGGAAAGCCTCTAATGAGGAAAAAACTAAACTTATGTTTACTTGGTAAAATGAAAAACTAGTGTTGGCTGTCATTAATCTGAGATTCCTTACAAACTCATTCTCCATTTCTCCTCTAAATTAATGTAGGATTATAACTCTAAATTAATGCAGGATTATAGAATGGTTAGAGGTTTTAATTTGTATTTATTAATCATAAAATGTTCTGAACTTGGTTACTTTGTATTTTTATACCATATATTTCATTTTAATCCCTGAATTTCCATTTTCTTCAGATCTAAATTTCTGTTTGGCACCGTTCATTGCCAAGCTGCTGCATTCCACCCTAGAAGAAGCTATATTTCAGTGGTGGTCAAACTTTACAAAGGAGGGATTGTCTTGTGCCAAACATATTCACCTAGGACTCAAGAAATCTGATTGATTTGAGTCCCTTCACTTCTCTGTCTCAAATATCTCATTTTTAGTATAGGAATAAAAAAGTTTTCCAGACTTATGAGGAAATTTTATCAGAGAGTCAGTGTATGAAAGTGTACATAAATATTGCAGCTATAAGCGTTCACAGAGATAAAACACTATTTCAAAACACGTAGCAGTAAAACTCTACTGCAACAAGTATGTTTTAGCACCATCTAGCTATCTTGTCAGGTAAGTCACTATTCCCCATACTACTGATGAAATCTGATCCTGTCCCAACAGATAAAATTCAATTCTATATATTTCTTCTCTCAAATTAGTTGCAGCAGTCAGTTATAAAGAGTACCAGTTGCTACTGAAGCATCTGCAAATATTTATAATTTGGTAAATGACCTCTGGCAGAACGCGTCAGTCTCCAGATTAACGCCTGTGTCTTGTTTTAGGTTGCTAACAGCTTGCCTCTTGCAGTGGTAAGGATTTAGTGGATATGAACGGAAGAGAATAGTTTTGAATTGGGCAGCTGCTCACGATATTGCTTCAGCAAGCAACGCTGCTGCGGGTTTTTAGAGCCTGCTCTGATCTGTACAAACTCTCCTTGAATTCTCTCACTCTCGTAATTTGGTATGACTTAATTTTGGTTGACAAACAGCTGCCAAAGGCAGGGCGGGGAGGAAAAGGAAAGAGTTACCGTTGCGTTAAGGCAAGTGTGCATGTGGTCCGATGTTTTCTTAAGAAGTCCCTGTATGTAAGTGTGGTGCAAAAAACTATGGAGTCTGCAAATATTTGCCATTAGGCAGATGCAGCGTCTAGAAGCAGAGCCTCCAGGGGCAGTGTATCTGTCCAGATCGCAGAGCACTTTGAGGAAAACCATGAGCTGAGCAGCAGTTGTCCACACCGAGGTCAGTGACACCAGACCCTTGACTGAGGGAGGTGCCCCACTGCGTACAGCACAAGTTTCCAGATTCAGGCAGGTTGCTGTCCTTATATCATTTACTCAGTTATTTCCTAAGTAATTTAACAATTGAAAATGTATGTTTAGTGCTGGGACCTGGCTAAACAACAGCTTTGAGGAATTTCTTCAGGCACCTGAAACATAACACTGAATGCATGAGCAGTTTCAGAATGGGTCTTCGAGTTCAAGCACAGGCCATTTGAACATTTGGACTAGATTTGGACTAGGTTGGACTAGATGATCTCCAGAGGTCCCTTCCAGCCTTACTGATTCTATGATTCTATTCTATGATTTGTGAAAACTGGTTAAAAATACCTTTTTTTCTAAACTGATTATTTTTCAAATGGCAGTTCTATGAAATAGCGGTTATTATATTGTAATCAGCAGTATGTGATGGCAAAATGAAAATAACTGAAATGCAGTGGAGACTTCAGTCCTGAAAGAGACTTTGATCAAAGCTGGTTTCCAAGCATATTACTCAGTGCAGAAGTAGTTTGTACATCTCTGGGATCCATTTTGAGTAGATGAACCATTAAATAAACCTCACCAGGAATATGTAAGAGAAAGAGTTGTCTTCTTCATCCTTAATGAGTAAAGATGGGAGAATCTCAATCATTACAGCAAAATGAGATTGGGTTGCAGCCTAGTGATCTTTCTTCCACGGGTATTTCTATGATCTTGTATTTTCTTTTAGTAAAAACATGTCCTAGTCTTCTTCTATCTAAAGATTAAAGATTTTTTAAATGGGTCATTATATATATGGTGGTATGCTGGGTCCTGATGCAAACTAGTATTTTTCATCATTGGCAGCACAAATTTATCTCCATATCTGTACATCTATAGTTTCCTTATTCTTTTAATTTTGCTCTTTGGTTGCTTTCATTCTGTCACTGTTTCACAGGTAAGATTTTTTTTTTTTTCATTTGAGCATTGTGTTTACATTGAGTCCTCATTCATGGACATGGTCATCAGTGATAATTCCTATAGTGAAGCTGTTGCTTTTCAACTTAAGTTGCAGCTTAAGTGCACCTACATGGTCAGCACCAGCTCAGCAACTTCGGGTAGTTCCTCAGACTTAAGTGGGATGAATTCTGGTGTTAGCTTCCAAATTCAAATTCTGTGTATTGGAATGAAAGCTATTCTGTCACCTCACACTTGCTCTGGAGGTAAAATTGTTAATAGCTCTAATTGCGCCTGAGGCATCTTCTGCGGCAGCACAATTCACTTTGACAGAATAGTACTGCCCAGAGAATCTGTGTGCTGAAGTTATTTTCACATGAGTAGAGGCAACAAAGTTGAGTCCCATATAGTTTACAGAACTGATGGAAACTTCCCAGTTGTCCTTGCGACAAAATAATTTCCAGTCTTGGAAATGGGATCTGACGGCCCTATAGTGCTTTCATTTACTCCAGCTCCAACTCCAGGGACTTCACTGTACTTGTTCCTCACTGGACTCAGAGTACTTTAAAGAAAACTCAATCCCATGGAGTTATTTTCATTTCTTGAAGAGTTGAGATCTATAAATTTGAAAGCTGTCGAGGGTCTTAACATGAAAATACAGAATAACATGGTCAGCTAAACATAGATTCCATCAGTTGCATGCATGTAACAGAGAGATTCAGTTTTGAGGTTTACATTGCTTGCTACATGCTATATGTGTAGTGTATTTTAATAATTTCCTGTCCGTAGATACTGTTATTCAACAGAGCTTTTTTGCTGTCAGTATAACTATAGGATTATAGATACTCAAAATGCATGTAATGTCAAATTCTTCAGCCACTAAAATGTTATGCCTGAGGCATTACAAGCCTCATTCATTTCAAATATGGCGATTCACGTTGTTGCACTGCATTTAACAGAATTTTGCCACATCATATTGGAATTCGCTGTTACAGAGGTAGGTTTCTGTGAGTAGAACTTACATTGTAAATTATCCTGATTTACTGAAGGTTACTGCATGATAAAAGAGGGCAGTGTGCTTAAAAGAGCACCTGTTAAGTAGATCAGAGAGCTATGGGGGGATAGCTTTTCTGGGCGCTGAACCAAAAAATGACCAATATTTGTACAGGAAAATGCTATTTATATAATGGAAATATTCATCCATCGCTAAGAAAGCCAGATAAATCCCATATCTAAAGATGAGACAGTGCTTTTCTTTTGGTAAGGGGGGAAAGGGCAAGCCTGTAAGTGACAAATTGTCAAGTCAGTATTAACTTTGAAGTTCACGACTTTTATAGGCTGAAGACATTAATCTTTGGAAATAACATTCATATTTGTTGCTCTCGTGTTGTTAATCTGGTGCACAGGAAAGCATTAAAGTAAAAATACATCTGGTAAGAGCAGAAAAAGTCTTTCATAGGAGAGACCTCAAACGACCCAAAATATGCTATTTGAGTGTGTATATGAGAGTGTATTTGTGGCTATGTTAGCTTGTGTGGCAGCTGTAGATTAACTCAGCATTATCTGTTTTGTTAGTTTAAACCTATTTGCATTCTGATAGTGCAGAAAGATCTTGATTGTGTTTTATAGTCGCTGCTGGACTATTTTTCCACAGAGTATTTAATCTCTTGATGAGTGTCTGATACTTTTAGTATTACAGAATCAAATAAACAAACAAAAAAAAAGGGTTAAAACTGCCCGTTAACAGGAAGCTTATGTCAAACTTCTCAGGATTATCCCTAGTTGTCTCAGATACTGCTTCCATTTCAGAGCCTTCCTTTCTGCTTTTCCTTGCTCCAATCTCCAAGTTTCTTATCTGAAAAACTCTTATTTCCCATTTTTCTTATGGACCAGTGTCCAGCTGGTGCATCTCAACTCATGTCAAGTCACACATCGAGGGAAGGCTGCTGCATGAGCGTGCAGCAAAGATGCATTCCAAAAAAAAAGGGGGCTGTTGCTAGCTAAATATATTTCTTCTCTCATGCAACTTCACAGCCAGAGCAGCAATTTCTTAGTATTATTTTATCTTCTGATAGAAAGAAAGCAATGCCAGGCACAGAAACCGATAGCACTTTATGCGCAGTTTCAGTAGATAGATTCTCTAAGGAAAGCACACTGATTTTAGGACCTAATCTTGCTGGAAAGTTAAAAAAAAAAAAACAAAAAAACACTCTGTTTTGAGGATAGCTGTAAAACATGTTACATTTTCTTGTTTTCTCTTGTTTTCAATGCCACAGATACTTGCCATGTGGAATTACCCGTCTTTCCTCCAGGAACGTGTAACATGCACACTGTCTCTGTAACAACCGTGGTATCACAGAATTTCTGCAAAAATAATTCCTTCGAAAAATAATTATGATTTTCTATTTATGCAGAACGTCTAGCTCCTGAGGGGTACCAGCTCACTTTATCCTCTGGCTGGTGATAAGCGCTGGCTACAGATATCGCTTTAGATAGTGATGAAATGGAAACCTGTACTGAAATGGAAAAATATGTAGGCTAGGCACACCCAGCAAAGCAGTCAGGTGCAAAAAAAGATAGGAACAGGGATGAATTTAAGCAGCTTTAATGTTGTACTGGGAAGGGAGCTGCTTGCTCTCTCCCCTCTCCCTTGCAGGTAGCAGATATTTAACAGAGTTTTCTGAAGGCTAAAGCACCACATGGCCACTAACATGGGTAGATCCTTTATCATATTTATAAAATTTATAAAAAAATATAAATTATAGTATTAAGACATATACAGTATAAGTCTTATATCTAATATAAATCTTATAGCTAATATAATATATCCTTATGTTCTTAACTCTTTCGTCTCTCCCAGGTTCCTTGTCAGTGAGACATATAGGGAATATAAAGTGTACATCAGCCTGCAAAGACACAGTGGAGAATAAGTCCCACAAGTATGTAAGCAGTATATACACAAGCATATTGCATGACTCCTTTATTTTTGGGGGGTAGTTTCATTAACCTTTGGCTAGAGCAAGCACTGGCCTTGTGCTCTTCCAGGTAAACTCTAGGCAACGTCATGAAATGGTGAAGTCCTGTACCTGGAACGTGAGTTGCCCAAATCAGAAAATAAATCCTATTTGATCCTTAAACCACACAAACGCTCAGACTAGTATCATCTTAAAAATCCTCCTGCCAGGAGCTGAAAGAGGAGAATGCAATATGGCCTCCAAAGCTCTGGAAAGAGCTTAAATTAAAACAGAGGAAAATAGGTGAGATGAGCAGTTCCTCTAATCATTCCCTGGCTGGACGAGGAGAGGCTGGTAAACTGCTCCTTCCGTGCTCGTACAAGGAAGATTTGGCATCCAAACATGTATATCTATGTTTTCCCAGTTTACGTGGTTTGGTTGCTTTTATTCCGTTACTGTTGCATGAGTAGACTGCTCATTTGTACAGAAGATCAGCAAGGCTTTAGACACATACTCAGAATAAATTGCCTCGATACAACTCTCCTCTGGAGCCTCCCGAGTGATTTTTGGAAACAGAAGAACAGTACTAAAAAAAGAAGTGCATGTCGACATAGCGTACGTGCATATATAGGCTTTCTTTCTCTAAGTACAGTAGGCATGTCTCCGAAGCATGTGTGTGTCGCATGTTTGCAGAATTATTATTTGGTGAAAGATGTCTTTTATGCAAACAGCACTTCTATTGGTTGCCATTATTAATCAAAACGAGCCGTCAACGTGAAGTAGCCATTTGTCTTATAAATATATGACTGCTACTCCAAGAGTGGCCAGTTGCTGGGGTCTGCTGAGTCACAGCATGAGCTGTGTGTTCATACAGCTATACCTGTTTTAACTGCTTTTCACAGTGACCCTATGCGCAGAAGCCCCTGGCTTTCTGCTTCGTTTCATGTTCTTAAAGTCAGGTTCACCTCCACGCTGCTCTGTGGGTAGGAAAGGTCTTAGGTCTTTGAGGAAAAGAGCAGAAATCATTGTAATGACATTAAAGGAAACAAGAATTGTCTCCTTTGAGCAACAAATTATACTAGCATTAAGCAACGATTACTATAATGAAAATTATTGAAGCAGCAAGGTATCAGACAAGCTGTGTACATCTGCTCTGTTCATCTGCTTCTTTGGAGAGTGCTTCAGAGACACAGACAAGCATGGTGTTTTTAATAGCGTTTTACTAGAAGGAAAACAGAGAGTATTATTCTTCCTCATAAGGTTCAATTTTATCCTTTTGAAGAGAAGAAAAAAAAACCTCGTGAAGTGTAAACACATCCTTGTTCTTCTGTAAGTACAGGCTAAGCAGATTATGCAACATCTTCATGTTGTAATTGCAGCAGGTGTAAGTAAGTTTAGACTGAGAAAATCTAGGTACTGCATGAATAAATCTTTAATCATTTAGTAGTTGAGACTGTGTTAGGAGGTTCCACGCTGCTAAAAGATGCCATCTTGTAAATGAGATGTAAATTGGAGGTCCTGACTGTTTGTGATCGTTAAAGATTATATAAAAAATAGTGGTGATTAACTCTAATGTCCTGCCAAATTCTGTTTCGAATATTTTTTTCCCCCAAATGGAGAAATTCCCCTTAGAATTGAAGTCAGATTATTCATCATCCCTGTCCTAATGTTTGGTACTGTAAATTGGTAGGTTTCATTCCCCAAATTAATGCAAGTTAGTGCCTATCAAGTCATCTGAGAGCCTTGTTTCTCCTATCAGCCAGCTAAACAGACAGTTTGGTGCCACTGGGCCATTTGGCTGAAGGGATTTAATACATTGCTGTCTCTCCAGACAAACTACATGGTTGGACAACACAAATGTTTGCAGTCTGCTTCTATGCCATAGTTTATGCTGTTGTTGAAGGTTGTTGGTAATAACTGGGTTTGCTCTAGGGTGTCACGGCACACAAGGAGTTTGGCTGGGGGACAGGCACAGATGCTGATGAACAGCATGGGTTGGTAACGTCTTGAATTGTTCCCCTGTATCCAAAATGGTTATGTGATCATGCCCTAAGTAAACCTCCAATGCCAATATCTAATAAAAAAACAGAACAAAAACCACCAAAAACTTCCAGTACGTTTGGCCAATCAAACTGCAGATCACTTTGGATCTGATTGGATCATCCAGAATTTCTTCATACAAATTGTATATTTTAATCTGGTTTCTGTAATCTCCATATGACATTTAGCAACATAATACATCTGACTTTAATGATTCCAGGAAAAGCCTAGGCCATCTCTTTCCTGATAAGCTGATCTAACTGTTCTGACTGCTAGAAAAATTGCATCTTTTAGCTATGGACCCTGGTTTTAGTTTTGTCAGCAAGAATGAATGACCTGTCACCATTATCAGATATCTTTTCTAACTCTGATATTATGAAATGTCTGATTCACTTCCTAGTGTAACAAGTCATACTCCTGAAATTTCACGTTTTAAGAGTCTGTTTTACAATTCCTGAATTATTTTTGTGGCGCTCCTTTGACCTGTTCATAAGCTGATGTATTCATCTTCCAGGGAGGGTGCTACTCCTGCATTCAGTATTCTGGTAGTGGTCCTACTGCTGCTTTTCACGGACAAAATTTAAATCCTTCAATTCTGATTGATCAGCATTCTTTTATATTTCTAAGGATCACATTCTTTCCATTTCTTTGTATTGAAATCTAAACCTGATATAATCATTTGTGGCAAGAGGAGGCAGGATGTTCAAAACTGACTTTCAGCCTCGAGTCCCCTGTCCCTTCATGCTGCTTGGTGAAAGAGTAGAGGTCTTCCTCCCCCTATTGCCCGAGAACATTTTTTTTTCATTTACCACTGTGTAATTCTACAATGCAGAGAAAGATATTACAGATAACAATATGTAACTCATAAAGAAAGTGCACATCTGGCATTGAAGCAGACAACCTTTTCCCTTGTAGAATATCCCTTGTACGCTTATTTTCGAGGGAGGAGTCCAGAATCAACATATCAAGTCAAAGCAGGGTCAAGTAGAAGGCTGCACTCACTATTAATGTTTAGTACGATGCATGGGTCTATTTGATTACTCATATGCATGCTAAGTAGTAGCTTTCCTCTTCTTTCGGCTGCCTGAGTGCACCAAAAGGCCACAATTGCCCAGACCTACTTCATCTGGGACCTTCAACCACGAACTCACCACTTATTAGTTCAGAAGATCCTTTTTAATCTCAAAGCTCTCTCCAAGCCAAGCTGCAGTTTGGCCTGCAGCCAGCCTTGCTGCTTGTTGAGCCTGACTTGCCTTCCCGGACTGACCTTGGACCTGACTTCTTGCTTTGAACTTGTGTGAATGTCACTGGACTGCCGGCTGCCATGGGAAGTTCTCTGCTCACTGAAGAACCCTGAGGTTCTTCAACGTGGGTAATGTCGCAGGACAACCTGTATTGTCATTCCCTTACCTTGCAGAACAGCCTTCTGCTGCTGCTCCCTGACAGCTCAGGCCTGGACTGGGGGTAAGAGCCTGTGATTTAATGAAGTTCTTATACCCCTGTGTGTGGGTGGAAGGCCCCAGGTTGGTGTGCCCATGGCAGCAAGGGGTGTACTCGTGGCTCTGACAGCAGGATTGCGCTGGAATCACCTGGAGAGTAATTGGAAATTCAAGGAATCACAGAATGCAGCCTGTGGCAGGTTTTGTTTTCTGCTTTTAAGTTAGCAGTTCTGTAAAGCCCTTAGTGGACGTCAAAAAGTTGCATGGCACACATAAAAGAGCATTAAAGGAAGTTTGCTACTATGTGTAATATGCTTTCCTGCAAAAAGTACCTTTCAAAGTAAAGACTACTCACTTTGACTGATATCTTTAATGTTCTTCATGCTGCAATTCAAGAAATAGACCTTGAAGTTCTCTAGATGGAGAATAGAAGGAAAAAAAGAAAAACTTACTTTGTCTTTTGGGATGAAATAGTTATTTACTACTAAGCTTAAGAGCTGTAGAATCATAGAATCAATAAGGCTGGAAGGGACCTCTGGAGATCATCTAGTCCAACCTCCCTGCTCAAGCAGGGGCACCTAGAACATGTTAGACAGGGTTGTATCCAGGTGGGCCTTAAAGATCTGCAGAGAAGGAGACTCCACAACCTCTCTGCGCAACCTGGTCCAGGGCTCCGTCACTCTCACAGGGAAGAAATTCCCCCTCACGGTCAGGCGGAACTTCCTGTGCTTCAGTTTCTGCCCATTGCCTCTTGTCCTGTCACATGGGACAACTGAAAAGAGTTTGTCCCCATCCCCTTGACACCCTCCCTTCAGGTACTTGTACACATTGATCAGATCCACCCTCGGTCTTCTTTTCCCCAGGCTGAACAGGCCCAGCTCTCGCAGCCGTTCCTCATAGGGCAGGTGCTCCAGCCCTCTGATCATCTTTGTAGCCCTACGCTGGACTCTCCCCAGTAGCTCCATGTGTGTCTTGTCCTGGGGAGCCCAGAACTGGACACAGGACTTGAGATGAGGCCTCCCCAGGGCTGAGGAGAGGGGCAGGATCACCTCCCTCCACCTGCTGGCAACACTCTTCCTGATGCAGCCCTGGAGACCATCGGCCTTCCTGGCCACAAGGGCACAACTCTCCAGCCTGTCCAGGTCTCTCTGAATGGCAGCACAGCCCTCGGGTGGATCAGCCACTCCTCCCAGCTGGGGATCATCAGCAAACTTGCTGAGGAGGCACTCTGTCCCCTCATCCAGGTCACTGATGAAGAAGTTGAACAGGATGGGACCCAGTCCTGAGCCTTGGGGGACGCCACTAGCCACAGGCCTCCAACTAGACTCCACACCACTGATGACGACCCTCTGAGCTCTGCTTTTCAGCCAGTTCTCAATCCACCTCACTGTCCACTCATCTAACCCACGCTTGCTGAGCTTCTTTAGGAGGATGTTATGGGAGACAGTGTCAAAAGCCTTGCTGAAGTCAAGGTACACAACGTCCACTGCTCTGCCCTCATCTACCCAGCCAGTCATTCTGTCATAGAAGGCACATAGCTGTTCACATAAAGCTTTCTAAAAATGTATGAGAGTCTGGCATGATCTTGTTTTTCTAGGTTTAGAGTTTTCCATTCCGTGCTTGTGCAGTTCCTCTCTCCAGTTCAGCACTGTCTTTCTTCTCACCTTTGGAAACAAAAGTGCTGCACCAGGCATGCCATCGTGGGGTCAATTGCAGTGATTATCGCCAGATTGGATCAAACAGAAAATACGCAGCTCTTCAGTAAACCTTAATTAAAATAAGCAATATGTATACTCTGTTCCAAATGAGACAACGTGGTGAAAAAAACAGCAGGTAGTAAAATATATAAAGTTGGTAAATAAGGCATTGTTGGAGCTGCAAAGAAAATAGTAGAAACTATTTAGGAAAATACATTAGCATCAGGGATTAAGAGAAGAAAGTACAAAGTGAAAGTGTTGTTTGTTCTCTAACTCAACTTTAGAAGCCTATTTGTAAGGTGAAATTTTTTCTAATTTTTTTTCTGCCTTTCAAATAGACATAAATGTTTAACTATATATCAAGAATTTAAAACTCTGGAGTTAAAAGCTGGTGTTCATCTCATGTTTGCCCAGGTGTAAACAGCAATCCAAATAAAAAGCAGGTTAAAATCAATGTTATAACAATAATAATAAAAAAAAAAAACTAATCAAACAAGTATAATGGTTCAGAGTTATTTTTCATTTACTATTAAGTTAGTAAAAATAAAGAATTCTAATGGACACATCTACTGCTGTCCAGGTGAGGAAGTTGTACAAGTAAAACGAGTAACAGGAAAACATGGAGATCTCAACTGGAAGTTTATTTGCTAATGGGACTGATGTTATTTTTTTGAGAGAACGTTTTGTCATAGATGCTGAATCCTCAGGCAAAGTCTTCCCATGAGCAAAAATACTGACTTCCCTGGAGAAAGATCCTCACCTCCAGGATGTGGTTTCACATGGGATAAACTCTTCCTGAACTCTTCCATAGTTTCTCAAATTTGTCTTTTTTCACTTTCTGGGAATGTTGGAGACCAGGGTTCAAAGATGTGTCCTGGTGAAGAGAGAAAAACATCCATGTGAACTAGAAGGAAATAGCAGGAGATCTGAAGACAGATTTGCCTAATGAGGCCAGCAGTTACAAATGACATTCCCCGGGAGCTGATCCTAGTCTGACACTGATACTCACCATCGTTGACTTAGATGACGAGACAGAAGCCACCCTTAGCAATTTCATGACTGGACAACCTGAAACTGAGGACAGCAGTCGATATACTAGCAGGCAGGGCTGCTATTCAGAGGGATCTTGATAAGCCATAGGAGTGAACTGACAGAGACTTCATGAATTTTAACAAAAGTAAATGAAAAGTCCTGCACTTGGGAGGGAGTTAACCCTATGCAATACTTCAGGATGGGGAAAACTGGCTTGAAATCAGCTCTGCTAAAAAGTACCCAAGGATTCTGGTGATCAACAAATTGAATATAGTCCCTCTGGGCCCTTGTGATGAAGAAAGTTAACAGTATACTGCAAAAGTATGGTAAAAGTAGCCAAATGGCTGAGGAAATTTATTATTTTTCTCTGTTTGGTACTTGTGAGGATATATCTGGAATACTGCTCAGTTTGGGGTTTCCCAGCATGAGAGAGATGGACAAACTGGTACAAGTCCAGTTGGTTTAGAAGGCTGGAATACATGAGGTTCAAGGAGAAGCTGAGGGAGCTGGGCTTGTTCAGCCTGAAAAAAGTGAAGGGGGAATCTTATTGCTGTCTTTAACTACCTAACGGGGTGGTTAGAGAAGAAATGGAGCCATACTCTTCTCAGAGAGGCAGAGTGCAATGGGCACAAATCACAGCTCGGAAAATTCATGATAGATGTACAAAAAGAAGAATTGCCCAGAGAGATTGTGCATTTTCATCCATGGAGAGCATTGAAAACTGAACTGGGCAAGGCCCTGAGCAACCTAAGCTAACGCTGATGTTAGTCCTATTTAGAGCAAAGGATTTGACTTGATGACGCCAAAGCTTCACGCCAAGCTAAATTATTCTATATTTCTACCTACTTCAGATACACCTAATTCAAAAGGTATTCTCAAAGATGTGAATGAAAGGCTTTGTTGCTACTTTTGACACCAAAATTTAACTCAAGTGTGGAAAATACTGTTGTAAACTAGGTAATAGGGGCTTATGTGCAGTCAGTGATAAAATAGTCTCGTCTTAACACTGTAGAAACTGTGATGTTTATAATTGAGCAAGTGGATATAAAAAGACATGTTTCTCTAGACAGAGAAAATTGAAGAGTGAAACTATATGAAATGTCTTTTGGGGAAAAATATTCTGCAAGCTTCTTATCCCTGATCTTTCCTGTTTAATCCTTTTTTCTGAAAACCACGAGACACACGGAAGGTATAAATCAGAACATTATGGGCTTATGTACCTAATAATATGAGAGTGATCTTGGACTGATTGCCAATAGTTAATGTTTTAGTATAGTCTAAAAGATTAACAGAATTGTGGGAGTTATCATAATTATAATTAAAAAAATAAAACAAGGAATGCCAATAAGTCACTGTGTAAATACAAAATAACAATATCTTGAAACTTATAATGTGTTTTGGGGTCAAAAGTCATGCGGCACCAAATTGAAGAGAATAGAGGAGTAAAAAAGGATGATAAGCCAGTTTCTGTACGAGGAAAGATTAAATAGACGGGTTCTTTGACCTGAATAAATAAAATATAAAGAAGGGAGAAAATAGGTGGAATCCTAAAAATGTGTAATTACTAATAATGAAAGAACATATCAAGAATGAAAGAGCCTGTCATACATACTCTGTCTCATGAAAACAAGAATATTGGAAGTTCAAAATATGATTAGAGAAGGATATGGAAGACCAAGGTCTACCAAGGGCTATCTCTCCAAGCACTATTTCTACTATGCTTTCTTCTAAGCACCTACCAATGGCCAGACCCAGCTTACTAGGGTAGGTCGCTCTTTGGTATGACTCAGACTAGTATTATAGTGGGAAATATGCAGAAGAGTGTAGCAAGAAGGAAGGAATAGGCTGGAGGGAGGAAAGAGTTTGCAGAGCCATGGACCAAGTGTAGCATGTCCCAGAAGTGATATGTAGGGGGAGCAAACCAACAGTGGGGACATGAAAGTAGAGAGAAGCAGCTAGAGAGAGACAAGGTCAGCAAGAAGGAAGAACATACCACCTAGCAAGCAAGTGAAGGAGGAGACTGTTGAAAATAATGAAGTCACATAGAAATTTTTGATTTCATTCCTATGTGCTATAGAGTGTAACGAGTAAAGGTGGGAAATAAATTACAGGAGTTGCACTTGTGATCTTGGTGGTGTAACTCTGTGCATGGGCGCTGGCAACGGAAGTCAAGAAGCAAAGCAACTACTTTGAAGGTCTTATTTGGAGGTGGGTGAAAGAAAGTAGATCCAATACTTTTCCAATGATTTGCAACCAATTCCAATGCATAAAACATGCTAGTTTTCTGTGTTTGCCTTCATTAGGATTGCAGTGAAGCACGGTTAGCTCTGGCCTTCCACAGCAGTAGTGTTTGATGGAGGTGATTTCAGGAATTAAACCAGCACTTTTTAAGTCTTCTGTTTTTTTTTTTTTTTTTTCTAATGTAAATCCACCTGGTCCTAGATAGTGAAGAATTAAGTCTCTGCTACACACTCCAGTCGTCTCCTGCCTCATCTGTGGAAAGCCTACATTTTTGGTATTGGTTTGGCCCTGAGTTTCAGTTCAAATAAATGACTGTTACCATACCACAGTGCTTCTTGTTTCTTTAATATGTTCTTTCTCTAAACATACAATTGCAGAATATAAAATTCAAGCTTCCCTTGCTTGCCTCCAAAGCTGTAAATTGTGCGCATTCTCCCTACATATTTCTTTTTGTCTCTGCCAGTTATAGAAAGCTTTTATCTTTCTCTGATATTCATATAAATAGGGGTTCTCAGTCCCTCTAAAAACCATTAACTTACTAGCATGGACTTTAGAAATTAACTTCAGTCACTCAGTATAGATAATTAAAGTCACATCTCCTGTTAAAAAAACCCTAATCGTTCTTATTTCCAGTAAAAGGCTGAGTATTTCTCTCCGTGGATATTTTCTCTTGAAAAGCTTTATTTCACACAGTCATGCGAGAGACCTCTGAAAACTCACACTGACTTTGTTTCTTCTCGTCCCATCAGGGACTCAGCGGCCCACAACAGCAGGTTTTCTCCACGCCGGTTGTTTAGGGACTTACCAAAGCGGGTAAGCCAGGCTGCTCACATATGTTTCAGAGTTGATTCCTTCCTATTTAACCTCCCAGCTTGAAAATTAGTAAACACAGCTTCATCCTTCAAGTTGCCAAGCACTTTGTGTTTTGGATCTATGGTTGTAAAGCCTTTGAGGAATGTAACTTCCCCCCCCCCCCCCTTGGCATTTTTTACATACGTAATTATTTGTAGTGTTTAAATTATCAATGCATTCTCGCAAACATGTGTATGTCTAATTTATGCCAGTGCCAAAATTAGAATTTGAGGAAAAATATTTTAGAATTTGTTTAGTGAGTTGTGATAACGCTGGACAGGGTTTATGGGTCTTCCTGGGAATTTTCGTTGCAGATGAAAGCTAATATCTGAATCTTCACTTCAAGAGTATTTTGAAAAGATGAAACCTTTGCATTTAGCAGCTAAACTGATGGCTATTATTGATGATTCATGCTGCAGTAATTCCAATACATCTCAATCAAGCTACAGTGTTATTATACTTGAACTATAGCTAAATGTATGATTTTTGGCCCCATGTGGCTTAGAAGTTTTGTAATTTCTCTTATCCGAGTGAAATATCTAAGAACTTCTCAATTTTTTTCTGGATCAACTAGAAAGCAGAATACCTCCTAGTAACCCATTTTGTACAGTGCTTGCCTAGGAGATCAGAAATCTAGTTTGCTAGATTTGTATCAAGGACTTACATATATCTATCACATGTTCTTTTTTAATAGACATACCAAGGTAGCCACAGAAAATCTTTAATGAAGAAAGATCTATCTAAAAAAGGCAAAATGTAATAGTAAATTTTTAGTTTTGATGAGTTTTCTGACGAAAGCTTCGTAAAGTTAACACAAAACATAAATGGACAAGTATCACTGGAGTTATCCCAGTCATTTAATGATATCAATAATGAAGGTTTTTATGTGTCTCGGGGACATGGAATTAGTGTGCTGATAAGTACAACTTTTAAAGTGGAAATTCATAAGGCCACCTCAAAGCCTGGGCAGTGCATAAAGTGTTTTTAGGTGGAATTTAGGAAGATCATAGGGCTGGTGAGTGAATTTTACAATTAAATGGCCAATTACAAACTCAGTACTGCTCCCACTGAAGTCATGCTGGAGTTCCTGTTGCTGAACATTTCTTTTTATCTTAGTAATTCAAACAGTTAACTGCCTAGTTGCTTAGGGAGAATAAATATAATTAAAATGGTGCAGCTCTTCATTATTGTTGTCTGCATAAATTAATAATCTCAAATAATTTATCTAGCAAGGGAAAAGGTCTCTACTAAGATGAATGATTTAAAAGAGAAAATAGTTAAAGGAGGCTATTATTTTTCTAATTTAAAATGCTATTACTGGGAACACGAAGAGAAAAAAAAAACAACTTTGGCTATAAGGTATTAATTCTCTAATGGGTTAAAAGGGATAGATGCAAAATTATATGAATATTTTAGGTATCAGCTGAAAATAGAAATAGCCTAGATAATAAGTGTCTATGACCTCAAAAATATATATAAAGCAGTTGATAAAGGAAATGTATTATGCTTTTTTTTTTTTTTTTTTTTTTTTTTTGCCACTTATGTAGATTGGTAGTTTTTCATTTCAGGGAAGATATTCATGCATCGTTGGCTGATCTCTAACAAATGTAATGCAGCATATTTTAAGCAGTTGTTTAATAATCAATTATTTAAATCTCTTAAATTACATAGAACAACAAAGTAAAATTAACAGATGATTTAACACATTTCAATAATTTGTTTAATAATAACAAACAAGCCTTCAAGAAAAGCCCAGCAATGGGAAGGGAAAAAAAAATACTTTAAAATTACATCTGATAAGACATTTATCAAATGTTGCTTAGGGCAATAAATTAAGAACTAGCTCCCTAAGTGAAAACAGATTTTCTGGTTTTATACATTGTTTTAACTGTTAGCTACTGGGGTAAAAGGCAGGAAAATGGACTGGCTGTTCTTTTGCTTTGGCCTAGTCCTATTTTGGGGAATTTCAAAGAAATCCAGTATAAACTAATTTAGCAGGAAAGATATTGCCACTTTATTGATAAGGTATGCAAAGGGATATAACATTACTGTTTTAATGCATAATTTGAAAGTGGTTTATGAGTTAGGTCAGATGAGGATATATAAATTACATAACTAAATTCATCCGATAAACTCCTCCCCCCTCCAAAAAAAACCCCATGGCTGCTATTGGAAACAGTATGACCCAAGGCATATTTAACTTCATAAGTATGGCTTAATAAATCTCACAAATAAAGGAAAAGACTGACAAATAACTCATTATTTATTTGCTATATTTAGACTATTTCTTTACATATTGTTTTGCTACAATATTTGGATTATAATTTAAATTATTTATTATTATAAAACAGTTCTTTGTTCTATTCTGTAATTTTGTGTATATTTTCATCGAAATGGAATGCCTTACCGGGGTACATGGTTACATCCAAAATGAATGCACCAAATTCTTTGCTCTTTTTTTTTTTTTTTCCCTAAAGATCCTCTCTGAGACCAGGACCGCTCACTATTATTCCTGTGCAGTAACCACCTTGAAAATCCTGAGATATCAGAGTACAAACGCATGTGGCATATATTGCAATCCATCTCAGTGGCATGCAGAAATACCTGACATTGCAGAAATAAATACCAGCAAGGAACACTTCCTAGACCATGGAGTTTAGGAGTCAAAGAGGTTAAATCAAGAGGGTGGGATCCATCCGGCTCAGGCGAGTCCTAAGCCTGGTGATTAGGAGAAAGGAAGGATCGTTCTTTTGCAGGTGAGGAACCAAGAGAAGTTTATAGGAATCCAACTGGTTCAAATACCCAAGAATACAGAACAAAATAAACTACCCAGTGAGTGAATAAATGCAGGTGTCCTCAACACTATTTGGTGCCTTAGCAATAGTCCATCACTTGGTCCAATATTTTGACGCATCCTGACCACTGCCCAAAGCAGCTTATGCCCTGCTGTGCAGTATCTGCAGGTGAAAGGATCAACCACTGGTGTCATAAGGTGCCGATCGTTCCCTTTCGGCATTCAGACTTGTTTGAACTGCTTAGAAATAGAAGTTAAACCAGCTTACTGTTTGCCCACAATCTGAAAGCACAAAATATAAATAATTCCTGCCAGTTTTAAAGTGACTATTCCTGTTTTTAATGCAAGGAGAATCAGATGCAGCATAGAATCTTAATGGGAATCGTGGATTTTAGTAAGCCTGTGTGATATTCCCTGATAGAGATTTCCTACTTGATCATCAGAGCTGTTTTATTTATTGTTTAGCTGCCTGGCCACAAGGTACTTTCCAACCTTGTGTCTGTTGGAGAAAATCAGCATCCATCGAACATCTAAGCAAATTTGTTAAATTTAGAGTCCTGATTACCACTTTGGAAAATTATGCAGTATCTTCATGCAATTGGTACTAACTGGTAATTAGAGAGCTCTTTTAATTAGCTCTAAGTATTGCTTTTCATAGCATATTACTCCTGTAACCAAGGTCATTTAAAATGTAATTTCCTGAGCAACATAAATCAGGAGTATACATTTAAAAAAGAAAAACAAGCTGAATCTATAATCAAGAGTAACATTTAGCAGTTACTGTTGGCTTCTTTATTCATTAATTAAGGGAGATTTTCTGTTGAATTATAACACAAGTCAGTTTTTCTAGATGGTTCATTAAAGGCCAGATTTTATTACATATTACATGCTTTATGCTTTTCACACAAACTTATTATATTGCTCTGAGAAGGTGATCTTTTAAAGCACATTAGACTAATGTTCCTGAAACTCCATCTAATGCAAGTTTTATTGAATTGCTGTAGCTAAAAAGGTCACCTAATGATTTGTTCAGATAATGGATTTAGTGAAAGGAAAACAAAATGAATGGGTTATTGTAGTAACTCTGACCTTGAGATACATTTATAGTTAGAGATTTATGGATATAGCTACAAATGAAGAAACTAAAAAATATTTGTAAGTAATGCCACTGCCAGTTTTTAACAGCGGGTGTAATGCAAAGCAAGTGAAAATGATATTTGTTCCGACTCTGTGAGGTGTATCACATACAGTAATAGCTAATATGCTGGAGCAGCTCAGCAATATATTCTTTTTAAGGCCACTATAGAAACTTTCCAAAAATTCACATCTTGTGCTCTAAAGATTGTGAAGTGCTCAAACACTGCAGCAACCAGGGGCAGTATAACACAAAAAATAGGGACTAGTTCTGCTTCAGTGTGAAGGTGGGCAAGTCCCTTAATTCCTTCACTGACTGTATTTGAAAAAATGTGGATAATAGACCCTTCTCTCCATTCTCTCTAACATATCTAGATAAAGGCTTTTTAGTAAAAGAAGCTTTGTACAATCTGTAATAGAAGATGAAACATAGTGCATCGCTATTCTTAATAGCAGTCCCTTGGCTCTACCAGAAATGTTTTGAATAATCAATAAATAAATATATTAATATTATCAGAATATAGAGTCATAGAATCACAGAATCAGTAAGGTTGGAAGGGACCTCTGGAGATCATCTAGTCCAACCTCCCTGCTCAGCAGGGTCACCTAGAGCAGTGTTAGACAGGATGGCATCCAGATGCACCTTGAATACCTCCAGAGAAGGAGATATATGGAAGGAAACAAAGGATAGAGGAGGAAGTCAAAGGGAAGTTAGAATTAAGCTGTAAATATTATACGTAACTGTCAGAGGCATCTAGAAAAAATGTGAGATAGGTGGTGTATTCTCTCTGTCTTACCGTTTCTAAAGCAAGAAGAAGTGTCTTTCTGGTATAACGGTTTAGGTACTCAAGTTATGGGTCTCCATACGAAGTTGTTGGGTGAAACTGCAGCCTGTGAATTAAGATGACATGATTAAATGGTCTCTTTCAGCCTTAAAATTTATGAATGCTTCTGTACAGTCATTTATTGTTTAAATATTCCCTTGAAAGACAAAGTATGAAAGAGACGCATTATTATGCCTGTGCACCGAAAAGCTAGAGTCCATTTCTTGTGAGAGGTGTCGAATGTATTTGATAACTTGCTTTTTAAGTGCAAGAAACTGGTTTCATGCCTTGAATTACAAAATACACTTTTTTCTCTCTTTTTTTATTTTATTTTTATTTTTTTTTTTTTTTTTTTTTTGTTAATCAAGATCCAATCACTGAAGATCCAATGGTCACCACAGGCATATTCTGTGCCCCTGGTAGAGGTGATTTTTTGCTGTAAGTCGGCTCCGTCTTAGCTGCCGTGCTGCCCATCGATGCCTGACCTTTGCCGGCGCGCTGGAGCAGCCGAGCCGAGGAAGCAGGGAGCAACACATACGCTGATCTGGTTTGCTTCTCAGTGGAGGGAACCAGCCTGTAGCCTCCTCCGGGTACCTGTGGCCAGACTTTTGCTCCTGATCCGGCTTGCTTAAAGCAAGCTTGCGTCTTCCCATGCCACGTCGCATCTGCAGTCGAAACATGCCTCCGGCTGCCCGTTTCCACTCCTCCCCTACCCTTTCTTGGAAGACTGTAATTATTAAGAACGAGAATTTTTTCTCTTATCTTCTGACTGTAAACTAGTTTTGCACGGACATGTCGATCCAAACCTCTAGGTAGTGCAATGACGATGAAGAGGAGGCAGGTTAGGGCAGTGACAATAGGAAGGAGGTTGGTACATGTGTTTCACAGCGTGCAGAAAGAGATCAAAAGGGACCAAGGATTTGCCATTTCTTACAGTGAAATGACCAGGCACCAGAGGTTCTGCAGAAAGGCTTTACAGGGGGATGAAAACTGGGGGGTCCTCCAGCCTCCACAGTGAATTACCCCTCCCCCCCCCAAAAAAAAAAATTAGCTATGTAACCTAAGTCATCAACCAAAAGAAAAAAATAAATTAAAGTAGAGCAGTAAACAAATCTGTTTAAAAATTTAAATAACTATAAGAAGTAGCCTGTAGAAATTCCCAGGATGGAGAATTAATTTAGATCTGAGAATAAGGACTTAAACTAGCCCTTGCTGTTCTGTAAATGCTTTTTTTTTAACTAGTTCGTCTCCTTTTCTTGAGCGCTTGCAAAAGATGAAGAGAAAAGGTGTAAGCAACACCTCTGTAGGCAAGACAGCATCACTGCCTCAAGACACAAAACATTCAGTGCCTGAAAAAGCTGAAGGGCTAATGAAACAACCAGGGAAAGAATGAAAAAACAAATCAAAACTCTACTTTAAACCCTTTATTTTATTTATTTTTTTTTTGGGGGGGGGTAATAAGAGCTAATTTTGCTGAAGAGCGGGAACCGTGGGATCAGAGTGGCAGAGAGATTAGAATTAGAAGTGAGAACAGATTTTTGTGAACCTAAGGTGAGAAATGTCTATTTAAGGAGCAGTAAGTCAAGCTCTGGAATTTCTCGCTGGTGTCTGTGATGGGAGCCCAGGCGATTATCACCAGATCGATGGAGAAGGGCAAAGGAATCTCTGAAAAGAGAAGAAACAACCATCCCAGCTTCATTTCTTCTTCTTTTCTTTCTTTTTTCCCTTTTTCCCCCCTCCACTCCCCTGTTTATATCAGCTGTTCCTTGTGGGCTCCTATGTACTAGGCAGAAATAATTCCTTCCATCCCGTCAGATGCTTTATCACACCTGCCATGGACAGTCAGGATGAAGGTATGGACAACCACTGAAGATGTTTCCAAAACAAAATCTAGCCATGCAGAGGGGGCCATATAGAAGTATCTGATGTGGTAAAATTGTTTGGACATGGCAAAATGTTGGAAGCCTTTTCCTTGCACTCAGCTGAGGGCTTCTTAGTGACCACATGCCCATGAATGAGATGCCAACTCCATTAGCCCATGAAGCAACTTCACTGCATGGGACTGCTGCTGTGGAAGAGCAGCCTGATTTGATCAGTGTGCTTTTTGACCTCTATCCTCGGAATCTGATTGAGGTTTTAGAAAAACTCACAGCTAGACACTTTTTTCTCCCCCTCTGAAATCTGAGGTTTGTTTTTGTCAAATAGTTTATCATTAGTCCTAATCAGCTAGTAATAGGCTGCCAATTACTTATGTATATTAGAATTAATATGCAGGGTCTCTCCTTTTACTTGTTATGTATTTGCATATTTATTTTGCATATGTATGCTTCTATAGCACTGAGAGTCTACAATAGGCTTATATCAGATCATTGACTGTGATCAGCAATAATTATATATTTTGTTCAGTAGAGATGACTATTCAATCTTAATTCTAACACCAAAATAACTATTATAATAAAATATCCGTGCTCCTTACTGACAAATGGACCAAGACTTACTTTCCCCACAAGCTTTTATGAACACATGTATAGCACTATATTTATGAAAATGCTTGCAATTTATTTAAACCGGGACATGTAGAGCTCCTTACAAATATGTGGCAGAACATGGAAGGAAAGGGAGAGCTGTGCACTTTTGAGGTAGAATCAGTCAGGCCTTCAGTTAAGCAAATAAATGCTAGGGGCCTTGTCCAAGTGAATCATGAGGTCAATTAAGTGAAACAGCAATTTTTGGGCAGGGCTTCATTTATCTTAGCTGTCTATTTTAGGATTGAAAGAACTGTCTTCTGAAAGTGGTCTCGTTTCTCCGTTATTTATAGAAAACTATGAGAAGCTAGGCTTGGACTAAGAGTCTAGTTTTTACATGGCTAAAGGTAGGTGAAATGAAACCCACCCTTGTGTTCCTGCAATTGCAAACAGATAATCTTTGTGTTGGTTAAATGGGAAGTGAATGACCACTTAGAGCCTTCTCATCACCACCAAGATTTCTCGGGACTGCCTAGCAACTGGATGAACAGATCATGTATTCTTATGCCTGCACTGTAATGTGTTAATCGAATGATCTGAAACCTCGATAATTAATTTATGTAGAAAAGTCTGCCTATACAAAACTAATAGCATTTCCTTTCTCTTGTTGCTCATTCTATGACCTGAATGACAGGTAATGTAAATAAGAACAATTTCATACTATGTTTGTGCAAAGAGACTGACTCAAGGTTGCATAAGTGACCTGAAATGGAGCATTTTCTAAGTTTAAAATGCTTGATTTTTCAATTTCAATAAATTCTTTAGATATGGCTCAAGCTGGGGTCATGCTAACACAGCAAAATTGCTTTTGAAACACAACTAGTATTGCTGCACGCGTCTGGCACACCAGTCGAGGTCGAGAGTAGTACTTCTGCTTTTCCAGCAGACTCTCTTGCACAGTGCAAATTCCTTCCCCCGACAAATACCCTTCTTTGTTAATTAATAAGCTTAAGGGTGTTTGCTCCAGCCAGGTTGCTATTGTCTTTTTATTACATTTATTTTATATATATACATATATAAATATTATATATATAATATATTATAATAGGTCAAATTCAAGTTCCTATATAGGACACTCTTCATAAAGTATTTTTGATGTAGCTAGTATTTTATCTAGGTGACTTATGTGTCATCAATATATAACTTTAAATCTTAGTTGTCTTTGACAGAGATTATTGCAGTAATTGTAAATTTCTAATAACATATTCTTCATCTCTCTCAGTGAAACATCAACATTTGCTCTTCTTACCATAAGAGAGATGATAAGCCTAGATTTTAACATCTGGGCAATACTCATGGTATATTGTGAAAATATGTCCATATAAATGGACAAGACAATAGTTACTACTAACAGTTAAATGTGAGACGTTCATGCATGTATTCTCCTTTATGCAATACAGAAGCTGTAAAAAGAGGCAAAATGTAGAGAATTCACATCATTTTTCCTAAGGGTCAGGTTTAACTATAATACTAGTAAGAGGTACTTCAAAAATTATCCTTTCCATAGAATAATCAAATACTCACCTAAACACACACTGCTCATGATCAGAGAGCATGACCTAAACTCAGATTAGGATGCTAAATTTGGCTAAGACTTATTTAGTTAAATATTAGGGAACTTTATATTTCTCTTAGACAAAGGAATGTATATCCCTTAATGTTAATTATGCTCATAAGTGATGAAAAAAACACTTAGATAATATATCCAAATGCATCTCAGGGAACAAGATTTTTCCATAAAACCTCACAATATATTTTTCTGTCTCAGTTTCAAAAAATGGCTGGGTATCCACTTTTTGAGAAAAAAATCCACCAGCGTTAACCACCTGCCCATCAATAATGCTTATTTTTCTTTATTTCTCTCTTCCTGCATTTTGTGCCTCCATTCATAGCTGCTCTGCTTTATCAGATGTGTTTGATCCTCTGCTTGATGCTATTGCTATCGTACACGTGGAGTTCATGAACAAACTACTACTGATTTCAGCAATTTCAATACATGGTTTGTCATGCTGATACTAAATAGCCACTTCCCTTGTAAACAGCTAATTATCCTGCACGTAGAGGTAGATACTTGCCCAGTGTGAGCTGCAGAGGTCAGACCAACGCACACATCCACAAACATCTTGTAAGTCGATGCAGCTTCAGAGTAGGCTCTGAAATCATAGAAAAGCATAGTGAATACTAAGAATAAAATAAACCATAAAACAAACCACCAACAAAACTCCTCCTCAGCTTAACCTGGTTCTTAAATTTTGTGTTTCCGATCTTAATTAAAGCATGTTGTCACTGGTAACTATTGCCAGCACTTACTAGCTTGGTAAATAACCAGAAACACTTATCATTTACATGACTGTGTGATGTTTTATCTCTTTGTTTTTATGATATGATCAGCTTGTTTGAAGGAAATAACTTGAAAAAGCTTAAAAACGTGCAATTTAAGTAGATATTTACTTGACATGCTTATCCCGTATAGCCTCCTAGTAGAAACGCAATCTAATTCATTAAAGTTCTGAACCAGAGAAGCATAAAATGATGTTGGAATAAAATCCCGTAGTACTTACTAGTGTTTGTGAATGACTAATGCTGTTAAGGATATTTCCTGTCATTATCTGCTTGTGGAGGAGACTGAGTGGGATTTCTTCAGATAAGGTATTAAGCCTCTCCGCACAGAGTACTGGCCCGACGCAGTGAGTGGTATTAAAGGAGAGCAGAGCTGAGATTACACTGTGTGCAGTGCAATATTTTACTGTTGTCACTATTTAAAGTACTGTAATGGTTTTAGTGGCAGCTGCTTAACCCCCATCTAGAGAACATTTCATCTTCTTATTTAAAAGCCTTTGCGCTCTGAAACAAGGGGCTTATTTCACCGCTGCATTTGAGAATAATAAGCATTTTGGTTTGATAACATTTAGCATGGGCATCATTAACTTTGTTTTGATTAATTTGAATATTTCGGCGCAGTCTAAAGCCCTGTTGATTTTAGCTGTGATTTCTTATCTCATACATCAGTTTTCATTAAGCTGATCAGTTTTTGAGTAGAAGATCTGAGAAAATAAAGAGGCAGCCTGATTCTCTCTGGAATATCGCTCTGCTTCTAATGCCTATCACTTTTTGGGCTGTGATTTATTATCACTATCGTATTCCTCTAAACAGCACTAAAGGTCTCTCATCAACTTTACTGAGCATCATATGAGACTTATAGAGATGAGTCTGAGACTTTAGACCTAGTATTTTGCATATATCCCATGAATCAAGAATTTTCACTGTTCTTTTATAATTGATTACTATTATTTGGTCATAATTATATTATTACATTATGGTCATTATTACATAATTACAGTATGACCAAAAATACCATGTTCCAGAAGAAAGCTAAAAATCTAGATTTAATATTTTTCAATTGCTGAATACAATATGACTTTTTTAAAAATAGTATAAACTCTGGCACAATTCTGGCAAAATTCCATCTACAGTAACATTACTTTTTCCTCCTAAAAAATATGCAGTTTAAATACTATTTTTGCTTCCCAAAAATAGGACTTAGGTCTTCATTTGTTAAAGTCAGTGGGAATTTTGTTCTGAACTTCTACAACAGCCTGGTAACTTTCATTCTTTAATCTCTCAGTTGATTAATTTTAGTAATTGATTTCTTCATGGAAAATTCTAAATAAAATATGCTCAAAATTTTCCACTCAGGTCTTTGTTTTCAATTAATTCATAAATGTGTAAATTAAGCTTTAAGTCAGAAGTTATCACTTTTTTTGGACATTTTGGTGTTCAGGGTGACTCTCCATATTAGTGTCCATAAATGGCAAACATTTGTATGTATATGTTTGTATTTATACAATAAAATGCATATATGAAACTTAAGGATTAGATTTCTTTTTCTACATGCCAGTGTGTTTCAGTGCGTGATGTTAAGGGACAAATTCAAGTGCTCTTCATGTTAACGGCAGTTCTGTTGAACTGTCCCATAATAAGCAGGACTGCATGCTTAATATCTTTTGTAGTTTGCAAAGAAAAGTAGGAGTAGTGTCGAATCGAGGACTTTCTAAGGAACAGAGCTTGAATCCAAATGCCTGATTTACCCCACGTGTCCTATGATTATAGGAAATCACTTAACGATAAATATGACACTTCACAGAAATTTAAGAAACTTAATTCAGTGTACTTAATAATGCCTTTTAGTGTAGTTTCTAATACTCTATAAACTATTAAAATGTCACCGTCTGCAGTGATACTGGTGATCGGGTACTGGTGCAAACCTGTGTCGGCTCAGAGGGTGAAGGAGCTCCTCCGACTTACAGCAGCTGATGCCCGTGACCTGAGGCCTTTGACTCACTTGACTCCCATCAGACTCTGACCTTGCTGCATGAAGCAACCGAGACAAATAATTTTGCTTCTTCTTTCCCTAGGTTCCAATCATTGAGAAAAGAGGTGTTTAAATCCTAACGGCAGATCGGTAAGTCCTTTTGTTTTTAATTAGTATAGTTTAATATTTTCAGCTTATTTGTTTAAACATTTGCTTTTCTTAGGTTGCTCTTTTAATACTGCCCTTAGCATGACATTCAATGGTGGTTTCAAACATGAATATTTGCTCTTGCAAATATGTCCCATGACATATTTCTTATTTCAATGACATTCAATGGTGGTTTCAAAAATGAATATTTGCTCTTGCAAATATGCATCCAGAATAGTTTCTCTCTTATACTCTTCCTTTGCGATATACCTAAGTTTTAGGGCAGTTGGATATGTCTCTGAGTGTTTTTGCAATGAGGCTGCGTAACTTCTCACAGCAGAGCAGTTCATCCCTCATTCCCAAAACTCATACTATATATTTGCAGAAATACATGTGGTGTCAGTGCTATGGTATATATACAGAATTTCAGATCCATTTTTTTCGGTAATTGTTTGTTGAAGCATCACGGTGTCTTTCAGGGCCAGACTATCTTCCATCCAAGTCATAATAGGAAAGCTTGTTGTCAACTTCAGTGGTAGCTGGATCATTCTGTCATAAATTTGACACAAAATTTGACAAGTTATTTCTTTGTTATGCTAAAACCATTCCTATTACCTCCCGTAGAAATCTTCTACGGAAGTTTTCAGTGGGGAACTTAGGCATTTCTCACTGTATTGTTTTTTCTGTGTCTTGCTGTATGTTACTGTAATGACAACTACAATGTAGACCATCAAGAAGCTCTCTTTCTTGCTATTTCACAGAAACAACACTAATAATAATAATAAAACCTAGGAAATTAAGTAATTAACAATATAAATGAGAAACAGTTAAGGTGTTTGATAAGATGTTTCTGCAGTTCAATACACAACACTGTATGTTGCCATTTGGGGGTAAAGAAATAGTTATTTTAAATTGCTAGTGTTTAAGTTGCTCATAACATGAGATATTGTTTATTGCTGTTATCCCAAGATGTTAATTCAAAAAAGTTTAACATACTATGTAAGAAGAGAACATCAAATCAGTTTGCTTGTTGATCCTTGAAAAAAAAATTTGCATAGTATGCCATTATGTGACTTTACTGTGAAAATATATTTTATAGTAAGTCAATGTCAGAGCAACAAAACAGGTGTAATGTTATATAAACAACATAGATTTAATTTGATGAAATTGCCCCAACTGGGGAACAATTTTATTTGAATTTTTCTATTGTTTTATTTGTATATTTAGGGTTCTTTTTCTAGTGAAATGATTGACAAAGGCAGTCAACCAAATCAAGAGAGTAAAATTATATGCATGTAAAAAATAAACTGAAGTGAAGAAGGCAAAAACAGGTGACTCTATTAAAACATATACTCCAAATGCCATCAGGAAGATACATTTTTTAACCTTTTTTTTCTATTAAGTTCCACATCTGTACAAAACAAGATTACAATCTTAAAACCATATTGAAAATTCACTCTGTTTATATCAAATTATTGAATGATAATGAGAATGGATCCTTGCCATGCATTTTTTATATGCCTTATTCTTGCTGTTTTCCTAAGAGGGAATCATTGTGATCGTAATGCATCATGCAGCTGAATTGGATATTTTTTTTCTTACATGGTGTTCAGAGCTAGCGCATGCAAACATTTCCCCTCGTGGCAGTCCTGGGTTAGCAGAATCCTAATTTATATGCTGAGGAGACAGCTGTAGGAAATGTCACAGTTCATTTTGGGGAAATCATGCTGCTGACCAGAAATCAAATCAAACAGTGGGTAATGTAGTATTATTGGCTTGGTCCCTCTCTCTCTCCAGCCTATGCTATGTTCACCTCCACTTTTAGACCGGTGCTGGGTCCCGGGGCACCTGCCGTGCCTTTATACTATGAATCTATTCCCATGGAAAGCAGCTTACAAAAGACTTTAAGAAGGATCAGCAAATATTGCCAAAACTGGTATAAGAAATTTCCTTTGAAGAAGTAGTGTTTATGTAAGGACCCTCTGCTTCACATCTTGCTGCCTAGTTGAGCAGTGTCTAGGATTTGACTTGGCAGGTGCCCAAGGCTAAAAGCCTCAGATCTACTCCCTTAACCCTGATCTCATCCAGCACAATTTAGAGGAGTCTTTGGCAGTGCATCATACCAGCTCGGCAACCCCTACGTGGGCACTCGTCGTCACCCTGGATTTTGTGGTACAGCTCCATGACTAAGCTAGAAAATGCCTGAGCCACGGCATGTGTCTGGTGTGACCTCCACCACGCTCCTCCACGCCATGTCCAATGTGTTCTGAGGAACAGGGCAAACCAAGGACTGTCCTCAGGACAGTGGAAATCACCCAGTTTTGTCAGAGGAAAAGGTCCAGCTGTACAACTCAGAGGTGGGCCGTGCGGCTTGCCCTCCGTATCAGAGATGACCTTGGTCCTCTGCATTTACTGGTCGGGATGATATGAACTTAGGTGAAGGTTCAGGCCTAATTTCCAGTCATCCCTGTGTCACAGAACTCTGACATAGATGTGTGCAAGCAATTTTAATGCTATAGTTTTGGTCAGTAATCTTGCTGATAATTTGCATGTGATGAGGTAACCATTTTAGCTTTTATCACATTAGTATTTGTAAAGCTGCTTTGCACTTGCACTATGTATTTCAGATCTTGAACGAGAAATAGCTGTAGCTATAGTTAATCACAGATTCATTTCACCTAACATGAGAATCCTAAGTGAGGAGCAAGCTCTATTTTTAGCTAGTGGGGCTAGAGAAGCATCTCCAGAGGGCAATTCATTCCACCTACGATGCGAATTGCTCTGTGGAGTTGTGTCTCCCTCCCCACCAATGCCTCAGACGCATAGGAGGAATCTGAACAGTTCATTCTCTTAGAATAGCTCATAAACAGGACATGGCAAACTTTTCTTTTTAATCACGTCAGTGTATTCGTAATGCTTTCAGTTTCCCTGGGGTCCCACCTTAAAAATGGAAATCGTTCTCTCCAGTTTTCTACATTTTTTTTAAAGTCATTTTAAAGTTTATGCTGGAACAGAAATTTGCATTGCATCTCTCAAAATAGATTGATTTTCAAGAATTGTGTATTTTTGCTCATGTAAAGGGCTAGTGATTGTGTTTTCTTCAGATGGCTTAACCTCTGTGAAGCAATTTTGAATATCATACCGCAACAATTCACTGTATGTAAGCTGAAAAAAAGTAAAAGTTAAGTTTCTCATACACCACTGTACAAAATACACCTATTCTGTAATGAACGCAAAATGGAAATGTAAACACTTTAATGTTTCTGAATTTATTAACAAGAATATATCATTGATAGTACTTCAACTTAAAATATTAGAAGATAGTCACAAGATAAGGAAAGACTGAGATCGAAATGTATTCTACTTTGAGATTTATGATTTCTATAGCCTTCTGGGATATCTTTCAGAAAGACAGATAATTACTTTTTTGAACTTGATCAGTTCGAGCTTTCTGATATTGCCTCCTAGACTGTCCAAGTTCAGTCTTCTGTTTGTTTTTATGTTATTGTCATCCACAAAAGTTTATTCTACATTTCCATCCCTTCCTGTTTTCTATTGCTAACTCTTGCAAATCATTTGTTAAGGTTTTGATCCTTCAGTAAATGTCTTGAACAGCAGGAATAGCTAACAGTTCAAAATGGTAAATTATTTTGGGATAAATAATTCCTGGATGAAGAAACAAAAACTTGAGTGTTTGTTCTCAAAAATTAGGTGTGATTTCTGAAGACCACCTTATGCAGTGCAGGACTAACTTCAAAGGTAGATCAGGTTGCTCAGTGTCTGGTCTAGAAGAGTTTTGTGCATCTCCAAGGATGGGCTGGAAGATATCCTGGGTAACCTTTTCCAGCGTGCAGTCGCTCTCATTGTGAAGACCTTTTTTGTTACATCAAGCTGAAATTTCTCTTGCTTCAACTTACGAACACTGACTCTTTCCATTTCACTGCATGTATCTGTGTTGAATCTGGCTCCATCTTTGTTATAATTACCATAAACTCTACTAACATTCTTTATAACAGTTATTAACTTTTCAAACAAGTTATGAGGCCAAAAAATAGGTATTACTATAGTTACCACAACTGACTTTGAAATGCTTTTGCCACCAAAACATGCTATTTATTAAAATAAGATACATCCACAGAAATTTTGTTTGTAAATGAAATGAAGGAATTTTCTTATACATCCATAAAACATCTGTGGTCAGGACCCATGAGGGAACCAAGCTAGATTAGAATTGATGATGAAATATATTACTTTATCTTCCTAAAAGTGCAATGGTAAAGAAGTATCAAGCCAGTGCGATGTCACACAACTTTCTGGTATTCACAGTGACTTTTTGAAGCTGTTGCATACTCTGCACAGTACATCCAAGAAGGAAAATTCTATAATAAACCAGTGACAATTCAGAAGAGACATGATTAACACTGTATATGTATTTGTAAAACTACACTAGCAGTGGAAATAGAACTTATATTTTGATGCTTCTTAGTCACATCCAAAAACACTAGTGAAAAATGGGTCCTTGTTAGTGGCATTTGATGCAAAGCATACAGCTGATGAGTGCTGAATCTTACCAATGAAAAAGGAAGAGTAAAAAATGGTCAATTTATATAAAATATAATATTTACAGTGTAAAATGGAATAACATGCTTTGCTAAAGAGACCATACTGAAATTAGCCGGTGTAGTTATTTCCACTACTTAAAGTAGCAAGGATAAAGCAGCAAGTGTGGTTGCAGTATAGATGCAACTGTCATTTGGATAAAGTAAATGTCTATTAAAATGTCACAATAAGTTCTGGGAAAAAATTACCTGAGATTTTGGCTCTATACATGTCCTCTCTTGCCATGGACACAGTCATCACAAATAGCCCAAGATGGGCTCATTCCACTTCAGTCTGACAGGGTGGACGACGGGTAAGGCATTGGGGTAAAGGCTTCAGAACTCGAATTCTTGCTTTCTGCACCTTGGGGAAGATGTCAAATAACCCATATTTTGTACCTTTTTAGGCAGCCTGTAAAATCCTGTTTGATAGAATTTTTACAGACAAATCTGGTCTCTCTAAATATCATTAAATCAGAAAAGGTATCTGGCTGGATATCACTCTAGATGACTGAGATCTTGTTCAGAATCCATTCTAATATGAAAGATGTTTGATGCCTCGTGTTTTATAAATGTCTGTTTTTGATTCAGTAAAGAACTTAAAATGTAAATGTGAACACTTTAATGTTTCTGGAGTTATTAGCAAGAATCTAGTCTAATAACATTATCTACAACAACTAATTAAACTCTGCTGTATACTGTGAATATATTTAATTTGAGATAGGAATTCAATGTTATAATGGAAAGAAAATACAAAGAAAAATTGTCATAATATAAGGAAAATACAAAGAACATTTAAATCAAGCTGCAGTTCCTTTTTTCAGAACTCAGTATGTATGATGAAGTCAAGGGGAAAAAAAGCTACACAGTCTTGATCTAATCTATTTTGCATATTAGTTTAGATTTATGTAGGCTGATCACTATATCTGAATTTCCAACATAAGACTTTTACCTTTACAAGAAATATGTATTTAATATGTGGAAATTCTGTCTCTGCTTTGCCCTACCCTCATCAGGTTGTTGTCTAAGAAATTGCAAATCAGGAACGCATAATATTGTATTGCAGAAGTCCTATCTGAAATTAGGTCCCAATGTCTCATTAAGTAATTCATTCTCCAAAGAGTGGGAGGACTAGTGGGAATGAAAAACAAAACAAAACAAAACAAATGACAAAAAGAGATTATTTGCATGAAATTAATAGAGACCAGATAAAAGATCTCAAAACTCCAGAGTCTTAGTCCAGTATCCCAAGTCCTGTTGTCCTCCTGCTGCACCTTCAATTACACGACCAAGACTTTTCACAGGACTTAAGTGTCTGATATGTTAGAAAAGTGCCTGCAAAGCAAGCATTGGAGTTAAGAACATTAACAGACTAAAATAAATAAATGAACAAATAAATAAAAATGGTTAATTAATTTGTTAAGACTTTGGGTGTCCAGCAGATAGGTTTCCATATAGTAAGCTGGTTTTAAATAAAACATAGAATCATCCAGGTCTTTTGGCATCACTGCAGGACAGCATTGCTCATACACTGCTAATGAGTATAATTTATGATAAGGCACAATGACACAGCACAAAGGAGTCTTCCTGGAGGCGCCAACGAGCCTTGTGCTGCTCATGTAATAAGGTGATCATGGTACAGTTCATACCACGTTTATGACGATGAATCCTAATCTAGTATGATAGCCCTATGTTATAAAAGAATAAAGCTAAACTGAAATGATAGGCCCTCAAGATGTTTTGATAATAAGCTTTCTTCTTTTTTTTTTCTTTTTTTCTTTTTTTCTTTCCCTCCTTGGTATTCTCTCTTCAAACTCTTTAATCTCTGTAAAAAAAAAAAAAAAAAAAGTAAGAAGATATGGGAAAATATAATCCTGACAATGATAAATTGATAAGTTATATTTTATCTGTGTTTAAAATTGTTTAACACATGCTGTTACACTTCCAACAAGGAAATAAACATGGGAAAGCAAAGGCAAGAATTTTAAATTTGATGTTTATCCAGCTGTTTCAATGTTCTTCCATCTTGTCTTAATCCTATTTCCAATGACTTTCAATATGTATTATTTTTAAAATTATTAAAGTTTGTTCTTTGATTATGCTGACTTTGCTTTGATGGCATGAAAGGCATACAAGATTACCATTTCTATTAATTGACTCTAATCAAGAATTTCTACAGATGCTAGCTAGATAATGATAAAACTGCATCAATTCCACTGTTATATGCTATGTTTTAAGTGATGATGCATTTTCTCTGTGTCTTTGTATCATTAATACCATATACCAAGATAACCTGCAAGGGTCCCAGTGCAGATAATAGTCCTAAAATACATAGGATTTAAGCTCTAATTTCCAAAGACCTCATAATCTGATAGATAAATCAGGCAAAACTTGTAGAAAACAACACATTTTCACCTCCATTTTATATTTAGGAAAAGAGAAAAACAAAAACAAACAAACAAAAAAAACCCCTTCAACAATAAATGCTATGACTAAGGTCATGTAAGCTGTATCTTGAAATCCTTGAAAGCCAGTGTTTTAGTCAAAAAAAACAAAAACTCCTTTTCACTGAAAGGGACAAAGTTAGCAATTTAAAAAATAACATCATTGTATACTCAAAAGTGTTTTAATACAAGGAAAAGTAATTACAGTCAGTTTTCTTCCTGTGTATTTGTCACACTTTAAGCAGAGTTACAATGAAAGTAGAAAAGCTGCTTATTTACAGATAAGGCATTAATGATTCAGATTAAAAAAAAACCCCAAAAAAAGTCCCTTCATTGGCCATTTGTACCTCTCTTCAGTCTAACTAATGGCTTAAAGGATCCTACTGCAAGAGAATTTAATGAAGGTAAAAGACAGCGTTTAGGAAGCAACAATTACAGACTCTGGCAACAGATGACTTTGATGTATCCTGTATTGCTGTAACATGATGAAAGGATTGATAATAATTATTATAATAATATCATGGCGCAGTAAGACTAGCATAAATAATAACGAGAAAACCCATTATATTCCAGTGAGGTGGGAATGCAAACTGTAGTATTCAATATACTTCAGTAAAATAGTGTCTCAATGTATGTGGATAGAAATGCTTGACTGTAAGGAAACAGAGACTGTAAGGATCATGATATCTGCTTTTTGACAAAATCTATAAAAACTATGCAGTTCTGAAAGAGTCTAGAGATACAATATAATTTAATAAACATGCTTCTGGGGTACTTTTAGCAATTCATATAGTAATCAAGCAATATATGGAAAGTACTATGTATAGGAGACAAATTACTGATATTTTATATAACCAGTTCTGGAAACGTCTAGTTTTCAGCAGCCTAAATAAATCTTTGTTTCGTTAGTCATAAATCAGAAAATTTAGATTAAGTTTCTAGATTTATGAAGTAAAAAAAATGACCTTATAGATTTGGTTAAAAATTTTGTTTGCAGTATTGTAATTAAATTTTGTTTTCTTGTAGATGACATCTTCTTCTTTTATTTTTATTTTTTTAATGTAAAGATATTGAGGTTTTTTTGAAGATTGCATTAGGAAGTTCATTTCGATAAAATAACGAAACTTTATTACAAATTAGAACAAGCTTTTAAAACATTTCTAGTCAACATTGCCACACTTCCTTTTCTGTCTTGTGTCTGTGCTTCTTCCAGTATTTCTATATCCCTTGCTTTTGGGGGCTACTTTTCTTGAGGACTACAAGCATGTCCAGGCTCTCCAGGATATCATCTAAGAGGGCCAGATATATTAAATCACAGCCTTGGGAAGGGGAAACCAGCATTTGCTTTCTCTTAGCTGTTCATGGGAACTTTGGCAGAAACTCATCTCATCAGAAGATTAAACCCATTTTCTGTAATACATGGAGCACTAAGTGCCCGTGAATACAGTTACCGAGTCACCCGTTTAGACTGAAACAAAATCAATACTGTCTGCCCTCAACCACTTTTTCTGTATAATGAAGTTATACCAAATTTCCAGAAATAGCATGTGAAGTCTGGATCCCGCTGAAGGAGATAGCAAAGGTTGCTTTGACCGTCACGGTGCTGGAATCTCATTCTAATCAATTCCAGTGACTATATTTAATAAAAGGCTTAGTTGCAAATCTATCGTATATGTCTCATAACTACTTTGAAGTAAATGCACAACCAGATTTTTTTCTTGTATCATGCTTCCATGGCATGAGATTTTAGCGGTAATGAAACACTACTAAAGATTACTAGGAAAGAGTGACCGTGTCATTCGTGCCAAATACAGTATCTGCTGGTGCCTCAGCTGACAGCAGTAGGAACTTTGGCCAAAATTACTAAATCGCTGTAGTAAGACAAAACAAACAAGCAAACAAACAAACAAACAGAAGCCTAAGAAATGTTAGTGGAGGCGGGACAGAGCTTTGAGATGAAAGACTGCTTTATAGCATCCTGTTTCAAGAATTATTATGAAATGTTACAGCTAGATGCGGAGCAGACTGTGCCAATATGTCATGGCCTAGCTTGTGTGTCAATTGTTTTCTCCTTTGGGAAGTAGAACAAAAAGAAAGAAGTGTTTTTGTGTGCCATCTGTTTGGCGTGACCGTGCACTTGTTGCATATATCAACCATATGACCAGTCCATGTACGTGCCAGAAGAGATCACTCTTTTCCAACACACGATTTGATTGTGTTTTAAAAGTGTCTCCATGGCCTTCCTTTAACAAAAAGAGCTTCCTAAAACAGACTTCATGTCTTTAGATTTTGTGCCGATCTACTTTGGCCACTGTATTCATGCTTCTGAATATGTATCAGTACGGCAATCTTCTTACTCTAGAATGTGTTTCACCTTGCTAAGCTAACGACTGCAAATACGATTAATCATTTTTCCCTCTGGGTCATTTATTACGGATGGCTCACAAAGTTGCTGCACAGAGCACCCTTCGAAGGTGGTGTGATAAAATGAAGTCTTTTACAAATTGGGTTCTTGCTTGGCTGGTGCCTATTGCCATTACCTATCTGAAGCTGCATGGCTGACTCTTGCAGATTGCAATGTTTTGAGAAACAGCCCTAATATCTCTCTTAAAAAAAAGTAAAATGCAAAGAAAAAAAGAGCCATGGCAATCAAACATTTCTATATTATCAACAAGTTTCAAAATGACCTCCCTAGCCAGAGCATCTTGTAATTAAAAAATAAAAGATTCTCTAACTCATAAATAAATAATTGATGCAATTAAATGTCACTGTAAAAAAATCTGTTGTCTTAGAAAAGCTGCTTAAATAGAATTTCTAACATAGAACACTTTCATTTCATGATGTCAATGTTAAGTATTCTCCTTTGTGGAAAAATAAACAGGTGAAATTATACTTCTATCTCTACAACCTCACAATAGCCAAAAGCACACATGCACATGCAGACAAAAACATTAAATTCACTAGCATCTTCCCAAGTTTTTAGAAGTTGTTTTTAATTCTGATGGAAGTGATGTGGCCACTGTGATGAAAAAAATATTTTAAATTAGTGCAGGAAACAAGGTTCCTTGTGGTCCTCTGTAGATTTTCTTCTTGCGTGCACCTTTTACTGTTAAACCCCTTATCTTCCTGACTGATTTTTTGGTAGGAATGTCTGTTCTCATTCACAAAACAAAAGAAAATGAAACAAAAAACACCTTTCTTCATTTTATTCATGTGTGTTAAATGAGGCTTATGTAGAACCAGTAGGCAGTAGGATACCAGACTGGACTGGCAAGCTGGAGAAGATAATATTTTTATAGAAGTTTGTTGTTACGGGTCCCTCTGGTAACACAGGACTGTACATGCTTGAACCGTTTCCTCAGGATATCAGATCTCTGGAGCTTTGAGTGTCTGTCTTTGGGGCAGCAGCAAGTAAAACATAAGTCCTGATGCCTGTGGCCTTGAACTCTTTCCAAAGCGAGTTTCTGATTGACTGGCACAAGAACAAAATCAAGACATGGGGAAAAATGCAAAAAATGCTGCAGTTCATCTCTAGAAAAATACTAATGTCTGTGTTCCTGATGCATGGGGTTTTTACCTAAACATATTAGGCTCTCCTGCTTTTATCTGAAAAGGTGGAATGTTATATTAATTGGTATAACATGAGAGAAAGGACCATAACGCTTGTTCACTCACCTTGCTATGACTTTCTGCTGACTTTCTTTACACTTCTCAGAGACACCCTTAGAATAGCATTTAAAGCTATTTGACAGGAGCAACCATAAATATTTACGCCATCAATTTTATTAAAGTAGCGTAATGGTAGATGGCATATATCCTGTACCACCTACATGACACTACAATTTCAGATTGTACTTTGAAAATAGAACGTCATATATTCTGATGGATTTGGAGAGATGCTGAAGTGAAGGTGCTTAGTAATACACAGGAGCTGTTTTGCTGGGAGTGGCAGTGCTATAAATGTAGGATTATGTTAAATTAAAACAAAGGAAAAGTCAGTCTGTGCGGAACGATGGTACTTCCAAGAATTAACCGTAGAAAGAAAAGTACATATGAAATATGTATGATGGAGAAGGACTTATGCTGAAAGTCTGAAATACGTTAAAATTTTCTGTCAGTATGCAATACAGAAGGATAAAAAATATCCCACTGATTTCAGAACTCAGCAGAAGTCTAAAGTAGATGAGAGGTTTCCTCTCAACACAGATTTTAATTTTCTCCCAAGAGTTTACTTCAAACACATCGAAGGACACAGGCTTCCAAAAGCCAAGATGAGCTTAAGTAGGTTGGTTAGAGTTGCTTTGTGATGCAAAATCAACCTTCCTTCTTGGCTTTTGGCATTTGTTTTTTTTTGCAAAAGAGAGCTCTTCACTTAGAAAACTCTTAACTATAAATAAATCACAGTCCCTTGAAATCTGTTCTGCATGAAAAGCTTTGTGGTTAGTTTATCACCCTGCTTTTATAGCTTGGATTTTTCTCTCATTGCTGGTGAAAACAGTTCTACAAAGAGAGATATGAGAGTCCTGAAATGAATGATTTTTCTTTCTGTTTTTTAAAATTCTTTAAGATAGTTTTTAGAATATGATCAAATAATTGCTGAAAATAAATCTAACTAGCGGATTGCCTATGTCTTCTTACGATTTCTAAATTTGGTGATAATTTTCAGTTCCATAAGAAGGCATTTTATTCTGGAAAGGCTCAGCTTTCTGAAAACTTGTCATTTACTACAAAATTAGTGCTGAAATGTCAAGTTACTTTGATAAATGTTAGCCAAAACACTAGTTATTTCTATATGTTGGGATTTTGTTTTAGGATTATTCAATAGATTTTTGTTTAACAATACCAAAAAAAAGGAAAAAAAAGTGGATACGGAATGATAATGTATAAGAGATCTCTCAAGTAATTGATGAATAGTCAGGAAAAATTACCTAGATCCACCGAACCACAGAGTCATTCAGTTGGAAGGGATCTTGGGAGGTCTCTAGTCCAACGTCCTGCAGGGTCAACATTAAATTTGGACTAGGCTGCTTAAGTCCAGTTGCATTTTAGAAATCTCCAAGGCTGGGGCCAACCATTTCCAATCTTTCTATCCTCATAGTGAAATCATTTCGTTATATCTAGTTGAAATCTCTCTTGTTTCAGCACTGTTTGTTGTTTCTCATGCTCCTCATGGCACTGCTATGAAGAGCCCTGCTCTTCCTGCTGTCCTCCATCTGGGTCCTGGGAGGCTGCTCTCAGGTGCCCTCAAAGCTGTCCCTTCTCCAGACTGAACAACCCCAACTTCTCCAGCCTTTCCTGGTAGGACAAGTGTTCCAGCCTCGACTATCTTGGAGGCCCGTACAGAAACAGTCAAAGCTGTTAGGTAAACAGTAAAACATTTCTGTTATTAACTTAAAGTTATGTTTTTACCTTAGTTAAATCCATTAAAGCTGATTATATAGTGCCCCTTTGGCTCATTGCTTCTAACTACCATTTGGTAAGTTATTCAAATGGAAGCCAGAGGTGAAGTAAAAATAAAAGAGGGAGATAAAGAGAGTATAGTGGCAGAAAGGAATGGTAATAACAGAATATAAATTGAGAGGCACAATAAGGTATATTGAGAGGTGCGATTCTGTGATTACGTGTTGGCAGAAGGTTCTCACTGTGTGTGACCACTTTGTTCCTGGGAATCACCACATCGATATATGAAGATTAGTGCTTTTTTCTACATTTTGTTGTTGAAATATTGCATATATTCATCCTTGGGAAAGTAATACTTCTTAGTAGCCTAGAAAATTTTTTATGTAATAGAAGGTCTTGTTTTATAAGACAGATTCTAATGATTCCATACTCTCATTTCAGCTAATAGATTTGCTTTGTCAACTGCTTGGGTGCGCTGTATTAGAAAAATTGCTCATTCTGCATTTAATATCACAGGTCTCCATTAAGCTAGCTTTTAGAGATGCTCAGGCATGCCTTCATTGGTGGTTCTGCCTGGAAAATGGAAGCAAAAAGCCAATCAAGCCTAAAAACAATGCATGGCAAAAATCCACAAAATAACTGGACTACTCTCACTTTTCATAACTTAGCAATTCAGGCATATGCTATGATGAGAAGAGGAAGAGACTCGTTCACAAATAATCAGCATTTAACGTTTTGTTTTCTTTTTTTTTTGGTAAAGTTAAGTGTCGTCATTTGGTTAAGCTTCATAGTCCTCATTACAGGCTTTCTGCATGCACATGTGGAAATAAAGCAGAATTTCTTTAACACTTAGAAAACTAGCAGAAAAGTCCTTTATAGTTGATGTGACCAAAATTTTAAGTAAAAGTCAGAAAACGTATTTTAAAAAGACTCTGTTCCCAAAACCAAATGCTTTTAGAAAACAAGCTATTGCGTCCTACTTTAGTCAGTATGTCTCCTTTTTTTTTTTCTTAATCCCTCAATAGTAATTCATTTTGAGTCCATTTTTCAGTGTCTGGGCAAATTCCGCAGAACATAACACCTGAACATATATATTAAACAGCTTATATGAGGAATCAATGGGAGAAAAGAACCAAAATGGACAACAATTCGATAGCTAATTCAGAGACTGGCGAGTTCACCTAGTCCAGCCTGGGGGGCTTAGATGCTTTCATTTAAATTCCTCACTTCACTACATCCTTTTTCTGCCCTGTTAGACAACCAACTTAATCTTCCTCTGCCTGTATTCCCCTTCTGTAAAATACGTATAATAACGCTTCTCTATCTCAGAAGGGTCTTGTGCAGTTAAAGATGCACAAGACTTGCAGGTGCTGCAGCAATAGATAACTAATATGAATATGACGGAAGCGCCTGTTTCAACTTAAAAATCTAAATATATGCTTATGTCCTATTGGCTCCCGAGGAGATATAGTTAATTTGGTACAAATATACAACCTCTGATAATGCAAACGAGAGCATGTGAGGGGGGGAGAATACAATGACAGACAAAAACATGTTGCCATTACTTCCCCTTGAAGCCTTTTTTTTTACACAGTAGTAGCTTGCTTTACAATCAACCTCTAATGGCTCAGCACAAACTATGCCCTTTCCTTTGAAAAAGAATAAAAATAAATTCCTTTGGAGTTTACTAAATTCAGGAGCCTAATTTGCCCCTAAAGAATCTCTTATTTATATGGACTTCTACCAGGAGATCTTTATTCAGCTGGTGATTGCTGCCAGTATCTTGTCTTCATTCTCGGTGATGAAAAGGCCTGAAGTTATTCTAAATGCTTCGCTGTTGCCAAGGTGATAAAACATCAGCTTGGAAATTAATAGTATTCTCGCTCTGCGTGTGTGTGAGTGTGCCTGCTCACCCACGCAAGCTTTTTAGTCCACCGACTTCACAGGCAACATTCAGTTTTATAGGACAAAATCTTATTCTACCAATGAATTTCCAATATTTTAAGCAGTTTTTGCCAGATAAACACCAGGTTTATAGCAACTTCATCTTCCTGGCTGGTGTTTCGGAGTGATTGTACTAAGCTGTATAGAAATTATCATATTAATTCCTAGATCTATATGGTAAATGCCTTTTTAAAATGTACGCTACAGGGTTTATACACTAAACTGCCTTACATATATCTTCCTTGATTGAAAGCAATAAATAAGCTCCCGAAGCACCAGCTGAAAGGACGCAGCACTTGCACAAAGGCAAACAGGCAAGGTGAATAACTTGTATTACGAAGGTTTGCTGTTTCGGTGTTCGGATCCTACTAAATCAGTGCCACAAGATGTCAGTGCAGTTTAAGCAACGGCAGAGCACTCTCAGGATGTGAACTGCGTTGAAACCCCTTAAAGGAAAGGCAAGAAAACATGTACAGTTAATTGTAAGATCTGTTCTCAGAGAAATATGGCTACAGAATGCGCATGGTATTTTTTTTTTTTTCCTTTTGGGTTACTTCTGAATTGTGCTCTGTATAATTACAATTATAATGAAAATAAATGTAAAAACTCTAAATAGTGGCTATTTTATAGCCGTGTCCGAATTCCACTTTTCTACTAATTCAACAGCTAATGAAAAATCTGCATCTAAACACATTTTATTGCTCAACAGAGCAGCGTTTTCTTTGCAGCAGTTTGTTGAATTTTAATACTGGTTCCCAAGCTTTGTTTTGCTCTGACTTTGGAAAAGGAAAAGGAGGAGGAGGAGGAAAAAAAAAAAAAAAAAAAAAGACAAAACCAGCTCACTTGTGGTAATGACACAACCACCTCACTTGTAACAGGAACTAATACATTTCCATTACAATGGCCACATATAACGGGTAGTTAATCATCAGGAAAATTCATTAGCTGAATGTCACCGGGAACCTATGTACTGTAGCAAATGAACAGCGGACAGCGGCATGAGTTTTAATTCAGCAGCGAGTTCCCCTCATAACGCTGCTTTCCCCTTTGTGAAATCGGGCGCAAAGTTAATGGTATGATAAATGGTTATTGGAGCTTAGCAAGCTTCCCTGATTACAAGGACAGCAGTTACTTCTGCGTGAGTGCCGGCAAACATCTCACGGTGTTGCTTCACCCGCCTTTAAAGGCTGCGAGCTCTTACAGCAGCCGTAGCGCAGAAAGCTGAGGCGAGAGAAATCTCCCGCACTCCAAGCAACGTTTGCTTAATTTAATCTTTTGGGCTGTATGTTCAGCTGATGCAAATTGGCCCTTTTGTATAGTACACAAAGCAATGCTGTGGTTCACATGGTTTGGCCCACGTTCACGCGGCCTTTAAGGATGCTTGAAATGCGCTTACTTGTGTTTGCACCGATCTCTGAGATTTGCTGCACCTTCTGGGTAGTCATTTTCCCTTCTGGGGTTGGAGGCACCTGTAAAATACACCTGATTGAAAGCCACCTTATGGAGAGCACAAATTGTCTGGCCTGGCTCTTGAACACAAACACAAATCTCTGCCTGCGGTGATCAAAGGAATCGGCCATTTAGGACTAGAGAGGGTGTGTGTGAGATGACTGCATCCACATGTGGGGAGGCTGGAAGCTAAATGAAGACCCAAAAGAAGAGGGCTAATTGAAGATTATGGTCCATGGTTCCTTTCTGCGCGCTCAACTCAGGTTTTGTAAGGAGTATTTCTGTGTTTAGGCAGCCTGCGACTGCCCTCCCTGCTAGTCACTGCCAGCTCTGCCCTTGGGGCAGGGAGCACCACCAAGCTCCTTCCAGCCAAGGCAGCAAACACCACTTCCCAACAATCCCTTACCTGGGCTGTTCAAAGAAAAAGGGGAAACCCTTCTTTCCTCCTCAGATTGTTTCTGGAGAAGACTTAAAACAGAACTACAGTGACTGTAAGATCAGCTCAAAGGAACTGAGCTCTTGCTGAATATCTCATTGAGCATCAACAAGCCTTAGCACGGCAGTGACAGCTGGCCCCAGAATACCACCAAATATTTCTTCCCTTCACTCTTCTATTACATTCTTTTCTCCCCAGATAATAAATGAAGAAGTAATTTGTTTACAAGCCACTTTCTCTTCTTCTCTGCTGGGTGCTGTCAGCATGACAGAGGAGAGGGGATTCGCTGTATTTCTTTGTGCCTTCACCAAGGTTCTCCTGCACGACCTATTATCACCGGGGACGTTTGCATGAGAACAGGGTGTTCAGCAGTTACTTTCATAGGTTCCTATTTGTCCGTGTAAAGAAATACCCACAGTCTCAGCAGTAATAACCTCTTGTGTTGTAACCTACCTCCTTCCCTGTCTGCAAACAAGGTGGCGGGGTTTTTTTTGGTTGTTTTTGTTTTTGTTTTTTGGTTTTTTTGGCTTGAATTAGGTATCACACTGCAGAATGCTATTAGAGACAGGGACAATTTTTGCATCGGGGTAACTCACTATAAAATTGAATCTAAATGGAAAGCCTAGATGTGACATGGTTGAGCAAAATCAAGGTAAAACCTGCCTTGTTGTTGCATTTTATCAAATTTTACACTGGAATAGCTCAGTTAACTAATTTGAGATAAACAAAAAAGTTTTGTCGCCATTTTATTGAACTTGTCTATTTTATTAACTTCTAACTCTTAAGACTCCTGCTATTCATTCTAGACAAGATTAGATCTTTGCCTTTTGTTTGTAATTACATGAAAAAATGGAATATTCATTTTTCTGCTCCTGAAAAGGTAATTAATTGTGCCCAGATGCAAAAGAGTGGACCTTCTTTTAGAAGCTTGTATCATGATAATTACAATCCTAACATAAAATCAATCTCCTCTTAATAGAGAGCCCAAGAAACAAAACAGTTTACAGAAGGATATTTTGTTCTTACCTCTATCAGAGCAACTGTTTAGGATGGAAGAAACCTGTTCATAACGAGGATACAGCGTTCTCTAGACTTCAGTAGTCAGGGATAAATCTTGAGTTATCTGAATCCCGTTTCTGCCATCTAGGATTTCTGAAGCCTTTTTAACTTAAATCTGTTGTCATTAGATTAATTATTTCGATCTAAGAAGAATATACTGTAAGAGTCAAATTAGGAGAGCAGTGAGTTCCCTCGAAGACCCCTGCCTGTCTCAGTGTTATATAAATAAGTATAAAATTATGGCAGTTATGGAAGTAGATTTCTGTGGATAGCCTCCAAAACGGTAAATCAGAATGTTCGCATTAAAACTTGGGAGAACCTTCTGACTTTTCTGATTTTGTCACGTTCCCTAAATCAAAGTGAAGCAATACTGTCCATTTCCAGTTGAAAAACAGTTCATTATGATGAAATCAGAGGATTTACAGGGACTATAGGGCTGAGAACACTGATGAAGAATGTAAGCCTTTTTTTTATCTTCATGATGCAAGATTTCTGCTTTATTTATAGGAAAACATGCAGAAGGTATTTTTCTAGGCGCTTTACAAATAAATGATTCCAGTTACAATATATCAGGCTGTTCATCTTCATATCCAAGCGATTTCTTCTGATTTATGTAGCTTGGAGCTTTGCTGTAGAAGGTCACTGCAGAAATTTAACTGCAAGATACCCTTATTTGGAAACTCCTCGGACAGCTCTCAACTTTTTATTCATTTAGTTGCTTATTTTCTTTAAACTGAGTGTCATTGTAATTTATCTGTTACAAATATTGCTAAAAGTTATTTATATCACTCTCAAAAATAAGAAATTGCATCTTCTAACAGTTGTTTAAAAGGGAGATTGAGACAGATTCTAGATTTTGAGAACAAACACTCAGAGTAACTCAAGGATAATTAGTTGCTATTTCTGTGCTGACGAATAAGCCTGAATCTCTCTCAGGTTAAATCTGCTGCAAAAATAGGAACAGGTTAAATTACACCATACTACAAAGAAGACTTAAAACTGATAAAAGTCAATTGAGTATTTTTCATGTGCAATCACCACCATTTATATCCGTATGGGAAAACAGCACAACTATTGTGATTCAGACTGTCAGAAATTACTTCAGGAGAGATACAGTTCTTAGGCAGCCCAAAGGATCAGAAAAGCCTGGAGTTATTATGTGGACACCTATTTGAATGTGAAGCCATGTGCTACACAAAGTTTGACCAGACCCTCGTGCATGTGGACTCGTGCCCTCTTATGGGAGGAGTACAGAGAGATTTATGCTACATTCATCTGCTTTTTGATCTTAAGTTCTCTGATATGACGGATGTTTTTCTGAAATGATGGACGATATTTCCAAGGGGGAAATCAGCAACTGGAGGAGAAGCAGATGTTTAGGTTTATGTATGAGAACTGATAAAATGTTGCAACACACGCACAAGAAGAACATCAGGACAATGATGGCTTTTGCTATTTGTGTGGAAATATTTCATCTATCTCAGCCAAAGAATGCCAGTGAGATTTCATGGCAAATCACATCATTTACCTGAGTCTTAAAGAAGGAGAACGGTCTCCTAAACACTGAGAAAACACCATAGTAATAACCTAGCAGTTCTGTAAAGTTCAATCTCTAGTTGAACAAACACCAAAAACATAAAGTTGAGACTTCATTATGTGACAGCTTCTGTGAAGAGTGCCACGAAGGTAAATAAGATCCTCTCTGAGCCTTTCCTACAGGACTAAAGTTTAGGGAAGCATGAATTCATTACAAGTTTTGAATTGAAAAATGCCATTTTCATTTGAAGTTTTAATTACTTACTTTACCTTTAACATTTAGTTTTCTAATCTTATGAGTGAATCTTAACATTTATTTATATCTTTTGTCCCAGTCCAGAAAAGTATTTCAGTATGTAATTAACTTTAAGCATCTGATTAGTCCCATTGGTTATTTAAAATAAACATATTTGTGAGTGTTTCAGCTGGAGAAGACCCAGCACATTTAAACATCTTTAGGATCTATTCTGTACAATACATAAATAATGAAAATGAAATGTCCTTGCTTGAGACTTTTTGCTCTCTATTTGCTGTCTGTCTCCCATAAAGACTCTCTACAACCTCATAGACAAGCTGATGAATTACAGACTAGATAAGAGGCCAGTGAGGTGTATTGAAAACTGGCTAAACTGCCAGGCTCAGAGGATTGTGATCAGCAGTAAGCAGCACAGTGTCCACTTGGAGGCCAGTCACTAGAGACAGTCTCCCAGGGGTTGATAGCAGGATCCATACTGCGTCTTAATATCTTAACATCTTCATTCAAGACCTGGAAGGTTGGACTGAGAGCTCCCTCAGCAAGCTTGAAGATGTCACAAAACTGGGAGAATCAGTTGTGCACACAGCAGATGGTTGTGCTGCTAATTAGAGGGACCTCAACAGGCTGTAAAAACGGGTCAACAAAGGCCTCATGAAGTTCGATGAAAGGAGGTGTCAAGTCTTGCACCTGGGGAAAAATAACTATGCACTAGTAGAATCATAGAATCAGTAAGGTTGTAAGAGACCTCTGAAGAGCATCTAGTCCAACCTCCCTGTTCAGCAGGGTCACCTCCAGCATGTTAGACAGGGTTGCATCCAGGCGGGCCTTGAATATCTCCAGAGAAGGAGACTCCACAACCTCTCTGGGCAACCTGTTCTGTACTGGCAGAGGGCCTATCAACTGGAAAACAACTATGCAGAAAAGGACCTTAAAAGTCCTGGTGGACACCATGAGCCAGCAATGTGCCCTTGTGACAAGGAAGGTCAGCAACATCCTAGGGTGCGTTGGGCAAAATGATCCTTCCCCTCTCCTCAGTGCTGGTGAGACCACGTCTGGAGTGCTGTGTCCAGTGCTGACTAGCCAGTGCAAGAGAGACACGGAGCGACAGGAGTGAGTAGAGCAAGGGGCCATGAAGATGATTAAGGGGCAGGAGTATCTCTCTTAGGAGGAAAGGCTGAGAGAGCTAAGCCTGTTCAGCCTGGAGAAGAGAAGGCTCAGGAAGGATTTTATGAATATTTATAAACATCTGACAGGAGGGTGTAAAGCAGATAGGACCAGAATCTTCTCGGTGATGCCCAATGACAGGATGAAGTGTAATGGGCACAAAATTCTCTCTGAACATAACAAAATGCTTCATTTCTGTGAAAGTGGTTGAACATTGGAGCAGGCTGCCTAGAGAGGTTGTGGAGTCTCTGTCTTCGGAGATATTCAAAAGCTGTCTGGACTGAGTCCTGGGCATCCTGCCCTAGGTGACCCTATTCAAGCAAAGGATTTGGACCAGATAATCTCCAGAAGTCTCCTCCAACTATTCTGTGACTCTGTGATTGTGTATTCTAATTAGAAATAATATAACCCTGAGAAAAAAATACATAGGAGCAATCTAGACTAAGCAAAAGTAGATTTTTCAGGCTAACGAAAATTAATTTAGTCTTAGAAAGCTCCTGAATAGAAAATTTACGGTCATTCCTGACTGATTGGACTGAGATATGAAACATAATTACAAACTGTATTTTATAAAGGCCTTCACTTGGACCATATGCATAGAACAAACACAGACAGAATTTTTGAGTGCAGAGTACAGCTTCTGTCCCTGTGAACACAAAGTTTCCTGCTGGGAGATGCAGTCCGCAATTGTTAAGCAACCTTTGTCTTTCTGTAAATCATTTTGTGTTTGGAAATCTCTTGTACCCCATTTTTCATCAAATGAAACAAAAAGTTGAAAATTGCCACAGAGCTGATGTTTCTATTTATTTCAGTGTTTGCCATAAGAAATTGCAACTTTTCTGCTAGAACAAGTGATCCTCATAATCTTTGGCTGCTCATGCTCTGATGCACCGCAGCACAGCCCCGGACTTCGGAAGCCCAGCAACTGCTGACTGAAACTGGCATGAACTCACCAATTCCACTTCAGTTCAGCAGGAAATAATCAGAGACAAAAATGATCAGTCTGTTGTGGAGAAGTCGCACTACTGCTATGCAGGGAGAGGAAGCTTTGAAAGCCTCGAGAGCTTCAGTGAAGAGCTGGGCATGACCTGCATGCAGCCACTAGTTTTCCCATGAACTCTTTTCTGAGGTCTGTTGCACGATCATCAAAATCAAGCAAGGATAGTTAAATGTTCCAGTGCTGGCAGATTGGGAAATTCCAGACTAAATGTGTCTTGTCAGAATTTTTCCAGTCCATTCCTAAATGCTCCTAATGCAATAGCATATATAAATAATACAAGGACAGAGATATATGTAAATAAGGTATGCAATAATTTTTTTGCAAATAAAATGCACACATAAAATAAGGTATATGCATGTATGTGCAAAACAATATTATTATTTGCAAAGGCAGAGATATGAAAGCATACTCTTGAATAACTTCTTCATAGTAGTATATTAATTAGCATGTTTTGGTCTCTGCAAGTTATTTGCACATTTAGACAGTACTTTATCACATTTATTATTCTTCATTGACTCCAGAATAATCTTGCTAATTTACAAATGAAAAAAGCAGATTTTGACACTAGAATATTGCGGGGGGGGATGGTGTTTCTCGGTGAGTGGCTGTTTTGTCTTTCTTTTTTTTTTCCGCCAGTCGTGAACTCTGCAAGTTCAGCTTGATCTTGTTCAAGTTCTGATCAAATTCAGTAGGATCTGAACAGAAGATGTTAATGAAGAAGTTACTGCAATTTTATAGATGTTAAACGTGATAATAAAATAAAAGAAATTTTATTTCCCTATTTTGCTAACACAAAAAAAATAATAAAAATAAATTTCATATTCATCTCAGTAGATTTTATGCTGAAGAAATATAATTATTAAAGTTGTCATTTAGGACAGTTCATTTCACTATTCCTACTATCACTCTGGTGTATGTAGCTCAGTCATATAAAACCACAACAAATTATTTTTTGTAATTCTGATAGATTTACTGAGAGACTAAATTTTTTAAAGTCAAAGATGGCCTAGTAAACTCTTCCATGTGCTTTTACTTCTGCAGCAACTTGGCTAAACTAGTGTTAGATACGTTTTTGCTTTAACCTTGAACACAGCAAAAGAATCTAATGGATTTTAATAAAATATAGTGTGATAAAAAGATTGAATATATAGTTTCATCTTCTCTGCTGTTAATTCCTTATTAGAGCATATTAACTTGTAAGCATAGATACTAGGAATTGGTTATTAGAGATATACTATGTGGGTCAATATTCTATCAATAATTCAAGATATAATTTATAAGTCTAATTATATTTAATACATTACTGCTTTCTACTACTTTGCTTCAAGATTATCTTAAGGTTCACAGAGATTACTTTTATTTATTTATTTGGAGGCTCATACATTTATCTTGAGCAGGCTACAATTCTCATGAAGCAAATAAATAGTCACTGAAATCCCTTTGCATAACCCGATCTTTAAACTGAACCAAGCTCCTTTCCCATTTCAGTAAGTAGCAGGGGAAGGAAACCTTGTATTCGAGTGTCAAAGATCTGGTACAATGAGCAGGGCATTGCATTGCATGTATGGTGTAATAAAAACATTATAGTTTATATACTATAACGTTAATTCTGTTCCTAGTTATGAATTACGATGTTCAGCTTGGTGTCTTGGCCTTGGAGATTAAAACAGGGTTTGAATATTTTTAATTGAGAACGAGTGGAGCACGTGCGAAATATGCAGTACTTTGCTTCTGTGTTATATGTTGCACGTGCTGGAGTTTCTGTTCAACCTCGAAAATCAATATCCTGTACCTAATTTCTGGTTTGGAATCTGAAATTTAGTTTACAAAATAGTGAGGATACCCAATACTTGCAGTCTTTGCTGCAAGAGACGCACGGCTTCTGGCAATCAAAAAGTGAGAAATGACATCATTTACCTGCAGATGAATCATGTCCAGTGCCAGAGATAAAAGTCTGAGAGATTTTAAGAAAAACACAAATTGAGATTTTGAGAAGAAAACGGAGTTCAACTCACAGTTCCTAAATTCTCCAGTTCTTTGGCTGAAGAATTTAATTGCTTGTCTGTTTTACCTTGTCTGCTCAGAACATCTGCCTTGAAGAAATGTCAGCATTAAGGGCAGGCAAATAAAACAAATGCCTTTCCATTTCATCTCTCTAGCTCAGCTCCAGCCATTCCACAAAGTGCCTGCTTCTGAGCTGAAAAGTCATTTTTCTCCCAAAAGTTAAATCTTGAAAGATTCTCTTGAGGGTTCTTTTATTTCTTAAAAACAAGCATCCTTGACCTGCTTTTAGCATTCCTTCAAAAAGAAACAATTTCTTCATAAATTTCTTCACAATTGCTAAAGTCAAAAGTGTTTGGACATGAATTATGTTAGAAGAGAGAAAGAAGGAGAGAGAAAAAAAAAAGAGAGAGAGAGAGAGCTTTCTGCTTGGCTTTCTTTTATGACAGTGAATGTTCGTAGATGAAAAAGATTATATGAATGATATGAAAAGTTTCTACACAAAGGGAATGTACTGGTAATATGAAAGGGATCAGTCCCTGTAGGAAATTAGCTCTCATCTTGAAATAATGTTGATTAAATCTTTTCTTTCTTTTCATCTAGTTTTAGTCTCTTTGTACAAGTTCTCAAGGGAATGAACGTGTACTCTGCTAAGGTATTTAATGAGCCTCAGAAGCAATTTTTATTGCTGTGTGTACTTCCTGATGCTATAAACACGATCCTTTAAATAACAGTAAGTCAGTGACACACTCACTAAATAGTGAACATCTTGAAATTATTATGGCTGACAACTGTAACTGTGGAAAATTCAATAGTTCTACTTCATGGAAAGATATTTATCCGGGTTTCAATGCTTGGATTTTTGGGGAGCCTGAATTCAAGCTATAGAGAGAATAAGGAGATGCTGCCGAGTATCATTTACTCCCACTGCAAAACAGTACTTAAATCTGTTAGGTAATATGAAAAAGAAAAAAGAAAAAAAAAAAACCCTTCAAGACTAGAGAGATGCCTCAGTATTTAATACTGAGGATTCCATTAATGTATTGCATGAAAATATTTAAAACAGTTAATTGGTCTCAGAGGATACTAAGATATTTAACAATAATAATAATAATAAGTACTGTTCTTAATGGGCTTTGGAAGAACATCCCTCCCCTCTCTTCTTCAAAACTAAATATTGGAGACATGGAGTTTGAGGTCTGGAAAGATATGATAAAGAAGAGCAGAAAATAATAGGAATTCTATTAGTGTCTGTTATATCTATTAATATTTTATTAATATTCTATTAATATTTGCTGGTCAGGTTTCAGAAATTCAACAAGCTTGCTTGGCAAACTGCGTGTCGAAGACGATAGCAGGTAGCAGGTTGCATACACCGTTAGCAGAGATCTGAATGAATGGGAGGCCCTTAGCTTTTACAAAATGTTTTCACTCTCCACCTGACCCAAATGTAACAAACCCCACAAATCTACCTTTAGCTTGGGCTTTGTCACAAGGAATTACCTAGTTTCAGGCAAGATGACAATATAGACAGAAACCACGTCATGCTCTGTTACCTCTGCTTTGCTTCATGGCCAGTTATCTCCTGGGAGGAATAAGGTACTGATGGTACCTGCTCCTCCTTCAGGTCTTGGAGCCATCTGGGCTTGCTTTTATAACACATTCTTGCTCACATGCCTTTTCTTCCTTTGTTTGTAATAGAAGTTTGATTACCTTTACCCATTAGCCGCTAGTTGAAATAATGCAACATCCTCTCCCAGACCTAACTTCCACGAAGGTTTAATGTTTGTTCCCCTGTGACAACACAGGTTTGTTAGAGCTTTATCACATATAGTACTCAAGAGATAAGCTACAACCATGTTTGACAACACTGACCTGACTGCTAGGCAGTTGTTATCACAGGAAAACAACTTAAATCGTATCAGCCTGAGTCAAGTACATACAGCTCATGGGATGTTACACTGCTAGGTCTATACAAGGCCTTTGACCTTTTACTTGTAATGGCAAAATAATATTTACTGAGCTACACAACAAGTAAGCACCTATGTTTTCAGCACTTAAACTACTAAAATAGTACAAATTCTGCTGCAGATCTTACCCAGTACTGCTGCCATCTTGCCAGCACCTTGCAGCCCAATGACTGTCTGATGCCGCCATTGAGATTTTTGCAATTTCTGTTCCCATCAGAATCATCTGATGGTCTATGATGCAGTCTCACTGCAGAGGATCATGGTCCAGGCAAGCATAGTACACAGCTGTTTGTATATGAGAGCACAGGAAAGGCTTTTACCCACCTTCGAGAAAGGTCCCTTACCTATTTCACTTGAGACTGCTTTGCACTGCAGATTGTCTTCATCTCATTGCATATTTGCCTGCAAGAGGGGTCTGCAAAAATCTATATCTGCTCCTAACTGGTTGATTTGCAGCAACTCACTTTTGGCGTGACACAGATGTACCAGTCGCATGCTAAGGCACTGTATTCCCCTTCATCCCCCGTGGGCTGTATGAGTGCTGCGACACCTATATAGTCCAGTCAGTTCAAGGCTCTGAGATCTGCTGCAGCAGACACCGGGAAGCAAGGTGTGAGGTGATACCTGAGACCTTTGGTAGGTCTAGCCCCAAAGGACTCACTCAGATCACCCAGTTGATCTGTAGCAGAGTAGAGAACAACAGAGCTCTCCCGAACTTCAGATTGCAAAGGCACCAACATCCTTACTCTTAATCAACCTACCTTACCTTCAAAACTGTGAACAAAGAGATTAGAAAATAACAAGAATAAATATTGTTCTGCTAGCAAGGGGTCTGAGCCTAGCTATATTCACATGTGAAACTCTAGTTTAGAGACTTACAGAGTTTGAGTAGAACTCATGATCTTTTCTATTTTGAATTAAATCAATAGAAATCTCTTTTCTTGCTTATTTCCTTATCTCAGATCTTATGCAATCAGTCACCCAACTCAGAAATGATGTGAGTGCAGAGTTACTGAGAAGAGCAACAAGGATAATTAATGGTAAGGAGCAGCTTCCATAGCTGAAATGGAATCTGTAGGCTGGGAGCCCTCAGCCTGGAAAAGATCTCCCAGACTCGTAGAACAGTCAAGATTGGAAGGGAAGGGACCTCTGGAGGTCAGTTAGTCCAACCCCCTGGTCAAATCAGGTCTAAGTGGATGAAGTTACTCAAGACAAGGATCTTAAAAATGATGAGTGTCATGTAGAGGGTCAACAGGGATCAATTTAATGAAGATGATCTAAAAATAATATTCCTCTTCTAATACAAGAAATAAGGAACATCCAGTGAAACTGACAGGGGATAAATTCAAAATAAAGAAAAAAGTACTTCTTTGCATGACAGGTGGTTATATGTGGAGTGCAGGAAGCCTCATCACAGGATGCTGTGATTGCAAAATGCTTGTGTGGATTCAAGGGGACACTGGACAGCTTCATGTAGGACAAGTCTTGTTCAGAGTTAGGAAGTGTGTGGATACCACGTCTGCCCCAGAATATTTCTGAATAGCAAATATATGAGATCTGGAGGAATGAGTACTTCGTAGAAATATTATATAGGCTGGCTTGCATTGTTTTTATACTCTTGTAATCTTCTTATACTCCCTAGACATTTACTCTTGGTCACTACAGGATATCAAGCTAGTTGCACCTTTTGTCTTATCCAGTAAAGCTCCTTCTATGTTCTGATTCATGTTCTAATTTGCATTTTTCTTTACTGTTATAGATTTAACCCGACACTCATTTTTTTCCTTTTCTTCTTATGTATGGACACAGTCTCACTGCCAGTGGGGGAGAACAGAGGGAAAACAGAGGAGACAAGCTGGGAAGGGCTGTGGGTCTGCTTGGTCATAACGGCATTGGAAGAGGAAAGATTTAAGGCAACGTCACACAGAAATACAGGCACTTGTCTGTGAAATGTATTTTGAGTGAGCCTAATATTTCAGGCACACACACTAGATACCCTGGGTGCATCAGTACAGATAGTCAGCAACACTGTAAATTTAGTCTGTGGTTATAAATTCTTGATATGCACTGACCTTTTGTCCATGTGTCCATAACTCCTACAGCTTCTGAAATCCTGTTCAAGGTTCTTATATGACTTATCATTTTGATTCCTGAAAAAAGCCTCATTTATGCTTTTTTTTGTTTGTTTCTTCCTCAGCCTTTGCTTTCTCTCCAACTTGTCCAAAGCCCAGATTTATCAATGAAAGAGCCAATAGAACATTCCTTGCTTTTTATTTCCTTGTTTTAGCTAAAACAGCCTTGTTGTAGCTATATCCAGTTAGCTACTGAATGGCTAGTATGTGTCTGGTGTTATTATAGCCTCATTCAGCTTTTCTGCTCCTGGTGTTACGCTCTTCCTTCAGACAGGAAGCACATATATATATATATTTATATATATATGTATGTATTTTCTGGAATAGCCTTCTACATAGAGCTCTTTGTTCATAATTCTATTGCCTCTTGATATTTCCCATCTGAAAATGTACCACATACTTTCTGGCTCACAAGCAATTCTGGATTTCTCACAGTCTCTTAGAAATTGTTACATGCTACATCTAGCTTTGTGGAATTACTGCTACATGGTGGGGGAAGAGTTTAAGAAATCTTTGCATTTCTGAGAGAAAAATTGCATTCATTTAGTGCTATAGAACAACTGTGAAATATAAGAAAAAGGTGAGTGAGAAGCTTCTGCTAAGCTCTCTTAGCACATGATAGAAACCTTTAATTTTAGTTCACTGTTGTAAGCCAACATTGGAGGAACTCACTTACAGAATGAATTTTAGACTGGTTATGATTATTATTATTGACTTGATTTGAAAATATTGTTCATGTGTGAGTGTTATTTTTGTCAGAGGAGTATCATGTTATCAGGAGTCTCCTGTCTTTTGGAAACTTTGGGAATCATTATTCTTTTGTTCTTTCTGAGACCAGCTGGTACAGATGTAGAATCTGGCTTTCAGATGTAGCATCTCCTGTTGAGATCAATTACTGGCTTGGCTGTGAAGTCACTGATACTCAGGAACTTCAGAATCATTCTGAGTACACAATAATAATGACATCTGAATTGCAACACTGCAAGGAACATGGAGTTGGTGAGCTAACAGAAAGAGTGAAAAGTGACACTTTTGATTTGTCTGTACCATCATGTCTGCAGTTAGATATTTGTGTACTTATACTTAATTGGACTTTCATTATCTGACTCATGTATGTAGTTTTGCGGAGTTTTGTGCTTATTTTGAAAATCCTTTAAAAGGGTTTGTTTTTAAGTCTTACCTGGACAAGGTTATAACTGAATCTCTCCAGCATCCAAAAAGCTTGTGAGAAGCTTTATGAAAAGGCTGGGAAGAGAGTAGAGAGGCAGAAGGCTGTAGTTCATATATATCACCATGAGATGGTGAGAAAGAAAATCACAGTTTGAAACAGTATGCGCGCCTGCTGGGCCCCTAGGGATTAATATTTGTAAAGATGTCAAATCTTAATGTACATTAGGAGGTGGGTTTGCTAGACTTCCAAATTGTTCCACCATTGTTCAAACAACAAAGTAACTTAAATAGAAATCTTTTGTTTGCTGCAGAATAGTCTACAGGCAATTTCAGTTTGAATAAGGAAGTATGTCTATGCTGTTATGAATCCTTTTAGAAGAGTCTACATTGAGTTTTAGAAACAATATCACTGTAATCTCACTTAAATTGACAATTAAAGCATGTTTTGCTTGTAGCTGGCTTCAGACATACTGTGGAAACTGCTAAGTAATAGGGAAAATATAGTTTGCCATGTGCAAATTTCTTGTAGCATAAACTAAATATTAGTATTTTTCCCCTTCTTTACAACTATGGGAAAGACCATTAGTGAGATTTTCTTAGAGTAGCACAAACTTGTACATTATTTCTGAAAATATTCTACATATTGTTAGAATTAAATCACAGATACCTATGCACACCTTTCCAGTATGTTACGAACATAAACATCCACTGATCTGATCTAGCATTGACAGGAAAGACTTGAGAGTAATAGAGTTATCTGAGCTTACAACTCATACGGAGGACATGAGACACAGGCACTTGAAATGTTGGAAAGGGTGGAGGAACATAAAATTTCTCTGTTTTTCTTAATAGCATTTTCAGTGTGGAAGGAGGGTTTTTTTTGTAAAAATACTCCTATTTATGCAAGAGTCATCTAATTCTTGCTTCCTAGTTTTACCAAGTCTAAGTCCAAGAGTCTCTGATCAGGAATTTATGTGTTCTGCACTGTGCTGGCCAAAGATGGCAATTCCAGCATTGAATTGCAGTGGCTTTCAGCACAGAAGTAAACTCAATGGTTAAACTTCTTAGGTTGATTAAGTTTTCTAGAGTAACATAAAGAACAATTCTCTAAAACACAGGTAACTCATTCTCTCTGAGTTACCTATTTCAGCAATGGCAGTGTTAAAATTGCCATAAAACAAATCAAACAAGGGTCACCGTATTGGAACTTGGCTTGCAAAAAAAGACATTGTTATAGTATTTTTCCATTCTTGTTCTTGGAGTTAAATCTCAGCATTTCCTGCAAATCAAATGGAAATTGAATTTCTATGGACTTGTATTTTTTTTTTTCTGCAGAACAATATAGAGAAAATCTGAATTGAAAATTTGGAATGAGCATTTTTTAATATTGAACATTTCTTTCTCCTTCTGCAGTTACTTCTCCTTATAAAACTAACCAAAAATCTATATAATCTCATGGAAAAGACATGCTTCTTGGATTGTTTGGGCAATCTCTGATGCATTATAAAGAGAGAGACTGTTAACACATTGTAGAGCTTCTCCCACTGGTACAGCAGTACATTGCTGTCATGAGTAGAGTTTTATAAGAAATATTTGAGCAGCTTTATTAAGGAAAGGAAAAAAAAAAAAAAAAAACAACCAACCAACACAATGCAGGTGCTAGAGTATAATTAAGTTAATCATCATAGTTATTCATAGAGTGAGTTTATTTGTTTGAACTGTATTAAAATCTGGGCATAGATTCATTTTACCTATTTTTAAAAAGTTTGTCTGAAGTGGCTGAGCTAAGAAGGCGAGTACTCTGAACTCTACTCGCAGTTGGTTAAGAGTTGGACCTGTGTTGTTTGAAGGCGATGCTGCACCACAGGCTGTCCAGTGACTACGCAGAAAGCTTAAGGTGCTTTTGTCAGTACTTATGTACCACAGATCGGCTGCTAAAGTAAAGTGGGATGAACGTGGGCACTGCAGGCTAGATCTCTAGTCTAGTCTAGTACCTTGTGCAAGGTATTGTGGTAAAGAGAGTGAGAAAGTCCATGTGCTGGAACCCACCACTTAGGGAGATGAAGTGACTAAGTACCAACACCCTAAGATATGCGTCAGCTGGATAAATTAAACACAGATTTCTTGTGCAATTTATAAAATCTACAGAAATAGCTTTCTTTCTTTCCTTGCACCCTAAAAATGTGCATCCAAATGGAAAATACCTGTAGCCTAAATTACTTCACTGTTGATGTCTGACCAGACCAGACCAGACCAGATGATCATCCGCTGAGGTTTCCTGTTTTCAAATTATTGCACATAGCTGTAGCCATGAAACTTGTTTAACTGCCATACAGCGAAGTTATGCAGTAGGAAATTGAGTTGCTATGCCTACAAAGTTCATTACATTACTGTGTGGAGACATTAATTTGGTTCTCAGAAGGGATATACCATGTTGTCATGACATTGTATGTGTGTTAATTAGCTTTATCTAACTAAACTTGGTGCTGTTGGCAGGTAGGTAGATCTCTCATGGTTCCAGTTCAAACCCTTCGAGGGGTCAGTGAAGGACCCGTGGCAGAATCACACAGGGAAGACATACTCTGGAAGCGCTTATAGATGCAGAAAGTCATCTCCAAAGAAGGAAACTTTAAGCAGTTCTTTAGATTTGCACTGTACTGCCTGAGATTTGCTCTTTATAATAGCAGAATGAGGACATATATACCACAGGGTATACTTTTACCCGCGCAGCTGTGGAACAGGTTTGTTCCTTCCTTGCAGACACAAGAGTGACAGTACAGGTGCTAATCAGGCCTGCGGGTTTGAGCAGGATGACGCTTGGCTCATCCGCTACGATCTGACAGCTGAAATGGCTCAAGGAGTTTCAGGCCCTAGCAGAGGAGCGCGTTGCCAAGAGAGCATTCTGGAGCCATTTATCTGCCAATCTGCTTGGGGACCGTGGTGTTGTTTTGCAGATGGTGCAGAGAGCATAAAAAAATGCCGTATTTGCATTCTGGTCAGTTCTGCTCGTTACAAAACAGCGCTGAAGGTACTTGGCGCTCTGAAAGACGTGACCCAAAGCAGTTTACCTGCAACTCATCGTATGCTCTTGGCGGACGAGAAAAACAGCGAGCTTCTAAGCACCATGAGGCAGCGCACTCCTGTAAGTGGGACAAATTGCTTTTGTACAAGAGTATTCCTAATGGAAGGTGCTGGCTGTTTCATAACTGTTGTGAACTTTACATTGCTTAAATACGAGAGACTCTCAGTTTTGGAGTTGCCATCTTGAATCCAAAGGGCCAGACTTTCCTCTCCTACTCTGCCACTTAGTTCTATTTTGCTCCATGTGTAGTTCTGCTGACATCATTAACCCCTGGGATGATGACGCCATTCACCAAGGTGAATAGGAGTGTGAGGGACTGACTTTTCCTTCTCTACAGAGAGCAGGAGGTGTTTGTGCCCATGCATATATTCTGGTTTTGGGATATTCTGATTTCTCACGGTCTGCAAACAGCAATTTTATGATGCTGTCTAATATTCAGGGCAAGAGTCTGTATAGGATTCAGTTTGCCACTGTAGATCTGAACAGATTCTTAAATATTTTTGATAAAGAAAGTTCATTTAAGTTCAGCAATGTTATGTCAGGATAACACATATCTGAAGATCTGGCTTAGGGAAGATAAATATTTTGGGTGAGATTTATCTCAGCCAGCCTTCACTATCTAAATTGCGGGCATCTAATCAAAGCTGGAGGGCTAAGCATATTCAGAGGGAAATCCATTTCTGACATCCTTGACACCCATCCTGCAGGGCATAACTCACACTGGCCATGCCTCTCTTGTCCTTGACTCTATAGGACACTAGAAAACTTGCTTAATGCAGATGACAAGCTTTTAGTTAAAGACAGTAAGATGAAATAAATATTGTCAGCTTCCTAATCCTCAGGCTTTTACAAACATGTCAGGGTAACCCATCTTCAATAAACAGCAAAACAGCATCAGTCCCAGGTGGGATGCTGGCTGCAAAAACAACAGGTGCAAAAACAAATATAAAATTTGTGGCTTTTGCATTTATGATTCAGACTATGGGCCTATTTGCCAGCAATATATTGTAAGACAAAGTACGCGTTTTCATGTTTTCAGATAAAAACTATACAGAGATAGACAAGATATAGAAGAAAAAAAAATCACATGCAAAACGAGAGATGAAACTTCATCATGATGAGAAAACTCAAAAGCCAGGCTTGTTTTCCCTTGGCTATCTTTGTGGTGTGGAAAAAATATGAGGCTTCTCTTTGCTCGATTAAAATGAAATATTGATTATGCAGTACTGTAATTTGCACTCACTCTTCTGGCCCATGATGTATTGTATGAATGGATATTTGTACTGTTTGTCCATTATAAATTCAGGCTGAAAACAAACAGCGTTAATCTTTAGCCCATAGAATATGAGACTTCATACCAATTTGGGAAAAAATGAAGTGGGGAAGCGAAATCTCCTATTAGAGGAGAAAGATGAAGAAATATTATGTGTTAACACTTCATTAGTTAGGTCTCTGGATTTTTGAGGCTTATATAGCAAAATTTCATCTGTTCCAGTATTTTTACCATTTAAATACATATCTTAGTCATCTTCTGTGGAATACGAGTAGAGTCAGGTCCCTTTCCATGTATAGATATGGTAGTTTATAAGGAGTTGGACATTCTCTTTCACTTTCTAATTTTCTCGTTCTTAAAACATGAAATATATGCACACACACACACACAATGAATACATATATATACACGCCACCTGAAGCGCTGTATAACTTGTAATTGAGTTCAGCAGAAGATCCTTCCTTTCTCCCTCCCTCTGTTCCTTCCTTTTTCCTTTCCTCCTTTCCTCCTCCTCCTTCTCCTCCTCTTCCTCTTCCTCCTTGTTCTCCCTCTCCTTCTCTTCTCCATTTTCTTCCTTCCCTCTCTCTGTTCCCCCTCTCCCCCACCTTCTCCTTTCCTCTTACTCTGTTATTCCTTCTGTCCCTTCTTTCTTACAGTGCCAGGCTGCTACAAGCATGGACTATTTTTGTGCAAACACAAAATACTTTCCACAAATGCCAAGTAATGCTTTCCACAAGGAACTCAGACTCTTAAGTCTCACATAGAAGGCAGTGAATTTGTACTGGCAGAAGTTTTTGTAACTGTATTTATATTTTTATGCATATCCTTCTGATACTAATTTTCTCTAAAATCGAGCAGTCATAAGGTACCTAATCTTCAACTTCTCTTTTCCTGAAGAATGACAATATTTTCGTGCTACTGGTCATATTAGCAGACTGCTATTCCAACATGAGGTCTGTCGTAACAAAGTGGTCATCCAAGAATTGTCACTTCTAAATGATGGCTTCAGTATTATAAAAGAATCTATTTTGGCAGACTTTTTCTATGGTCAGGATCAAGAATACTGTGACAACTGGCTGTCAAATCTGACTGCGGGACTAACTTGATAGATCAGACCATTCAACCTAAAGACAGCCATATTCTTAAACTGATATAAGTTATGGTGGCACCATTGAAGTCAATTGAACTGGGGTGATATACATCACCTGAAATCCAAATACATATTATTTATAAAAGGGCAAATATATTAGATTTGTTTTTGATCAGACAAAGGAAGGAGGAAATTAAGCTATATTAAAATATGTTAAAAGAAGCTTTCAATGTCTCTAGATTATTAAAAATTGCTCCTAGTGCTTAATCAGACATTAATTTTTCATGTATAAATGTAATATGGGGCTTCCAGTTTCTCCCTGAGATGCATCTATGTGATGCAGTGCATGAATTCAGGATGGGGAACAGGACGGACTACAATTCTCAAATGAAGTTCCCACAAATTCCTGTTACTACTTGGACTGGACTGAATCCATTCTGCAAAGTATCTATCAGTCAGATGTCATGATATTTCTTGTTATTTTAAATAACAGAATGATTTGATCAGGTGGCTCATCAAACCCAAGTACAAAAAATCAGCTGTGTAGCTCTGCACAATATCTTTAACTTGAGTTAAAGGGCAAAAGACTTCCTTCCCATATGTTTTATTCTTGGCAGTTTTGTCAAAATACCATACGTTAAGCAAGAGATTTAATTTAAACTCAATAATTCAAATTGTAGGAGCCAAAAATGCAAGTTGCAGATAAGACTCAGGTGAGATTTAAATGCTACAGTACCTGAATTTTTTGGACTGGAAGAGAATGTTTTAGATATAGTTTGCCCATTGCAGCTGGTATGTTCTCTAGGTTGCAAAGGAAGACAGCTCCCCTTCCCCTTCCCGACAGCAAACTACAGCAGAGATTTTCTGGATCCAGTATCTAATCTTGGCACAGACAGAAAGACAGCAGCCAAACACCTGAAAAAGTGGATTTTCAGTATGCTATCATTTGATGCTGTGCTACTTCTGACACAAGCCAATTCCTAAGGCAGGCAGAAGGATGAAACTCCAAACGCATACATTTTAAATTTGCAGAATGAGATAAAGAAAAAAAAAAAAAGAGAGAAAGAAAGAAACATTCTAATTCTGGCAGGAATTAGCAAGAGTCTGAAGCAAGAGTCATGCAAACCTTCAAGTGCAATGAAGGTGGTGCAGATGATTTTGTTTGCCCAGTGACACTAGAAAGCAGAGAGCTGTAGGAAAATTAACGGATTAAAAATTTCCTTAGCCAGAGAGATCATTATAGTTACCTGTTCAGCCCTTCCTTTTCTCATGCACACAGACACTAAACAATTTTTTTTGTATGATAGATACTATAATTTGATTTAAAAAGCATTAAGTAGTGGGTAATACGTCCACCCTTTTCCCAATAAATTTTGCCAGTGATTATTTACTGTCACTGTTAAGTATGGTATATTATTTCAAGTTTTGACTTGTCTAGTTTATAATGATAAAATAAGAACAACAACAAGCTGGACACTGGAATTTGTCAGCCTGGTAAAGCTGAAGAGTCTTCTACTGGCACATACCCTGGCTAAGGATAAATTTAGACAAGAAATTAGAACCAGGTTTCCGACTGTCAGAGGTATGATAGTTTGGATTTTTTTTATATATATATCCAAGGATCATTCTGTTCCTGAGTGTTCCTCTTGAAGCACGATGACCTTAAATGCACCTCTGAGTCACTGCTTTTGAAGATGGACTTCTAGAGTGTGGTCACAGCCTTTACGGTGCCCATATATATTTTTTTTTTGCTTTATAAAGTGTTTTGTTAGACTGTAAGTCAGTCTATGAGTGACTCCCTTCCTCATTATTTACTATCCCAGTATATTTAAAATATGGTCAATACAGACAGTATTTTTTTGTCAACTGCTAGTAAAAATATCAAATGGTTTTGGATCAGACACCAGCCAGGGTGTCCCATGAGAAAAAGTCTAGTGTACTGACGTTTTCCCTAAGTGTTTGGTACAGGAACTTGCCACACGTCATTGTGGCATTGCTCCTTAGAAAGCAGTTAAGCTTCCTCTTTAGTTCTGTTGACTTCAACAAGAAGGGACCATGCTCACCCTGTGAATTCACAGATACTTGGCTATTGATTCCTACAAAATGATGGAGACAAGTAATGAAACAAATTATTTGGAAACAGCTAGAGAAGACAGGAAAAAAAGAAAAAAAGAAAGAAAGAGAAGACAAACTGTGGATTTGTCAAGAACAAACACTGTAGTCATCTGTTTTCTCACTATGACAGAGCAACAGGTCGTATACATAGAGCAGAAGCAGTAGAAGTCATATTGCTTGGTATTAATGGATCATTTGACACTGTTTCACATGATGCAGTCATTAAGCAGTTGTAGATAAACCCCTTAAAATGAATAAAAAGTAGCTTGGAAAACTGTACCCATAATAATTTAAATGGATCCTCTGTTGAACTGGAAGGACATATCATAGAATCATAGAATTATATGGAATGGACATCTACAGTACTCTGTTCTGGTAGTTTACTGATAGTTAATAATTTAATTAACAATATCTCTCATGGACTGCAGGTGATGTTCATGACAGTTAAAGATAACATCAAATGAGAATAGGAGATTATTGGCGCTCTAGGAGGACAGAATTAATTTCAGGAGAGGATGTTCAGATGAGGACCAGTGGTGGAGGATTATTTGGGAAAGCATTAAAAAAAAATTATTGACCTGGAAAATTAAACTTAGGTGGAAAAATTCAAGTGTGGTGGGGTGACTGTTTATAGGAAGGACCTTCATACAAAAAAGGAATTTGTAAAGAGGAAGGGGCCTGTCCTGTTCACAGGGTCCATGAAGTATGGCACCCTCCTCTTCATCTTCTAAAGACAGTATTGAGTTAGAAATACAAGGTAGCCACATAGACTTACCACGTGCAATTAAGTGATGGCAAATTTAATTCAGAAGAAATTTAAGCCCTGTAATGGACAGTTTAAGAAATATGTGTAGTGAATCTGCTAAATCTAGGAGTCATCTTATTTGACAAGAGTCATCTTATAGTGGATTCTGCCTAAATAATTTTCCTGCCTTTATATAACACTATACTTCTATAACTGACTGAACATGACCCTCGAGCTTGAGCCAGGCCACTTTGCGCACTTCTAGAGCAGGTTGCTCATTACTGCTTTGAGCTTAGAAACCTTGGTAATCCCAGTGCCTACATCAGGCAGTGTAATAGGCAATGTAAATTCAGGCTGTTCGGCATTTGGGAACATAAGCTTTGAAGTCGTTCTGGGGTTTTTAGGAACCAATCCCATAAGACCAAAATGAATTTAAGAGATAAACAGAGCTAGACAACAAATTGCTGATTCTCAGAAAGGAAGTGATTTCTGAAAACAGGCTTGAAGAAAGTTCCCACTGTATTGTGAAACATAAGAACCACGGAAAGAAGATCAAAAATGAGACAGAGACCATGCTAAGAGAGCGCTATAGTAGTCATTTGCATTTTCAAAGCACTGATGAAAAACATTAATGTTAACACAGTAAAATAACAGATGAAATGTTGTTATGAAAAATGTGGTAAATCTGGAATATCATTAGCGATTTTTTTTCTAGTCCTCTAACCAAAATATACTGGGTTTTGCTTACAGGGAGCTTATATACCAGGTGGCATCCAAAGCATGTCACAAAATGTGTATTTGTGTGCATGTGTGTGTGAGGAATGAAGAAGAGTAGAGCAACTGTAAACCTCTGCTTTAGAAGAGGTGAAAAAGAGTACTTCGCTATTCAAAACAGCCTGAAATATTGTATACAGCTAAAAATCACTATCTGGTTGAAATCTGGGCAGGCTGTTCAGGGCAATGCCTCTGCTGTTTTAGACGAGGCATGACTTTCTTAATGACTACAAGAGGTCAAGATTGCAATTTGACCACAGTTCAGAAGGCAACACCTCCAGGAGTCCAGTGACCCCTGTGACCGTGCCTGGGGCGCTAGTTAAATGCTCAAGACATAAGAAAAGCTCTCGGTGCTGAACTGGCAACGCCGTGACTTGCAGCGCCTGGGTTTCCGTGTAGGTGTCCTATCTGAGTACTGACCAAGCCTGACCTTGCTTGTCCTAGGAGCCTCCAAGATCATAACGCAAGGTAGTATAGCTGCAGGCTATCAGTATTCCTACCCAGAGGGTTTGACTCTCTTTGCTATTTTTCTTTGGATGTGTTTTCTCTTTCAAGAGTTCCATCCCTTTTTATTTACAAAGGTACATGGGTTTAGCTGGCCTTTAGAGAGAAGCTAACTATGGAATGATTAAGCAACCTTCCTGCCTGATATTTTCCGCTGTAGAAAATATTTCACTTTCATGTTAAAAAGAAATAGTATTCCTTAAACTGAAAGGGGCAGAACTGAGATCAGAAAGTATTTATTTTCTTAGCAGCCTTTATCTTTCCTGTAAATTCACACCTGCTCTGCATTTTTGACTATGCCAGTTCTGGCTCTACCAAAGTTGTGAGCTGTCCTATTTTCCTGAGATTGTTGTTGGCACTTACAGTTCTGTTATTCACAGATGTGGTCTTTAAACAAGCTAGTTTGAGATGCATTGCTAAATATTCCCTGTGAAAAACAATAACACATTCTTATAAGAAGTAAAGATTTGATTTTCATTTCTTCTGCTTTCTAATTAACCTCTGAGGTCTCAGAGCACACACATACAAAAAAAAGGACATCAAAAAAAAAAAAAAAAAAAAAAAAAAAAAAAAAAGATTCCTCATTATGAAAAGGTGGGAAAAGGTGGACATTTTAGCCATACATATTGACTTAGAAACTTAATAATTGGACCAGGCATTCTTAGTAGATCATACAGATCATTTGTATGCCTACTAAATGTCATTCTATTGTACTAAATCTGACTTTCCTAATTCTTATTTTATAACCTTGCACTATTACATTTACTAAAATGCAAGAACCAAAAAGATATTTTAGAATTTATTCTAAATTCCCAAACAAGGTATTTTTCTCGTAGAAGCAGATGTACAGTAAAAATATACAATATTATCCTCCTTGAAATATTTCTTTGCAACCACTTCTCAGAGTTTCTGCTATTTGGGGCTTTTTGTTTGTTTTTATTGCCATAGACTGTGATCATTGTTCATTAAGATAATCAAAACTTCAAATTACCTTGCATTCCTGTCTACTGTTTGCAATACTAATCTTGTTGCAGCTGTGTCTCATGCGTTTCGGCTGTAGGCTCTTTGGGACAGAGCTAGGACATCTGCTCATGTGGAGGATTCAAATACCTTATTTTGTTTATTAGTAGCTGTGGAGCAAGAGACGTCCTCAGAAATGGGTATGGACCCTATTCCGGCACTGCCAAGGACAAATGGAGGTGGCAGCAGTCAATTCTCCCTCCTAGTGTTGTGGTCGTCTTGCGTGATGGGAAGGAGGAATGGCCAACCACCCTCCTCTTTTATACCCCAGTACCAGTGGCACTAGATGAGTTTCCTCCCAAAGGACTGAAAAATTCGAGCCTATAATAAAGATATTTTTATAATAATCAGAATTTTATTGGTTGCTGATAGCAATAATAAACTGCCTCTCCCCAGCCTCCAAGCTGAAGTGTCTTTCCAAAATAGTATTTGATTTTTCTAGAAGGCTATTCCACTTGATGTCCCCCTTTTCCTCCAGCCATGCTTTAAATTCTTTTCTTTCTCTTTTTCCTCCTCCCAGCCTTCAATAAAACACATGTAAGACTTTTCTTTGCAAGACTAAAGAAGGAATTAAAATGCTGTGTGAATCACTGAAGCTCATACAAAACAGCTACAGTTACCAGCTACCTTTGGGGAGCAGGGAGGAGGAGACAGGAAGGCTGGCTGTGTTTTTCAACAACGCGAGTTTCTGAATGAAATGACAGCAAATTCACTTTACTATGGCTCCAGCAGACCTAAGGACAGTTTTTGTTAGTTTAACACTGTCAGCAATATAGATTCAAAGTAGCCTTCTGCCAGTACCATTTATTTCTCTTTTTTTCTTTCTTTCTTTCCTTTTTTCTACTTTTTATCCTAGTTCATTCTGGTTTTCTCTTTCTGGACCACGCTATAACATTAGTAATTAAGCCCTTCAACTTGCAGCTGTCTACAGCTGGCATACTGTTCTCTAAAACACCTTCAGAAGGACATGAAACCCATGGCAATTTTGTACAGATTAAAAGTAAAAATTCTGGTATTTTCTTTTATTATTACGTATTTGTACAAGAATTGAAATAAGTAAAAGTACAACCATCCCTTTGGGGCTTGCTTAGAAGTAGCTGGGGGGTAAGGAAGGGAATTAAACAGTTCAGTTTAATTAAAATATCCTGGAAAAAAAAAGACTATGAATATCAAAGTATAGTCTAGAAATTATAAATGACCTAGAAAGGGCAGAGAGTCCAATAGACCTTGCAGGCAGATAACTCCATTCCTTTAATCCCGTAGGAGCCAAAAGGCTTTATCCTCTCAAAACCCCACTGAAACTAATTTAAGTCAGATGACTTGCTGGCCTTTGGTTGAGCCAAAACCAAAGCAGAAAAGGTAGGCTTATAAAATTACATGAGCAACAAATTTTTGTGGGTATCTATTTGCTACTTTTGATGCTTATTTCACTAACTGTGGAGATTAGGATTAATTCTTCTTGTATACATGACCGGTGTCAGTCAAGTGGAGCTGTTGCATCAACAGATTGAACGTGGCATGAAAGTGACGTGCGTGAAGAAGCTGGTCACGCGTGAAACATAGGGGGGAAAAATCAAAAACAAAACCAGCAGCATGCAACTTGTCTCTCCCTCCGCCACTAGCAGACTGATCATTCTGTAACGCTTAAAAAATTGATTTAATTCTATGGGCCGCCAAGTCGCTTCATCTGCTTGCTTCCCGCAAGACGACTGTTCACAGCTGATAGCTGACCTGTTAACCAGGTTCACTCGTACCAGCTCTTTGCAGCTGACCAGCTGGCTGCATTTTCAGTCATCGGATTTATTTTAGAAAACTTGTTGTTGCATGTAGTTACCAATTAAGAATGGAGATTAGGGTGATGCAAAACCATCTTCCTTTGGCAATCTCCATCCCCTCATATCTTTAGATCCAGGCTTGCTGCCTGAAAATTGCATTTGCTGACAGTCAAGATGCTTAGCCTTTTCTGCTCTTAAATACTGTGCATCTAATAAACACTTTGAGATTGTTCAGCCTCCTTACTTCCTCTCGGATTTCTTTCAAATAAAGATAATTCCACCTCATTAAGTTTTCATTTGATTCCAAAGAGTAAGATTAGCCCAATCGTTATCATTTCTTATACTTGAACTGCTTCATAAATAAATAAATAAATAAATAAACAAACAAACCTTTTGTAATAATCTATTTTTTGATTATTTTACCTTTTGCATTTCTATTTGTTTAATTATTTTAAAGCTCTTTGGCACATGTCATTAGCCCAGTGTAAACCTGTTTTTTGCAGTGAATAGAGATCACTGGAGAAAATGACATTCCATAATCTCTACTTGAATAGGTTGCCAAGGTTTTTGAATATGGATTGTTATAATATGTCACCTGTTTGTTGACATTGCTGCTGGCCTTTCAAACACTAACCAGCCTCTTTGTTCCTTTGCAAACAGGCAAGCTTGTTCTTGCATTGAATTATTAATCGCATATGGAAGTGCCTTGGGTACAAATACATAATTAATATTTACAGTACGAGATTCTGAATGAAGATCTGTGGATTCCTTAGGTTAACGATGGTCTTACATTAGGCACATTTTCAGGAAATGAGAAAGATTAAAGTGGAAGACATGCTCACATTGATGGGAGGCCCTGTATAGCTAAGTGCAGCACAAAAGTCTGAGCGGACGCTCCCAGCTCTAATGTTTTCTCGTGAAGACTGTGTGACTACACAGATAAATGGTTCATGACTATATTTAAATGAAGAGGGGCTGGTTAAAACACAATTATTTCATCTGGTCACTAGATAACAAATTGTCAGACAATGATTTACACAAGTGAAAAAGTAGATTTTGGTGCCACAGAAACAGGGAAATAGAATAGGCACTTAACCCACATGAGAAGTCATTTGAGACTGCACAACATATATCGTACCAGTTAGCATTGGTTATTCATTTCTGCATAACTCTGTGCAATATAACATTGATGCTTCTCATATTGCCTATATACAGACCCAGTCATGAAAAAAGTTTTTGTGCCTCTCTTCACATAAAATAGTTTTCAGCAGTTCTGTGGGAAAGTCATGTTTAACTTAGAATCCATCAGTTTGAGGAATACGCTATTCTGCATGTACTTGTACACCCTGGTGAATGTTATTGACTGACTATAGCTAAATCAGAGTAACTCATTCTACAGGGATGCCCAGGCACAGCTAGCAGTGCTGTTTGTTCAAAGGTCCCCTCCAGATAACCTGTGGGGGCCCATTTTCTCCATAGAGGTCTGATATGGAGCATCGTGGACTCGGGGTAGCACCTTTGGGCCAGTGCTCTTTCTCTGGTGTGGGCCACAAGAGAGCAAAGACATAACCTCAGGGCATCTGTCCATTGATATATAACTGTGCAGAAACCCCAAATTCTCACACTTAATTGGCATTTTGCAACGTCGATCTGATAAAAAATAACCAATCAGAACTAATATTTTTCTATTAAAAATATAACATTATATACATGTAGATACACACGTGTGTGTGAAGATGTTCATTCTGAACTAAATTTCCAGTTTTCTTAGAAATGTAGTTTGTAGCGAAAGAAAGAAAGGATTCTGTCAAGAGGATGTTGAACAGATTTGAAGACTGACCTCCTTGGCAAGTTCCCACACTTAAAGCTTTCTAATGTTTGGCATTTGACTCCTATCAGTCTGAATCTGACTGCTCACTCTAATGGTTCTTTTATCTATCTGAAATGAATCTTAATACTAGCTCAAGATTTTCTTTTGCTGGGTAGAGGAAAATAGTGATGTAGAGATTGCCACGTATATTTTATAGGGGCCAACATTTTCTTGGGAAAAAAGAAAAAAGTGAAAGGGAGAAAAAGACTAGTCCTGGCACTGTGTATTGGAGGCTCTGACCACCATGTAATTATATGGAAGATGATTTTCAGACGTTTAACAGATCTCTTAAGGTATGCTGTGATCTCCCAACAGAAGACTTTGAGGCCCTTCAGTTGCTTCAACTTTTTAAATTCGAACTGCTTTTAAAGCTACTTTTAAAAGTATGTTGGAGCATAGCATGGATGAAACAGTAGTTAAGGTATTACCTGAAGACTTGAGTTTATTCTCCTTGTTCTCCCATTTCCTGTTTGTCCTTGGACTCATTTCCATTTTCAGTCCCTCATCCATAAAAAGGAAATAGTGATTGTGCCCTAATTGCTGGAAGTTTGATAACACAAAATGGAGTTTTATCACTCTGTAGTAAAATCTAGAGTTATATCATCAACAATGAGAATGGAGAAAAAGTCCTACTAAGAATCTTAGAATAATTTAGTTTGGAAGGGATTTTAGGGGGTCATCAAAGTAGGGCCACGCTCAAAGTTAGGTTGCTTAGGGGCTGGTGTTAAGCGAGTTCTGTCTAACCTGTGCATTGATAAAGACAGGGCTTTTTGGCAAAAACAGTCATATAAACTAAGCTCTTGTGACTCCTATATGCAAAGAGAACAAATTTAAAGTTGTGCAGGCAAACCAAAATAATTTCTGAATGCTTGACTGGGTGATGTTAATGACATTTTAACAGACTTTCAGCATAATTATAATTGTTTGGTAGTTGTGTCACCGTTAAATTTTTATGACAATGCGTTTATTCTTCATGAAAAATGATTAGTAGTAATTCATATAATCAGGAGGACTGAACTGGTACCCTTTAATTTACCCTGTGCTTGCTCTTAAGTTTTCCTCCTGTCCTTACAAACTGACTCCGCAGTCTCATTACCAAGAAGGTGTGACGGTATCTCCCTTACACTTTTCAGTAGCATAATTATAGTGGCTGCCTGACTGATAAAGTGTAGGAGATCTGCTGGGAATCCACTGAATTTCAGAAACATCTATGGCGTATCGCATACCAGTTTTTCATTAGAATATATTCTTCCTGTGAGGACCCCTATGCATTACTAGTTCCTAACCTGGGGGGAATAGCCCAAGGGCACTCCTTATCTCTTAACATCCTGGTGCTATAGTGAGGTACTGGGCAGCATGACAGTAGTTGAGCTCTGTATGTCCCAGAAGAAAGGAACATGCTGTTCCTTGTCAACTGGTCTGAAATGCGCACAAGTAGATGAGAATGAGTGGCTTTATATGCTATTTTCATTCTCTACATCTGGAAAATGTGCTGAAGTACAGTAAAATGAGATGTTTGCAGAAAGTATCTTTTACATCATTCATTTCAAAAATAATCTAATGTTTAAGAATATATATCTTAGCGAAGGTAACAAGTAAATCAAAAACATACAAAACAAAACAGAGCCAGAAGAAGACAAGTGAATGAGAGCTTTGAGTTAGTAACATTTTTCCCTGGGCAAAACCAAATCAGGGGGCAAAGAGATTCTGGATTCCATCATTAATAGCTTTAGGAGCACTAAATATACCATGGGATTTGGGCGTCTGAATACGTACATGCACTTAACAGCTCAATTCCATGGAAACCCACAGAGGAAAGTCGCCTTGGAGTCAGACCTGTGAAGCTCAATGGATTTGTCCTAAGGGAACAAATCACTGCCATACAGTCAAATACATTCCTCCCTGGTACATAAGGAAGAGCAAAATACACCTTCTGCAGGGTGTGACTAATAGGTGGGGTTTACTAAAGCACGTTGTAAGACTCTATCTTCTTTCAGCGTGGTATCTGCAGCAGTTTTGCTGTAAGTCAGCTGATGTAGGTAGGTTTGGACAAAATTAAAGTAATAAATCAAGAGAAGACTGAGAGGAAGGATCTGCCAAAGGATTTAGGTGTCTAGTAGCCACAGGATTACATACTAGGTTCATATATATAAGAAATCAACTCCAGAATATTGATGGTAAGTAACATATTCAGTATAAAAGTAAACCTCCTGGGAATTAATACAATGGGAATAAACGCCCTTATTGCCCTGTATATCTGGCCTAAATGCTCCCAGTGATGAGTTGGCTTGCCATGGACTTTGTTAACTGCTGAACATGATGGTCGTGGCTTATATGTAACAGCTTCAAAAATATCACCCGAACTGTGAGGTGATGTTATTGCAGCAACAAATGCTTAAGACTCGTGTGAAGACATGTGAGCTATGCCTTGAAATCTGATTTAGGCAATAAGAAGCCTGGGAATGGTTCTAATCAGTATCTATAGAGTGAAGAGGGGACAAATAAATAGAGACAATAGCTTTAAGGACAATATGATTTTCCTTATTCAATCTAAATCAGCTTTCCCCAGCAAAGCAGCTTGTTTAGGGGTTCTTGACAATTCAGACTTGTCAGGTCTCACCTCGCTGGCAGAAGCACTGCACAGTTAATCCCCAGGCACTGCACTAGTATTATTTTGCAGAGCAAGGCTGTTCCAGTGACATGTGGCACAGATGCAGAGCTGGAGGAAGACTGGGGCACTGAACTGCACTGGCCCGGTGTCCCTGAGAGCACCCACTCCATGACGGGAAGATGCATTTATGCGGTTGCAGATCCATAGTCATAGGAGACCTGCATGCCAGCATCTGTGCTTTTTGGCAGTCTTTGTCTTACCTTGAATATATATATATAAAAAAAATCAGTATCTGGTCTAGCCTGGTCTTTATATCGCAGAAAGAAATAATCGCATCCAGAGAGCAGTTCATCCCATTCATCTCAGGTACTGATCTCAAAATGAAATGAATAACCCTCTGGAGTGACCTCTAACTTTCTATTTACTATAACAGGAGCCTCACTGACTAGCTGTGACATGACACTGAACTTCAGGAAGTTGATGTTGGACAAGGGGAATAATTCTGGGTGTTCTTCATAATTAGTGTTCAAACAGTCAGATATCATTTTAAATCCTCCCTCCTGTCTTGCAGTTTGTCTCAAAGACTGGCTAGTAGTTGAGGCTCTGAGGGAAAAGAAGAGTCCGTAAACAGATTTATCCAGCACCTACTCAAGAGAGGTCTCCTCCTAACACTTAGGAATGGGACTAAGATCTGAAAACTAAACTCTATATCCCTAGTAAAAATACATTCTCCTTAGTATTTGTTTTTTCACTCTTATTTTCAGTAAGTGTATCAGTGTGTGCTTAGACCTTTATTGGACTGAAATCTCTTTCTGATCTCTGTAAATAGCATTTCTGGGAAAAAAGACAGAAGTGGAACTTTGATTTTCGTATTGTAGTTTTAGTCGTCGTCTAAACTAAAATATATACAACCTCTGTATTTGGAACAGGAAGCTTTTCATTTATTGCTAGATTAGCAGATAATAAGTTTACCTCTAAACATAAATTAACAGTTTTTGTTTCAAACATGCAACTTTGTTCAGCTGTATAACTGCAAATTTTCATCTTTCATCTTGATCAACTTGTGTCACGACTTGGAAATTATAGCCACTCGTGTCCAGGAGGTCTGTCTGTCCTTTTTCAGTCCAGGTTGGGCATTACAACTTCTGAAATTTGAATCACTGTTTACAGTGTTTACCCTCTGAGACATGGGGTTCCACAGGTCCCTTTGATGTTTAAAGACACTTTTTCATTAAAAACGAATTTAATTTTCATCAATTTTCATTAAAATAATGTGGAATGAATGTAGAGGTGAATTTTTGCCCGTTCCGGTGTAAGGCCATATCCAAGCTGATCTTTGGTAGACAGGTGAATTTTTCTCAGTGACGTGCTCTGAGCAGGTGGATAATGTTTCCTTCTCTTCTTCAAGAAGGATTTCCAGCTTCTTCCCTGAGTGCCAGAAATCTGCTCTTTCCAGGCTTATTTCAGGCCTGAGCTAGTAGTCTCTTTCAGTACTTCATTGCCTTTGCCTCAGCCTCTGCAATGCATCTCCGAAGCACTTTGGAAACCGATGTCTCCCTTGAAATATCTCTGGCAGGGGTGCAGGAGGTTGCAAGGGAAAAAAGGAATTGCAAGAGGCCGAGTGCAAAGAAAGATTAGGGGGAAAAAAAAGCCTTCGGTCTGGTGAATCTCGAAAGTCCTCTTTGTATTAACTTACCTGCATTTTCCTTTTTCCAGTTCTATTTGCACCCTGCCCCTCTACCTCTGTTTCCCTTATTAAGATGAGGGTTTGAATGAACACAGAAGAAATATAACTGAAGACATCATGCTTCCCCTAGTTTTGTGCATCGACCTTTGAGCCTGTAGCCCAATCCTGCGTTGGATGATCTTCCTGTGGTTCCGAGAAGTATTTCTAGGGCTGTAAAGTCAAGTTTTCTGTCACCTATTTCCATGTACCATGAATTACTGTTTTGGGGAGTGTCTACCAGTCCAACTGAAATCCTACAGCTTTGATTTTGATTTTGGGGACACAGTTGTTCTTTCAAAAAATTGCATATGAAATTTAATTATATATATTCATATATATATATATATATATATATAGTATAATTTCAATGCTCAGAGTTAGGACAACATGCCAGCTAATTTATAAAATAAAAATGGATTGATAAAAATAATAAATAAACTGGAGATAGTTGGTCTCTGTTTCTATCTTATTTGAACCATAAAATCCAATTTACCATTTCCTATTTCAAATTAAACTGGGGAAATGAGGCCGTATACAATCACAACTGCTCATGTTCTTGAGGCTGGCGTGCAGTTTGAAACTCTATTTTCTTATCTAAAGTATGACTGGTGTCTAAGAAAGACCCTTTGACAGCTGTCACTGAAAATTAAAAGTCCTTGACAACCATGTCCCTGTTTCTTCCAGCAGCAGTGACATGGTTCAAAGAAGATTAAGTCCAGTAAATATGACTTGAAAGTATGACAACTTTGTTAGGATGTTGCTTCAGATGTCTTAATGGAGGTGCACCAGTGACCTTTAGCCGTGGGGACCCACTATATTACTTTGTGTGGGCTTGATAAGGTTTATTTCAGGTTTTGAATGAGCGCAGTGTAAATGTGTCTGAATGCCCATATGTGAGACTCCTCGGTGAACTCCAATGGAAGTTGTTCCCTGTCGTAATCTAAGTCGATGAGCTTGAAAACCGGGAGGTAATGTGTGTTTGGTGGCTGTAGGAAACTTTGCCTTTTGAAAACAAAATCGTGATGGGATCTTAAAGTGAAGAGGCTCTCAAGGGTCCTGTGCATCAGTTGTAGGCTCTGGAATTTTTTTCAAAAGCAGTAACTATCTAATTAAGTCCCAAAACATCTACAGTTTGGGTACTTTGAGCACTAGGCTGTACAGGATTAACTGGGACACAGCAAGTTTAAGACCTGGCAAAAGCCAGAAGAAGGATTAGCATCAGAAGAAGAGACTGAATCATAGGTCAGATGAAAGCATTAAGCTTTGCTAAGTCACTGTGAGACAGATTTTTATTTATGTATTGATGAGATTTGTGTAAAAATTGGAATTTCCACACCCTAGAAATGTTTTGCATATGAGAAAATTCTCAATTCTCTCCCAAATTTAAGTAAATATAAACTAGAAATTATTATTATTATTATTATTTATTGTGAGAATTTCTTGCAACTTTTATTTTGAATCCCTAGATGTTTCATTTTCCTTTCAACACAAACACATGCACAGATATTTAAAACTTATTTAATGTAGTTCTAAACAAAAACAACAAAAAAAAAGTCAAAATGTAAGCAATCTAAACTTTCCTGCCAGCAGAGCGACCTCCACTTGTAAATGCTCTGGATCCTGTAGTCAGACTTTTTTGTTCAGCTCTTTAGCTCGTAAGGCTTTTTGTAGAACTCCAAGCCCAGTACTTGGAGTTAGCTTGCAAGCTGGGGAGATCTTTTTCTTCAGAAATCCACTAAGAAAAGTGGCAAATGGGATTAGTCTGCAGTTTCCCAGTGTTACTTGGGTGGGAAGTGGGTAAGGTATGGTGGACTGAAATAAGCAGAAGCCCAGAAGCTTCTGCTTATTGTGAAGCTTATTGTGAAGCTACCATCATGGAGAGACACCTTCCTGTGGATGCAGCTGCAGCTGAAGGGCTTAGAGACCAGACTCAAAGATGAAAATAACTCGTCTGAGGGAAATGACTTTGCAGGTTAGTCCGCATGAAGGCAGGAATGCCAGGAGGTAGGAGAAAAAAAGAGGAAAAACAGCTTCAAAGACTGACTTCAGAGACTACTTTTAACAGCTTTATTGCTAGGCTGGAGCTGCGTGGGATGGTGAAGACAGTCATTTTCCTCCATAAAGCTCAGATGATGAGTTTCAAAGACTAAGAGCCTATTGGATGCTAACCGGGAAGAAAAAGCTATGATTTGACAGGTAGGTATGGTTTGGCACTCTTCCATGATCACCAAAAACGTTCACTGTGCCGTTACCTGGGGCTGGTGGGTAACTTATAGCAACAGCCGTGCAATGGATTTTAGCTAAGCACAATATCGGGTTAACTATCCATCTTTTGGTCACCTTAGAGAGCAGCCTGAACTGGCTCCTGCTTGCTCACAACAGCTAGTGCAGATATACTACTCGAGATGTGGCTGAAGGCAGGAGCAAGCCATGTGTCAGAGCCATGTGAGCTTCTTGTAGCTCCTTGAACAGCCAGAGGAAGTGAGTGCTGGTGGTTCTGTTCTGACAATGTCAAAGGATCTGCCTTAGCAAAATATTTCATTTGTTTTGTCTTGTTTTGTTTTTTAATACAGTGTCATCAGAATTGGCAAGCTAGTCATAAGGTAATCATTTCAAAAACTTGCATTTTACAGGAGGAAAAAGGAAAAAAAATATCTGTCTTCATCTTCATTGTCCTTCTAGCTTTCCATTTTTTTCCACTGGAAGTGTCTGAAGATGTCTCATGAGTTTCTGCAATCCAAAATATGAATACAATATCTGCAGTTTTTGAGAGTGAACAGTAAAGTAAGAAGTATTTCTGAAATTCTCCAATTATAGAATGTGTGAGAATCTCAGTGTCATACTACACACAATAAATCAGATTAAATCAGAACAGTGCTTATCTCCGTGCTATCGTATGCATTTTAATTTTAGCTGTCTGCTTTAACTGTCAGCAGCAGCTCAGAGATAGCAGAATTAAAGACATGTAGAACTATTCAGACCATTTCCTGCAAATTCATTCTGGTAAGTGAAGGTGCTTTAAAAGGCAAGAGATATTGTTACCTATGCTTTTAACTTTGTAAAGAATGTGGTTAAATTTCAGGAAGATTACACTGAAAGCTTTTTTCAGGCTGTTCCTAAGTATTTTTGAACATGCAGTTTGGCAAATGCCTCTCACTTTCCTATAATGAGGCTATAAGATATAGGACAGAAGTGTACTCAGCTATTACATTTGAGCTCAAATTAAAAAAAAAAAAAGAAAAAGAAAAATTGTTCAAGTACAATAGTGTATATGTCTTTCTGAAAACCAGGTACCCACTTAAAACCTGCTCATCACATACCTAGAGATTCTTAAATTCAGAATGATGAGGAAAGTGGATTCTCACTGAATCACAGAATCACAGAATGGTTGAGGTTGGAAGGGACCTCTGGAGATCATGTAGTCCAACTACCTGGAATGACTGGAAGTTAAAATTTCTCATGGACAAAATCATGCTGACCCAGTTTAATGTTGAGGAGAGCTCTGCCTTGGTCAGGAAGTTGGACTAGGTGACCCCCATTCTAGCCAATGCTTCTATGGCTGCTGTCCTTTCTGCTTTTGGCTGTCATTACTATCAGACAGACACATAAGGGCATATTCAGCTGCCTCTACGCATTCAACTTAGCCATGCAATTCATCTGGGCTAATCTTCCTGAACTCCTTGTTACTAGTGAAGAGAGATGAGCTCTACCACAGAGCAATTCAGAGAGTCTAATTTTGGATCCTACCTTGAATCTAGAAAACCCTGAATCTCCCTGTTGGCTATAAACTCTACTAGGCAACTTGGCTAAACTAAGTACTTAAACTCAGGTACTGTGAATATTTCCTATATCTGCAGGTATGTCCCATGTGTTTATTCAATATTCCTTGCCATTATATTCTGCTAAAGTCCCCACATGATCAGACTGTCATGAGGCTGGGAATTGACGGGACATGAAAAATCACCTGTGAGAAACAATACTTTTCCATGCCTGTCTCTTTCTGTGTTTGATCTTAGGAAAGAAACCTCCTCCTCTTTTGATTTAAAGATAGTTCAGAAAGTCCTAGCAGTCTGCATGGTCTTTTAAAAACATGCCCATAAAACATCAGGTTTCCCTGGTGGAGCTCTGCTGGTTTGGTCAGGTCAAAGAAGTTGTAGGTAAGGGTTTATCTGAGAGACCCTCACTTTTTGTGATAGGAGCAATGACCAGTTATCAGAGTTCAAGCTTTCTGGTAACCAAAGAGTTACAAAGAAAGGCATAAAAATTCAGTGCTATTGAACACTATGATGGCAAAGCCGATCAGAAGTTATCTGCAACAGTTACGGAAACTTAACACCTAAGGAAGAGTTATGAAAATGAATAAAAAATTGCTGCGACTGGCAAAATATATTTATCCAGGGATTTGCAAGTGTTTCAGTGTCTGGGGACAAACTGAAAGTCTCCCAGCTACAAAGCTTTCTACGTGCCTGACTGCCAGGCATGCTGACTATGGCATAAAACCTATCTATAGATGTTTTTTTCCAAGTTCTCATAAAGCCTCAAGACAGTATTTTTCCAGATTATGGTGCTTATACCCTACAGGAGGCATCCATCATACCATAATAAGCTCTTCCTGCCTGATTTATTTCTTGTTTGCCTGGCAATTCATTCAATGTAAACTTCCAAACTTTAGTAAACAAGTTATTATCTTTTTAGCCTGTCATGGTAAATTTGTTTCACTGTCCTGGACAATTAGCTAATTTGGACAGTATTCAGGCTAGCAGCCTTAAGCATTCAAGATAATACATCTTCCGAATATATTGTGTGTTCCGTTAAGGGCAGCCTCAGAAGTCTGTAAGAATTAGCATTTTATGCTAGTGGCTTTCTTCATGTTCCCTAAAAATAACTCAAATATACTTCCTAAATTTCATACACACATCAGTAACGCAGTGCCATCTTTGCGATGCACGTATTTGTCTGTGCTGCAGCAAGCGTTGCAGATGCACATCCACCCTGGAGTGCATCAAGCAGAGGAGGATTCACACAGCCACGGATAAATCACATTTCCTGCAGAACTGTCCCTGCGACACAGAACTTCCTTAAAAATGTCAGCTGATGAGCAGCTTGCTACTTTACTCTGAAAGAGCCCAGAGAAACTACAGCAGCATGAGACCTATGTTAAAAAGTGCTATATTCCTGCCATTCCTAAGTACTCCAGAGGTAAATGTGTGGGGTACTAAGATGGTGGTATTTCCTCATTGAAGTGACTCAGTTTCTTCATTAGATTATAAGTGGTTTTCTCAAGGAAGCCAGTGACGGAATCTGAGTAAGAATTCAGGTCTCTTAACTGCCCTTATTTTACTACAATTATAAGATTTTTCTCCTCTATTTTTTTTCCTGTAAAAATTGTAGTGACAACCTCTAGCCAACACCTGTTCAGAACATCAACATAAGTAGTAGAATAACTGTAGCATGATTTCATCTGGATTAATGTATTGTGTTACATGACTCTCCCAACCTTTCTAGCTTCCTTCCCTATTACACTATCCATCCAGCTCACCACTCCCTAAATATTTCTGCTCCCCTGCAATGCCTCCTGTAACTCTTGGCCATCTGTGCGGCAAATGCCATAACCTGTTCAGAGACAAGTACGTGCGGATGGGCCAGCCTTTATGAACGTGCTGATTTGAACCACGAACCACGGCGGACAGACGAAACAGCTAAGAGCTCCTTTTCGTAACTTTTCTCCTCGTGCGGTCGTGTTGGGAGGTGCAAAAACTGAGACACACGGTCACCAACTTGTATCTTGCTTCTCCTCTCTGCTACCCGTTTTCCGCAGGCTTGTAGCAGTTTAAATATGTACGAGCTCTCCACTTTCACCAAAGAATTGGAGAATCTGGGGGAGAAGATTGACGCTGAATAGACAGTGCAATTGCACAGGTCACAGTTCCTTCGGATATGCGGTGCACGGTAGCAAATCCTTGATTAGTTTGTCAGTCCCCTGCAGCTCGTCTCATCCAAAATTTTTCATGTAGAGTTCAAACAAATGGCTATTATGAGCTTCACTGCACTGTTAAGAGTCAGACAAGTAACGTGTATATTCCTTCATTCTGCTTTTTACCACTCATTTCCAAGACATTTGCCTTGCCGAGGTTTAAGAGGCAACTTCCAAGCACACTAGTAAGGAAGGAAGAAATCTGAAGGAGCATAATTATCTGCCTTTCTATCCTGCAAGAATACACCTTGATGTTAGAGTGTTTTCTTTTTTTTTCTTTTTTTTCCCCCCAATTTTAGGTTCTCTTTGGCGAATTTCTGTGACGTGTACTGTTCAGTGCTTATCCTGAAATAGTTCAGGCCAACTATTTTACACCAGCCCCAGCTCCTTTGGAGACCATGTCATTTCTCCCTGAAGTTCTCACTTATCGCGTCGGTTTGGCTTTTGGCAGGTTTTAGCTGCTGCCAAACAGTCACTGAGAACTACTTGCAAGTGTGGGACTGATGTCGAACTGAGAGAGCACTCAGAAACGTGATTGATGCCAGGCAGTGAATCCCTGTTATGTCAGTGTCAAGACTTATAAATCTTGTATGCTTTGTAGAGAAAGATAGGAACTAAAGGGGAAAAAAATAGACAAAAGTCGGGGCTGGGAAAATCTGAGGTTCTTGCATACACGTAATTTTGTAGAGAGGGGATAGAAGTGACAGCTGAATTATGTAGGTGTCCAGCAGAACCAAGGGAAACCACCTGAAGCTAAAAAACAAACAAACAAACAAAAAAACACCGTACTAGACTGTTTGAGGTCATCACTACCGCAGTGGAGAGCTAAGCTGATGCGCTGCCTTTCAGCAACTTATATTACTTTAACCTCAGTGCAGTCCTGGCCAGGGTTACAAGGCTTCCAGTTCAGAGCGAGGTGACGAGGGCCATATATCACAGCGCCTTGCAAGGGCTACTCGTCCACTTTGCACAAATAGATACGAGAACGGCACAGGTTTGAAAAGCAAAAGCATCCGAAAGGCAATAGCAGAACGAGTCGTAAACCTTGCGTTGGTCTGCTGCTGGCCCAAGTGAGGCGAAACAACCCGTCTCGAAGAACAGCCAGTCACCAAAAGTGATTTTATGTTAATGTCTAGGAAACTGTAAAAAGATGATATTGAGAGAAAAAGCAATTAAAGTGCTGTAAGAGTGGGAGGATGAAACCCTAAATGCATCAGTGGCCGTGATATTCAGGAACTTGATTTGAACGGTCTAGCAAGGCAGTATCTTTAAAAACACGCAACATCCAGAAACAGTATGTGAATATAAATTTTTTTGCAAAAAGTTGTTACACCTCATTCTTTACATGGCAAACACTCAGTTCATATCCTTGAGGAATAGTTAGCACAAAGGTGCAAAATCCTTTCACTTCACTTGAATATGTATTCCAGTAGCCAGAGTTTTTTCGTTCTCCAGTTATGGCCTGCAAAATAACTCCCATCTATTTGTCCACACTATCTAAATCCTTTGCATTTGCATCTGAAATTCTTTGTCTAATTTCTGTGTCACATTCCTTCAATATGATTTTTACCTCCAAAACATAAATGTTCTTAGCTACCTGTATAGTGTAATTTATGTCTCAGAGCTGCAAGCAACACTGAGAGAAATATCTAGTATTAATAATACAATCATGTTCAGGAGGTTAATGGCTCAGACAGAAACACAATTGAGTGCTTTGGTACAAAAATCCAGTTTATTTCATGTTCTTCGGATTGTTAATAATCAGATGCAGCCTCAAGAAATTTGTCAACTAGTCTTTCCTCTTGGGCATAACATAGGGCATTTTTAATTTTTTTAAAGCTGTTATCTTTTTTTCTGTTTAGAATTGTTTTGTTCTCAGTGCAAGCAATTTTTCTTCCCTATATCTTATGTAATTCTGATTATAAGAATCATGAAGGACTAGTTAAAAGGGAATAATGTTCATTGTCTTGCAAAAAGATTCCTGCAGTTGTACCCTGTCGTCTCGCGTTGTGGATGCAGTTTTTATCCTCCTGTTATAAGGTGTGCATGCTCCCTCTGTGTATTGTAGATATAATCTAAAGCTCACTGAAATGGAAAGACTCTCACTTGGCTTCAGACAGGTCTTATATCTATAAAAACAGGAGCAGCTTCAGAAGAAAATGGCTTTATATGCTCCTTTTTATGTAGATTAGAAAAGTCAGCAATTCCAGATCAGATCTCCACTTTCAGACGGAGGTGAGGGCTTCAAATTAAGATTATACACGCTGCCCTATTTTATTTACATGGCGCACCTATTTACTGTTGTTGGCTTGAGCACAAGTGTGTGGAATAGAAAAGAGTTCAGAAAAGCTGTTTACAAGAGCTGCCCCTTTGCAAGTACAAAAAACCCTTTGCCCATCGCTGCTGCTTTACTGGTACAAACTGCTCGTCTGTGGCCTTGCTAAGGCACAACCTCTGTGAAATATCGGTGCATTCACCATCAAAGTGCCTCACTATCGGAAACGACACGTCTGGCTGTCCCTCGGGGTGTAAGCCAGCCTCGCTCAGTGTCCTCTGTAGCTTTATAGGGCAGGTGGAAAAAGCAGAAGAAGGTGAAGAATGTGTTCCTACAAGATGTGCTCCAGGATGGATGCTGTGCCTGGGCTTCACTTTGGGTTCCAGCTACCACCTCTGGCTGGTCTGGCACCCTTTTTTGGTAGAAACTCTGGGTAGGACCCAGAGTACCCTGGAAACCCTGGAAGTAGGACTCTACAGCCCAGCCCACAAAAGTTTCAGGCCCAGAAGTAGCTACTACTCTATACAGAGTCTGGACATGAGTTTTATTGAATTTCCAAGTCTCTGCGTGCTCTGGTTTTACACTGCACTCTGAACATATTTCTGAAATGGACAGAAGGACTTTTGCAAAGTTCTCTAAACAGAATTATTCTGTATTTTAAAAGTATCACAAAAGATGTGCACATCTGTATCAAAATAATAAACCTCTTGGGTGCAGATCTCTGCCTTAATTTCCTCCCTGCTGTGAAACCTTCATTGACCATGGCTACAAGTCAACAAGCAATCTCCAATTTTGCCTTATGCAAGTGTCTACTGCCCTTTTAGATAAACTAAAATTTGCTATTTTTATATAAACTTCACCCTTTTTATTGTCTCAGGATGCTCTTGAGGAGTCACTGTGGCTTAACACGCTCATGTTATGCTTCAAATGTCTTAGAGACGTGAGATAGTCCTGATGGAAATTGCTAAAATGTCTACTCAGATGCATAAACCAGAGACTTCCCCAAATCATTTGTTGTTAGAGGTACGTTTTATCAAGCTCTCCACAATTATGATGGACGCAGAAATAGCACTTTTGGAAGCTTTTTGGTTAAAATTCCTCTTTGGATGCAGCCAAAAAAAGTTGAATGACTTAAAATGCTTTGGGATCTGAGTGGAAAATGAAGGAATGAAAATGAGATTTAAGTACAATGTTCTAGAAAGAATTATTTCTATCTCCCAGTTAGAGGTATATCTGATTCTTTGTTTTAGCTTTAGTGTAGCATTTACAGCAGGTAATAAAAAGTCACATAGTTTAATGAAAGTAAGCTTTCAACACTCTGATCTACTATATTACACTTTTTGTAGTAAAGCTCTGTCTTCTCAGACTCACAGAGATGCTTTCCAGACTCTCTGTCCTAACTTATGGTTTTAGTAGTTTGTGAAAATTAGCTTTGGAGGGTAAAAAATAGTACATGCTTTGCCAGAATAAAACAGCATTGACCTTGGATGGCTTTCAGACTCAATACATTGATGGCACGGTGCCACAGACAATCATCCTCCTGTAAAGCACTGAGAAACTTGGAAAAGTGCCTTCACAGAAGGATGGGTAAGCTGAAGTGATATCTGTGGATTTTTTAACTCTTATTAACCCCTGTGTTCTCAAAAAGATTAAAAAAAATCCTCTGCCATGAAATAGATCTACTGATTGAAAAGAAAAAATCAGATAAAAAATACAGTAGAATCTGGATTTTGATGGATTCCTGTTAACATCTTTGGTTCCTGCTTCTCTGATCCATTTTCTCAGTACACTGGAAGATTTCAATAGGCACTTGGATTACAGTAACAGTAGAGATTCCTAGCTACAGATGTACAACCTACAAGTCACATACCTACAAGATCATCATCATTGGTACTCCCATGCCGGAGAATCCATTTCACATTACAAGATATTAGTGTGTATCCCATCCATCACTGCTGCAGCTGCATCCCTGGGCCTGTAGCACAACTTTCAATGCATGGGCACACTTCAAGGCAAGACCCACGCCTTGGACTGTCCGTGGGAAAGTATTCTTAGCAGGCTAAGAATAAAAGGTCAGGCAAGCTCACTATATGGAGATGTAAAAAGGTAGCCAATACCTTCCTTGGGATTAGTGGCTCTTCATTTATTTAGGACAGAGTTCCTTCATCCAAGAAGTCTTCCTAGGTATATCTATTTATTAACCTGGTAGTTGCTCTTATCAATCCCTGGATCAAGGGATACCTCCCATCTATGTCTGGACTTCACATCAGGGCAAGGTCAGAGCGTCTGTGCTTCTCCCCTTCCCTCTTTTCCATGTTTTGGTTTCTGAACCAAAGACGTCCAGACCAAAAATACATACAGGAGGTGTAGCATGCTCCAGCAGGTCTTCAAACTCAATGATGTCTCAGAGCATGCTGCAACATATCCCCCAGATTTCCCTGATAGAGAAGTATCTTTGAGGAATTTCAAGAGAAATGAGATGAGATAGGTCATTCTGTGCATCATCTATCTCCCTAGCTCCTGGTTGGAATGAAAACGGTTAAGTTCCTGAGTTGGAAATCAAGCCTTTTTGCCATTTCATCACAGAGCTGGGCAGCTACTTTCCTGATCCTTAAAGGGTCTATGCACTCTCTTACAGTGAACTAAATATCTCCTAACTGCAAATATTGTATTTGTACTTTGATTATAAAAGGTCATGGCTGGCAGTACTGGTCTCTGGTATTTTACCATTAAATCTCATTGAAGATTGATCCTTATTTATGATTAAAAAAAAAGTTTCCAATCAAACTCTTTTTATTTATTTTTTTTCATCATTGTGCTTGTTGGAAGAATGATTAATTCGTCACGAGATCTTTAGAGCGGTGTCTCATTCCCATTCCCTGCCAATCTGCATAAGTCACCCAGCGACTCAGTTAGCACACGAATCAAGTTGCGATAGGCACCGTAGTGATGCAGTGGGGAAAGGGGAATGTGTTGAGCATGCTCTGTGGGTGCCTTTCACGCCACTGTGAACCAACAAACCCGGCGAGACACTTGATTAAACAGTGCAAGTGTGCACCGCAGAGAAAATTATGATAAATTGCTGATATTGATTACTTTTAACCAAAAGGATGAGATTGCCTGGTGTTTAAATTTAGGAAAGCAGCCAAAAGATACCTTGACCTCACCTCAGCACTGGGAACCATTACAAAATTAATTGAAGTTGTCGTTCAGGTAGCTGTCACAATTATGTGACAGTTGATTTATTAATTTAACAGCTAGCTACAAACCAGATGTGTTCTCCACTGGTATGTGATTTTTTTTGCAGCTTAGTTTGTTAAAGCTGAAAAACCTTCAGGTTGTTGATAGTCGTTGTGCCTGTAATATAATACATTTTCATTCAGATTAATGCACTTCTGATCAGCAATGAACAGTTTTAGGTTGTTTCTGTTTTGTTGTGATTCTATTTTCCTTTTTTTTTTAGTTTTGCTTTTATTTTACTAAGTAGCTGTGCTGCTGAATACATAAGCACGTGATCAGCTGGGGCTCAGAGTGCTTCAGCAGCACGGCATTTGCAACAGTCAGCTGAAGCTGCAAATACAGTATCTGCGGGTACTGCTAATTGCATATGCTGTACTCTAAACAAAAGCATATATTGCCTGACCTGAGTTCTCAGGAGTGTTGACATGCCCCATTTCTTTTCTGGCTTTCTCCCAAAACCTGATCCACTGTTGTTGCTGGTTGTCTGCTTCTGTACAAACACTGCTCAAGGTGGACAGAGAGATTTTGGCACAGTATGCAGAGCCTGCATACCCTTAATATTGTGTCTAACAGCAAATTATGAATGTGTTTAATAGTTGCTCATCATATTTCTAACTTGATGAAGTCTTTGCCTGGTGTTTCTCTTTTCTTCTGTATTCATGCGGGTGTATACATTTTACTATGAATTAATGCAAAGTTTACATCATTTCATCTAAGATTCATAAAATCAATCATGCATTTAGAAAGATCAGAAAGGCAGAAACCTCTATCCTGACAGGTAGGATTGCATATATTTAAATAAAGGCAATTTAAGGATATCTGCTGCTTTTTTTCTTTTCTCTCTCTCTCTTTCTCTCTCTCTCTCTCTCTTTTATTTTTTTTTTTTTTTTTTTTTTTTTTTTTACTTCTGAAACAAATGTTTTAGATATCTAACCCCACAGGCCCCACAGTGCCTCTACTGGGCATTTTGTTGTGTGCTCCACGCTACGATAAGGGGACTGTGCTGTTGCCATGTCTAATTAGTGTGGAGACTATTTCCGTGGAGGTCTCTGCTGTATAGCCATGCCCGTGGATGTTAGAACGGTGCTGAAAAGTCCTGGGTGGTGGAGACTCTGCAGATCTGCTGGGTCATTGCACCTCCTGCTAGTGTTTGCTCCTCAACCGTGTTCCTTTGTAGCATCTTAAATGTAAACACGCTGTCTTTCGTGCTGGTGGTTGGAATATCAATAGGCTACAAATTCTGCGAAGAAACCTCTGGAGATCCTGAAGATAAAAAAAGAAAAAGTGAAACACTAGAAATTAAAGTGTTCTAACATCACTCCTACACAGCTGAATGTAATGAACACCATCTTCAGGTGAAGAGAAGTTCTAGCTCCTCCTCCAACATTTTTCATTTTGATTTTCCATGATCTTTGCAAAAAGAGGGAAAAAATAGTGTTGAAGCAAGTATATGGGGAGGGAAAATCCCCCCCAAACTCAGCTTGAGTAGAAATTTATGAATAAATGCAAAATGTTAGCTGGCAGAAACTGTATCTAAGGAACCTGAAATAAATTGTAATTATTTTTCATTTTCTGTTCCTTCCGTGCTACTCACTCGTGGGCTATCATGTGTGATCATTTCTCTGATCACACATCAGCACTTTGTGTATTTTAGTGCCTGAACACTAAAAACACCTGAGCAAAGATATTACTACACCTGTCTACACTCTATCTGTCCCTTTGTCTGCCTATGTATCTACCTTATTAAAAACAATATAAGCAGATATAATCCAGATTTTCAAAACATATCTCCTGACCTATTTATATATATGTTTTTTTTCCTTCTTCCTAGTCATTTTTACCCATCTCTTCTCCTGCTCGTTTTTTTCTTTCCTCAGTGGTGGATCAAGTAAAAGTAGAGCTTGGCAATTACATTACTAAAAGTTCTATTAATGCAATATTCAGCACTATTCTACTGATAATTTTAAGGTTCAATCTCCTGAGAATCATCAGGGTTAGAAATAGGCTTTCTGTCTCACTGGAGAGCTGGGAATTTCAGCTTTTCAGATATATCAAGTGTTATGCAGCATTTATTTAGAAACCTGGCAGATCATGAAATATTGAACCTTAAAACAGGACTGACATTTTGATTTATATAGAAAAGGACTGATCCTTCTCTGCTTCCAATCCTTCACTAATATAGTTCTGCTGTTATGAGATGTATTACTTCTTTATTTACACCAGTAAGATAGCACAGAATCCATGCTAAACTGTTTTAATACTTTCTACAGGTTAAATATATACATATATATGTATGTATGTATATATGTATATGTACATATAGATATATATATATATATATATATATCAATGCCTTTTTTTCTTTCTTATTGACAGTGTAGTTAGACACATAATATCAAGGTAGCCTAGATTTTACAGGCATAGAAATACAAATTACGGTGCCAATATATTTTTTAAAGACTCAATAAATTTTTTTTTCTGAAATAGCCTTTCTATAAAATATGAGGCTTAGAGGCTTAAACAAAATACAGAATGGAGGTATAAAGCCTGTTATTAGAAGAAATTTGTGCTGGCCAGCATAATTCACTTGGCCATTTCAGATTTGTGATACTAAACCTTTTATATCTTCACATAATATACAGACAGCCAGATCTGTGAAAACAGTTTGAAATGAAAGCTATGCTTGGTGAAGGGTTGTAGACATTATATATCCGCGAACTGGAATGATGGCTTAGTATTGCAGTTACTAATTGTGTGAGGAAGTCAATCTTTCTGATTGATTTTGTTTAGAACAATTTGTCCTAAAGGCATAAACCCCAAGACACTTCTGAGTTGCTTTGTAGACTGAATACTCAAATGTCCCATATTTGCCAATGGAAGGAAGAAACTCAGTTCTGATCCTGAAGGAAGGAATCACACAGAACCACAGAATGGTTGAGGTTGGAAGGGACCTCTGGAGAACATCTGGGCCCAACCCCCCTGCTCAAGCAGGGTCACCTGGAGCATGTTTCCCAGGACCATATCCAGATGACTTCTTGAATATCTTTAAGGATGGAGATCCCAGAACCTCTCTGGGCAATCTCCTATCACCTTCACAGAAAAGAAGTTTTTCCTCATGTTCAGACAGAAATTTCTGTATTTCAGTTTGTGCCAGTTGCCCCTTGTTCTGTCATTGGGCACCACTGAGAAGAACCTGGCCCCATCCTCTTGACATTGCCCTTCAGATACTTATACACATTGATATGATCCCCCCTCAGTCTTCTCCAGGTTGAACAGGCCCAACTCTCGCAGCCCTTCTTCATATGAGAGATGCTCGAGCCTCTAGTCATCCTAGTAGCCCTTTGCTGGACTCGCTCCCGTTGTCCAGAAGAATCTGACGTAAGAGAAAGGGTTCTGCAATCTTTGAGGGAAAGATACATGAGATGAACTATATGTTGCTAGACATGGAAATATGAACCCGAATTCTGATTTCGGTTATGTTAACACAAATAAACTTCAGTAAACTTCTTCCTGTTCTGCCCAAACAGACAAGTGAGTAGAACTGTGCCTTTTGATAATATATTTCAGCATATCTTAGATATCTTTTATGAATCCAGACCATCTGTGATAGCAGCTAATCTGACATCTAGATCTTTGTTGCTGTTATCTTCAAGGCTAAATGATGCTTGCCACCAGCTTTGCCTTTTTTGATACTGTTCAATTTTTGTTTATTTCTTTTTTTTTAAAAAAAATCTTCCTATTGCACATAAAATCATGTAGCTGATGAGATCTGCTGCATATCTTCTTTGTTTGCAAGCACTTAGCAGAACTACTGAACAATAGCAGACTGCAGGACGAGTGGCATAATACAGTTTTAGCACATAACTTTGCATTACTTTGTCAAAAATTGATTTGAGAAAGTCAGTCACAGTATGAGTTCCAGACAGTTTTGAAACATTAAATCATTTTCACACTCTGTTATATATAGTTACAGATATGATCTCCTATCAGTGTCATTTAGTAAACATTAAGAGGCAATTCATTCCCTGAAATAATTGCAAAGAAGGGTTATTTGGGCCAAAATATTGAAACAAGTCCTATTCATCCACCATTGTAATTGCATGTTTATGCTCCTTTTTTATAATCTCTTGAGCATTTAACGAACATTAAGAAGCAGTTCATTCCCTGGAGCAACTACAATCAAGGGTCATTTGGGCCAAAACATTGAAACAGGTCTTGTTCATCCAGCATTATAATTACATGTTTATACTCCTTTCTTATACTCTCTTGAGCACAGAGGGATCTCGAAAAAAATAATTGAAATCTGTAGAAGCAAGATAATGAACAATGTAGTGATTGAAAAACACCAGTGTAAAAGCAATACAGTGGAGGAGAGGATCAGATCCATTCAAGGAGGCTATGAACAATTTTTGCAGTAAAAAAATTGTAAAGAAAGAGATAATCATCAGAAATGGCAGAGCTCTTGAGAAATGTTCAGCTGCTGCAATCATTTTGTACAGGTTTATGCAATTGTTCATTATAATGTAAGACAAGCTCTTTGCCCTGAGAAATTCTGAACCTTCTGCTTTCCCCACGTTTAACCAATCCTGGAAACTTCATGGCTTGTCTCGCAGTTTATGGGTCTGGAGAACAGATTGAACTGAACTGTCTTCCATGCTGCAGCTACTAGGGACAAGTGTGCACAGACTCACCTTCAGCAATGCTTCACTCATTATTTCTTCTCTTCTGTTTTTAGCTTTGCCACTCATCAACGTATTGGAGATAATATTGTTGCTACAGGCAGAAGAAAACCTATGAGAAGAGCTGGTGACCTGGGTGGAGAGCCAGATGCTAGGCAAAAATACTGCTGTTGGTCAGAATTGTCATTTTCCACATTTTCCACATTTTGGAGGAAAAGCTGTGGGGCAAATGACATTAATGAAGAAAAAGTATTGCAGGTTGTTGCATTAGCTGATACTGTGCCTCTGTTGTTTGCAAAACGGGGTCTTAATTTAGGTGCTGTGGTACCTGGCACCACAGAAATGTTTGTGGGTCCATTAGGAAGGCTGGCTTTAGATAAGTATTCAAATATAGAGATAATTATGGCTATTTTAATACTCAGGCAAGAATTATTGTGAAATTTTCTGAACAGCTCACCATAAATTTTGTGTATTTTATTTGAGCTGTGTATCTGAATTTTTGTGATATACTTAGAGAGGAGGACTGGTTGAAAAAAAAAGAAATAGATAAATATCTCTGCTTTTCCTTACAATCCTAAACTAACCTCACACGGTCTAGAGAACTGGACAGTAGGCTTGGAACAAGCAAATGGAAATAACAATAGCAACAGTTACCATAGAGCTTTTATTTGTCCTGGGGTCTCAAAGAATTTTTCCAAGAAAGACAAACATCTTTATTTCCCCTGTCCTGTATTATGCTGTTCAGAAGTGACAGCATTTTGACTTGAAAATCTGAACAATGATCTCATATTCTCGAATCATGATGATTCCTATTACTAAAACTTTAACACTGATCACTGAAGCCTGGATGAGTAGTGGATATTTTTTTGAACAGTGTGTTTCTAATGGGCAGATTCATGGAAATAACATGTTAATGTATTCACTGATTTTAGCTGAAACTTAAATAACTAAATGATGAGTAAGTCTGTATTCAATTTTAGCTTGTTTTATATGTCTAAGTCAGCACTTCAAGCTTCACAGTGATTTTATTGTAGGACTTATAGGAAGAAAGAGCTTGAAGACTGGTAAGTTAACTCTGCTAAATATCAATAAAATGGGGGACTCTTTAGAGACACATATTTTAAACGATTTTGATCATCTTTATTAATTTAGAAATAGAGATTGACAGCTTATCTGTCTGCTTCGATAGATGATGAAGGAGATACTGTATAAAACCATGAGATCCACCAGAGACATCTTGACCTATGATCCTACAAGTTGTCCTTAAAGGCAAAATTTCTAATACTCTAAGAAAAGAAATAATAAAAAAAATTACTAAAGAAAAAAAAATCCCATTCTGTAAGTCTTTAGCATTAATAAATGTACTACTTCAGAGAGTATCTTCTGGCGACCTGCTGATAGTTTTTGTGTGAGATAATTGCAGATCAAAATTCATTATTCTGTTAACCTCAGCAGAGAAATTTTCTCTTTATTGGTACAGCTGGTAACATGGTCCTAATAGAAGATTATATGAGATTTTTCACTCTGAGTTCTTGCTTTCAATTATTACTTATTTTCTCAAATGTGTTTTGTTTGAGTTGGAATTTCTCCATCTCTCTCTCTCTCTCTTTCTTTTTTTTTTTTTTTTTTTTTTTCCCTGTAGACGTCTGTTTGTTGTGCTCAGGAGACATCTGATGCAGTCCACCAGCTCTATTTTTGTAAATTATGTCTTTCCTGGTATGGTCCTCCTAAAACGTAGGGGACATGTAGGGAAACCCCTTCTTTAGGCTGACAGCAGGCAAATTGTCAGTCCTGTGCTCATAATCCTGTGTCTTGCCTAATAGGGCGGTAACACAGAAAAATAGTGAAATCAGAGATATTTTTCATTCCTATGTAGTACATAAGTGCTGCTGATAGCACATGGCACGATCTCCTGCTTTACAGACGTGTAGATTTGAAGTGATTCCTTGGAAGTCAGTGGAGCTATAGGATTTTGAAACAAAACTCTGAAAACATTATTACTTTGAGGAGCCTGATGTCAGTCAGTAAAGTGTTAATGCTATATAGGAAATCAAATTCATTTTCAAATGTTACACTGCCATTGAGACGTTTTACCCAAATGAATAAATTCCAGGTGTGTGTGTGAAGATTTGCAGTAAACTCCTGATGAAGTTCACAACCAGATCTTCACCCGGTTTTGCTTTGCTTCTCATTTGCTCCCTGGAGATGCTCAAAAGATCCCTGATGACTAGGAAAACCTTAGCATGGATTTATTACAGTAAAAATATATGAGAAAATATGCAAAATATGGCAACATTTGCAATCTTTTATTTGCATTCAGCTGTGCATTTGTAAATGCTATGAGAATAAGTGGCCAAAAACACACTTGCAAGTGTTGTAGTTGTAAGCCATGGGTTTTACACTTCACTCCTTCATTTTTGTTTCTGAGATTCAATGGAAGGAAATGAAAATGTTATGTTCTATCGCTGTGAGATATATCATCAATACAAGATGAGGAAGGCTGCAAAAACGAAGTTGAATGCCACTATGTAGTTTCAGCTGGTGGTTGGTGCATGACTGAAGATTACACATGCACTGACACCCATGTCTCAGTGTGTGTATCATTCTGGATGCAAAATACATATTTTTGTTTCAGCTGCTTGATGAATTGTCACTTTTTCATCTGTAAATTATAGTGACACTACTATAATTTTAAGGTCCTAAAGCTCTTGCTTGGGAACCCTGGTGGTTTTGAGAAGAGAATTGAGATGCTTCTTTTCTTCTCAAGTTCTGAACATTTCAGCTGATGAAATTCCAATGTCCATATAAGTCTTTCTATAAGTTGAGAAATATAGCACTCCTATGATATACTTCATCTCATCCTAAAGTGTATGTCTGAGAAAGCTGGCCAGATTGCACCTGGGAAGATCCTATTTTTCTCCTTTGACTATAAAAGGAGCATCTGGTTACTAATCCAGGCAGAGACACCTGCCTTTCGGATATCTTCAGTGAAGCAAGATGAATTTCTCTGCAGGTGGTACAGTTTGTATCTCCTAAGTACCTGACCAGAGATACATCTCCGTTGAACAAAATCAAGAGTGAATGTGTGTGCTGAAATATAGAATTGCAAATTTTCTGCTGAGTTCTTTCAGTTAGATATTTATAATAGAAAAATGGGGGACGTGTATAAAGCCCAGTGTATTCATTAGCTAATGAGGCTCTAGTAACTCTTAAGGATTCTTAATATTTTTAGAGTTGTCTGTACATGAAGCTTTTCTATGTCTACAGTGCCCTCTGCAAACTGTTACTAATAATTACTTTGAGGACTCGTATGGCATGGATCTGCCATTTAAATCTGTGTGATGTTTCCTGAGGAATACTGAAGTTAAAGACTGCTTTTTTTTTTTTCCTTTCTCTACTTGAAACAGTTAAGCTGATAGGCAGAAGAAGTAGAGAGGTTTAAACATGGTATTGCCTCGGTGCCTGCCTCCTTGTGATACAAGAAGAGGGAGTTAACTCTGAAAATGTGGCGCAGTCTCGCTTCAGCCACTCTGACTAATGCTGCAGAAAAAGAGGCTGATATGTCTTGTGCAGAACTCTGTCCATCACTTATTTTAATTAAAACCAGAGGAGATCAAGAGAATGCAAAAAGACAAGACTTTTCTGACTCAGCATTTTAAATCAGACACTTTTTAAAATGAAATGAGGCAAGGAAGGAAGGAAAAGAATGAAGATCTGAGCTACGGTGAAGAGTAAATAGCCGAAAATATTCTTAAATATCACCACCAACATTGGCTGCATTCATTGGAAATTACATCAAAATCTAGCCACTTGTATTTTAATTTGAAATTGCCCTTTTCATGGGACCTGGGTGAAATTTTGCATTGAGACATCTCAAGTTGTCAACTTCAGTTACATAAAATGAATCAGCTTGCTGGAAAGAACCTGTCATAACGTATTTATGTTACGTTATATATTGTGTGAGGTCTGAGAAATCTCTGTCTATACTGCATACGCTGGTAGAAACACAGAAGTAAATTTTATTGTTGTATTAATGGCATTCAGCAGAATCTGACTGAAAACTCATTGAAATCAATTAAAAGATTCTAGCTGACTTTGTCCAGCCTTTTATTATTCAACAAATGTTAAAATTGACAGAAATGTGAGTAAATCATAATTCCAGCTATTATTTCTGAAGTGATCAGCTATTGCATTTCTGTGCAAATAAAATGTGTCATTGTACATGCAAGAAATGCTTATTATTTCTGAGAATTGATCAGAACAGTAATTTCAAGTGAGTAGGTACAGTTAAAACATTTTAGATAGTAGACCAGAAGTTTTTTTTTTTTTTTTTTTTTTTTTTTTTTCTCTCCCCCCGAGGGATAGGGTATTTAGCAGATCTCCGGTGTTTGTCTTTTGATAATGTCAGTATATCTGGATGCAAACCTCTGTTTTGTATCTTAGAAGGAAGGGATGGCTGAGCACAACAGGAGCCAGGCTCTGCTCTTCTGGAGATCGGTCTGAATCAGAGGAGGAGAGGCTGTCGCGGGTCTCGTGTGCTCGGCGTTTGCTCTGTGCTGGAAGGCAATAAAGAGCTGCGCATGCAATATTTTCTGATCCTACCTTCCTCCCTTTTTCTCTTACTGACTTTTCCTACGGGGCACGTCACTCACATTTGGGTACACGGAGTAAATGTCAAGGCGTAGGTAGCTTCAGTGGAAGGAAATGCTGAAATTTCCAGCTAGTGACAGAGGATGTGGCTGTTTATTTTTACTGGTTATCAGAATCAAGAAGGTAAATGAAAGGAATTTAAAAAAAAAAAAAAAAGCTATTTGATTACATAACTCCCACAAACACATAGACCACAGTTTTTGTGTCTCTCCCTAATGGTCTCATCTCCAGTTGCCCTCAAATACATGTACAAACTACAAACTCTGTCTTTGCTTGCTTTCTCTGCACTTGGGCTGGATCCAGCGCCTCACGAGCCCGTGGCTGGCACTGCCACCCTCGGAGCCGCTGGGTGAAGGTGAGCGTGAGAAGCCAGGAGGGGTCTTGATGACTGGCAAAGAGCGCATTGAGATGAGCTTGCGCAGGACTTCTTGCAGCAGAATATCTCTTCCAACTCCAGTTCAAGTTCAGTAACCAGTGTAATTAATTTCAAATCACTTATCATAGGTGAAACTGATCATTTGAAAAATTTGTTCTTGGTTTTCCATGCTGGAAAACATTCCAAAAATGTTTAGCGAGCTAATTCTTGGTTCATAAGCATTAGTATTTATTTGTTTATTTATTTAACAAGATTTCTATTGTTTTATACATCTGGTTGGGTAACATTGTCTGTTTTACAGCTTTCAGCATATATATTTCAGGAACATTTAAACTCGACTGAACTGCAAACACCTGAGAGATTAACGAATCCAAGTTAGCTGTTTAAAGAAATTTTTAGAGCTTCATATATTTTTATTAGATATTTTGTATCATAGTAACAGTTTCCAAATGCTTCAAAAATAATATTGAGATGCTATATTAGGAAAATATAAACTAAGATATTTCTAAATAGTTCTAATCATTGTTAGAGCCTTAAGAACATGAAATATGAGCCCTCGGTGCTTACTTAAGTAATTTAACGCACAACATGTTTTGAGCAATATTGTAGTTATACAAAAATTGTCAAAAGCCTTCTAAGAGCAAACCCTAATTGCTGTAAAGGATTCCCTACTTATAGAGTAGGATGAGGATTTTGTCAGTTCCAGTTAAAAAAGTATTTTTCACTATTTTCTAACTTTTCTGAAGGCTCCCTTCTATGACTAATGGGCGGAACAGAAGAGCTTCCAGGGTGGGAGCTAGTTAAAATGATTTCTCTTACAAGAACTGAGAGATACAGGCACTTTCAGAGTATGATTTATGTCAGCCAAAAATACACATGAAAACTACTTGTGCTTTAAAGGCACCTATTTCTTTTCATTGGCTCTAACAGGAATAAAGGATGACTAGCTCAAAAGGCGATCTCTACCATGTATTGGTCTATATTTGTATGAGAGGAACCCCGGTTTGACTGTGTGAAAGCTTTGATTGCTATTTTGTGCCCGTGGATTTATCTTTTAACTCTGTGTGCCTTCAGCCCTGCATCGCTATGGTTGGCTTTCTGGACAAAACTCTGGTCAGTAGAGTTCTTAAATTCATGAATAATCTGTTTAGAAATATTTTCACGTTTAAGGTGCTACCTAACATCTGAGGAAGCTATAAGGGGTCTTATCTAAAGAAAGTAAGATGAGGATTTTTGAAAAAATGTCTGCTTCACAATTAGAAGTACAGCTAGTGGGTTTCTCCAGCATAGTTTTAAGCTTGGTAACCATCTACTCCAGGCACAAGGGGTATTATTCAAAGAGACACGTTCAAATGTCCAAGTTTTCTTAGTTAGGGAATATAGATATGAATAGATAGACAGTGTTACTGTACCACTTTGTATCAGGTGAAAGTTCGACCAGAACAATCATCAGGTTTTTCCTTTTTTTTTTTTTTTTTTTTGAAACTCAATGTCATTCTGTCTGGCATTGAGCTAAATGCAGAATATCCTCTAGCAGTTTTTGGTTATTTCAAAAAAAAAAAAAATCAAAATCTATGACAAATAGATCTGAAGGGCCAAACATCTAAAGACCTTCACATGAACTTCGAGTTACTTTGTCACACAGAAGCGTGTTGCTCATGAATAAACCAAGGCAATACATTTAACAATTCAGAAGCTTAGAAAGGAACTTTAAAGGCAAGATTAACACGTAGTGAAAAGTGACTTTCCCCCATGATGACACAGATGTGCATTGAACTAGAACACAATAATAGCTTTTATTGAATGTGAAAAGTGAGTAACATTTAGCTTCCTTATAGAAGGCGTGAAAAGGTCAGCTGGAAACTTTATTGATGGTACTTAAAGTAGAAGTTTGCTTGCTGTGATGCAAAATTAGAGTTCCTTTGGACCCAGGAAAAAAACATTTTAAAAAACAAGTCCTATTCCTTAGGACAATTGCATTCTGATCCATCTGTGTATTTATATTGCTGTTCAATGCTCCACACCAACATCTCAAGAATGGAAAATTTTATAATATCACCTCTAATTTATCTAATGCATTTATTACACATTACTGATTTGATTTTAACAATAGATATATTCCTATAGCTTTCCAAAGAGTAGGAAATACATTTATATGCATCTCACTTATCGAACACTTACTTTTACTGTCTTAAACTTGTCTTGGAAATAAAAAGCTTTTGTAAGTCTAACATTTTAGTCTGAGAATTTATTGTCTTGGAGAACTTCATTTTATGGTCCATTATGACCTCAGTATGAGTTTATATCATTAAGCCCACCTGACAATTAACTTTCACCAGTTGTTCTTTAAAAGACAGATGCTCTTTAGTGAAAAGAATCATGAGTACTATAAACATCTGATCTAATGGCCATAACTAATTATTATTAATATAACTAATAATAATGGTCATGTCTGGAGTGATTTTCAATGAAGGTGTTTAATGACTCATGGAATGTTTGTCTCCAGCAGTCTTTGTGAGGCAAATATTTTAGATGATAGATGGATAAATGATGATACACAGAAGTCAGAGATTATGGTCATAAAATGCAGCATATGGAGAAATGAAAATCAGGAAAGAAGAGTGATTAAGGCACTGGTCTTGTCATTAAGTGACTTGCAGTCTGGATATGGTTATTGGTGTGAATTTGAGTGTTTAACATCACCATATCTGCTGTCTGACTGTAAAAAGAAAATGATGTTTCTCTACATTACTAACACACTGCTGTAGGGGGCAGAGCTCTGTCAGTATTATCTAAGTAACTGGATACCAAAATATTAATATATCAGGTTTTGCTACCTGGCTTTTAGACAGGGAAGCTTTACTGGCTGCTGACCTTTCTGGCCCCACTAACATGGTTGTGTTTTACTGAAGTCTGTGTTTTAGCTACTCCTCGACCACATCAACCCATCACTGTGGTTGTTACTTGCTGGGTTTACCACTACAGGGTGAGCCCTGGTCTGCCTCATTGCTAGCTGCTCCCTGGACAAGCTTCCTTCCCACTGTTCCTCATCAGCCTGGTGTCCTCCAGCTCTTCCCACCAGTCACTCTTGCCTTTGCTGGTCTCTCAGGTCTCCACCACTGCCTAGGTCTGCTGACCTACCCCTTCAATTCAGGTTCACTTCTTTCAGGAAGGTTCAACGACACCTTAAGTCCACCCAAAATCCTTCCCACAAAAGGGAGACACCCTCTGTGACATCCTTCTTTCCAGAGAAAGCCTTCAGAAATGCATTTTGCTTGTGGATCCCCCTTGGCCCATGCTCTGCTGACTGTATTTGATGTCTCCGTTTCCCATGCACATTCGGTGTAGTCTGGCTTTTCTAAGAATGATTATAAATATCACATTCTACCTGTGTCTAAACTCAACAGTTCTTAACATAGATACCCTCCAATATTATGAGTCATGCATGCAATTTAAATCTATTTAGTCCTGGTTCATTTAAGCCAACTCATGTCAGTTCCTATTGCTCCTCTACTAGATGCTTACAGTGCAGGATCTCAGTCCCTCTGGAGCTATCAAAAGGAGATGGTCTTTCTTCCCAATCTAGGTCCCTCAGTTTTAATAGTTAAACCCCAAACTAACATATCCTTTCAGCTGTTGCTTAACTTTTAGTAAAAATTATCCTTGAAAGGGCCTGGCTGGGCTGTGGTTCCAGTTCAGTAAAACACGTTTTCAGAGGAAAGAGCAGTACCTAGCAGAGTAAGGAAAATAAATTCTTTGAAAATCTTATATTCCATAATATTATTTTTATTTTTACTTAAAAAGAAAAATTAAGAGCTTTAACGATTCTGTATTTTAAAGTTGAATCAGGGAAAGAAAAATGAATTCCCATTTTCAGTTTAGAGCATGTTTATTCTCATTAGCTTCGTATGAGGTATGCTCATTGGTGATAACAGATGGGACTTTGATGATACAGATTTTCATTTTAGATTGTAGAGATGGGCTTTCACGTTGCCTTACATGCCATGTCAGACTGTAAAACCCATTGATAAATCAAAACCTTTTTGCATCAAGGTTATGCTGAGAAATACTATTTGGATAGTCAAATATCTTCCCACTACATATTTTTTCCTAACTTTTATTTTAGGAATAAAAGAAAAAAAAAAGAAAAAAAAAAAGTAGTTTTTTTCTCTCAGTCTGGATCTGCCTGCATATGATATGTGAGACTGTTTTAGGTACTAGACACAAGCAGCGCACTTGGATTCAGAGAAAGGGTCAGGACAGCTTAATGCACAGTTTGATAGTGACTGTGCTTTTGGGACTCTCAACATAATGTGAAATAATTGCAGTACTGAGACCTATTACTAGTCCAAATACAAATTGTCCTAATTTGCTAGCTGGGATGCCGGAGGCATAACAGCTGTGTTAAATAATCCTATGCCCCAAACAGCTTTGCAGGATCTAATTTCACTGGGAGAAATATCGTACCAATATCCTAATGCTCCTTCTACCTGTGCTCATTCTGAACTAGTCCAGATACCGTTGCTTGGCATTTTTTTTTTTTTTTTTTTTTTGATATATAGCTAGGGGACAGGGGACAGATGCATCTTTTCCCTTCCTCTCTTTGCTCATATTTTGCAGTTAGTAGTCACTAAACCTATTAAGGCTCTCTTCTGAAGCATTAAAGTTCAGATCTTACAGCCTTTTGTATAACTTACTCTGCTGCAGACCTTTCAGGATGCAATTTGGAATAGGTCTGTACTGTTCTACACAGCTGAGATGTAATTAATATGTTTTCAATAAATCCTGCCTCCTTGTTTTTGTCTGACATTTATAAAAGCCTGGCAATACAAAAACTTCCCCCATCTCCTGAGTAACCAAGTGGAAGGACATGTTGGCCTGGGTTATTACTGAAGCTTTCAGTATTATTTAATGTGACTTTAAAGTGCTTTTTGGACACTTTTCTCATTATATAATTTCTTTCTTTGCCTTCTTGTCTCCAGACTCTCTCTCATGGTCATGCTGATTGACTTGAAACCATTTAGCAGGAGCTTGGTACAAGTGACAAGATGTCCCTAAGCCAGCTTCTGTGCCATTTAATGGGTTTGTGAGCCTTTTTCTGTCTACCTTCATGCACTCCTTTTCATGCAAAGCAATTTTTTTAACTCAAAGCAGAATTTGCCCACAATGCATTAAAAAAAAAATAAATAAATAATGGGATGTAAGTGACAAAATAAGGATTTAATAGTGATACAGTGTCAACTTCAAACTGACACCATGCGGATTTTGGCAGAAGATCAGTTATTGATTTCAGTGGGGACTAGGACTGATACGGTATTTTAGTTAACTTGACTGATATATAAAATGGTCTTTTGTTTGGACTATTTTTTGTCCAGCATAGTTTTTGCAGGCATTTTGCACTGCTGCAAATTATTATGACTGTGGTCAGTGGTTTTCCAGGGAGTTACTAATTTGATTAATGTCTGAACATTAGGATGAATTTATCCACATGCACTAGGGCGCATATATTGTTCGTGTTAATCCGCCATATTTCAGAAAGAACAGACAATATCCGTCTCCTGTGTATTTTGTCTCAGTTCATACTCTTAGACGAAAATGGTGACAAAAGGAGTAAGTTTAAGTGTTTATGCCTCAGGAAGGTAATGCTTGTTTTAATAGACCAATTGGGTGAGAACTTTTGTGTCCAGGTACCTGCTGAGAGTTTCAGCTAACTAAAATTAAAAAAAATCTTTAATCCAGCAATTTAGTTTATTTCAAGCACTGTAATGGATACAAAGATTATTTTGTCTTGCTTTTGTTGAACTGAGAAATGTGTGCTCATTTCCCAACGACGACATAATTTTTCCACGTGACCTTAGTCATGAGCCTTAATCTCTGTGATTCTTTGTTCCTGACATATAGAATACAAGGATAAATCATAATGATTTCTTTTTCACACATTTTTTTCACTTATGTTGTTCAAGAATAAGGTCTGGAAACTTGAGTCTTATTTTGTATATGTGCAGTGGTAGGAAACTGAGTCTAGATTTTCTCTGGTACTTTGAGAGACCATTAGAATAGATCAGCAGCACCAATAACAAAACCAAAAAGGTCACAGTAGTTTTGTCTCACGTCTGCTTAACCTTTCCCTCAACACTACAGCAAGAATAAGGCTCTGCACAGAAATCCCAGCATTAGCGTCACATCTAGGGTGATCCTTCTGAGTTTGTAATGCAGAGCTATAAGAGCACGTTTATGTTCACCTGACCAACCGCATATAAGTTATAAATTGTTGGCACTGGCATTGCCTAGCATAGAAAAAGCTGTCTGATAAAGAGCATTCAGTGAGCTGGTGGCACATGCCACAGAAAAAAAAGACCAGGGGCTTGTTTCAAAACTTTCCAGGAAAAGAGGAATTTAAAGGAGTAGGATCAAAACACTGGCATTCAGAAACAGAAAAAGTGAGGTAGTCCATGAAGGAAAATATCCTGGAAAATAATGTTTTAGAATGTCAAGGTTTGATTTTGGTCTTATTAATGTAATTTCAGTGATTTCATTGCATGCTTGCAGTTGTGACCGAGACCCTGATCATGAATTAACTCCTGAAATAATAACCGAAATTACTGAAGGCCTCACTCTGGCGATGTCGGTTGTTGTTCATTCCCACTTCAAGTGATTTAAGACACTGGAGGAGTGATTCAGCTACCTCAGTATGTATTGATGTTTTAGGGAGTCTACAAGATATCCTGGAGCATCTGAAGCATTCATCTGGGTGGGCTAATATGACATGGGGTTGAGGGAAGGCCTACGTCCCTTGTATGTGAGGGCATCTCAAATGACACCAGGTACTTGTGCTTACACGAATGAGTTGGCCAAGTCCCTAAATCATTTCTTCCTTTTTTCAGAGCGTATGCTAAAGAAAAAAATGTGTCCCAGACTCAGTCTGAATAAGTAAACTGGTTTTGAGATAGGCAAATTACCTGGTAACTTGACATGACCTATTAGGTAGCAACAAATGTTAAGGATGCGATCAGATGGAGGCAAGTGATCAAGTAGAGACATTCAATGAAGTAATTTCCTCTTTTGCATAATGTCACTAACCCTCAGCTGAGATGAAACAACTACCGTGGGCATGCTCTTAGTGAATTTAAGTAACTGAATGGTGACTTAAAATGTCTTAACTCAAGAGCTGTCACTTACATCTACACAGTCTCCATTTATTATGTAGTGGTTTCTCATTGATGTGGTCAAGACCTTGTTTAGCATATACTTGCAAGGAGTTTTTTTGCCATTGGCAGAAGAATACCTCATCAACAGTTATTTTCAAAGGTAGGAAAAAAATACTGTGAACTTTTGTTTTCAGGTAAGAGTACACACTGATGAAAGGTCTGAATGAGCTAAACCTCCAGTTATCCACAGCCCAGTAGTTATCATCTCATCCAGTAGCAGCTGTATTCTTTTTTGCTATGCTTTCTATGAGGCACACAGTTGATTTCAATTTCATGTATTATATCACTGCAAGCATAAACAGTATCTCTCCTTACTTGAATCTACAAAATTATGTGTAGAAAATTGATGCCTAGTAAAAGATGACTTGAAACTCTTGCCTCTAGATCAAATTTAAAATCATTGATGCTCCACATGAGAAATACTGATTTTAGAGTCCTTTTGTAGTTACTGTTATGTGTCTCATAGGTCTTTTAACAGATTAATTTTCTTTCATTCTTTGATTCAGGTTTTTGGAAATCATGCACTATTATTTTGGGCACAATACAGATTTCAGTTAAGTCAGTATAATTTAGCAATTTTGGTAACCTTCATGTGAGAATATTATGCTCAAAAATCTTGTATGTGGGCAAAGAGGAAGCACATCTGCTATATATATATATACATATACATATATACACATATATATGTATAAGCAAAATATATTGTTTGTATAATTTAAATCTTAACAGTCAGATTTAATCAAAATATAATTGTTACAGAAAAAGTAAAAATAGTACAGTTAAAGTTGCTACACACTTCTAAGCTTCTATCCCTTTTCCTGGTGTTATACTCACCCTTCCAATACTCCTCTGGGTCCTAGGGTTCGTAGTTTCAATCTGGTAGTGGTGATGAAGTATGTTATGGCAAGTTGTCAGCCTCAGGAGTCCTCCACCAGGAAGAATAAGATGTTCATGCTGATGTGTTTTACTTCCTTGGTCTAGAATTCTCTTCATTTTTATATGTTCACTAACATACTTTTAAACTTTCTTTCTTCATTGGTCTATAGATTCATGCATCTGAATTTACTGTAAATGGTGCCCTTTACTTTGTTCTCAGTGTCCCTGAAACCATGTTTGTTCAGTTTCAGGTCTTCATTCCTTTTAACTTACCATGGATGAGTTGTTTATAGCTATGGTATCTCCCATACCGTGCTGTGTCCCATCTCTTATCACCCCATGCCTATATTCCTCTACAGAGCATCCTGTGCCTCCACTCCTCAAGACCTCTGATATTGTACCATGACTGCATTCCTCTACACTACATCGTTGTGCTAGAGTCATCTCAACTCTAGTCATCTGCTAGAGTCACTCAACCATAGTCGTGTGGTACATAAACCAAAGCAAAACAAATTAGCCACGGACACCTTGTCTGCCAGAGAAATTGCTGTCACAGTTAAACTAGCTAGACTACAGCTACAGATAGGTCAAGAAAATTTTAGACAGTGCAAGCCTGACAAGCTCTGGAGAGCCGTTCCTCTTGCTTCATGGTGCTGGGTGTTTCCCAGCTCCGGGGCCGGTCTTGGACTCCTGGTTCAGGTTGGGTTACTGGGGTACCTGCTTACCGCTGTGCTTCTGGGCACCTCCGTAGGTATTTGGAGCTGAACCTTTATTCACATAACTTAACGCATTCTCTACCTTATTTTACCCAGTTGAATAAATTAACAAATGTAGATTTTCTAACAAGCAAGTATTGGTGCTACTGCAAAATATTGAGTGTTTGAGGCAGTCCTTTAACGGTCATCTCCACAACCCAGATAAGTATCACGCACAAACATCCAACACATGATCAAACCAAATTTGCTCTAAGATATATCCATCTTGTAAGAACGTGCCATTAATGTATACAAAGTAATTTAACCACTTCAAAGCTTCTCCATAAGAACAAAATATATTATTATCACTCTTTTGCCCTCAGGTAAAGTTCCAGCTGTATCAACACTTCTATAATTATATTTATGTATGGTTGCCTTTGGCTTTCTTGTTTTATTTGTTATTTGTCTTGCAGTACAGGTACAGATATTTGGAAATTCTGACCTTTAGTCATTAGTATTTGATCTTAAACCCTAGCACAGATGAACTGAGATGCTTGAATAGGATACAGGCAGGTAACTCAGCTGTTGGTAGGTTACTCACAGACAGTCGATCGGATTATAGTCGAATCTCAGGGTGAGTGAATGTCAGAAGATGAAAACCCAGGTAATGACAGAAATAAGTAAAGCAAGAAGTCAATCTTATTGTCAGAAGTATGCTGTGGTGGATAAAACATAAGCTTACTGATTAAGTTGAAGGTCATGCTATGCAGTGTGTTAGCAAGCATCATCCTTTTCATCTTATTTTTATCTTCAGCTAATAAGTAAAATGCTAGGGGGACCTACTTCTGTGAGCATTAATTACATTACAGTCAACTCATTAAAGAGCTGATATAGTCATAACAAGATAAAAAATTATCATTAAAAAGCTTTCTATTTCTCCCTAAAGAAGTATATATTATGATCTCTCAGGAGATCCAGAAGAAAAACAAAAATAAGTTGAAATATCTTTTGGGGGTTTATTTACATTTAGATATTAAATATATGTAAGCTCTTGTGTATTAAAATAGATGTTCTCTTAATTGCATATGGTTTTGAGGTGAAGTATGATCAAAATTTATTTCTACCACACATAGTCTGGGAATTCCACAACATTTGTGGCAGAAAGATAATTATACTAAAAATCTTGGACCATGAAACTGAGGTTTTAGAAAACATTATACATGTCAAAGGGGTTAATCTCATTCTGACCAAAACTTCTTTCCCCAACTCTTTTTCATTGTTATTCATTTTAGATCTTTGTACCACATCTAAATCCCAATAGACTTCAATTTCTAACTTTTGACTTATAGGGTTAGAAGTAGCATAAATTTGTGACCTGTCTAGTCCCATTTTTATTGTATTTTTTTAGTGTACTTATCTTGATTGTCATACTAATCATCTGTCAAAGACATTTCTTAGCTTTGTAGGAGGACTGTGTCCATTTTCTTCTGTTCAGCATCCTAAAGCTGCCAAAAGTGAACTACTCATCTCACTGCGAATAAACAGAATTGTATTTGTCATTTCTGAGCTTACTGATGACTTTGTTTCTCTTACTAGGAAAGCAAAATCTTTTTTGATAGAAGAAATAGTGTATATTAAACTGCATATTGGGATTTGTTGTTTTGATAAGTCAGTTGTTTATCAATGTACATCTCATGAATGAGGAAGAAAGTATGCAGCCATTAATGACTCCATGAAGAAATATCAATATCAGTACTTCTCATGTAAATGCTGTTTTAAATTATGCCTATAGCCTTAATATTAGGGATTAATTATCTTCTATCGTGCTACGTGCTTATAGGAGTGGGAAAAATGTTCTTTTTCATGAAGAGTGTGTGCATCCAAACTTCAGGAATTAACTGCAAGTTTTTTTCTTCTGTCTTCTGACCCAAATGGGAGGTAGGATGAGGATGGCACTGTCCACAATCTCATGAGTCTCACCAGTGGAATAGGTTTTGCTGTTAGACCCACCTGCAGCCAAGTCGGAGATGCCTTATTAGTAAATCATTCAACAGAAAGGATCTCACTGCTGAAGATATACTGTCTTTCTCAAAGCAAGTGTCTTACGGAGTCAATCAAAGTGTGGTCAAAAAAACAGAAGCCCAAAAAGTTCCAAAAACTTGTTTCCTAAGAGAAGTCACAAATTCATATAGTAACACAGAATAGTTGATCCATAAAGCCACTGAGAACTAATTGACATTTATCAGGATAGGTATTGAGATAGATAATTTAAGTGCCAAAACATAAAAGCCAGATTTCCAGACTGCTTTCTTCATCTCAACAGTTCTCAACATAGCCCACTGCAAGATTTAATTAAACAAGATGAAACAGTTACAGTAAACAAGATGAAAGTGAAATACTGTGACTCAGTACAAGGCTTTTCTTCTTGAAACTTAGAATTGTTAGAAATGAGGGATGTTCCTCGCGTCAGTGTTGGATGTTTTTAACTTCCTACTAATGAAAAATGTCACATCTACATAAGCATTTGAAGGGCATGTTGTCATTCTAAAACAAAACTCTTTCCAACATTTTTGCTGACAAGTTGATGCCTTAAGTTAGTATCATTGATTTAACAGTGCAGATATGGCTAATTTAGCAGCTAAATGACCAGGAAAAGTGTAGCGTAAAACCACCCCGTTCTTGTGATATAACTCAGCAGAGATGTTCAGATGGGAACGAAGGTAAAAATGTTGCTGCTGAGTTCTGAGTAAGTTGTCCCCACTACTAGAAATCATTATTTTTGCAGGATCCTATCGAACATTATTTAGGTGCCTTACACTGCATTCATCTATGTCCTTCTACCTTTTTTCGTTCCTTTCCACTATGTTTTAAGCTTTGTGGGTTATTCAGGAAAGGCAAATGTGCTGGAGATTAGCGTCTGTATATATTATAATAATCTTACCTTTTACACCAAACAAACCTTAGGACTCTGGCATAGGCTGAAGCATTATGTGTCATTTTAAACCAAACAGAGCTGTAGATAGGGGTTCGGAAGTGATTAGAAGGACCCTGAGGGGACAGGATAACTCATGTCCAAATCTAGCTGCCAAACTGAAACGTAGACGATGGAAGGAGCACAACGTCCCTACGGCAGCTTAGGAATCCAGTCTTCCAGGGAATTATAGTCATAACCAGTCATCAGTTGCACACTTCCCGATCTCAAGGATCAGAGATTGTTGAGAAATATAAATGCAGTTTTTTTGGAGTGACAATTTGTAGTTCAAGACCATCAGGATAGTGTCCCAAACATAGAGAAACCAAATAAAAAGTCTCAATGAATTCTAGATAGGATGTTTTTTGTTATGAGACAGCATCTCAAGACAGAAATGAAGATTTTTGAGGACATAAGATCATGTTCCCTTTCTCCATTTTCATATAAATATAGGAACTGTTGTATTTTATACTCATTTGTGGTTTGTCTAAAAAGAAATAGTATTTGGGGAAAAATTACTAAACAAAACTAAAGATAGAGTCACCCGCTGTAAAATACGTACATGAAGAGACATGCTTTATGAATGAGTATTATGAATAAGACAGCCGTGTACATCAATATTCTGCCTGGCACTCAGACAAAGCAAACAAAACTAAATAATGCAGTGAACTTTCACCAGCTACTGCAGCTCCATACCGATTGCTGGCTCAGAGGGAATAAAGCAGGCCGGAAGGAAAGAGAGGTGAAACGTTAAATACGTACTTTAACATATTGATAGAGACAACAGAGACGTGACACCGAGTATGCAAGGTCATAAATCAATTGGTGTAAAAAAGAATACCCACAGGGAAAGTGCTGAGTCTGGCTCTGTCCAGTCACCTGTTAAGAAATATTGCTGTTTTTTTTTTTTTTTCATTTTTGTTTTTAAAATGCTTAAGGCAATAAACAGAACCACATCCTGCAGATGAATTTTGATGGCTCTGATGCTGTGAGGAAAGACAATTTCAGATTCTGAAACAACTGATATGTTTTTGATCAGACTAATGATAGCTATGAAATGGTAATAGAAATAACCTCCGAATTTGACCGATAAAGGTTTTATCTGTTTCTATTACATATTTAGTTCTGTTTTTCTGGCATATAGCTCTTTTGACACTGCCGAGAAATTTGCAAGCTGAGCTCGAGAGAAGAAACATCTGCTGATTTGATCAAAGGAGCATATGGTTAGTAAATTAAGATGTGGAACTGTGAAATAGTAATAGGAAAGCAAAAGATTGAGATTTCAATCAGAAATGAAAAGCATACAAGGTCCTCCAGGAAAATAAATAAATAAATAAATAAAACTACATTCTTTTTTTTTTTTTTTTTTCCCAGAAGAGATTCAATCACAAATCGTATTCTCTCCTAAAAATGCTTCACAAATGTAATAGCTTCAGCAGCTCTCTTCTGTTTCTGTGTGTGGAGCTTGTCTTTGCATCAGTGAACCCGCCAGTCTCCCAGTTCCAACATGCCAAGTTTCCCTCCACGGTGAAGGTTGAAAGTATGCGGCTGGTTACATAAGATAGCATACAACCTTCTGTACAATCACAATTATGTACAATATGCACAATCACACAACCAGATTATTTTATGATGTTTAAGTGAGGACAAATTGCTATTTATCCATGCTATTTTCATTTATAGATGCCCTGTCTCTCTCTCTCTCCTTTCTCACTTTCTTTCTATCTTTGTCACTGTCTCTCTCATACACACATACCTAAATCTTCCTGTACACCTATGTGTGTGTTTGCATGCACACAAACCTCTGAGCTGAGTGAGCAATGAAAGACCTAGCAGAAATAATCTATTTTAATATGGAAAAAAAAAAAAAAAAAGTGGTCATTTCAAATGAAGAGGTTAGAAGTTCTCTATCACAACTTCTGTTTTAGAAGTTTGGATCAAGCAGTCCCCTGTCCCGTGGCCATAGTGGTTAACCATATCCCTTTGGAGTTCTTCTTGATTCACCTTGTTGTACGTTTCTTCAGAAGCAAATTCATCATGTATATCTGATATTCTTGCTCTCAAATCTCGAACTAGTGATTTGCCCAATTATATCCTGTTCTGCTTATGGAAGATTTTTTTTTTTTTGTAATATTTTCCCTTTTAATATTTATTTTTCTGTTTTCAAAAAAATGTATTTTTTTTGAAATATCTCAAAAACTTCTGCACATATAAAATTGCGGTGGACTTACAGAAAGATAAGGGTTTTTTTGCAACATTTTGAAAGATTATTATTCTTTTGATAACCTTGAAAACATTGGACTGGTTTTACCTTTGAAATTATTGGATCACATTTGGATGGAAAGTTGATCAGAGTGATAGGAGAACCAGATCCTTCAGTAAAATGAGTTTTATGTTTCTGTAAGTAACTATCTTCTGATCCTTAGCTCTGATTTTACTAGCACTGAGGAAGAAGGACCTTCCAAAATGCCTTTCTTTTAGGAATAGTTCTGCAATAAATGCCACTTTTCTCATGTCAGTATAATATCAGCACTTTTACACAATATCTTTTTCTCCATCTTTGTAAAATGGGATTTTTTTTTTTCATTTACAGCAGCATTTCTGCCAAATCCCTAAAACGCTAGCGTTTTCCCATCTTAGGAAAGAGAGATAATTACGAACCAGTAATTATTATCCTCTTGAGGTGTGAACTGTGATAGACGCAGAGCTCTATGATCTTTTCTCTCCTTTGTGCTGTTTCCTGATGGCTGCGATGAGTCACCACGTAGGGGGCTACACTCTTTATTCTAGGCAACAACATCCCCTCCCTTCCCACCCCGCTGCTTCTCACACGGAGTTAACATGAGAGGTCCGGAGCAAGAGAGTTAACTGAATGGAGATTTTGGTTCGTTTAAACAAGTTCTCAGCTGCTTGGCTATTTTGAGTTGTGACGTCTGTGCTGATCATGGCAGAACACATTTTAATAATTTAAAGATATGCTTTCTCACCTGGCTGATGCTGGATGTCAGCGGAATGCAAAACTCAAGGTTCGTAATCAAATATTGCTTCTGGAAATGAGTAATTTCCACATTAATTTCCCCAGTGTGTATATAATTCCAAACTTGCCTCTAAAGTTAAAAGTTACTTCTGTATATAATACATTTTTGACAGAGCTCTTCACAAGGCTATAATTCTCTTGCAAAGATGAATAAAGCTGGATAGGCTTAGTAAAACTTGCCCTGTGGGATGGAGCGTTAAGACTTGCTCTTCTCTGTTTCACAAGGGATGAGGTGCCAGTTTTACATGCTCCTGTCACTTCAGTTACACCATAAGAACTTCTAAAGAACAGTGATGGAAACCTGTCTGAAACCAGTTGGCTAATGACACCCTGCTCATGCTGGCATGGGTAGAAACAGGAGAAGGTCTAAGAGTTATGTCTCCATCAGAGGAAATCCTCCGAAAGGGGAGCAAATCCACACATCTGTTGTACATGCTCCAAGCACCCAGTTTTGATGTTCCCTGTATCTTAGCCTGGGACTTCATGCTGCCTCGTGCTGAACTGTCGGAGGACAAATGTTAGCAGTGTGCAGGCCAAGATACCGCAGCACTATGGTCTCCCCATCCTCAGACGTCAAAACAAACTTGCTTTTCTGAAAGACCTGGGCCTCAGCAGCGTTGGATGGCAGCTGCTCCTCAGGTTCCTTTAGGGAAAAGCTCCCACACAACAGAGAAGCGACTCAGCTAATTTAAGTTTATAGACTCTGTAGAAGTAGTTGCAGCCTGTTTCCTCTTCCAAGAAACCCCATAGGATTTAATAAATTACTATGGATTTCTTGAGTCCTCCTTGGACTCAATAGTATGTGCAGGTGCTTTAAGTAATTTTTTTAAAAAAATATTTATCTATAGAGATCTTCCTTAACTTTTTCTACCAGCCTTCCTAAAACCAGGACAAAAATTTCAATGTCAGAGCTGACAGTGGGATGTTGTCCAATTTGAAGCAGTATTCCATATTTTGTATTTTTAAGTTTCATCTTTACTAGTGTAAAAATTTCAAGTACAAAGTCAATATTGCAGATATATTATCAGACATATCAGATTATAGCAGATGTCCACATCTACATAATTCAACAATACAATTTGAAATAAACTGTACCATTAAATGTTACTGTTTGTTTCTCTCTGATCTTTTTTTTTTTTTTTTTTATCTGCTGTGGCAAGTAAAAGAAAATTTGACAAATTCAAATTGTTACAAGGTTATCTGTAGGTTGCATTTCCATCTTTTTTTTTTTTTTTTCTCTTTTATTTTATTGCATCTCTTTTCGTTGATCAACTAGACACCTAGAAGGACCAGCCTGGATCCAGCTTACTTCCGGGATACAGATGTCCATCTAATAGTTCCTGTATCAAGCCTATAGATTAGAGAAGTACACTTCTGTGTGCTGCAGTAGATCATTCTTGATCTCATGTGCTGGAAAATCCATGAAATCCTTTCACAAATAGTTTCAATGGTAAGTCATCGTCATTATTTGTAGCCTGAAATTAGTTTACCTTGTTTCAGTTTTCACTTTCTGGATCTTGCTATGCCTTTTCTTTTTTAGATTAAAAAAGCTTTTTTCTATAAAATATAGGCTTTTACAAGCCATGATCAAGGTACCATTTCTCTTTATTGTTGGCAGGTATTGATGTAATACCTAAAATGTACAGAACACTTTGTCATGCTAGATTAAAAACAGCATCCAGCTAAAAGCCTTCTCAATTTAGTAGAAAGAATGCCAGTTCCCCAGTCTGATCATCAGAAAAGAAGGCAACAGAAGCCTTTTGAGAGACTAAAGAATTACCGGATCCCATATTTGGAATTTGAAAGCAATATAAGTCCAAACTGTTATTAAAATGCATATTTCTAAAGGTGATGGCAATGAATCACTGCCAGAGATCCTCAAAAAAGGTGAAGGTTTCTTCATCACTTGAGATCTTTGCATGGAAATGGAGAAGTGCTAAGAAGATACAGATCAACATCGGTCAGTTGTCTACAGTATCCCCTTTAATCTGTATGGTTTAGCAACAAGCTGGAATAAATCAAAACTAATTATAAATTGAAAATGACAATATGAAGGGAATAGAAATGTTGCCATGTTAATATCAGTACTGTTTGAAAAATCAAAAAGCTTGCCACTCATATCAAAACGTCTCTAAAGTAGAATGGGGCTGAAGATACAGATCGTATGTATGAGTGTTTTTTGTCTGAGATATTTTGAGAAAATTCAGTAACAAAATCTCACTGCACAGTAATAACATCCTATCAGAAACCATTCACCTTCCCTCCATCCCCTAAAACATTCTCTGGATGCTCAGGACATAGAGCAGAGTGCACTGATAATTTGATGTTGTTGTATCAAAAGGGGACCCTCACTGCAGGATGCAGTTTTAGGCTTAGATGGAAGGACACAAGGGGATATTCAGAAAATTCAGGATAATCACTTCATTTAGTAAAAGTATTTTGAAGACTTTTTTTTTTCCTATTTTCATTTTACTATTTGTAGGAAATATTTGCTTTTAAAATATCTAGTGGCAAAAAACAGAACTCCCTCATGTCCTCAGATATTCTTCCCTTGATAAGTGTATAGAGTTGAAAGACGGTAGTCTAGGAATAAAACTACATAAAGTAGTCGGCTAAAATGGTGAAGTTTGAATTATGTGTGAGCTACTGCTGTTTTTGCACAAGTTACAGAGATCCAATATAAGTGCATTAATAAATACTCCAAAAACGTGTTTCAAAATCTTTAGATAATGCAATGCTTACCTTACAATTGTTCTCAGTACATACTATGGTAAATATGATTCATGCCTGCTTACATACAAAGAGTCAATTTGTTGCCCTTGCTACTATATATCATTTTTGAAAAGATGTGGGGAACTGGAGAGGTACCTGAGGACTGGAAGAAAGCCAATGACACTCCAGTCTTCAAAAAAGGCAGGAAGGAGGACCCAGGCAACTATAGGCCGGTCAGCCTCATCTCCATCCCTGGAAAGGTGATGGAACAGCTCATTCTGGATGTCATCTCCAGGCACATGGAGGAAAAGAAGGTGATCAGGAGTAGCCAGTGTGGATTCACCAAGGGGAAATCCTGCTTAACCAATCTGATAGCCTTCTGTGATGGACTGACTGGCTGGATAGATGAGGGCAGAGCAGTGGACATTGTGTACCTTGACTTCAGCAAGGCTTTGACACTGTCTCCCATGGCATCCTCCTAGAGAAGCTCAAGAAGTGTGGGTTAGACGAGTGGACAGTGAGGTGGATTGAGAACTGGTTGAAAGGCAGAGCTCAGAGTGTCGTCATCAGTGGCATGGAGTCTAGTTGGAGGCGTGTGGCTAGTGGTGTCCCCCAAGGCTCAGTACCGGGTCCCATCCTGTTTAACTTACTCATCAATGACCTGGATGAGGGGGCAGAGTGCCTCCTCAGCAAGTCTGCTGATGATCCCAAGCTGGGAGGAGTGACTGATACACCTGAGGGTTCAACAAGTGCAAGTGCAGAGTCCTGCACCTAGGGAAAAATAACCCCATCCACCAGAACAAGCTGGGGACTGATCTGCTGGAGAGCAGCTCTGCAGAGAAGGACCTGGGAGTGCTGGTGGATGACAGGTTGACCATGAGCCAGCAATGTGTCCTTGTGGCCAAGAAGGCCAATGGTCTCCTGCGGTGCATCAAGAACAGTGTTGCCAGCAGGTGGAGGGAGGTGGTCCTGCCCCTCTCCTCAGCCCTGGGGAGGCCTCATCTCGAGTCCTGTGTCCAGTTCTGGGCTCCCCACTACAAGAGAGACATGGAGCTCCTGGAGAGAGTCCAGCGCAGGACTATGAAGATGCTCAGAGGGCTGGAGCACCTGCCCTATGAGGAACGGCTGCGAGAGCTGGGCCTCTTCAGCCTGGAGAAGAGAAGCCTGAGGGGGGATCTTGTCAATGTGTACAAGTACCTGAAGGGAGGGTGTCAAGGGGACAGGGACAAACTCTTTTTAGTTGTCCCATGTGACAGGACAAGAGGCAATGGGCAGAAATTGAAACACAAGAAGTTCTGCCTGAGCGTGAGGGGGAATTTCTTCCCTGTGAGAGTGACAGAGCCCTGGACCAGGTTGCCCAGAGAGATGGTGGAGTCTCCTTCTCTGGAGATCTTCAAGGCCTGCCTGGCTGCAACCCTGTCTACCATGCTGTAGGTGACCCTGCTTGAGCAGGGAGGTTGGACTACATGATCTCGGTCCCTTCCAACCTTACTGATTCTATGATTCAGGTTAATAATGCTGATTTTGGACAAGAATATTGACATATTGCATAAGGGAGAAGTAAGCCCTAAGAAGCACTTGAATTTCCACTTCCAATTCTAAAAGGCATCATTGAACTGTTCAAGACAAAAACTCAGTATTTTTTGAATTGAAGTTCCCATGGCATTAGAGAAGGTGTTTAGTTATTTAAAGCTTAAATACTGTTTTGAGTAAGACCCTAAAAAGAGTCATGGAATATGGTTTTACATTAAAGTTCAACGAAATAATTTGATCCTATCAGTAAATAAATGGGAGATGCTCGTTGAATATAGATTATAATTTGGATTTAAAATACTCTGAAATTTTAAGTTGATGTACTCTGGGCTCTTATTTGTTTTGAGTTGTGATGTTATTTATATATAAAGATGTCTTCTGAACTTTAGAGACTGTTTCACAAGATACAACTTTCATTGTATCTCATTGTACAACTTTCACACAGAAGGTGAGGTCAGCTCCAAAAAAGCGTACTGACATCTCATAGTTTTCTGTGCCAAATTTAGGCAGAATTTTCAGTATATAAATCATGTGATCTTTTTAAACATATATTTTAGAGAAGCGTACATATATTTTGACATGAAGTGCCCATGGAGTCTCCTGTGACTCATGGGAGTCTAAGATAATTATTTTCCTTGTGAATGCCTATACATGAACAAATAAGTCCTACACCTGCAGTCAGCAGGCACCTACCTTTGTGCACCGGTGCTTATCTGTCTGTGGGTACCCATCATTTTAACAGGTTGAAGTGAGTGAGTACAATAGACCACAGCCCAAAGAAATCACTAGCTGAGACTTTCCCTTGCTTGAAGGGCTCTAAGGGATGTCTACCAAAGGAAACCTAACCCACAGTCATATGAAAATATCAAAAAAAAAAAAAAAAAAAAAAAAAAAAAAGAGAGAAGAAAAGATGGTCCTCATCTTTACAGAAGAGTTGCTTTGTAGTAAAGCACTTTGTCTCTGTACAAAAGTTTCAAAGCTCCTGCTCAGGTCTTCTTAAGCACTTGCCATGGAGGAACAGTGTTCAGGAGAACCCTGTCAACAAGTCCTTCTGCAAAAGCAGGGTTTGCATAACTGGACATGAAGTGCGTGCACAGAATTGAGTAGGGATCTCTGCTCATTCTGAAGTTGTTTATCAGCATGATAATTCAAGACTCACTGGACCAGAAGGTAGAGAGAGAGAGAAGAAGAGAGATCATGACTGGTGGCTAGGGGACTCATCACAGAGAGCAGGGACCTGAGAAAATGAGTCTAACGTAAGTACAGCCCCAAGAGGTGCTCAGGGCACATTGAAATAGGGGGTTTGTTATGCATCCTTCTTGTTAGCACTTGGCTTTTCTGAATTTGGCTCTGAGGTCTCTTGCTAACTTGATGTTATTTGCTTCACATCAAGATTTTAGCACCTAAGAAGTATTAGCAAAGGCAATTTGCTATTGTCCCTAAAACTCCTCAGTGGATCTAGCTTTTGGGTGTCATTTCACAAGGCACTTGCCTGGCACACAGAAGAAGCTTAAGATATTTCTGCAGTTCAGTCTTCCTGCAGTACTGTTTGTAGTGTTTGTGGTGAACTGTCTAATCAAAATGATCAAATTAAAAGCCATGAGCAGTGAGGGCTGGGCTGAGGTTGTGAACTTCTTCTGGTAGCTTTGCTGTCGACCCTATCACCTTCTAAAGCTGCAGTTTCTTCTTCATACAGGCTCGATAAAACTGATCAAGAGCCTTAAGTGTGCTGCTATTACTATAATTACCATCTGATTCTAATCTATAATTATCCACACCTTTTTTCTTGTGGTTAATTTTTTTTTCCCTCATGTGGTACATTTAATTAACACAGATATTCTTTAAGTGACTATCTTATTTTTTAAAAGAAATAAACATCTGGTTTTATCCCAATGTCACTATTCTTCTGCTGTCATAGTGCCTTCACTTCTTTTCATAAAAAAGATACGTGCTTCCTAAATGTAAATATGGTATAATAGTGGAGGGGAGGCGGTAAAGAAGAAAAGAAAAATGTACAGAAATGTATGTTTCATCCTAACTTAAGATTTCTCCTGTGTTAAATTGATGAATGATACAGTATTTTTTCTTTAAGTAGATGTTTTTTCTCCACATTTGTTCTAAAGGGCTGCAGGATGAGTTGCAGCCTACTTAACTAAAAATCCTAGAATAAAATGTGCCCTCAAAATTCCTCTCATTTTGACTGAGCTACAGGAAATGCTAGCAGGGGGCTGCAGGAGTGCACCAAGTTCACAGGCTATTCTTGAAATGTCAGAGGTTGACACCATCAAAGAGCAAACAGATGAACTCATGTGTGCCGGGGGCACTGCAGAGAAATCCGGTGGAAGAAAAGAGCTTCTTATTGTTAATTCTTGAATAATCTAGCTTTTATAGTCGTTATCCTTTTACAGTGTTTGTTTCTGAAACCAACAGTGTCTGAGCTGCTCTCAAAAATACGTGCTTCCCCCACAACAAGGCTTTCAAATCAAAGTCCTTACTCACAAGGGCAGTTTATTGCTAACAAGAGTTCATTGCACAACGCTTTGTAAGCGGCTTGGTTCGTACGGTCAGCTATGGTTTAAAATGTGCTTTTAAATCAAAAATTTAGCAGACAAAATCGTAGTCCGCTATTCACCCCGGAGCACTTAAAGAGCTTATAAATGTTGTTAACAGGAGACCAAGTAAAGCTTAGTTTTAGTTTGATGATGAAGGTAGCTTGAGTTTTTCTGTTTCTTGTTGTCAGGCAGTGTCAGTATTTTGACAATTTCCAAAAATGCCGAAATTATAGGAATGAAGTGAGAAGATCAGAAGCCTAAGTGATCTCTGTTATGTCTGCGTGAACCTGAAATATTCACACTGACACAGGGGCCGATTCCAGAACTATACTGAGCTCTGAATCTGCAACAGCATCTTTTCTTATTTACAAATATTACTGGTATCAACACGTATAAATAGCAGAGACCACAAATAGCAATAATCAGAGTTTACAAAGCAATTTGAATCCCTCAGAACAGGAACACTTTATCTTCTTTAGCTTTTAGAGAAAACAAAGGTCAGAGTGCTATTACTATTTTGATAATTCCATTTGCAGTGGTAACGTGCCGTTCTGACAGTCCGTGTGATATGAGGATAATAAGAAAAATCAGAAAGATAAATGAGAAGAGAGGAAAATGGTAGGCTGAGAAGAAAGGAGAAATAATTGAAGAGGAAGGAAATCAGAGAAAGAAAGAAAGAAAGATAGCAAGGAAAGAAAAGTGGCTTAAATTTAGAAAGGAAAAGGTAGGCATAGTGAGTGAGGCAAAGATATTTCTTCTGAAGGGCTCTACTGTAAGGGAAAATTATGCTTAAAGAAACTCCTTCACTGCACCTCTCTGCCCACAAGCAGACTTACATCAATATCTATCTGAAAGTCTGTGCTTAATTGTAAAAATTTTATAAGAACTATGCTTTTATGGAAAAAAGCTGTTATTGCAGTTCACTCTGAACAGTTTTGGAGAATTTTTAGACCAAATATAGTAGTATTTTACGATTTTGCAGAAGGAAAGCTGCCTATACAACCAGACTATGAGCACTTCACAGTCCACAAACACAGTTAAAAGGTAAGGAGGCAACCTAAATGCATGGAACCAGCGTGTTTTTGGAGTCCACAATTTCCTATTCAACCTGTACCTTTGTGTTAGTGGCTGCTATCAATCTCAGAAGAAACAATACTTTCATCTAAAGAACGGTAGCAGGAAAAAAGAATACTGCTGAACTTGCCAGCAAGGAAACAATACGTTTATTCTATCCATTTCTACTTAGTCTGTGGATCCTTTAAGATGTACCCCACGTCATTAAAATGTGTCGGTGAAATTAGAAATTCAACTGATTTACAACCATCAAGATTAATCAAGACTGCCTCCCGCCCTGTACAAATGAAATGAAAAGGGAAGTTATATACACTACAAAGAGAATAAGTAATTTACTTATACCACGCAATAGGAATTTTTAATTCCAAGGACAGGTCTTTTCATGCTGTTGCTGAATACAATCCCTTCAATTTTACCAAAAGCTGGACCAAAGAGAGTACTCCAAGCTGGCCCTTATGTCCTCCTCTTTCAGCAAGCACTTTAGATCAAGGGAAAATGGAGAGCCTTGACCCCGAAGGAAGCCGTTTCGGACACATTTTGGCACATTTGCGATGGTAGGCTGACTGCTACATTTTCGTTACCATAAATCTTTTTCTCTTATTTCATGGCTGATGGTGCTGCAAACAAACAGGCAGGTATTCAAGGAGATATAGGTCCTATTTCCCCACTTTTCAGTTTGGATTTTTCTCACTAAGCTTACCTATCTGAAAAGAAAGTGGTAATAATGATAATTAACTTCGTTTGTAATGCATTTTCACATGTGGAGATGAAAATTGCTCTGTCAGAGATAATGTTTGGTATATTTTTTCCCTGCCTGGCTTTCCTGTTTTTCTTCTGAAATGCTCATATCAAGTTGGGTATTTAAGTTAACTTCCAGCAGATTTATTAGTCATTTATAATTCGTATTCAGATCAGGGATTAGTGGCATTCAACAACAGACCTTGATGATTTTCATTAAATAAATAAAGAGATTAAGGCACTGTACCCTGAATCAGTTTTCCTGCAGGACCGCAGAAATAAGCTCGTTCCTATGTTCATATTGGTGCAATGGGATTGTAGAGCAAAATCGGTCTGAGAACAAAGTGCATTTTATGAGCGAACAACAGTTTATGGGAAGAGCTAGAGGATAACTTGGGTAAGAGTTAGAGTCTCCAGCAGACAGATGGAAATACAAAAAGCCTGTTTATAAATATAAAAGACTATAGTCTCTGTTTGGATCTCTCTTGACTGCACCTGCGTTATAGCTGACCTGGCTTCGTCTGCCTTGTCTGTGGAGGCAGTCTGAGTTTAGGATGCCTATAAATCCCATGCTTTTGCCTATATACCATATGCACGCAGGTACTTTCTGCTTACCCAGTTTTCTTACTGCTGAAAGGCCAACAAACTTTCGTAAGTCTGCTCTGCAAAAGCGAAACAGGTAGAAAAGCTTGAAGAAGACAGTGGATGGATTTTGATCTTTTTAAATTTATTTAAATTGTGTATTTCTTACAAATACTTTGTAATGTTTAAAACAGTAAGAACAAAAAACCCTTCCCCAAATTCAGAACCTTCTTTCTGCTGCTATTCTGAAGGTGCAAACTAGAGGAGCGCGAATCTCACCCTCCACCAGACAGGGAGAGAAAACGAGGGCACCAATTTTTTCCAGGGCCCTTCTTACATGACACATTTGTGTCTTGCCGCTTACACGCTGCCAAATGTCCAAATTCTTCCAACCTAGGAGTAATTAGCCTCCAGGAGCCGGTAAGCTAACGGATTAGTTATAATTTACGACATTCTTTGCCCAATGCTTCGTAATTGTCTGCCGGAACGTGGCTCGCGCACGCGGGACAGGTGTGCGAGGGCTGGCGTTGCAAAGCCTCCCGAAAGCCCTTCCCCACCGCTGGCTCTAATAAAAGACACGTTCCCTGAAAACCCAAAGGGATAGATTTTGAAGCAATTGGCCTTCTCATATGTAGCGGCACCATGGGCTAGACAATGTTCGAAGTGCAATTTCTATGCAATTTAAGATTTCCTTTCTAGCTGTTTCAGAAATCTGTTTCCTTTCCTTCCTTTCTTTTTTTTTTCTGTTTTTTTTTTTTTCTTTTTCTAGAAGGTCATTTTATTCTTCGGAGTCAAAGGGACTCGGTAGATTATTGTCTAGCCTTCATATTCTGACCTATAGCCTGTTTCCTCCTAGCTGGCTGTTCCTTACAACAACTCATTACTCCTGGGTGAAATACACACTTTCAATTGCTGTCCTGATGCATATGAAAAACTGCTTTTGGCTCTGGTCTGACAAGCTTTGCAGCGTGGAGTTTTTAGGAAGGATGAGAATGAAAGTCTCCAGTATACATCAAAAAATGCATGAGGCAAATAACTGATAAGATAGGAGGGAGGCTTTCATAAATTCCAAGGCTCATCCAATTGTGTATGGATTTCAGAATGGCTCTAAATGTATTCATCAATGGCGTTTAAAAAATGAATGAAAAATTGCCCTAGAAACATGAGCTTTCTTAATTCTGTTAATGAGAATTAATTATCTATTAGGCACAGCGCGTGTCAGCTAGGCAGATTACAGTCCGGGTACTAAGAGTTTGCTAATTTGATATGACACGGACACACAATAGTAGCTGCAATTTAGAAGCTAATTTTTATGGGTCAAATTCAATCAAGAAATACATTTAGCGTCTGTGGTACACACGAGGAGGCAACTCTTACAGTGCTTAATATGTAGCCACTTGTTCCTAATTGAATCCAGATTGCTGAGCTCTGGGTGGACCTGTCTCTACCCTAAAAATCCCTCAGTCAATTAAAGATCTTAAACTGTGAATGGAACAAACCTGAAGTAGGAAATGAGAGAGAAGAAGAGCACTGTGGGGTAGCCAAGTGCATGGGTATGTGACCTCTTGGGTCTAAGCCAGAGTAAAAGGGAGAACAGAGGATTATAGTTTTTAAAATTACGGTATCATGCCCCAGCAGCACTCATGGCAGTCCTGCAGCAGCGACTTCTAGGAGGTAGTTTTTCTTCTTTCTGTTTCAAACATTACTAAAATGAAGTGATAGCAGCACGTACCTATGCTATTAATGAGACTTTTAAACCATGGATGGTATTGCCATCTAAGTGCGCCTGTTTCTAGGGTAGTAGTGATATGCCATGTTTTCCGTATATTTTGCTTCAGAGGTATGCAAATTCACTACTAGTCCTGCAAAAAGGTTTGGATGCCCACGTAGAGTTGCTCTGGAAGTTAACGTGAAACCATGCTGGTCTAGGTAGGTCAAACCTGTGCACTCTCCTATACGTGTTTCTACCAACCTCTCAGTGTATTTTGGATCAGGATCATAAAATAATCTCCAACTTTGCTTACTGTTTTGCATTACTGTTTTCTTTTTTTTTTTTGAAAAACAAAGCGGATGCAGAAAGTCAAAGTGTGACATTAGCATCTGAAAGCCAAAATCTGTAATATAAAAGATGCCTGCAAAGGAAGTATTGGCATTTAACCTCAATTTCATTAAGTTTTAACTCTGTACATAGACAAAGTTAATTATATGGTGCTTTAAGTCTTCACAGAGGTCAATTTACTAGTACTATACTATGTAACAGCAGAGGTTAGGAAAGTTGTGTTCTGAGTAAGAACATGCTTTTAATTGTTGATTGGGGCAAATCATAAAATGCTTTGTAGTGCATGCTTGGTAATGAGATTCAATTATTTCCAATGAGAATTTTAAGCTCCTGGGAGACTTATCTTTTGCTTACTGCAAGCAAAACTAATCTCTGCAAGTATAAAAATGACACTCACTCTTTTATTGTGTTGGCTTAGGGAAAGGTCAGATCTAATAAAGATCACTCTTCTTGACAAATAACACTTAATGTTTCTTTTCCTCCAGCTTGTATTATATTGCAAAATCAGATTACTATTGCAGTAGCCTAATGGCACTTGACTAACAAAAAAATTGGTGCAATACAACTAAAATGTGTATATAGAAGATTATTAAACTATTATTTCACATAATAATTATAGATGCTGAATCTTGGTCTTTTTATATACAAACTCCATCAAAATTACTGATATATGAAAAATGAGAGGGAAGCATACTGTAAAAAAGATGTCGGTAAATCACTACAAAGGCAGAGGGAAATGGCAATGACAACACATTAGAAAACATGACCTAAAAGAAAAGGCTGAAGTAAACTAGGTTTATTTTGTCTTGAAAATTTAAGAGTTAGTAAGTCTACTATTAAGTAAAGATTTTTCTATCCAGGACAGGAGTTAGTTGTTCTCCATGTTCCAAAAGAGAAAGAAAAGGGTTGCTGGCCAATTTCTATACTGAATGAAAGCAATTCTGATGATAAAGGAAGGCATTGAAATAATGGACAACCAATATCATGACACTGAGGAACTTCCTTCATTACAGATTTTTAACAACAGGTGGGATAAATGTTTGTCAAGAAGGGTTTTATATCCTTGTTCCTGCTCAGTACAAGGAACTGAGTTGTTATCCTCTAGAGACTGTCTAGCTCTATGATGCTAAGTAGTTAAAGTTGAAGTTTAAGATAATTTAGCTAGGAATTAATGGACTCGTAAGCAATCCTTCAGGAGCTTTAACTAATCATGAGGAATATTGAGATTCAGATCAATGGTACAGTAGAGCCATGAAATCAATGACTACAACAGAGTCCACAAACAGAGTCTCGGTTCCACCTTCTCTTTCTAACCAGAAGCTTCTGATTTTGTTTCTTTTCTAGCAGACTGGTCTCATATATGAACAGTATGCCATGCCAACTATGCCAAAACTCAGGGACCAACACTTTTGCAAGACGTGAGCTCTCAACTTCAGAGTCACCATTTAAGCCACTGCCAGCTCAGTTTCCATCTCTGATATCAGTCATTTTCTGATCTCAGATCATTTTTCTACACTTATTTGGGCTTTCCTCTGCACTGATTTTGTTACTGGTCATTAATATATTCATTATTGGTATGGTAAATATTATTTTTAGCTAAGATTATCACTGAACTTTTATTTATTTACATGATCTCATAAGGTCTAGTTCATCTGTGTTTTGTCTGAATGTAGGAGCCTAGTTCCTTCTGATTGCTGATGTCCTGATGACTCTTTTTTGCTGTCTTTCACTGAGGTATCTGGTTCCTCAGATGCATTTTGATGAAGGGGCTTTGTATACAGTTTAGCTGAGAGATATCCACTCTGTTCACATAAACTATCCAGACAGGAAATATTTGACAGATTTCTCAAAGTGGGAAGAGGGAGCAAAAAACTTTCTCTAGGCTTTCTTACTAGTCAACTTAAGTCTAAATTTACAAAGATGACTGTAGAGGAATCCTACTTCCAGACCACTTAACAAAAGTGTCTTCAAGTGTAAAGAAACATTTCCCAAAGCCTAAAGAGAGCAGAAGTGCGAAAAGCTGGCTCAGAGTGCTAAGAGATGAGTGCCCCGTGGACATCCTTACAATTAGTCAGTTTAAACACCTGAAGCATGAAACAACATCTGCACAGGTTAGGGTCAAACTCAAATGCAAAAATTAAAAAGAAAAGATGTTGCTAGTGCTCTGGCGGAAGCGCAGTAAACCATAAATAGAATACAGATTCCTTTTCGTTTTCACTCTGCTTCTGTTCCTCTGTTAAATGCTCTTTGCCTACTGAGTTTACAACTTGAGCCATTATTATTACTCTTGCCATGGCAGTTGCCCTGCATGGGACAAGGGTCAGCTGTAAGTGCATATCATTTCTAGGGGCCCTGTACAGATTCCTGTCAACCTCTGGAGTAATCCAGCCTCTGGCAGCAGGAGAAACAGGAATTTATCTCCATCTCATCCCATCTTCAGGGAGCAGAACAGCATGGGAAGACACCTGAGAATACGATTCCTCGTCCGGCCGATGATGAAATGTTCCAGGAAATGGAAATGTCTGATCGCAGAGTTCAGCAGTGACAGCTAGTGCAATTTCTTGAGGCCCTTTTAATAAAGCCAGTTGTTAAATATAAACTACTAGAGTTAGTGCTTATTTGTGTATATAAAAGCACTTGTAGCAAGAAATATGCTATTAATTTCAGTGCACAGATCTCTAGTAAATCTTACGGGAGCTACAGGACTCTTCAAGAGATCATGTTAGAGCAGAGCTCCATCTGAAATCATTCTTTAGCAGCAAAGCAAAAGTGAATCCAGGCCTGCAATAACTCGTCTTCTAGCCTGATCTGGCCAGGTGCTGTGTTCTTTCAGACCCCACGGATTTTGACATGTACCGATGATGCTTATCATGTTATGCTCTAAGGTTGTTATTTAGCATATTGCAGGCAGTACTGAGGGCAGGTCAGGCCTATACATCTAGGACGGTTTTAGTCAGAATATTTGAATCTGAGAATACTTAGTGGTAGTACTTTTACGACGGTCATTTTCTGATTGCATACATCTTCCGTCCTCACTACTGACGGAATTAACGTTTACATCGCGGTATCAGATCATTACTCTATTGCAGTGCAGATAATGAAAAAAAAAATAGCAGTGAAAGGCAAGTATCTCATTAATAGGTTTCAGGGACCTATAACTCCATTGGAAAATTTGTTAGGAATGAATAAGTCAAAGGGTTCATGTTAGAATATAAGAACAGGTTTACTGAGTCAGGCTGTAGTTCATTTAGTCTGGAGTATTGTCTCTGGCAACAACCTAGATAAAATGCTTAGAGAAGACAGTATATAAGGCAAACACACAGATACACTTTCTCCAGTATAATTCCCAGTAACCAGAACTCTACAGCTTACAGATTTTGGGGGGCAAGAACAAGTAGCGTATCTTTGTCTTTAGTAACACTTGATATATATAATTTTTTCCCACTAATTTTTCATATTGCTCTCTGAATTCATAGAAATGTTTGCAAACCACAGCCTCTGGTGGCAGTGGGCTGCTCAGTTTAACTCCAGTTGCATGGAAAGTGCATACACCTTCACTTGTGCTACACTGCTCATTCTATTCTCTTTTCGTTTAACACTCATAGTCTCATAGTAAGAAAAACATTCAGTGATCACTGCCTTCAAACATTTTATGGCACTCACTATTTCATTGACTGCTATTGCTGCTCCCTCCACCTTCTCGTTTTCAGGCTAGAGGCTCCTTATCTCTCAAGAACTTCTTAATCCATAGCTTGATCACCCATGACACCTTCCCTGAATATTTTCTATCTCTAGTTTACTCTTCTTGGCAAGAAGGGACCATAACCAAACACAAAAATCAAGTTTCTGAGGTTGCATAGTGATGTTTTTTGTTCTATTTGTTAACCTTTCTTAATAATTATTGAGAATTAATTGATGTTCGATTTTTTTGAGTTCTCCCGAGCACTGAACTGACATTTTATGGAATTATGGACTATAATTTTAAGATCTCTTTCTTGAATTGTAAGAACCAGTTCATACCCTGTTGTGGAGCACACAGACTTAGGACTGTTCTGCTCACACTCCTCTCTACATTTACTCATACTGAACTTCATCTAACATTTTATTGTCAAATCTTTCAAGATGAGGTTCATCTGATGACATCTGAGCTCTTTGCTTTTGTCTCCCTTTATAATCAATGGAGGCATTTTTAGGAGATGATTAGTATAAGATAAATCACTCAATAAAAGTACCTATTTCTTCCACTGATTATAAAATGTGAGAAGAGACCTGTAGTTGCCCAGGCTTGGTCAGATAAATGCCACTCTCAGTATTACAGGTTTTCAGTTTTATTGTTCTAAATGACTTGGTTTGATCAGCAGGCTTTATCACCTCATTATTCACTCATTTTCTAGCTAATTTATGAAGATGTCAAGCAGTGTAAGGTGCTAGCAGAGGTCTGTAGCACAGATTCCTGTGGGAATCTAATGGTAACTTGCTTTACATCCTGAACCCTGAAAATTTATTCCTAAATTTTGTTTTCTACATTTTCACCTATAATTTTATATAGGTGAAATAATTTAATAATTTTATAAGATAAAATTCTTACCCTGTGGCACTTCAGTTTCTGCAAGAAGCTTTAACGGTAGATTTATCAAAATATCAAAAACCCTTGGCAATCCAAGGAGACAATAGCAACCAAAACACTTTTAGGCAACATGCTTGTTGAAACTTTCAGAGAACTCCAAAAAAACTTGCAGTACACAGCTTCCTTTGACCTACTTTCTGTGTTAACCTTTTCCTCTTATTGGTCATATTTTTTGTGTGGCCACAGGCCTTGTTCAGTGTTGTACATCCAAGAGTCTGTGCTTCTTCCATGCCTTGATCATATAGTGGCTCCACAGATTAGCAGGCAAATTTCCTGCTTTGGATGTATTTAAAAAAAATACATACACACACATATATAGTGTATAAGTGTATATACATATGCATATATATGTATCTGTAATAGTTTTTATGCTCTTAGTATCTTATTTTTCAGAGTTATTTTGATCTGCTTTAAACATTTTTCTACCTAAATTTGTATCCTTTTCTACTTTTCTTGGTTGAACATGAGTATAGCTTTCTTAAATAATGTATTCTTACTTTTAATAGCTTCCTTTGTCCTTCCATCCTTCTTTTTCTTTTCTGAACTTTCTGGTCTCTTACCATAGAGTGTATACATTTACAATTGTCATGCACTTGTTTTGAGTGCCTACAATAATATCTTTATAATTCGAAAAAAAAAAAAAAGACTTGTAGCTTTCCATTTCTTTGTATGAAGCTTACGCACTTGTCACTCTTTCTGAAATTAAGAGCTCTTATAGTAGATTTTGGTTCTTGTACTTGCTAACTCTAAATATCTTATGCCTATTGTAACAGAGATCATCTTCAAAACAAATTTTTAAATCCATTCCTATGTTCTTATTCTGAATCTCCGCTTTGGCCTCCCTAATGACCCAGTCCATGAGGAATGTACTAAAGCTGTAGTTTGAGCATCACGCTGTGATGTGTCTTTATCAGCTTACTGCAAATAATTGAAGGCTTCCTTTCCTGATACTTTTCCTGCTCCTCACAACTCTAATCTCTCTTACTATAGCACAATTGCTGTTACAACCTTACCAGGAGATTTGCGACACTAAAGATGAAGATTTCTTACCTATTTCTGGAATTTCAATCCCAAAAGAATTCTATAGGAATTCTTGATAATTCAACATGTCTTTTTTCCATTTTGACTCTAAGCTGTTTTAAGTGTGTGAATTTCTCAAGGTGTAGAAAGCATCTCAAGGCTACTCCGCACTTCCTACATAATTTATAAAATGATACTAGGATGCCCACTGATTAAGTAACCCTTTCAATCAGTTTCAGACATATCGGTCGATATCTTCACTTAAAATAATGTTTTCCAAATTCCCCAAATTCTAGGACCTCCTCAGTTTTAACAGAAGTTCATATTTGAACAGTAACCATGCATAAGAGCAAAACTCTACATGTCAAATAAACCGTGCAAAAAACCAAAGCTTTGCATTCAAGAACAAAAGCAATTAGTGAGTCTGAGTGTTTTCATGGTTAAACAGCAGCCAATGGAAACATTTTAATGTTCCTCTTAGCTTCTGAATTCGCCATCATCTACATCTTTCTTTTGTGTTCATGTATCAATGCCAAATATATATTTACCTCATTCAAAATGCAACACACAGATTTCTCTGTGGGCACCTAAAGTCTTGATCAGTCAGATGCCTAAGATCTGAAATTGCTTTCTATCTTACAAAATGCACCAACGATCCTTCCTGAGCACTAGCCACCAAATAAAATTTTTCACTATCGTTCATAATGATATCACTTTTCTCAATGCTCAGGAACATTTTGAAAAATAACAATATCTAGTTGTTGCTTATCTGCTTGGGAATAGGGACCTGTGATTGCATGTTATAGGTAGGGTGCTTTGCCTTGCTTCTTTCCACCGTGGCACGTAGTAGCCCAGACTGAGGGTCCTTCTGTTGCATGTAGTGGTCATTTTTAAGCTAAGCGCCTGTGTTTTTTTTGGATGAAACTCAGCATATGGAGAGAGAACAGCACAAATGTGTCCTTTATGCTTACGTGAAATCAGCTAGGGAAATGGGGATTGCTCATGTCCTCCAGAAGGAAGTGAACTAAGCTTCTGGTTATCAATTTTAAGCCATTTAACTGATGGCTGCAACCGGTGATGCAGCTACCAAGTATATAAACAGCAAATCTGCATTAGGGACTAACTACCAGATGAAGAGGAAGATTAAATGAACCTAGGTAAGAGCTGATGATGATGATGATGAAATGGATGGAGGTCACATTTTCATTTCTTGCACGAGGCTCTATGCCAGCCCCACCGGTCAGTGGCCATGGTGCTTTTAAAAATTGTTTTCCCCTTCTCTAATCCCAAATTCCGTATTCCTTTCCAGCAGTAAAAATAAGTATTTGTGGTAAAATATAACTAATTATGTTATCTCAAGATAGCATCTTCATCAAGAAATGTAAGGGATCTTTTAAATTATAGACAAAAGATCAAACAAATGCTGTGGTTCTGATTTACTCCCCACCTTTATTTTGGACTCCTCAGAGTTTTGTTATTACACAACTGTCACCAACAGTCGTCCTACTTCTGCTAATTGTCCTCCTGTGAATTTTTAGCATCTGAGCAGTTTCGCCTAAGCCATTATATGCTTTAAAAAAAATGATATATTGCAAAAGGCAAAGCATTGTAGCACCTGAATTTGTCATCCGAAGCTGAACAGACAACAGCTTATTTATAATGGCATTCTGACATCCTCCAAGCCTCTGTGGAACCCTTAGCTTGTGAATAGTTATTTTAGAAGAAATGTCTCATGTTTCGAGCCTGAGTAAACCTGAATCTTACTTTCAGTACCACATATGGCGTTTTCATGATGCCCTATATCCACTTTGTTAGAAATTCCTAAAGTCTTTCCACACTTCTATCAGCAAAACCTGTGAGTCAAGACTATCTACTTTACACAGATATTTAGGGTTGAAAATACCTTCCAGAATTAGCCAGTCTAGCTCAGGTAATAGAATAACGTAATGTATTTCATAAGCAGACCGTGTTTACATTTATCAGTGTAAACCATATGGCCACTGCCTGGACAGCACCGCACACTTACAGTCCCTGGTGTACCTAGGTAGTTCCAGCCCTTGGGATGTCCCTTTTTGGTGAAAAGTCAGTGAAAAGCAGGGAAATGTTTTCACCATTTCTGTAATGGCTATGTAATTTTTAAGGGTTGAGTTGGATTAACACAGCGATGTCTTCCTAGTGGAGAGGTGATGGCAGCAAAGAAAGTAAACCTTTAGTATCACCCTTGTATCTCTCGATGTGCTGAAAGACGTGACGTTCAGAATTGCTTCTACAAAGTAGTATCTCATCTTTCTTCCTTCTCACCATAGAGCACAGACTAAATCTACTGAACTAGTGCATGTTCCGTTGACCTTGGGTGGATTTTAGATGCAGCCATGAGCTGATTTTGCATGCGTTTTGTCAGGCCTAGTTATTGTAAAGGCGACAGGGTTCCTTCCTCTGTTCTCAAGTGACACCATGTAAGCACCAAGTAGAGGTGATAATACCGTACTGTCAACAGCAAGCACTTCAGAGTACACTGCAGACTGGCTATGCTAAGGGGGGCTCCTTGGACCGCTTTGCAACACATTCAACTTCTGATGCATTTAAGAACGCTGTTTCCAAGCACACTCCCACGTTCAGGTGGCTCAACTGACTAAACGAGCAGATGCTGTTAATGCTCTAAGTACATGTGCATGATAGTTCATTATTCAGATTTAAGAGGCCTTTGTAGAAGTATCCAGCATTATGTTATTATACAACGCAGGACGCACTTGAAGTCTGTGTGACTAATCCAGAGTGAAGGAGCCTACTTTTTTTGGCTGTTATGCAGTTATGGTTTTTATAATATCTCATGTCAGCTCATTAAATAGAAAAAAATGTGTAAATGAGACAAAATAGTTTCTGTGAAGGGTAACCAAATGGAGAAGATGCACATAAACTTCACCAAAGCATTTCTCTGACGCTGAGTTACCTTGACGTTCTGTAGGATTAATATACACAATTACAATTTTTTATCTTTTTAATGCTACACACTTATTCAAGTCGCTTAGCCTAAATAATCATCATTATTGCCATAACTTTGAATGTGGCATACACCTGAATGTTTTGTATCAACTGGAGACAGCTAGAGTGGATGTTAAGGCACTGACTGTAGCGAAGGTCCTGCACCGAGACTCTGAAGATCCAGGTTCTGCCTCCTGCTTTCCATCACATGACCTTGAACAGGACACAAAATTCCTGTGGACTGCAGTTTTCCATTAGTAAAATGCTAACCATTGATGGTGATTGTAATATCTTTTGTTGCTTGGTCGACAGGGTGTTCGGCCTGCTTGGACTGTAACCTCCTGTGGGTAAGACCTTAAAAAGACCTCCTGCTGGAGTCTATGAAAAATAAAAGTAAATTGATGAGAGCCTTAGATTTTGGACAAACAAATACCTTTTGTTTTATTCCTGTATATTAATGTGGAGATTGTGATAGACCCATTCTCGCTGAAATAAAATAATAAAATGAAGATTTAGTTTTCCACTGAAGTCCCTACAAAGTCAGAGAACCTTTTGAAATTCACTTTGTACTAAAAGCTTTACCACCCACCTGTCACTCACACAAAGCATATAATTTTGACAAATTATGCAAAAAACCCTAATTACATTTTAATTTGCTAATCCTTACTTAGGTGAACTAGTGGCATATGCAAATTACCTGCTGAGACCTAAATTACTTCTTTCAAAGGATAAATAAATGCCCTTTAGTATTTTCAAATATTATTAAAAGAATTTCTTGATTGACAGATAAGAAGTCAATTCTGGGATGTAATATTACTTTTTTAAAAGTGAATTCGTGTACCTAGACATAAATGTCCAAAGCTTCACAGCATGGAGAAGAATTTAGAAGTTTGGATCCATTTCTGAAAAAGTTGCTAGATCTCAGTCTTATGGATTGGAAATCTTATGACAGCTGACTTCCCTATAGAATTGCTTATGTTTTTCATCGTTTTCCATCCTGCAGCAATACAGGGACATGATTATAAATCTCCACCCAGGCCTGCCCTTTAAAAGAATTGCTCTCAAGTGGATAAGAAGAAGAATCATGGGTATGACCTTTAAGAGAGAGCATATGACCAATTAGGGAGAGATTTTCTAATGTTCCCAAATGCAGGAACAACTGTGCAGAGAGCAGAAGCCCGCAGATGAAAAAATTTTAAATAGAATTTTCTATAGGGATGGGACAGTGTCAGAGGAATGGCTAATCAGAGACTGAAGAGTGCGATGCCAGCGTTGATTAAATCTAGAGAGGAATGAAGCAAAATTATTTTTATTGTTATTTTAATAAAACATATACATGGAGGATATAGCTACTGTGGCCAGAACCATGGATAAGGCATTCTGAGCTGGGAGTTTGTGAGCTGATTGAATTTTTGCTGGATGGTTCTGACAAGCGAGTTTTTTACTGTGGTAATTGGGGTTAGATTTTAATTCAGATTTGCAAGTGAGATTCATAAATCAACTGCAGTGTCATTCTCACCTACCATCCACTTATGGAGCTGTTGCATCTACCACTACAGACCTCCACTGCCATTAAGAATGCTGCAGAAAATTCCAAATTTGGGTTTAGTTCTTGAACTAGACACAAATTGGAGACTTTCATTGACTTATTTAGTTGCTGACACAATGTCTCAAGTATGTGCCACCAGATATATCCCAAGAAAACTTCTCTGAGGCAAATAAACCCACAAAAGTTCAGATATTTATCTGTGGTGTAGATTCTTCTTTAGAAAGCAATATGGAGAAAATCATGCTGGCTCTGTGTATGATGGATATTTGCCAGTAGTTATTTTTTCTACTCTCAAAAACATTTCTATTTTTCATTCAGTGACAGTTTAACAGAAATTTAAATGTCTGAAGGGTGTGACTGGTTGAACCCAGCTCTCCTACGTGAGCAGTCTAAGAGCATAGTAGGCAACACTGTCATTATGTTAGGCAGAAAGTTGCATTTCGTGGGAGATTTAATGTTAATAGTTCATGTAAAGTGCATCCAGATCTCTCCTTACTGGGCCCTTTGGAAACCTCCATTCCGTCCCCTTCCCAGTGGGCTGAGGTGAGAGCAGGTTGCCTTCTGGAGCAGCAGCAAGCATCTCCAGATACACACATGAGGAGAAATTCAAGGGAGTCAGGACCTCATAGCTTTAAACATTTCAGTAGCTAGCTAGCCATGAACCCTGTGAAGTCTTCTTTAGTCTCTTTTTTGAGGACTGAAGTTGTCCTGGGTCTGTTTTCGTACCTGCCTTCTGGTACCTAAACGTGTGTTAAGATATCCTTTAAAATCCTAGAGAATGTCTGTGATGCTCAAGAATTAGAAGTAATTTTTTTCCAAATCTGATCTTTTTCTCCTTGTATGTAGCTCCTTTAGAGCACTCTGTGGGGAGGGACTAAAGCTTGACTGACTTAGTTCTCTAAATTTGCATTCATATATGTGTCTGGGTGGTGCTACAAAGGCGTTTTCCAAAGAGCATGTTTGCTCAAGACCAATCTGCAGTGCCCAATCTGTTTCTGCTACAGTCACCGCAGCAAAGTCCCCACTGGGTTTCAATGAGAGAGTTTTTCAGTGCTTGTTCATCATCATCGTTAGAGATGGAAGAATTTGAATTGAGACTTTTATTTTAATTTGTGCCAGAGAGGAGGGACAAAGAGAGATATTGACAGTGCAGGAGTGAAATGCAGTGATAGCAGGTGGGAATGTCAATTAATATGTTTTGTAGACACTTTTGCAGTAGACTGTGTGGTCCTGTGTGCTAATCATTGCCACCAATTTCAGCTTCACTGACAGAGATTTGACAGTGTCCCCAGAGAAGTGATTTGAGTAATGTAGTAATGTCCCTATGATGCAATGATATAAAGGCATATATTTTTTTAAAAAAAATGCAAACAAACAAAAAAAAACACAAGAAAACCCTCTGTAGTGTCACATTTCTTGTGTTATCTGTTTTTGCCTATGTGCTTAACCATGTATTCCTTGAAACAAAGAACTGAAAAGATGATCTGGTCTTTCACCAGCTTCACCAGATGAACTTCTGCATTGTACCATAGGGCCAGGGCAACCAGCCCTCCAAACGATTATGCTCTGATGATTGAGTTTTGACTGGTTCATCCACAGCGAATGAAACAGTCAAAAATCATCAGAACATAATCATTTGGATTTTTCTTTAGTTACATGCCCATATTTCATTACATCATAGGTCTACTGTGAATTTCTTAGACTGAAAACCAAGTATTTTGATGTATAGTGGATGTTATATGCTTTTTTTCCGTACTAAACAAAACATCAAATTTATATTAAAAAAGTCACTATACTTTGTCACGGGCTAGTCTGATTCAACCGACGTATTTAAGTGACAAATTAAAAACTCCAAGTTGCTGGTAAATTTACATTCCGTTTTGATGATCTGAAACTCGCAACTCAAAGTAAACTGATCTAGGAAAGGAAAACCCCCAAAGAAAGAAACACAAAAAAGAATTTTAAAATGTTCCATAAATATTGCAATAGATTTTAATAGTGCCAATAATAAAAAATCAGGGACAATGTTAATTTCTTTAAAGAGGCAACTGCCTGTAAGAAAGCCTCTAAAAGCTTATGTAGGTATATACATAAATTTTCTAGGGACAGGAGGATGAAAAGTGTTAGATTAGGTGACTATTCTGGTTGTAAAATCTGTTCTCAGAGCTGCTGAGCACTGTTTCCACGGACTTCTGTGGAAGCCACTGGGTGTCTGGCATTTCCTAAAGCAGATCACAGTGAAGATTTGAACAGTTAAACACGTGGGAGCCAGGATTTATTGGTAATGGTGAAAATACGAGCATGCATTGCCTCTAATCTTATTAACAGCAGCATGCTTTGCAGTAACAAATAACTCGGCTTCTCTTCCAAGGAGCGCTAGTCACTGTGGCAAGCTGTGCACGAAAATTAAGCACTGATAACGTAATTTTCTGTTCTCTGAGGAGCTTTCTGTAGACTAGATTGTGGGACTCACTCTCAAGTAAAGTGACACAGACTAAGGAAAGAAACGTAATACTTCATAAATCAAATAAAATAAAAATAGACAATTTTCATATCAAATATTTTGTCCAATAGATTTTTTTTTCTTTCTTTTTGGTTTTTGTTTTCATTTACAAGTATTTTCAATGCTTAGCAGCTTTCAACGATCAGCAGCTTGGCTGCTGTCCCTACAGCTGTTAAACCTTATGGATGGTCTAACCCCATTAGAAGTACCCTAGTGCAAAGCGCTAGACTGCACGTCAACTCCGGCTGGACAGCTGATATTCTTCTGCACTGCCAGACCCGCTAAGTAGTTTGGTGTTACAGACAATTTCTGGGGCATTACCTTAGCTCATGCCTGTAATCTAATGATAAGGGTATCAAATTCACGTTATGGTTGATGGGACTGTAGTACAAGCTCGAATAGTCGCTCCGGTGCCTCTCAGAATAGAGACAAGCCCAAACTGTGCAAGGAGACCATATCAAATCCCCTGCGGATCTCACTTAACAGGAGACAGATGAATTTGCAGCTACTCGGGGTTGCAAAGGCTCTGACAGGGAAGTTGGGCAGAAAGAAAACCTAAGAGAGAGATTTTCGTACAAGTCCCTGGATAAAGGCGCGGGCGTGGATGTAGTGCAAGTGCAATTCCAGGAAGCTCAGCTCAGGCGATGTAAAAAGGTGACTGATGGCTCTACGTTTGTGTGGCTTCTCTGAGGGCTGGAACAGATAGGGCTGTGTGTGTGCAGTTCTGTTAACACGGAACGCTATCAACGAGGGGTGAAAACCATAAAAGAAAGGTAGTGAGGGGACTAGGGCAAGGGTTCATCCTTCTTACTTCGGTTAGAGGTACAGTGGCGTGGACCTGTCTCACCTGCTGGTGGGCACCCTACTGGGAAAATAGTTGATTTGGCTCCATTTCCTGTAAGTGAGAGAAAGAATGGAGAAGTTAGTTGTCTGCCAAGGGTGATTCAGGTCATCTACGATCTTAACTGCTGGCTGGACTGGCCTGTCTGAACCCATCACTGCAACGCGGGTGTACAGCAACAATATTCCTTGTGCTGGCACGTCAAACAGCGTGAGATGAATCTGAGCAACCAAGTTTAAATCCTCTGCTGAATCAAGAATGCTGGAATTCACCTCGCTTAGCAATTCTGTGTGGATCAATAGTAGTACCAGCAAAGGTGTCTCCTAGCAGTTTCTGAAGAGGGTCAAGAGAACATCTCACCTAACGCCATCTCTAAACACAGACTTGGCAGGATACTTTGCCATCGTTTGCTGCAGCTGGCACATCTGTACAGTAGGTATTATAACCATTTTATCCGTTTCTGACCTCACAGAACATGTTGACCTTTCAGAAAGAAATTCTATAGTACTTCTCTACAGATATACAAAAGTTTGTAAGCGTAGCCACTTAATTATAAGTTAAACATATCTGGTCAAGCAGAGAGATATTTGAAAACTAAATTAAAATCAATTGTCTTTCTGTGAAACTCCTGTTATCAGTGTTCCAAAACACTAAAACACTGTTTCCTGAGCATTAAGAAACAAGATTTTCTTTTTTAAGCGTACTAGATGCCAGATTCTTAGAGGACATAAAGCTGGTTATGCCTCTGTACATAAATGCTGACTTGTGTCAGCTAACATGTGACCTGGCATTGATGTTTCTCTTTCGGTCCATTAACCAGCTCACTATTTGCATTAGTATGGTTGACAGTTGCAACATCATAGCAAAAACTCCCTCAGACCTTAACCTTATCTTTGCGTTTCAAAGTCAGGTGCACTGTCAAAAATCTAAAAAGGAAATAGTTTTGACTTTTTACATTTTTTATATTCCATCCCTAAATCATACCTCTTGTGAAGCTTTGATGTCTTCGTCTGCAAACTGGAATCATGCATCAAAGGTTGACTTGGCCAGACAGGTTTGTGCAGCCAGTTTCCTGACCTTTCTTTCTTATAGATAGCAGATATGAAGCAGGGCCGTAGGATTATCTCTGAATATTATATTGCACCAGTCAGCACAGCTCAATATTTTGGCAATGAGCCTGCCTACAGCTCCCCTGTGAAAACATCTTCAGTTCCTGATAAAGAGGATGCATGTTTTCATTGGTTGTGAGTGGTTATATTTGCAGTTTCTTACTGGCCATCATATTTTACTCTCCAAAGAACTTCACAAATAAACCTTCCAGCTCACTGGTATGAATTATGAATGTGCCAGCAGTGTTGATTTTAAAATGCATGTCAACACTTTAACATCTGAACATCTATGTAAATGCAAGCTTTTAGCAGAATTTCAATTTAACAAATTACGGTTTGTGACTCTAATTTATGAGAACTATGTAAATACCTAAGATTTTTATAGCTGCTCCCGCTTAAATTAATCACAAATTACTAATTATGCCTTTTTCAGCTGCAGGATATGCAAATTTAGTCGCATAAAGAAAGGAAGCATTCACAAATAGATTGATTTTTTGAAACTTCGTGCAGCATCATTTTTGAACAGAAGAGTGCAGCATTTTAACCCACTACAGATGTAACTGGTTCTTCCGTATCTGCTTTATTCCCATTGAAAATCAGATTATGAAGAATTTAGATATGTGAAATATGAAGTATATTCTTCCCCAAAGAATCATTTGCGCTGAAATGCACTGACTGTACACAACATGTCTGTGCACAATGGCAAAGCAAATATAAATCAGAAATCTGAACATATTTTAATGTTGGGTTAGTCTGTCAGCTCCAAAGTGCCAAGTGAGGAGGCTGAGAGACACCTCACTCACCTAGAGCCAAATCAATCTTCTGATGTCAATAGAAATACAGTCTGCAATGGAAATTACCTAAGGATTTCTGCAGTCAAGTGGACTCTGCTATGCAGGTAGGCAGAACCAGAAAAGGCCCGTTATCACTTAGAATAGCAGTATGAGCCATCGACATATTTATAGTAGCTGTTCTGCCATCTTCATCTTCCTTTCCTTGCTGCCCCAAGATTCCACTGTTTTAGATGTAAATAGAGGGGCCTTTTTTTGCTGTTGTTGCCTGTGTAAATTTTTATTCCGTGCCTTCTGTAATGCACAGGGATGTGACCTCCTGCAACTGGAGGAGAAATAAAGCTTCAGGCTTCATTCAAGGCTCTTTGATTTCAGCTGGTTTTGTTGGATAATAAAAGAAAATCAGATTAACCATAAAACATTTGACATTGTCTTCAAACTTTCTTTAACCTCAGTTAACTAGAAGAGGGCTTCTCACTTCTTTGTAACTTCCCTTTCCGTGACTTCTTGCATAACTCATCAAGAACGACTCATTAATGGGTTTCTGTGTGTTATCTCCTCGCAGCCCTTGCACCCCAGCTAAGCCAGCAAGCCATGGTGAGGAGAGTGTCTGCTGTTTCATAATATTGAGGGAAAAAAAGATTAGCTTTTGGAAAAAAGTCTAAGCAGTACAAAAGAAGTTGCATGTCCATGTTTCTGTAGCTATTTATCTTTTTTTGTGATTCATCTCAATCTAGGGTGATAGAACTGACAGTCACCTTGCCCCAGAGCCTGTGGTTCTGCAGAGCAAACCCAAGGCAGCTTGATCTGTAATCATACATGTATTTTTTCTTTTCCTCAAAGAAAAAAAGTGGAGCTGCCTTCTAGTCCTTCAAAAATTGTGCAAAAGCATGGCTTTTTGTAAGTTTTTTAGCGGCCTAGAGAAAACGTACACAAGTTGTAGCAATGGAAATTCCAACTAGATATAAGGGAAAAAAGTCTCCATATTCACTGTATTCCAACAAGATGATCTAACTGACAGGTTCAAATTTGAAGTTGATTCTTCCCTGAGCTGGTGGTTGGATTATATAACTTCCAAAGCACTTTTCCAAATTAAATTGCTCTATGGCTTCCAAGTCCAATTTTCATTTATAAGCACGTTCTGCACAATCTACTGCGGACATAGTTAGGAGAAAATGCTTACCAGACTTATAATTACACAGGTGATACCATCCCTCAACGAGTCACTGGGTTTTGGCTAAGGAATTTTTTTGGCTAATGGAGCCAGTGAAACCAGACTTGTGTGGATTCTGGGATCCTAATCTGCCCCAGTGTTCATGCTGAAGAGATTAATGTAATGCTTGGTTGAAGCACACAACCAAAAAATATGAATGTTGGGCCACCCGAGAAATGTTAGCTAGAAACAGAGATGTGTTATTTATTTATTTAATGGATCAGAATGACCTGTTCATTAGCACAGGAGTCCAGATTCAATATTATATTTCAGCATATCTCTCAAGCAAACATAAAATATAAAATCTCTTAAGTGCTGAATGAACCAGATTTACCTACATTGGCCACTGCTCGCAGTCCTATCTCAGCCACCTTAGTGCTGCAGAGCAAAGACATCAGTATAAGGCTTTATGGCTTTATACTCCAAAGTATGTTGGAGATTTGCACACATTGCACCAAACGCTCCATCACGAAGCTGTCTGTGGCAGCCCTGTAGCACACTGTCTGAAGACTAGGGGGAATTGCAATCTGATCATGCAAACCTGCCCTATAAGACAGTAAGTCTGTTTTCTGTTTGTTTTGTGCTGCTTTTCTGAAGTCAGGCTTTTCTGTCACCTTCTAACATCTTATTATTTTCCTCTAGTGCTTTCTCCTTCACAGACTGAAGCAGAATTCTTAGCAAGAGCTATTAGCTAGCAGTATTGTGTTTTAGGGTATTTCTTCTTTCTCTGTCTCCCTCTCGCTCTTTTTAAAGACCCACTGTGCTTTAGCTTGTAATTGCTAGAATTGTAAGCAAGTGTTAAAACGCTACACAGTTCGTTGCTCGTTTTATGCTTCATAAAATATTTAAATCCTTTCTATGCAATGTAGCCATGAGTCAGCAGGCTGCTACTTTAGCACATTTCATTGCATCTAGAGCCAGCACCCTGCAACAATTTAGTTGGAAAGAGGATTTCCGGTGTTTGTTCTTTCAATCCAGAAGACTGTGGGAATCAAGAAACGTTCGTGCTCCTGTACCTCCCTCCATTTTCTCCTCTTCAATCTTCTCCCCATATGCCCAGTATCCTCAGTTTTACCCTCCAGGAGAAACTCACTGCTCCTGAACCGGTGGCCTAGTGTCACTCTCCAACTGGCTTTGGTAGCAAAAGAGCATTAACTAATGAAAGATTAGTATTAACTAATAAAAGATGTGTCTATCACATGCAAAGCCACTGAAGGAAGTTCATTTGGAGCCTCTGCTTGAGGAAGCTGATAAATAAAAGGTGGGGGTTTGAGACTGCAGGGGAATCTAAAGGGAGATTTGCACCTGGTGTCTCTCCAACCTCATTCTCTTAAAAGTGATGTAGAGATCTAGTCTGTTAGTGAGTTATCTGTACTCCCTAGGATACATCACAGGCATGTAGACTTGCACCATTCCCACTGGGGAATGCTTTGAAGTCAACTTGGTAAATGCATTGCGAAAATATCTTCAACAGTGTGAATTTATATTCAAATATTGATTTTTAGGTTCTTTTTTTTTAAGACAAAAAGACTATTTAAATTAATTGAAAAAGAAAAAAAAAGTCTTTCCAAATCTTTCTTTGTTACCACTACAAAAATCATTTACAACTATGGTGAGGTGTGCTTCGGCAGGCACTGAGTACTGTGCGTGTTTGTATAGCCTCCACAGTGTCTTAGAGATGCTGAGAAGCTATTGATGGACTTTGGGTTCCCAAGAACCTACCATTTCTGAAAATGTCCCACCTGCTGAACTCATATAGGCTTTGAAGCACAAATGCATGACACTTGTGTATCTTTTAAACCTGTGGCTCTAAGTGACTTGCTCCAGGTCAACAACATGGTCCACGGCAGAGCAGACCAGCGATCCTGGATCTGTCACTTCGTTGCCACCCCTTGCTCTCAAGATCAGAAGAGTATTGCTCTTGGTGCTGTTTGTTTTTTGTTCTTGTTGTTTTGTTTTGTTTTTCCTGTGGGGCTTTAAGCACTGTGCTTCACTGCCTATAGCTTTTGCATTCGATTTTTTTTTGAGTAGAGACAGATTCTCTACTCAATATTTCATAAATGTGAGCAGTTAGTTAACAAATTGCATCATTCACTTTAGTAACACTAAAGTGATCTTTCTGCTTCTTGTTACAGTATTTTTTTCTCCACCTCAAAGATGCCATATTTAAAGATTTTGTATATATTTTATCACGAGTAGTATGAGCCTCAATTTCCCCACACAAACAGTGTTATACAAAATATTCATAACAACTACTGTTTTAAATCATAACTTACAAAATCAAATCTACCTCCAAATGTATTTTTCATTTATAGCCCAATATAAAGGGAGTCACAGCTCCAAAATCAGAACATAACTTAGTTTCATAAAAATATCACTACTTTTTTGTGTGTGCCTGGTCTGGAAATACGTTATAAATATAAACAGATATCCTGAATATATTTCTACTAGGTACTGATGTGGAGCTCATCTAAATAAATCTAAGAGGCATAGAGACAAAAAAGATAACTGTTAAAGAGTAGAGCTGGAAGTAGACCAAGAATCATTTTAATGCATGAAAGTTTCTGAAAGCTCAAATCTCTGGTACCATTTGAGAGTCTCTTAGAATGGCTGCCCCTCCAAAAAAATAAATAATAATAATAATAATAATAAGCAAAACTGCATCAAACTGTTCCTTCTTTGATATTAATTTACAATTTTAAAGTGCAAACTGCACTGCAGAGATCAAACCTGTGCAAAGACAGTCCCTCTGCACTCAGAGTAAAGGACTGGAGATGCTGAAGTCCTCATGGAGGTGGGCCCTGGTGGGAGGTGAGATGAACTGGGTGGGAGTGTAGGGAGCTGAGAACAGAGTGACATTCGCAATAGCTGCTGGAGTCGAACTCACCCGTTCTCTGTCCATTGCCCCAAAGAACGACCTGTAGTTATTGCGACAGACGTAAGCTTTAGGGTGTGACTCTTCAAAAGGTAAAATATCACTTTAATCATTTGCAAAACAGATTTTTTTCCTCCCCCATACCCAGAGAGCATTATGGAAAAGATATGGAAAAGAAGAGAGAGAGAGAGAGATGGAGAAGTAGTTGATCAAGGCTGCTGTCACCGAAACCAACTTGTCTAGATTATTCTGTAGCTGTTCAATCACATTCTTATTAATATTAATAGAAATATGGATTGGGTTTCATAATGCATATTTAAATGAAAAGTTGATGGCAAGGACACACTAAGCATATCTAGCAAAATTAGAGAAGAGCTAAAATAAGCCTGCGGTTTGCATGTGGTCATGTTTTACTCCACAAAAAATGAGAATACTGCCCAACCAAGTGCTATTCAGTTCTGCCGAATAGTAATATATGGTCAGGTCAGAGATACTATGTTCATGTTTTCCTACCATTTTTCTGTCACTTTAGGTATGAGGAAATAGGTAGGAAACATCTGAGCAGTTTGCAACTCCTTTTGGAGTTCCTAAAATTTTGCATTTACTTGTCTTTCTCTTTTGACAACTGTATAGCAGTTCCTTGTACAAATGAAGGAAAATAGTATGATTTCTATGGAGTTTAGATTAGAAATATACACAGTCTAAAATGCACACACACAAATTAAAAAAAAAAAAAAGAAATGTGGAAAGACAGCAATTCATTTCACTTTTTAATTGGGAGATAGACAAAATTATTTCTTTCGGACTAACCATCCCGAACACCCATTCAAATCAGAATCCTATATGTTAAAATGCAAACTGATTTGTCAAAGAAGAGAGAAAACCTGAATTCTTCTTTAACTAACAACTTAAATCAAGGTTGAAGCCTCGTAAGCACTCAGACTTTGCAAAGGTGGTTACAAGGGGGAGAGAGAATTACCATAAGAAAAAAGTTATATAACGTTTTCGGATTTCAAACACAAGATGGCACCATTACTAATGCTTTTCCCGAGTTAGCTGCTGCTTGATATGTGACAACTTTTGGCACCGCAGAACTGCAATAGCGCCGTGGCTCTCTTGCATACGGTACATGCATGTTTAACACATGCAAATTTGAGGTGAGCCAAATGGCCTCTGTAGTATCTCTTTGTCATAGTGAAACGACAGATATTTTACCAAACTATGCTATTCTTGCCGAGACAAGCCTTTTAAAGCTAAGATGAGTCAGAAATAAATTGATGCCTGCAGGTGCAGACTTTCTCCCTGTAGAAATGATAATTACCCCTATGTTCAGTGCTATACGTATTCAGGGTCATGTAACACAAAAGCACTCCCTCTGCTTTTTTCTGGCTTCCATCAGATATGTCTGTGTACACCCCTGTGCAAATTTAATTTAGCCTCACTGCTTGTATGCAGCACTTCTATTGCACTTAGTCCTCTCCGAGCAAGCTGCTGACTTTGTTTGGCTTTTGGACACAAATTATTATGCATGTTCAGCCTTTTTTTATTATTATTATTATTTTCAAAACAATGTCAAAACACGTATTATTGAGTGCCAGGCAATTTACCTTTCTTTAATGCCTTCCTGAGGCCTTCAAGATCTCATATTTGCATTCTCTCCTTATCTTAGAGTTGGAAAATGCTTGTGCCATTTTTATTTATTTATTTAATGTAAGAAAGACATGCAAAAGATGCTAAGAGTTGCCCAGCCCATTACCTTGATGAAGGTGAAACTGCCACTGCTCCCTGTTCCCAGATCCAGCCTGAATAGAGATTGAGCACATATTCCCAATATGCACACACAGAACTGCATATATACACTATATATATATATATATGTATATGTACAGTTGCTTGCACAGATCAACACAGACAGAAAACAGCACTCATGCAAACACGGGCAAAAATGATAGCCTCATCCTCTTCTTCCATCCAGTCATCAGAATGGAAGCTTGTTAAAGGAAAACATATATACAGTACGGATTCCTCCATATTGCACTCAACTACCCAGGAGCTGCTTCTGAATCCTCTTGTCTTCACTTTCCTCATGGACTGAGATGCAACAGGTCTCTCTGGTAACTGCTCCAGACCTATGGTCTCACCAGCATCCAACTCTAGACCCCACTAGTTGTCTTGGACCCGTGGTCCCTCTAGTAGCCATCTCACAGACCCTCAGGTGTCTCCAGTATCTGGACCAGATGTATGGCTGCTCCAGCACCTGGCTCCCATCCCTCTTGTCCTACTGCCTGTCTAGTCTGTCTTGATGTTTGCTGGTGATCACACATAGATAAAAGCACCTTCACTTGCTCCAGTTGCTGCAACACAGATACGTGGGTCCCGGAGACCTGTGGTCCTGCTCCGGAGGCCGGCACTCAAATCTCCATGTGGAGACATGCACATAGCATAGAGAGTCCTCACCCAGGAAAATGGTTGAAAACAAAGTTTAAGGAGAAGACAGGATAGACAGTGCTAATCAGATGTAGGAAATGGCCAGACCAATATACCAAGTAGGAACTTTTTTACAAATAATCATAGATGTTTTTTTCCTTTACTCCTCCATTTTCCTACACTTACTCCTCCCCAAACCACTTTGATCACTGCCTTTCCCCATCTTTAGTTCCTCCCCTAAATGTCTCATAGTCTGTCTTGCACAATCCCCAAATGCTCTTCCTGGCGTCCCATGACGAGTCCCACCGCCCAGGCAGTGACCCTTCCATGTGTGGGGTGCTCCGGAGAGCAGCTCCTGTTGCCTCATGGTGCTGGGTGTCCCCTGGCTCCAGGGCTGGTGGCTCCTCCAGGACTGCCCTAGGGCTGGTCAGGGGCTTCCAGCTCTGGCTGGGTTATTGGGAACTGTTCTCTGCCTGTTTCTTCCTCTGTTGATTCCTTAATTACACAACCTAACAGAAAATTTTAGCCAAAATGCATAGAGTTAGGGGGGGAAAAAAGAAGAAGAAAAGAAAAAACAAAATCTCATCCTTATGCATTACTTCTCCTTGCAACTATATAGATATAAACACAAGTTTGCATTGTGGATTAAGCAGATGTTTGGAAAGGCAGGACTGTCAAACAAATATTTTGCCCTAAAAAAACAGATTCCAGTTTATCTGTATGAAGCCTGATGTAGTTAAATTCTAGCTTAGCAAGCCTCTTACATACACATTAAAATTAAATGCAGACTTGAATGCTTTGCTGATTTGGAGCCTTTAGATTTGACTGTGCTCTACACAGCAGAGTCTTAATACATTAGGAAGTTAAAGACAGCCAGAAAAGAGTAAGTTAAACTAAAGGATAACATTGTAACAAGAACAAATGGATATAAATGTCTCATGAAAAAAAAAGTGGAAGTTAGAAGGTGACTTCTCTTCATTAGGAGTAAAATTCTGGAGCAGCTTTCTGATAGTGAGAGTCTGGAAAACTACAATGCTCATCCTGATCAGAAAATAAAGAGACATAGGATAGGAACTAATAAAAGCTCAATTGGGCCAGGAAATTGCTTAGGTGTCACTGCCTCTTTTGAGCAGTCAAATTGTGGGAGACATTGCATTAATCATGGTCCTTTTTGTTACGGTAGATACAAAGCTGGAAACTGGAACGCAGGAACCTAAACCCTGTGCTTACCTAAGCCTTAGGACTGCACCTAAGATTTTAGATTTCTTGTGTTGCTGAAGCATGTTTAATGTTATCGGACACTAAATAATGCTCCCGTTCTCTGGCAGAAGCATTTTGAGAGGCAGCATCTAGAGCTAAGCAAATAATGTATATTCTGTTCTGTGAAATTCTCTGCTATTTGCAGGTTTTCCCACAGCACATTGCAGTCCCAGAAAACCTTATTATTCTGCAAATGAGTCCTTTGAAAAAAGTCCTGGTCTTTAGATGGCATTTCATTTCCTTGCAAATGCTGGTTGCTTGAAATTCAAACTGTTGTATTTAGGCACATGTGAAGTGTTTTTGTTCCCTAGTGAATTAGTCAGATCCTTAAAAATCACATTTCTGATGTAAAAAGAGTCATGACTATTCAGATGAAGTTCACTGTCTTAGGGTAAAAGTCAAAAATATACAAAGTGCTGGAACAAGGCCAATTATATATTTTTTTCTATTATAGGTAGGCAGGCCATCAGTGCTTTTTTTTTTTTTTTTTTTTTTTTTAAATCTATTTCATTCAAATAGAAACTACATTTTTTTATATATACAGTACTAAACATCCATTAAAGAGGGCTAATGACAAAGAATATAGATGTGAAAGTCACTAGGTCCCATTGTCATATCCATTAGATACCACTCCCTAATATCTTTGCTACTTACAATTTATATGTACCAAAATTTGTATGGCTGTAACAGACAAAAACTGTACTATATTCTCTTGTCATGACAAAACACGCATAATTTATAATGCATGTGACTCACTTTCTATTTTGCTTTTTAAAAGATCTATTTGTATATATTTTAAACACCACCAAATGATGCTCCAGAATAGAATGTACTGATGCAGTCACCTAGAGTTTAGAAACTGAGTCCCCTAAAATATCCTGTCATCCTCTAAATTCAGTAATGATGCTTGCATGATTCATAAAATATTTCAGTCTTGCTAAAAATCTACTTGTACTCTAAAAATATACCTCCTAACTTACCAGATATCCATCTTACAGAGGTCTCTGCTGGATAGCTTCACTACTCAATAGCTATTTTGCAACATAGCTCTGAGTAAATGGACCTCCTAAACTCAGAATGGCAATGACTACTTAAAGACCTTAACTCTTCAACAACCTAGACCATGAACAGAGTGACTGCTACAAAAAACAGATGGCTGTGTGTGTGGGATATATATATATATATAATATATATATATATATATATATATATAAAATGCATGTGTGTGTGTGTATGTGTGTGTGTGTATATATATATATATATATATATATATATATATATAATGGGAAGAAGAGCAACACGAGAGTACTCAGTTCACACCTAATACAATTCTAGAAAGGATATTATGACTTTGAAGTTTTTAAAATATTTATAGGAAATATGAAAGATAAATGGTCCTTTAGGATGGTTGTTAGAAGAATAACAGGAAATCTCACACTGCAGCGGCTACCCAGCTAAAGCTGCCTGTCTCTTAGTAAGTAAAGTATTAGGAAAAGCTAGCGAGCTTTCGTCAAAAGATCCGCCTTTAACTTGTGGAGGTGAGCCTGGCAAATGTGTTGCATGTTTACATCCTCCCATCACCTGTAATTCATTCTTGAATAATGTCCATGAGGCGATGACATCTCCATGTAGGCTTCATCTGAAACATCAATTCATCCAGAAGACTTACCTTTAGCTCTCTGTGGAGGAAAAAGCTGCTGATCTTGATGTGATAAATTAATAAACCATTAAAGATATGATGCAATACTGTGAACAACTATTAAGGTCTTTGATTGGCTAATGAACTAGATATTAATTCTCATGAAGTATTTAATACATCCTATTCAAAGTTACGTTTTAGGCAAATTCATGTGGTTACGTTTTGATTTAACATTAATGTTTTTTCCTCTTCTCACAGAAAGAAGTAATAGTGGTATAACTATATTGTAGATATATTTCCCAATAATACTATAAAGAAAGATTCAGAGGAAAACACTGTCACTGAAAGCTGATGCTCACAATAATAGGCTAATTTTATTTAACTTCCCCCATCTTTCATAGCTGGCATGAAAATTTCAAAGATACTTGATGGACACAGAAAAATCCCAACATCTTCTTCTGAAGAAAGTAGGACATATTTGAAGCTGATAGGAATTAAGCTTCACATGACATTATATTAGAATGCTGTCTAGAAAATTTATTCAGGAATAGAGACATTATACTGCTAAAACTGTAGTGTTCTGCATTGAGCCAATATAGTATATATGTGCATAGGATAAATATGCTTTTTTTGTTTCGGTTTTTGTTTGTTTGTGAGTTTCTCCATCAAAAAAAGGTATTTATAGCCATGCACCCCTCTGGTTATTTTAACTTTTTACACATACATATGATATATGTACATATATGTGTACGCACACATACACAAACACATGTATATGCATATAACTTTAAGCGATATATTTAAAGATATTTGGACTCCTAGGATAAGATACTTAAATTTAGGTTTCTACAGGTCAGGATATCTTTTAGGTGTCTAAATTCCCTTAGGGTCAGTGGATATGCTCAGTAAAGTTAGTAGAGCCCAGAGCTGATCAGGAGCAGTGGCTGGGATTCAGAACATAACAGTCATTTTGAATTCTCTTGCTTATAAAAGCTGAACAGATGCTTGATAAAATGCAACTTGGAGGGCTGGTAGATACAACACTGTGTGATCTCGTGGGGTGGTGGATGGAGATCAAAGAGAACAGCCCACTCTTTCCGAAATGGCTAGACATGTACACTTGGACAAATGAATCTTAGCCTAGGTGGCCGCTTTAGAATGAGCTCAATTGCCCTGTAGGATCTGCTGGTTTTATTGAGTAAGCTTCTGTTGATTACGGTGGGAGCTTAGACATTTCACTCATGTGTGGACATCTAAATGAATTTTGTCTTAACCTCAAGCTGAATCTCACCCCTAATCTCCTTTCTACTCACTAGTGACTTGATTAGGTTGCCTGTGCCTGGGCGTTGTCATCTGAACTGCTCTAGCATCATCTGAGCTGCTCTAGGATACCTGAGGCATCCACACTGACCAGGCAGATATGATACAGGAGCTATGGGAGACTGAACCCTTCTGGATCAGAAGCTGAAAAGCAGACAGGATATTTCAAGATATACCAAATTGCCTATGGCTGTCTGAACTGAGCATCAGTATTGAAATGTTAAACCCTATTGAGGATCTGACTTTTTCATCACAGTCTTTGTAAGATATTACACCTTGTGAGTAGTCATGATGCCTTCAAGTCTGGTCTCTCTAGAACCTGAAGCTCAATAAATGCTTGAGAGTATCTGTGCCTTCAGTGACTCTTTTCAGTGGATGAAAAGGAAATGTTAGTTTTGAGATGCTGATTTGGAAAACATCTATATACATGCTTAATTACAATTGAGTATGGAATCCTAGTGACAAGCAAACCAATGCCCATTTAAAGCAAAAGTGCCTACATTAACTCTTAGAGGTCCTACACCGAAAAATAATCAGTGCAAGTGGCAGCTGAATAATGGAAACCCACCGAGGAGAGAGATTAGAAGTTTAATGGGGCAAAGAGAAAATGTAGGAATTCTGAAAGATTCTTTGATAAACATGCATCCCTTGGTTACAAACCAGATACAAAAATCTACTTAGAGAAAATTAATATGTAGCTAATTGTACTTATTGGCAGGAAGAGTGATGTCTTGAGATAAACTTAATGTAAGAACTATGAAGCAAAACTAATAGATTCTGGCATCCAACATGCAAATGAGAGGTTCATGTTAAGAGGTACCATAACCATATATATTAATTTATTATAAACCATTGGGGGCTTTGTGTGCGCAGAACTGGCTACAGCTGGTGTATTAATTTAATTTAATTTGAGAAGAGCTATTAAATTTTATTAAGAAATACATAAAATAGAGTATTCTGAAGAACTCACAAATGTTTTAGAAACACTGAGCTTTTTTTTTTTTTGATATTAGAAAATGAAGTTGGTTAGCTTATAAATATATGCTTAATTATTGAAGAGCAAGTTGGATACGTATATGAAGTATCTTCTTTTTACGCATAACTCTGTTCCTAACATATCCATTATGTTCCTATAATGCTGGAAAATAACCTCACTCAAACTGCAGCATGCTGCAATAGGCGTAGGGGAAAGGATGCTCCAACTTCTCTAAGGCTAAAGCAAGGAAAACCTGGCCCCCAGCACCTATTAGAGGGAGCATCCTGGGATTCTTGTCATCTATATAGACAAAGAGAAAAAACATGGGACTTGTACTGAATATGCAGATGATATTCCTCTTTCACATTTTGACTTTCTGTAGATTACAGAGCACTATAGCAAAAGTAAAAATATCAGTAGCACAAAATAATGATTTTTCCCCCCTGTTCTGATTGTTAAATCTAGTAGCTTCTGTTTGTAATCTTTTCTTCTTTAAAAGGAAGCATCAGCATGTGACAGGAACTGACCTGTGCTTTCAGCTTCAGAGGAAAATCACTGATGAGGCTCAGGGCCTGGAATTAAGCCAGTACTGTGGTTAAACCACTACTACATCCTGAAGGGTGATAACAGACTTTAGGACAAGGGCATTCGGTCTGTAACCTTGCTCCAAGCCAGAAGCAGTTTGTATTTTTGTTGTGGCTGTTCTGCTTCATGTGGTCCATTTCAGCCTGACATTTCTGATGCCACAACACCAACGGATACAGGTTTACTGTTCCCAATCCTTTTTACTAGAGTTCTCAGGAAAAAAAAAAAAAAAAAAATCTTCCTTGTCTACATGCCAATATAGCATGTATGTTATGTTAGACCAGAAGTGGCCAGTCACAATGCCATTTTACACTACTTTGGTTCTGTATGCTAACTTTAAAGTTACAGACTTTATTTTTCTTACTTTTTTCGTGGTTGTTGCAAAGTGTTTTGCCCACAGGGCTGTGCCAGATATTAAAGAGAAAATGTGTTCCTGATATGAAGATCATGAAGTTTAGCAAAGGGAAAACCAAAGTCCTACACCTGGCGAGGAGTAACTCTGGGCACCAGAACAGGCTGGGGATGGAAAACTGCCTTCAAGAAAAGACCTTGATTGTCCTGGTGGACAACAAGTTGACTATAAGCCAGCAATGTGCCCTTGTGGCCAAGAAGGCCACCAGCCTCCCGGGCTGTATTAGGAAGAGTGTTGCCAGCAGGACGAGGGAGAGGATCCTCTTCTCCTCAGCCCTGGTAAGGCTCCATCTGGAGTACTGTGTCCCATGCTGGGCTCCCCAGAACAGAGACTGGAGCAAGTCCAGCAAAGGGCTGCAAAGATGATCAAGGAACTGGAGCATCTATGATATGGGGAAAGTCTGAGAGAGTTGGGCTTCTTCAGTCTGGAGAAGAGATGATTGAGAGGGGGATCTTATCAGTGTAATAAAAGCCTGATGGGAGGGTATAAGGAAGATGGAGCCAGACTCTTCTCAGTGGTACCCAGTGACAGGACAAGAGGCAATGGGGACAGTTTGAAAGACAAGAATTTGCATTTAAACATCAGGAAACAACAACAAGAATAACAATAACTTTCATGTTGTAAGGGTGATCAAACACCAAACTGGGTTGCCGAGAGAGTTTATACAGTTTCTAACCTTGGCGATATCCAAAGCTGGACTGCACATGGTCCTTGGCAACCTGCTCTAGCTGACCCTGCTTGAGCAGAGGGGTTGGACTAGTTGATGTCCAGAAGTCTCTTCCAACCTCAAATATTCTGTGAAGCTGTGACTACATGAAACTGCGGATCACTCTACTTCCATACACTGCAGAGAGTCTTCAGTCGCTGTAGACTGAGCTGGCTAACAAAATCCTGTATCTTTGTCATCCAAGGAACATGCAATTTGGCTTGAGAAGAAGAACAATTCATAAAAGCCACCACTTTCTGCACTCATATGTCTATTCTGTTTTCTGAGATTTAGGCTGGTATCTCTTTATCTTGACCTTTCAACTTAATTCAGTGTCAGCTGGGAATGTCTGGCCTATGTTTTGTTATGAGTATAAATATACCCTCTGATAGTTGGTTGTGATAGCGGCAAAGAGGTGGGCTATTCTCAACGTGGGCTCTTCTCTGGTAGCTACATCAGCTGATATGGAAAGTATGCCCTAGCCTTTCTTTGCTATGTGGCCACAGTGTCCCTTGTTTCATCCTTAAATACACAATTTGCCTGTCATATAATAGATTAACATGTATACTTCCATCGTGAGGATGGACATGAGTATTAATCCCCAAGGATCTCTAGGGAGAAGAGCAAAAGGGACCAGAGTTTAGGAACCCTGAACTATTCACATATCCTGAAGCTCACTGCCAGCTCTGCCATAATGTCCCTTTGTAAATACAGAGGGAATCATAAATCATCTTAAATACGTTGAAAGGCTATGCTCATTCCTGAGGCTGACCTTTCCTGCCCTAGCAGATAGGATGCAGGACTAGGGACCGGTGTATATCAGTTCATTGTCTTTCCACAGATCTGCTGGGACTACAACAAAAGTCAGTACTACTACTGCTCTTGCTTTCTGTCTCTCTTGTGTCTCCCAACAAGTAGTATTTTATTATGTGAACCACATAGTCTGACACAGCGGAGCTTCAACTCTTGTCAAGTCTCTGTACAATATTGCTCTTCAGATAGTCATAATTTTGAAGGAAGAAGAGTGAAATCTTGATAGAAGGCCAAACACATGAAAAACCTCCCAGTCAGCAAGACTCCTACAGACAAAGAAGGTCTAAAAGTCACTGCCTAGTGAATCGCCACATCACAGAGCAGAGGTTTGGTAACAGGGGCTGAGAAGTGGCTATGGGACCCTTCTCTTTTGGTGGGCCATAGGGGAGTCCATGGGAGAAAGATTTAATCTAGCTGGAAACATGGGCAAATCAGGTCATGAGGTTGTGGGTGACAGTACATATATATACGTACATATACACATACAATGATATTTATAATAAAATAGAAGTCTATGTGTATATGCACACACACACACACACACACACACACATATATATATATATATATCTGTATATATATTTGACCAGAAAAGATATCTCATTCTTGGGAAATGAAAATAAAGGAACTAATAAGTTGTACAGATGAGAATCAGTGCAAATAACAGCTCATTTCACTTTAAGATTCTGTTAGTACTAACAAAAAGTGTCTGAATTCAAACAAGTGGGAGATAATATGTAGTGATATTTGGCCCAGAAAATTGAGCAGGGTGAAAAAGAAGAGGAGGGCAACTGCAGAAATAGTCAGCTATGGATGACAAGGAAGCTGGCATAACAAGGGGGAATCCAGCCACAGAAGAACGGGGAATGTTTGAAAAAGGCTAATAGAGGAGCAAGGCAGTTCCGTGCGGATAAATGTAGTGTAATGATGACTTTGATGAGTCTTTGTTTCACAGCTCTTTGTGCAACGTGAAATAGGGGGAGTGGAGGAGAAAAAGAATGAAAACAGTCAAAGCCGTGTTTGTGAATGTCATTAACGGGCGATGAGGACTAGAAGGAGAAGAGGCAAATCTCTGTGCATTTGGTGGGCCTGTATCCCATGCATCTGGGTGAACTGCAAAACCTGAGGCGTGACTGAAAATGGGAGTCCCAGAAAGCAAGACATGAGTGGATATGTGGTAGCTGAAAACTTGTTTTTTTCCCTTGCGGTTGTAGCTGTAGCCTTAGCTATGACAAAAGGACAGTCCAGTAAGAAGGCTATCAAAAAATAATAATTTGTATATCTCGCTTCTTATCTTCGTGCACTGACTTTTCATCCTTGTTAGGACTGACTGCAAATCAGCTATTTATATAGTTCTATGAAGGGGGGGGGGGAATATGGAATAATAACCCCTTTTTTTAACTTCAGTGAACCCCGATTGACTTAGTCATCATCCAAGCAGAGCTGTAAGCAGATTCTAGGATAAATTTAAGTGCAAAATAAATAAAATGCCCTTAATCCTGAATAAAGAATTGAATTTATTACTAACTCTCCACTGTGTTTTCTCACAGGCAGTGGTCAGTCAGCACAACTAATAGCATAGTCTTGTGAGTCTGTAACCCCTGTGTAGCATACCTATACATATGGATGTGTGTCATATATAAATCCATTATTATTTTGCTCACCAGTAAAACACAGCCAGGTTTGGGCAGCTGTTCAATAGAGCACTTTGCAACAATTTAGGATAGAAAGTGAAGAAAACCACAGTGCATTAATACTTCAGAGAGAGTTTTAGATATGCTGAACGTAATTAGAATTTGGCCAGGACTCCAAAGAAAATAGCCTTATTCTTGCATAAAGTGCAATGGGATTTTTAATTGACCCCATTAGGTTTGTGGGAACAGTCCGCTGGAGATTTGGAGGAGTTACTGATCTTAGCATTTTGAAGTCCTTGTAATTTATGTTTTCTTGCACTTTGCAGTTTCTTTTGCAGACTTGTAAGTCCTAGTATACCCGAGAAATAATAAGCAATATGAAAAAAATGCAGGTATAAATAGAAAGCTTTCTGCTTGCTCCAGCTAGGAGCTGAAACCATTAATCCTGCCATCAGAGTTACCGTTACATTGCCACAGCTTTCTAAGCCTGAGCTTCTTTGAAAATTAAACTGCAGTCATGTTATGTATTTACTGTGAAGCTGAGATCTCTGACCAAGTGCTTTGCAAAGATGAGAAAATCATGCCCATATAAACATGTCACAGATTTATCGGTTCCTACAAGTTATTAGAGCACATCTGAATGTTTCCTCTCAGGAAGTGGACATAAATTACAAGTCAATATTAGAAAAAAAATCTTTATTTATGTGAAATTTGTTATAATGTCAGCAGCTGGAAGGTTTCAGACGCGTGGTTATGCTGAGAAGCAGTAATTCTCTCTCTAAGGGACAATACTCTCTCCAGAGAAGAGAAACTTGTGGGGCAGATACAAATCTATCTGGTAGTCTTCTAGGTTGGCTGGGATGATGTGCTTTTACAAAGACACCGCTTGCACTGTTAGAAACAAAAGCCTTCACATCAAAGCAAACTTTTATCTTCCCCCTCCTTGCAGCATGTTTGGACAGAAACACCCAATTAATTCTTTCAGTGACTTCAGAAAGTATCACCTATTGGACCTACACACTGGCCAAACTGCTTTCATTTGAATACAATTTGGAACTGGCTCAACTAATCACTGCTTGTTAATTGCTTTTTGGAGGAAGAAAGGGAACCCGAATGAAGTGACTGCGTCTCATTAAAGCCACGTGAACAGCAGAATACATAATGTCTGCTATTGTACCAGATAACAGTAGCAACAAGTGGCATTTATTTTTACAGGTAGCACTAATTAAATCTCCTGCCTAATTTAAGAATAATGTGCTGGTATTTTATGGCATTCGAGTGGCATCTTATTATATTTGAGACTGTAAACATGCATCATCCCCCATCGCTGTTCTCTTGCACACAAGCATACAAACAGTGTTACAGAGCAAAACATCCCTCAGAGGCTTTTGTTGGAGCCAATATTCTGGCAGGATGATGTAAAGAAAAGTGACCGACAAGGAGCACAATAAAATATTTCCGATGTCATACCCTATTGATATTGCCCAAGAGGAAGGGGTGGGTGAACAGCAAGCTCAATATCTTGCCTGGAGAGAAGAGCAACCAATCTGTCCTAATCTCAGCAATCAAAATTTCTCATCGGGGCAGTGAGTGACAAGGATGAAGATGCAAAGGAAGTGGGCAGAAATGTTCTGACAGAATATTTTCCATTGGAAAAATGCCAATTTGTCAAAGTGAAATGTTCCTAGGGAACGTGTCGATTCCGAGAGGAACTGGGCTGTCAGAAAACCTGCCTGGCTCCTTGCCAGCTCACCCTCTAATCCTTCTTCCAAGCAACCTCCTTTCTTCGTCAAAATGCCTCCACGAACTGATGTGTGCCTGCAGAAGACCAGCAAGCAGACTGCAAGTGAGCTGCAGGCCAGAGCCTCCGGGAGCCCAGACTTTAAACACGCTCACTGGGGCAGGGCTGCCAGGAATATATTTTGGGATACAAAAGATTGTTCTCAGGAATATCAAGAGATATTATTGAATTTCATTGCCACATACATTTTCCAAGATATTTAACTCTCATTTTTTAATTCTTTTTCTCTTAATTATGACATTTTTTCACAGAAATGAAATTTTGCTTCTTGAATAGCTTGGCTAGTATTGCTGGTGGGGCTCCCATAAGAACTTCAGAACACATTCAGTGTGTAACTCCAGAAGTCTAGTAAAATTTTTGCCAAAATCTCTTATTTCTCCTAGAGTGCAAAAAGCGCTAGCTCATGCCATTGGAGATCTTCACAGGATCCCAAATCAGAAACATAAGGACAGTGCTAAGGTTAATCGTGGGCTTAGAGATGCAGGGCTCCAAAATGAGCACAGAGCTGTGGAGCAGGTATTTTGCACAGCCGTGCACAAGCCACCTAATATATTTGTGGCTTATTTTTTCACTCCTGAAACAGAGCAAGATAAAGAACAATCTTTTTAAAAGCCGTTTGAGACAGGGTTCATTTACTCTGCATATGCTGTATGGCAGCTATCACAGATGATGATTAGGACCAAGCATATTGTTAATAATGCAAAAACACGGAAACACCCAACATGATGTGCACCCTTCTAGCGCTTGAATTGGTGAAATAAAATCTAGCCCTGGCTCTTTCTTCCTGAACAAGAATTACCAATTCAGGTTGTAATATTATAGTTTTCATAGCCTGGGAACAACATGATAACTTTCTTTGCAAATGACTTTTTACCCTCAATTTTCTTTAGGGAGAATACGTCCTTCTTTTTTTTGGCTGCTAGTTTCAACTAGTTTTCACTCTGGTGCATATTGGTTCAGCCGGAATATAGCTCTCAATATCCTGTACAGTGCTGCTGGTTAGTTTTCTGAAGGAAGACAACGTGAAGAAGAACGGCAGGTTATACTGATTTACTTCTAACAATCTGTCTCCGAACCAAAGCTGGGCAAAGTGTTCTCCTGAAGGCTCATGCAGCGGTGCTCATGGCTCGTCTCTGCATCGCTATCAGGATTAAAAGCCAGTAACGGAGCCTGTCGTGTTGCGGTAGCTTCCTGCATTTTGATTTTTTGAAGGTGCAGGTGGGCTAGCTGCTGAGCACATTCATGACTTTTCCTTGCTGTCTGTTGAACACTCTAGTCGGAGCAGCCTGGAGAAGGATACCAATGCTGCCTTATAGAAGTCATATCAAAATGGCACTGCACAGCGTTCAGAGGGAAATCGCTAGCGTGTGATGCATGCCTAGATTTTGCCAATAAGTGAAAGTGTGTGTCCATCACCCTGGGCTAGACTAGGCTGTCTGAAGCTGTGAATACACACGTGGGGCCTGGGTGTACAATACCAAGTACACTATCTGGCAGCGGGACACAGCATGTTTCTGATGGGCTGGGAAGTTTTTCCTGAAATAACGTGCTGTAATAGGGATGTAACATGCTATGTAGTTGATAAATAATGGTTGTGTTGAACCAAAATAATTGATTCTTATGCGTAAACTTATTTCTCATTCTCTCTAGATTTACTTTCAACATACTGTCTGCTTTCAGTTCTGTCCCTCATGTTGCTCTGTGGTCAGGCGTTGGAGTGGATTGAACATTTGGAACTATATAAAAATAGCTCACATATAGCAAAGAAAAGCTTGGAAACCATTGAGTACAGCAGAAATTCACCTGTGCTTAATTATTATATTTTGCTTTTGTTTTTTAACTCTAGTGATTTAAAATTACTACGCATCTCAGGTACTGTGGAAGAACTTCCAAGTTGACCTGGCTTTGAACTGGGAGTTAAACCAAGTGAACCCCAGAGGTCTGGTCCATATAAATTATCTTACAATTCTCTAAATTTAAATATAAATCTTAAATGTTATTCTATCCTCATAACAGGAGTAGGTAATATAGAAATGCGTCCAGGTTTTTACAAGCAACCACTGGCTGAGTACATCAAGGAAGAAGATTCCTGGAAGTATGTTCCTGGAAATGTATGATCCACTAACTTTAGACGGCTCTTCTTCTTTCCTGCGTCTCCACCACTGATCACTGTTGTGGGTGGGATCACACTTACCACCCCGAATGGTTGTAGCTGTAGAATTTATTGATGGCAAGGTATTCACACAAGCACTTACTGCATCATTAGTTAGCTAGTTCTTAGTGCAGATTAAGAATCAAGTTATGTTTATGTTTCTTACCTCTATTCACTGAGTGTAAGGGATTTCTCAACCTCGATGAGCAACGTTAGGTGGCATCCCACCTCTGGGGACATCCTATTGCGCAGCCCGCTGCCGTGCAGGAGACCTCCAAGAGGTCTCTCTCTCTCAGGTTCCTATTTTTTACATTTGTGTCAACGGTTGTACAATTAGTCAAAATACTTAGCTGGCAGTTGACTGGGGAATTGCACAAGAGCAGGGCTTGCCAGTTGGTCAAACTGTATGAGACTCTGCGCTTAGCCCAGTTTCAGTGACATTGCAGAAGTCGTTCTCCCGCCTCTTTCCTCTGCTGCCCATTTTGCAGTGTTTCGGAGTCTCTCTTTCTGCCTGTTTTGCAGACGCGATATCTGCAGTGAGACAGTATGCAATTCCTAGCAATAAACATACTGTGAAGTTGTCCCATCACAGTCACAGAGACCAGGGGTTTGCCTGAACCTTAAGTCTGATCCATACAGCTCTCCTTATATGCCATATATTGTCACAACAATCTGGGTTTTTTTATTGTTGTTCTTACTATTGTTGTTTGTTTGTTTTCTGCTCTTTAATCACTCCAGAAAATCAAAATAACATTATTTGTGGGCACTTGAGGTACGTAAGGAAATATACTAAAACGGTAGCAATTAAGAAAGCTTTGATGCTTATTTCAGTACGACTGACATGTTCCAAAGAAACTAATCATCTAGATACATGAAGATGAAGCTGTTTTTTGGGGAGGAGGAAGAGGATGGTGAGACGGGCAGCTGAATTTGAAAACCCAAACAATTCTTCAGCTACGTCTTTCTCATCACTCAGTGGCAGCAAGGAGCTGGCCTTGAGCACCCTTCAGAAAAGCTGTTATTAGCCAGCTCTCAGCCTAAAGGTTACGGCCATGGATAGGGTGTTATGGAGCTCAGAGTAAAAAGCCATGGTTATACGGTTCCCATTCCAGAGCAGGCACGCTCATGGGTGTCACTCCTCCCAAAGCTATCTTGAGGCTTTCAGTCAAGACCTTTAACTATTTTTAACATTTCTGCAGCAAGTTAAGAAAGAAGGGATTTCTGTGTTTGACTAAACCCTGTAATTATTAACACTCCCTACCTTCAAACACTACGTAGGTTTTAGGTTTTTCTCCAAAATGAAGTGGTTTGGGGAAAAAATGTGTATTCCATGTCTTCTGGCAGTTGTTACAGCAATGATAACTAGGTTTTCTTTGCGTTATTCTTCATATGATGTATGAAGAAAACTTTGCACGACAGTGTATAAAAGAAAAGAATACTCTGAATCAATCAAAGAAGCAGTTGTCTTCACAGGAATGATCATACACCTTCATATTTTCAATGGGGTTTTTTAATGGGTTGGTAGTACCACACTATAGAAAATTCTGAGAGCTATGCAAGAGAGACATGGAGCTACTGGAGAGAGTCCAGCTTAGGGCTACGAGGATGATCAGAGGGCTGGAGCACCTGCCCTATGAGGAACGGCTGCGAGAGCTGGGCCTCTTCAGCATGGGGAGGAGAAGACTGAGGGGGGATCTGATCAATGTGTACAAGTACCTGAAGGGAGGGTGTCAAGGGGACGGGGACAAACTCTTTTCAGTTGCCCCGTGTGACAGGACAAGAGGCAATGGGCAGAAATGGAAGCACAGGAAGTTCTGCCTGAGCATGAGGGGGAATTTCTTCCCTGTGAGAGTGACGGAGCCCTGGACCAGGTTGCCCAGAGAGGTTGTGGAGTCTCCTTCTGTGGAGCTATTCAAGGCCCACCTGGCTGCAACCCTGTCTAACATGCTGTAGGTAACCCTGCTGAGTGGGGAGGTTGGACTACATGATCTCCAGAGGTCCCTTCCAACCTCAACCATTCTGTGATTCTGTAATTCTGTGACAATATATAAGAGCAGTGTGAACAGATACACACACTAATCCTGTAGTAGCTCACCATGGAAGTACTATTTAAAATGTGTAAATCAAGGTATCACCTTGTTTTGGGGTAGCAACTTGGCTCTTCCACCAGTGTTGAACGTGTATTCTTCCTTTCCCCTTCCCTTCCCACTCCCCTGCCAAGAACTTGCAAGAAGGCTCCTGAGAAAAGAATTTGGTTCCTTTTTGCAACTCTCCCTCATCCCCTCAGGTTCAGGCACAACCTTCATTATGCTTCAGGGATGTTTTGGGGTCATCTCCAGTTCCTGGAGAACACTTCTTCTCCTCATTAATTTAATTTTAAGACTCACTGTATCAATGGGTATAGAACTGTATGTCAGGTTAGTCAGAGTCACCTTCCCTTCTAGACAATATTTAGGGGAAAAGAACTTCAAAAAAGGTCACATTACAATTATTAAGGCAATATTTGAGTATTTATATTTTAATAATTGTTTAAATATTATGACTATATTTAGTAAAAAATATATTTTTATCTGCTTCAGCATCTCATCTCTTTACCTATTTTTCCCCTATAATAAGCTGAACTCTCCTGCTCTCCTCTTATAAAAGTGTTTCTTTGCCTAAGATGACTGCTGCTGCCTTCCCCACCCTGTGTCATGATTTTCTTTTTCCAAACTTACAAGGAGTATGGAAGGATGCTGAGCAGGGGCTCTTCTCCGATGCCACCCCCTTAGTCATGTTTACTTTCCTCTTTGCCCCCGTGAGTGGGATTTCTGGTACTGTGCTGGAGGGCTGAGAGTTTCTCCTTCCATTCTCATCCCCCAGGGTCTTTTATGAGAGTACATACAGGCAATTTTAATTACATTTTCCTTCTTCAGTCTTCTTGTTGCTGTTACTGCTTTAAGAAGACAAATTGTAAAGCTTTATACATCATTTTATGGGAAATTTTACATGCACAGTATTACATTTATAGCCAGTAATATTTGCTTCGCAATATATGAAGACCAAATATGGTGCCACATGTGCTGAAATTAGGAAAAGAAAATCTTAACAGACCAACATTTGCTTCTGTCTGCATACTCTTGGTGCTATGGAATTTCTTCTGGACTATCTCCATATACTTCTTTCAAGTAGCATAATCATTTTAATGTAATAACCATAAGGTCTGGTTTACAAACCAACACGCAAGGTCTTCCGAGCGAAGGCTCTCGTTGACCTGGCCTCCTTCTTGGTATATGGACTCTGAAGCTGCAGCTTCCCCAGAGCGCCTTTTCTGAGAAGAAAGCAAGTTTTACTTGCACGACTTCTGCTCTGCGTGCCATCACACGCCTGTATGTTCGCCGTCAAACGTGCTTCCTGCCTACCCACCCGTAGGAATACGCGTAGCCATATCCGCACAGTTATTTGCAGAGAGCCTCTCTAACCTGGGAGCCAATAATAGATACTTGAAATTATCTATGAGGAACACCCTACAAGGGATCCTTTGGCTGAAATTAAAATTGCAGAAGCCATTCCGCAAACTTACCTGAAGCAGCATTTTTAAAAGAATGGTCTGTGGATAAGTCACAAATTGAAAGATATGATAAGCCTGTCCAACAAATTTTTTTGCCAATATTAGCAGGATGTGCTTCTGGAAAGCTATTTGTTGTGTCTTTTAAGTAATTGCAAGAATAATGAAAGCTTCCACTAAGTTATAAGTTGAAGCTTTTCTTCTGCTCTATTTTATTTTATTTTTTTGGCTCTGCACCAATTCTTGTCACCTTATTCCTTGAGCAACAGTATATTAAGCGATGTGACAGATGTTAGTCACGTGTGGTCTCTTTCTTTTTAGTTGCTCACTTTATGTCACTTTTAATCCTCAGGTGGTGTAAATTAGAACAGCACCACAGACTGATGATGGCTTATGCCAGGGGAAAAATCTTCCTCTTAAACCTTAGTGATAAAAAATCTTTTCTGACACAAATTTGAAAAATCTCCTCCCTTGGCTTTTTTATTTTAGTTTAGAACAAAAGCCTTGAAATAACTGTTTGCAGCACTCCTTCAAATGCTAAGTAGCTCTTTTACATTTCTTCCTAAGCATGTACGCACACACAAATTTTAGAACTAAAATAAAAAAGATGAAAAAGAAAGGATGAGTAGTCTTGAACGATTCAATAAACCGTGAAAAGCTATGAATTATGGAAAAGCCAAATGAAATGATTAGAGCTAAAAGCCAGGAAGATGACACCCACCTTTTAATGTCAAAACTAAATGGACCCATTTATAATCTGAGATTACCTTTGGATTTTTTTGTTATTTTTCTTAAGCTTGGTATTTTCATGAATCAGGAGTTTAGACGTGAATACGAATATGTTGTGCCTTTATCTCTTCCCCAGTGATTTTTGCACCCATTTAAGTGGGTCTAACCCCACTGATTTTGATAAACCATTGACTTCATTGGTTTGAGTTGGTGCTGGTGAGATCGGGATCCTGGTCAAAGAGACACTGCAGTGTCTCTTTTGATGAAATTTCCCATGTAAACCTTTTCCCATGGCAGCAATGCTGTTCAGGCATCTTGAGTGGCATTTTCCTGAGAAGTTCTCCCCCCTTCAGGGAGCCAAGTGTGCTGTGAAATCAGGGAGTATGAAATTGGGAGCGAGGACAATCTGATTTTCTTTCCTCAAAGTATAGTTTGATGCCAGTAGAAATGTCCTCTAACAACCACCCTCTCAGTCAATAAACTTGGCACAGTGTTATCCCAGCACTAAATTTATGATGATCATTTGGGGTCATATTGGTACCTTATGTCTCTCTTTTCCCCCTCCCCACTCCCCCTGTGTGTCTATTCATTTGTATGTAGAGCTGCTGAAGTGTGTGTGTATATGTATATATATATGTATATGTATATGTATATACGTATTCACTGTGGGAAGCCAGCACATCACCAATGGTCATTTTATACCACAGCTGGTGACTCAGGGGCAAGTTCTTAATTATTATGGGGCAGCAAAGAGGCAGATCTTGCTCCCACATATTTATGAACTGTTTCCCTGACTCGCATGGCATCCATTAAAGCAACCTTGGCAGTTCTGTGGCACTAAGCCTTGCCTGTGTCAGCTGCGTGGGCTGCCGTGGTCCGTGCCATCTGCTCTACCCGATCACGCAGGGCTGATGGGATTCTGGGGCGGTACAGAGCGGTTTGGGGCACTCTGGGGCATAAAGAGTGGTTTGATGTGCTCTAGGGGATAGACAGAGAGAAGCCCTGGCATGAACAGTCTTTAAAGACTGCAGCTGGTCAAAGCCTGGAGAACACAGACCACAGACACCCCCCACCATTGCCAGTGGGGTTTATTGGGCTGCAGTGCAAGAGTGGCAGTCTGGTGTAAAAAATGCATAAACTCCAGGGTCTTGGGCTAGTTCTGATAAATAATTTCTTTGCGGCTTGTAGCTCTATTAACATAATTTTAACTTTTTTTTTTTTTTTTTTTTTTTAATGTGGTAACTTCGCTCAGTATGTCCCAGAGGGGCTGCTAATGTGTTCTTCCACCCCCCTTTCAAAACTATTTAGACTGGAAATGCCCAGAGGGCTGTAAGGAGACTTGAACCGGGGCTTGGCAGGAAGCAGTGCAGCTTGCCGATGGCTCCGGTCCTGGGAGCGCTTCCATGCGGTGTTATTGCTTTGCTGCGACTTAGGCTTGTATTCAACCACTGTAGCATAGAAAAACGACAATAAAAGATTTCACCACGGGAGGTGAAAATGAATTCCAGTCTGGTTGTCTCGTCCAGCCTCGTTCCTCTCTTCCCTGTAGCAACACAACCACTCATTTAAACGACTAAAAAGGACAATTATATCCTTTTCTAATCCATACAGTTTATGTTGTTTGTTTATTAATTTAATTGGTGGCAAATGTTAGGCACTTACGTATACCCGGTGGGGAAAATCCCTTTCAACAAAGTTTTCGCTGTAGCTCTGTCTCCACAAATGCCAACTCATTGTGTGGGAAACTACTACTAATTACAGATGGATTAAAAAAAAAAATGTTGCTTTGATGGTTCTAGGGAGGTTCTGGACCATGGTCTTCCAAATAGGTTTTTTGTTATTCACAGAACTTTATAGAATTTTGTGAGTAAGAGTCAAAGAACACATAGTTCTCAAAGAACAACCAGCTCTGGACAAGCAAAATGTCCATTTCTGTGAAAACTGTCAATTCAGTGAAAAAATAAAACATTCATATTGTTTTTCTTTCATAAAAAGTCTTACATTTTCCACCAAATAGAATAGAAAGGGATAAAAGTGAGAGCATAAAAGCTCACCTTCTTACCAGTTTTGCTAGCCATTGTGGTAAACAGTTCAGATGGAATAGCTAATTAAATATTTAGAAGCTTTGGCTTTTGCAAAATAGTAATAATAAAAAAGAATATAGCTTAAGTAGGTATGCAATGATTTTCATAATTTTCTGCAAATAATCGAGGGAGGCAAGTTTAAATCAAGATTAGGATAATTTGGCCATCGTGATTTTCTAGAAGCTGGCCCAACTGAAAGAAAGCTCCTATACTACAAGATATTAAAAATGCCATGATGGCACTCTTCAGCCTTTTCTCCTCTTCAGCAGATCTGATTTTTGAAACATATTTGGGAATTAGTTGTTAGCTAAGTATTATAGGCTCATACTTGCGATTGTGAAGATCTTTAATTATACCCCTGAATCAACTATAAAAGAACTATATTTTAAAATAAATGATGTTAGGTTTAAACAACAGCAAAGTAGTGAAACTGCTGAGACCCAACATAGCTTCCAACAGTTTGAACTTGGATCTATTAATGAAAATATTATAACTTTACACTGCATCAATTGATACAAGACAGTTAGCTTGTGCTATTGCTTGGAAACTCAAGAGGGAAATTGCTTTGGACAGTCCCACGGGGTAGAGACAACTAACCTGGCAAAGAAAATGTTCTTAACTGTGAAGTCCTGGGGTCCAGTTTCATAAAAGAAGCTATGAAAACTTGGTGGATTCATTCATTACAAACAAGAGAAGAGAAACCAATGGCAACATTTTGCATGTAGAAACTTAGATGCCTAGATAGATACGCAAAACTTTAATGAGAGAGACGTTTTCCTCTAGTGCTAATGGCTTTATTTAGTTGAATATTTCAGTCTTTGATAGGAAAAAAAAAGTAATCATTTTACAGAATCAGACTGATAAACTTACAAGAAAGCATAGAAACTTCAATTTTTGCACATAGCAGTCCCTTCTAAGGAAGACCTATAGACCTTCACTGATGATTATTAATGTTTAGCAATGTTTTAATACCTCATCGATTTTTCTATCAGAGACATCATTCACATTTTATGTTATATTGGACAGACTTGTATATAATTTAATTGATACTGAATAATGAATTTTAAATTTTACAGACTTTTGTCCAAAAAAATGTTTGGTGTTTTCCTTCTCTCCTGCACACAAGTTTAACTAACACAGATCAGAGAAAAATGCCTGTTAAGAAAAGCTGGACCTGACTTCATGTAAAAGATAAATTTAAACCTTAGTGATCCCTTATGAAGCTTTATTTAGCTATTTTTCCAGCTAATAAAGCATCTACACCAACAATGAAGAGGCCTGAATTAATTTTAATTACAAGAAAATGTGAAAGAGCAACCACTGCCCTGAGACTTTCATTAATGTATGAACTCAGCCAAATACTGAATTCTTGTGTTACCAAATGACACTTACCTTGACAGACTACAACATATTAGAAATATCCAGACCAAAACTAATAAAATTTCACTCGTATTTCCTTTAGATGAAACCTCAGATTTTGAAGACCTCTTATAAGTAAGGGAGTAAGAGTCACAGCCATGTGCATGTGCCTTCACACAGCTCAACTTAGGGCAATATAATGTTCTACAATTCTTGTTGCAAGCATCCAACGTCATCGTGGCCGAGATAGCTTAGATGCCTCTAGAAACATTGCCCCTTGTCTAAATCATTCAATATAATCACCTAGTGAACTCGTATGTGTGTAGAGACCTATGAGACTGAAAATTCATTGAAAAATAAGATTTTTCTAAAATATTTGGAGTTTTCTTTAAATTTTGCTACAGTTTTACTTATATTGATGTAAGTAGAAGGGTAATAAAGAAAAAAATGAATAGAAGTCACCGTATCTATAGCTCTACTTGAAAAGTTTCTTTTGTTTTAGCATGTCTGTTTTTCTGAGGGTTTTGTGTTTTAGCTTTCTTTTTTTTCTGAGTTGAGGATTGCTTACAATCAAAACGTTTCATGTCAAACAAACATTGTGTTTATTCCAAATCTATCCGTATTGGTGCAATGCTTTATTTTTAAATTTGGGGTGCGGTAAAATATATATGTCTGTTGACTGCATATTTGTGCCAACCCACACCATTTTATTCTCGCTTGCTCCAAATTGTCAGTGAGCTGAAAAATCATGTACTTGCGGAGCAATCTTTACAGCAGCAGCTTGACTATTTGTCTTGAGCTACCAACTGGAAAAGAAAAACTAATAGCCTCTATATAGCAGTTAATGTGCACTTGTGTTTAATTGGTATCAGCACACTGTTAAAAATAAAATTAAGCAAGTAACCATTTAAGTAAGCAGAAATCTTCACTGCTGTTAGGAAGAGAGTTTTGTTGTTATGCAGGACTCATAAGCTGGGAACAACTCGAGTATCGCAACACCACATAAATCAGTTCTTGAAGGCAATATTGTTCAACACCATCTTGCTTTCTGGCTTTCATTTTAGATCTACTGGAGCTTGGATGCAGATAGATCATTTATATTCACACATTTATTTTTAAATAGTTTCATAATGAAAACTCTGTTCCCTTCCATTGGTGTGTGCATGCGTAGCTCTTATAAACTAGAGTGTGTGGAAGATTAGTTGCTCCTACTTGTAATGTAAATTGCGTAGTGTGCCAAAAGCATCGCTTCTGTGTAAATATTTTATTTGAATGTAATGCTCTTGCAAGACTATATTAACAGCCTTCCACTGATTACTATTGTTTGTTCTCTTTCTTTTCCTAACTCTCTCTTTTAAAACTGGGGGCAAAACACGCTAATTCACATTAGAATTTATATAAATATTTAAGATAGCTACATCTGCCAATGGTGGAAATGTTGTAGAAAAAAGCTACAGACTGAGATGCACAAATTATCTATTAGTAGATCACTGCAAGTTTAGGCCTGTAAAATCAATCAGAGATATCAAATAACATTTTATTTTTATCAATGCAATCATAAGAGATTATTAAACTGTTTTAATCTATTGCTTTTTGGTATATATATAGATAGATAGATAGACAGATATATATCAATCAGACTAGTTTCGGTGGTGCAAAATGAGGTCTAAATTCGTTAGGACTCAAGCCTTGCCCAAGCTGTTATCAGTTTTCAGAAAGTATGTTTTATTCAGAAAAAGAATTCCTTTGTCATCTATTCGGATCTAATATTCCCATTGTAAGGTCTAGATGAGATCTACCAGACAAGTCTTGAATCACTGCATTATGACTGAACTGGAATAAATATTCTTATTTCCTATTTTTATTGTCCGCAGCCTTCCTTAAAGGGGAGCAGGGGGAAAGAGAGAAAGTGAGAAAGGTTTTAACGCTGATTTGACATGAGTTATGACACAGGGCTCATGTGAAATCAGAGTTAAAATTAGAGTGCCATTTTTGCTCACTTGAGCAAATTGAATAAATAAAAAGTTACAGCTGAGAATGGAGAGAACTTTCAGAAAACTGTTATTCAAAAGGAAGATATTAAAAAATGAAATTAAAGAAAGAATAGATATGTTTTTTCTATCTCTTTCAAATGTTTACAGTTTTGAATTCCAGGCGATGGAATTCTCCTGCTGAATAGGAAGAATGGAATAATTTTGCACTCTTCGTGTCTAACAGCAATTCAGATATGAAAAAAAACTAGAGACATTAAATATACTAAAAACATAAATTACTAGTGTTTCCTTACTGAGCATATACAGAATATTTTACATATATTTTATCCACAAATGATATTCTAATCTCTGTCACTTAAAACATAACATTTCTGTTTTGAACAGCAGAGTCAAAACTAAAGAAAAAATGAGTGATGGGTCAGACTGTGAATGCTGGAATAAACAGAAAAAGGACTTGAGAGGGATTGCTCTAATGGCTGCAATGAATAGTGCTCAGAAGTGATTTTCTTGCTGAAGACCAAGTACTCAGCACTTTTAAGGAAGTGAGGTCTTGATATAAAAAAGGAGAATCATATATATATATATACATACACATATATGATACATATACATATGTGCATATGTGTGTGTGTATATGTATATATCTCGCTATATATTCTATATATATGCTCTCTCTATATATATATGCTAACCTTTTACAACTATTTTCTCCTTCCAGTTCAAAAGATTAGGCACTGAAAATGGTTTTTCTAAGAAAATGCCTATTGCTTCACTAAATCTATCTCTATCATTTTGAGCATGATGTTTCTCTCTACCTTTCAAACACAAGCTCTACAAATTTATTGTGGTCTGTAAGGGTGAAAAAAGGGTGTTTTTTTAAAGAATCAGGTGTTGCTAATGAAAAAGCTTCCTGCAGCAGCATTGTCTTTACCTGATGCTCTCAGTAATTCTTCCTCGATCTATCGATGTTTCTGATGGGATTTCACTGGTCTTATGGGTGGCATGACCAGTACTGAAGACATGTACCTGGAGATATAAACCTCCCTGCATGGACTTATTGCTAGGTACTGAGGGAAGGTGGATCTGCTGTCAAAGTCCCTAACAAGCTTTTAGAACAGCTATAAAACCTGTTCAAGCTTATACTGTAAAACACTGCAACGCGGTGAACCCCTTTACTGTGAAGGATAAACACTATTTTCAGAATTGTAACCCTTTGGGATCTGCTGTCGCTAAATATCAATCGTGCCAACGGAAAAGGAGCCTCAAGCGTTCTGCTCATCAGCTGTTTTGTTCGTTGACATTTTGCATCCATACTTTTCACAGGATGTTTTTCTAAGGGTGTGCTCAAGAATACCGTTTCAACCAAGAAAGAGAAAACTTCATAATTGATGAGGAATTTGGGTTCTCAGTACAGAATATTGGCAAACTGTCAAAGTGCAGTAATGTTTGTAGGTTAATTAGTTAGGGATCACTGGTGTCTCAGAGGCTTAAATTCAGCTGTGAATTGCTCATTCTGCAGTCCAATTGATTTCAGCAGAATTACAGAAGGTTTAAGAGTCAAATTTGCCCTAAGAACAAATCAAATTGCAGGGGAGGTTCAGTGCAGCAGAGACCATACCCCCCACAACATTTCCATTGTTATGGAAATCTCACTTAGGTTTAACGCCCTCAGGGGTCTCCAGAGAGGGTCCTATCAGGAGAAGTCCCTGCAGCAACACAATATGACAGGACCAGCATACTTCAAATTATGCAATATCACAGCTTGTGGTCAATAGCGCAAAGTTGTGCTTGGGTGGCACTGAGATATGGTTTCTTTGGGGAGAAGAAAGAATATTTTTAGGAAAATCATTTTGGTTTAGGGAAATCATTCTGTTCATACTTCTAGGGCAAGGGGGAAAGGATTTTTTAGGGAAAGGGTAAGAAATAAGGCCTTCAGCCTTACAAAGAAGCTCTGACTGGCTGAAGTCAGGAGAGGTTGCATTTGCACAGAGTATCACTGGTCTTTACCAGGAGGAGCATGTTCACATGGTGAAATAGTTTCCCAAGGGGATGAAGGCTGAATTATAGAAGGCAAATGCATTTTATGAAACGCTTCTCAGTTGCCAGGATTTGTGCATGCAATCAAGTTATTCTGCAAAGAATGCAGAATGAAAACGAAAGCGTCCGAATGCTTTTGGGGCAAATTTCCTGTAAGGGGATGAGAAACGTGGCAAGCATTTTGAAGAGAAAGGGATCGCTTTAGCACATCTATCCCTCTGCTTCCGGTCCCCTTTTGACTGGAAAATGTGGTAGCTGCTCAGATTGGGGTCGCAGGGGCTCATCTCAGTGATCTGGTGGCCAGTCTATCTCTCAGTTCATAGAAAGCTTGAATTTGAGTTCTGTTCAAAAACAAAGGCAGCTTGAATATTACATACTTCTTGTCTCCAGGAGTCAGTGTCTGGGATACTGATAAGCTGTTTGAAAGAAGAGAGGTGATATTCTAAATGTATTTGACACACTGGAGTAAATTGAGTCTTTAAAGTCAAGATAAGGCCTTTTATTTTAAAGGGAGCAAGTGATTTATCAAATCATGTTGAAGGCTTAGGCATTCTGCCAAAAATAACATTAACTCCTTTCTAATTCATGCTTGGCATGTTAACCAGTAGCTTCTACATCTCCACAACAGACAACTCACTTCTTGAAATTATGTCTACTTTGTGGATGCTTCTGGCTGTTTCATAGAATCACAGAATCAGTTGGAAGGGACCTCTGGAGATCATGTAGTCCAACCTCCCTGCTCAGCAGGGGCACCTACAGCATGGTAGACAGGGTTACAGCCAGGCGAGCCTTGAAGATCTCCAGAGAAGGAGACTCCACAACCTCTCTGGGCAACCTGGTCCAGGGCTCCGTCACTCTCACAGGGAAGAAATTCCCCCTCACGCTCAGGCGGAACTTCCTGTGCTTCAATTTCTGCCCATTGCCTCTTGTCCTGTCACATGGGACAACTGAAAAGAGTTTGTCCCCGTCCCCTTGACACCCTCCCTTCAGGTACTTGTACACATTGACAAGATCCCCCCTCAGGCTTCTCTTCCCCACGCTGAAGAGGCCCAGCTCTCGCAGCCGTTCCTCATAGGGCAGGTGCTCCAGCCCTCTGAGCATCCTCGTAGCCCTACGCTGGACTCTCTCCAGCAGCTCCATGTGTGTGTTGTCCTGGGGAGCCCAGAACTGGACACAGTACTCGAGATGAGGCCTCCCCAGGGCTGAGGAGAGGGGCAGGATCACCTCCCTCCACCTGCTGGCAACACTCTTCCTGATGCACCCCAGGAGGCCATTGGCCTTCCTGGTCACAAGGGCACATTGCTGGCTCATGGTCAACCTGTCATCCACCAGCACGCCCAGGTCCTTCTCTGCAGAGCTGCTCTCCATAAGGGCAGACCCCAGCGTGGACTGGTGCCTGGGGTTATTTCTCCGTAGGTGCAGGACTCGGCACTTGCCCTTGTTGAACCTCAGGAGGTTCCTCTCTGTCCATCTCTCCAGCCTGTCCAGGTCTCTCTGAATGGCAGCACAGACCTCAGGTGTGTCAGCCACTCCTCCCAGCTTGGGATCACCAGCGAACTTGCTGAGGAGGCACTCTGTCCCCTCATCCAGGTCGTTGATGAAGAAGTTGAACAGGATGGGACCCAGGACTGAGCCCTGGGGGATGCCCCTAGCCACACGCCTCCAACTGGACTCCACGCCACTGGTGATGACCCTCTGAGCTCTGCCTTTCAGCCAGCTCTCAATCCACCTCACTGTCCACTCGTCTAGCCCACACTTCCTGAGCTTCGCTAGGAGGATGTTATGGGAGACAGTGTCAAAAGCCTTGCTGAAGTCAAGGTAGGCAATGTCCACTGCTCTCCCCTCATCTACCCAGCCAGTCATTCCATCCTAGAAGGCTATCAGATTGGTTAAGCAGGATTTCCTCTTGGTGAATCCATGCTGGCTACTCCTGATCACCTTCTTTTCCTCCATATGCCTGGAGATGACATCCAGAATGAGCTGTTCCATCACCGTTCCAGGGATGGAGGTGAGGCTGACTGGCCTATAGTTGCCATGCTTTTTGGACTTTCAGTTGCTGTGATTTTAGGCATGGAGGTCATGATTTACTTCTTTCTGCGAAAGTGGAAGAAAGAAGAGCTCTTCCCTTCCAGAAAATGTAGTCTGTGCCTATTGCCTGGAAAAACAGCTGTCAATTTACCAGTAGAAAGATCTTTTATAGATCTTTAGTGAAACAAAGGAAAATCTTTATTTCTTTTGGAGATCTCTAAAATTGGCTGTTTTTTCTTTTTCTTTCTCTCGCTCTCTTTTTTTTTCTTTTTTTTTTTACAGTTTTGATATCCCCTCCAAGCATGGCAGATATTTTCACATTTTGAGTAGGTTTCTCTCCTAAATTTCCAGTGACTGCTATGCAGCTCTAGCCTTGCATTTTATGTTTTTGAGCATAAAAGACTTTAACTTTCACCACTCTTGACAGTGAAGCTAGGTCTAGAGAGAGGTCTACGTCACTCTTTCCAGTTTCAACATCGCCCACTATGGAAGAAACGAGATGCTCTTGGTATTTTCTTTGCTCTCAAATGGCCACAGGGGTAATGAGCTGTCTCCCGAGCAGTCTTTGAGTCAAAATCCCTAAGGATCTCCTCCAAGGATAAGTCATCTTATCCCTAAAGGAGGGAGCTCCCTCTTTGCTCATTGCTTTCTCCAGAGTTTTTGGGAAGCATTTCCTTTATGGTGCATTCATTCCACGTAGAATTAATGCTGAAAGCACATTCATGATGATGCACGTGGCAGTTTTTTAGTGGAGAAGAAGTGATGTTATCTTGCTGGCTTGTCACCTGCAGCAGCTGCTCTGAGGTTGCTCTGTCTCTGCTGGCCTGCCCTGGCCTGCACTGCCCTCTTGTACACATGGTGTAAAAAATGCTCGTTAGCAGGAGAGCATTTGCTGCTCCATATTTAAGAATATAAAGATCATGTTGACTGCCTTTCTCTAATTTCAGTCATCTTCCTCATCATCAGCAAACAGGCTTCATTCCCCCAAGCGCTTTCCAGCGCATGACCTTCATGTTCAAGTAGCACACAGAAGCACCTGAGTTTGCTCGTTGACACTGTTGCAGGCTTTCTGCAAGCACCTGATGACCATGTCACAGCCATCTGGGGCCTGAACTATCTACGCTGCCAGTACCATTGGTGCAATGCACTGCCGAACAAACCCAGTAGTGCTTTCCACTCACTCTGCACAATTCCAGATAGTGACATCATTTACCAGACGGTAGCAGACAAGTATCTTCCACCCCTCTAACATTTTTACCATTGTCATTTTTAACATAAAAGGAACAACATCCATAAGCAGAACACTTCTTTGTATTGTGCACTGAACTTAAAAAAAAGGAATTTGCATAAGTAAGGAACATCATTTTGTGAAAATAATTTACGGAAGAACTGATTAGGATAAATGCCGTCCAGTCTGACAGTTCAATTAATTCATGTAATAAAAAATTAAAAAAAAATCTCATAGTACAATATTTCACGTCATGGTAGGAAGGGAAAAGGAGGAGGGGAAAGTTCTCAAGACTCGTCAGCTAAATTTGCCTCATCCTTTGATTTATCAAATGAACGGAACAGCCTGGTGCATGACAGCGAACAATTCATTTCCACTCCAATGAATGCAGCAAGAGTGCCCTTTTAAATCAGGCAGATTAAATAGGAGCTGTTTCATGCCAAATCAGTGACTTCAGCAATTATAAAAGAAGATGGACATGGACTTGGAAGCAGTTCCAATTAGTTCCCATTATCGAGTCCGTTGGATTAGTTTGTTATAGCAGTAAACAAATGAAACTAGGAACATTTGTGATATGTTTTTCATTATTTTAAACACTCTCTTAAAGAAACTTAACAGTGACTCTTGGAGTCCGAAATGAATTCAGGTGATCAGGCCTTCCCACATTCTCCTGTTATCTGTTGGACTTTTTTCCCCAGTTGATGGCTATAACTTGAAATTTGATTCTACTTTTTGATATGTGTAAGATATAATTTCTTTCTTTCACAGTTGTGTAACAAATTGTATATGTTGGACTGTAGCCTAGTATAAAGGGTCTGGACCTCTTTGCTTAGCACTTGGCTGTATGTTGGCAAATAGTTTTTTTCATCAGTTAAACCCTGGATGCCTCAGAAAAAGAAGAGAGAGGGCACTGAAAGTTATTATTGTGCTGGAAGAAGTTATGTTATACTCCAAAATGTTTCACGATCTTTCAGGGCTTTGCAGCTTTTCATCACTGGCTTCTCAGCTGATTCACTTCAGGTGCTCATGGTACCTTGTGAGCAACTGATATGTTTCTCTGGTTAAAAAGTTTGCGATTTTAACCATCTTGCAGTTTTTAAGCCAATGTAACATTATATGCATCCCTAGCAAAATATATACATATATATATGTGTGTATGTGTGCATATATATATATAAGTGTATACACTTATATATATACACTTATATATATACACACACACACACATATATTTAAGCTACTTTTGTGATATTCCTAGGAACTGTGTTGCCAGATAGATTTTCTAAGCTGTTGCAGCTCAGCTTATACCTGGTAGAGGTTAATGTATAGGGAGAATTCACGTCTAAGAAATACCAATAGACTTTTTTGAGGGTATCATCAATGTTATGTTTTTCATGGCCACATGATGGTCAATGATCTGAATATGGCCTAGAAACGTATTCAGGACAACTGAAGTCCTACTGGGAACTACAGCTACCTGCCTGTAGCTGGAAGAGCTGGTTGAGATTTTGGCACTCTAGACCTGTAATTCGTTACGGACACTGTTGACATGCAAAGGAAGAAAGAACTGAAAGCTCCTTTCAGATGAATATATTTTGCAGTCCTGAATGATTTACTTTACATGAGTATGCCTATATTGGTAAACTAAAAGTATCACAGATGACCCTCAAGCCCTGAGGACAGCTGGCGAGGCACAGCCCTCATACATATGGTGAAACCATTTTTTTTCCTTCAGACTGCCTTGTGGCAATGGTTTAACCTCTGCCAATCTCAGATTGTTCCTCCAGACATTGTTTGGAAGAGTATTTTTTGGATTGGACTAAAACTGCTGCAGGAATCAGGCTAGCAATTTGACGGTATGGATGATGTGGAGCCAATGCAGGACTCTTACCTTGTTTGGTTTAGGAGTATAGATTTATTCACCAAGAGGATAAGCAGGGCCATCTGGGTGCCCATGTCCGTAATGATCTCACCACTCAACTTTTTCCTCATAACTTTCAGCGTTCAGTTTCTTGGTATACCAGCAAATGTAATTGTTTTTTTCATAAGCAGTTTGGATTGGTTGTTATTTTTGATGTTGGACTCTACTGCTTTTAGGTACACGGTCTGGTCAAATTTTACATCTCTTCCTTCCAAGTTATGATGCCTCCTCTCATGCTTACTACGGAAACAGCAACATTGTCTGCTTTAAACACGTGTGAAAGCTACAGCCACTCTCACAGTTATCTTCCCATTCCTCTGATTTAATTTAAACCTCTGCTGCAAATATGTGCTTCAGGTTGCTACCTTATTGTCATCAGCTGACTATTCAGATAGTCCTCGTGTACCATCTGTCCCTTCTGCTAAATTTCCTACTGGCTCAAAATTCTGAGTAGGGGCTGACTGTCCAAAGCATCCACTCTTCTTTTCCCTTGTCCTGCCTTCTTTGCCATTGATATTCCACTTTCTGGTACGCCAAGCTGAAAAGAAAATACCTCTCTGCAAATACACACTTACTGAGAACTATCTCTTTACAAATACTCATTTGCTGAGAACTAAACAGTTGTGAGTCCAAGTGTATTTTGCCAAAGGTGTCATTTCAAAAATAGTAGCAACAAAACCACACTGCGAGTCTCACTGAAGCTTCTCTTTTCTTCATTCACCATAAACATTAGCAAGGAGGTTCCCTACAAATATAAAACTAAATATTCTTTTCTTATCATGATCAGCTTAACAATTTGAGAGGTGAAAGGCTGTTTTGTTGTTGTTGTTTTTTGAGGTTTTTTTTTTGTTTTGTTTTTTTCCAAAAGTCCATGTTGCAGAAGTGTGTAAATTACAATATTGCAACCTGTTGCAGAAAGAAGTTTGCAAGGTACAGTAATGATCACTGCCCCGTGTGCCTAACCCTCATTTCTGATATAGCTAATTTTGAGAACTACCGCAGAGTTTTCATTAGGAAGAATGCTCTGTTTGGGTTCAAAAAGGCAAGTTTAACCTGCCCTGGGCCCTGGGGAGGTGTGTTATGGATAGCATGAGCCCGAGAGAAGTATAAGCAACCCCTCTGTAACAGGAATCCTGTTTTTGCAGTAATTATGAATGACAGCAAAGTACAAGCCAGATACTTGCTGAGCTGCTTTCGTGTTTGGTATGTATAAGGTAGTCATACTGAAGAACTTCACCTGAATATAAATGTCCTTGTGTTAGCAAGACCTTGCACAAAATGAAGGTCTGGTCCAGCATCTTTAATGCAAAAATTGTAGTTGTAGATATATTCAGCCCTTGTTTACTGTGCTCTTGTGCGGCACAAGACTCCATTTTTTTCAGAATGTTGTTCTATCTTTATCACAGATGCAACATTGCTTTAGCAAATTGGTATTACTGCAATTTCATTTCGAGACGCCTCATTTCAGAGAATTATGTTTCCACTATTTTAAACTGACCTGAGCTAGAATTTGGTGGATGATAGATCAATATTGGATAATCCTCTTCTTATTTGGAAGAGTCTGTTACGACGCAGCAGTGATAAAAAGTATGGAAAGTGCTAGTAACCAAAGTCCTCTCCAGTGGAGATGCAACACTGATGGGTAAATACAATTGTATTTAAGCCATGTTTGCTGGGGTATGATCCACACACCGTAAAATGCACCAAGCTGAGCATCTGCTACAGGAGCATGCAGACTGAAAATGCTGCAAGCCTTCCCTCTGACTGGGGAATTCTTGCAGCTATATAATCCCACTCTCAGTTTGGCAGAAAAGGCTCAAAACTGGGAGGAAAAGATATAGAGTGGCTGTATCTTTTCTGTGCAGCACAGCCCTCAATAATGCAGTAAGCCTGGTAATGCAATCAAGCCTTTCCCCCCGTACCACTGAATTTAGAGAGTGGAGAAAAATCATCTGCATAGTTGTAAAACATAGTAACAATCTGACTGGGGACTTTGAGTCAAGTCATGAATAATATATAATAGGGTTTAGAAAGAAACTATTGAGCTGAGCCGAGCTGAGCTGAGCTGAGCTTCTCAGCAAAATAGAGAAGGTTTTGCAAGAGTGGGCAGAGTTTATAATAATAATGAGGCTTCCGCATGCCTGGACACAGTGTTTTCTCTTTCCTTACTCCTCAAGATTTCCTCGAAATGTGTTGCAGGTGCTTTCCTTCATTAGCGGAAGAATTTGCGTTCTTGACACAGGGCGTCTGTATAAAACGAAGAATATGGGAACACAAAGCTAAATAAACCTAAGTATTTTGTGTTTGGTTTGATGTTGCTGGAGAAACCCTAACACCTGTCTTGCAGAATGCCATGGAAAAAAATCAACTTTCAGCAATACGTTCGTTTTGGAAGTTTTTCTTCCTGCATCCTTGAGTCTTTATTAATTCTAAAGGAAAAATGGAGGAAGATGTGCAAAGTTTTCTCTAACTTGAATTTATTCTGAAGAGAAATGAGAAGTGTCCCAAGTCACTTAGTGAGAGTTAGCCCATTAATACTTGCAAGGAGCACTGACTGTCAAAAAAGCTTATAAAAGTGAATACGTAAATTCCATATATTCCAGCATAAGGGATGTCAGAACATGCTACAGAAACACAGAACAAAACATCCCAAGAGAGACACTGAAACTAGCTAGGATCTCTGAAGGAGACATCAGTGCTTTCCTTTGCTCAGGGTAATATACCTTGCTTGCCCTTGTAAAGGAAGATATTAATTCAGCTATACACTGTCTACTCCCTAAACTACCTTCATTACACCTCACTTAGGTGTCACATAACACCTAGCATCCAGCAATATCACAGGTAAGGCTGAAAGATCAAGGGAAAAATGACTGAAGATAAAGATGCTTCTGCCTCTATGAATGCACACATCAAATTTTATTTATAAAAAGGGAAATTGTTTACATGTTTAAGGTTGAAAAACCTTAAACAGACCATGGAGGGAATTTGCTGCATTCTCTGCAAAACAAGAACTGAGAGAGTCTGTAAAGACATCTAATCTGTAATAGAGCAAGGAGATATTACCTAATGTCACAAGTCCATTTATGATTTAAGTCAATTTTTCTAGTGAGGTATCATTACTGCCCTAGATGCATGTATTGCTAAATGATGTTTGCTTCCATTGCATGCTGTGAAGATTTTATTTTCACGCTTGTCTCTGAATGTTGATGGCTCTGGGGTTAATTGAATGAAGGATATGCAATAGGACTGCAGCAGAATGAATTGCTGGCAATCAGCTATATAACTAGTTCTGAAAATGTGTGCATGTACTTCTGCTTCAGCACAGTAACAAAGAAAGTGCATAGATGCTACAGTATTATAGCCTTCTCCACGTCTTGTCAGCAAATTTTGTAAGGCAGTTGTGGTGTGTATATGTTTCTGAATTGTTCAGATAATGCACACCATGAATAAATAGTCTGGGAGCATCTTTTTATATATATATATATATATATATATATATATATATACATATTCTTGAGTCTTAATTTTCACTTATTACCTGCAAAAGTCATCAGTGTGCATCTCTTGTGTAGATTTTTTGGTTTTTTGGCAGGATTGTTGTTGTTGTTATTACGGAGCGCTTAGCAAAGCTTAGCTGGTCATATCACTCAAACAACTGGCAGGTGGCTTGTTCTACAGATGGATAAACAGTAGCACATGTTAAACTGCAAATAGCTAGAAGATATGTTTTGTGGCATATTTGTTGACCGTCCAGCCATCTGTTTGGTTTTCTTCAAAGTGCGGCCCATGGTAGTTTGACAGTGAGTGAAAGTGGTGTAGTATTGATAATAAGATCCTTAATCGTCCTCTTAGCATCTTGATGAAGCCTTACTCACCAAGATTTAGATTAGATGGGCAGATGTATAGACTGGGAAATATTCCAGGTGCCCTTTAAATATCAAAAGGTTCAACACTAGCTACACTAAAAAGTGAAATCCTTGACTGTATTGTTATATCAAGTAGTAACAAAGAATTTCTTTCCCTGACATAGCTGCCTAACAGCTCAGACACTTCAGAAGAAGAGAAATCATCAACTGTTGGCAGGCAGAGTCCTGTTTCTCAGTATTCAGGGCACTGAAGTTTCTGTGCAGATACTTTATGCACATCATGAGATAGCACTTAGATATCTACGTTAGTGTTGGTTAGCATACTGAGAACTCATGGGGGTATCAGGAGTGTACAAACCCCAAGGTTATATGGACTTTAGAATAACTCATTTGGACAAAATTATAGAAGAAAATTTAATCTAGGGCTATTAAATGCAAGGATGCCACTTGTGACCCGGGAAGTCCTTCATATAGGAGGCTGAGTGAGTGTGTATAAAGAAATATCATCATATATCTTTACTAGTTTACACTGTTCTCTACTCTACATCCTTCGTTACATGCTCTAAGGTGAGCTGACCTGGTACCACTGTATGTTATGTTATGTTATGTTATGTTATGTTGTGTTGTGTTGTGTTGTGTTATGTTATGTAATTTTATGTTATTTTTTTCAAAATTCCACTGTTGAATTACTGTGTGGCAATAATCAAAGTATTATGGTTTTTTTTTGTTGTTGTTTTGTTTTGTTTTGTTTTGTTTTTCTATTTCTGTTGGGAACATTTGGCTTCTGGGTCAGGGACTATCTCCAGCTGTGTATTTGGGGGAATTTCTTCCCTGTGAGAGTGACGGAGCCCTGGACCAGGTTGCCCAGAGAGGTTGTGGAGTCTCCTTGTCTGGAGATATTCAAGGCCCACCTGGATGCAACCCTGTCCACCATGCTGTAGGTGACCCTGCTGAGCGGGGGGGGGGGGGGGGGAGGTTGGACTAGATGATCTCCAGAGGTCCCTTCCAAGCTTACTGATTCTGTGCTTCTATAATTTGTTCAGTGCCTGGCAAAAAGGGGCTGTGATCTAAGGAGTGCTTAGGATATTAGCAAAGTATAAATGTTTGCTTATAGGCCTTACCTAAAGCCTTATAGAGCAGCCTGGGGATTCTCAGGTCTGTTATGAGGAGAAAATATAACAGCTAAACACTATTTAAGAAATTTAGAACTTTACCACCTATTTGATTCCTAGAGAGAGTCATTTTTGTTTTTATTTTATGTATTTATCTATTTATTTATTGCCGTAACATACCCCTTTTAGCTAAATTCATGAGGAGAATCTGGGGAAGGAAAGATTGCTTGTCAGGAGAGGACATCATTTTATAATACATCCCTTTCTAGATCCGTCTTCAAATCTTTATCCTTCATTTTGCCTAAAGAAGTCTTTCAAAAAACAAAATAAGTTCAGTACAATTGATTTTTGAAAATATAATTCTTATTGAGGTGCCTGACTATAAATTTTAACAGTGTGTCTAAACTATTCCGCACAATTATTCTGTTGGAAAATGAATTCTTCCTTGTCGGCTTTGAGATCCATCCCTCCGTGATATCTCTGTCTCACAGAGAACTGAACGCGAAAGAGCACTGTCAGCCTCAGAAAGAGTAAAGTTGTTTGATAGATTTAACTTTCAACTCTTACGCTGAATATAGATTCATGTTTTCCTCTGTACTCACTCTGAGGGCAGACTTTACACACAGGATAAAGAGAATTCTGGTTCTTTAAATCAAGATGTATCCTAGCCATGCTTTCAGAGATCCTCGGTCATCAGAGGTGACCATGAAATCTCACCTGGAAATCTCACCTTATGCTTTAAGACAGCTAATCACCTCTGTGCTGGATAACTCCTCTTTATCACTGTGTGCAAGGCAGCTGGAACTTTTAGATTATGCATAGACTGGGTCAGTAAGAATCCAAGTTGTAAGGAAAATATGTGCATTTAATAATTAATGAGGTAAAAAGAGGCTTCAATTAAATTACTAAGAAACATTACAGAGCAGGCTAAAGTTTAAAGCTGTTATTTAAATTGCCGTCTTAGGTCATTAAGTATATTTTTCTGTGTTCAGAAACTCAGAATCTATTAAATATGTTTGTGGAAGCAAGAAACTGGGCCATTAAATTTTTTTCTTTCCCATTAAAAAGAAAATTCAAAGCTTGGAGAGTTTTTGGTAAGACATCTGGGCAGCTTAGGCTTCAAGCAAATGTGGAGTCTCTGACATCACTTTAATACACAGATAACTTTCTACATGTGGGTTTTTCCTTTTGAACTCAAGACTTCTACTAACTACCTGCTGGAATAATTTGCAGACTTACGGGTTTGCCTGAACAGAGGCTTGATTGCATCTGCCATGCTTCTTTGCACACAAAGCTTGGATGCTCCTGGATTGCCCCCTCTCCCTCATTCCTTGTCCATCTCCAATCCCAAGAGCACTGATCCCACACTCTAGCTTTGAGAACTGAAGGTGTCTGATGTAGACAGCTGAATTTTCTCATTTATGCTCAGTTCCACTGCTTTTCCTTTGCTTTTCTGGAGGAAGAGGGGATGTGCAAACCGAGGTTGCAAAGAAACTGAGATCGCCATCCCACCAAAGTCTTTGAGAGCAAACAAGAGAACTAACCAGAGATTCAGCCCTAATCTTGAGGTAGAAAAAAAGCGTATCATTGCTTCCTAAAAATATGAAATTAATCTCAATATTTGTATGTGTAAGATGCATACACTTTTTCATGCAACTGAGAATCTCTCTAGTAATTGGAACAGATAGCAAACTGTATTTTTAGGACCTGCTCCAAAAGCTAAGAAAAGGCAGTAGTAATTACCTTATCTTTTTCACTTTTCACTTTATTATCTCTATTAGAGTCGGGGAAATTGGCACCCTAGAACATATGTTTCTGATCTTGTTCATATTCAGCTTTTTGAAAGCAGAGGAAAAATTTAAAAAGAAATCTGTTCCACAAAGTTGGCAAGGCTGAAGGATGATACTCAAAGGAGACCTTTGTGAAAAGACAGATTCTGTCTCAGGTGACTGGATAGATGCTAAAATGCTTCAGTTATCAGCAGGATCAGTTACAAAAGTTAACTGCATGAAATTTTAGGGAGCTGAGAAAGTGTGATTCTGCCATTTGGTGACTAGTTAAAAAATAATGATATTACTTTGCTACTTTACTCTGTTCTTGAGTGTCTGAATGGATGCTTTTGTTGGTTCACTGGATTCATGTTTAAATTACAGTTTTAAGAGTTATACAAATGTATAGATAGACATAAAAACTCAAATACCTTCTGTATATTGTCATGAGGGAAGCTGATTTTCTTAAGATCTAGTCTTTTAAATACTGAGACACTGAGAAATGACATAACACTGAGAAGTGTGTTCACCTTCCAGCCATGTCCAGAACATCCTCCCAGGACAGTATGATGTATCACGGAAGTTGGAGCTTTGGTAACAATTAAAAACTTTATTAGCTTAGTTTGATTTCAGAAGGAAGACATTAGGCTCAATTGAAACGTTATAATCTGACAAAATTCGTGTATGTGATTCTGATTGTTTCTTTATCTTATATTAGAATACAGAGTTTTAAAGAATTTTAAAATCAGAATCTTTTTTTTTTTTTGTATTTTTAAACATTTTTCTTGCTGTTTTCTTCCAAGTTCACTTTTGTTTTATAGCCGAAATATAGATTTTGGTGGAAATATTTAGGGCTTTTGGAGATTCTTGTATAAACAAACTCCACCTCTTGATTCATTATCTCCATGATCATTACTTTATCTCTCTCTCTCTCTCTCTCGCTCTCTCTCTTTTTTTTTTTTTTTTTTTTTTTGTCTTTTTTCCTACCTGGAAGAAAACATTACTCATACAGGCAAGTTGTATCATTTTAAGTGTACCTTTACAGTCAAAGCAGTACAGTCCTCTGTTGATGAGTTTATCATGGGCACAGTTCATTCCTCCTTGTGAAAGTGCACAGTGCTATGCACAATCTCCATCCTTCAGCCAAATCTATACATTTTCCTTTTACTGTCTTTGCTGAAGCTCATTGAAAACAAAAACTCCCTACAAACCAAGCATGGGGAACATTGGTGGCATTTCCCACATCACCTTTCAGTCATTAAAAGTTGGCTGTCTTACCTAGTCTTATCTTTTTGTTCCCCTCTGCCATAGACTGCATAAGTCAATAATAAAAAAGTCATCAGTATGAATGATCCTCTGGAGGTATCTTTCTTTCCCCGTTAAGAAATTAGCCTAGCTGCTTATATTTGCCATCAGAATATTTCCTTTGTGAAACATCACGGTGAAATTTGGGTCTCTAATTACAATTCCACAACTCGTCTAATTCCACGAACACCTGCTCTTGCGCTTCTCGGGGAAGCCTCCGGGGAATCGGTGGCGAGCGCCATGCTGATGGCAGCAGCCCTTGCGACGGGTTTAGTTGCAGCTTTCCTTTGCACGAGGATCGTCCTCATCATTTATGGCATTTGTACTTTTGTCTTGATCAATAAGGGAAATGAATCCATTTTAATTTATTTTCAGCTAGCTTCACTACATGGGTCTTTTATGTTAGCAGGTTCAAGAAAAAAATGGATGCAGTTATTCTGCTTAAATGGTTGTATAAAACAAGGATTTTTTTATATATATATTTATGGGCACTACATCAACTTTTCTACTCATCAACCAGCCGAACTGTGATCAATTGCAGAGCAAATACTTCTACTTCCACTGATGGTAGGATAGAATTCTATAAATATCTGTATAACCCCTTGTAGGTAAACTAATAAAAATGTACTCTGACCATTTTCTGTACAACATTTATGAATGAATGACTTAATTACTTAATTCTTCCAAGCACACAGTATAATATGCAAGGACTTGTCTAAGGCTGCATCTAGTCACTTTAATGGGTTCGAATCCCAGGTGGACAAGGGTGGCTCTTCGTTTGCAGAAGAGAGATATGCCAAGGCGTTGTGTTCATGCACTCAGGTTAGCCGGCTGCATGCACTGACAAGATTAATTACAGACCTCTGAACCTGGTATGTTTTCCTAATATCTTGACGTCACCTTCATTTTCCTCGTTCAGACTGAAATACGAAGGTTGCTCTTGCATAATTCAGCAACTTTTTTCTCTGTGGGTGGCACTGTTTTAAGTAGTTGTAAATGCCTGTAAATTGCTAAAGTGAGTGATATGAATCACAGTAGTTTGTTTGGAGTTATTACAGTGATTATGGAATGAAAGAAAATAAGATTCTTTCCAAAATGTCAGAATATTGAAGAGGAAATATAAGTCATATAATTTCCTGCATAGTACAAATCAGTTCTATTTTTTATTTTTCGCATGTTCTCTATATTCAGTGGATAATAATACAAAACGTAGATTCCATTTATTCGGGCCATTCAAATTCATTTTTCATCTTGCTACTCAAAATGTATGAATATTTCCTCTGGAAATTGACACTTCACATTTTTTTCAAAATTTAGTTTAATTAGAATGCTAACTGTATCTCTTCTTTTATAAAGATACAAATATTTAGTAACTGGCCTTCATACAACATATAAAAATACATTGCAAAACTTAATATTCATAACTGAGAGTATTCCAAAACTGTGGAATGGTGGTTAAAAAAAAAAAAGAAAGAAAAGAAAGAAAATTCAGCTTACATGAAATGTGCCCACCTTTATTGTCCTCTGAAATAGAGAGGAATTCAAATGTTTGTGAAAGCATAAGGTCCAGATTTATCCTTTCTAACTGAAGGCATCTCTTGGAGGGGCCAAAATTAAATAGCAATATAGCTGCCATAGGACCTCTACATAGTTAAAATCGAGAGACCGGTGTCCCCAGAAAGCCAGCCACGCAACCTGTGATCTAAATCACTTTCTAGGGAAAAAAAACAAAAAAAATCCCAAAAACAAACAAACAAAAAAACCCACTTATTTTGAAAAATATGTCTTATTTAGGAATTCTTCACTGAACTTGGTGAGCATTTCCTGAGCCCCAAGATAATCATGATCCTACTCTTAGAGACTAAAAGGATTCTCCGCCTGGGTTTCGAATGCTCTGTTCTGTGCTTTAGCACTCAGCCTCATTTTCCTCTCCATCCTGTGATGCTTTACAGCTCACTGCCTTGAAAAATAGGATTTATATGCTGATGGATGATTTGGACAATAACTTATTTTGCCTACACAGTGCAAATCAAATGAGCAGTTCATGCAAACTGCAAAGTGTATCACCTTAAAACAGTTATAATTTTAAAAGAAACTAGGACTGAAAGAATTTTGAATATTTGCTTTGAGTAGGGGGCTTGGACTAGATGATCTCCAGAGGTCCCTCCAAACTAAGATGTTGCACGATTTTGTAATTCTGTTCAATTTTGAATTTTTGTTTTGAATTTCTGCTTCCAGTATTAACCTGAGAACCTTAAGTGTCCCGAGGTAGACAGTAAGACACTAAAAGAAATGAAGATCTGAGCACAGGTCTACTCATCATTCAACAAAATACGAGAGCGAGGGATTGTTCTGAAGACACCAAAAGAAGAGCTTTGCTTACTCTTGTCATGAATGTAGGATTCTCATCACATATTAATTACTGAAATGTTCTGAAACGTAGTTAGATGCCCTGTGGTTTGGTATCAGTAGAAAGTCAAAGATTTGGTTTAAAATTTTCCTGTAATTTTTCTGATAAACTAATTTCCTGTTGAAGAAAATCCATTTCCACTAGAACAAATTCCTCTATTGACATTTGCTAATTCTAGCAAAACTTTTATCCTGAAAATTTTCTTCTATTCAGAACTGAATATTTTATATATATGTATAGATATATGTATGTACATGTATATATATGTGTGTATGTGTATATATATACGTGTGTGTGTGTGTATGTGTAAAAGACAGATAGATAAACCACAGAATTTTGACCCAGAATAGTTAATCAGATCACTATTGGAGCACTTAAATATCAAAGACCAATGCTGAAGTCTTCAAATGTGATTTGAAAGTAATAGAACTTGATTCTACATTAATAGTCTGAACATTGCAGAGGTCTATTCTCTTTTTTCTCCCCAGATGAATACTATTTTTTTGTTTCCATTAGTAAAATTTATTTATATATATACATATACATATATATATGTATCCAATCCTCTCCTATTTCTGTTTCGCATCACTCAATATTAGAAATAAGGAATTATCTTTATTAAATTATCTTTATTACCTTGACAAGAGAAGAATCATAACTTTATATTGAAATTACATTTGTTGCTTAGCCAATAAGTCTTCAAGATATTTTACCCCAAAACAATGACATGGCGTGCAAAATATATATATTAAATAATTTGAGATATTAAAATGTGTTCATTGTATTATTCTTCCTTTAGCTCCTCTAAAAGTAAATGAATAATATTTAATATAAAGGCTAAACTTGGGCTTTGAATATTATTTACCTATATTACATTCTAAATTCTAAATAAACTTTCTAAATTTACTTTCCATTTCTTATGTCTATAGATATGTCTCATAGGCACCTGTGTAGAAACGGTAGATGAGTGAAAAGTTCTGGGTCCCAATTTGGGCTATTCTATGCTATTGTTGTCCAAACATGACAGATTCCTTCTTCATATGATTTATAACTTGTCGTTACAGGACACTGTAGTCCTCCAGACAACATTAATCTATTGACGGCTCCGAAGTGAAGACGTGATTGATGCAGTTACAGACATTGGTGACGTAGGTAGGCTCTTTTCTTTTCAAGCGTTTCATGCTGAAATTCATAATTGTACTTAGAGCGGGGCCACGAAACAACTCTGCAACCGAGGAGCAGGATGTAAAATTCATTAGTCATCATAAAGTTCAATATTCATTTTAATGCCTTTTTTTTCCCAACTAAATCTCCTTTTCTTTTCTTTTTTTTTTTTTTTTTTTTTTTTTGGGGGGGGGTACTTCTTAATTAAACAACAAAAAAAAATCCAATTTGATAAATTTACCACATCACTTTTCATCAACTGTTGGGTTTTTAGCTCTAATCCATTCTGAGTTTAGTTCCTTTTCCAATTTATTACTGAAATCAATATAAATTCTGCAGCATCTCTCTCACCACGTCTCTTGAGGATTTTATATAGAATTTTCTTACATTGTTACAAGGAATTTTGAGAACGGTATCAATGAAGTGATTTTCTTCTCTTGTTCTAAAACTCCCAGTGCAAATGGCACTTATGGGCCTAAAAACGTGAATAAGAGTCAATTTTGAAATTTTTAGGTATTATGTTTACACCTGCAAATGTTGTTGTGGTCAGGAATAAGCTTCTACATTATTCTACACTATTCCACACTATTCCTCTTACAAGAATATCCCCTATATTTTCCATTTAAATACTGGAGTAATGGCGACATGAAAAATAAGTATTTCTTAATTTAGTTTTACAAGGAAAAAAATAAATGAACAAGTCGGAAAGGATACAATTAGTTTAAACAGTCATGCTATGATATCGTTCTGAGTTTCAAGACTCTTCACTGCAACTAAATCAAAAAGAAATACTTCATAGCTGTTTTGATTGCCATGAGATTTTGAATTACTAGACAACACAATAGGAAAAAATACCCCTTTTCCTGGGTCAAAACCTGGCCTAATTCACCTATAGCATGGGAACATACTTCTGTAACCAGTACAGACGGAGTCATCTTTAAAATTATGGGAACAGCACAAAAAGAAGAGAAAATAGAGAAAGCTTCTTGAAATGTAAAGCTCCTGCCAGAAAGGTTGGGTTAGCACTGAAAGAAGATGAGTTATAACTATTTGCAAATTAACCCCACTAAGAAAAAAACAGTGTGAAAGGAATCCCAAAAGCTAAAGTAAAACACTTATAATTGCATAATGATCTTCTCCTTTACACTGCCTTGTTAGGATCCTGCATCTGTCATATCATTGCATCGTTCCAGTTATGTTGTTCCTACCTCTAAGAGAATATATTATTTCACATTAAATGTACCTGTGTCTTCAGTGTGTCTGGCGTACGCAGGAATGTTGTCAATCTAAATGTTATTGTATAGGAATAGTTCTCAAAAACACCTCAGCACAGGCAGTGAAACAGAAACACTCGGAACATAGAGACTTTGGGAAGTCAGTGCACATTTGCAGCATACAGAGATGTATTTTTGGACTGGATTCTGGACTCTTTCAGAAATATTCCCCCAAAGTAGCTTGAGGCTAGACTCCTAGGAGTCCTGCTCTAGTCAGTAGCTGGAAGGAAATTCCTCTGGGAAACAAGGAAAGAGTCAGAGCAAGAGCTTAATTTTGAGCATTACCTTCCGGAGATGCCGATCTTTCCCCACTGGCTGCAAAAGAGCTTGTGAATATCCTCTTTTGAGCTAAAGAAAAGAACCTGGAGATCCTCTCTGTTTTATGTTCCAAGACAGTAACGTTTTCCTGGCATGTAAGAGTATCTTCTATGCTTCAGATCAAGATGATAAACATGATCCGGGTAGAGTACTCATAGAATACTCAGCACTGTAATTTTATGCTTAATACTTCAAATTAAATTACTCCTTTTAATTCTACTTATAAAGCTATTGAAATGATTCTTTATCATTTCTATATGACATAAATAACAATCAATGTTATTTTAAATGAATTTTAGGTTGTTTAGGTTCATGACTATGAAATCTACTGGTATTCCTCTGTGGGTTAGAAGTTTACATTTTTCATTGACTTAAGCATTTGCTGTGTGGTATCGGTTAATAAAGGCTGGTTTTTGTCCTTAAGTTATATGCGGATGTTTAAATGTGGTTTTCATTCATTTGATTGAAAAACTGTGGCATTTCTTTTAAAATTTCTGTTGAAAATTGAAAAATACTAATCCAGTTTAGTTCCTTGGAAATTAATAATCAAAAGCAGACTTGTTTCATATTTAGAGCCTTTTTATACAAAATTTCAGGATTACAGAATAGTTTTGGGTGGAAGAGACCTGTGTAAGCCAGCTGATCCAAATCACTTGAAGAAAGGTCAGCAATAGTTAGATCTGACTTCAAAATGAGAAAATAAGCTAGCCATTAATTATCACCTTTTACCTGAAATGAAAAATAAAACATGACCTCTATATTTTTGGATTATTTTTCTTGAAGGTATTGTTTAAACACATTAGAATTACTTAAAAACTTAAAGCCTATTGTGTTGTTGCACCAAGTTACTTGTGAACTTAGAATTTAGATTTCTGAAGCGCTTGTGTGCCTGCAGAAACAATATTCCTTGTTTTTTAATATGTAAAAGAACAACAACAACAACAAAAATTGTATACTTAGTCACAAACGAATTACTTGGCTCCATTCCAGCTGAAGGATAAAAAATGAACAGTAGGATGGGTACCTGAAATGCACTTGAAAGATTTACAAGTAAAATGTGCAAAGGAAACATTTATCCTTCAAATTAGCTCATGTCTCTGCCAAAGACGTGGCAAGCAGAAATCAATTAGTTTCTTTAATGCGAGTATCTTGACATTTTGACAGCCAGAGAAGTCAGTCGTTCCTAATGAAGCCACTGATCAATCCCATTTCTGCTTGTAATACTTTAAAGCTTTTATTCGTAGTTAAAGAAACTATTGCTTATTAGAAAACTTAATGAAGAAAAAACGTTCATCCTACCGCGGTGTGGGGCGGTACCTTGCAGTCTGCCTTGAGGAAGACGTAGAAGCTACAACATGGAATTCCTAATTGGAGAGATTTAACAACTAGCTATGGATGGGTCCGCCTTTGACTCCCCTTCTCCACTGCGTCGCGTGTGCCTGTGGTCATGACTGGGCTCTTTTTTGTTAGATAGTCGCTGTGATTGTCAGTATCTCACGATAGACAGGTCTGGGTCAGTATATGGATCCTGAAATACTGGGAAAAAAATACAAGAAAAATGACAGTTTATCCCCGTAAGAACTTCCCTGTCTCCTATTTCTACAATGGCCAACAATTCCTAGACAGTTAATGTTTGTACAGTGAATGGCTTCTTCTTAAGAGGTATTTTGCCACTTTTGCTGGTGAAAGGGTTATGTCCAGGAGTTTTTTTCTTAGCAGAAGTACCTATGCTGGAAGTAAGATCCAGAGGACTTTGAATTCTTGGGAATACAGTATAGGTCATCCTTTGCTTTTTACCCATTCACGCTGGACTTCTCAATTTAATTATTTCTGAAAGCTATAACCATCTTTGTGAGCCACAAGTAGAGAAAAGGATGCTGCTGTGCACAGAAGTTTGGATTTGAGGCTAACAGCATATTGGAATTCTGTGTTGTTTGCTAGAAAGGAACATTTGGCTCTAGCACTATTTAAATATCCACTCTAAAACACAGTGCCTGGACTTCCAACCAGTTTCTTATAAGGAAGGACAGGAAAGATGTTCTTAATTGTAAATAGAAGAAAAATTAATTAGTATTAATTTGTGCAGTGGGTTTTGATATGACCAAATTGTTTCTAATATCAGTTAAACATATTAAAACAAAGTATGGTGCTAAAGTAAAGATTTCTTTATGGAATAACAGCAACAACGACAGAAACTTTTTCGCTCATTCCATGGCTGACTTTGTGGGATTGTTGTAATTTATTCTTACTTTTTTACTTACAATGATGAAGTTATAACACAGGACTGTGAAGAATTTGCAAGACAAAAGCTCAGGATGGTGTGTAATCATCATCAGAGATTACCAAAAGGAGCGTGAATAAAAAAGGTGATGTGGTCAACGTATCCAGACCATCGAGCAGGGCAAGTAGCCCTGTTATTAAGAGAGGGTCCCTCAGAAGAAGAATCTTTGATTCAGTGATTGCATTCAGTATATTAAGGATGGATTATGGTCATTGCTTAAAAAATGACCATAGTTACAGCAGGAGGACAAACCTGGAATGAAGGGAGCAGAACAGCAAGGAGAGAATCCAATGGAGGCAAAGGCAAAGGAAGGGATCTAATAGGCATTTTTGGAAAAGGAAAGCTCTCTTGGACAAGATTTATAGACATGACCGGTTATTTGTGGATATTTTTCACTTCCAGGAACCTAGCGAAATCATCTTAGTTGACTCTGGTTTTCAGCAACGATGTTTCACACTTCCTGTAAGACAGGGGCGTTAGCTGAACACCTTAAATCAGAAGCGAGCTGCTGGAGAAACCAAGCCTACTGCACACACTTATTTGCAAAGGAGGTTAATGTCCAATTTTCTGCAGCTCAATTTTTAAAGTCATTTTCATGTCGATACTATGCTTTGCCACATACTTGTTTATGTGGCTGCCACACTTTACATTTTAATGTATAAATGAATACTGAAATGAGCAGAAGGCTAATAAATAAAAATCTTTGCAGAAGCTGTCATTTACTTGTATGACAATGGTGTTAATTGGGAGGTCTGGAACTAACTCAGAGCTGGAGAGAAGCAAAATTTCATTACTTTTTCCTTCCCCCCTTCCCCCTCTTTTTTTTTTTTTTTTGCGAGTTGACACTATGTAGTAGTGACTCATATATCAAGAAGATTTCTGTTCTTTTCCATTAGGAAACGAAAAAAAAAAAAAAAAAGAGGTAAGTAGCAGACTTTGTGAAGGCAATTAATATGAACATTGATGAAGCAAGCTAGGTGAATGCAAGTGGATGTAACTGGCCCATATTTTCCTTGTAAGGCTTTGACTCCACCATTCTGCTAAATGTTCTGGCACAAGGTCATTGTGCCGTGAGCGGCGATGAGGTTGTCCCGATGGGACAACGTGTCAGCTCCTAGGCAAACTGTGACCTTTTGGGGTTTTTTGCACTTTTGCTACTGTGATGAAAGCCAGTAACTGTATTCCTTCCAACGCCATCGCTCTGCTTTCCGCTTTGTAATCTCACCGTTGCAGTGTCACCGTTGTTGGTTTACGTTGCTTGAATTTGTTAAAAATGTGGTTACATCTACTGAAGCAGAACTGAGCCTGCGTTTGTCTCCAGCTCATGTAATCTTGCTGTGGGAAGGCTGGAAACCTCTTAACTGGTGATTTTTGTTTGATGTTCTTTCCTTGTTTTCTTTTGGTTTTCCTCCATAGGTTAACCACATCTCAATTAAAGTTTACTCCTGTTCCTATGTCTTTATTCCTTTCTTCCTGCATGCATTGTTTTTTTTCCCCTTTTCTTCTTCTTTTAGAACTTACTTTAGTTTCTATCCTGAGAGAAATAAATTGCATTACAGAAAAGCAGCACTGAGTATGTAGCATTATCATAATCCCCTAATTTCACCTTTGAATTCTAAAATCAGTGGAGCTGCTGGGGGAATCTGCTGCATGTGGACAGCAGAACTGTCTTAATTCTTAGAAGTCCTAAAGGAGGATAGAGCAATAAGGGAGTGAAAGACAAGACAAAAGTAAGGACAAATTTGTGATTTACCTTACAGATATTATATGAGTCCAAGGAAATAAGGATGGAAAGAAAATTTTTGATTACTTTATATTCCCCTGAAGATCCACCTCCAGGGAAACAGATTTCCAGACAGAATATATAAACTTTAGGTGCTGAGTAGTGAGTGAGGATGAAGGACATGGGGAGACACTGAGGCATGGTGGGGAGTGGGAGTAATGTCTACTAGGGGGTGCTTTCATTGAGGAGCGAAGCGCGAACTGCATTTTCCCCCTTTTCTTTGACAATTCTTACAGACAATCCAATGAACTCTTTGCGATACAAAGCTAAAGTCCGGGGACACTTTTTAAGGTCTGTCGCTGGTGAAACCACGATTAACTTGTATCCGCCAGGTCTACATATAAATTCCTTGCAGCCAGTCAACAAGGAGGAGGCAAATCTGAGGAGAGACCACGCAACTCCCCCTCCCCTTTCTAACCATCCCGTACCGCTTACATCGCCAGCTACCCCCTGGAGTAGGAGACAGCTTCCCGGAGCCCCGTCCCGGGCGCAGAGCACCTCTCAACGTGCTTTGCGAAGCGACGGGGTTAAACGGTGAGCACGCCGGGGCCGCGCGCGTCGGGGAGGACTGCTACGCGGGGAGCTCGAGCTCCCTTCTGAGCGGGCACGGCGTTGCAGTGCGTGTGCTTCGAGCAGAGGCGACCTTCTTGGTAGACAATCTCGCCCTGTTGTAAGACGATCAGAGAAGCACGAATTGCTGTGCTGGGAAAAGATTAAAAAAAAATACCATTATTGCAATCTGTACTAGTAAATAATGCGTAGTTAGAATGACTAAGAGTAGGCAGCTGGGTGACTTCATGTCACATCCTTGGTGAGGTGTGTCTATTTTGCACTCATTTTTTATTGTGTTCTCCAAAATATTTTGGGCAGAATCATTGAGTTCAGTTAAACTCAATGAGCCAGAAACACATTTTTTGCTGTTTGTTTTCTTCATTCTTTAAACACAGCCATGTGAAACACAGCAATGAAGAAATACATGTATCTCATCTTGCTTTGGAAGCTCAAGTCATTCCATGCCGAAGCGAATTATCCAGAATTATCTTCTTGCCAAAAGAAAGTAGAGCTGTGAATAGCTTGTAAAATAGTAGTAGAACAGTTTGCGTTTGTGTGAGGCATAGTGAAAATAAATGGATTTCTTTTCTTTCTTGGAAGATTTTGTGTTGAAAAAAAGTCAGATTTAATATGAGATTCTGATCTATATGACACCTGTGTAAGCTTGGAGTCATTCCAGAGAAGACATTAAATTTTACATAGTGCAATCTGATATCATAATCTGATTTGTCTTCAGTTCATTTTTTTTTCCTGCTCTGAAACTCATGTAATGAATTACATCGACTCCACAAGACACCTTGGAATTTCTCCTTTAGCATAAAATAGATCCTTGTGGATATTTTTAGTGGAAGGCCGTTGCGAGAAAGCACATTTTTAGTCAGTTTATGGCCCCATGCCAGATGATACTTATTAGCAGAGCTGAACGAGAGCATTACCAAATTTCTCAGTATTATCTGAGCTATCCTGCATTATACAGTCAGACCGCACATCATCTCTGCTTTTCTCCACACACCTTGTGGTTGCTGTTTTTTTTTTTTTTTTGTTTGTTTTCTGCTTTTTTTCTTTTTTTTTTTCTTTTTTTTTTCCCCCCCAGATTTTTGCAGCAAGCGGTTGCAATCACAGGGAGAAAATTTATACCCTCACCGGCAGCCGCGCCGACGGCATCCGCAGGAGGGGCTGTGCCGAACGTGCCGTAAATCACGAGCGTGCGCCAGGCCCGACGCCCGGCGCGCTCGCCAGCGTCCCGGCGTAAAGCGACGCTGCTCTCCGCCGCCTTTGCAACGAGCCTGAGGCTTTTGACTTCCTTACTCGTGCACGCTTGCACAAGCATGCTTGCTTGCTCTCTCCCTCTGGATCTCTATTTTAATATTTAAAATCTGGCAACCATGCGGAGCGGTTTCATTTATTGATTTCCCTACTCGTTTCCATCTGAAAGAGACTCAGGGGGCGAAAGAGGATAAACAGCGTGAAAAAAAAGCCTGTTAATAGAAAGTGGGGAAAAACATTGATAATTTTTCATTAAAAAAATGTGCATCGAAAATCTATTTTCACTGCCTTTTTTTGGAATGAAACCAAACATTTTATCTGATTTTTTTTTTTTTTTTTTTTGGTGGGAATCAAAAGGACAAAAATGAAAAAAGAGGTTTAGGTGATCATATTGTTCCTTAAACAAGTCTAATAACTTACTCAAAAGGAGAGGAACTTTATCATGCAGAAACACAATATAAATTTTGTTGATAGTGTATTTCTGTATATATAAAAAAAACAAACATACATTGAAGTAATGTGGGGTTTTAGGTAGTGAGTTTGCTGGCCTATGAATAGAAAGAAGACGACTGTCTCTTGTTCTTCCTCTCTCCCTACCTCCCTCCTTCTCTGCCCCCCTCTTTGGATATTTTCTATCTAGGATAAAATAAATTTGAATCTTCTTTTTTTTTTTTCTTCTCTCCCTCTCTCCCCCTCTCTCTTTTTTTTTCCCCCTGTAAATCTGCTCTGACGGAACCTCAAAATATTTAAATATTTTAATTTGAAGAAAAAGGTGCAAATATTTCTCCTCTTTCTCTCATGATATTCCCATCAATATCCAGCATAATGAAAAAAACAGAATCTGATTTGATAGTAGGTTATAACTGTTTTTCCTCCTGTGTGCATCATTATAGGCCAGATCCTTTATTTATCCCTTGGCTTTGCAGTTGGAGTAGTCCACTTTCACTGGAAACAATCACTCCTTTTTAATGTGTAAAATTTTAAGTGGTAAATCAGAAAATATATATTTTTATGTTAATCAATATGTCAGCCTGTTATTAATATTTTTAATATTTTTACTCTTATTTTTGTTGCTCTTTGGTTATTTAGTCCTCTTGCAGGAACAGCATAAATCAAAATGACCAATATGATTTCACTTGTTCCTTGAACTTCTCTTTCCGTCTGTAACCATCTCTCCGTCTGGTTTTAGCTCCCTGACTAAGCAATCAAATCTTTCATTTGTTTAGCACTATTTACATAGCTTTTCCTAGCAGTTCAAATAAAAAAGACAGGTGGCAGTCTCTCCAGCGTTTGCTTTTCTTGCTTTTCACACATTCCTGCTGCTCTTATGATAACAGATTTGCGGATAATCCATAGCAGAAAGTCAGTTATTTGCTGTGCGGAAAGTGAAGGGGAAAAAAAAATGTGTAGAAACTTTGAAACCAAACAGCTGTATGCTGGTTCTTAGTGTATACTCATTAGAGTTGGCATGAACACTATGAAATCTCTAATACCACCACAATTTTTCTTAAAATTGTTACTGAAAACTGTACAACAATCTATATGAGACAGGCTAATGTGATAGACAATTCATATTTTTGTTTTTTTCTTCTTTTGTTGAGCATATATCTAACTTTAGAATTCAGTTCTACTCAAAGAAAGAGTTTCTGACTTTTTAAGTATAATTCTTTTATATCATTGTTATCTTTTTTGTAATATACCATATTGTCTAACCTGCTTCACAAGAATTTCAGCAATAACGTGACAACCTGAGTCAAGTTCTTGTCACTCACGGGAAAATTCCCACCACCGTAGTCCTGGGCCAGACACGGGTTGGACAGGCCCTGCTGGATATGTCTACTCTGCTTTAGAGAAAGCCTGGGGATCAGCCCTTAGCTTTTAGTCATTTTAGGCTAAATGTCTTCAAAAGGCTGCCCTACACTGAAAGACTAGTCCTTGGTAGAGAGGACTGTGTCCACACTGCGTAACGCCTGTTCCTATGTCTCCTCCGGGCCCTGTATGGATCACAAGAAATCACTAAAAATTGTTATGTATTTTTTGTGTGGTTTTTTCATGCTCAGAGTGTCTGAAATAATGTGAACACCACTACGTAGTATAGTGATATTTCTAAAGCATAAGTTGTGGAGAAGCATTACATTCCCTGACGTGCAGATTGAGGGCATATGGTAGTGCTTGAAGATACTTGAAGCTGGGATAGCACTGCAGAACCGGAGATGAGGGTGATATGCAAACCCAGTGCGGGCTCACTCAAGCAAATTTTTTGGCATGGTCCCTGAAGTGAACTATCCTTTGAATCATTCCCAGATAGTTTCTTCTGGTGTGGTCTGAAGCAGAACCTGAGAACAGGGTGACACATAGTGATGACAGTCAGAAGTCAAGGCTTGAGTTGACTCTTTGACTCACTTTTATGCAGCAGCGTAGCTGTATCCGTTGAAATAAGTTTAATCTAGCTTCTGGGTTTGGATAGATAGTTTATGATGTCTTTTTTTTTTTTTCTCTCCCCCTATGGATTCTTTTTGCATATGAATGAGACTCAATCAAAGTTGGATTTCTTGAAGAAAAACACATAGGCCAGCACATTCTTATTCCGAAATCCCTTATTGCTTGTCCCAGGTTGTTTCAGGAAGCTCTTATTTCTGCCTCCCCCCCCCCCCCCGGGACTTTGCTGACCACTACTCTTCCTTTCACCCGATGGTTTTCTCTCGCTTGTGCTTCCCCCCTGCCTCCAATACAACGTGCCAGCGACTGTCAAGTTGTAGGGAAGCAGATGGTGTAACTTGCGCTCGGGCTTTGCCATCCCATCCTGCTCCTTGGGAGGAGGCGTCTGTTGTTTCGGTTATTGGAACACAAAAGGGTAGGCAATTACTGCCGCTTTTCCTCGAATAACGGCTTTGAGTAGGACTATGAATTGAGACCAGCACCCTGCTACCAAGTTGCTTCTTTCAGCGGTTTGATGATATAATTTGAAAATACTGTTCAAGAGCGTGGACCCGTGGCAGTTCTGAAGGCTCATTGCCTGCTGTTATTTACACTGGTTGCGAGTAGCTTTAGTGGTGTGGAGGGGAGTGAAAATGCTCAGGAAGCTGAAATTTCTGGCTAAGCCTTCATTTAAAGGTGAAGAAATATCAGTTCAGTGGCACAGCCCCCTCCCCTGCTTCTGTACAGGCGGCTGCTCTGCCCTGGTTTTATTAGTGCCAGTCGTGAACGATGTGCTCTGGTCTGAGGGACTTGCTCTGTTTTGATGCTTATCCTTAAAGAAAGAAAATGTGGAGAATAAGTGTCTTTAGCCATAGCCTAAATCAGGAATTGTCTGAGTCTGAGTTTGAAAATTTTGGATTTGCTACAACTTAGAAAGCACATGAGAAAACCTCACAAAAGTGTTATTGTAATCGAGTTTATCCCCCCACCGTTCTGCCCTATTTTAGAGTTGAGCTCCAAATCTCTTTCTCATTACAATTTATATATATAAGCTCCAAATCTGTTTCTCATTACAATTTATTTATATATATATTTTTAACTACTTATTTTCTATAATGAAAAGTAACATATTATATTTCAAAGCTTTTACTGAGACATTAAATCTTTGAACTACTTTTAAGAGACTATTTCCCTAAGGTTGTAAGTCTAAAAGTTTATTAAAAATTTAATTTTAAATATGACATCCAGACCAATATATACATGTGTGTGTGTGTATATATATATCTCTGTATATATATATATATATATATATATATATATATACACTACTTAAAACTTTGTCTAATCTTACAAATCCCATTGTTACTTATTTTTAAATAAGGTAGAAATTCCTGTTAAAAAATATCTAGAAACTTAATTTCCACAGCAGGATTTCATGAGAAGCATGAAGATCCTAGTTCCTATTTCTTTTATGTTGGTGGAAGCCTTACATTTGTTACAACTTTGGCTGCTACACGGAGAGTATTTTAAAATTCAGTTCTTTTAAAATAGTTCTAAAGAAAATGTCCTTCACCTGTAGAGCATGAACCCCTGTAGGAGGCCATGACTGGAGATAGCTGAGTAATTGTAAAAAGGTGATTAAGGTGTTTAGGTTATATGATCCCAGGCCTAATTTGATGGTAATGCTCATGTTGGGAGTATAGTCAGCTTAGACTTGCCTTTAGAGGGAAACTTTTAAATTACCATCTGGAGGATTTTCCTGCTCTCACTGACCTCAGACGAACACCTAAAACAGGCTCCTGACTTGTAGGCTGCTAAACTCTGCAACCAGGTTGAGTATTTCAAACGTGTGATGAATTTGTGTTCTCTAAATCCATGCCACCAACCCCACGAGTGGTGCAAGGTACCAGTGTTCTCCATCACATCCTTAATGTCTTTTCTGTTTGCAGGCAATTACTTTTATGAAAGTTTCCTTTTGCTTATGATCTCTAGTTTGATGCATCGCAGCCAGGATGTATTCTCTGTTGGCTGTCATTTAGGAATCCTGAATTTTTCTTCGTTTTGGGTCTTTTACTCAAAGCTCTTTTCCACTTAGGAGTCATCCCCGGTCTGGCTCATTTCTTAAGGTATCAGCGGTGAGAAACCTTTTCCCAAAACAGTGTTCTCAGATGTACTGAATATGAAGTGTTTTCTCTCTCTCTCTTTCTCTTTCTCCCTGCTCATTTTTCTGGTAATAGCTATTTTTACCAGCATGCTGAGGGACTACATACCCTTTTAATGCTACAAAGCTATCCCCAGGCAGGATGGGCAAGCCTCATGTGTCATGACTATGATCTGTGGCTCTATGGGGGCTCTGTGCATGGACTTGTGGCACTCCAAAAGGCAGCTGGCACCTAGGTTGTCCAGAAAATATGTGTGGGTACCCCAAAGTTTCTACAAGTGCTTGAGTTCTTAGTAATATCCTTATTAACAGCTAAGATGATGGAACAGATTGTGCCCACAGCAAGTTCAAGAAAAACATCAAGCTGGTGGGAGCAACAAATATGCTGCAGGGCTGCCGCCAGGAGGGATCTTGGCAGGGTGGAGAGATGGGCTGACACAAACCTCATGATTAACCTCATAAGGTTTGGGTTGCCTCAAGCAACCAGATGTAACTTTGCGTCTGGTTCTGCTTGGAGTGAGGGGTTAGACCAGGTCGCCTTCAGAGATCTTTTCCAACCTAAGTTACTCGCTCGTTCTCATTCCCCCTTCCCTCCATCCTCCCATGGCATACCAGGAGATGTGTCACAGAAGGTGCTCCAAAAGCTAGAAAAGTCAGGATTTGGCTGTATTACCATCAGGGAATGTACAAGTTTATATTTCAGACACGAAGACACAGTGTCCTCCTTTTTCTGCTTAATGTCTGACTGGTTCACGATAAACCTGTCTCATTTAAGGAAAACATTGCAAAGTCTTAACTCAGTACACTGTATTTCCCTTCATGCATCTGCAGTAGCTTGCATTATACTTTGAAATGTATTTCGGAGATGAAACACTGTGATGCTCCCAAAAAAAAAAAAAAAAAAAAAAAAAAAGACTCTACAGCCACAAGCACCCTCACATAAATACACGCATATACCACAAATTGGAACATTCCAAATAGCAGTGCATAGAAGACTTTTTTTTTTTTTTTCAGTCTGAACTCAAAATCCATTGTTGAGATGACACCTCAGATGTATATAACTTCATATTGTAAATGATATTTCAATATCTTCTAAGATATCTTCTTTGTTCAAACTGAGGATTCATCCCTTTTTAAATCATTTTGCCAGGACTGAGTGAAAATTCATATGATCTGATGCACTGTGGATAGTGTGGCGTTTTGTACACGTTTAGACATTTTCTCTGTCTTTAATGGGACTTGCATAATTATTTGTCCAGTGAATTATCAGGCTTCATGAAAAAAAATAAAATAAAATTTATCAATTTATGCCATAACTTTGGATTATTTTGTGTGAATAAATAAGTCAGGGTTTTTTTTAATATATAAATAATGTTTTTGGAAATACATTTCTATATCTTCAGGACTTTGTGGCTATTCTGAATACCCTGATGAAAGGGCAGGGCTAAGGTTCTGCTGCTGTCCATTAAATCAGTTCAGCATGATGCTGGTGTCCGAATGCTTTGTGTAACCTTAGTACATGATGGAGTTTACATCACCATCTCCAAACTGCTTTAATGGTCATGTTCAATGAATTTGGTTACCTGGAATCATACTTAAGGCTTTTCTCTTGGGTGTGTGTATGCATGTGTTTGCATGAATAGTAATTTTTTACTTAACGGGCAAGAACAACTTAGCTTCTTTTCGGAAACTTCGGAAAATCATACCATATTTCTCAGCTGAATTACTTTGGATAGTTCTGCTAGTTCACAGTGATAACAGCAGAGAGCTGTACAATGTGTCTGACGTGTAAATGTTAAGTTACAGTAACTTCAGTTTTTTCAAATGCTTAGTGTGCCACTTGAAATGAATTCCCTCGTTATCTTTAAGCATGGCAACTTGGCAGAATAGAAAGGCCAACCCTGAAACTGCATGAGAACATCAGACTGACATCATCTCAGTCGTGCGGCTTTGCCAATTAGCCTGTGTAAACAGCGTCCTCTGGAGAGACTAGCAGAATGTGAGAAGAACCTCCGGGTCTATCACTCGTGAAACATCAAAACCTCGGATGAGCAAACAGCCTCTTTTAGTAGATAGGAGCAGTCCATGAGAGCAGCAATACTTTGTGCTTTTTGATCCTCATCATTTCAAGTCTCAGATTACTTTTATGAATTCATATCACGGTCAAGGCTATGTAGGCAATTCCACTTCGTGCTCTGAAATTATACTCCAGAAACTGAAATTCTTTTAAAACAGGTGTCTACACTGAAAGTCAATGAGAAAACCTTAAAAGCAACGAGCAAGAATAACTCCCTGGTTCTCCGGTCAGCATCACACATTAGACTTGAAAGGCAGTAAAATATTTGGTGGGACAATGTCCCCATTGGTTTAAGCTATAATTTTCAATTATTGAAAATTATTGCATTTCCATACTATAAATAGTTTCTTCCTGAAACATTGATCCTGAATCCTTTATCTTTATCCCATTTGTGTTTATATCATAAAGGTTAATTCCTCTGGTTGACAGGAATGACAGGTTTAACAGAGGCCTCTTCAGTTGGGGTAGATGCTTCAACCTTTTTGTATTGTCATTGGAAGTACTGAGATGAACCACGCCTAGATGTGCCTATTTCTTTATATTTACTGTAAAAGGTTTCAGGCTACCCAGAGGTAAACATCTATCTTTGAACAGATTACTTCCATGCAGTGTCAGGAGATTTCTCCTCTCCCACCTCTTCCTCTCCCACTAAACCATCAAACCACTTTATTCATGTAGATTGGAGGAGCTAAGGCTAGGAAGGACCTCACAAACACCTGATCTGAGCCTTTCTTTAATGTGCCAAAATGTTTTACCTCAATCGCTTCTGAAATAGGACTTTAAATTTATATGAGGCAGGCCAATCTTCTTGAAAGATATCCAGACATTAATTTTATTGAACAAGGAGTGCCAGGTGTTATCTACTCTAATTAGAAAAGTTGCACCCTGCCTCTCCTATGCATATGTTAAGCTTTAGTTTCCAACTGGTTGATCTTACTTTGTCTCACAGATTAAAGAATAATCAACTCTCATAAATCTCTTTGCTGTAGACATATTTATTAACAGATCACTGACTATCAAAAAGATAGTTTAGCTATTAAACAGTCAAAGCTTTTTAGTTTCTCATTATAAGGTGAATTCATCAGTCTTTCTTTTTTCTTTTTCTTTTCCTTTTTTTTTTTTTTCCTGAACCCTTTCCAAATGATTGACTTTCTTTTTTCAAGTATAGATGGGAAAATTCAGTGGATTACATATTGGGTATAACATGCTTTCTTAACTCTAGAGACTTTTTGAAGTCACCTGATTTGAGGATGTTAGGATCTTTGCTTAGCTTGAGAATGTGACTAATATCAATTGCTCATAAATGGCTGATTTTTTTTCATTTGCCTCCCTTAGAAATGTACTGTTTAAATAACCCCTATTTGTCAACTTTTAATTATTTTATAATCTATAAATTTTACCAGTAGTGAGTTTATTTATTTATTTATTTTGGTATCATTTCATTTCTAAATTCAATGAATAACACTAAGCTGAGACTAGATCTCTGAGGTATCACACTTAAAATCCTCTCACTGGATGATGGTTCTTAATTTTAGGTGACGTTTTGAAATTTAATGATATATTCTACTTGATTTTATATTTTGCAGTTTTTATTATTTTATTTTATATTATATTTTATTTGAATATCCTGTGAGATTCTACCCAGTGTTTCTATATAAACTAAACTTCTGATCTCATAAAAACCCCTCATATATGTTGTGTGACAGGATGTAAAATCCATAAAACCATTTGCCTGGCTTTGATTTCATTATCAATATGAATGTTTGTGGTTGGCATCCCACATTGTTTTATATGATTGTGCTTGAGATTAAAATCAAACTAAATGGTCTAACCCTTATTTATCTTTTAATCTGATTTTATCAATCCTTATTTATCTTTTTTTTTAGATACTGGCACAATACTAGTTTATTTCTGTTCCTCTCAAATTTTTCGCTGTTGTTCCATTATACCTAGTAAAAATCAGTGGTAGGGATTCAGAGAGCAGTTTTTCACAAATTTTGTGACTGTTGAATTCGACAATTTGATCTGGCTAATTTAAAAATGTTTAGCAGTTTCTGTTTAATAGCTACCAAAATTATTAGTGGAAAGGAAATATTTCTTTTTCAAGAAGAAACAAATATGTTCTGCTCCTCTTTTAAGGCTACATTTAAAACTCATGTTGACAGACCTTTTTTTCCTGACTTTTTTTTATTATCCACCCTCAAATGTGTTTGCAAGTTTGAATATTTTTTTCTAAGAGCAATAACTGAATGTCTTCTTCATCCCCTACCTTATGTACCTGTTTAAATTAGTGTCATTTAAGTAAAAATGCTTAAAAGATTAGAATTAGACCATGAACATTGATTTGGTGTTAAGAGAAGCCAGCGGAAGTCTTACTGATTTTTATGGAGCCCAGAAAAATATATTGTTTGGTTTTGGGGAATTGAAACATCAGTGAAATGATCATAACTAGTTTGAGGCACAGCAACAGGTGAAGAGCTAGAAATAAAGTGCAGAGCAGCAGAACTTTAATCTTTAGTCTGAGAAACATGTGGAATTATGTGGAATTTTAATATCCTGTGAAGTCTTAATGGATGAGACAGAATTACCTGCAATGCATCATCTGCTGATGAATATTTTGCTTTATTTTTTATTTGGAAATATTCTCTGTTTTGGAGAAGTAAAGCAGAAAAGGTGTGTGACCCCTGAACTTTATCTGTTCATGTAAAATAGTTTCCCTATCTTCTTTTCTAATCTGTAATCTACGCTTTAAATAAAAACAAAATGAGTTCATGCCAGCAGCAGACCAGAGAAAGGCACAATTTGTTTTATTAAATGGAGTTCTTTACTGAGATCCTTATCTTTTTCTTTATTTATTTATTTTTAGTTTTTAATTAAAGTTAATGGCATTTACAGTCAGTGGGAGTGCTTTATATTTTGAAGCCTAAACAGGTAATCTAAAGGTTTAAATAAGTCAGTAAGCAGCTGATAGGTTCCCCTTGCTTCCACGGCTTGGGAGCAATCAGCAAGAGAAGGACATCTGCAAAGGAGCAGTCAGGCACCACCCTCCATCCCTAGGGCTCCAGCTTCTGCGGTCCAAGGGTGACATCCAAACTTCGGCTTTTTGCTTTTATTTTAAGAAGAAAACAATGCTTCTACCTTGAAGTTATAAAGAAAACACAGGAAATTTCATCCCAGCATAGTGATGTCTTTCCAAGTCTGCAGAGAGCTTGGAATAATCTCTCCAGAAGGTGTGAATGCTGGAAAGACCATTCACGATGGGAGGAGAGGAAAGGAGGATAGTTAGCACTATTCTAGCAGAGCTCTACTGACTGCTCTGATACCCCAGCTACGAGCGCTGTCATGTCTGAACAAGGAAGGAAATTCCTTTCCTTTTCCCAACCTTCTCCTGCTGCTTCAGGGAAGAGCTAAACCTCTTCCCTGTTTAGCTAAACCTAAACAAGGAGCCCTTCACCCCTCTTTTCCTGCTGGTTCTGCTACCAGGTTATTCTGGATATCCCAGCGTGATGCTTGTGGGTACAGAGTAGAGGTCCCCAAAATCAGCACTCCTGTTAGCTCGTAAATCCATAAAGTGCAATGCATACTGTCTGGAAGATATATCAGGTTTGAAGGTGAATTTGTGTGTTACTAGCTTAAGTTAACCAGCTCATAGGCCTCTTCATGGTGCTCCCCTCGCCTCCCATTTGGGAGTTTGGTGACATAGATCCCACTTGGGCATTCCAGGTTAATCACCTCACATCTAAGCATCGCTGGGACTTCTTTCTAGTACCTCATATAGTTTAAAATAGGTGGAACTGAGAAAAGAAAAATGTAATGGGAATACCGGGTAACTTGTACATACTGAGAAAGTTATTAGCCTGTGTGATCTTCCTTCCAGAGAATTCTCATTATTGCAAAATATTTCAAAAGAGGTTGTTCAAGAGCATTAATGCAGTGTTTGAAGCAGTTCTTCTCTGGAGAGGGGGTGATTCATATGGTTAAATGCAAAGGTAACAAACATGGCTAGGAAGCGGCATCCCCCAACAGACGTGCGTATGGGTTAAACTAGGAGACGACATGGGTGAAACTTCACTGCTGGCTCCCCGTGCCTCCAGTACAAACCAGGGTGAAACCATCTCGGGCATGTCCACAGCTTCTCTATTTTAAAATGCCTGGGGCTTTCTGGTTGCAACCAGAACTGGGGAAAAAAAGAAGGTTTACACCTGCATTTTTTCCAGGCATAATCACAGTGCATCAAGAACATCAATGCTTCTGGTGTTAATCCTGCTAGAAATGCAGTTTTACAGACTGATTATTTTCTCATGCTTACATTTCAAAATATGCTTAGGACTGTATCAGTTGCTTTCAGGAGCAGAATAGCTGGTTATAAAACACAGCACTCTGGCTACCTCCTCGTTAAGTTTGACATCCTTCATCTCAGATCCCTGCGAACCACCAGACTGTTCTTGCAAGTGTGGGACATTTGATCCTTGTGCTCTTTTTCAAACAATAAAAAAAAAATACTTGACATACATTGTGACCTTATTCATTTTTCTTTTTTTCTTTCATTTTTCTTTTCATTTTTCTTTCTTTTTTTCTTCTTTCTCTCTTTGTCCCGTTCCCTGTCCCAGGGTCGATAGAGCGGCTTTAACAGACAGCCAGACTTTCTCAGGGTATCAGTGATCAACCCCCAATAAAGCTGGAATTTAAAAATAGACACAAATTAAGTTCCTGAATCCAAATGTCTCAAATACTGAAAAGGTAAAAGGGGACACAGAGAACAACAGGAGGAGCTTCCCAATGTTGCTTTCAAAACCTTTTATTCCTAAGTTAACATGGCTCAGTCTTCACTTTCGGGAGAGTAACTGAACAAATCTTACTTTATCTCTGGATAGAGGATAGACAGAAAAACAGGGTATTTACACAAACTAATCATACAGATTTTAGAAGTGTGATGTAGAAGAAATCAGGTTAATTCTGAGTTTTCTCCCGTGAAGACTGCCAGTGAGTGACACCAGTTTGCTCCAACAGGGCAGCATATCTCGCAAGCCTATCTAAACGGCGTAACTCTCTCCACCCCACGTGTGACAAGTCACCGAAGTGCCAAACAGACGGGGAAAGCGCAGAGCCCCCGGCTCCTTCTCTGGCTCTCCGGGATTCAGACCAGACGCTGTGCCCAGGCTTTCTGCCATGTTTGAAAGACGTGTGTAACTGTTTAAAAAGCGAGACGCCTTCAGATGGATCACATCTCCTTGTTGTCAAAGCTGAGGTGGAAAAAGCCTGGTGCGTCTTAAAAAAACCTCAGATTTCTCTGATTTCTCTTAACAGAAGCAGCATGACTGTGACACTGATGAAGAAGAAAATTTAGGCAAAATTTCCTATAAGCTCGTCCGCATGACTTCTCAGTAGCCCACCTGACAGTGGTTTAGCAGAGCAGGGTTAGCAGGGTGTGTGGTTCTGGTCCAGGGACAAAAGGACTTTCAGTGTATGAGGTCTGAGGGAGACAGCTGGAAGAAAATATCAGCTGTGTCTTGGAGACCCTCTGGTTTCACATCTCCACACCTTCAGGATAATCTTGTAGCCAGATCGTCCATTTGGGGCGTTTGGATTTTGAACTGGCTTTGGGCTTTCACTCAATATTAGGCCAGAAATCAAATATCCAAATCTCAAAATAATTCCTAAAATGAACCCACTTTTCTTCATTCTTTCTTCCTGAGACAGGCAAATTTGTCAAAGACATCGTTGTGACCAAAACTCTTGGAATCTGTGCACTAAAAATGTATGGAAAAATATTCTTCCCTAGGGGTGTATATTTAGACACACTGCTCTGTTGCCTATAATAAAGCTTCCTGTTAAGTAGGCAGAAGCAATCAGGCTCTTCAGAGACCTAACTGATTAAGAGTTTTATCATTTATGTACCATAATTATATGTAAGATATCATGTCAGGGTTTACCTTGAGCATAGAAGAAGGCTCATGATTTTGTAAATGGGTAATAAGGCAATAAACATTGTAATATGTTGATTTGTTAGATTGGAAATGTGCCTGGAGTGAGTCATAAGGATGTTTTAGCATCAAGTATTCTTATAAGACAGCTATGAAATCAAGCTGTGCTGACACCAAACATTTTTAGATACTTGCAAGGCCAAGTTCTGATAATGATACTTAGGTGACCCTCAAACCCTCGTTAATGTTGAAGTGACGTAAATGTAATGCCTAACGAGTAGAATATGATATTCTAACATATTCTGTATATATATATCCATAAATGAATATGGATGGTTTGAAATTGTTTTCCTAACAACTTGTTCCTGCCAGCCCAAGGGATTATGAGCAGAAGAAATTGTTCAGGGTTTTGCTTTGTAAGAACGCTCACCGAACTTCAGCAAAAAACAGTGTTAACATCTTATTTACTTTTGCTGTGCAAGTATGCAACATCCCGTATAACAGCTCTCACAAATTCCCGGTGGTGTTCACAGGGACAGGCCACACAGAGGTCTCCCAATATTCTACCTCTATAAATAGCCGATTTAGGTCATTTCTGCCTGTTTTTAAAATTTGCTTTTAGACTCTGTTTACAGATGTTCTTTCTAATCCTGCATAGCTCACTGTGGCATCAATTCTTTCCAAATTCAGAATAGTTTATCACTGTCGCTGTTTTTAAAAGTAAATATTTGATTTTTTAATATCCTTCTGGATGTTAAATCTCTTAAGATTTGTATTTTCAGCTTTTTCTCTGCCATCAGGCTGGTGTTCTGTTTTTTTTTTTTTTTTTTTTTTTTAATGCAATGATAAGATTCTCTTGTAATCACTTCCTTCCAGAAGCTGTAGATATTAAAATGCTCCAGATAACATGAAAATGTTAATATAACAGTGAAAACTAGCAGCACTTATTTTTTTTATGTCCAATTATTTGCTCTTTTCTTTTCTTTTCTTTTCTTTTTTTTTTTTTCTGCCAACACTTTTGGCTTGTGTTCAAAATCCTATGTTTTACCTGAACTTTCTGGTTCTAAGTGTATTTAAAATGATGGGGGAGGGAAGTTTAATTCTCTCTACTATTTTACCAGATTTGCTCTGAGACACGTTAATCTTAGTACCACTGACCCTGTGTTTTGACTTTTTGTCTCCTATTTATGTTCACTCACTTAAGTGTACCATTGAGCTAGTAATTGTCTCCAGTCTCTCTGCAGACTCTTTTTTTTGACAGTGGAAATATTCAGGAGATCTGCTGGAGGTCTGAATTGCCTTCAGAAAATACTTATCTCCCTCTATTAAGCATATTAAGAACATGAGATGGATAGCTCCCTAAATTAGTAAGTCAGTTAGGTGTCTAAGGTTGGGTGGGATTAATTTAGTCCCAGATGCTTACCCTAGGACAGAAGGTAGTAATTAAATTGCATTGATATCTCCGTAATCTTTGAATTTGTCTCTTACCAAACCACCGAGACACACTGTTGCAGCAAAACACATTGTACAGAAGGGCAACATGAAGGATGAGTTCAAAACCACTCCAGAACCTTTGGCCACTTGTTTTACCCATTGAAAATAATATGGATTGGCATCCGATCAAAGTATTTGAAAACGTGTGCAATTCCAAGGAAGACTCAAACAAAGTGGAAGGTTATTTCTTACCACAGCATTGCTTCAGTTCAGCACTTTTGGCATTTGTAATTCTTAAATATGATTTATTTTTCAAATCTAGCCAAATAAATAAATAAATATAAATACAAACATTAAAAAAAAATCAAAAAAAGCAGGTTGTTTTGAATTGAATGAAATGTTTGATTTGACTGAAAATGGAAAAATATATATATATTTATTATTATTCTATATACCAATTAGATTATTTTTAACTGTTTTTGATTTAGTCAGGAGCAAAATTGCATTTTCAGTAATAACCAAGTCAGAATAAAATTTGAAAAAAATTTCAATTGAAAAAATTGATTTGAAAAAATCTGAACTATACTATTCATAATTATATTTATATGAGAAAATATCAAGTCTTCAGAAACTTATCTATAGCTTGTTATAGCATAACAAATGATTGCAAAGAAAGTTAGTGGAAATAAAACTACATTGAAGAATGAGCTTGGTTTTTCATCCTATCTAGAGCTAAATGTATGCAAGAGGTCCATAGGTGTCTTTGATTATTAATTGCTTCCTAGTTTCAAAGCTGGCCAATGTCATTCTCAGCTGACCAGCAAAATATCTTTTTTCCAGCCTTGAAGCTTTATTCTGTATTCTCTTGTATGCTTTTTCAGATGTTCCTGTCTACATTGCCATAAGGCTCCTACAGCACACCATCATAGGCAATATCATAGGGTACACTGTCATAATCATGCACTCTATGCACAAGGTTGTCAGAAGGATCCAATACAGCATCATTAAGAAAATTAGTTTATTTTGGATATAAAAATTCATGCTACTGTTTTGCTGAATAAGCAATATCAGTTGTGTGTACTTTACTGATGTGTTCACTCCCTGGTGCTTCTAAGAATGATTAGGCTGGATTACATCTGTCCTCCCACCTAGTAATCTGCCACTCACCAGCAGTTAGTTTCCCAGAAAGACATAGGTAGTCCCACATTAGACTGATGCTGTATAGTTAGACTCTGAGGGTACTTCATCTTTCTTAGAAGATTACCATAATAACTGCACCGTGAGGTTTTATATCCTTCTAGAATTCTTTTCCATCATTAAACTTGCATATTACTCTCATGAAAATTAGTTATAGGTCCCTCAAAAATTCCTATAGCAAAGGCAATATGCTTCTCCTGCTCCCCATGAATTCAGTGGTAAAACTCCTTTCATCTGTGCTATAGTATAGAGTTGAGACTATAATAACTAAAGTACTAAATTCAACTGGTAATCAAAGGCATTAGTTCCCAGATAAATTCGTAGTAAGACATATTAGTAACTGTCTTTAACAATCATGCTCCATTGCCGGGGGAGTTCCAGCTAATGGAAAGTGTAGTCTCCTTCAATTTGTGTCTAGCTTGGTGACACATTACTGCAACTGATGCCGTAGCAGCTTGTCACCAGCGTAATGAATTCACAAATTAAACTTGCTCTCCTTTGCAAAATTTTATAAACTTATTATTTTTAGCCTACTCTCTCTTCCCCATCCTCCTCCTTTGCTATGCAAGTGGACACCCGTCAAGTTAGATACCCGAAAGACAAGGCTTCTGCTGCAATTTGTTTTTTCTCACCCACACAATGTGTTCAGATGCTGGTCAAGGACTATTGATACTGACAGGAAGCTTTCAGCCAACTTTGGTGAGTGTTAAATCAGTCCATGGAGGTTCTGAACCTATATAGAGTGTCTGTTCTTCAAGCAAGATCATGCACAGCCAGCACTACGCACCGACAATTTCTTAGAGCTGCCAGCTGCTGAAGAAGTAGCCCATTCCTAAGCGGTCGTTGCGTGATGGCCTGCACATACAGTCCGTCCCTCCTGTGCCTTCTTCTCCTTCTCCTCTTCCTCTGCAGAAGTAGGACAGAAGTAGAGGAACGGAGTACCAGGGACCATATGTTGTACTGACCAAGGCAATGGTCTGCTGGGTCTGTTCCCCCAGAGCTGGAGCCAGGGGAGTGACGAGGAGGTAAACACCTTGCAGCACTCAACTGTCAGCTTTGGCAGGACCCAGACCAGGCACCCTGGATCTTCATCATCATATTTCCTTCCTTCCAGTGCAGGGAACACTCCCATCTCAGCAAGGAAGTGAGGACTCCCTCAGTCCTAGAAGGCAGTTGGAAACTGAGATACTTCCTTGAAAAACAATTTTATGCTAAGATGGCAGTATTCAACAGAGATGTTGGCTCTGGTACAGCTATGCATATGCATATCCGTAGACATATAAGCAAAAAAATCTCTAAGAGCGGTAGCTATTTTTTATCAGCTGAAGCCTTTTTTTGAAGGAAGCAAAACACTGTGCAAACTCTTTGCTGGAAATACATTATCTCATTTGGCTGTTAGCTTAGTTCAGTTGCACAGAGTTCCTACTTCAAGCAACATATTATCTATTTTCAAAGTGAGAACAATCCCATTTAGACTCTGTCTACATCGATCAACATGTGCCTTTCTTTAATGGTACGAGTTTGTTTTATTATTTTTAAAAGACAATCCATTGTGTTGGTTTTTAAACCCTTGCTGTTCCTTAAAGTCTTATTATACTCTGTATAATGCTTTTACACATTACGTTGTCACAAACATGGTTTGTCTTGAACGAGGCTAAGAGGTTTCCCAAAAAAGAGAGACTGGTGCCCAGGGAAAAGTTGTCTAAATGTCTGGATAGAAAAAGCACACTGATCACCTGCAATACAAAAAGGGAAAAGTTGGGACTGTTTTTAGTAGTTCAAGGACTTCTACTTCTGCCTTGGGGTCCAACCATCATTTTTATGCAGTAAACACAAAGTTCCAGTTGCTTCTTTGCCTATAACATTTGCCTTTCTCAGGGAATACTAGCTTATTTCTTACCTTAGCAGGCAGCTTTTGCTATTTATTTTTGGAATAATGGAACCGGGGCAGCATCTCTCACAGCTGTCATAATTGATTTTTCTTCCATCACCAAACACTATTTAGCACTAAATAATAGCATTCCAGATGATCCATTACTATTTCTGTCATTTTGAAAAATAGCTGACATACAGTCAGTCCAGTTGGGCTTACCCACCAACCACCTTCCAGGGTCTGCTGATAAAACATTTGATTTCATTGATCGAGTTCAGTACAACTTTAACAAGGTCCTGGCTGGTCACTCTCAGTAGGTCTCATCATACCATAATATTAAAATACCATTTTTCTTTATTTACTTATTCACTATTGACCATGCAGACACCATATCTCAGCCTCAAATGCTGCAAACTCTTGAGACAAAAGGATCAAAAGCATTAGTTTAAAGCAGCTGGTATTTCATTTCCAGATGAGGAAGTTCCGATTTTCACGCGTGGGTAGTCAGATACAGTTTAAAGCAACCTATATTGAAATTATTTGTTTGGTAAATTAACTGCTTCTGAAAGAAATTGGATAACAGAACTGCAAATATAATCTAACTCGGTAGTTGCACAAGCTGTTTAATTTGCCATAAGTTGGCGAGCGCTTGTATAATTAGGCAGCGTAATGTTCTGCGAGGGAACCGATCCTAGTTAAATACAGACAGACAAGCACAACACATATGGATTTGGCTAGTTTTAGCCCCGTTTAGTTCAACAGCCCGTTTTACCATGCAGCTACCTGAGTGCTCGTGCTGGCGGGAGGGATAGGGCAGCCAGAGCCACAAGGAGAAAAAAACTGCCTTCTTGACACCAGAACTGGCTGATGACGGCTTGCGGTTTCTCGTAGTGGTATAGACATATGGGGGTTTTCACAGGTAAATTCTGAGTCTCTCTCCCTGTGTCTGTTTTGGTTAATTAAGGCTCGTTGATTTCTGGGGGATATTCTGGCCCCACCAGCCCATGGAGACCCTCCCTTTAACAAGGTCCTCCAGAGACTTCTGTCAAGACTGGTCATCCTTATTCTGGAGCTTTTGTCTTCACCTGGTTGGATAAAAACCTGTCGCAACTACTTCAGATTTTCTATCAGTTGCTTTTAGGGAGTCTTTTAAACTCACTAAACATAAATAAACACATTTATACCTTGCCTGAGGTGAATTAGAAGGTTCTATTGATTTTAATGGAACTAAATGAAAATTTTGGAAAAAGAATGAAAATTTTGTGGAATACAGTTGAGTCCTTGGAACAGGTTTTGTTGTTGGTTTTATTTCTTAAGAATTTCTTGTACTGAACTATTTTTGAGATAATAGGAGACTGAAGTGAGATCTAGCTGCGCCTAAATCCTTTGAGCACATAGGAATCACTCCAATTATATCCCACACAACGTTCAAAGCTATATTCCTTCTTGCACAGTTTTTCAATAAAGTAATTTTTCAGATTTAAAAATAGTTACGTGAAATTACGTGACATTTTTAACGTGGATAGCTATAGAGTGTGCAGAACTTTGTAAGCAATAATCCAAATAACTATTTTACCCTTTCTTTGTTAATACAAGAAGTTACTATTAGATAGGTAAATAAATAATAAATTATAAACAATAAATCTGATAGTGTTACAAATATGAGAACCTGAAATTGCAGATTATTTGCTGTTTCAATTAGATCTGGCTCAGCAAACTACAAATGAGAGATAATCATTGGATTTATTTGAAAAGTTGAATGTAAGTAGGGTTCCAGTATAACTCATTTTAGGCCGCTCTGGAATACTGAGTTCTGGAGACAGGAAAAAAAAACAGAGGATACTTTGGATCTGTGATGTCCTTTTAGTATCAAAAATCAATAGAGTTTTTGCATTATGCAGTTATGTTTATGTTGTAAAATAAAAAAATATATCATTTATGTTATAAAATATTATCTGTAGTTCTTAATCCTTATAATACCAAAAATATTCATCTCAACTGCTAAAGTGTCTTTCACAGGCAGAGGTCCAGATAGCATACATGTTTTGGGTTATAAACACCCAACACTACTTCTTTCGCAGTTCTCATTTTAGAGGGCTGAAAGCAGAACAGTCGCAGCAGAAACACTACAATATGAATCTGGGTAATTTAAAGCTGCTTCTCCCACAATTCGTTTTCTTCAGCAGCATCTGCTTTACTGCACTTCTTAAGAGGGGTACAAATAAATCCTGATACAATAACATGATGTAAGATGGGACTTGAATATGGATACTCCTTTGACTGACTTTCAGTGAGACTGTGCTCTAAAACCATGAGTGTGTGCCTTAGAAAATCCTACCTGTGTTTTCTTTCTTAAAAACCTTATATACATACAGGAATATGATCATTTCCATTAGTTATATATTGAAACACATTTTATAAATTCAGAAAGGTTGCGTCTTACAAGTATTGCATGACTAGGGACTAACCAAGACAAAAGAAAGAAAATAATGTAATGCAAGGCCAAGTAATGGTCATTAGTCACTTGATGTACACTAATTTGCTGTTTCAATTTTTCCAATCATTTTTATATCTCTGTGAGTTTGATTTACTAATATACAACATTTATAATGTTGAGTAAAGGTAAAAGAATAAGTAGACTCTACATTACTTATAAGTAATGATTGATTTAGAAACATCCCTATAATAAAAAGCCAAATGTGCAAATGATTTGAATTTCTTTCAAAGGTGGTGTTAACTAATGTAGTTTTCAGAGTCATTTTTTAAAAATTGGAAATACATCATGCATTTACGAGGCATGCTTTTGCCTCCCTTAGCCATGGGGAAGTGGCTCGTTGTAGCGCCTTCACCCTCATGGACTGACATCAAAGTCCAGCACTGAAGAACTCAGAACTACAGGTTCAGAGCCACATGTTTCAGGGAATGATATCCTGCAGTCATAAACTGGTAATCTACACTGTGAAATCCATCATAAAGTTAACAGCTGGCGCTTCTCTCCAGTTGCACCATCAGAAAACTCTTCCAGAATTGTGTTCCCTTGATACGCTGAAGCTTTCTTCTAATTTCCAACCGAAATTTATACAGATAGTTTATTTCCATCTCCTTTCTGTGCCAATTCTTGTTTTTGGCCTTTAAGGGAAAAAGTTATTTTATGTCCCTGGTGATCATTCCCTTGATACATTTTGTATGTATGACAAAAAATCATGTTCTCTCAAAGGTTTCCATTTTATGGCCGTTTGTTCCATTTTACAAGTTTTTATTTCCCCCCTGGCTCTCCTACAGGTCTCTTTTTGTCTTTATTCTGATTTGAAGTAATTGTTTTTTAAATGTGAGCAATCAGAATGGTACACAGTGTTCAGAGTCTCAGGAGTTTCTCTCGGTGTTGTGTTTTCTATCTCTAGTTCTCTATCTAAAAGCATGACCTTGCTCTTCCTACTGCTAAATTGTAGGCTTTAAAGGCTCAGTTTATGCTCCACATTCAGTTCACAGTCCGTTATGTTCACAGTGCTCCATCCCTCAATGTACTGATGATTCCTCCCCACCTTGCATCATTTCCAAGTATGATTAATAAACTGGTTTAGGTCAGGCCATTATTATGATTATTAAGTGAAGCTGGTCCTTGAGGAATACCCAGCCCAGTAGCTTCCATTTTTTATTCTCTTTATATCCTTTTCCTTCTTACAGTGTTTCTGTTAATCCCATCTTTGCCATTTTAATTAACTTCCCATTTGATAGTCTTTGAGATACTTTCATAAATTTTAGGCAGGTGAAATATAACTTGTATCTTTTACCTAAAAAGAAAAATAAAAAGTATTATATCTAAGAAAGATAGAAAGGTATAAAACCAACCTGGCTTAATGTGCCTTTAGTAAATCCAAATGTAATTGACTGAAATGTTACAGTATTTTAAAAGGAATGGCCTGAAATAAAGCCTCTTATGAGGATTTGTTTTCAGATGCCATCAGATAGTGGCAGACCTTTTGTCTGTGTCTCTTAAATTTAGTTATCTCTCCTGAAAGAGTTGATGAAAGTACAGTAAAAACAATCTTATTAGACCATGTTGTGTTAGCGATACTGAGTTTCTGCATCAACCTTAATTTGCTTCCACTATAATGTGTTTACCATATCTATTGAACATTCATCATCTCATCCAGAAAACTACTATAATATTGTTTATTTAAGCAGATTTAATCTATTAGTTCTTACTCAATTAAATTAGATTTAGGAGAACCTCTTTTTTATACACCATCTTAGTTTTCCAGAAATAAAAAGCACATGAGCAAAATCCAAAGGCAAACTAGATACACATCTCTCTACTCAACAGAGATTTTGTCTGGGAGAGGATCAGAGTAGGAGGGTTTTAATCAAGATGCTTTATGGAAAAATCAGTATTTTCAACATTTCTGATGTTTGCTACAGAAACAAAAAACATTCAGTGACAAAAAAAGTCAGTGGATACAGTTTCAGCTAATTTCTTCCCCACAGCTATGATTTGAGATCATATATAAAGCCACAGTCCTAAAAATAGGAACTGAACTTTTAAAACTCTTAGTATTACGTGGTTCTCATAAAGCAATATAATTTCTTCCATTACAGGGATATCTCTGTTCTTAATTCCACACGTATACTGAGATGAAAGACTCAGGGGCAGATACTCCAGTTGTACAAAGAATTTAAGGAAAATTCTTAGTATCCAAATAATTTTTGACCCATTTCTGAATATATTTGGCAGACAGAAATGAATCCTTGAATCAGAGCTAAAGAGATTCTGTCCATTCCACAAACCACATGGGAAATAAGAACGGAGAGGAGAACGAGGACAGGAGCAAGGATCTTCTGCACACAAATGAGTACTTCGTTGGGAGTTACTCCCTTCCAACACTTGTGTGTCAGCCTTTCTGAGGATGTCTGATGTTATTTTGGCTATTCCCATCTTGTTGCTCCAGAATCGCTACAGAGCAGAAAAAGAAAAAGAAAAAAAAAAAGAAATTAAAGAGAAAAGGAACATGTTGGGTAGGAAGTTTCCCTTGAAAGACCCCAACTCTTAGCTCGAGTGGTAGCTTTGGATATAACCATTTAGTTGTGCCTAATTGAAAGATAAATAAATAAATAAAAGAAGAAAGAAACGAGAGATGAAGATACCCATTTGCAGAAACCACCGCGTCTGTTCCTTCTCATGTCCGACACAAATTTTGACCGCAGAGTCCCAGCTCCACAAAAACACTTTAGATGTGCTCAGCTTTACTTTGATAGATTCAATTCTGTTGGTTTAACATAGATCTTCCCCCACCTCCCCTACATCTATTTTGGTATATCTTTTTGGCAGGATCAGACATAGAGCCTGATATTCCCAAGTGAAAATGTGGGAATAGTGGGAAAATCTTTGCATGTACACACACACACACACACACACACGTACAAAAGTGAACTTGGAGAGACCTCAAGACTCTGCTGCTATTTGCTAAAACAGAGCAACTTCATAGTGTTCAGTGCGTTTAGATGTGTCGTAATTTTAATAAGAAGAAAAGACTATTTTATTTTAGGAGCAATTTGCCATTGTGTCATATTAGAATTAATTTCACTAATAATACTATGAAAGGTCTGTATTTAATTGCATGTCTACCTCAAATAATTTTTTAACACAAATAAAAGACAGTGTATTAGAATGTAAAACTGTGATCGCAATTACTTCATACAGTATGCAACAGATCTTTGCAAAACATTAGGATTCTGTCATTTCTCTAATCTTTTTCTTCCATTCCCCTCTCTTACAAGGATTTTTTTATTTTCTTTTATTTTCTTTCTTTTATTTCCTGCCCCCCCCCCCCCCCCGTGTGTGTGTGTGTATGTGTTTCTGAGTGTTGATGCTATACTGCAGCCAACTTAACGTATCGGAAATAATCTCTGTCTGCACTTTATACAATTATTATTATTTATTTATACTAACTTATAAATAAATAGAAGCTGTCACCCTCTGGTGCCTATGGGAGGGGGAAGAAAACAATAGTTTGTGAAAACGAGGTGTGTGTTTGGGAGGGAGAGGTACAAATCTCTTGCTGGACCCTCTCTCCTCTCCTCCTAGCCAGGCCCTCCCTTGCACTCCCAAATACACCTGCAATCCCTTGGCTGTGCAGATGGGCCCATCACTCTAGGGCAAGGACGCATCCACTTCACAAAAACATGTAAGCCAGCAAAAGCGTCTTGGTTAACAGCTGCTCTGCTACAGCGTAAACGAGATATTGTCCCAAAGTCTAGAAATACCACACAATGGTTCGAATCGTATGAAATTAAAGATGTATACATATGTAGTCTCATGATGTTTTCATGTTTCATGAAATAGTGCAGTGTAAATGTAACATGAAGCTCAAAACCAAGATTTGGGAATTAATATGTTGTTGTGAAAGTGAACTTAAAAGTCTTTTGAAAAGAATGTTCCAAAAATAACTTTAAAAGCGTCCTTTCATGAGAAATTCTGAAAGTTTGTCTTCATCTTCCAAATATTTTTTTGGAAAAATGGCATCATCCTATCATGATCCTTTAAGTCCCAGTAAGAAATTACTTTATTCTAATATTACCAATAGATCCTCCATCAGAACTATATTTATCTTTTAGGCACCATCTAAAAGTATCAAATATTAACATCACACGAAAACAAAGGAAGCTGAAATTGCAATAGGATGTTTCCAAAGATTGGAAGGTATCTTATGGATATATTGCCTTTTTAATAGCTTTTTGTGTGTGCGTGTGCATTTGATCAGTTGTATCATCTAACACAGAGCATTTCTAGAGCAAAATAGCCAGTTTTGAGCATTTTACCTTATTTAGAGCATAGACTAGTTCTTCCTCCTTGTTACCACATCTCAGCATCTCCATCGCCCTCCAACTGCTCACACTCAGCTCCGCAGAACATTAGCCAGGACATTGGGTCAACTTTTTCAGAGAGAGTTTGGGTTTGTTTCAGTGTCCACAGTGGATCGATATCTGCTATGAAGAACTCTAGGGAGGAAATACATTTTTCAAAATTTGTGTCATCTCCTGTTGTCCTCAGTGACAGTGAAGCTAAATGTGACGTGACCAAAGCACCAAAGGATGTCTCCCCTGTGGCCCTCACCCCCGTGCGCTGCTCTTCATTCCTGCTGGAAACTGGTGGTGAAGCTGCCTGGTGAGAAATGGTGGTTCTTGCCAATGGAGCAGAGCTAAGATTTTTCGTAGTGTCAGAAACCCTTTCTTTATTCTTTCTGGGGGGGGGGGGAAAGAAGAAAGATTCCCACAAAACTCTGCATTTGTTTCTGTCACAAGTTATACTACATGGAAGCTTTAATATGATGGAATTTTGCAGTCCTACGAGTTAAAAAAAAAACCAAGTATCGGCCTGCAGTTTTGCACTTTGAGCTTAGCTTTATCATAAACACTTTTAAACTCTATTTAATGGTGACTTTTAATGCAAACCTAAAGTGCTGTTTAAATGTCTGCATCACCACATAAAAGATTTTACATTGGAGGCAAAAGGTACCCATTTGCTGAATTCTAGTAATGAAACATCATGCCCCCCTCCCAAAACCCTGTGTTTATGACACCCTTCTAATCACCCCTCCACCTCCTCTTTTCCTCCCCAGCAAACATATACATAAATAAATAGCCCAGATTCAGCCCGGAACAATGTTGCACTTCACCAAGCGCACAGATGAATGGGCATGTAATGAAGTACTATTTTTTCCGCGGAAAATGAAGAAAACCCAGTGAATGGAAAATTGGGGTTACTGTGTGTGCATTGCAAAGTAATAGATATTTGAGTATTGAATTCGCCGAAAGGAAAATTTGAAAATGATGAAGTACATTCAGACGAGAAACTAGAAAGCTGGGCGAGGTGAAAGGGGGGAGGCTGGCAGACTCGTGCTACGCTGGGAGCAAGCGTAATAGCAACAAAATAAATCAAATGATTGCTTTGTTTCCTGGGATGGGCAGGCAGGGCCAGAGACATTGCCACCGCTTGTCCTGTGCAGTGGAAAAACCCCCTTTCCGCTGGGCAGGGACGGCCCACGTTGCTCCGGGGAGGGTTACCTCGAGAAGGGTTCAGCGAAGGTCCGCTCCCAAACGCGGCGGGACAAACGAAGCGGAAACCTGGCTAGAATCAAACGAGCCCTTTAGTATCAGATACCTCCTCGAGATACGTCCTCCTGGGCAGGGCAGACGGCTCGCCGCTTGGCGACCCAACCGCAAGGCTCTGTCCTCCACCCGCACGACGGTGCCGTGACCGTGTGGCTCTCGGTTTGGTTGGAGCTCCTTCATCGGGTGGCTGCCAAAGTAGTTAGAGCTTGAGCAGCTACTCACGTTTTGTTTTTTTAACTGTGCGTATACCCCACGGTTACAGTGCAGGCTCTGCTCGGGAAGGAGCTGGAGGATCCTGATTCTCTAACTCAGAGGTTGCTCCAACATCTGCTTGTGCATTTTCCATGAAATGAACAGTGGATAGAATCCTGAAATATTCCTTAGATAAAGAATCAAGTCTTATTCTCGTTCTCTCTCTAAGCGAGCCACCAAACTCAAAAACACTGAGTTTTTTCTTTCTCCATACGCCTCTTTTTATTATTAAGAAAAAAACCCCACCTTTTTTAAAGTAAAGAAGTATTTTTTCCAGGACTGGACTGGAGACAGGAGATACAGTCCTACAACCCTTAGTTAGTCTCTTATTCCCTGAGGAGAAAAACAAAACACATTTCCTTGGGAGTAATTAGGCAGGAGTGTCAAAGATGGATATTAGTCAGAGAGATGCAATTTTTTTCTGAAACTTTGAAGGCATGGAAGTAATTCCAGAGAAATATCTGCAGCAATTGTTTATTTAAATTAGACTCCCCCTTCTCCTTTGAGAAACGTATTTTATAAATAGAAAATACTGTCAGATATATTTATGAAATAACTGGATATACATTCCTTGTGCTTGTTTAATTAGAAATATATCTATTATTAAACACAGAAAGCTGTCATGCACTGGGAATTCCCACTCAAGTCAAGAGAGAGAAATAAACCCCTGCAGCAGGTGAGTCACTCCGGTCATATAAAGCATCTGTCTCAGGATGGGATGAATCGTTCTCTGAAGGGGCCTATAATTCCTATATTTTTAGTTTTAAAAGAACTCGAAGTCAACAGCTTGGACTACAGGATTAACTTTAGATGGATGATTCTAGATGTGATTATTTGTTCTCTTTATTTTTAACACTGGGCTGTCTCCAACCAGAATTTTGGCCTAATTACATTTTTAGTAGTCCAGCTGCAGCTTTTACAGGAATGGGAGAATCCATTTGCCTACATTGTGTCTTCAAGATGCCCAAGTCAGCGGGTATTTTGCATGTGTACACATGTGTTTTTATCAAGTGCATCCAAACATCTGATCTTTTTGGTTGTTCGGTAATTTCCTCACTTTCCTGTGCCGAAAGGTTGCAAGTAGCCACCATAAGAGGGAATATTTCAGGACACCTACTATTATAGAAGCATCAAGATATTTTCTGCTCTGAGTAGAATTTTCTGAACCTTTTTGTATTATTCACCTATCCTCACTGCTAAAGGTAGACCTCACACTTTAATGTTATTTATCAGCTTAATTCCATTGCTGTTTTTTACTAAGTTAAACAAGATTTTGATCCAAAAGCCACTTAGGTCATTGAAGATACCATTCTTGATGTCAAATTATTTTTGTTTTGGATCAAACAAAAATAGATATTTTAGTACAGTCCCTCAAGTGATGGACTGGCACAGAAACCTTGAAGAAGTAATAGTGCCATTTAAACATCCTTTGTTTTTTGTCTTTCTTCCAGTTGTCAGTCCATGTAATGCACTGTTCACATCCAAGACTATTTAAATTAATGTTTCATTTTCAATCATTTTCATTGCCAAGGATGTTTTTATTCATCTTAAATATTTCAAGGGCAATTAAGTCACAGCTTTAATGAAAGGTATGACAGTTCTGTAGAGCTCTAAGAAGCACAACAGTAAAAGGAATAATTAATACAATAACATGACATTAAAATTGTGATTTAAAATTTAATAAACTAAAACTTCTGCCCCCAAATACCTCAATATGAGTTCTGGGAATTTTTGTTGTTGTTGATAACCAGAGTCTGTCCTCTCTGCAAATAACAAAACCAGTATTTGTAAGGCAGCAGCCTGGTGATAGCTGAAATAATATATGTTTTATTAGTCTCCCTGCAGCCTTTCGTTTTAAAGTTCCATGCCAGCTACTTAAACTGTATATTGAAATAGCCAGAGCACTGATTTATTCCAGAGCAATTGATCTACCTTGTTCTTAGCCCTTCTAGAAAGAAAGAAAACGGTTTCTATAAAGCCAGACAGCAGCTGCTGACAGCAAAAGTCACAGTATCTCTCCAAAAGCCATTTCTTCACCTATACTGTTTACTCACTCATTATCCCCTGTCGTCTGAGTTATAACAGTTTAATTAATACCGAAACCTCTCAAGGTCTGGAATTGTCTACTTTCATGTTTGCGCAGGGACAGTTATGCTTCCACGTGTATCGCTTTAGTCTGAAGGACACGCTGAATTCATACAGGCTTGCGTGTTCCCATTAAAAGACTGTGCTAACCCTTCCCGTCGTTATTTGGTATGGCTTCACAAGTGACGCAGAGAAATATCAAGAAGCAGACTACTCCTACAGAAGTCTTTGCCCAGCTCTATAATTTCAATAATTTTAACTACTTCCAATAAAATCCCAAATAATAAAATAAATATCTGGGTAGATGAGTACTTATTGGAAGAAACAAGTGAAATTCGACATATTTAGGATCGCCCTCACTCCTCACAAGTCTTCAGAAAATCAAATTCATAGAGTTTACATCAATTATTATCACAGGAAGATTTCAATCTAAATTAAGAATTTATGTCAAATTATTTCCTCTTTAAATACTTTTATACTTTTATATTCACTTAATAGCTTTCTTCCACTGAATTTAATTTTCCTTTCTATGTTTCTATCAAAACTGTTCTCCTTAAACCTTGCTTTCTTAAAATTCTTTCTTCAATATGCATACATTTTTTAGCCCCCCACATTAAAAACTCAGTAAAAACTATGTAAAAAATGAAGTCCAGGACGAGGCCCTTGATACAAAAACTTCAGTTTGTGTTTTTATACTGCTTTGCTACTAAACCCTTGCAATGAACTGTGACAGATTCTACACAGAGAAACCTCTTGGTGCAAGGACAATGCCAGAGCCTAAAGAAGTGAAAAGAATATGAAACAAGATTGGGTTACTAAATCCCATAAGTAGATTAAGGGAACCTGCCATCACTTGGAGCAGCCTGTAGATCTTTCCCGATGAGCTCAGGATACTGCAAAACTTGGGAGTTTCGAAGGTAGTTTAAACAGATCCAGAGATTCCCTGAAGAATTACATTATTCAGAAAAATAATTTAAAAAAATATTTCCTTGTAAATTGGATCAGAAAGCTACAGATCTGACATTCCCAACAGACAGACGCACAACCATGAGTATGCAAGACACGTATGCACGTGGCTGGTCACACAGCTCAGTTCAGCTGGAAAGCACAGCTCTCACGCAAACATGGACAACACATTAAGATGGCTTAATCTTGCTCTCCTCTTAAGCCGATCAGGATGAAAGCCCATTAGTGGAAAATATGCACGTATATACACATACATGCAAGCCGAATCCCTCCAGAAACTGGGTTTAGACACTCAGTCTACCCAGTAGCTTCCCCAGATGCCTTGGTCTCCAGATGCACAGATACATGCAGACATGAACACACAAAACAGCTCTCTCCAATAGATGCCCCAGACCTATGGTCTCAGCTGCATCCAGCCTCAGACTCCATGGTCTCCCCACTAGTCAGCTTGGACCCCTGGTTCCTCCAGTAGCCATTTCACAGACCCTTGGGCATCTCCAGTGTCAGGACCAGATGTATGGCTGCTCCAGCACCTTGCTGTGACCCCTCTTGCCCTACTCCCCTTCTAGTCCAGCTTAATGTTTGCTGGTGATCACACCTTCGCTTGCTCCATTTGCTGCACCACAGATGCACGAGTCCCAGAAACCTGTAGTCCTGCTCTGGAGGCACTCAGACCCCCAATGGAGACATACAAAGAGCATAGAGAGCCCTTACCCAGGAAAACAGTTGGAGATGGAGATTATAAGAAGATAGGCTAGATGGTGCTGATCAGGTGCAGGGCACAGCCAGACCAACCCACCAACCAGGGACCTGCCTATAGGTGGCAAACCATTTTGTTTCCTTATCCTTCTATTTTCCTAAGCTTTATCTTCCTCAAATCCCTGCCTTTCTCCTCCTGTAGAACCTCCCTTCAACATCCCATAGTCAGTCTTGCACAATCCCCAAATCCTCTTCCCAACATCCCGTAATGAGTCCCACCACCCAGGCAGTGACCCTTCCACACATGAGGTGCTCCAGAGAGGAGCTCTGGTGCCTCATGGTGCCAGTCAGGGGGTCCCAGGCTTTGGCTGGGTTGTTGGAGTCTCCATCTCACCGCTGTTCTTCTGCGCTCCTCTCTGAGTACGGAGATGAGCCTTTAATCACATAATCTAACGCAGAGAAACCCTTTGGCAGAGACACGTTTTCCTTGTTTTCTGCTGCTTGTCAGAAATCAGAAAATGGGATAAAGTCAGATGGAAAATAGTAATTTAAATGGATTAATACCTAGACATTTGCAGATAGTGGAAAATAATAATAATTTAAAAATCAGAAAATTTCATTTCTAGGGTTAAGGCTCTCAGCTTTCAGAATTATGACCTATGGTTGTCTCTCATCCATAATTCCAGCATCAGTTTAAAATCTCATAATTCCAGCATCAGTGTGTTTTTTCCTCTTCAACTAGAAAATTAGCTCCATCTCAGGCAAGTGAAATATTTTTTTTTATGCCTTACTTGGGACAAGTTTGTGCCATTTTAATTATTATCCATTATGCTGCTCATTAAAAAATAGATAAAAAAGCATATTTCATTTTTCAGCATGTTTTGTAGTCTCTATCCATAGTAAAGTATAATGATGTTACAATAAATTTTGAAAGCAGACATGGGAAACCTGTGTCTTTGAATAGAAATAAACCAAAAACATGTTAGGGTGACAAGTGTTGTATGCTACCATCAATGGGCTGTGGATTTCATAAGCAAGAAAAAAATAAATAAATCATTGATTTTTGAGTATTTCCTTTTGAATTATGAAGCATATCTATAATTATTAGGAAAAATACAAGTGAAAGAAAAAAACTAAAAAAATTTTCTCAACCTTGGAAAAGATTGGCTATTTTTATGGAGGTTTGCTATTCAGATTTTGTAATTTGCATAATATGAGAAAAAGATAGTTCAAAGTACTGCAAAATGCCCTCTCTGTTCTCTCCAGCGCTCACAGGTTGCTGCGCTGGAGAGAAATTAAAAATTGTGCCTGTAACTGGCATTACGCTCAGCTACTTAATCTGCTGGTAAATCAGCCAGAAGACATATGAGATGTGTTCTAATTGCAAGAAAAAAAAATAGCCGATTTACAAAGATGTTTCTTACCAGCCCACTGATGTGGTAAGTGGAAAATGCACTTTGCCAGTGATTTCTCTTTTGCTGACTAAATGCAACAGTTTCAGGCAAGGTGATTAAATCAGAGCATCAAAGGAAAATTAGCCGGTCTTTGTTTCCGTGCGGGGAAAGCAGCAGGAAGAGCGGCGCCCTCCAAGCAGCCGGAGCAGTAAGCAGCGAGACGCCGGCGTTGCTTATCAGCGAAAGACACCGGCTTTAGCAGGGCAAATCTCCTCTTTCCCTCCAGGGGCAGGAGGAAGAAAAGTAAGGCCGATTGGAGGGCTGAGAGGTGAGGATACGTTTCATCTCCCCCAGAAGGACATCTCATCCCTACTAAACTTTTCCTGTCTCTTTATTGTCTATATTCCCCATCTCTGTTTTTTTTTTTTTATTATTATTATTATTATTATTTTATTCTTAAAGATTTTGGAGAGCATTTCTGTGTGATGTATTAAGAACTATGTGTTTTCCTGAGGTCTATACCAATGCATGTCTGTTTTCTCTTAAAATAAAATAAAATAAAATAAAATAACAAAAAAAAACCCCTACTAGACTGCTTAAAGAAAAAAAGCCACTTCACAAAGCCTGAGTAATTAAGAAAAGGGAAAAATAGCCTACAGAAACTGTCTGTCAATGTTCAAGATCACGGCTGATAACAGCGGTGAAAACTATCACCTGCCACCCCCCGGCACTCCTAAAAATACATCAGCCCCCTGGGGCCTCTCAACAGTTATGAATACGAGGATTAATTAGCTTTTTGAACTCAGAAGAAGTCCAATTTATAAGATTAGATTTAGGTATCCCATTAAAACCTTTGGTGAGCGCAGTGTGTCTAGCTATTTGTATACTTGTATGACTTTCCTCACTGTGCTGTTTCGCGAGTGTCTCTAGCATGAGTTTACTACAATCCACCCCATTTTACAGACGGAATCAAGTTAATTAATTACCAGTGTAGAAATACAGAGGCCACAGAGAGCTGGGAAGAGAAACTTTTTTTTTAACACCATTGTTAATTCAAGCTTTATAAAAATTGGAATTTCTGCTTTAGCAAAGCAACAGTTTTGATTTCACTTCACATCAAATTAGAACCTAAAGTGTGATAAAATTTAAAATACAGAAAATTGAAACTTATTGAATTGTAACAGCTTTTCACTAAAAAATGTATGCAAAATATTTACAGTCTTCAAAATTTTGATGAGGTTGCCAGGCCATTCCACTTCAGTCATTTCTTCCATCCAATTCCTTCACCTTGCCAACATCTCGTGATGATGCTGTAGAGCATTTTCTGTCCTTTCCTTAATCAAGCATTCTGCTTCATTACAAACTTGAAGAAAAGTCAGTCAAGTATCCATTGAACCAAGTTTTGGCTTAACAGCAGGAGATCCAGGAGAAGACCTCATTCACCACTCAGCTTATTGAGAGAGTCCTCTGAAATCCATCTTTTTGATTTCAAGAGCAGTCCAGCATCAGATAAGGGAGGTGGAATTATACTCAAGACTTTGCATCAAGACAACGTTGTCTGGAAATGTATATCAACTCTACCAGATGTCTTTCTATCTTGTATTGCAGTAAAGTATATTAGTTATGTTTTGGTGGGCTTGCTATCATCCAAAATGTTCCTTGTGCTTTAAGGAAGGACATAAAGAAGATCCAGAGAAATTACAGACTGTGACCAAAATTTGTAATTACATTTGATACTTCGCACCTGGCTAGATTGATGGAATTCAGATAGAAAAGGAAAAGAAATTAACAACATGATATTTTTTTCAATTAGGATTTTTCTTTAGAAAATTGAGCGCTTCGATTTTTAATTATTGTGAACTGAAAAAGATTATAGCAAATAAAAAATTGCTTCAGCCAGAACTAAAGTGTTATGTTTTTCAAAAGAAAGAAAATTACATAGAAAAAAAAAATATATATTAGAACCTAGATCTCCACACTTCCAAATTAGAGTATTTGTTATGAGATTATAAGACCCTTTTCAAGTAATATCGAGTGTGGATAGCACAAAAGAAAGACACTGTTAGTGTCTTGCTCCCTGGGTTACTGGACAAAGTGAAATTCTGCAGAGTTTCCATGGCCTATATTTTGAAATCTAGATGCATTTAGATACTTCCTTAAACTCAAAGACTTAGTCTTTAGAGATTTTTTTTGCTTTTTTGTTTTTTGTTTTGTTTTGTTTTGCTTTGTTTAATTCAGGTGTGTTAAGCAAATCTATATTCAGCAGTTGAACTCCCTAACTGGCTTCAATAGTTGCACCTGTGCTTCCAGGATCGGCTCGTATAGTTAAGGATTAACTAAAAACCAGAGATTGTGGTTGGCCAGTATTCAGATGTGACGCTCTGTTTTATGAAGGAAAAGCTGCATGCAATTTCTCAGTGTTTCTTTCTGGTTTCCAGGTCTGTTTGATTCCTGTTTCATTCTGTGGCTTATTTAGTTTTTAATTTGTTTTCATCAGATACTGTATTTAGATGACTATGGCTTTCACTGGAGTGCCACTAAATTACAATTCTTACAACTGACAGAAAACAAAATTTAAATGCACCATTTATTCCTTTTTTTTTCTGTCCCAGTGAAATTTGTATTTGAACAAACTGAGTATCTACAACAGCTAAAAAATGTGTGATGGATATCTTGGAACTGAGGAAGGAAATTGTGAATAGTGTGGTCAGACTATCAAAACTAAGGTTCATCCACTTTCATGTGGTCTTCTCATCTTGATGGTACTCCTTCCCAGCAGAAGTCGAGTGGGAGATACAAGTCTGGAGTATTTAATTTAGCTTGTAGAACCAGGCAATATTGTTGTCTTTCAACCTGAGGAAAGACCAAGCGCATCCAGCTTTTACTAACCTCCGCGAGGCTTACAAAACCTTGTTCACAGGAAGTCACTTAAATTCTCAGTGGTTTAATTTTTCTTTCGTCTGAGAAACCGGAACGATAATGTTTAAGGCACTAAGCTACTGCAAGAATGTATTAATGATTATTCAGGATTGCAAAGATACAAAATGCAATAAAATGCAAGTGCTTAGGATTTTATTGTTATTTTTGCATGCTATTTATTTTAGGAATACAGTGAAAAAATGTAGACCGCGTAGAGCGTAGCCACGTTGACTACGCAGATGGGCTACGTGGCTGAGAGAGCAGTGAGCAGACAGCACCTGGTGCCAAGCTTGGTGCAAAGGGAAGATGGTAGCTGATGGCTTCGTTCAATACTGCTGTGAAATGTGGATGACCAGTGTGTCGCTGCTAAACAAGCCATCTCAGGGCTTCTTAGTGCCATCTCAGTCTTCCCTGCCATTTATTCTTGCTCTCACACTTACTTAATCTCTCGCCGACACCAGGAACGTAGACACGACTATAATTTGCTCTCAAGGTTCATTTCTGTTTAGGTAAACCAGCAAAACATTAAATACAACAAGCGGAGAGAGGAACTGAGTGACCTGGAAGAAGTTCCCTCTAGTCTAAATGATTCTTCGATTGTTATAGTAAATGGAGGAGAAGATAGTCAAGAAAAGAGGAAAAAACAAATCAGTGCAAGTTTACAAATCATCCCGGGATGTGGTGCCTAGTTACAGTATGGATATCTTCATTATCTAATAAATACCGTGCGTGTGCTTTAAAAGTACTTCACATGAGTTATTGAGTGCTATCCACCTTACTATTTACACATTAGCAAGTGAATGAATACAGCCTTTTTAAAAAAAATACACCTTAGGACGTATTTTTACTACAGAACTGTAGATTGGGTTCTTCTTATTTCGTTGCGTAGTAGCTTTTCTCTACCAATTCTGTCTCGCGTAGACAGAGATTTTTCAGCTCTCTGTCAGTACATACACACTTTGCTCACAATTTGTGTTCATAACAATTACATTTGTTATATTTTGTTTGCTTATCAGGCGGTACAGCTGAGTTTTAAAATAAAAAGGCAGTACTCTGAAAGAGCTCTGACAGTTATGCAAAAGCACTGAAATAAAATAACAGCGCAGAGAAGCGTGTGTGTTATTAATAATTCAGCACCTACATCCTTGGGGGAGAGAGTAGTTGATTTTTAGCGTGGCACTTTTAAATCCCAGCAGGAAATTGCACGTGCATTCCTCTGCTCTTCATTCCTTAAGCTTGGTTGCGACAGCACCGTACGGCGGTGCGAATCAGCAACGGCTTCTCCAACTCCGGACTCCGATATTATTCAGCAGTTGCAGTGTTTTACCGTGCACATTGCTGCTTTAGCCCCCAAAGCTTCGGAAGTGAGCGACAGCTAAAAAGCAAGGCGGCCCTTTCCTTTGAAAAGAGCAAAAGCTGTGGTTAGGAAAATACCAGCTTACCCTGCCTAGCAAGGCAAGAACATATGTCTGCAGCGTTGCAAGAGCCCTATCTCCTACCTGTTTTCTACCTTTTATAGTAAGAATGTACCTGGAGAGGGCTGTAACCCGATTAAAAAAAAAAAAAGTGAGAAAGTGAAACATTGAAGAATTACCCTCTGACACCGTTCGCTTCTTAAGACAAAATAAAATGCAAGGTTTGTGCTTGAAGATCATATCCGCGCACGAGTGCAACGTGGGATGAGCAACCACAGTGGTCAAGTGCACGCAGTCTGCATAACAGTGTAATTAATGCTTTCATGCCATGAAAGTCAAAACAGAAAGGTATTTAAATTATGAAGTTAGAATTAATCTTGCCGTGTTAGCACAAGGTGTAGACAATAACACTCCCAGCTGAAATGCACAGATAAAATGTTTTGATTTAGGCAAATCCGTGTGGCCTTTATAACGGAAAACTGTTCTGCTAGGAAATTTTCAGCCTTTTCAAAATGAATTTGTTAAATATTTCTCTGACAAAAGCAAATAAGTAAATAACAAGGAAACTTTCTTTAACAAATGAAAATAATTCTTACTAAGAAAAAGGAAAACTGATTTCCATGCACTTAGGCTAGATTCTTTGAAATTTTCTCACCTAAACTGGTAGCTGAGTTTTTCTCATGAAACAAACTCTGCCTCCCCCCCCCAAAAAAAAAAAGCATGATAAGTTATTACCCTATACCTAGAAGGACCACAATAAATAAATAAAATAGAATCATAGAACGGTAAGGTGGGAAAAGACCTCCGGAGATCATCTAGTCCAACTCTCAGCATAGCCCATACGGGGATTGAACCCGCGAGCTTGGCATTAGCAGCACCACGCTCTGACCAACTGAGCTAAACCTGCCCCAAATGAAATAAATGAAATGAAAAGAAAATGAAAAGAAAATAATACAAAAATGAAATGAAATGAAATGAAATGAAATAATAAAATAAAATAAAATAACAAAATAAAATAAAATTATATATTATATATAATTAGTGAAATTTTGATATGCTGCTTTAGAAACAACAGACTTCTGAGACTAGGGGTAAATAAAAATTGAAGTGAGATGTAGAATTATGAGGATGGATACTCACGAAAGATTTTATCTTAGTCGAAAGGATTTTTTGTCTGGAGATGCTTCTACTAAGATGTTTCAGCCAATTCAGCATCCTCATAACAGCAGAGTAGAGTTATCTGACAGCAAAGTAGAGCACTCCTAACACATGTGATATTTTTCAGTGTATGCAATGAGTTAGATAAACTGATTTGGATGCAACCAGAAGAGAGTCACGCCTGAAACATTTTCTCATATTTTCAATTCCAATTTGGCACCTTTTGAAAAAATATGTTGACCAAGAAGAGAAGGTTGATGAGGTCTTCTATAGACAGCTGCAGGTAGCCTCACGATCACAGGCCCTGGTTCTCATGGGGGAATTCAACCACCCACACATCTGCTGGAGGGACAACACAGCAAGGCACAAGCAGTCCAGGAGGCTCCTGCAATGCATGGATGATAACTTCTTGTCACAAATGGTGGAGGAGCCTACGAGGAAGGGTGTCCTGCTGGACCTTGTCCTTACCAACAGAGAGGGACTGGTTAGCAATGTGAAAGTTGGGGGCAGCCTTGGCTGCAGTGACCACGAGATGGTGGAGTTCAGGATCCGGCAGGAAAGAACTAAGGCAACGAGCAGGATTGCAACCCTGGACTTCAGGAGAGCAGACTTTGGGATCTTCAGAGACCTAATTGGTGGAGTCTCATGGGTTAAGGCCCTAGAAGGAAGGGGGGGTGCAGGAGAGTTGGCTAGTATTCAAACATCACTTCCTCCAAGCTCAACAGCAGTGCATGCCTATCAGTAAGAAGTGCAGCAAAAGGAGCAGGAGACCTGCATGGGTGAGCAAGGAGCTCCTGGCCAAATTCAGACAGAAGAAGAAAGTACACAGACTGTGGAAGAGGGGACAGGCTGCTTGGGAGAATTATAGGAATGCAGCCAGAGTATGTAGAGACGCTGCAAGGAAGGCTAAGGCCCTGTTGGAGTTGAGTCTGGCAAGGGATGTCAAGGACAACAGGAAGGGCTTCTTCAGATACATCAGCAGCAGGAGGAGGACTAGGGAAAATGTGGGCCTGCTCCTGAATGGGACGGGGGCCTTGGTGACAAGGGATACGGAGAAGGCAGAATTACTGAATGCCTTCTGTGCTTCAGTCTTCACTCTTAAGGGTAGCCTCCAGGAATCTCAGAGCCTGGACGTGAGGGAGAAAGTCCGGAGAAGGGAAGACTTTCCTTTGGTTGAGGAGGAAAGGATTAGAGACCTTCTGGGCAGGCTAGACATCCACAAATCCATTGACCCGGATGTGATGCACCCACAGGTACTGAGGGAGCTGGCGGATGTTGTTGCCAGGCCGCTCTCCATCATCTTTGAAAGGTTCTGGAGAACTGGAGAGGTGCCTGAGCACTGGAAGAAAGCCAATGTCACTCCAGTCTTCAAGAAGGGCAAGAAGGAGGACCCAGGCAACTCCAGGCCAGTCAGCCTCACCTCCATTCCTAGAAAGGTGATGGAACAGCTCATTCGGGATGTCATCTCCAGGCATATGGAGGAAAAGAAGGTGATCAGGAGTAGCCAGCAGGGATTCACTAAGGAGAAATCCTGCTTAACCAACCTGATAGCTTTCTCTGATGGCATGACTGGCTGGGTAGATGAGGGCAGAGCAGTGGACATTGTGTGCCTTGACTTCAGCAAGGCTTTTGACACTGTCTCCCATAACATCCTCCTAGAGAAGCTCAGGAAGTGTGGGTTAGACGAGTGGGCAGTGAGGTGGACTGAGAACTGGTTGAAAGGCAGAGCTCAGAAGGTCATCATCTAGATGTCTGGAGTCTAGTTGGAGGCGTGTGGCTAGTGGTGTCCCCCAAGGCTCAGTACTGGGTCTCATCCTGTTTAACTTATTCATCAATGACCTGGATGAGGGGACAGAGTGCCTCCTCAGCAAGATTGTTGGTGATCCCAAGCTGGGAGGAGTGGCTGACACACCCGAGGGCTGTGCTGCCATTCAGAGAGACCTGGACAGGCTGGAGAGCTGGGTGGAGAGAGCAACCTCCTGAGGTTCAACAAGGGCAAGTGCAGGGTCCTGCACCTAGGGAAAAATAACCCCCGGCACCAGTCCGAGCTGGGGGCTGACCTGCTGGAGAGCAGCTCTGCAGAGAAGGACCTGGGAGTGCTGGGGGATGACAGGTTGACCATGAGCCAGCAATGTGTCCTTGTGGCCAAGAAAGCCAATGGTCTCCTGAGGTGCATCAGGAAGAGTGTTGCCAGCAGGTGGAGGGAGGTGATCCTGCCCCTTTCCTCAGCCCTGGGGAGGCCTCATCTCAAGTCCTGTGTCTAGGGCAGGAGACACATGGAGCTCCTGGAGAGAGTCCAGCGTAGGGCTATGAGGATGCTCAGAGGGCTGGAGCACCTGCCCTCTGAGGAACGGCTGCGAGAGCTGGGCCTCTTCAGCTTGGGGAAGAGAAGCCTGAGGGGGATCTGATCAATGTGTACAAGTACCTGAAGGGAGGGTGTCAAGGGGACGGGGACAAACTCTTTTCAGTTGTCCCATGTGACAGGACAAGAGGCAATGGGCAGAAACTGAAGCACAGGAAGTTCCGCCTGAGCATGAGGGGGAATTTCTTCCCTGTGAGAGTGACGGAGCCCTGGACCAGGTTGCCCAGAGAGGTTGTGGAGTCTCCTTCTGTGGGATCTCCAAGGCCTGCCTGGATGTAACCCTGTCTACCATGCTCTAGGTGACCCTGCTTGAGCAGGGAGGTTGGACTAGACGATCTCCAGAGGTCCCTTCCAACCTTACTGATTCTATGATTCTACGATCCCACTCCCATTCTCTTTTAGCTCTGATCTGAAAGAATCTACTAAAATAGAAAAGCTATTACTCTAGATTTTTTTGTAGGGGGAACAATCAATGAGTCTGAATTTGAGCAGCAGTTCTGCAGAGTGGTATCATGGGGATGCCTGCGCTGCACAGTGGAGGGCACAGCAGAGATCAGAGCTGGTCCGTCCCAGCTCCGAGTGCAGCTTAATCCAGAAGTGGTAAAGTCACATTCATGAGCATTACTACTCAGATTCAGAGATATATAGATGTGCTTCCAGACTTGATTTGCCTTGCAGAGAGGGACCTTAGATGTCCTTGTCACATGCTACCCAATATATTTGGTTCCAGTGTTGGCATGCACCAAATGTCCAGAGTTATTCCATGTACTCTATGTATGCCTCATTTCAATTCTGATTCTTATAATCCGTGCATCCTCAGATACTAGGGTCCCTGAAGCTGGCTGGCATCTGAAATATCATTGTTTGCAGTTAACAGAAAGGCTTCTCCCAAATTTCCTGGATGATGAGTCATGCATGCAGTTCTGTGGATGTGATATATAAATGACAGGCCCCAGCATCTCCAAAGCCTTATCGAGCCTTGAAAATCAAGATATTAAATATTGCTGTGATTAACATAGATTAAAAATTTAAATAATGGAGTATGATATGGTTAAATTCCTACTTTTGAAAGCCCCCACAGAGTTTCTGTGGAATTTTTTATCTTTCGGTATATTCTCAAATAACAGTAATTTTAGTAGTGTCCAGTATGACTTGCTGGCTTGGTTATATTTTCCATCGATCTGTATTATCTACTTTTCCATAAAAAAAACGTATAGAATCCCTCCAAATGAATCAAAAAACAACCAACAACAACATAAATTCATCTTATGTATCAGCTGGATGTGTTGTTCTCTCAGGAATAATTGCCTGGATGTGTTCCTGTGTAAGGTACTTTAGGTGACTGCTTGAGCAGGGGGAGTGGACTACATGATCTCCAGAGGTCCCTTCCGACCTCAACTACTCTGTGTGGGAGTCTGTGATTCTGTTATATAATCCCAGCAGAATCTGTCCATAGACAGAGTTGTGCATAGCGAATAATTTTGTATATCCCTTGAGCCCTTCAAATGAGAAATTATTGGTAAAGCACTTGTAAAATCAATAAAAACACAAATGATTTGAAAGAAGAAAAGTAAATTGGGATGTGTTAATACCAAACATATTTGAGAAGCCATGATGTGTGGTATAGTAGCCATTAAAGGAATTAAACACCTTGATAATGACTATTCTGTCAGGATCAAGTGGGAATGAAATTTATTTAAGTCCTAAATCCAAAGTTAGTTAAATGCCAAGTAACTATATAATATATAAAGCGGAGCAAAATCCAGTGTTATGGCTGCCTTTGAAGATTAGCGTATGAGCCTAATTTGTTTGATTTGTTTAGGTCTTACAAAACCATTGGATTGCATTTAATTTTTTTAGAGTTAACCCTTGAGAGAGAGTGAAAATTCAGCATCTCTTAAACTAACATTTCAGGGGCATGGGATTTTAAGATTTAACGCTGAAATATTTTGTCCTAGAATAGTGATCGTTAAGGAGGTTATCATTAGGTAGACTAATTCAGGCAAGTGTATAAACTCACAAGGGATTTAGTATTTAAGCTTCTTTTTCATGGGGTGACGATTAGAAAATGTCAAGTAGGTCTTTTCAGAGTTCTTCAAAGACTGCTTACTCTAGTTAATCTCATCCTTTGGTTGAACCATTAATTTTGACTAGGAGAATAGAGGATATTATAGGTTGTATGGTCTCCAGTATCAGGAAACATTTACTTCCTGTGATTAGAAGGAGCTTTTTTCTTGATAGACTTGGTGGAGGAATCTGGATAAATGGTAATTCTGAGATTTTCATATTTCAGTAACTCATATTTCAGGCTTTCTTATCAGTTTCCATTATACTGACTTTCTCATGGAAATGGAGAGAAAATAACAAATTAGACCTAGAGTTTCTTTAATGTGTTGGCTGCCTTCTAAAGCGCAAGTTTCTCCTGCTTTTAAAAGGTGATTTGTCTGTAGAGAACTGATGAACAAGGTAGTTTTGGCTCAGTAAAGACACCTGCAAATTGCCATGCTATTTTGCCAGTCCCATCTGCTTTGGGCTGACAGTAGAAGTTAGTATTACCGGGATGTCTTTCATCCTTCCCATTAACGTGCAGCTTGGCTTACTGTCTCACTTCTTGAAACTTCTTTTTTTCCAACATTCAATCCCAAAGTGCAACAGCTCCTGTTAATATCCCTAGGGGTTGGCACACCTTCTACAAGGTCAAATGCAGCCCCTTACCTGATTTACATTTATGTTTCATGGAAGCCCCTTTTCATTCTCAGCTCAGTCAAACTGGTTGGTATAAACCTAATATATTATGGGGTTTTTTTCCCCTCCCTTCTTCTTCTTCTTCTTCTTCTTCTTCTTCTTCTTCTTCTTCTTCTTCTTCTTCTTTTTTTTTTTTTTGGGGGGGGGGTTGGGGGTTTTTTTGTTTTTTTTGTTTTTTGTTTTTTGGTTTTTTTTGTTTTTTCCCCTTTCTTCCTCTGTCATTTAGGATGTGAAATTCAAAGGGAAGCTTCATTCTTCGTGGCTGTGAAGAATATGCTAGCTTCAGCTTTTAGAGAGATACTGAATGAAGTGAAATACAAATGAACTTCATAGAAATAGAATAAAAGTTTTGTTAAATAATTATAATCTGGAGGAGAAGAGTGTCCCTTTGTTGTCTATGTGTATTTAAAAATGCAAAATTATGTGAAAAAAATCTATAGAAAGAGGTAGAAGAGCAGATTCATATCAGCAGATAAGATATTTTGCTCTACGAAGGTCTGTGAAATATATTCCAATAATAAAGGGAAGGATGGAGGTTAAATTGCCGGATGGTTAAAGGTTGTTTATATCTGTCTGACCTCTTTCCATGCCCCCACTCCAGCCACTGTTCTTCCTCTGTGCTCCCCCATTGCAAGGTCCCTGCAAACCAGTACTCTTAGTAAGCTGGGTTTGTGCCAAGGGGGCACTCTTAGAGCCCCCCAGAGTCCTTCTGCAATATAAACAAGTGTTTCACCTGCTCTGTATTCTGGCGTGTTTAAACCCCATTACTCTAATAACAGTATTTTCCCAGGAGAAATCATGACACTGAGAAGCTAACGGTGTATGACTTGTTCCTAATGTTATCTTTCTCTGGAAAGTTTAATAAAAATACAAGATTCTGAACATTAACAACATGGCTTCTCATTCCAGAGATGGTCTTGTAATAACTATTAATATTAATAAATAGCTTCTGTTTTAGGAGTAAAGTAGACTGTCCGTTTTCAATGTGCATGGAGTGAGCCTGAAACGCACAAAAGTGACAGAACAAGCAGACTTTTCATTATTATACATTTTTTTCTTTTTAACCTTCACCATACCTGCAAATTTTTTAGTTAGACTATTACAAGCTGTTCACAGCTGCAGATACATACACTGAGCTTTCTAAAGCAATAACATACTAATCCAGTGATTAGCCCTGCTGTTATCCTGGTACAGGTTTAATTAAAAAAAAAAAAAAAAAAGAAAGAAAAAGAAAGAAAAAAATCTTCTTCCTTTCACTATGGTTTAGCTATCCTACAGAGCATAATATTAGCCAGCTGCTTTCTGTAAAAAAGCAATATTTCTAGCAGGGCTTATAAACTCTTCTCATGCTTGCTCGGTGTTGTCACTGCCTTAGTGCACAGTGCAGGGGCTCAAATCCCAGCTTCCTGAGACTTAGGAGTGATGGTGTTCACCATGGCCAGGCCTGTTAGACCCTAGATCCCAAGATAAAGTCCACCGTGCTGGTTACTCACCTAATAGATGCCACAGAGATGTGGTTCATGGCTGGATGGGAGCCTGGAGATACGTGTGTGCATTAGGGCAGCCAGCTGCTTTCTTCTCAAAGGACATTGGGGCTCTGCTGAGGTGTTGGCATAACTTCTAGACCTTCAGATCCAGGGTTACCAAATCTGTGTCTATCTGCTGCCGTTCAGGCAGACGAGCCAAGACACACCAACTGATGATTCTCAAAATGGGCAGGATTGAATCTTTTGGTAAATAATCGATGGCAAGGTCTTTCTCACTTTGCATAAGTTTCTGTCAGCTACTAATGAAATGTCAAGGATGACTGTAGGGCAATGTGCAGAACACTTTCAAAAATACAAACCTCCGGGATAACATATTACTGGGAATGCCTTGATTATGTTTTTCAGGGTTAATTATCCTAAGCATTGAGAATAAAGATAGCATTCTCCAATCAATCCTAGCTTTCCTGGATATGAATGGAACAGGAAACATATTTGTAATGAAATAGCAGGAGATTAGAGTAAGCTTCAATGAAAACAGTAAAATGAAAACTTTAAGAAGAGGAAAGGGCTCAAAACCTAAAAAGAGGCAAAGGCACAAAAAAAATAATAAAAAAAAAAGTGAAGGAAATGCCAGAGTTTTATTTAGTAAAGTGCTAAATAACCAAATATGTTTTCCTTTTATGAAACGATCCTTCGGTTTCTGTGTTTTTACATTTTAAAATAAGTCTGTCTGGTCATATGCAATTTTGATTTAAAAAAAAAAAAAGAATGAAATAACATTGCTGTTATTTGTCGGAACCACCATACTGAAATGCTGCATTATGCACGTTTATCTACAGATGTTGATACTGAAATTGTGCTAAATATTCTTCCCCATCTGTGTGTAGATACTCGGATGCTAAGAAGCGAGCATGTGTGTTTTTAGAGAACGATTAAAAAAAAAAAAGGCAATGATACAAAATATATTTATACTGTCAAACAGTGGAAGACAGACCTCCAGTAAAAGCTGTCCATCTGGTACACTACTGAGCAGCTGCCTCATGCATATACTGTTCAGACCTACTATATCTGAGCTAGGTAATGTGTTTTTCAGGGGCCTGAATACACTAATAAGCTTCAACTGCATTGACCAGCCTCACCTGTGACACCCACCCATGCATCCTCTGGCCGTTGCTCCAGAGCAGACCTATTTAAGCTCAAGCCTAGGCACTTCTCACCTCAGCTGTGTTGTAGGTGGATTTGTCTTCAGTCCTGTTCCTTGCTGGCCCTGATATGTTGACCAGGTTGACTCAACCTCAGATGTGAATTGCTATTTCCCTCATTTGTGTGATGAGCTCTGGGGTGTTGGTGGGACCTGCCTGTGCCAGCTGGGCAGAGCTGTGGTCTGGTGGCTCTGCCCAGATGTGGTAGGATTGTACTCCTCATGGTGAGGCTCTTAACCCTACTTTGGGTCCTATGTTGTCATCCTTTGTGGACCACTCCATCTTTGTTTACCACTCTACCATTAAAATTAGGTTCATTGCACAGTTGGAAGCAACACATGAGGGGAAAATGGGCAACAGGAAGCCTAAATTCTGGTTAGGAAATGTTACTGGGCAAAAATAAGATGCTTTTTCCTCCGAGATGTGCCTGACATCTCTAAATTATTACACAAAGAATCTGAAAAGCCTGTTAGATTTGTCACTTTTCTTGGAGGAGAGAAAGTCTCTTCTGGTGCTTTTTTGAAATATAGCTTATCTTCTTAATTAAAACATAAGTGATTTAGGTAATTTGGATGTGCATAGTGTATTTTGTGTATGAGCAATATCTTTATTATGCATAATTACATATTAAGAAATAATCATAGAACTCCATCCTGCAATTTCAGAAACCATCAAGCTGTTTCACCTGAATCTGATAGATCTAAAATAAGTTCTGTGAAAACTGGCCTTTGGATAAAGGGGGAAAGACCTTGTATTTTGGTATAGAGAAGGGACTAAGTTATTTGCTCTGTTTAGCAACTATTAACAACGAGGATGTGATGTTCTTTGTGCATCATCCTGGGGTATGGGTAGGATGAGTTGTAAGTTAAAAGTTTTGCAGAGGATCATTTAGAAGAGGAAGAAGGTGTTGGATCTAATATTCCCTGCAACAGAGGTTGTTTTGTCTGTGAACTGGAAAGTGTATTGTGAATAATTAGACTAGATCTGGACTGGAGCAGATCTGTATATATGTGTATAGCCACTGTATATACAGAATATCGTAAAAGATTGCCTCTGGCCCAAAGCACTTAACTTCAGGGTGAGAGGTTTGCCCTATGATGCATACAAAACACAGTCTGAGAGACAGTGCATCTAGATGGCTTGTTTTCCTGGGAGATGGGTAGGAGATCCCATTTAGGGAGAATACACCAGCCTGGCCACTGCTGTCTTCAAATCTTCACCATTACAGTTTAGAGACATTATAAGGTGCATCTCAAATCTCCAGTGTCTGTTTATGGACCTCTTGTCCATGAACTTGTCTAATCACACTTTGAATCCAATAATACTGTCTACCTCCACAGCCTGCTGTGGCAATAGTCTGAAAATTCACTACCCACCATATTAAAAATGTTTTTTCTTGTTTTATACCAATCTCTTACTAATTTCAGTGAGTATCCCAGCTTTCAGTGCTGTAGTTCACCTACTCTTTGCCTCCCAGAGTCCTCTTGCTCATTCATGCCAGCTGCAGCCCTATAGATGGTGCAAGTCTATCTTTTTCCTTCACAAACAAAACATGTGAAAGGGCATATCATCCCCAAGGAGATTCTTCCCCTCTTCATTTTGCTCTCACAGAGGAACAACATCACCGTGTGCTCAGCTACATACACCAGGGAATATGGCAAGAGAGAATCAGATACAGAATGGCAGGGTAAGTGAAACGGCTTGTCCAGAAATCAAACACCAGGAGGTGAGAATCCAGGTGTCATCACATCAGTGTGCTGGCTCATAGACTAGCCTCGCTTTGGCTGCTCGGTTTTCTTTTGCTATCCTGAGTTTTCATGCACTGAATCATTCTGACAAAAGAACATGGTTCTTGTTTCTATTTTATTAACCAAGTATTTCAGGCTGCTTTTTCTAATTCTCTAATTCTCTAATTCTCTCTAATTCTAATATGGTGCTGTGCCACACCATAAATGAAGATAGCACCATAATCCCTAGCAAAAGAGGGTTTTATGTATATTTTCAAAAAGCATATGCAATGAACAAGCAAGGAGAGCTTTCTGTAGAGTAAATCAAGACTATTACTGTTCTATACACTACACTGACTTACAAACCTCACTTCCAGTTGAAGCTTGACTAAGTGCTTGATGAGCCAAGCTCTAAGCAGTCTTCTAAGGGAGTGAGTGCTGCAAGTCAGGACTTCTCCATGTTTTTACCCACAGATACCATGTACAGTAGCAAAAGTTGCATCATGGTCTAGCTAAAAGATTATTTCTTGCTCTGATAGGGAAATTGGTTCAAAAAAGACACCTCCAAGAAGACTGTCTATTCTGAATGAATATACCAGATTCTTTGGTATATGCTGAAAGAGGTTGTGTCAGCTTGTCCCATTAAAAATATTAATGCTGGCATTCAGTTATTTTTGAATAAATCTTATTCCCAGGAGTACACTAATCCACATGAGAATATGGTAGATGGGATAGTTTGATGTTACATGGCTCAACATCAGAAGAAGGCTAGTGTGTGGAAAAGCAAAATCCTCTTGATAAGTCATTATACTTATTCTCCCTAGCACTGCTGCCTTCCAGAGTAAAATACTTATAAATGTTCTCTCTTTTTCCCCCCTCTGCTTGTGATTTACCCCATCCTGAGTGGAAAACCACAAATGAAAGAAGCTCCTCTGCCTCACCAGGGGATAAACAGCACTTTCTCCTACATGGGTCGATATATCTATCTTTGGTAATTGCAGTGTACTTGTGGATTAGGATACAAATTCTTCACAATATGTGAAGCACTAAATCATTCGTGAGACGAGCAAATTATCAATTTTCATTTTACTGGTAATTTGTTTTGTTAGAGGTTTACATTAAATGCTTCAAGAAATGTCAATTTGTGTAGGATTCTTTTTGAGTTTAATTTTCTTGGCATTGAATAATTTACTTGTTCACAGTTGTCTGTGTGCTACTCTAGCATAGTTAAAAGCTGTAGCTTTTGCTCCTTATTGTTCCTGTTAAGACAATTTAATTAGTTGACCTCTCTACTTTCCTTTAAGACAGCAACATTAGCTCTTCTAATTATTTAGGTCTTTCAAACATTTTGTAACCACATATTGATTCAAATTAATGTCTTTCTGACTAGTTTTAATTTCTATCTAATTTATCTCTAGCTTTAAATTTTGTTCATACATTTGTCTGAAAGACCTCTTTATTTTTGCCTTTTTCATCCACATGTATGAGTCATCTTGAGTTAGTTGTCAGTAAAAGTTGCTTACAACTTCCAATGCATGATATGTTAGAAATGTACATAAGGAGGGGAAAACGGGAAAATTTCTTCGTGAACTGAAGTCTTCTGAGCAAAGCTCAGATCTGTTAATTGAATTTTGTCTTCATGAATCTTTTGGTGTCCTGCATCCTCTTTTCAAAGTTTTTTTTTTTTTTTACATTTACTGGTTTCTTAAGCTCTATTCTTCTGCCACTTATTTGCTTTCCAGTAGCAACAGCAGGACTCAAGTTGGAGGCTTCACTGTGTTAAAATTTGCAAATACAGTGCAAAATATGTCCTTGGACCAAAGCCTATGATCCAAAAGGACATGTAATGAACACATTTAATGTTGATCATCATTACGGTGAATTGCTGCTCTCTAAAGTACTTGTATGGCTGTTATTACTGTCTTGAGCGCTTCATATCTTCAGTGATTTAATGCATTCAGTGACATGAATATTGAGAAATTTAGACTCCAAGCATCATACTTAGATGCCTAAATACCTTTGTGGGTCTGGACAAAACTGTAAGATCATTCAGATAATCTGTAGCATAAGGCAAACTGATCCTCGGCCAAAGTTCCAAGCTCTTACAATTATAGCTAGAATTTCCTGTTATTCAATTGCCTTTTAAACTTTGGCTAAAATTCACTAAGTAGAACAATTTTTCCCACAGTGTTTATATCATTTAATATGTAAAAATGTTTCCAAGAATTGCTGAAACTTCAGTGACCACAAGTGGAAAAAAATCTGACTTTCTATTTGGGATTCCTTTCTCTGTTCAGCAAACTGCGATGAGTTTTCTTTAAAAGGATAATGATTATAGTCAAAATATGAACAATTAAAAATCTCAGCAGCTATTCAAGATGGGGGAAAATCTAGTATTTTATCATCTTCCTCTGTCTCGAGTCTAAAGTAAATTCTCGAACTTCCTGGGAAAGATGGCCTGACCATCTATCATCTTAGCCCAACAATGAAAAGCTCATCTAATAGACCATGAAAGATAAGCAGGTGTTGTAGAGACTGTTAAAGAACATGCTTAATTAGTTCTTTTATGTATAAGCTGCTGGTAAGGGTGTTGGGGGGGGAGGTAAATGATCCTATTTGGGGGAAAAGAAGCAGTGAAAACGTATATTTGAAAAGAAACTCCTGACACAATTTCTTATTAACTGTAACCAAGCAAATAAGTCCAACAGAAAGAGCCAAGACTTAGTAGTTGGATTCAGTCTGTTAAATATATATATATATATACATATATATATATATACATACATATATATCTTTCCTTTTTGGCCTCCTTGACTATGACTGGGGGAAAATCTCAGGATACTGGACCCTGTCAGTGGTGTAGGAGTACAGACTAAGGGATACTCAACTTCCTGCAGTGCTTGTACTTGAGAGCAAAGTTGAACACGAAAACATTCTGATTCAGACTTTAATTGCAATTGAGGGTCGGATGGTGCTTTAGCATCAGGATGATGTGGGAACAACTACCAGAGAGCACTTCTCAGACGTCTCATGGGAACAGGGAGTGAAAGAACAGTGAAATGCAGCCTGGGAAGAGAAACCAAAATAAGAAGCTTTGAGAACAGCAGTTCTCATGCAGGGTGTGAGAGATGTGGAATTACTGCTGATGTAAATATTGTTGATTGTCTGTGACACTATATTGTAAACAGTTAAGAATGAGAGCAGTAGGACAGAACTGACTGCAAAGGTGTTCTCCTTACATGGGCATGAGTCTTTTATATCATGATTGAAATAAAGTGGGCTAATCCTTCACCCTGCCTGAACTGGCAGCTTCAATTTCATTATATTGATAGACAATTTACTCCTTTCCTGATGTATCTGGCTCTTATCTTCCTTGAGAGGTATTTATGTCCTTGCCATGTGATGCTTAGGCACAGAAATGCTAGCTAATTTGCCCAAGATCATGCTGCAAATAAATGAAGGATAGGAAAAAGAAATCTTGACTTTCCAAGCTCTTCTCTAAATACTAAACCTCTAAATACTGTGAATATAAGAGCTGTTACAAAAACAGGCTTTACCCTGTGACACCATCTCCTTCTGTTTTATCCTCTCTAGGTGAAGGAATGTCATTATAGCCTGATTTTACCATATAGATTTAAAGCTTTGTCACAGGTGCTTGAATACTTTATTTTGAAAATTTGCCTGCAGCAGCAAGATTCCTATTCTTACTGGGAATTTTGTATTTGATTTGTTTCCTTTAAGTGCACTGTTTTTTACAAAACATGTTAGCTTTGCATAATCCTATCCCAAATCTCCACTGCAAGCCAAGCTAAGAGCAACTGGTCAAACTGTTGATTAAACAGAGGACATTTCACTCCTGTTCCACCTCCTCTAGAAATGGAGACGTGGTAAGCTGCTTCTGAAATCCATAAGGATGTTTTCTTAAAAAAAAAAAATCCCTTGGACAACCCTATGGACAGGATTTATCTTAAATATGGTCAACTGCATAATGAACGTAAAGGAAAGCAGTTTAATGTTCTGTTAGACAAATGTCTTATTGACCACAGCTGCTGTTGCTATTGCTGATGTTCGGAAAGCCTGGAGTGACTGAAGTTTCGCCCACTATTTTAAGTACTTTAGAGCTTCAATTTTCCCAAACTATATATTTAAGGACTGTTTCTTTGATTATAAAAAAGTGTTACAGGAGACCTCTACTTGGCATCTCTCCAGCTTGAAGGACCTGCATTAAAGCAGATGTCTCAAATCACGCCAGTACATTGGATTGTTTCAATGCTCCTGAAAGTGTTTGGCTCAGGTTTACCTTAGCCTGCAGCTTACTCTTGCCCTCTGTATAGTATAGAATAGTAATATCTGATCTCATGGGCACTGTGCATTATGATATGCAAAACCGATTTCAGATTTGTTTTTCTTTGAACTTATCAGTCTTTAATTGTTTTTTCTTGAACTAGATTTGAATCCAAGTAGCTATTAAGATTTGTTAAACTTGGGCTGAAGGCAGACTGAAACTTTTTCAATTATAGCTGACTGAATTGGAACAGAACCAGACTTGTACTAGCTAAATTCTTTAAGTATGCCTAGAAGTAAGTTGATTTGCAGTACCAAAATGAATTCTGGTCTGTGTTTACTAGGACATACTTACAGAACCATCCTCTTCCATGAATTAAAGTGTCTGAATTTCATTCCTGCTTAGTTTATGCTTCAATTAGAAGTGGAGCTACATGCTGAAGCAATGCAGGCACTTAGAGGGGATCAATAAATTACTCCACTGTGAGTCTGATCATGCTGTTTGCAGCTAGCAGGTCTACAGCAAGGTCTTTAAGGGATCACTGGCCAGAGCATTTCCTCCATTGTCAGCCAATTCTGAAAGCAGATCATGGACTGAAGGTACAATTCAGTTAGGGACTGTCATTCTTGGATCATCTCTTTTTTAATTATCAGAACCTTGACTCTTCAAAAGAAGATACTAGTTAAGGTATTTTAAGTCATTAGCACTTGGAAGACAATTCTTAATGAGAGCAAAGAGAAGACTGGTAGAAAAGGAGATAAGAAGCTAGACTAAAATAGTGGAGTTGAGTAGGTGCGTAATACACACTTAAACAGATCAGAATATCACTTAAAAGTAACAAAGTCTTCAATGAACAGGTTTCTTCCAATAGAGTAGAAAATAGGTTCATAAATATTTTACTGTGTAGATATAAAACAGTCTCAAGCCTTAACAGTCTAATAATCAACGACAGGCGGCTTTGACCATGCTCTAGGTGACCCTGCTTGAGCAGGGAGGTTGGACTAGACGATCTCCAGAGGTCCCTTCCAACCTTACCGATTCTGTGAGAAGATTCAAAAACAGTTTGTTATGATGTTGATTGACATTGGCCATAACTTGTTGCTCTGTCAAAGAGTCGGCATGCCAGTTGCGGGAGATGATTTGCAGTCTTAAACCTGATTGTAAATTGCATCTGACTGATTGGCAAGGTAATCAGCTGGAGCTGAGAGAAATCAACACTGGGCATGCAGAAGGCCCTCTCCTGCCATCAGGTCATGCAGCTGCAGCAAGTTTAACAAAATAGCAATTCTTTCACTGTATAAAAGGGGCACAGACTTAACTCTCAACCCCATACAAGCACTTGACTTCAGTGTTGTTGGTTGTTTTGTTTCCCCTGTTACTTGCTCTTGACTAGTATCCATCCACTCAGAGCCTCTTCAAATGCTTGCTTGTGCACTCTATACAAAAATTTTGTATTATTGGACTTTCATTACAGTGCCCAGGTTCTGTGTAAAAATTGCTATGTGCTTATTAGGAAATGTTGACACTAGAATTATACATTTTTTTTTTCCTCAGTGGTTTTCCCTGCTCTTTCACTTGCCCATTGAGTGACCATTAAGGTGCATGAAAACCATGGGCTCCTGAGAAATGATCAGAGAAGTTCCCTGCCATGGTAATGACTGTACTGCGTCTATCTTGATTTCTTGCCCATAGTTGGCTAAACATGATTAGAATCAGCTTCATATGGTAAGGAAAATTATGTGGGAAGTATATGTGAATAAAAACATGTAACACCTTACACAAAATATATATGTACAGCAACCACTTAAGCCTTTTGTGTCAGGCTTTCCTGAACAATGTGATTCTCTTATAATTGGAGCAGAGTTAAAATTCACTAAAGCTTGGTGTAGTGAGTTGCTGAAATGTTAGTTGTGTCAACTAACATGAAAATTATTCTTCCTTCTCAGACTGAAAAATAAGTGATTAATCCTTAGATCTGTTGATAGCTGGAGCCATTTACTAAAACTCAGGCACTCAGAAATTGTTCCTGATGGGTATGAAGGCTTCGTCTGCAATTATTTAAGGGGGAAGATGCAGACAATGAGCAGAAGGAGATGGAAAACATCGGCAGTGTTAAAGATGTCAGCTATTAAACTATTCAGGTCCATTGATATGGAATACATCCACATTGCTGAGGACCAGCTCCTCATAGAGCAGAAAGCCTATATTTGCACTTGGCCTGGATTTCCTCCAGCTTTCTCTGCCTTTGGAAGGCATGTTTTTATACTTCTTGAGTCCAAAGTACGCTCAGTTCTGTTGCAACTTGCCAGAGGAGCGTTTTTAATAATAAAAGACAACTGTAGGTATTGCATGCTTTGTAGTGTGGCAGATGAATTGGTCTTGAAGGGGGAGTAGGGGGGAAAGCATGATTGATTACTCTTGGATGTACGAGAGGGAAAGATCCATCTGAAACATGTCTCTCCTCAGAGAGCGAGCTGGTTCTCTAAGACAAAGCCTGAGAGAACCAACACGCACTGATGGCCACGAAGTGTCCTCGTTAGCACAGAAAGAGCAGATCAGTATAGTGAAGCAAGAGATGCCAAAGATCTGCTGTATATATTTCAGGCATTTGGGGAGTTTTACTTTCAATTAGCTCTAGTTTGGTCCATGGGAAAAACATTGCCATGATATGTGAAGCTTGAACTTTTAAATTCTGCTCTTGAAATAGAAGACCCTTCAATAAACCATCCTTGGAAGTGACAGGCTACCCTTTCATCCGTTTTTTGGAGATAATCATAGAAAGGATTTCTTTCCCAGTGTCGTCCTCTTTAAAATCCCTCATAAATGGAATCAAGCTATATTTCTCTTGACTTATGATTTCTCTTGGCTTATTTCTGTTCCTGGCTATTTTGTTCTTTGTTCATGAATGATACCATGACAACGACCACTGAAACTCTTCTCCTTCCCCTTCCCCTCCCCTTCTAGCTACTGAGACAGCTTTATAATGCCAGAGCAATGTTTGGGGAGCCCATACTCAGGTTCAAGAGCATGATTTTCAGATATCTGATTTATGGTCCCTGACACCTACTTGTTAATGATTAACCACCTTGAGATGGAAAAGTCAACTGTGGTCAAGATGACTAGCATCTTTAACAGTCACCCAAATACTGTCCCTTCAGACTGTCAATATCCACCTCCCTCTTATGCTAAGTCAGTCAGCTTTTACACTCTAGAGATTCCTGAAGCGCACGAGCGCTGCTGATGTGATCTGCAGTTCAATCCAGTGCAGCTGTGGCTTCATTTCAGTCCACTCTGTGCAGGTTTTTCTGCAGGGGTTGGTGGACCATCGAGGCAGGTTCACAGATATCTGGGGAGTTTTCAGACAGGCATGCAATGTCTAGTTATTCTGATTCCAGCCTCGAACTGAAAGTAATGATGGCTTTCCATGCTTTTATGGCATTTGAGTGCCTGCTTGCACTGTCAGAAAGGCTGTCTATGCTTCTGGGTGTTGCTACCTTACCGGCACAGCCAGCAATACCTCTGGAGTTTGTCTTTGTTCCTTTGCATGCTATGTGGAAATAAGCATTGCTTACCTTCCTACAAGTGGATGATTCTGCATCTCTTTCAAATGCATTCTGGGTACCGGTCACTGACTGTGTCCTGCAAAACCTCTGTGAGGAGGCAGGAGGTTTTTTCCGTTCCAGATGGAACAGTAAGCCCCAGTTTGTTCAGAATCTGTATGAGCAGTCCTCATCACAGTCCGCAGATCTTGCCAGCTGGCCCTCGTGTTATCTCTGCCCTCATTGCAGAGGGGATATGACTTCCAGGCATCCCACAGAAAAGCAAGGGGATAACTTTGTGGGATGAGGGAATGAGGTAGAAGTGTGGTAAATGGCCTTGGAAGAATGAAAAGCAAAAGGCTGTCTCATGTCTGTTTTATGTCTGCTGTTCCCTCACCTTCTGGTGACACTCAATCCATCATGTCTTTTGAGCTTCGTTCTGCTGACCATGTCTTCTCTGGCCCTTTGCACCCTTTTTGACCTTACTGTGTATTTCTGGGTGCCTAAATCTGATGTTTCAACAGCCTTCAGGAAATCTCATAGGTCTGAATAGCCTGAGAGAGGAATGCTGTTTGCAATCAGTGACACACAGGTCTGCTGGAGAAAGGGTTTCCTTGCTCTTTTCTTTGCCTCTTTAAGCAAAGGACAGGTTAGCAAGGGCTGCAAGTGAGTGGAAGATTGATAAAACCTGTCTTAGCTGCTGCCATAGCTCAGAGTGATCCCGGATAAAGGCTAGAAAAGCAGTGAAGGTTAATTAGGCCCTGTAGGACTTTTGCCAAGAAAACTTACTCCTGCCCTTTCCCTCAGTGAAACAAGAGCTCTGGTCCCTCTTCCCCTCTACACATACTCCATCTCTTCACTCTTTTGTCAGAAGTGTCCTGACCTAGTTCCTTGGTTTTGACTGAAACAGCCAGTTTAGAGAGGGAGAGAGAGTGCTGTACTGTGTGCTCCCAACCAATGACCTGCTCAAGTTCTCCATAGCAAGTGCCTTTTTTCTGACTCCTGGGTCTGGTGGTTGTTCCAGGTCTTGCTGAAGGTACCCTTCATCCAGCAGTCCTTCTTAGACTGTCAATGTCCTGATAAAACATCCAGATTTTATGCTGCTGGAGAACCTGCCAGCTGCATCATGGCACAGGTTAATAAGCAGTGTGTTCTCCTGAAGTCTCCTAGAGGCACCAGAAAGCATCTTCTGAGGCAGAAGATATTGACATAACTATTGGGAATGGCTAGCTGTGTAAATGTGTAAGATTGGGGAGGTGGGGAGAGCACAGAAATAGGCAGATGGAAGTTAAGAACAGGGAGAGACTGTAGAGATCATAAAGAAGGGAAAGGTAGGACAGAGACTGAATGGAGAAGAAAAAACCCTATAAAGCTGTAAAGTCTAGAGGACTCATTTTTGACAGCAAACATGAAGACAGACACACTCCATCTAGACCTTTACACAGCACAAAATCTGCATCAGGCTGTGGCTTCAGGGTGCTGCATGAGCTTTCAGTGTTTTATTGTGGCGTATATAATCAGTATGGTCTGGAGGACCATGCTGGGGGGGGGGGAGTCAGGGAGACTTGCTGGCTTGTGGGATACTGGGGACTCTGAGCAGTGAAACAGCCTCTTCGGGGGGAGGGTAGAAACCCTCCTTAATTTTGGACATCTAGAATTTGAAAGGCTAAATACCACTGTATAAATGTGTGTGCATATACACGTGTTTTGACTGTGCTTTCATGAGAAGGATGCGTTTTAGGGAAGAATGAACAGTATGAAAACAGCATGAAATTCCCCTGTATTTGGAATCGAGGATAAGAGGCTGACAGACGTGATGTGTTCACAGGTAATTGTGCTTTCACAACAATTCACTGTGACAGTCGTCTTGAATGCTTTCTTGGCACACTAAGAGGCCTCTGCCTTATAAAGGTGCTCCTACTACCTATAGCTCTACTGAGGGCTCGTTACAGAGGATGAGCCTGCCGTTTCTCACTTCTACTTAATTTGTATCTCCGGTTACTTTGATAAGCGAGGAAAAAGATATCAGCCCTTCAAAACTCTGCAATGGTTGTGCTGCAGAACATTTTTCCTTAGAACAAGGGAAAAGGAGTCTTCACCATGGCCCTTCAAATCCCATCTCTGTTGACCTTCCTAGGAATGTTGAAGAAGAGAGAGAAGGGAGGAAAATAAATAAAAAAAAAAACTCAGCTATTTTAATCTGTGGTACTGATCCTTTTGAGGTAGATGTGGCCTAAGATAGTCTAAAGTAGTATTTGTGTTTACCTGCTCTGGGCATTCTAAGCCCTGGAACAGAGCCCCTCTGAACGCTTTAAAGTTAAACATGATTAAAAAGAGTAATCAATACAAAATGTACACCTTTGCAATATATATCTCCAAGAATAATTATAACTTTGTACAGAAAAAGAGGAAGTGAAAAACAAATTGCTAAGATTTAAACTAGTGCAATGTCTTATTTTTTTTGTGTATTCTTTGAATTTAATAAATGAACATAAGTTTTCAAGTTATTTGCCACTGATATTGCTTCTCCTAATGGGAAATCTTTTTACGGAGAGAATACCCATGATTTATTAAACTGTTTATTTATAGGGATGTTGCTGGGAAATTTCCAGGCAGGGGTTAAAACTGCTCTGGCAGCTAATTATAAATGTTTTAAAATCAGTGAGGGAAATATTATCATGGCCACATTCACAACTTAAAAATACTAAACCTGGAATGTACCTTGAGATTGTATGTTTAATGGCATTTATTATTTGTATTACAACAACTCTCAGAAATTCCTGTTGAAACCAGGGTTTCATTTATAAGGTTTTCATTATAAGAACTTCTTATCGTGCTCGGGGGAAGTGTGCAGTTTCCTTCTGCTCTGTCCCCCCTCATCTTGCCCCAGTAAGTACTTCCACCTCCCACAGCATATTACATCTACATCCCTTAGATGTATATTTGGTGCTTCTTGATGAGCCACTAATGATGAAGCTGCAGATTTTTTTCTCTCAGGATTATGTTTGCTTGGTGAGAGACAAAGAATTTATAGAATAAGAAAAGGTGTACACTATGAATACTATAAATACTGGATGTATGGCAAGACAAACAAATTATCTGATAGGGTAAATGAATAATTACATACTCGTTCAACAAGAAATGCAATGTCAAGGAAGGCTGTCCAGAAAGATTTTCTGGAAAGATACTTCCAAAAAGAAAGATCAGATCTTCCGAGCCCGGGTCATGAAATACAAAATTATTGCACAGATAAACTCTTATTAAGGAAACCTGTATATTTTTTTCCTTTCAGAAGGAATTTGGTCCAGACAAGTGCAATTAAATGAATTTAATTGCATATATTTTATTCTAAAAAGTATAAATTTTACGTAATAGCCACGATCTGTTTCTGAATGATCTCATTTATTTCTAGTATATAGAAGTAAGAAAATGTATTTGATTAGAGCAGCTGAAAGCCTATCATCTTCTCTACTTGTTTTCTATCTTTGGAGGGTTAATTACAGGTTAAAAAGTACAACTGGAAGTTGCTATTATGAATTTGGCATGCTGGAGCCAATACCATTTTGGTACACAATTACTCTTTCAGGGGTCAGAGTCACTTTTGTGCTGCTATGCTATTTTATGAAGAATTTGTCACCTCTAGTGCCTAGTTCTTCAGAGCTACAAGAAAATACAAGAAATACTTAACTAGGTTTGCTCTAAAAAAAAAAAAAAAAAAAAAAAAAAAGGTATTGGAAGTCATCTTTCTGAGGAGTGGGTATGTCTCCTTCCCAGTAGCCCTTTTTTTCTTGGGAAGCGGTGAACAGTGGAAAGAGCAAGTTCCTGGCCACTCTGAGACTTTGACTTATTGTGTGGTAGGGAAAATATTGGTTTAATGTGGGAGCTTTGTACTGGTGGACAGTAGTGCATATGTTTCAGATAAGCTAGAGGAAGGGGTTGTAAGACATGATTCTCCCTGACTGTTATAATTTCTCATGGGTCATGGTGGCATGGGTCAGCTAGCAGTGTTATAAAGCTGAGGGATCTTCATGTTGGCCGTGATATTGGGCCTTAACCTTGGCTGTAGAGAATAAATAACGATAAACCAAAAATATTTTTCCAGAAAAAAAAATGCTGATCATAAACTAATATAATTAACTCACCTGTCATTGTTTTCTATCTAAATGATTAACATGAGCATAGCACAGTGTTGACCAAAAGGGGCATGCAGAAGAGATAATGAAGGTTAACATGCTTGTGCTTGGATGTTAATATGCTTGTGTTTTCTGTGACATTTCAATGAACTCTCCTTGTACCAGGAAGGATTTAAACATCTGGCTTGCAATAAAACCCCAGTAAACTCTGATTCAGCCAAACCCTGCTATGCCCCTTGAGATTATAGCATTCTTCTTGCTGAACTCCAGCTTGCCCACACACGCTGAAGTATTAACTGGACAGAAAATTAGCTTACAATAGGACTTAAAATAAAAAAAATATATATATATATACATCAAGTTTTTCCCCATGGCCAGTCTGCCTTGAGGAATGGGGCCAATAAACTGCTTTCCATGTTACTGAAGGACAAGAGAGGAATGGAGAACTTGCCAGCTGGTTAATTTTACAGGAGTGATGTTCGCTGCACTCCTACAGAGTTTAAGCCAGCAAAGTGCACGATCTTGCTAATTTAGTAAGTGATTTGTTATCCCAAGGTCCTACTAATTCTCTGGGATCTTGGCTGCTCTATTGCTTTTGGCTTAGCAGCAGCAGTACAACAAATGTCTAAAGTCCCTGGCTGGTGAACAGTAATGCTTATCCCTAAAATGGCAGATCATCTGCCCTACATCACCTGGATGCTTTTTGACATTATTCATAGCTTTCTGCTCGACAAGTGTACCAGAAACAGAAGCATTTGGAAAAAAGTGCAGTCCTGACACACCATTGAGTTGATATGCTAAGTGCAACTCCTGGAACTGCAAGACTGTGGAAATATCAGTAAAAAAACAAGTAAAACAGTACAGTTTACTCACCTCACCCACGTTAGCTCTCCATCTGCCATATCTGTGGTGTGCATGCAGCACCAAGGCTGACTTTTTCTGAACAGCATCAGAAGGCAGATCAGAAGCTGGCTGCAGTGGCCTGGAGGTCACATCAGGACAGACAGTGAGCAGAGCAATGTAGAATAAGCATCTACCCATGAAGCTGAGAGAAGAGGACTGTGGAAAAATTTCAGGCTTGATTTCTAGATTCCTAGCACAGGCACTCCCTATTAGTTATAAAACTTATGACAGAAAATGCTACTCCTGAAAATATTCTTGTCTCTGATGCTGGACAAGCAGTTAGGAATTTAAATGCAAGACTTAATAGGAGCTTATTAGGTTGTATGTAATTCTACTGGAACAGCATTATTTTACTTCTGGTTTCCGGAACAATATATTTGCAATGAATGCTACCCCAAATTAGAATACCAATACTCACATACGATAGTAAAATATATTGTAGCCTTTCATGGAGGTATAGTATAAGCTGTAAGGTATCAAATCACTGTCCATCTCATCTTCTATTGTCTTCAATAGATAGAAAAGTAGCTGCAAAAAAATCTACACACTGAAGAAGATAAAAAAGCCTGCTGATTTGCTATTAATAGCTAATAGATACTGGTTTAAATTGTGGGGTTTTATGTCCCTGCCCAAAACTTGGATCATTAAGTCAATAGCATTGTTAGCTGTATAACTGTCCAGTTTCCCTTTGTAACGTGCAGCTGTGTATTGCACAGCCTAATTATTTATTGTCTAGAAACAATCAGCAATTGTCCCTTCCCGTTTGATTGAAGGCCTGCTTTGTGCCGGGGGACATTAGTAGTCCCTGCTCCTCCTGCTACATAACATTTATTTATTTATTTTACAGTTTATTATGTCCCCTTTTGCATTTCTCGGGGAAATATCACCGTTCTTTCCAATCTCTATTCATGGAGGAGGGCTTTAGTTCATCTCTTAATCATTCGCATTCTTGTGAGCCCCCCTACCCCTATTTTTCCCTCCTGCAATTATGCTTCCCTCCCTCTTAGTTATTCTGCGTGCACAGATTGCTTTTGACACCAGATGCTCAGCAGTCAGCGCACAGCAGCACCCACTCCGCTTGCTCCAAGCATTTATCCGGTATCCGGACCATCTGGCCACTCCCTGTGTATAAGACACAACAGCTATAAGAAGCAGCAAGGAGCCTCAAAGACAGAGGGATGCTGTTGTTGGGATCTGGTGCTCTTAACGAGGTTAAAAACCTGATTAACCAGTCTCAGTGGGATGGAAGCAGCTGGCCTGTGGCTTCTAAGCCGTGTTTAATGAGTTAAGTGCAGCTGCCCTGGCAATGCTGCTCCAGAGGGGTTGCAGAAAGAGCATTGGGCACTACTAAATAACACACAACAACGTCCAGAGAAAAACTGAGCCATTAGGGTCAACTAAAACCAACGATTTCTAGTACTCCCTGAGCCCAGAGGTACTCAAGACCCTTGGCTCACTAAAAGCAGCAGATATTTTATAGCTTGCATCCATGTGGATATTTCCATAGGCAAATGTGTAGCTGTTCTCATTGAAGAGTCTAGCGCAGGAAGAAAAGCTCGGGCATGTTTCGTCGTTTCTCAGACACGTTTCCACACCCCTGCATAGCCAGCTGCCATTTTCCACGTGTCTTTAAACTCATTAACGCTGGCTAATAGTCACAGTCAGAAAAGTTTCATCTCGAACTTCTCAGTGTAAATTAGGTAGTGGGTGAGAGGACGCTTGATTCTTATGCTGTTCTACACAAATATGAATAACAGAACATCAAGGAAAAACGTGGGGACATTGGAAGTTATAAAAGCTGAGTGTTACTTTTTCCACTGCTTTTCAGTAAAAGCAAACAGACACCAATTATCTTTTAACTTTTTCTTCCCTGAAACTCTCTAATAAGAATAAGAAACAAGGTCAAAAAGCTTTGTTGTCATCATTGTTTTTTTTTTCCCTTGTTCCCAAAATATCTCAAAATAAATGCATTTTTTGAAATATCAAAGACTGCGGCAATAATAATAATAATAATAATAATAATTGGGGAATGAGCAATGCTTTTCATTGTTTGAAAATATTGATTGAAGACTGCCTCCCTATGTTCTCCTGTCTTTGACCTTAGAAAACAGTTTATTTCTCCCAGAAAAACACTCATTTGTTACTATAACTGGATATGATTTAAGATTCTCCAGTCATCCATCTTTATGTTTTAAAATGCACAGAGTCCTTCACGTGTTAAAAGCCAAAACAAAGCTGCAAAGGACTCAATCCAAGCAAATTTCAAATCTTATTAATGTTCACATGGCAGTGTTCCTCTGAAGACAATTCTAGTTTTTAATAACAAATACTTCTGACCTTTAACAAGCCCAGAAACACCACAACACGATGCTTGTTTTATATATCGGCTTTCAAAATGAAAACCTATTCAAATACTCCTTACATATTTAAACACTACTTACTAGTCTAGCCATCTTTGAATCTTCTGCCGTAGAATTGAAGAATGAAAAGAAGAAAAAATCAAATTCTAATTTAGATTGTTAAATCAATCCATTTTGTCTCAATTATTATACTTTTTTTTTTTTGTGATTGTGATATGATCAAAAGGAGCTTTCTGCACCATTTTGTCCAGGGGTGAGTGTAATTTCCTTCTAATTTCTCCATTTAAAAATCAGCTTTTTGTTATGCTCTCAAAATGGTTTAACAGCAGTCAGTGTCCTAGTGTGAAGCAATTACTGTTTTGTAGGTTTTGTCTTTTTTAAAAATCATGATAATTTCTATTGCTCTCCACCCATGTTTCCTTCTCTCCTGTCTTTGTCTAATTACAATGTAACTGATATCTTTTACTCGGTGGAAATCTATGCAGGCGCACTAGTTTTTGTAATTTGCAGTTAATGCTGCCATCTGTATATTAAACAAAACTCTTCAATTGAGCTCAGATAGGTTGAATTTCAGCATACATGTAAGACATCAAGGCAGTACGATTGGGCCACCTACTCAATAGATTTCCATCTAGAGGTTCTTGGTGGACATATCCCTTAGCTATCTAAACTTCTCGAGGCTCCTGGTGACAGGGAATGCATCAGTTCTCAGATTAAGTTCTGCTACTGATTAATAGTCATTATTGTTAAAATACATCTCTATTTCTCGTCTGAATATTTATCATTTCAAAGTTTGCATGCTGAATCTTATTGTTGGCTGTCTGCGTTTTTTCTCATTTTCTTTTTGCTAGATTAAAGAGCTTTTTACAATAGGAAATTGTATCCCCGATACACATACATATATATCCTGATAATGCGTATCTCAGTGTCTTTATCGTTTTGAGAAATAGCTTTTCTCTGCTTCTTTTCTTCACCTAACTAGCCAGATTCAATACTATGAACCCCCTCAACTGGGGACCATCTTTCCCTTAGATAAGTGTTGAGTCTAAATAGTCTCAGCTGTCCATTTGTTACCCCACTACTATTGATTAGTTATTGTTCAGGGAGACCAAAGACCAATATTTTGCTAGGAGGGAAAAAAATTCCCATGAAATTATGGAGAGAATGGAGAGAGCAGCTGAGACAATTCTTCATTTTATAAATAACTTAATAGAAAATAAGTTATATGATAATACTCACAAACTCAAGCTTATGCCCAGAGAAGACAGCACCAATATCTATAATATGAATTTAGTTCAGTTAATTTTAAGCAGGTTCCTTCTTTTATTTAAAAAAAAAAAAAAAAAAAAAAAGTTTAAATACACTTTTGATAGATTTAAGAGACTAAGGTATAGATCTAACAGGGACTGAAGGAAGATCAGGTGACTAAAAGTACTGATTTAGGATGTTGTACTGCCATAGAAACTGATTTTAATTTCTTAAGGCCAAGTCAAGCCGCTGAACCAGGTTTCTGAACTCCAGGGAAAGTTCTCTGCTCTCTAGATTGTGATTGCTTCTTCCTCATTATTTTTGAAGTATGAAGAACCTTATTATTCTTAAAGACAGTTGACTCTTAAGATAAAAGAGGTTTAAGAGTCTGAGTCGTGGTCTCAAAAAGTCTCTCAAATCTGGCGGAAGAGAACTGGCCCGCTCTTAAGCATTCCCGGTTGGCCGGGCTAACTGAGCTGCTCGTTGCGGATTCCGGTTTCAGCTCTCTGACATCCTCCACGTGCTAGATAAGGAGCGCTGATGCCCAGCTCAGGGCAACGCATTTCATTTCTGAAACAGCGTCCAAAAACTCGTTTAATGATTGAGCGCCACTGTACAAATCCTGTTGTAGATTTGGCCCCATGTGAAGTAGGTGCCTGAATTATATTTTTCAACTAGCAGACCCTAGCGTCTTGCCTTCCCTCACGTTGCTGAGCAGATTTGCACTAAAGCACAATTGTTATATCTCAAAACAAAATCTTTTTTTGCCTCCTTTTTTTGCCCTGTACTCCTTTTCCTCCCCGTATCCAGCACTGCGGTGCCAGAAGTCCATGTTCCTTTTTCTCCCTCTCACATTTTTACTGTATCTGAAATAATAACAGTGTCAGAGAGGGAGAAGGCTGTGTTTTGTGGATGATAGTTCCCTGAAAGGAAAATATATAAGCAACAAAGTCTCACGCAAGGTTCCTTAATCATAAGCAACCAGGCTCTGTCACGTGTAACCATAAAGTTAATCACACGTTATATAAATAGAATTGTTTTTAAATAGAATGGCTGTCAAACTCTTCAGTCAGCCTTCATCAGCAGCTCTTTAAGAGAAAAGGCTGATTGAAAAGGAAAGTCAGTCAGTGGCAATTTAGTATGAGGGCTAATAATCAGCACTTCAGTTTCATTCCTGTTAAGCTAAAGGAAGTCATTTGACATAGGTGTTACTAGGAAGGGTACAACATAAGTAATGATGTTTTGCAGACCTCACAGAAGCAGGAAAAAAATATATATATATGCATGTACTATAATGCTGTTGTACAAGACATACCAGGGGAATATTTATATTTTAAAGAGAAGAAAAATATGGCCTCTGTCAAGCCTCCTTCCCACCCCAGTGGGGAAAAAAAAATAAATTAAAAAAAAGGCAAAAAAATTACTCTTTTTTAGAATTTAGAGGAAATACTGAAAAAAATAGATGTGATGGTACAGGTATACATAATCTATGCATATACAATATGTTAGACATTAAAAGCTTTGTGTGCGTACCAGCAGCTCTACCAAAGAGTCATTGGACTGAATAAGGTAATCAGCTTCTCATGGTTGCAGACTTAAAGGTTAACTGCCTTCATGTATACCTCTTCAGCTGATTTATCATTTGCAGGGTTAAATTAAGAGCCAAATAAAGCAGAACTGCTATGTTAAAGGACAGTTTCTGAAGCCTTCTGCTTACAGAACCACCAACCAAGACAGCTGGGTTTTCCTAGTCGAAAGACATTGAGAGACAAACGCCAGCAGCAAAAGAGTTGGTTCTACCATCCCAAAGTCCTGAAAACTAACAGCAGATTTTCATCTATCTGCTAGAGGAAAAGAAATCTTCACCAGACTTTGCAAGCCAGAAGATGTGTGTGCTCCAGAGACGACTGCAGGCACTCAGGCTGAGGGGAAAAGTTGTTCAAGTTGCTTTAGTTTGTTAACAAATAAAATAAATGGAAATTCTTAACTTTAATGGTAGAGAGGCTAACAATCTTTCCTGAGTTTTTCTTTTTTCTCTGCATGTGGCAATACAAGTTGTGATAAAGATCAAGGGGTTCTCAGGTGAAGAACTTTTTCCCTCGGTTTTGAAGTAAAGCTATTGGGAGAACTTCCTTGTTCTTATCGTTTTCATACATTTATTGACATCAAATTTTACTACATTACAGTCACAGGAGTCCTTCATCTTATACTTAGAAAATACATTACCCTATTTGTAGCATATGGGAGTGAATATTAAAGTGATGGCAATTAGAGGCATTTATAGCTAGCAAGCTAGCTATTTATTCTAGTTCATCACCCCTGTATCTGTCTACTCCATACTAGTCTTTTAACAGGCACCAGCAAATTTATAAAGCAAAGTAATACAGGATTGCACCATTAAAATGCTAATGTAAACACATGATGCTTTAGGAACAGACAATCTGTAAAGTTATCCTTAATGAGAATATCTATACAAACTTTTCTTAGACGATTGTTATTTAATATTTATCCATTTCTACTTTTCTAAGATTAGCAGAACAGGCAATTTTATACACATCACTACCAGTTTGTGAGCTTCCTTCAAAAAGCAATACCAGCCTCATTAATAAGGCCAATAATTCCTGATGTGTTTGAGTATTTTGTTTTGGTGTTCAGAGAGAATGTGTATTTTGATATGTGCCCTTTTTATTTTGGTACTGTATACTTCTTGCTTTTCTCTGTGTCTTCCCCCGCCCTGGTTTTAAGCTCCCAGGGAGCTTAAGTCCTAGTTGTTTTTAGGTGAGAAAAGGGCTTGATTCCCACATTCAGATCCATAGGGACTTAAAGGCAATATTTTCAAAAGTGACTCAAAATTTAGGAGAATTAAGTCTCAAATGCATGATAAAATTACGGTGATTAACAAGTTACGACATATCAAATAAGATGATGGATTGATATCAAATAAACTGATGGGTTAAAACAGTACACTTCTAAGTAACATATATTCTTGAATTAGAAATTTTTTTAAGAACCAACAGGATATATGGCAATGCCAGTTAAAGCAGACAAAAACGTGCCTACCACAGACAGCGAAGGGAGCAGATCTTTTGGCCATCTGTCCAATGCCCAGAGGACTATTAGCTGGAAGCATAATGAACTGCTTTCATAATCCTGTATGAATTATTAACTAAGAGCACACATACAAATAATTTCTGTTACTTCAATAGCTTTGATCTTGTGTCTTAATCTTACCAGAAATTATCGGGTACAAGGCTCTTTGGTATGAAAACAGGACTCAGGCTCTTAAGATGCTTATAAAGCAAGACTTTCACTTTTTCTACTTTTGTGAACGATAACTGCACACAGTAACTAACATCTCTATTATTTTGTAGGAAACCTATAATCTGATAACGATACTTGACTCTTGCATAATCAAAAACATCAGTATGTTATAAAACTTCCCGTTATAAAGAAGGTCAGAACCCTTCTAATAAAGTGAAACTTCATCAGAACACAATAGTTTAGCTAGCCCTAAATATTTCTTTTAAATATCTTGGGTTTGGCCAAACCTTGACTGAATTGCAGGCTGAGTTCCCTGGGAAAATTGCCCAGTTTCCTAGTGAGATATTGAAGTGTGTGGTTTTGAACAGTCTCTGTAACCTTCTCAGATCCAGGAGCCCAAAACTTCCAGCATCTATGCTTTCAGAGGCCCTTTTTCATATCCCTGCCAGAAAGCTATGTGCCTGGTAAGTCAGGAAGTCCTGGAGACGTTCCATGTACCAGAGTCTTCATTTACCCTTTTTTTTTTTTTTTTTTTTTGAGTTCAGTTATGCTTTTTTCTCTGGTCTGTAAACCTAACTCATGTCATCCTGATGGCTATGAAGCCTTAAAGCTTCTCAAGTTAGTGAAAGAATGTGGTGTTCTTGGGAGTTTCCAAAGTAAGGATAAGAAGGTCAGATTCATTAAGTTACCACATTGCCGGGAAAGTAGAGTTTTAAAAACTCCATGGTTTCTGAAACCACTGTTTCTGTCTCTTGTTGTGCTTTTAGGCCTTTCTTAAGTTGCACTTAAGCCTTTCTTGTTGTCTATTTAAGCCTTTTCCATTACAATAAAACAAAAAATAAATACATTAAGATAATAAAGATAAAATAAAAGAAATAAATAAAGAAAAGAAATAAAAGAAAAAAGAAAAATACGAAATATTAACCTGGAATTTCTATTTTTCAAAACAACTCAGGGATTTCCTTGTGGTCTGCAACTGTCTCCTTTCTTGTTTGAGTTTCAGAGGGAGTTATTTGTTTTCTGGGACTACAATGGAGATAAGCAATTTTCTTAGCTCTTCCTTTGTAATTAATTTTTCTCCCTTGATCTTAGTTTTATATGACATAATTTTGTAAGTGTTTGGGAGACAAAGAAAACAGGTTTCTTTCTTTCCTGTTAATTATCTCACATTTGTGTTGCTTTCAATCCTTCCTAAAGAGCAAGAAAAGAGGAAACTACTTTGTAAAAGCTACTGTGCATGGTTGCTGGGCTACTAATGGCTGGAAAAGATAAATTAGTCAAATTTTGCTTAGGCTTGTGTTTAGCAAGTGAGAACCTAAGACATAAAACAGCAGTAGTGAGAGAATGTAATTCTGTATCAGCATTGATTTATAATGGGCTAAAATTATTATACCGCTCTTTATTAAACTAAGACTATATTTGCTGGTCATTTCATCACTAGATGCTAGGCTTGGAAATACTAACTCAGATTCAAACCTTTATGAGTCTAAATGAGTTCTTAGTATCTGGCAGATACTGGCCCTTGACTACTAACTATTCCATCAGGGTTTACTTTCCTTTGGTTGTTAGTGCTACGCAATCATCTACTGTTTTTTTTTTATTTATTTATTTTCCCCCCCTCAGGACAACATGGAAGTGATGAAAACAACAGCATGAGTAAATAAACACGCAAACTAATGTATTTTTGTTTGACACAATTGCACAGGATACTCTGCTTTGGACAGGTTTTTAAGCTGTACATAGCACTGTTTTCCAAATAACAACACCTGCAGCTTCTCATTTCACTGATTTTTATCCATTTTCCTAAATTGGACATTATATATATACTGTGGTGTCTTTATTATTATTTAGGCTGAGATTTATGTGATGAAATTTAGATATCTACTATATATGCTAATCACTGTACTCACTTTATAGTAAAAGAAGGGAATACGTGTAGATGTCGACAGCAAGTCGATCACCCTCAGCGCGTGACTGCCCCACATGTAGATGTCTGAGATTGATGCTTAAAACTAGACAAGATAAATCTCATCCCAGCTCTCTGCAGTAACGCGCAGTTTGACAAAATGAAGTGGAGAGCGCATCCAGCAGAACACAGAATATGCCCCCAAAAAACGAATTTATCTCAGTATTTACATATGTTCATTTTGGGCTTCCTACTGCTGGCTTTCCCTTTAATAAATATGCTATGCAACATGCAGGAATAATGATGAAAGCTTATCTTTCTATGTGTCTTCAATATAATTTTAATCTTCTTTTTTATAGTTCAAGCCTGTTCACTTTTTCCTTCCCAGACAATTCTAAGACTTTCTATATTTGTACATCTAAAGGAATTTCTACTTATCTATATAGTAAAACAAGAAAACGGATGTTGGGATGATCTTTAAGTGGTTATTCTCGAAATGAAAAGGCATCTTTGAATGCATCACCATCTCCTTATTACTGACTGGAAAGTCTGATACCACATACTTATGGCATAGACTTCAGTACTGAGTAGTTTCTGAGTTGAAGTAAAGCATCATTAAAGACTTTGGAGTATTCCCTTCCGTTCTGAAGAGAGAGGACGAAAGTGAAACATAAGCGAGCGCAGCGTGATTTAGTACGTGGAAGCGGATCTGCTGCAAGCCTTTGGAGATCATCTCTCTGTCAGAATGTCAATAATGGTGGGTTTTAATTTCCTTAAAGAAATCTTCTGTGGTTCGACGAACCTTGGAGGCAAACCTCACAAACTCTCTGACGAGTCTTTCAAGGTGCACCGTGCTGGAAGAACAAGGCAGTGCTTTGGACAACGTGGAGAAGAGTGCCTTGGCTCTGGTTTCGATAAGAGTGAAGCGATCAGACCCGAGAGAAGACCCTGCCACCTTTGCGTTGCACGTTGTTAAGACGTAAATAGAACTCTGCTGCTCTTCCCATTCCTCGTTCTGATAAAGTCACCTGGTTACCGCATAAAAGCAGCAATGGCTTAAATTTCACGGTGGCTAGCATTGAGGATTACGCCATTTTTAACTGTTTTTTTTTTTTTTAATATTTTGAGGTTCTGTTGTCTCAAATGTAAGACTATGTACTGACTGAAGAACTTCTTAGTGAGATAAGACTTATGAGGAAACAATATATTTTAATAGGACATAGTTGGAGAGAAATAGCTTTAAGACAAAGAAGCCCCTCTCAAGGTTTGAAACAGGGGCAGCAACATCTACAGCTGTGCAGAATTTCTGGCTGTATTGGCAATCACTGCACTGTTCTCACTCCGTTCTTGCTTCCTCACCGATGCTGGGCCCACGTTGTTCTGTTGTATATCAGATTTCCTTTCAGCTGTCTTTGGTAAGACCTTTTGGGTTCTGTTTGGTTTTAGTCTTATCATCCTCTTTGCTATTGCTGCAGTAGATGCTTTTCACTTCTAATATCTCTGTTTTTCTGCTCCCAGAAGGTCATGCAGGGAGGATGTTTAGCTTGGATGAAGAATTGTGGTGTTATTTTAGGCAAGTGGGACAGAATTTATACTACCTGACTTTAGACACTTGTAAGCCATGCTTTTTCTCATCCTAAAGTAGATGTAAAAACTGGACAGATGATTCATAGCCCCAAAGTGATTTTTTCTCCATTAACTGTAAAACGTCCTCAAAGTAATACCTCTGACATAAACATATAGGTTGGCATTGAGCTCCAGATACTAAATATAGATGCCTGAATGTAAATGAGGTGTCTAAAGTCTCATTGTAATCCATGGAAAATATAGGCTTCGTTTATTTGCCTAAGTGCCAAATCATCATTTGAATTGCCTTAGGATATCCAGGAAATCTGTACGGAGCTGGCAGAAATGACAGAGAATATGGGAGATTTAGACTGGCACTAGTTATTTTCAGTAGTTAAATTGATCCCATTGTCAGACAAGCTCAGAAAATAGCTCAACTCAGGCAATAAAAGATATCTGTACTGAAAATCAGCCCCAAATATAGGTGTCTTGTACCTCCTGAGATGCCTCAGGTTTAGGTACTGTTCTAAAAGATAAAAAGTCTCTTGTAATTCCTGTGCCATATATGCCAATTCCTTGAATAAGTTTGATATCCTAGGGCATCACAAATATCTGGCATATGGGTAAATGAATCCCATGCCAGACTATCATTACATTCAGGTGTTTTAATCTTAAACTGAATTCTGCCTCTAAAAATGTGAGTTAATACCTAGGACACTATGATATCAGGAAGGATTCTTAACTATGTTCTAACATTATTATTATCCATTAAAATAATGTCGAAATCTGTGCATGAAGGCAGTTTCTACTAGTTGAGGAACCAGTTCACTGTTTGTGAAGTGCTTTGAAGTCCTTCAGTAAAGAGCACTGTAAAACTGCAAACCAGTATCACCTAACAGATTTTTCTTAATTAACCACCAAAACTGTAGAGTTAGATCTTCCCCCCAAAACAAAATTTCATGCAAAGTTAAACATTTTAACTGACTTTGCCATTTAAAAATGAAATGTACCCTGGTCTCTCAGACAATGAAAAATCCTCAGTTTCTGGAATGTTTCTGGTTGATGCATTCTAGTGGCAATCTATGTGACAATTACTGTGTAATGAAGTCTGAAGACATTTCTGAGACAATACATCATAACCAGAGCAGCCCATATGACTTGTGCTTAATGGATACAATGGCACTTAACTACACTCAGGAAGCAATACGTTGTGAGTAAGCAGTCTGAGAGATTTAAAATCTTCCGTAGGGCTATATTGCATGTATGAGGGGGAAAAAAAAAATATATATATATATATATATATACATATACATATATATACACACACACACACACACACACACACATTCCAGAGCCCTAAAAAGAAAGTTACATTTAAGTTTGTCATTTCACTGTCAAAATATGCCCCACTGATTGTACTACCAGTCAACAGAATGCACATTTCATACATATCATGCATGAAAAGCAAAATACTTTGAAATATATCACAGATCCACAGCACAGGCCCATTTGTTCTGGGAGCAGATGAGTGCTATTTAACCACAGCTCAGTTAACGACTTCTGCTGTTGTGCAAATCAATGAGGCCTCTACAGTGGTTCACTTTATTTATTTTCCCTTTTGAACATAAACACGTATAATTGTATTCTTTAAACCAATTTTAATTATATTTTGCATGCTTAAATGCAATATTTTTGTACTGTGATGTACAGTCTTAGACATGCAAATAATAATAAGACAGCAAGCATCATGTTCATTTCTCTGCTCCTTTTAGCAGCCTCTTAAAGTTATTTTATTTACCAAAGGAGCTGAAGACTTCCTAAAAGTGTGAAGTCCTACCAGTCAGCAGTGAACTTTCATTTCAATAAGAAAATAGCTGATATCAATAATAGTCCAAAGACAAATTATACTTACCAAGAAGAATTTTTTTATTATTTTTTCTGTGCAAAGGGGGAAAGGCATTATAGATATAACACTCCCTACATCACGAATCCTAGGCACTTGGGCTAAAATTGTAGGGAAATCCAAATAACTGAAATGACACAGCAAGTTCTTAATCCTAAAGTACTTTTCTTAAAGCATATCAGAAAGTATAGAAAAGTATCTTACTACAGTATTGTGTAAGGCAAGCATGAGCATCTTCACAGAATGTCGTAAAACACCAGATATAGTATTTTCCTTCCTTACTTTTACTTACAACTGTTTTATTGTATTTCTAAGCAAGCCGTGCTTTCCTTGGTGGTGGTAGCTTTTCAAAAGCATGTGGTGCTGATCCAGCCTTGCTGACCATTAGCTCCTACGGATACGAACACAACCTTCACACTTTCCAACTCTCATTTATTACCACCATATCAAGATGTTTGTTTGTTTTCTCCCAGTTTTCATCTGGGTTTCATAGTCTTTAAATACACTTGTTGGGATGTTATCCGGAAAGAGTTCAAACAAGTGTACTAGCACTTAGGAAAGGAAGCTACAGTTAGTTGCAAACAATGGGCACAAAAAAATTAGTGTCATTTTCTGGTTTTTATCTACCATCTTACCTGCGTTACTGAACTTGCCAGATTTTGCAGTCATGCTTATCTCTAATGTGCACTTGTCTAGTGAAATGCTGTTCAGCATGCAGTGCATTGGCTGCTGGTATCTGCTAAGGCTCAGAAAGTGGAACCCAGGATGCAAAACAGCATCATTTACAAAAGGACGTGAAAGATCTTGAAGTCCGAATAGCTTTCCAAATGCATACCTTAGCAAAAGCCACAAGATATAGACCAGATGACAGTATTATCAGGGGAAACATTAAAAATTTTACTTATATTAATCACACCTCCTCACTACTTTCAAACATACTGGGTAATGGATTTTTTTTTCCAGAAAGTTTAACTAATTTTCAGACAAAACCCAAGAAACACTGGTCTAATGCCTATTACCCAAAGAGTGTTTGTTCGTATAAAATGCTAATCATATTAAAAAAGAGAACAAAGAACTTCATAATCAGTCTTGCACTGTGTTAACCTAGGTTTGAAACTTGACTTTGGTCTAAGCTTTTCAGCAACATCCATTAATTGCGTTGACCACTTGCAGGAACATCCATGTCAAAATGCTGTTTTCTGTTACAGCATTATAACTGGAAAAATATAAGCCTAAAGTCTGAATTCTGCAGGGACTGAGCTTTAGAGAATGAATTATGGGTTGATCCTGAGTTTGACCTGAGTTGTCTTTTGCTTACAACGCCTGCGACTCCTCTGAGTTACAGTGCACCTCCTCTGGCTTGTCGTGTCCCTGGGGCACGAAATATCGGAGTCTCTAAAGGCATTCTTGGGAAGTATCGTTACGCATTTACCTTATTTTTAAGATTCTTCCCTCTCTGTATGTTTTTGACCATAGCTGAGATGGGATGCTGGACTAGGTAGACTAATAGGCTATTTCTGCGGGAAGTCAAAAGACCATCCAATTTCCCTAACTGAAGGAAAAGTCATTTTCAAATTATTTAAAGATTATTAGCTGATATCATTGTGTCACTCTTTATCCTACTGTTCTTCGCATCTCATATTAACTGAATGCAACCTCTTCTGACAGGGCTGAGGAGTGTTTCTCTCTCTGCTATTCACTCCTGCGAAAGAAGATTGCTACCTAGGGTTATATCCTCAACCTGTGTAAATTGTCGTGGCTCAGCTGGAAATTAGTGGAACTATAGCAATTTATACCTGCTGAGGATCTGGTCTCTGGAGAGCGCTGAAAAAAGTAGAAAGCTTTATTGATGTCTCACATCTAATTTAGATTCTCATTTAGGCCTTCTTGGCCAAATTTTCTCCCAGTGCTACTTCCCTGAAATTAATGGAATTACGCCAGCAGGGAATTTGACCTTCTATTTTTGGACCATAGGTTCTTATTTCCAAACAGAACAAAACAGGCTCCTCACAGTTGAAGCAACGCTGGAAGGCTTTTAAGTTTATGGCAAATACCAGGCTGGACAAAAATAAGCTAATTTATGCAGTGATGTTCTGAATCAAGCCAGGACTTGTTATTGTTCAGTCTTAATTATAGAGCAGGCCAGTTGCCGTGCTCTCCTGTGTCATCCTATAAGCAACGTGTTTCAGATAGGGAAACTTTCCAAGTTGGCTCCTTCACCAGCCAGAAGACTTGGCCAGAGGTTTATTTCTCATTTTGAGAATAAAACAAGGGATGTCAGAAGCCAGCTGCCTCTAGCGTTGCTCTACACATTAATGCTCCGTCAATTGCTGTTCTCTTGTGGTATTTTGTTGGTGTTCCCTTTGAGGTGCGGGTATTTATTTTGTTCACTGAACAGAAGCCATGTAAAGATAGTGTTGAGTGCCTGAAGCAAGCCAGAAAAGGCAAAAAAAAAAAAAAAAAAAAAAAAAAAAAAATCAGAGATCAATACTGACCAGCCAAAGACAAGACATACTTAGTGGTAGGATGAGTGGTCTGAAGTTTCTCAGGAACTCAAGGCATGATCCAAAATAGTGCATGCATGAATAAAGTGACATTTGTATGGAGCTTTGAGTGTCTGAGTGTAAGAGGGAAGGCATTTGCTCCTGAAGATTTCACTATAAGATATCTGGCATTCTGGATTTAATTGCATTTGGTTAATCATAATTTATATAGATGTTACAGGCATTTTCTCCCATGGTTTCTTAACAAAATTATCACCCTCTGCTGAGCACCATTGCCTCAGTTAAAGCTTTGTGAATCTGAGTAAGGAAATCTGAACCCTTGATATTTCTTTTTCCAAGATGCATAGCTGCATCAGAGAGGGGTGTTTGTGACTTCTAGTCGATCCACGATAGGATCTGAACTGTTATATTCATTGCTATAATGTGCTAATTTTTTTTTATCATTTCAGTTAAAAATGAATGTGTTGTGGAAAAAAATTGTTTATCCTTCACAGAAGTAGCATAAAAATAGCTTTTCACTAAAATAGTTCTTGGGGTTTTTTTTTTTTTTTTAATCACCTCTTTCTCTATATGTTCCTCACTTTCGACTGAGGAAAATGTGCAATTAAGTAGACATCAAACCAGAAAAACAAAACCATAGGAATTGAATGAAAAGTGTCTGTGAAGCTGAAATATATTTATTTTGCAAAAATATTCCACTGTCAGCCTTCTTCATATGAATCCAAAAGAAATCATTAATTCAGAGATGCAGTTTTTTGTGACTAAACACAGAGCTTAGCTGGTGAGGAGTTCTGAAGCTCTTCTTTGAGAGAGTCTGTTGCTGATGAATAACTTGACTCACTCTTGATTTGACAAATAATTTCAAGATCCAGGAAACCTGGAGATTTCTTTTCTTCCAGACCAGCTTTTCCTCTCTCTATCATTTTCCAACACATTCAGTTTTCATGAGCTTTTTGCCCTACTCCCCAAAATTTCAGTATCGGATGTCAAACACAAAAACTATCAGGTCTTACAAAACTTCTTGAGAAGCCCCTGAATATACTGAATATATTGATACTGAAGCATCCTCTGTGTTTCTCCCTGTGCACTGTGCCTCTCTCTTAGCAGTATCTCTACAGGCTTTACTTTGTGCATATTTTTCTGTGTCTGATGGCTGAAATTTCAACGTTCAGTTATGGACATAGAGGGCACCATAGTGTCAGTAGTAAGATATCAAAAACGTGATAGAAGAAAATAATTATGGAATCATATAAATGGACAGTGCACTGACATCTTGAGCACTGTGAGCAGTTTTGGTCATCCAGGGCTGAAAATGGACATGGCAAAACATTTAAATAGGTTAGGACTTCTGAGCGTCAAAAAGGTGAAGTTGGGGAGAGGAGACCATGAAAGGAGATTATGGAGAAAGGATGTGTAACATGAGGAAAGACATAGAAAGGTAACTCAGGAGTGTGTATTCACTATTTTTGTAACAATATAATTAGAATGCAAAGATTCCAAAACAAATGAAGTTATTTTTCACACACTGCATAATTAAATTGTGCAACAGGATTTTAGGGAAACCAAGAATATAAAGAGATTCAAGACGAATTCTTGGAGGATAAGGCGAAGAGTGACTATTAAATGTGTTAATCCACATGCAAACTGTATTGCAGAAAATTGCAAACAGCAGAGAGAGAAATAAACCAAGAAAGAGATATAAACCAAGCAAATGATCATTCTGTTTCTTATCTTTTTCTCTGAACATTATTACTAACTGCTGCTGGAGATAGACTCCTTAACCATATATTTACTCTCTGATTCATATGTATATATGAACATAGATATATATATGTATATATATGTGTATATATATATATGTTTAAAAAGACTAATCTGTATCTAATTGTTACTTTGCTCTTTCTTGAATGAATAAGCCCAAAGAATCTGATTTTCAATAAGATGACATTTGTTATGAATACTCACTCATAATTTTACTTTTCCACTGGGCTGTTTTGAGCAGTACAAGGAGATATTTTGAGTGTCAAATATATCCTTTCTTTCATGAGAAAAAAAAATTAAATATGTTGAACATATAGTTAAAAAAAATGTACTAGTGGTCAGATATTTAGACAATTTGTCCTTTAGTCAGTGATTCTGACTGAAATCTTAATTCAAATTTGAATTTCAGATTGGAAAACATTCTATTTATCAAGACTTCCAAACTATCCCAAAACCTTTGATACTGAAGTACATAAACAAATTAATTTGTGTCAAGCTTTGTTCAAAAGTAGGTTTGCTGATGGGTCAAAAATGATAGCATTTCGTGGTGAAAAAGTATTAGTACGGATTTTAGCAGGATGTATTTTATGTGCCACCCTTTGGTGGTCTACTAGGATATAACGAGAATAAAATGTTAATTGCTTATTTAGTAATTGTAACCTACAAACCCACAGAAGAACAATAGCAAAATCCGTATGCTTGTATAATCTTCAAGAATCACTCCTAGCACAGAGGAGCAGAGCTGTTTAAAGAGACCTGATAGATGCTATAAATAAATAGAAGTACTGTAAAATCTTATTGTATCCCATAAGAGCAGCACTGTTATCTCCAAACTCAACAAAAATATCTTCATTTCAGGCTCAGGGTGTAAGGAGAGCTTAGATGAGGGAAATGATAAGTTGTGTATACTGATCAGTAGCGAAGAGGACACAGAAAATCTAATTTCCCGGCTTCCGCTGCAAACAAAGTGGTAAATGAATTGTGGCTCATGGTCAGAAGGAATTTCCCTGTATATGTGTTACTAAGAGAGTTCTGTCTATCCGAGCAGACACACTAAAGCATTTTTTTCATAGTATTTCAGCTCCTGCTCTATAGTATCAAAAATAATAAAAGAATAAAGTGATAAAAGGAGATAGCAACAGGAAGAGGTCTTTTAACTTCTCAGAATAATAAATGGAATACGCAATATTTACCCTATGTAAATAAAAATCAGTGCTGCAAAATGGCTACAAAAATTTAATAACCTGGGCAAAATATCTATTTGTCTACTTTTTCTTCAGATGACTGACACAATCATTATAGATAGTATTTGGTCTAGTATCTTAATAATGGTATTTAACCAGACTAGTATATTTTTTTCTCGTAGGAACAAGTAGGATTTTGCAAAATAGTTTGGAAAGGGGAGTTGCATTTAGATTACTGCTTTCCTTTTGTAGGCTAAGGAAACAAAGTATTGCGATATACGGTTGGAGAAGAAGGGTTGCAAAATTTCTCACCCTTCTTTTTTATACCCATTTTATTTGTTCACAGAGTACTTAAATCAATATGCTTTAGCTTGAATAATGGACAATTAATGTGTTGTCTCCTAGCTATGGTCACAAATCTGCATTTTATTCTTTGCTCGTGCTTCTGTTTCAAAGGATGCTACTAATTATCTCTAACCCTCAGAGTCTGATCCACCTGCTGTGACGGAGTGAATCCTGTCTTAAGCCACTACCCAAGAGACCAGCAAAAACTGGTCACCTACCACACATGACCTTTAACAAAATCCATAAAAGACACTGGTGGAAATCTCGGGAGCTACTTGAAAGAAAATGGTAAAGACAGGATAACCTTCTAGAGACAGCCCAAAATATGAGCATTATATTCTGATAAGGTTTATCTATCTTCGTTTAAAATAAGTACTGCCAACAAAGTACTTTTTTAATAGCTGTTCTTTATTGGCAATGCTCAGATCTTTTCCGAGTTCAGCTCACAGAGATCCACAAGTTAGCTAGGAAAGCCTGTCCATGCTGACGTTATTGATGATACTATCAATGCTTCGGGTAGACTGAAATGGAAACTGTAACTCGTTTCTGGGGCTAGTCTCGCTGCAGTTCTGCAAGCAGCTCCTCTAGCAAGAAGCAGCTGGGCTGCTACGACCTGGAAAAGGTTCATTTGCACCACAGTACTACCTCTGAATTATATAGCATCTTCTATTCGTTTTCAAGATAACACTAAAAATATGATCCAGAGGTACAGAACATTGGAATTTTTCCAATGACTAAAATGAATGCAAGCCTGGCATGAGTTTCAAGAAATAACATTGCTCATGGTTGTGGCATGGCTTTTTATGTCCTTGAATGCAGAGACTACATTAACAATGTAAATTATTTCTGGGCAAAAGCCTCTGAACGATTTTTTTTTTTTTTTTTTTTTTTTTAAGAAATGAACCTCAAAGCTTTTCTGTGAGCATGTTGAAGTTAGAGTCAGCAGTATAGCTGGGCTTCAAGAATTCGTTTCTGTCAGTCTGATAACAAAAGAAATCTGTGGCACAGTAAAACTTTGGGGCTATAAAAGGAAAAGCTTTTCACTGGAAGGTGTTAAACGTTACATGAGATATAAAGGCCTACAGGAAAGAAAAAATCAAGAAAGCAGGAGAATCAAGAAAGGAGGCTGGGATAAATGGAAACAAATGAGGAGGAAATGGTGGCAAAGCTGCTCGTGTGAGTTCAAAGTTGTGAGTTCAAAGCTGTGCAGAGTTTGAATGTAACACAGTGAAAAAATAAGAAGTAAAAGAGTGAACAAAACTATGTCAATAAATCAGGAAAGTATTGACAAAGTTGTATCAAGATTCAGAAGTTTAACAAGTGTTTAGATCCTCTTCTAAGAAAGAAGGCGGCTCATAGAGTGAGAGCAATGATGCTATGAGAGTGGTTTGGTATAAAAAGTGAGCGGGGAGGATGCTTTCATACATCTGCACCAAAGTTTTATAAAGGTGGCAATGGAAAAAAAAATATTCTGCTACTGATGAAATCTTTCAGCAGTGAAAGGTGAGATACCAGGGAGATGAACTGTGTCTCCTGGTATTGTAGTCCTATCAGCGAGAGCCTTCTGCAAGGGTTTATTCTTGAAGGCCGGCAGAATCCTCCACGGGTCGCTTCAGAGTTAAAGGAGGAATTAAAATGTGCTCTCTCATCACTACTTTATGCAGCAACATCAGTTCTTTTGGCTCAAAAACCCTGGTTCATCATTCTTTTATTCAAGGAAAGAAACAAAACCTGAGAAGTTCTCGGGGGAGGGGGAACAATTTTTGCTTAGTACTAAGTGTGGTTGCTAAGTGCAGCCATGCGCTAATTTGCTGCCTCATATTCAAATCCCAGACACTTAATGTCAGGGGAATTAATGGCGAAAGATATCATAACACTTATGCTGAATGCATTATAGATGTAAGAGGATTATTCTGATCAAACAGATGGAAATGCATATTTCATTACACTACCAGAGCCTTAGCTCCGGCCCAGAATAAACAGTGTTTTTTCCAGCAGTGATTTCAGAATATAAACAGAGCATATCACACAAGCCTTCTGCAAGAGACGCAGCTACGGCTGAGATGTTCAAAGGCAGCCAGCCGATCTGAACAACTGTTCGAATCCCCGAGCTTTGTAAAAATCTTTCCTAAAATGCTAATCTTGCACACAGTGTCTAAAAGAAGAGGTAGCTGTGAAGTTTGTCAATTTGTAGCATTGTTTTTCACTTAAAATCTTTAAGCTCTCTTCAGCTGCGCTTGGCAGTTTGTGCCGAATGATGTGCTACTAAATCTTTCTCCCACCAGGATGGATTGCCATGGGAGTACGTAAGGCATACAGAGCCTTCCCTGAACCAGGACTAAGGTGCTCTTCCCAGTGACTCTACGTAACCCTATTTCTTTCTTTTTCTTTCTTTTCTTTCTTTTTTTGAATTATTCCTGTTCTTGGAATGATTTTGTTTTTTTTTTTTTTTTTTTTATTTTTCCCCTGGTTGTTGATAACTGGCTTAATCTCTAATAAAGAGTTTGAACATAACATAAGGGGAAATCTATATGTTAGCGAAAGGTCAGATAGCACACCTGAAGCTTTAGGAACTGCTAAATTAGCATGAGATCTTACTTTGAACACACATGGAGGCTTGGAGAGTCATTATGCAGTGCATAAAATGAACATCAGCCCACTTTTTATTAAAATAATATGACTGTCTCCAGGTTCATATGAAAATGAAGAAAAAGTTAGGAACAGGTAAAAGCTCTTTGCATTTTTTTCCTAATTCCATTATCCCCTGCATCGTCTCATCTGCTGAGCTAATCTGGCCCCCACAGAAATAAAGGAAAGGATTTTCTAAACTTCTGGGGATGCTGGGGCATCCTAGGGATTCACGACAGGAAGCCCAGCCGGCATCCTTGAAAAGAAACCTCCTCTTTCTCTCTGTTCCCCCCGCCACATAAAATTGAATTTGTTTTCAAAAAGGGTCCCCGTGACAGGGGACTTAACTATTTTACTTTCTCTTGATTTTACCTTTTAAGGTAGAAGTCCGATATATTAATACTAGGAGTTGCTTCTCCCACTGAAATTTACCCTGGCATGAGTGACGTCTACAGCAATTACTAATTTTGTTTTCCCTACTACAATTTTAAGAATTCCTCTCTCTTCATTATATTGTCATTGCTTATGTCTAGATTTTCATAACGTTTCAGCTGGTTAGCTTGTTCTACATCTTCCCAGATTTTTCCACTGCCTCCATGGAGGTCTTCCAAGTGGAAGGTTGCAAAACAAAGTTCAACTGCACTGAAAACTTTTCAATCACAACATTTGAATTTAAACAAAATGCCTAAGAGCAGTAATGACTATTATTTTTCCTGTCAGGAAAAGAAATGTATATATAAGCACACCTACATTTATATCTGTCAATCCATGTGTTTCAGCCATCCTCTTCAACATGGAAATTGTGGCTCAAACTCTAGAAGTGACGGCATGTCAAGTTGTTCCAGTCTCACTGTATCATGAGCCAATATCGTAAAATCCAAGAACACATAAGGAGGAACCCAGACCTTCAAAATTCATATTTATTCATTTCTCTTTTCATTTTGAATTCTAGTTCAAGAACCTCTGGCTTATTTTTCTCTGCACCCCTGGAAAGGCATCTTCTCAGCCTGCTTAGTGGTAGTGGGGAAGTTGTGAAAGGAAGTCCTCGCAGTGAGCCATATCCTAAGAAACTCAATGCCACATATTAAGGAACGCAATTTAATGGGACCTTATCTATTAACTCGCTTTTAAATATAGCTATATATACAGAGCTCCCTTGAGTCCACAGGTTAGTATCTTCTGAAAAAAAGCACCAAAATAAGATGAAGAATATAGCTAAAAAGCAACTCTACTCTAGTATTAAAATATTATTTCCAGACTTTTACATTTACCTTATACATTTTTTTTCCTGTATCTTCAGTAGCTACTGTTCACCTTTACTTATCTCTTCTGAATCCTCTGACATGTAAAATGTGCCATCAGTACAATACACTGAATTTTACCACCAATAAGTATTAAATTTTCAGATAATATTAGCTGCATAGGAAGTATTATACTGGAAAATATTTATATGCAATGTGTATTTGAGACTGATAAAGAAAATCACTCTTTGTTGAGGATCTTTCCCTATCCACAAATCAATAGATTGGGAATCTGCTTACAGCCCCTTCCACTGTCCGAGGAGGGATCCTCACTCAGGCTAAGCATTCTTCACCATCAGATACTGAATTTAGTTAAAGTGGCGATGTCTCAGAACTGATATCTTATTCCCAGCATTATGCACAAAGGCTCCAAAGAGGATCCAAGTACAAGAGTGGGCTATCACCTTCCTAATTTAAAGAGATGGTGTTAGCCGTTCTGGTTGCAAGTCAGAACATGTACACTAGCGATATGAAGTTAATCAATCATCCGACATTTGGGGCTATTGAACAGATTTGGCAAAGTCTCCACTAAAGTTCAGTAATAGCTTTTTTGATTATTCAGGTCCAACTGCTAAGAAATCATTGAGCTGTCAACGTTACCACTGCCTGTGGGTTTTGAAAACTACTCTTACGGCAAATGAGGTAGGGAAGTGGACACTGAAGTTAGTTTTCTGTCTCTACTGGAAAAGAGCTTCCTTGTAATTTCTTATCGTGGGCCATATTCTGTACATATTGATCTAATTAGCAACTTAGAAAGCCGTTTTGCCAATACTTCTTTGTAAACGTGGGTGAGCATGAGAATCACGCGGGGGAGACACAAAAGCTAGTTCTAGAATTACCGTTCAGGAATATAATCATTTTATGAAACACTAAGGTAATTATTATATGTAATACTAAAGAGAGGGGATGGAATTAATTAAATACCTTTTAATATTAGAAGGATAATAAGTTCTTAAGTTTGTGCAGCCAGCTGAACCCGTGAGTAAGTACTAAGCCCAAGTTTCATAGGGTCGTCGGTGTGGGTCAGATGAACGGTTTATCTAGTGCAGTATCTTGCCTCCAGCCATGGCCACTGAGAGCCAGTTCAGAAGAAAGTACAAAATCACCAGAACAGACAATAGTGCATTTCCAGCTGGGGACATATTTCAAAACAGTTGAGTGTTGTCTTGAAGATAAAGCTGCCTGTCCCTAAATCTTTATCCTGCATGGTGTAAGTGCACCTTTCTCCCCTTTTATCCTTTCAGAATTAGGTTACATTTCAAGTCAAAATTTTGCTTTGTGGCAGGTAGTTTTATAGCCCAGTTTATAAATAAATAATCAGACAACTCTGTGAAACAACTTAGAGAAGACATATGTTGTTTTCTGATGGTACTAAGACAGCGATTCCCAGCCGGTAGCCATGACATGGCTTTTTATTCATTAACTTTGGAAGCGTAGCAGGGAATTGCAAAAATCCCTGCAGCTCACTTTGCTCTCCGCCGAGCGTGTCCCTGCAGGACAAGGCGCTTGCCCTCTACCGAGCACCACGGGCCGGCGAACTGAGGGCTGAAAACGCGGCTCTCGCGTTTTAGTAGCTGTCCTCCGTGTTGAAACACCGAGACTTGGGGCTTGTTCTTGCCGGTTAAGAGGCGTGAAAACACCACCGTGTTCCTAGGAAGTCCTCACTCTCAGCAGAAACTCAGCCCCTGCGCCGACTAGACCCCTTGAAGGAGTGTTTATTCCACCAGTTTCCCGTCGGAGTCAGCACTCTCCCCTCCACAAAGTGGAACTCCGGCTAGTTTTCTCCATCTGTTCCATTACCATTTTGCAATCCTTCATTTGTTGCTATTTTCTGTATTTACTCCCAGCAGTGCCTAAATTGTGCTGGTGCTGTGAGATTGATAACAAGGAGCCAGAGAAACCTTCTGGGATTTTCTTTCTCTCGCTCTGGAAGACCCCCAAAGCTCTTCCATTAAAAGCTGAACAATGGGAAGTTTTCAGCTATTGTTCCCATTTCTTTGTATTAGCTTTCGGTTTCTCAGGTATCCTCCACAGGGAGGGGAGAGGGGTGAAGAATAGGGAGGCGGAGAAACAGGAAGATATTTGATAATTAGCCGGGACAGACAGGCGAGGGGTGTGGTTATTGCAAGATGAATCACACCCCAGGGGTTTGGGGAGGCTTCATGTGCGCTTAATGCTTCTAATTCTCCTGGGCTGCAATTATCTCAGGATAAGTTAAAAAAAAAAGTATTTTTAGAAATGCCAATTTTCTTGATTTATTGGAGTTTAAGAGCTCAGGCAGCCAGCTTAGGGAGTAGGATTTAGTGGCCCTGTAAAGGTTGAGAAACCAGCAGCTTCACAGTAATAGTCGGAAAGGAAGGTGTCCTGGGAAGGAAACTCTCCAGTTCCTCATCCTGGGCAGGCCAGCAGACCTTCTGGGACAGTGATTTATTCCCAGTAAGTAGCACCACTTTCCTTTTTCCCTCTTCTGCATGGTTCCGTCATTTGCCTTTCTGCAACCACCTTCCTTTAAGCTGAGAGGGCGTGTGTTGTCCTGAGCACCTTCCCCTCAGGCCCCCCTCCGGTACTCGTGGGTCTCTATTTCTTTGTCTCCGTAGCTCCCCAGATCCCTTCAAAGCAAGCTAATCGCACCCTTAATTACACCCTCTCCTGTGCATTTCCCACTATGTCCTTGATCCTTTGTCCTTGGTGATTTCGCCATCCCAAAGCAACTACTTCCTTGACTGCTTTCGTGTTTGATGCAAGGCTGGGATGGAGGTTGGGTGGCATGGGCACAGTAAGGACCACTGAGAGACTCTCCGTGGAGGCTGTGACCCACACAAGTCACAAATCACTCTCTGTTTTGCATGGCTTTCATCACACTTGTGCCCTCGACCCGTCCTGCTGCAAAACAGAAATCTAAGGATTGGTATTTATTTTATGATGTATAGATTGAGTTTCCCTTTATGGCCTGAAAAAATAAAAAAAAACTATGCCTGTAATACACATTATAACAACAGCAACAAAAAAAAATCACATTCTTAAGTGTTGGAATTACAGTGTTAGAGAACAAAATCTCTATCCAACAAACTGGGCAATTGCTGTCCATGTCGCTGGGTGCCATACAGAAGATTCCTTGTTATATACCCCTGGCTGATTTAAGGCGCAGGCTCCACAGTGGAGAAAAATACATATAGCATTATACATAGGTTTCAGGTACAATTAAGTTATTGTTCTGTCTGGGTTTCCTGCTGAGTATTTATTCGTGGTGTGATCTTGAGCAAATCAGTCAGGCCCCTGGTTCAACAAGCATTTAGGCACATAACTCATCGAGGAAGGTCTGATCACATACTTGCACGTCTTGCTGAAGTCGTGATGCCTGCAAAGTTGCATAATGCAGCATATTTTACATTTATTTCTGCATAACTTTGTTAGAAACGCTGGATTTGTGCCTGGTTAACAGTGATCAGAATTTGAAGTCTTTAGTGTGCCTTTCTATTTACAAAATGCCTGCAAGAAAATCCCAGGGTTGTGCTAGTTCCTGCTGTTGTGCCCATCTTTGTTTCTATTTAGTATACACTACTAAAACTTTTTTTTTCTTTCATTTTTTAATCCTCCCTTTCCCCAAATCCCTTTTTGTTAGCAATACAAACAAGAGATGGTCGTTTTTAACGCTGAATTAATATAGAGAAATGGAAAATGCATGTGACAGTTATACCCCTTCCCCGTTAGATTTTAAGAACAGATATTTGTTACCTTTATTTTCACTTCTTGTGGTCAGAGTTGAGGTTGAGATAGGTGCTCTGTGGGATATCCTGACTGTACGATTTGTGGAGTTGGCCTTCCCAAGGGAGAGAAGATTTGTGTCATCAGACAGAATAACAGAACGCTCCCTTCTTTTCGTGGTTTTGGCTGTGCAAAGGAAACAGGGTGGTGGTGGGGGAAGCACTTGAGGCTCGCTGATCTGCCGTGCAGGGTTTAGGTGCCACGTGGGGTGGCAGCTGAAGGCTTTTGCATGGTGTGCACCTCCGCTGCCATCTCAGCAGCTCCCAGCAACCCGCTCGAAAGTCCTTTACAAGTTTGCCAAGCAGACCTTTACCCATAAAACTACTAATTATGGTTTCTCGTACGCTTGCATTACTTGCACTGTCCATGGGATTGTGACAGAACGAAGACTAGTGTGGACAGTGTAAGACCATCAAGCTGTAGAGAAATAGAGAAGAAAAGTAGAGAAGGAACCATTCCAAACACAGTGAAGATGTTGCATCATGGTCTAACGTCCAAGGCTGTGTTGGCATTTTCTGTTTCAGAATAACAGACGTTCTCAGGCCTCATTAGTGAAATCTGTAGCGCAGTATCAAGTACAAATAAAAATTTTAACTTTTGGAGAGCTCAGAAGGGGAAACAGCTCCATCTGAGTTAGCAGGTCACACAGGTAAACCCTGACACCAGAGGTGCAACCTGTTTGGATGTAAGTGAGGAGAACGTACGATCTGACAGCAGATCTTCAATGCCAAACAGGCTTCCTTTAAAGAGATGCTATGACTTTGTTTTAAGATCTCTTCTACTTCACATCATAGCGGTTCCTAGGATGATTATCTCTTAAATGAATCAGGGAAAAAGAGACCTAAAAATGAACGTAACGAGCCTATTTTGTGCACCTGATTGACCTTTTTTATTAAGTCAGATTTACTCTGTTCCTTTGCTTAACTCAATCTGGTACCTAACTGTACATACACACGTAAAAAAAACATCAACTCCGAACTGTGAACACATGAGGAGCCCCACGGACATGACACGGCTTCCTACTCACTTGAAGCTTAAAATGCGATGAGCGTCTGTAGCTTCAGGTCCTGCTGCTCGGTGGCTCTCCAGGGCGATATGTAAAAACCTGGCAGGAGAGCAAGGAGCAGGGAGGAAGGAGTAGCACCTTGAAGCTACTTTTAACACGTCGTTTGTCTAACGTTGCCTCTGTAAATATGCCGTGCAGTCCAATTTTTCATGGTCTCATTGGAAAGGCAGCACTTCCTCGATTTTTTCAGTGTTGGATTATGGAGAGCTGAAAGCAAGCTGGCTAGGAAGTTCTAAAATTTCCTTTCTAAACTATTTATGACCTGGGAGGTGAACATAACCTGAGGATTTTGTTATTAACTGACCAAAGTACTTTTTTTTTTTAAATAGTTGTCATCCTTAAGCCTTTTTTTCCTGAGTTTTCAGTGAATTACAAAAAAGATTTATATGTTGGTAAAATCAAATTTTCCTTACATCAGAAAACCACCATGTTTTTAAACAGTTTGTACGTATAGCTATACACGAGGAAGTAACGGAGCCTCTGTAATGGTCCGAGGCTTTCTTATACAGTATATGTGGTGCCAGATTTCAGATCCGCTTGCACGGAGCCAGATACTGAAATAATATCCTCTCCTCTCAAACAGTAACACCAGTTCTCACATGTATATTACGGTGGATATTTCTCCACTCTTTTATGCTGTATGTATTTTAGATCATGTAAAATATGAAAATATTTATTGTCCAAAGCTGAGAAAATCTCTACACCACCACCACAGAGAAGATGCTAGAAACCTTATTAGTTGGAGGGGAAGAGAATTCTAAATTCTTCTCTGTGTGTATTTTAATTATTTTAGAGAAAGTGGCTTTCTCAAACAGATACGCAGTCCTCTAAGGAAGAAAAAATAGTTATCTATAGTCATTTCCAATATCATTCTAAGAAAGGTTTTGCTTCTGTAGTGTAAGAGTAAACGTTGGAGAAAATAAATGTGGTGCTGGCTGAATAGGATATATAAGGAAGTCTGCTTATAGTGACTTAAAATATCTGCTGCATTAAACCATTCAAATAACATTTTATAGTGGAAAGACTCAAAAAAAAAAAAAAAAAAAAGGCAACTGTTTTATAGCAGCAAGAATGCAGTGCTGTAAAGAGAGAACCTTATACGACCACAAAACTGCATTTGTCTCCTTGCACTTTTGGTGCTCTTGGGTTTATAAAGCTTAGAGCAAGCACAAGGAAAGATTCCTCCTGCTTTGTGAAGAAAGAGTAAGAATTAATAGGAGTAACATAATAAAACAAAGCAACAAAAAAGCCCACCAGACCTCACATGCCATAAAAGAAAGGAGGAGTGCAGTATCTTAGATCCAGAATTGTATCACTGAGCCTAGTCTGTCTTTCTGAGCTTTTATTTGCAATATACTGTTCAAAATAACCTTTCCCCCAGCTAGTCTCCAAGCAGAAATAGTATAGCCAGATGAGCACCTTTACGGGATCCACGGGAATAGTGCAGACGAGGGTGGCTTAGCCATAACGCTAAATCAGTACCTTTCTGTCCTTCTTACACTCCTCACCGTACCTTCTGCTTGGGGCAACTTGTGTAGAACTGGGTAATGCATTAGCATGGAGGTAGTGGGTATCTGGAAGAGGCATTTTCAAGGTCACTTGTGATTCTTGCAGGTATTTTCCAGATCCTGTTCGGTTTTATAACAGTGCTTACGAAAGGTCAGTACCATTATTGGAAGTAATGCTTCAGTTAGGATTTCATGCGTCATCTCCTCAAAACTGCTCCACGTTCTCTCGTTCAAACACCAAGCCGTGTTTGGTAAAGGCGGCACGGTGGTTTCCCGAGTCACCTTGACCCAATCACTTTAAAACTGCATAAAACGGGAAAAGTAGCACCTCTGTATTTTATAGGGCTAATAGGGATGAATAAATCAGAGGCTTTCAGTGGATATTTAATGACCGTATGTCACTAAAAAAGTCAAGAAACTTTTCAGGAAACACATGAATGTTTGTGATTTATGTCCTTTATTCTAAATGAATACAGACCTTTGCAAAAGAGGTTCTTAAGAACTGATTTTATTATTATTATTATTATTATTATTATTATTATTATTATTTTCCTTCTGTAAAACCAGTTTCTGTCTCATAATGGGTGTTATGAAGATAGATTCATTAATGTTTGTTAGGCAAAGATTCTATGGCAACAAGCACCAGAGAAGTACCAGTGAAGCAATTAATAATTTCTTACTCGGTCCAGGCTTTGAATAATGGCATTAATTAGGGTAGAGAGTGTCACACTGAAATTAAATTAAACAGCATTTAGTATTTTATTTATTTATTTATTTATTTTCCAAATAGAAGGTCACTTGGGGGGGAAAAAAAAAAAGAATGGTTGAAAATAACCTGTTCGGGAAGCATTTCCACACTGTTGGAAAAACCCTGGAACTTCTATGTCTTTTATTTTCTCTTTCTTCTCTATTTACAGATGTGTAGGGGAAAGGATTCATTATCACAATCATTGATATCATCATGAATCTCCACATAAGCCCGTCTAATTATATAATACTTTTGTCAATTTTCCTTTGTGTGTGTGTGTTCTCTGTTATCTGACTCAAATTACCCTAATATTTGTATATGATAAAAGTCAAGTGAATAAAAAATGAAAAAGGTAAACTTGAAAATCAGAGTGTTTTCAGGTCTGCCCCGGGGGAAGCAGAAATGCCTCAGTAGTCACCTCCAGATTCACCTAATCATGGGCAGAGCTGCACATTTCTTGCGCAGATAAACCTCTGTAGCTGAGGAGCATTTTCATATTTACTAACACCCAGATCTAGAATTATGTAGGGCAAGTATGCTTATTTACGTGCATGTGAATGTACATTTACACACATGCATAATATATAACGAGTTTCATATGTGTGAAAGCGCATTCACTTATGCATCAGATATAGGCTGAATTTTTTATAGTACTCATCTTGGATAAAACACTTTACTGAAGAGTATTTATCAAAATGGAATATAAAAATAAATTATATCTGGCAGTAAGAATTAGCACAACTTTTAGTAGAAGTGTTAATTCACCTTCTTCTAGTTAAATTTTTCACATAAATATTTTGCGAATGAGCTTTTAGTGCACTCCATTCCTGTTTTGCAAGCATGTTGTTCTAGTCCATTGTTGGATAAATAAAAGCACTAGATTTCTGTGGGCAAATTAATGGGAAGTTCCTCTTCAAATATGATAATACCATATAAGCACAAAACATTTAGTCACATCTGGTTTTAGGTAAGTGGCCCTAACAGATGCACGGTTTCTGTTTCATAATTACATCTCCCAGAGGCTGCAGTCAAGCTATGCACTGCGCTGGAGAGGGAGGTATGAAAAGAGACTATAGGAAAATGCAAACAGTAGTCACTCGTGTTTTACAAGATGACTAGTGGAGACTTGTCCCCAAACATTGGTCTCTTGCTCCAACCCATATCAGTTAGTCTGCAAGCAAATGTAACTTCTCTCCACTTGAACCTTGCCTGCTTCAAGACCCCTAATAGAGCTGGGTTCTGAGGGGGAAAAAAAAGAGAAAAAAGAAAAAAAGAAAAGATAAGAAAATATATTCTTTCTCGCAGAACAACCCCTTTAGAGTTGTCTGAAGCTGGATCACCGTCATCACCACGGTGTTCAAAGTCTGTCATGTTAAAGTGCCTGACAAAGGAAGAGCATTAGAGGCTGAAGCAAAGAGTCTGGTGTTGCACTTGCGGCGTTTGATTGATCCGGAGCATTTGCAGGAGCTGAGTAAAGGCTCTGCTGAGGTTTGGCTGGAGCTGCCGAGGCAGTCGGTACTGCGGGAAAAGGTCAGCGAAGTTGGACGTAGCTGGATTGTTCACAGATGGCTGATGCTGCCAGTTTTATTCGAAATAATCCATACTTGAGTTTCAAGGGATGGATCAGTCAGATTCTACTATGGAGAAGGCAGACCATTAACTTGTTTTATTTTGCTGATGTTTTTGGTTCTGTTGGACATACAGAGCACCAGGATCAAACGGGGACGAATCCTACACTTTCCCCAGCCTGCTTGGTTAAGACTAAAATCACTGTGTGGGACTCGAAGAACCATCGCTCATGGCCGAGCGTCCCTGCCTTGTGTCGTGTGTTCATTCGCAGGTCTGGCAGAGAACAGGTTTTGCATTGCCCATGCTTTCCCTCGTCTGTAACTTACTAAGTTGTTATTTCTGTGTGTTGTGTCTTAAGGCAGTCCCGTACAGAGTGAGCTTCATAATTATTGCTCCATTTGTAATAGGCATTGCTTCACATACATAAACATTATGAATAGTCACACAATATAGGATTAGCTGCTCAAAAGTTTTCCTCCACTTTTAATGGAAAATTGGCTTTCCAGTGTCCCGGAGTTTTCTTAGTTATCAATTAACATGTGAGGAAAACTGAAGGTTCAAATCTAAAATATTTTGAGTGAGAGCAAAATATTTCTATTGTAATATTTGCCTGGATCTCTCATGGGAGCTGTAGCTTTCTTACCACATTCTTAATCTCCTCTTTGAAGCAGTCATAAAGTCTATTTGCAAAGATTTGATCTCTTGCAAAGAGAAAAACTTAAAGTTCCATAGCAAATAATTGCCTGGTATTTTGCAATGTTTTTATGCCTGGCATATAACCTGCAAAAAATTGCAAGCTACATGCTCTCAAGAATGAGCATCCCAGTAGCCAGAAGTCCATCTCACAGCATAAAATCTTCTCTGGATTTGAAATTCATTGCAAATTTAAGGCTCTTTATCTCTGGTAAAATCAATTCTTCTAGGTCTGCTGGAAGCTGGTGATTTTCTGAGCTGAGAAGATAATGTCCAGTTTCTGCCCTATCGCTGATAATGAAATCATGAGACATTTTATGGGTGTAATCATTTATTTGGTTACCTTTTATAATCTTTGTCAACTAATGGGTTTTTTGACAACACATCGTTCTACAAAAAGATTCTTATTTGAGTCTTAGCCAGAATCTTTATGGAATACACCTTGGTAAAGATCCTTATAGAAAACAGTGAATGAGTATTTTACTGTAGGAACCTTAACAAATTAATTGAGAAGCAGTCGAAATGTTTCCGTGAGGAGACAGGTGGTGGTGATTCTGAGCAAGGCTGAAATGCCTGCGTTGTAAACTGAGAAGTCCTTACTTACCTAAGAAGCTGCTAAAGATTCTTTTTTTAATTATTAGTTAATTAGTTATTTATTAATAATTAGCTAATTAGTATTTATTTTTAAGTTATATAAGTCAAAACATTGAAAATACTTTCCAAAGATTGTTATTATGCATTGAAATTTTAGGATTTTGGAACAAGTTATACTGGACTATCCTTCCCACCCCTTGTATGTCTCATCCTCTTGAGGTTGATCTCAGACACATAGGAAATTCCAAACAGTAGGAATTTATTTCTTTATTTTTTGAGTAGAGATGAAGTAATTACAGAACACTCTTGAGAGAGTAAGATCTGACAGTAGACCAATTTGGCCTTTAGCACGACAAAATTTCAGAATTTCTCAGACAAGAGCATGCTCAGCTAGCAGCCTGGGATAGTACTCAGATCTTCTGTTCTTTTTCCAACCAAGAGGAATCAGTGCCAATCTGAAGACACCAGTAGCAATGCAGGAACTTAGAGAAGATTGCCACGGTGATCATAAATGAGCTTCAATCATAAGGCATCTGGCTCAAAAATTTCCACATGGACCATATTCACAGTTGTTTGCTTTCATTAAAATAAATAGAATTTATTCTGGTGTTCTGAAAGTAAAACATTTCCATTTTCCCAGTGCATTAAATGCCCCCTGACAACTTGAGCCGTTAGAGCTGTTGTTCAAGGTCAACATGTCTCAATAGTGAGGACATCTATTTGGGATGTCCTTTATCTGTGTGTGCTCAGCATCCCAAAGGTCTGCAATCATCTCGTCTCAGATGCAAATAACTTCCTAACTGCGGAGGAGAAGTGAGCAGACTAAGTTAGTTTGGGTAGAATATTGATTGTCTAATAACTTGTCTTAGCACTGATAGACAACAGTTACCCTAAGAAAACAGTTGACAGCAGTTCAGTCATATAAATGTGGCTTGATTCCTGAGACGTAAAGGTGTGGTGATGGCCCTTCTTGGGGTGTCTGCTCCATGTAGAGGGCAACAGACGTGTCTGCACTAGATGTAAGTAGTTATTTTGTTGATTTTTTTTTCAAAGTGGAAAAGCTCTAGGAAATAAAAAGCAAAACATTTCATCAATGAACCAAAATTCAGTGCTTTCTGGAATGAGGATACCTAAATTAGAGATTAAAAATGACATCAGTAAGGTCATGGCTAAGGTACTTATCTGCACTGATGTTGTGATTTGCTTGAGATTTAAAAGATAGGTCTGTCACTCTCCAAAGCAAGTTGTGAAACACTTTCTTTTATTTATTTCTTTTATTTATTTATTTATTGGGGGAAATTGATATGTCCCTGAACAACAACAACAACAACAACAAACCCTACTCCAATGAAACACAGAATTTCATCAAAGTCCAGCTGAGCAGCATCCGATCCCCAGATTTCCCCCGTATCTATAAGCTTCAGTGGTATTTTTGGTCTCATTCGGAGTTACATACAGTTATTTTTCCTTTTATTTTTTGGTGCCACCTGTGCTCTAAAGTGCTTTAAGACACAAGAATTTCGCATTCACTTCTTCAGTGGCTTTCAATATTTCTACCTTGTGGTTGCCATCTTCTTTAAGACTGTGTGAGTATCGGGACGCATGAGTTGAAAAACATTCCAGTGCAGTGAAAGGTAAATTCAGTAAACAGGTAATAAGAGCTTTACACTATATGACTTGGCTTCACAAATCAAAGAGAAAAAATGTTTATCTATGGTACTCTAAAGCTACTCAGTATGTTTCAGTGTCTTCGATGTTTAACAAAAAAACACTCTATTTTTCATCTTTGTTTTCACTATTGTGGTGCGTTTGTGGAAAATATCATTGCATATGAGGATGACAAGTCAAGAAAAATATTTCAGGCAAACAAGTTGCTTTCTTTCTGTGAACTGAAATCCTTAAGCTCGTCATTAAAGCCATCAGAGAGAAACATGTCTTTTATTCAACAAAGGATGTTACACAGTTATTCAAAATCTAGAGTCTGTTTTGAATAGAAGACAAGGATAAGTGATTTAGAGGAAAAACACCTTTCCCCTCCCCCCCCCTTTTATTTTCTTTTCTTTTGAGGAGGACTCTTCGCTGTGGAGCTTGCTCACAAAATGTGAGAGTGTTGGAAAGAGGCAATTTTTAAACATTTCAGGACAGACTGTGGTCAGAACAGAAAAGGATGTGTACCTCTTAGAGAATTTGCTCTTTACATCTCAAGCTGCCGGTACATCCTTTTAGTTACCAAAATCCTCTATGTCCCCCATCCCTTGTGTGGCTATGAATAAGCTGGCAGTCATCACAGAAACATTCCCTACAGTCCTGACCAACAAATGGAGAAAACCGAACAAGTTCAGGTTACATTTTCTTATGCATGAAAAGGGAACGTTCTTTTTATTAGTTTGTTTTTTGTTTTTTTATTTTAAACACTAAGGCTCAGAATTATTCGGAAGTCCTCAGTCTCCATATTTGGAGTCAGATTTGCTGCCTCTGTTAACTCCAGAGTAAATCAGGCAACCTGCTTAATCTAGAGGTAACCCCTAATCTCCAGGTTGCATGAAGCCCACAAAATGACCATTATGGACATCTAGTTCAACTTTTGATAGAGGATTAAAGCCTGGTTCTTAGCTTGACTCTGATCTGCAAACACCGAGGTATCCATCCATCATCCTGTCGGTTCATCGACTACTGGTGGTTCAAGTTATCTCCAGTTATTATGGCTCTTTTTTTTTTTTTTTTCCTCCAGAATCCCTGGTGTCCAAGCCATAATCTCTCAGCTGGATATGTAACCTTCATTCTTTGTCTCCCAGTGTATTACTTTGCACGAACCTTTATTAGCACGTTTCCCTGGACTGTGATCATTAAATCTGCCAATTCAGACTGCCTTATAATAGCAACAAAGCATCATTCACATTTTATTGTCCCACTGTTTCTTGTGTTATCCATGCACTTAACCAGAAATATGTTCATATCATCATCTAAATCAACAATAAGAATATTAAATAGCAGTGGGACAGGAGTGTGATTGTTGGGTGACCTTGTGTAATGAGTTCTTCTTGCACAAAATTAACAATTACATTTTGCGATATTACTAAAGCAGATTTAGTCCCTCCATCATAGGCACTAATCCATCCCTCTTGCATAAAATATAAGTTTTAATCATCTTACCATGTGGTACTATGCTAACAGAAATTCAAATATACTGTACTTACTAGACTTCTAGTCTTTTTTTTTTTCTTTCCATCTTTTCTTTCTTCTTTTTGCCTTATACATCCCTAAGTGGCAAATTTACATCTTCTCTTTCTCTCCTTCCATTCTGTCATTCCTCATCCTCCGATGAATCCTGCTTTTTCTGAGTGGCATGGCAAATGTGATAAGGCCAAACAGTATTCATTTATTTTCTCTGAATCTGTTTTACTTCTCTTTCTTTTCTCTCTCTGTCTCTTTACTCCCTGTTGACCCTATCAGCATCCTACCTACCATTGTAGCCCATCCATAGGGACCTGCTGCTTCACTCCCACCTGCTCCGTGGCTTGGTTTCTCCTTCTGCTTGTGGTTTGCCATACCAGCTAATGTGAGACTTATCTTCTGTCTACCTTTTTCCATCGACCTTACATTGGTCCCTCTGAAAAGACCTCCCATGTTTTTCTTCTCGTTTGATTACTTTGACAGTCATGATGGGCAAAAGAAAGGACACAGGTTTTTAAGACCATTCATTTCCACCAACAGAGACCTAATTGCTGCCTTTGAAAATCAGTTGTATTAGAATAAGAATCGCTGAATAAAGCAGTATCTTCCATCCTCTATCCTGCACGACCCCAGTGAGCAAATTTGTAGGTGCATTAATATCAGATTCATTCTAGAGAGCAAGCTTGGGGGAGATTTCTGACATGTAGTCAAGGTAAATCCACTTCACAACATTATTGGATTAGCCTTTCTTAAAGTTTAATTAAATTGGTTTTCCCTCTATTAACTGTTATAACTAGAAAGCTGCAGATGAGAATGGAACTTCATTTCATTATAGTTTAATAAGTTAAACCTCTTCTTGTGCCTCAAATGATAGGAAATATGCATTATTTTATGTTAATCATATTCTGTTAGGAACTTCAGAGCATGTACTATTGTCCATGTCTCATCCACCACGATTACTCGCTTTTCAAGTGGTAAATCCACCATTACTGGCTTAGTCAATAAAATAAAAAAGGGAAGAAGTTTGTTCTCTAATATAGGCAGTCGTGAAGTAGGCTTACTATATCAAGCTAAGTGGGAAAATAATAAAGGGTTGAAATGTTCCTAGAGTAACAAATCTTCTTCACCATTAACTGTTTAGATGAAGGCTTCAAGAATTTTCCTCTTTCTCCCCTTTCAGCAAAATACTTTAAAAAATCTTTGCTTTTAGAACATGAGGAGGCCCAAAGACTCCAATAAGGTGATTTCAATAGGAAAAAAAAAAAAAAAAGTTTAAAGAATCCGTTTTTAATTATATTCTTGCATTGCCATCACAGAACTAAAATTGAAAAACACATTTCTAAGTTGGAATATGAGCTTGAGTTGGGAGAGATATAATTGCCTAAGTAAAATAACAGTAGTGTATGCTCCTAAACAGAAGCCACCAAAATTGTGTTTTCCTAACTGTGTATATCAGGGAATTGAAGGCCGCAGCCCACAAGATTCCTGTGAATGCGTGGCTCCCTGAGATACTGCGTATCCCCGGCTGCATATGACATTGGTGGAGCCCACGGAGTCTTGTTCCTGCTGTGCCCAGATGAGGAGGAGAGCAAGGGCAGTGGTAATAATGAGACTTTTCCACTTCACAGATAAGATGAGAATTATGGAAGCAATTTGGAAATGAATCATTTGGAATGCTAGGAAAAAAAAAAAAAAAAAAAAAGATTCTACATCATCCCAGATTTCAATTACAAAAAGTAAAAAGAAAATTTTTTGGCAATCAAGAGCTAACTGATAGGTAAAGGCTTTGAAGAGACGTTTCCGGACCAACTCATTCTGAAAGTCTCTCAAGGGGAGCATAGCCTGGACTGTGTCCAGTTCTGAGCATCTTGTACAGGTCCTGAGTACGCTGAAATCTGTATTCGTTCCCTGTGAAGAGCTCTTTAGCCTAAACTCTGTCACATCAAATTTATCTTTCCAGCCCCATATCACTTTGTCTCTTTGACCCATGTATTTTTGTCCTACATCGCAGTAACCTTAGCATGAGCAGGACTGTCCTCTGGCTCTGAGCAACCCTGCTCATGCTTACAAGAAAAAAAAAAAAAAAAGAAAAAAGGGGGTGGGGATGGTGGTGAATCCACAGTGACTACTGGGAATTATCTGTGGCTCATGCCAACTCTTCCATACTTTAAGTTTGTCTCAAGGAGTGCTAGGCAATCCTATATACAAATTTGCTAGAGACAATTTCACAGCACAAGCAATTGAATTCCAGAGTCAGGGAATATTTCTTGATATTATTAAATTTATTAGGATAGATTAGCTTTGCCACTTATACTATGGGCTCTATGGATAACCTCAGTCTTGTCGTGTTACTTCTCTGTACCACAAATAATTGAGTCTGATATTTTTTATTGACCAGTTAGGTGCTTCCTATAATGAAAATGAGTAATGATAATAATTATTGTAATAGACTGAGTGTAACAAACTTTTCAAAAAAAAATATTTTGAAAGAAAATCTTTTCTATCAATCATCTAAATTTTTAATAATAATATAATGTAGAAAAGGCTATCACATACTTTTCTGAGTAAGTTGCAATTGTCCCAGAACTGTGTTTAACACCGCTAACTTCATGCTTTGACACCAGTAATGTCAGGCAAATTCATACAAGTTCATTTAGATCCTAATATGTTCAGCTGTAAGAAGGATTTCCTATGTTTGAATGCAAACCAAGACAAGCAGAGATTGCAGCTCCCCTGTTTCATGGCTTTTCACTTATCTTTGCATATGAGGTGTAGCCTCAGTGTCAAAGCTCAATGAGAGTATTGTCATTTAAATCTGCAATGTAAACACCTAGCAGTTAAAAAAGAGCACTATTTAGTTCTTGTTTCTTTTCTCTGTCATGTCCAGGAATGTTCTTTTTATTTCTTTATTTTTTTTATTTTTTTTATATATTTGTATAATTTCTTTATTTTCTGCTGCCTTACCAGAGAGCTGGAGCTTTCTCCCCCACGCTCTGAAATGGCCCATTGGCAGAAAATGTTTGATGTTAGAGAAATAGTCATATTTCCTCTGTTTTGTCCTCTGTAAAAAGGAGAAGTGAGTTTTATTTTATTCTACAGAGGTGTAAGGAAGAATGATTAACTATGGATTGGTCTGTAAAGATACTCGTCATCTAGGTTACGCAGAGACTATGAGAGATACTTGGTGCTAACACTATCTGTAAGATGCACGTTTTTAAAAGATCTGTATTTTTTAAAAACTTAGAGAAGCTGAAAATTAGTTTGGGAAAAAAAATCACTTGCAGAATCCTGTGCATATTCTGTGTTATTATTATTAATTAAGGAGATCTCTGAATATTTCATTTGAAAATGTCACCACGATTACAATCTCCAGAGGTAGTAAATCCTCTTCGGGGTGATGACCACCGTCCGCTCCTCGCCCTGAGAGCACTTGCTGCACGAGAACACACCACCGTCGGGTCTCATTCCTGCGGCCCGTGGCACGGCCACGTGCGCTCGGCAGGAATTTCGGGTGGGCTGAAGTCTGCAGCGCCAAGCCTGGAGCACGCTGAGAGTCACCGGTCTTTGAGCTGCCCAACCAGAGACTCGGCCACACCAGCTGTGCTTCACAAGCCAGCGAGGAACATCCATTAGCTAAGAACATTTCTGTACTTTCCTTATGGATATTGCCAGTGGATCGCATCCGCTTCTCGTGCTGTCAGATATTAAATTTTGCTAACTCTGCTTGCTGCAGGAAAAAATAAACAAACGAACGAGTGACTTTTCCGCAACCCGCTCTCAGGTTGGAAGCAGACCTAAATGTGTTTTGATTCCTACTCATCTAGTAGGTCGTTAGGTCACTTCGGTTACCGTATCCTCCAGATTTTCACCCCCTAATGTAATATGCTCACCTGTTAATGTAGGCATTATTCTAATGAAACAGGCAAATCCTATAACCTGTAACTTGAAACAACCCCACCTGCAATACAGGTCCGCCAATTTGTGCACTTTCATGAAGGAAAACAACACATCAGCAGAACAGAAAAATTCAGTGCCTATAAAAATCACGACCATGGCGGGCACAGTTAATTGGTATAAAAAGAAAAGTGTGCTAATCAGATGTTATTTTGCAGGTATTGCCATCCCATTGAGATGTAAATGAGACACTCTTTCCTCCAAAGCGCTATCGTTGTTTATCTATGTTTCAAAACAAATGGAAAACATTAAAACTCCTGATAGCTCTCATGTCCTTCATTATTTCCTGAAGGTAAAATTAGCGTGACAGTTACTACCCCAAAATGTAATTTTTCACATGTGGCTCCTTCATGGCACCCTTCCAGGTGGGGTGGGACTCAGCTCTCGGTGGGACTGTCCCCTTCCAAGGTGGGGTTCCTCATTGGAATTGCCTGTGTGCTAGCAGAACAACATGAATTTCTCTATAGCTTTCTCTCCTTAGTTCTGCTTCTTTCATTTTTTCGGTGATCTATTTCTACTCTGTAGGTCATCACTGCACCTTCTTTCACGTGCCCCCATCTCCTTGTGCATCCTGAATCCTCCTTGAGCTCAGGCATAAGGCTGTTCCCTTTGCCATGATCGAGAAGAGGTGTCTTAAAACCCAGCTTCTGTAGCTCTATTTGTACTTAATCAAGTTGAGATGTGTATAAATTGTTTAATTTTTTTCCAATTCACTTAATCTCTGTCTTCTTCTCTTTACTTCCTGAGTTACTCGGTGCTCGGCTGATTTCTGAGAAGGTATCTAGCATGTAATAAGCATCACTGTAAAATAATTAATTATGCTTAGTACAGGCACCTCAGGTGGAAAAAAAAAGAAAATATTTACCTTGTCTTTTTAATTAATAGAAATTCAGTGAAATTATTGTGATGCTACATAGATTTAATTTTTGCAAACTAATTTCTTAGTTTGCTTTTTCTCAGCAGGAATGTTGATGCTGATATATTGATGCTGATATACTGAAGGATTTAAAGTAAAAGATACTTCCTGGGATAGCGGTTATTAATCTTCCATAATTTTAGGCCATGTTACCCATATAATATGACTGATGGTTCCAAAACTTTGTATTATTGACAATATATTCTCTGTATCTTAAGAGTTATTTGTCTTTAAAATATTGATTTCTCTCATTTCTAGCTTCTCCAATACTGTTATTAGAAAATGAGAGTGAGTTCTCTGGATCAGATTGGATTTCTTTTGAAGTCATCAAATACTATTTAACCACAACAAGTAATAACATCTTAGACAGAGAGCATGAAAACCAAAGCATGTGTAGACTGAGTCTTCTGTTGATATGTGCTTCTGCCTTCTCAAATGAGAAGGAACTTCAAACCCATTGCATATTACTTCTTAAAACTATCTTTACATCTTATGTTGGAAACAAGAGTGTAGCTGAGTTCATCAGGACTAATTCTGGAGATATCATTTGTCTGGCTGAGATGTGGTGTGGAGTTTGATAACTTGTGGTCCATTAAGGGTTACTCCAGTCCTTGGAAATACTCATGAGGTCGAGAGCGGGCACCTGCATTACAGACAGTTACTTCAGATCTAATAACTTTGATAGCCATTGGTGTGAAATAAATATTTTTATGGTGCAGACCATTAAATTCTGATATAGCAAAACCAAGTCAAACAGACTGCACTTAAAAATGCACATTTCTCTCTATTGACTGCAAGAGACCCCAGGGTGGCTGACTCAGATGTTGACCTTAGCATTATGAGTGTCTTTGATCAAGCAAAATGAATTCCATTTATAATCTCAGCATTGCCATCATTCCTCATGTCTCTCTAACCTTGGTTACACTCAGCAGAGAAATTCTAAAGAAGAACTTCTTCCATTTCAAAATTCATTAGTTTTAGAGAAGCTTTTTTCCTATTTCTGGATTCAAAATAGGAAGATCCAGCTGATATCCTGATACTTCTATCATGGGATAAGTTCCTTTTTTTTTTTTTTTCTTTTTTTTTTTAATCACTGTTTTTGTAAGCATTTAGCTGATATACTTCATGGTTTCATGATTTTCCTCTGGGCAAACAACTGCAATTAATCTTTCATTTAATTTAACTGTTTACAGAGCATTTGTTTCTCTGGCGAAAGGCTGTCTATGGTCAGTTTTCAACATACAAGGTTTTACATTAATTGCTTCTGCTGTAATGATTGATTGGACTTTATTTTTCAATTGCTGATTTGTCCTCAATATGTGAATACGTGATTTAACTGGAACTACTCCTAAGCTTCATAAAGTTTGGAATATACATATATGCTTTATTACAAACAAGTTTTTAAGACTTTGACAGTAAAATGAATTTAAGTTCAGGAAAAGCGTTTAAAGTATGTAAACAAAATAATGTTATGACTAGAAAAAAACTTGCCATAACAATCAAATTATAGTCAAACTTTTTGTGCATTGTTTGAAATGGAACTGTTTTTACCATGTAATTTTTATTTTCCTGAGACAGATTTAAAACACACGTAGATTCTGCAAATTTTCTGATATTGAAAGTGAGATCTAAAATCAGATAACTTTGTAAGGAGCTGTGGAGACATACTTGCTAATAACTTCTGATCATAAAGGCTGTACAATTATGATATTATCTCCTTACAGACTTTAGCATTATACTCTTCTACTTACTCTGTAATGAATCATCATTTTAGGATTTTAAAAACAGCTTTTATAGCTATTTGTGACCAATGTCAGTAGAAGAATAATAGATTTGGTTGTCTGATGCTGCTGTGTGACACCTCTGTTGTGTCTGACTCTTTTTCCTGTCACTGAATGAAGCTGACGCTTCTAAGCAGAATGAGATAACTAGAAGCAGAATGAACCTGAGTTTGCAAAATGGTTAGTATTCTTTCGTGATGAAAAGCGTCTATTAAAAATAGGTTGACTTGCTATAGTGTCATATAACGTCACAAATGCCAAATTGGTCTTTATTAGATGAGATGATTTAACATTTTCAGAAGATAGGACTCATGGGCCTCATGACCCATGGTCTGACTCCAGACGTATCAGACAAGCGTATTGACCAGTTCTGTTTACATGCAGCCTGCCCCTCTTAGTCCTCATGTTCCTATATCTTCCCTTGTTTGTTTTTCCCCAAATTACCCAGCTCTCTCCCTTTCTCCACCCCCTGTAATAAGCCTTGTGCATTCCCCAAATACTCTTTCTCTGCATCTTGCAATATGTCCCACATCCCTATGCAGTGCCCTCCTCAGTCACAAAGATGCTGCAGACTTGCTGCCGTTGCATCATCTTACTGGAGCTGATGGTCTCCTGGAACAGCCTAGAAGGAGCTGGGGCAGAGTGTCCTTTCCTCTGAGGAGGTAATTTGGGTTCTCCTGCGTGTCACCATGCCTCTGTGCTCCTCTGTCCTTGCAGAGATGGGCCCTTGACAGCTTGATCTGATGGCTCTCCTCCGATGGGCCTGGCAACAGCTGGGATAGGGAGGTATTCGGGTGTCCCCACCTGCCGCTGTTCCTCTGGGCTCTGTGCTTGTGGATACTTGTGGGGCTTTTAACGCCTAACCTAGCACTCTCATACTGATTTTGTTTTTGTCAAAATACATTTATTTGAGAGTTACTGGGTTTGACCTGGCTGGAAAAATGGAAGCTTTCAACACCTCCTTGTCTCACACTACTTTTGCAAGCTACGATATATGCAGCTCCTGAGATAGATAGATCTTATTTTTCAGAAAAGTGTATTACAGACACAAGCTCAGTGACTCTCAAGAGAAAGTGATAGAACTGAACTTAGTTCTCCGATCTGATACAATTGAGTGCATTTATAGATAACTAATGAAAATAATGTGGAAAAAGTGGCAGCAAATCAATATTGAGGGTATTTGATATTGCTCACAAATAGCGAGGCAGTAGTAATCATGGTGTCTATCTAAAATATTAAAACCAAATGCTTTAAAAATATTTAGAAATAAGACCAAGCAAATTGTATGCTTTATGGAAGGTTTTAACAGAATACCCCAAATGCCATGGGAAAAAGACAACTGACTGACAAAGAAACAAAGATCAAAAGAGGGAAAAAGGCAAAAAAGATCCACTTTACAGGAATCATCAGTATTTGTTTCGTGAAAGTTGATATGCATGTAGTTATTGTTTAGTTTATAAGCAGAGGACCTCATTGATGTAGAGGTGATATGTATGCATTTAGCTTTCTATAAAAGCCTATCCAGATCATTACCCAGATCAATTTTTGTCAGTCTTTTTCTTTTCTGCTATCTATTTGAGTTTGTGTTTGTTTTCTTGCTTAGGTAAAAGCTATCCAGAGCAGGATTTGACCTTCTGTGCACTAATGTAATACGTAGCACCAGAGACACAGCTAATATCAGGCTTTTAAGGAAAACAAAGGAATAAAGAAAACAAGATCTGTAGTTCAGTTATGTGAAAAAAAAGAATGGTGACCTCTTCTTTCAGGTAATAAAAAAAAAACAAACAAACAAACAAAAAAAACCAAACAAAGATTCCTAAAGAACATTTACGGTTTCCTTTTTTTGCATAAAGTCTCCTTCCTCACTCTCAGGTGTAGTCAAGGTAGATAAAGTAGAAAAAAGGCAGAGAACGGAAGAGTCAAAGACCTGAAATTTGAAGTTCCATAAAAATGTGTCATTGGGGAAGTAGACTGCTCGTACTGAAATCTGCTTTGAGCACAAGCTTACTTTTCGTACTTATACTGAGGAGTCCTTTAGCAGCAGTCTGCAGGCATGACAAGAGAAGAGCTAATCAGTTCTATGGAAAACTCTTTCTTCAGTCAGGGATCTTACTGGCTTTTATCGAAATTCCATATATCTGCGATTCTTTGACATCATTTAGCACAGAAGTGCTTGGATTTTATGTTATATAATTACCTCTTGAAATAGAGCTTCTTCACTGGTTTTGTCATCTGTAAATTAACAATTTTATGTAAGTTTTCAGGTAAAAATTTAAGGCAGAGAAAGGTCCAGCAGAGCAAATTCAGATAATTAGAGCTGCTGCTACTTTTTCTTTTCCAAATCTATCTATAGGTAAAACATCCATCACTTTACTGTGCTTTGCATTACTGATTAGACAAACATGCTAATTCTTATAAAACTCCAGTGGGGCAAGCTGTCACGACCCCGTGAAAATTTCCATACCGAGTCGTTGAGGGAAGGGCTTGGATTAATCTCGCTCTCCTTTAAATCTCTGCAACAGAAATTTGGTTGCCCGGACATTTTCACTAGCAAGAAGACACAACCTTGTTCCTTTTTTTTACATATAATGGCCTCGATACTTAAATAAATACTACATTTTGGCAAATCCGTTTGGCAACTGATAAAATCTACAGAGAGCATAGTGTAAGGAAAAAAAAAACTTGTTTTTTTAGAGGCATGAAGTTCTTCAAGGAACTGAAGAGCAACTTTTTATTGAAAACTTTCTTCTCTTAGTCCTTTAGACACTCTTCTGAGAGAGAAAACACATGGGTTTTCTCTTTCTTTATTATTTATGAAGCAAAAACTATTTTACTGACCTAACTACTGAAACAATTCTGAATGGCCATTGCTTGGCACCTAGTGTTTGGATTTCATTTATTTATATAAAATTTTAAGAACTAGTTCATGAGAGATTAATTAATCAATTGTCAGAAATAGTGAGGTTTCTACCTCAGTTCAGGCTTGTTTATAGGTAAATATTTAGGTTTCCATTGACAGTCAAAAATAAATCAATATCTTGGAGCTTTTAAGGCTGTTCTGTGGTAATTAAATGCAAAAATAAATAAGTAAGTAAATAAATAAATAAGTAAAGACCCTTAACTGGGACTGTGTCCTGATTTTGTTCTCATTTTCCCAGCATTGCTTGTGGTTAGGTGCTGCTGTCTTGGAGAACTATTTTTCTATCTTTAATTTTATCTTTAATTTTATCTTTTTTTTTCTCTCTGGAAGTACACAAGGTTCCATTAAAGATTTTAGTTATTTGCTTGTTTCTTTGGTGTTTAAAGTATTCTTAAAGAAATAACATTCTGCTGCCACATCCCGTAGCAGATGTCTGGGTAACGAGGTCGTGTGATGGAAGCGAAATTCAAGTTCAGGGGCTGTTTTCTTTAAAATCAAGGACCTGAACTGATCTGTTAAATACAAGTTTGGAGCCTGCATCTTTGAGAGAAGGATTAGTCTTATCTGCATGTTCAAAATTGGAAAAGGTTTTATTCTAAGCCCAGAATAATGAGCCCACCAGACCATTGCTTTGACTTAGCAAGGCACCTGTTATTTCTGATAGGTGTTGGTTGATTTTTTTGGTGAGATTTTTGTTTCTTTCTTCTTCTTCTTCTTCTTTTTTTAATACATATATTTTCACTCTCTGAAACTCTTTCTCATCCAGTTTTACTCACAGCCCAATTCACAAAAAGCATTTTTGTATCTCATCGAAATAAAAAAGTAAATATTCTGTTACTCATATGCAGTTAATTATTTAGTCAAATTATGATCTCAGTAGAAAAAATGAAGGTATGAAACATAAATGAAGCACTGTTAAGGATATTAGGAAAGACACATATCTAAATTTAAGATGATAGAAGTAGCTGAAAATATTTTTGCCAATCAAGCAGCTGAAATATAGAGGCAATATTGAGTGCAGAGTCCCATAATTACTCTTTCAGATGCTACCACTCTTTTTGAGTTCAGTTTATTTGTTTTTAAATGACTTTCTTTTTGTTATCTCTTATTTTTGAAGTGTGATAATGGTAATATTGGCTGACATTACAGCTTGTTGAAGATAAGAATTATCTGCTATTGCAGAAAGTGAGCTTATCTGTAGGAGGCTAATATATCAGCCAAAAATTGTAACCCATTTCAAAGTTCAGTTGAATGCAAAATGTTTAACACATTTTTTTTTCTTCATTGTTTTGTGGGGAAAAAAAAAGTCTGGCCTGACAGATACACATGAAAGACAGAGGTAGAAAAGAGTGAAAAGATATGAGTGAGTCTCTACCTCTTTATCCAGATAGATAAAAGAAATTAAAATTGAGAACATAGCTGTTGATACCAGAGAAAATGCCTTGTCCAAAGAGATGCAGTAGTTAATCGGAATTATTTTAATTATTTTAATTATTTATTCTTTTTAGCACCATTTCCTGAGTCATAACTCTGGTAAGACTTGACTGGCTGAGGGTAGGGTCCATTGCTTTTACAAGAAAGAATCAGACTTGCAGGTAGGGATGAGAAGATATATTATTTGCAGAGTATTTAAACCTCAATATGAATGGCAGAATGAAATCTTGTGCAAATGATCAGAGACTATTTCTGTGTTGTATCTATTTCTGTAATATATTTATTTTAGGTAATCTCTCTATTCTAGCAATCCAGGAACTTGGTTAATGCTAAGTGAAATTAATGCTGCATAATTTGCTTTGTGTTGAAATTGTGATTTACGGTTTGGGCAGTAAGTGGAGAGAATCTGCATGTGTTTCAGAAATTCGCTCTTTCAGTTACTTCTGACTCAGTAAGACATGACTAGAGAAAAAAGCCAAATCTTTTTAAACACATTTTTTTTTTTGTAGAGAACACTTCTTCTTGAAGATTTCCTTAGTTACGATGAATGAATCTTCTGACTAGATCTGTTAGAGTTTTACTTTACAAATTTTTATTTCAGAAATCATATTTAGTCAAAATCATTTCTAAAACATTTCATGGATTCCAAAGTGGATTTAAGAGTCCTCAGATAGGTCTACTTTTCTTCTATTTCTAAAGTAATGTGTACAAAATCAATGATAAGTTTACAAAGCACATCAAAAATCCTCAAATAAAGATTTCATTTACTCCATCTTATTTTACACTTGAGATATGGCTGATGTAGGCAATAATAGTGTTCTGAAATCCTGACGTAATCATCAAGTTTATAAATCCTACTCTCCTATTTAAAACGGCTATGATTTATAAAACTTTTCAGGTTTTGTATCTTTTATTCCCCCCTGAAGCAAGGATTTGGTAAAGAGCTCCTACTTCATCCTGACTTCAGTTGAATGGTGCTCTTTGCATGGCTACATCAAACATGATGGATTCTCTCAATGAACCCTAAGAGAATCCAAGTACCGCAGAAGTGCCAGTCCTCATGGCTCTAAAAGTAAGAAAGAGTTTATCTTTGAAATACTTGGTTAGGGAACATACTGTAGAAGACAAATGTACATTATTTTTCAATAGACTTAAAGTAGTAGACTTATTCCCACTGCTCTTGAATTTCATTCCATAAAGCTGCAATGGAAAAAAGTCATAATGACCTTAAAACCTTTCAAAGTGGCATCTTGATGAAACCTGAAATTCTTTCTAAAAACTTTTTAATCTGCTGTCAATAGTACTTCCCATCTTTACCCAGAGTGTGTTTCAGTTGAGCAGGTGGATAAGGAGATGAAGTCAGCATCCCTAAGAACTACTTTAAACTCAGATCCAAAGTTGGTCATAAAAAAGTCTGAATTTCACTTGTCAGTGTCCCTTATTTAAATAAGAAATATCAAAGTACAATGATTGGCCTCTAAAGTTTCTTGTGTATTTTGGCCAACACAAGCTGTAATAAAGGACCACGTAAATAAGGCTGTTAGCACTGCCGTTCAGAAGGTCCAACTGATCTTACAAAACTTAGGACCTATGTGTAGCAGTTCTCAGTCCTATTTAATACAGTAGCAAAATCTTTAGGTGTTTGTGTGTTTTAATACACTTAAATACATTTAATACACTTCTGCCACAGACACTTACATTCATGGATTCCGTGTCCCTTTTTTCTTGAACCTGATGTGTACAGCAACTACCCTGGAGCTGCTGGAACTTATTCATGAGAAGACACTGCAGATGCTCCATTTCTCCTTGTACTTTCAGCTAAGGCTATGAAGAACTGAGCCAATCTCAAGTACGGCACAGTTTCCAATTGCAAGTATTGAATAATCAGAAAGGGCTGAATTGGCCACAGTTTTTCAGATTGGATCAGTGTAAAACGTTCCATAAAATCACAGGGAACATAGGAAAGTGGAAGTTAGACCTAGGTGGCATTATTTGGTGGCTAATCACAGCAAACCAAAGGATGTGCTGTTAACTGTATTTGTACTCCAAATACTCTGGAAGTCATTGCCACAGAAATTTGTTCCAGTAGTTTATGCTGGTTCAAAAAGTAAGATTAACAAGAAAAAAAAAATATCTCTGGATCTAATAAATCAAATAGACCACTGGCTCAATGCTCCTTCCTGTAGGAGGAAGCAATAGATCACCTCAAGCCAGGGGAACATACTAGGAAAACATGACCATATGCATTTTTTATTCTTATACTCTTTTACAGTTACTTGCATTATTATTGGCATTATTGGCATTGTTATTTGGCACAGTGAGGCAGAATATACAAATATTCAAACCTTTGATCTTGTTTAGAAAGGACATTCATGTGTATTTTACTCACTTCTCTCCATCACTCTTTCAGTGACTTGGAGCTCTACATGATTTTACAGTATTGTGTACTTCTGTGCATTGTTAACCTAGGGGCTTACTAATATTTTATTTATATATTATCCTGGGGGTGGGTAGACTGCTGTTAATTATTCAGAGCTGCAAGCACAACGAATTGGCCTTTGTAAGGTAGCCAAGAATATTTCACAGATTGTTCTAAAGTATTGCAGAGGTTTTGTGAATTTTGTGATTTTGTAACATGAACTTCATTCTCTCCTTTCTCGTATGAGCTAAATACTCATGATAACAGATAGCACCAATACAGTGTCCTTGCTAGAGAGATGGGTAGAAGTTAGATCCAGTTACCTCTGCCAAATGCCATCTGGGCTGGAATTTTTGCATTCATGAATTTAGTACTTTTGAGGCTTTGCATATTCCAGAAGAGCTGAAGCTATCTCAGTTGGACACTCCAGGATGTTTGCTGCTGGTTTTAGAATGGTATTGCCAAGTCCAGGTTTGCTTTTGATTCTCACAGAACAGGGAATAACAAGAGTTCTCCAGAAATGATCTCTGCTCGGTTTCTGTGCTCTTGCTATGTTAATGTACTGCAATTTAATGCAGGTGTCGTAACATTTTCTGGTCCATAGCCTCCTTTCGATTTTCCATACAGTAAAGGTCATCCTTTTTTTCTGAAAGGGGACTATGTGAAAATAATTGTGACAGTTTAACACAGCTGAGACAGCCTTGTTCGCTGACCTTCTTGGACTATCACTTCAGTTTCTGCTAGTGCTATCAGCAGACAATATGTAGCATTAAGACGTTGTGATCTAGTCCTCCACTGTAATTGGGAGAGTTCAAATTTATAACATAGTTGTTAACGAGCTAAAGCCTAAGAAAAGATACTGTTCTTAGTGAAGTGCAAAATGCTCTACTAGAATAAGGGAAATTTTCTCTAGAAATACACACTGGATGAAATAAGATTGCTCCTGGGCCAAAGACACAAAACAATTCCAAGCGAAACCAGGATCCAAAGACGTTTTAAATGACTTATTCTGTCTATAGGAAACAGGATTGCAAGTTCCTTAACAGTTTATTTGGCTGTGACAGCAGCTATATATCCTTCAACTCAAGGGGCACTTATTTTCTAATCTCATGGTAGATAGGTTTTTAAATACGTTTTCTCTATTTTCTTCACTAACCAGAAGTCCATTTCCACACTAAGAAATCTTCTCAAGGCAATTCTAACGGGGCTGCCCCTGAAGCACAGCCAGCCTGTTCTTCAGGAGACCTTTCCGTTAAGAGAGTCATCTGGTCCATTGACTGTGATTACATTCAGATTAGATAAAAGCAATTAAATCCTATTTGCAAAATTCATGACTAACTGGATATGTGGATATTGCTATGGGAACTCAAAGTTTGATATCAGTAAACACTAGGTTGTTTGAGTTATGTGAAGTTTATGTCAGTTCTTATTAACAATATTACTGCTGTTATGTATTGTTATCGTTACAACATTATGCTACATTACTAATAGCAACAAGTAATACAAGTATTCTAGCTTATCTATAGCATTATATTTTCCCCCAATGCACATATTAACTTGGCCAAGATTATTGTAGTCTTTGTGGGTAGTGATTTAGTTTCTATACATCAGCATAGCTACAGCTTTTTTTCATTCATGGCAAATAGATTTTGTAGGCCTGCATTTACCCATGCACATTTTTGTAATCCAAATAAACACTCAATTTGTAAAGAGATAGGGGACTGGATGAGCTACAGGCTTTCATCATCAGAAAAATATAATTGAAAAAAAATAATATATTCTCTACACACACACACACACACACACATACATACATATGTATAGACCAGATGAACACTACTTAGGAATTACTTGGAAGGAGTCAAAAATCTCAGATACACCGAGGAAGTAAAAATGATTACCGTCTTTTCGTAAAATACTTCTTATAATGTGCTAAATGTGTATGTCTTGACCCATAGTCCTTTCCTTTTTATATCAAATCTTGTCCCTTGCAACTCCTTTGCATGAAGGATGGTAGAAGAATTGAAGCAGCCTTCTCCTTTACAGTCCCGAGGATAGATCTCAAAAGTAGTAGGGTGAGGATATATTTTGACAAGTTCTATAGTAGAAGGCTCAATAAATCAAGTGTCCTGAAAAATATACTGAGCAAGGAATCGGTGTAGATGATGACAGCGCTTAGGAACTTCCTTCTGCGGTGGCTGTACGTACAGGTATGGGATACTGCTGAAAAAACCCAAGGTGTGGGCATGTCCCCTCCAACCTGCCCAGGCTCTCGCCAGTCGCCGTGCATTACTCAGCCAGAGCACAGAGTTTGCTCTGTCCCAGAGCTGGAAATGGAGGGCAGTTTACAACGGTCTGGTCCTGCTGTCTTCTGGGCTATGGGCCTGGTTCATCACCTGGAGAAGCAAAAATTCCCATATTCAGGAAGAAACAAAGAAGAAAGTGATTTTCAGTGTTCTGCCAATGAGAAAATAAGAGAATAATGGCTCTAGTCTGTTGCACATAAACATATTTATGCTATTTTAAATTATTTTGTGCTCAGTTTTGAGCCTGTGTTGGTGACCTCAATCTGTTCTATAGCTCATCAAAGCCTACAGTTCTTAACAAAACATTATAAGGTATGAGCAATATTCTAAAAATATTTATTGAAGAATTCACCAGGGCTTTGTTTTAATCAGCTCTTTTGGTATTTCAGTAATCTTTTCTATTAACCCGTCTAACTGTATGTAACAGAGCTTGACTTATGCTTAAATGATATCCCAATGAGAAATGCAAAATGAGCTGTGATTGCATTTATAAAAGAATGCATAAATAGATATACTTTCAAAGTGAGTGAATAAAAGGAGTAGGGAAGAAAAAAAAAGCCAAAATCTCATCCTATCAGGTTGCTAGTAAATGTAGTTTTTTGTATGTGGAAACTAAATTAAAATCCAACTCTTTTGTTAGGTATACTTAAATGTAGTGCAGTTACCCTGCATTTAAAACAGTATAACTAAGACCATATTTTGATATTATATATCTTGACTACTCTTGAAATAAAGAGAATGAAATAAAGTCTGCTCTTGAAATAAAGATGTTCAGAGAGAAAGGAATGTGGCTAATACTATCAATATTAACAATCATTCTTACTTTCTGGAACACTCAATTCTTTTCTTATGTTACACATGTCTGCGTTGCTTCATAATGCAGTGAATTTTTAGAAGCTAAATTATTCTCACACTATAATTACGAGCAATCTCAAGAAAAAAAAAATGTATGTGAAAATAAAAAACAAGCTCACACAAGGGAACAGAGCTACCAGGCTATGCGATCTGGATATTTTGCCAAGTTGAAAAGGATTGTGAAAAAGCGAAGTATGAGTGACAAATTTCTGTTCTTAATGTATTTATTCTTCTATATACACTAGTATACGTTCATGATAGTAGGTTTATATACCTATTTATCTCATAAGAATTTGCTTGCCTAAAGAGGAAGCAGCCTGTTGACTTAGTATAGTGAGACATTTACCCCCAACACAGTACAAATATTGCTCAAAGCAGCATATACATTGGTAAAGCATCTTGAATCTCACTTCTTAATTCTCTGCAGATACATATTAAAGTCATATCTCTTTCATACAAGCCACTCATCCTCCACAAAAATAATTTCTTGGCATTTATATGTTCTATATCACCAAAATATTTGATCTTTTTTTTTCTTAAATATTTATCTTCAGAAAATTACAATTGTATGGCAAAGCCAAAGTTGAGCAGTTGAGCAGTCTTGAATCTAGATACTTTATTGACAGAGAGAGGAGACAGCAGTAGGTTTTGTTCATCTTGACTTTAGTAAGATTGTCAGCACTGTCCTCCACAACATCCTCATGGACATACTGATGGAACACAGACTGAAATGCAGAGTGCAGTGGACTGAAATCTGGCGGAACTGCTGGGCTCAAAGAGCAGTGATCAGTGACCTGAAGTCCAGCTGGACATCGGTCACCAGCAATGTTCCCCAGGGATTGATATTTGGGCCAGTGCTCTTTAATATTTTCATTAATGTCCTGGATGATGGGATTGAGCACACCCTCAGCAAGTTTAAAGACCGCAGAAAACGAAGAAGAGTGTCTGATAACACCAGAGGGTTATACTGCCATTTGGAAGGACCTCAAAAAGCTGGAGAAATGGCATCCTGGCACGTGCTAGCAGAGCGTCAGCAGCAGGTCAAGGGAGGTGATCCTCTCCATCTCCTCAGCTCTGTCCAGTTCTGGGCTCCCCAGTGTGAGAGAGACATGGACATACTGGAGGGAGCCCAGAGAAAGGCCACGAGGATGATTAAGGGGCTGGAACGTGAGCTGGGATTGTTTAGCCTGGAGAAGAGAAAGCTCAGGAAGGCATCAGAGTGCATAAATACCTACGGGAAGGCGTAAAGAAACAAAGACGGACTCTTCTTAGAGCAGCACTGGCCGTTTTATGGATATTGTTGCATATTGTTAATGTTGAGAAGTTTTTGGTACTTTTTTATTTGTCTTTCGATTTGTTTTCTGATATGGCATGACATATAAGAGTTGTGTGTATTAATACTGCAGCATTTAATTTTTTCAAAAGAGACGTTCATCATGATGAGTATGAAATACAGCAGTCAATCTTGTTAGTACGAGAGCAGGAGTTATTCTCTAGGATGGGTCAAATTGGATCAGCTACCACAATAAATATCAAGATAATAAATGCCACAATAAATATCTTTTGGCCTCAGTAGAAGATCACTAAATTTTTATCAAGAACTTTAATAGATTTTGGATAATGTAAATTATTTATTCTTTTCGTGAATACTTAAAAAAAAAACCAAACAAACAAACATAAACTCTTTAGGCAAATCAGGGGATTTCAGACACAAGCTGGATACATGAGAGAAGGTGCTGTTTGTATTTTACATTCTTAGAAAATACTCTGGTGCCCTAATTTTAAAGGTCATTTAAATACAAAACTCCTGACAGGGCAGCCAAACACTGTCTACCAAGACTAATAAACATATAAATATTATGCGTTTTTTTCCTATGCAAGCGGGCAACATATCGGAAACAGTAGGTATGTTAGATATGCTTAGATCATCCAACAGATTCTTATCTTCAGATAATTTCATTTTTGAAGGTATAATTTATTTATTTATTTATTTTGATCAATCTAGTTTTATTTGTTTAAAGTACCATAATAGTATTTAGGCAATCTTTTTTTTTTCAGTGAAATGAAACTTTTATAATATAGCTATTTTTTCTTTCAGTCAGACCTTTTAATAAGTATTTTTTTTTCTATTTTTAATAATAATCTTTTACCTTACCATTACTGCTGTAAAGGCACTATTGCGGTTTTAGCTGCTCCCTAAATATTTACAGCTTTAGGCACTGGTGAAGATATTTTATTAGGGACTCTGGCAGTTTCTTATGTGACTACAGGAGAATAAAACAGCAGTTTATTTAAACCTGTGGTTAAAATAAAATGTACTTCAAGAGATATACTATAGGAAATAATCTTTCAACGGTTTAAAAAGGTAAGACGTGGGCACAACTTAAAACAACAGATAATTATGCCAAACCTATGTTCTTCCCTTTGTACATCTTAAATATATACATATTTGAAGTAGGGAGACAATCTTATCTTTCAGCTGCACAAAACAACGTATGCTGTAAAATGTATAATACAAAAGTCTTACAATTTATCACTTATAAAACAGCAGTCCCTTTGGAACCTTTGGTTTAAGAAAATGTTGTATGTTCTTGAAACATGAATTGTTAAGAGAAGTTTGTTTTAGCATAGACACCTCGGAGACAATCCTGAAACGCAATGAAAGGAGTAGTGAGCTTTGTGGTATAAATGCTTTTGCAAAGTTAATTAACACATACGAACAATAACAAGAAAAAATAAAAAAAAGTTAAAAGCAGAGAGGCCCAGGCACTGAGATGGCATTCAGATGTTAAACCTTTTAGTGTAAGTTTAAATCTGTCCCAGATTGTTAGTGCCCTCAAGAATTTATAGTGGCGGGGCTGTTCAGCGACCTCTGCAACGCACAGCTCTGTCCTCTGCCTCTCTTCCCTGTTGCACATCCAAAGCTTCAGTCCATCATCTTTCCTTTTTTTTTTTTTTTTTTTCCTTCCACCTAGACTCCTCAAAATAACAGGGGATTAGTTTAATTTGGCCAATTAGCATTCATCAGAACAGCCTCAGTCTCTCGCTTTGTGCAATTTGCAGCCACCACGTCCCCTATGTTATTGACTGTCTTAGCAAACCAAAGGGACTGTGGGTGAAATGAGCCTCGTTTAATTTCATTGGTATAAAAATTAGGCATCTACTCTAAACTAGTCTTTACAACAGACACTGATTAATTCTACCTTAAGAGGGGAGTCTGAGACAAGGCTGGATGAATTGCTCGCAGGAAATGCTATTGTTTTCCACTAACATAGAAGGAAATTTGTCAACTATCTTAGACCAGAGGTGAAGTTCAGATCAAGACATCTAAACGTCAGCGTCTTCATGTAGGTAGCTGGTGTAGCAGGTTTCTAACATAACCACCATAATCAGTGTTGTTCTGAGAACTCCTCTGCCCTCCTTGAAGCAGACACCTATGTGCGATTAACTGATCTACCGATACTCTTGGCTCCTAGAGACATTTCAAATGCTCGTGAGATATCTGCAAAAGCATGGCAAATGTGATGGGGGACCTATGTGAGATCCTTGCCATTCTGGAGGGGCAGCTGGAAGCCAGGACGGAGTCTAGCTGGCACTAGGTGCACCAGTGGGTCAACTGCACTGAGCCTGACCTGTCTGCATTTAGATACCCACATTTTAAATGATACGATATGAATCCCACCCTAAGGATTCGATTCTGAAAAGTTCTCTAGTCTTGGTTCCTGATAAACTCATAAACACTAGAGTATTCTGTCTTACTGAGTAGAGTATGAGTTTATCTTTGAGAATATGAGCACTACTCATTGCACATCATTAAGTTCTTTCATGGACTTATTGTCTTTAAATACTTCATTTGCAAATATGTAATTCACAAATTATTAATGTGCTATTTTTTCCCCATTAGCAGTTCACTTTCATTCTTGTTGTATTAACATCCTTTCCTTTTTTTCTCATGCCTATTTCAAGAAATTCAGATTTTTAAACTGGAAAGTATAAAAGAAAATAAATAATCTTTTTCTTTCCAACTCAGATGATGAGAGAGCTTTCTTTGAAATGAAAGGGGTGAAATTCGCAGGAGTCACATACATATTTATGAATTCCCAGTACTTGTCAAAGGAACTATGAAACACAGCTAGGACTGTGTTGAGCTTTACACCTCAATCTGCACCTGGAATAACAAAAAAAAAAAAAAAAAAAAAAAAAAAAAAAAAACAGTAAATCATGTTTCCACATTCAAGCCATACTAATGAGTACCTGCGATGAACTGAAAGTACATTGAGCCAGCATATTATGCTGCCTAATACAGTTTAAGGGTTTATCGTAAGCAGGAGTTGCAGTACAGAATTACAATTTTATTGTTATAGCCCTGTCTGAAACCAAGAGTAAAACAGTCAGATTCACTCTCAGATTTCCTTGTAACCAATTAAGCCTGGAAAGTTCAAATCTATCTTTGGTCTCCAGATCATCCCTTCTGAGATGTTAGTGTCCTCTTTGAGTCTCCAGCTAAGAGCATGGAGCTCCAGAATCCCACTGATCTGCCAAAGGCTCCCCAGATGCTCCCTCAAACTTCTCACAAGTGAGTGGTATCACAGGTCTTATAATATATTTCACTACCTAGATACACTTTGTACACAAGTACAGGAAATTCTTAGGACTGATTAGTATCATTTCCCTTCTTCTCTTCCTCTTTTCATTGCCTTTGTTTTATGGGTTTTATTTTATTTTATTTTATTTTATTTTATTTTTGGTGATGACACAGATCTACTTGGCTTGGATAAACCTTCTTACTTGAAATGTTTTTGCCATCGCTTTGGAGATGTGCAACTCTTCAGGTAATGCTCAATCTCAACTTTTTCTCCTCAAAATTTTGCAGGAAAATAATTAACAAACAAAATCTAAAAAGTGAAAGGAAAAGGATAAGCTAAAGAAGCAGATTTGGATGCTCCTTGGGTTCCTTTGTCATGATTTTTGAGGCACAACCACTGCTATTTACATACAAGGAAGATATTGAAGATGTTTGGTCACATAATTTATTCGAGTGGTGGGGCCTAAGACAATTTATGTAGTCTACTTTATACAAACTTTTACATATACTTCTTATATATATTTTTTGTATATATATATGTATAAATGCAGAAAATACCTATGGTATCTTTCTAGTCAGATGTTAACTGTTGAAGTTAAGGCTTTTCTTGTGGGATATACCAGATACAGTTCCTTTGTAGGCTATCCAGCCAGGCTTATTCATGTTACTCACTGAGGAGAAAGTCCCCAAAGAGGCTGAAGGAGAGAAAGGACATAGAAAAGGTAACGAAGCAGTGAGAGAATGAGCTGTATTCATTGCTAGTTATAAGACACTAAGGCATTTTGCGGGAAATGGTCCTACAAGTGTGATGGCTTGAATGATGATCTCCCTGAAAGGCAGCGGAGAAACTCGGTCAAAATTATTTCTGATCTTGAAGACTGGCACTTTTTCAATTTTGAGGGATTTGGAATGATTTTTTTTTTTCCTAAGAGAAGTTGAGATTTTTTTGGGGGGAAAAAAAAAAAGTAAGACAAAAAAGCTTTTATTTAACACTCAATTCTTTTGAATGCCATTTGAATTAAAAAGCATTTTAACTGGCTCTAGCTTGCATGCTCAAAATCTGTTTGTAAAGCGTTTGCAAACTATGAAAACCATAACTAGCATAACAACAAATTGTTGATAGAATCATTTATTCTTTGCGTAATAATGACTTCCATTGAGAATATATCATTTTTTTAAAACTCTTGACAGACAGAAAATCCTCACAGGGTAAAAATTAAAAAAAAAAAAAAAAAAAAAAACTTCCTTTTTTTTAAAAAATTACCTTTCTTTTTCTTTTCAAATCAACGTTTCCTACATTCACCATGTAGTTCTAATCTATCAGATTGCTGAAAGAGCCCCTTTGATATATTTAGGGCGATAACTTCAGTGAAATGGAAATGAAAAGAAGGAAAAGGCCACAAGCTTGGAAATAGTTCTTTATAAAAGATTTGTTCGACTGCCTGATAAATATCCCGCAGTAGGAACCAGTGTAACGATTAAGGTTTGTAATCTCATCTCAGCCAGCTATTCCTCCTTATAAATATTACCGTGTCTCAGTTGGACTTTAGTAGGATTACTTCTTGCAAAGAACTGTGTGATTTATTCCCAAAGCAAGATTCATCTGAATGTTTATTCATCTTCCAGTGTCCAGGCTGCTTTGAACTGCCATTTCCCCTGTTCTGGAGCACAAGGTTATTCCAAGTGAGTCATCAGGGACTTAAAGCTTTCTGGCATCTTTGTATTAACATTCCCATTTCAAATGATACAGATCCCCTTTTCACGTGGGCATCTCAAATGTTGTCTTTTAAAATTCACCAGGACTGAGAAATATTGTTAATTTTTAATTCCTGATGATACAAATTGTGGTGGCATCTAGAGGCTCCAGCCAAGCTAAGAACCAATTTGCATTAGGCTGAACACAGCCACCGGGAGACAGCTTCAAAAAGTCCAAATAGACAAAGCAATTGCGTTACATTAAAAATAACACTGCCTTTTAAACCTGCAATAACTTGGAATTATTAGTAACAGTAATGTAACTAATGTTTCTAGGTTTTAATAAGAATTAGAGCTCTCCTGATCTAGCCACTCTACAGTAAGGAAAACAGACTTTTTATTAGATATTTTATGATCTGGGTATCTGACAAGATCTCGCAAAAGGATGAAACAGGTAGGATGATATTTTATTAAAAGTATGGAAGCAAAGGGAGTTTTGTTTCACCATTCGGATGATCTGTGTGATGAAATGGAATAAGGGACTTCCCCGTTTGTTTATTTTTCATTATATGTCATTCTCAATAATACGCAGATACACCCACAAAAATATATCACTTCTGCACAGCAGCAGCAACAACAACAACAAAAAGGTTAATTCTAACCAGTGTGTCTGTCCTCTGGATGTAACCTTAATCATCTGAATGAAGTTAGCTCATTTCAGGTCCTACTGCAAGATATTCTGATCCACTTGGAATAAATCTTCCTTTCACAGACCAGTTCCTGCGTGGATTTCTGTTTTACTTCTTCTGTTGTGGATCTTTCTCTGACTATGTCCCTCCAGGGTGCTCTAAGGAATGAACCATGGGCTCACCTTAAAATGACTAGAGATCCCGATTCCGGAGACTATGATTTCAGTCCTGCCTTCAGTTTTTAGAGAACAATTCTTCTTCTTCTTCTTCCTCTTCCTCTTCCTCTTCTTCTTCTTTTTTTTTCTTTCATTTTTTTTTTTTAATAAGAACATTATGTTTGAGACCATTGTAGTCCACTTGGTTTTTCTGCTTATCCCACCTGTTTTGGCCAAGGGACACACACAACATCTGGATAGTCAAGAAGCAGGACATTTTGGCTACATCTGTATTAGCAAATTAACATACCTAAAAACTTTTCCAGGCACTGAGGACAAATATTTTGCAGCATCCTGTGTCATAGCTTTCTAAACAAGGTGGATGGATGGGAACTGGCTATTGAGAAACATTTTTTGAATATTTTGACAGGATGAGGTGGCCAGGACCACTCCTGAACGCATATAATTTAACCCTATGTGAAACTTTGGGGATGTTTTTATCTGAGAATTGATTTGGGCACATTTCTGACACAGGCTTAATTTAGTAGAAGGTTTTAATATTTTTATTTCACTGATTTAAACTGTATGTACATTAAGGGCATAACAGGGCAAACGTGGATTTCATCTCTGTGCATAGGGAAACATTTGATCCCAGAAGCCAAGAAATAAGCAGTTTTACCTTAAGTAATGTTAAAAATTATGAGAAAGACTTAATTGCCTCTCCAGCTCATGCTCTGTGAGCTGTTTGTGTGGTTTCCGATGGCTACACTTGATTGCAAGATACACATTTGTTTTCCCTCAATGCCTTTTCTGAAAACATTTTCTTCTCTTGTGAATGGGAAGGAAACAGGAACAAAAAGAAATTACATTTTATCATCAGAAGGAAAGAGCTGAAATTCATATTTTCAGCTGGAAAAACCTCTTGTCAGTTTTGCCTTCTCTCTCCAGGAGAAAGTCATTTCTGTGTCGCACCCAGCATTTCAATTTTCCTGGGAGAAAGTTCAAGGGCTTTGTTCTGAATAAATAATCTTTTTTATTTTCTTTTCTGTAGAAAGTAGAAATCATTGATTTTTAAAGGTGGAATTTTCTATTAAAAAAATTAATTGAATGGAAATCTAGTCAGACTGAGTTTCTGGACCTCTGCAAAGGACAGAGTTCATTATGTTGCTGTATTTATTAGACTGGTGAAATGATTCACAACTTCCACATTCACATTCATAACTTAGCTCAAAGTGGTTCCTGAAAACAAACTTTTACATTCACCCATTACTGACGTGTAGAAATGATTATTTTGAGTGACTATATTAGGGGAATTTCCCCAGAAAAGCAAGACTTTAAATAAGTATACATAAGGTATATGCTTTTCAGGACAAATCTCAGTTCTAATGAGAAATCCCTGACCAGGATGGCACTAATTGCGTTGTCTAGGCACATTGAGTAGGGATTTCATTTCACACATCACAAACTATCCACACAACCTTGCCATACTAATATTTCATACATAACTTTTCCCCAGCAAAGTCTAATCTTCCCATCCTAGTTTCACAGTCCACTACTCTGAAACAAAGCTCAGTTAAATATTAAAAAAAAAAAAAAAGAAAGAAAGAAAAGGAAAAGAGATGCAAAATTCAAAGGGGAAAAAGCCACCACCACTTCTCTTGGGCCCTTGATCCCGAATGTGCTGACAGCTCTGCACAGTGCTGGACTCCAGGGACAGGGCTCCAGGGACACGCGATGGGGAGCGTCGAGAGCACATTCAAGGGGAAAGAAAAATATGCAGCAAAAGACACAGAGTACTCAGGGTTAAGCAAGTGTTATGGAGTTGAATACCATTCTATATCTTTCTTTCTTTCACTGGTTTTGTGGAAGCCCTATGGTTGAAAGCTTTCAATTTATTATTATTATTATTATGACTTACATAATCATGAAAAACATTTTTTCCTGCCTTCTATTTTAAACATTTTGTTCAGTTCTTAAGTCTGTTATTCTCCAGCCATTGAATTCATACACCTGTTTTACCTAAATATCACTCTTTCTGATCAAAAGTATGATTAAAATAGGGGAAATTTTCCTACTATGAACATGTTATTGCATTAAGTGCATCACAAAGATCTTTGCTTGCTGCCCGAAACCTGTCTTACAGGTCGCTGTCAAAGTCAAAATATTAGTTGCTCCATTTGCCTGATACGGTATATGCTTCTACATATTGCTTTTCACCTCCAGATCTCGGACAGGTGTACAATAAGATGAAGTAATATAACTCCTTTCATTTGACATAAATGCTAAGCACATTTGTATGTTTCAGAATATTTTTTTCAGAAAAAAAAAAAAAAATCACTCTCCCAGAGCTATGCAGTCATTTGTTATGGCTGAAATGCATTTATGCCTGCAAAATTCCCTATGTGTGTGTGTATATATATATATGTGTATATATATGTATAATTTCTTGCAATATATGTATTATTTACTGCATATGTATATGTATACATACATACATACGTAAATACACAGACGTATAAAGAAATAAATCCTTAGGTTGAGTAGGTTCATCGGCCTATGATAATTAGAGCAACGGTAATTTGTGTCAGGTAATGATCTGCTTTTCTGTGTTTGAGATTTTGCAGCTTCAGAGTGAATATCTGGCTAACAAGAAAAAGCAGTACTTCAAGGTGTGCATCCAAAAGAAAGTAGATTTTATTAAAAATGAGCATTTTGGATTCAGAGATGTAGAATACTAAGCGCATGCGTTTCTTAGAGGGCTAGAGGAAGACTCGGACCAGAATAAATTTTCTCCTATGATGACTGCTTAAGTGCATCTTTTAGAAACTTCCATTCCTCTCTACTTTTTAAGAGATTCTGTAGCTTTCAAGATGTTCTTCTGTATTTATTCCTCTGAAGAGAACACTGCTGCTCAGATAACAGCCATTGTAAAGCAGAGAGACAGTGTTGACGTGTCAGTACCCTTCACAGGTGTGCTTTTGCAGTGGAAAAAGCCATTTACTGTCTCCTACAATCCACCAAACGTTTCTTATTTGGGGGACCTTCAGTGGGTTTAGTGGACTTGCTTGATTTGTGCATTTTTAAGTGTCTGCACCTTGGGGAAAGCTTAGCAGGTGTTTACACTCTTATGCAACATATTTATTTCAAGTGTTCTGCCATATATATGCTTCTCTTTTTCAGTCTGTTGATATCATATTTTAATGTACTAGAGAACACAAATGTTATTTCTGATAAATAAACAAAAACTTGTATATCTGTTTTTCTTTTTCTGTTAGGTTTGCTTATACATATTTACGTTTCTCCTGCCCCTTGTGTTCTTCAAACAACTGTGACCATTAGGCAGTATTTTTAAATTTTAATGTCACAAACAGTGAAGTACTGTTGGGTAGTTTAGTTTTAGACAGGGTTAATTTTGTATGGAAGAAGGTGCCAGCATGTCAAACTGTGTGTGATATGTGTGTACATCTCCATTAAACAAACTCTATTTCAGATGGCGTTGACACAAAATTAGCCCTGCTTCTAACCGATTAAAGTATGCTTTCATTGTAGCATATTTGTTTATAATATCTAGCAAGCTGCTCTGCTTGAGTGCCTGATACAGATGAAACCATTGCCTTCTGCTTGGCAAGTCAAACAGACGCCACCATAGGATTGTTAAACTCTGATAAAACCGTACATAAAAATCTGTGTTCCTGGACTTCTCTCTTCAGTGCATCTGTTCCAGTCCTCCAAGCAGTGAATGTGGGATTTTTCAGTGGATTTCTGTAGAGTCATTGGCTGTTTTCTGATGTGTTTCCATACAGTTTGCAGTTTGCCCTCGACTAGAGTTTTCCAGAGACCCTTAAAAAAAAAAAAAGCAAAAAAAAAAAAAAAAAGCACTATATAGTGCACTGGCTAATTAACAAAAGTGCAGAAAATTTGCTGCCAGGGAGTCACACGTTGGCAAACAGGTCCCCTCTAGGCTCTTTCTGAGAAAGATGGCAAATATAAGCTGCCTACCCATCCGGCATAGGATGAGACACCAGCTTAGAAATGGACCTCTTTTTTTCATGCAAAAAATTCTGCAATAACTTACATGGCTTAGATTGACTTCAATGCAATTATACAGGGTGTCGGCCAATATGGAATTTTTCTCTACACAATCATATGTTTCATATTGGGTTGTCATTCTCTGCATTACTCCAGGGTATAGCTCAGGAATGAGTCCATCAAAAGGCAGTGCTGTTATATTTTGTTTTAAAGCAGATAAAAATGTGAGAGGAGAATAAAGCCTATATTGTGAGATTAACAGAAAAAAAAAAGAATGGAAGACATGTATAATGTGGTTTGGAAACTGTATGTTTTGGGGTAAGATAAAACAAATAAACTATCCTCAAGTCTCTATTTCATAATTTTTAAAACACATTTTTTAACATAACACTAAGCTAAATCTTGCTTTTGGTCCATAGCTCTGTCCTTTATGTAGAAAACCAGGAGGGTTGAACAGAGTTTGCTCCTTTTCTCTCTCTCTCTCTCTCTCTTTTTTTTTTTTAGCCCATACAGAATCATATTCTCAGAATACACCTTAGGGATCCCACTAGGTGCTGCATGCATAAAGTGAAGTGGATCATGTGGATATACACAGCCTTTCTGATAGCGAACTCATCCTCCAGTTGCTAAATGGGGGAGTCGCCTCTGCACTACCCCAGCTTCTCTCATCAGCTTTACCTAACTTAAGGTGTCTTCAGAGAAATATCTGCCAGCCCTAAAAGACTTGGAAAGGCTCCTAACATTCAGAAGAGAAATCCAAAGTCATAATAAGAGAAAAATATCCCATTCCAGCAGAGCTGGAAGTCTGCTGTCCGAGTCATTAAGTGGCACGTGGAATATGCCTCCCTTTCGCATCCTTGGTGTGAATTAGGGGCATCACAGCAGAGATTTGATTTCCTCCCTGCTCAGTGCCTGCCCTAACCACAAAGACATTCTGCTTTTTCTCCTCATATGGGACCTTTCAAACATCTCGGGTTTGGCTCCATGCAGCGTGGAAATGCCCACCATTAAATGCCAATGCAGAGCTCTCTGTGCGCCTGCTACCGGGAACAGCAACCTCTCAGCTCTTTAGATATTAGATCAGTAAACAGAGGTTACGTTGCCTTAAAAAGCACAATTCTCTTTTAAATTCCATAGATTTCCTAAATATGATAGCTAGCGAACCTTACTAAGTTTGAAAAGATTTTTAAGCCTCTAATAATGCCCCCAAAACAAGCAGAATCAGTCCCAAGTATGCATAAGGAATCTGTTTTTCAGCCCAATTCGTTCAAAGCATATTTGTATCCTGTATGCAAGCAACCACCTTCATTCACCATTTCCTCTCAAAATGAATTAAAACAAACAGTGTGTGTATGTATTTTGTGTTTTTTTTTTCTTTTTTTGGTCCCATGGTGATTGCCACATACTGCTCTTGATGATGTGCTGAGTAAATAAATTAGACCAGACCCTGGCAAACTAGGTTTTCAGGTGCATGTTCACAAGGGGTATGCAGGCGCTTGGAATAGACATTTTCTCTAAGTGACACAATATACCTGCGAAGCTGTAAAATCAATACACCATTTACTGAAAAGGAGTTGATTTTCAGAAAAGCTGTGTTGATTGTATTTGCCTTAAAATGCTTTTTATATGGACTTAATTGATTACGGTCTTCCCTTTTGTGAAAACTATTAATTAAAATGCCATCACACTCTGAATAACTTGTTTACAAAGTGGGACTGCAGTTTTATAATAACTTTGATTAAAAAAATAAAAAGAAATAATTCTGGTGAAACATAAATGTGTCAGGTAGAGGTGTATAAAAGGTTACCAAAACTTCTGCTGATATTTGTCTGTAAGCAGATAACCAAACTTTATGAGTCTTCACAGGATCAAAGACTATATCAAATGGTTGTTCTACACAGCACTAGTCATCCAAACTTAGAGACACTAAAATATTTTCCTCTTAGAGAAATGAGTTTCTCTTTTATTTTGTGGCAATATACAGCTTTTTTTGGACCTGATTTCCTACCTCCATATTCAAGTTTATAAGTTTCTGAAGTTCCCTGGTAGTTCTCCTCAGTTTCTGTTTGAGGATTACTTTTATATTAATGCTTGCTAGGTAATGCTCAAAGAATTGGAAAGCATTGCTCAGTTCAGTCAGCTATTGATAATTATTTTAAAATGATGTCTTGGTATTTTATTTATTGTAAATGATCTTGGACTATTAACAATAGACATGTGTTTTATTTATCGAATTATAAATGACTTAGTAGTTGCACTGATGGAAGCATAAATGAAAGAGGGAAGATCAGCTGAAATATTTCCCAGCTATTGATTACCTCAACTTCTTTAGCCCAAGCCAAAACTTTTTGCTGTGAAGGCTGGAGATGAAGATGACTTATTTGTGATTACACACTATCTAGCTGTGGGCTTTTAATGATCCATACGGTCTAGTTGTTACTGTGTGGATATTAGAATTGATTCTCCTATAGAGTAGATTTGCAGCTTACCAGTTATTATTAAAGCAGTGCTAAAGCAAAGGTAAAGACATTTGCATTCAAAATTCCCCATGCACTACTAATAAAACAGTAAAACAAAGTAAACAGGATAAAATTAAATAAGAGAATAACATTTTAAATTTATGCATTAGAGCTAAAAAGAGTTTTTTGGCTAACTACTGCTTGCAGTTATGTTACATTAAGAATTGAGAATCCACATGTGTGGATTAGCCCCATTCTGTTTGGTTTTATACAGAATAAAATAAAAATAAAAATAACCTTTGTCCTCAAGAGATCATATGCTTGAAAGGTACTGCTGAGTACTTCAGTAAAGTACTTTAATTCAGACAAAAGGTGGAAGACTGACAATACTGTCATCCCCACTTTAGAAAAGATACTGACTCAGAGAGATGAAGTCCTCCGTGTGCGAGTGGAGCGCGGCATTTCTGTAGGATCCCCCTGATGCCTCCACATTCGCTGCGAAACTTGGCCTTCAGTCCTGACTAAGGAAAGCATCTCTGTGCTTTAGCCTGTACTTAGGTACGTGGGAATTCAGACACTTCTATGAGCCCCGTCAGTTTTAATGGACTTAAAGTACTTCTTTGGGTTTGACCGTACGCTTAAGGGCTTTCCTAATGGAAAGTCCTCTCCACTTTTTTGACATCTGAGTCATATCACTCTGCATATTAGCAGTTATCCTGTGTATCTCACAGATTTTCAGCTCTTCCCTTTGGAGAAGGATGTGAAGGACAGTATATACTGGGCAAACAACTTCAAAGTAATACACAATTTTTTTTGGGGGGGGGGGATTGAAGTAAAACTTCAGGGGAAAAAAATTCAGAGCAGTTGAAATATGCATCTGTCTACTAAAATCCTTTCATCCCTTGCAACTGGCAGCTACTCAGGTCTCCCTGACCACTGGCTTTTGCCTGCCTTTTATTGCCCTTTAGAAGGAATATATTTAAAAACTTGCCTTATTTGCTTGGTTTTACTTTTTCTCCTGTATTTCCAAGAACTATGTAATTCCAAATAACACCTATTATACTGGAGTACTAGAGGCTCAGTAGGGTTCAGAATAGCTTGTCCTGGTATTAGTTTTCATAAATCTTCAGTGCTTCTTCACAGGTGGCTACCATGAGCCTTCCTTTTCCTTCCTATCTATATTCAGGAAAACCACTCTGGAGAGAAATCCATGTACTATATAGTAGTCTCTGGACCACAGGTGGTCCGTGACCCAGGCCAACAAGCATTGATAAAAAGCCCATTTCAGTCATACAGGAGTTTTGTAGCAGAAGCAGGGTTACCAGTCCTGAAACCTAATTTGTTGCCTTTTAAAAAGAAGAATTTTCTTCATTTCTTTTGCAGCATCACACATGTTCACTTTTGAACCTGTTGAGCCAGTTGATGAAATTATATACGAGAGAAATAGCATTACTTATTATAATCCATAACTGATAAAGCGCAACTCTTAGCATATGCTAACTGTAAAAATAGCTCATAATTAACTGACTAAAATCAGCTAGTTCAAAAATGAAAAAAATAAATTCTTACCAGAGCCCCACTGTTTAGAGACTTAATTGCTTTCAGGTGAGCAGGGACCTGAACTGTCCATTCCTTCTTCCATGTGCTACCGAAAGCAGCAGCACAATGTGTTATTGAGTTGGGTATGGAAATGACATGATATAACTCAGTCGCTGCTCCACTGAGAGCAACTAAACGTAGCAGAGGCCACGTCTCAGACTCAGAAATGTCGTAGGTGCTCGTGGCGGTTGGGTCTCCAGAGGTGACCTGTCCCCTCCGGAAGGGAGACTGAGGCTGTCTGCACTCTGCTTTTCAGAAGTGGAGCACCAACTCTGACTGCCTGGTCGTGGGCATGCACATATATATGTGTCTATATATATATATATGTATATATATAAAAATATATATATGTATGTATATGTATGTGTATGTGTATATATAGAGAGAGATTATATTTAGCTAGGCTTTCAGAAGGCAGATTTGTGGGCATCCATTGAACATAGTGACTAGAATGATTATCTTTAAAAAAATGGAATGAGGCTGATGCTCGGAGAGCAGAATTTAAGCCCAGCCCTTTTTTTGAGGACGCGTACCGAAAACCTGAAGAGGTCCGCCCGCATTCATTCGTCCTTTCTGAACTGGTGACCTAGGACTCTTAACTGGTCCTTAGCAAATTGCTTATGGACACAGTTCATCTGACCTACTTTAGATGTCACATTAAGATCCCCAGAAAGGGACTATGCCCCGATTCTAATTTTGTAGAAATAACAACTGAATTTCCAGGAAATGAATATCCATTCTGAAATGAGTAAGTGAGATCACTACAGAAGAATAGCATATTTGTTCCTGTGACTGTGGAGTTTTAACGCTGCTGGCTAAAGCAAACAATGTAGGTTAGTAAAAATTTCTTTCTTTTTTTTAAATTGAATCACATTCTTAATTAGCATGTATCACTTCTCATTCTCTTTATATTCTTTTGAAAGGGTATTATAGAAGATTTTTAATATAATAGTTATAAATATCTACATCATAAAAAATCATAAATACCTATGCTTTAAATAACTAGAGCATAATATGGTTATTTAATAATATTCACACCAGAGAGTAATTTCTCTTTGTTTATCAATGGTATAAAGATTGTAGCCAAGTCTTTCTGTCTTAAAACATTTTCTTTTCTGTAGCTAAAAAGTCCCATTAATTAAACACTGTGTCAAAAATGTCATTAAATATCTTGGAATACAGTTTAGAAAATTGAGCCCTGACAGCTGTAGAAGGTTTCTCTGGTTATATATGCCTAGGAGTAAGAACTGCAAGTGTCTTAATCCAGCTCTCAAAGAAAATATATCAATAAGGGAAGCAATATTATAAGTTGATTACATCAAATCACTTTTTTTTGACAAAAGCAGTTCCGAAAGCAGCTCTGACAGACAAGGAAAAAGGATAAACTGAAAAACTACAATATATTTAAAGTTTTTTAATAATTGAAATCCAATCTCTTGCAAGGATCTCATTTTCTCAAAGCAGTTGAGAATCTTGAAGAGAGCAAATCTCAGAAATCCCACAAAAAAAAAAAAAATAAAAAAGGCAAGCAAATTTGCTTCACTGGTGAAACATATACTTTATGGAAATTTAGTTATTGTTAGTTATTGGACTTTGTTTTAGTAAGACTAGTTGCTGTCTGGAGACTGGTGAATATATATTATCTTCTGGGTGTTTCTGGGGACAGTTAAGCCAAACAACATAGTCATGCTCTTGCTGTAAAATCAAGGGTTTGTATAGGAACAAGATGCTGGAAATTTACCATACGTTATCTGAATATTTTTATTAATTGCTATGATGGTTGAAGGATATTAGTGAAACGAGTTTGGTAGATAGAGGTGTTATCTTTTACCAGGTCAGTTGTTAGCACCAAAATATTCACTGAGCTGCTGAGCTCACAAGTCCTTCTCTGCAGCTGAAGCAGAAACGAGGAACCTCAAGACTAAATTCAAGCTGGAAACAACTGGTCATGGTCTAATTACGTGTGTATCAGTTAGACTTGGAAGAGTTAGCTGATCTGCGGGATGATGGTAGAGAAAGAGATAGTTGATAAAGTAGTTCTCACTTAGGGGAAAGAGAGACACATTGTTCATAGCTTGTCTAGAATAGAGCTTTGTGCCTATAGATCACCATAATTATGCTTTCACCTTATTAATACCCTCCCTGCTCTACACTGTTCTCAGGCACGAGGTGACCTATAGTAATCTGATTAAACTGAGCATTTTTTTTTCTTAACTTTAGCTTTTGCTAGCTTTGAAGTTCGATATTTTGAGGAGACAGCTGGCTCTCCAGTGGCTTGTCTAAATTTTTCAGTGATATAATCAGTGTAATAAAAAATGTTACCTCCACTTACCAAGTTCATCTTCCATATTGTTAAAAGTGCAGACATAAGAGATAAAACTCACAGACAAGTCCTGAGAGTTCACACGCTCGTTAAACAGGACATTTAAATTGTGGAATGCAGAAATTTGGATAGTCAGGCTACAATGCACGTCAAAGACATAACAGCCATACCTGAATCTTTTTCTTCTCCAAGAAAATCTGTTTTCCTGTCATTGTCTCTAATGAACATGAGCCATTTTTGGACACTAAATATCTGAAGTGTGTCATCTTCAAAATGTGAGCCTTTTCATGCATTTTCCTACACTCTGTGCCTTTTCTACACTGTGATTCCTCTGAGCTCGTGCTTTCTAAATGGAAAGGGATGGAGAGAGTTTGAACAAAGTTCAGGAACTTCATCCTCATTCCAGTGTGCAACCAGCAGAGTTAAATCCTCGAAAATGTATAATGCAGCAGGAGCCACCGGTTTAAATGGGTGTATCTTTTTTGGAACTCTATCACCATGGAAACAGAAAAAGATCGTGGTCTTTGTACAGATCCTTTCCTCTGTCCTCCCATATTGAACTCCGCAGGGGAAACTTTCATAGATATCCTTCTTTCACAACATTTTTTAGGGTCAAACTATAAAAGGGAGCAATTAACTCACCCCAAATACCTCCAAGACTTTCAGCAATACAAGTTTTATACTTTCGTGTTCAATTTTTTCTTCTTTACAGCTGTAATACGGTCTTTTGACTTTTTAAAAGTAAAACAATGGAGGTTACTGTTTCCACTTCTCGGTTATAAAAAGGAACTCGTTCTGACTTTAGAGACAATATAAGGAATTTTTTCTTACTTTTTTAAACCTTAGGTATATCCATGGATTAAGCATTAGTAGGTATAGCACAGAGTCGCTCTTCTAGGTAATGTTGTTTTAGCTACTTTAATTGCACGCCATTCTTGATGAAATACCATGGACCTCGTTTGTCTTTCATCAAAAGTTTTCCTCTCCCGGAGAAACCTTTTTTTATTGCCAAAGTTAGAGGGAAATAAAAAACTCTTTATCTCTGTTACAAATATTTTGCACGTAAGACATAAGTAGCCAAATTGTTTCTTCAATTTCTTTTAAATGTTTTCTGAAATTTTTCATCCTTTATTTATTTTCTTTAAGAACTCTTCAAATTCTCCATTTTCCATTTTTTTTTCTCCTGTAAATGGCTCTTCCTGTCTCCTGGTATCTTAACTATTCAAGAACTGTCAAAATAGCAGTTCCTTAACTCAGGGAGGACTAAACTTTGTTGTTGTTGCTGCTGCTGTTTCCATTTTCTTTTTCTTTCTTTTTTTCTTTTTTTACCTTTTTTCTGTGACTAGTTTAGGCTAGAATCTCTAGTATAATTTAAGAGTTACACCAAACCTTTTCTGTTAGAAAACAACATTGCTCCCAGTGAAACAATGACAGAACTGGCTTACAGGAAATTATAAATGAATTCAACTAGAAAATTTAACTGATAAAGTGATTAAGGCATAATGCAGGCTTTATGAAGGCTTTTCTGTGTCAGTTCCTTATTTTCTGATGCCAGATCAACATTTTGAGAAATCTCAGCTAAATTTGTTTCTGTTAGATAAAGATTTTTCTCCCGTTTACGGAATCAGATTTTTCCTGATACACTGTGAGAGCAAAAGGAGAGTCTCTCATCAGACTAATGGGTACGGAGAGCCCCAAAGAGCAATGGCTTCCACGTCATTGCTGCTGTGTAATTATTATCAAGAGCAATTCTCTGTGAATAATGTGAAAATAAATTTCTTCCTCCAAGCTAAAGCTTCAAGGGTGCTTTATTAGATGTTACGCTATTAAAAATGAGCAGGATACATTCTTTGAGAATCGAATCATTAAATTAACACGATTTATTTCTGCCCCCGAGACTGGGTGGGTTTGGTAGCCAATGCCATAGAGAAATGGACATGATGAACAGGTGTAGCTGCCTCATTCCATTTTTTGTTTCAAATGGATTTTTAATAGCTGTTCAGGTTGTTCTATGATAAGTAATAATTTATGCTATGGTAGATAGCTCAGAAAAATTAAAACAACAAAAGAAAGCAACAAAGACCCCACAGATGGCAATTTGAACTGGCAGTTTTTGTTGAAAGAATCATTAGGACCTAAGCTGTGCTTAATTCTTTAGTAGAAATATATCAGAAATATGACATTGGACTATTAGTGTTTGTAAATGGCATTTTGTGCTCTTTTTTCTTCCAAGAATTCATCCAGCTTGTACAGAAAATGTTCTTAGTAATTAACACCCAACCCAACAGTTTCCCAGGGATACTGGAGATGTTAATTAAATTGGCCCTTGTATTGTCCTCCTCAAACTCACCCTTGTATACTTCTGTAAACAAATCTGAGATTCATTCTCTGATAAATTAGCATGGGATAAATCCAGAATAACTTCAATGATCTCCGTGGGTCACAGCCTTTACTCTTTGAAAATCCAGGGTAAATTCACCGGTCACTGGCATTACTCCAAGTTCATAGTGCTACAAATGAAAATAAACTTGATATTACAATTCATATTACTGGCAGAAGTTTGGAAACCGCTTCATCCACAACCCAAATATGTGGTATTTTTTTTTTCACTATGCTGACCAATGGACAGAATGTATTTTATTCATTTTAAGGGTGTCAAAGAGATAACAGCAAATGTATGAAATAGTTTAAGTAAGAAAAGTAGGAGGAAAACCCATAATTTCATTTTTGTAGAAGAATATAACCACCAGAAAGCAAATGTGAGAAAGACTCTGAAGTTAAAACTTTTTCAGTAGTAAAGGTGGCACAAGAACTAAATGACCACTGGTAGTGAAAGTCACATTTTTTCATTTCTTTCTTATACTGTGTTCTAGCATCCTTTGCAGTGGAAGACTTAATGAACAAAATGAGCCCTGGAACAGCTCTCCCACTAAATATTACCCAAGAACTTAAAAAAAAAATAGAAAAGATATCAAGAAAAAAGAAATCCAAGTAGGAAAAAAATCCTCTTTATCACAGAATCGTAGAATCATAGAGTCAGTAAGGTTGGAAGGGACCTCTGGAGATCATCTAGCCCAACCTCCCTGCTCAAGCAGGGTCATCTAGAGCATGTTAGACAGGATTTATTGTATCTTTAACTCTCCTGATACAGGAGATCCATACAAAAATCCCAAAGCAAATAATATATATATATATATGTATATGTCCTTCTGTTTTAGTTTTACTTGGGAAATATTCTTGACAGTGTGGAGACTGTTGAAGAGCAAAGCTGGAGGAGGAGGGACAGAGATGTAAAAGTAATATTCTTGGGAACAGCCTGAGCTATAATCCACGCTCTTTATAGTGTCCCATTTAACTGAATCGATTCATGAAATAAGTGAGCTTTTTTTTTAACAATTTAATAACAGAATGAGGCCAGCAAACATGAGTTGAGGAAAACTTCAAACACTGCAGGACTTTGAAGGACTGAACAGATTTTCTCTAACTTGCTTCTTTAGCACAGTTTTTTTATATATTATCGCTACCAGGATTTCCTTACTTTGGCAACAATTTTGAGCTTTTACAGTGAATAAGGAGACCTTTTTTTTGTCCGAAGACAGCAATCTACTTTATCTCTGACAGTTTACGATTTCCAGCAGTAATTGCAAGCCCATTTAATGATGTCATTCCTTGTAATACAGAATATAAAACAAGGGGGAGTAATTGTGGGCCTGTACATGGAAGGAAAAAATAATGAATAGTATGGTTCAGTTTTGTGTGCGTGCTACTCTTGATTACTCCTAAATGCATCCCTGGGGCACCCTCACGTACTGCTGTCTCTCTTACACGAGGAGTTGTGCTGCCCCAACGCAATGTTTTAGTCCTACTTGGTAATCTAGTTGACTGTGCAATTGGTACACAAAATAAGACAAATTTTACCGGCCTACATTAAAAAATTGAGACGTATAATTAATACGAGAAATCTGCTGATGAACATCTCATGCTGTATCAAACTGATCCAGGATTGTTAACAATTTTCACAGTTATCAGCGTATTTGTAGTTGTTCATATTGTGGTAGCGTCTGGCAATTGTATTTGGAGATCATATCCTATGCACTGAGAATTTTGTACCTAGTTCTAAGGAGAAAGAAGGAGTTCCTACCTCAGTTTTAATGGCATGAGGAAAAGATTCATAGCTACAGCAAACAGAAGAGGGAAGCAAATTTAATACTATAATTACTGTAATTTAGTGTAATAACCTGCTGTCTCCACACCATGAATCCCCAGCCAACATCCAGCAGATACTGCATCATGGTTTATCATCAGAGGCTAGAAAGTCAGCTTAAAACACAGATTCTTTTACCAGATGATTCCTCTGCCACCATTTGAACATACTTTTATCTGCAGTTGATTTCCCCTCTCCTACTGAATGGCCCTGTTCATGTCAGCTGATTTCTTTGCCAAATGTTGCTCTATACTTGTGTGTACGGCTAGTGATGCAGTAAAGGCTGCTAGTAACACAGTAAGTGTATGGCTACACTGCAACTGAAGTCATAGTTTTAGCACAGGTAGGCAAACTTTAAAAGAAATATATAAAAAAGCAACTAGGGACTGGTGGGCAAAATTGGAGGGTTGCAATGCTACTTTTGCTGTTGTGTAAACATCACCCCAGTTGTCAGATTCCCCAAGGAACAGAATTGTTCCTTGGACTAGTTAAGTATCTACTGAGAATTCAGGTAGGGATGTTGTATGCTTATATTTTGCATTTCCCTTATTTTGGAGAGTGAAAGAGTCTGGTGTCCCAGGGGGGACAAAAAGATTTTGCAGACATATTTTCAGAACAAGCTAAACCAAGAGATAGTTTTGGATGAAGTTGATCATTTCACGTTATAGAGGTCAATAAAAATAAGCAAGACAGCAAAAGCATATTCCAAAAATCCCCAATAAAAACTTAAAAAGAATTTTAAAATAATACTGTGTGCCTCTCCTGCAAGAGGATGAGAGAACATCCACATGTGACAGCTGTAAGTCATTTTGTTTAGCTACCAGAAGGCATCAGATCCTGGGACTGTAGATGTGGTATTAGAACAGTAACAGTAAAGATGCTTTAAAAATCAAAGCTCAGGCAGGGGGTATTTTTGGACATTTGAACCCAATGTGCAAAGAATGTTGAGAGCTTGAGGATGGGGAGTTCTGCCTTTTCCTAGGTTGTTTTATATATATTAAATATATATATAAATATATATATATATATATATATACACACACACTAAAAGAACTCAGTTTTTCTTACCCTATCTTTATTTTACTGTGCCAGAGCTCAATCCATTACAAAGCCCAGAGCTGAGACTGTCAAAGCTGAAAGCAAAAAGACAAAGGAAATCAAAACAAAAAGTCATATTGAAACAGAAAGAAAAAGTCTTTAATTTTCTGTTCCATTCTTCTTCTTGCCTTCATGACCCGATACAAGATTTTAAACCAGCGAAAGTTAACCAGTTAACCATTGAAGCTCCAGTCCTGTTATCTTTTCTGAATTCACACAGTGCTTAATTAATTATCTTAAGTGATATTATCACAAAGACTTATCCACCATGGTTTGCAAGTTCAAATACATGGAAATAGTGCATGGAAATAGTTGTGTGTGCTTTCTTATGCTAGTACATACATATGTCTGCACATTTCGGCTGTATCAGGAAAAAGTCTACAGTTGCATGCCAATTAAATATTTAGATATCAGCTGTTTGTGCTTGTAGAGTGCAGAATGTGTGATGGGATTTTTGGCCGCAACTTCTTCTGTAAGTGATTTGGAAGCTACAACCTACAAGATGGATAATAAATCTATAAATGCCCCCAAGGTGTCATCACAGTTTTGGGGAGGTAATTCACCTAGAAAAATCTCTCTTCTTAACCTGATTTTTGCTTAACCTAAGGTCCTACTTAGACAAATGACACCATGACAGTTGATGTACAAGAAGCTTGACGTGTGGGAGGCAAAAGGCCAACTCTGAGAGTTTGCCAGTAGTTTGTTTTCTTCTCCCTCATAAGACTAAATATGTCAGTGTTGCCTGGCATTAGATTTATACCACCTGACATTCAGGTAGCTTCTTTCCTAAGTGTAATTAAATAGGTCGATTGCAACAGCACAAGTAGCACATACTCTGTCTATAAAAGCAGCAGGTCACTTCATAATTTGACTAAGAGAAGATTTTTTTTATTATTCAAAACACATATCCATCTTGATTGATTGATTGATTGATTGCCTGGAGGGAAGAGGAGTAATAAAACAAATGAAACTGTTAAATGCATGCCTTAATTCTACCACTGTCTTTCCTAGAGAGGCTTTGAATAGATAAGTAATATGCAATGAATAAATGCTGCTCCCTTCAATATATATGGAACTGCTTGACTTTAATGAAGTGAAATGCATAACCCACCTATCTCTTCAATTTCATTATTTTCATGTACATTTGCCTGTGTTTTTGTTTTTTGTTTGTTTGTTTTTTCTTGGCTGATTGTTCTGCAGGAACATATTATCATACTATTGCAGTAGTATGTCTTCTTATAAAGAAAAACTTCTAATCATACTTCGTGTCACTTTTGAAAGCAATGTGTCTTCACATATATATTACTAGAGAATATATTGGTTTTTATTACTGAATTAAAAAAAAAAGAACTTCCTTGCAAAATAAGATAACACCTAAGGGGTGAAAATACAAAATGAAGGACATTCAATCTACATCCAGTTGCGATGTATCACTGAGGATTTACTTCAGGCATCCATGAAGTGGCTCAGTCTGTCAAAAGAGATTAAAGTATCATGACTAAATGTGCAGACTCCCATTCTGTAGTCATCTGGTTCAACTGCTTGGCTCGCTTTGCATTACTACCTTGATAAAGTACTTCACGATAAGATGACGGCTCCTGGTTCTAGTAAGTCACAGGAGATGTAAGACCAGCAGAAAAGCATGCATCACTAAAGACAAACAAAAAATATTATATTACTAAATAGAAGTTGGAATGTTAGGCTGGCAAAGATATTCTCCGTGAGTACTCAGTGTTTCAAGCGAAAAATTTCACTTTTCAGAATTTTGCCTTCTAAAAACAAATCAAAAAGACACATGGAAAGCAGACACTGGTGTAAAACATCTGACAACCACATTTCTCTCCTTAAAAAAGATTCTATTGAAATTGCTTGACCACCCATAGAGAGGCTGATGTCTTAATGAGTTTCTATAATAAAAAATATCTTTTTTTTCTTCATTTACATCTTAAGCATCTCTTGGAGATAATCCAAGAATAAACAAGACAAGAGATAGATTAGATCATATAATCATTGATTATTTACAGCTCTAACAGTTCTGTCTTATTTACAAGTGGAGTAGAAATCTATGGTTAATTACTGCTTATGTATTGTGTGGATATGTTTAAATATGTATAGTTATATTTTCAGAAGGGCTTCTAGCTTTGCAGATACAAACTTGAACCAGAAATTGCTGCATAATAATGAGCAGAATATGGATGTATGGGGAAGAGAGGAATGATGCTCTGGAATTTTTTAACAACCAAATGTTGGTATTGCTTCCAAAAAAATAATTGCAGAAACCCTGGAGGCAACTTTTCATATAAGCCCTTAAAATGGATGGAGAATTTAAGGGAATTTTAAAAGTTCAGAATCACAGAATGGTTTTGATTGGAAACAACCTCTGGAGTTTGTGTGGTATAACCCACCACCACAAGCAGGGCTAACCTCAAAGTTAGAGAAGGTTGTTCAGGGTCTTTTTCAGCCAAGTTCTGAGTATCTCCAAGGCTGGAGATTTCATAGGATCTCTGGGCTCCTTTTCCTGTGCTTGACTACTCTCATGGTGAAAAAGGTGTTCATTATATTTAATTGGAATTTCCTGTGTTCTAACTTGCGTCTTTTGCCTCTCATTCCATCACTTTTCATGTCCAGGAAGAGATATTCTAAAACTATCCATTTGGTAGCTGCAGATAGCGATAAAATCTCCTAAAATCATGGAATTATAGAATAATTAAAGTTGGAAGGGACTTCCAGAAGTGATCTAGTGTAACCTCCTGCTCAGAGCAGGTTTAATTAGATCCAGCTGCTCAGGACTATGTCCAGGTGAATCTTGACCATCTTCAGAGATGGAGATTCCACAGATTCTCTGGCCAACCTGCTCCAGTATTTGATTACCCACAAGTTAAAAAGTGAACAACTAAAAAAAAAAAAAAAAAAAAAACACCTTACATTGCATTAGAATTTCCCATGTTCTGAGTTGAACCTGTTACCGTTTGTCCTACCACCGTGCACCTCCAAGAAGAATCTGGCTCTATCCTTGTATTCTATGATCAGGTAGTCATAGACAGCAGTGAGGTGCACCTTAACCTTTTCTTTTGCTTGTTGAATGAAGGTCCCTCAACCACTCCTTGTGTGATATGCGCTCCAATCCCATAATCATGCTGGTGCCTCTCTGTTGGCTGTTGCTCAAATTAGTCAGCCTTTGTTGTGCTGGAGATCCCAAAACTAGACATAGTACTCCAGAAGTGGTCTCATGAGAGCTGAGTGAAGGCGAATCCAGTGCTTCCCTTGACCTGTTGGCTGTGGTTTTGCTGGTACAGCTCTGTGTGTGATTAGCATTGGTTGCTGTAAGGGCACACTGAAGATACTGATGTGCAATTTGTCGTCCAGTGGGACATCCAGGTCCTTTTCTACAAAGATGCTTTCTAGTCAGTTGGACATCCCACTGTATGTTCTTCCACCCCAGTTGCAGGTGTTTGTATTTGCCGTTGTTGAACTTCATGAGGTTTCTGCCAGCCAATATCTGCAGTCTGCTGTGATTCCTCTGATCAGATTGGGGTAACAGGGTTGCAGCTCAGTGGGAGCTGGGCACCAAGAAACTGTTTACACTGTGCTGCCACAACGCCTGTTGTTAACAGCTGATCAGAGTAACTCCTGTAAGCACTAGCTGTTATTCGTTGCTTCATTTTAATCTCATTGTGTTAGAGATTTGTGTCAAAATTAACAGGTAGCTCAGCTGAGTGGAGTGAGAGGTCTGGGAATAAAATAACCTCTGCCATGAGGCAGTGGTGGACAGCTAGAGGCAGGCTGGGAATAGTGACTTCTGAGCTTGGATCAGCAATAGGTAGAGTGCCATTAGGTAGGAAATTAGTGTCCTGGGAGATGAAGTAGAAAACTAGTTTGGGAAATGTATACAGAAAACAGAAAGAAACCAGTTTCCTTCGGATGGTGATTCAGAGCAGGGGCTAACTTAAATCCTGCCAAATGAAATGACTTCTGGAGAGATCTTTCACCAGCTGTGCAATGAACCTGATGCAAATGGCTTCCTACCTTAGATGCTTACATGTCTAAACTTTCTTAAGAAAAATCTCATAATTTACAATAAATACTGGAGGTACCAGAAGCTAGACAATGTGGCTCTCTCTTCTTATAATGAAAAACCAAACATTGACTCTGTAAAACTGGGTGGTCCCATGGAGCCAGGATTTCTGCTTTAGCTCCTTAGTCTGATCATTATAATCTACCAAAATGGAATAGAAAAGGAACAGCTGATTTTACTTTCTATTGATGACATTTAATTTTACTATTTTCTGTCTATGGATAATTTAATGTGTGGCTTTAAAAGCAACCAGAAACAAAGCAAAACAAAACAAAGAAGAGAGATATCTAATTTGACTGAATGAACATCCCGATAGCACACTAAAGATATAACAAACATTCGTATAAATGTTTAACACACAGTCATATGTATTTGAGATTTCTGCCTATCCATGTTCATGCACAAAACTGCACAAAGTGTAAGAGCAAAATGAGCAAAAATGAGGCCTTCAATATCAGGAAAGGAACTTTTATAAAGGTAATAACATAGTTATCACCATGCCATGTAATGCAATTGATAGCAGTATTCAAAATTAATGGACTTAGTAGCAGAGTGGAGTAATGCTCTTTTTGCACATTGCACAAATCTTTCTGTCTGGGATTTCACCTGGAATCCAGAGCTAGACTAAATGCAAATGGCAGAGGAAGACATTTCAGTCTCTGGGCTGTGCTGAAAACTGTGCACTGTTTTATAGCCTGATACTACTCATAAATAAAATTTATTAGCAAGGTAGATTTTTCTAGGATCCTAAGAAAATACAAATATATGGCTGATACAGTAGTGGTGTTTTTCTTGTTAGTCTCAGCAAGTTAGTTCCTTCATACGTTTCAGGAAATGCAATTCTAAATGGTTAGAAGATTATAATTTTAAAGGGAATGTGCCTTAAAAGGGTGATTGTATTGTTTCGTATGTGCTGTGGTCAGTTATCTATTGCTATTAAAAAATGAAGAAAGACATGAAATGCATGAGTTAAATTCTGGTTTCAGAAAACCATGTAAAGATTCAGAATAATTTCTTTAATTATTATATTACTTTGGATTTTTAGAAATATTAGACATATCAGAATCCAGCCTCACATTTCAGTGTAACTTTCAGAAGGAATGATTCTTATATTATGTATTTTTTTTCTCTTTGTCATTATGTTATAATTTTAATAAAATTAAAAATATTTAAATACATTTAAATACTTCCAAAAATCAATAATTCTGAGATTTTTGAAAAGAAGGGGGAAAAAAATGGATGACAATTTTATTCCAGACTATGGGGAAGGTATATCTATTTTTAGTAGCCTCTTTAGTCAACATACATCAGTCCTCATGTGGGGAAGTGATAGTCTTCTTAATTACTGTCAAAACGGTATCCGTTGTAAAAAACTATTTTAGCTTCCTACGCCTGCCCTGGACATGGCCTTTTCTCCAGTACCCTGGAGCAAAGCCAGCTATGCCTGCTTTCTCTGCCAGGTAGGATTTCCCTTATATGAGGAGAATTCCCAGGAGACTTTCTAGCCCAGCATTAAGATAATAGATTGGTACAAAGGAATTGTACTGAGAGGCAAAGATTTGGATCGAAATAGCTTGTATCCCATCATAGTACATCTAATTCAAAGCTACTTGCAAATTGTTTTCTCAACAGTTATCTGCTTGCTTTCCCCCTTACCCAAATAAATTAAATAAAAATGAATTTTCCACTTCAGTATTGACTGAATGGCTGAACATTTCAGAATGAGATTCTAGCCAAAATGTTTGGTGTGCAAGTTTGAAAGTCACAGTAGTGCCACTTCTAGTTATTATTCTATCAAAAATTCCATTGAAAATAAGAAAATTTTGCTGGTTAGCTTTCTTCTGCTGAGAAAGATTTTATGTGGGGCTGCCGCGGTTCATTATCCATCGATCTGCTCTTTGCTGCATATTTAGAGTGAAAGAATCACAGAGTAATTTGGGTTGGAATGGCCCTCTGAGACTGTCAAGTCCAGCCCTCTGCAGATCCTCCACGGGACCAGCCTTGCAGTGAGATTAGGTTGCTCAGGGATGCTCAGAGGCCCTCTCCAAGGACAGAGATGACACAGCTTCTCTGAGCAACCTCTCCCAGTGGTTAACTACTGTCATCGTAAAAATGGGTGAAACTAACATTGTTTTTTTTTCCAGTCACTGGGCTCACCTGTCTAATTGTTGAGACTTTTCAGAAACGACAGAGGAGTCCCTCAAAATGATGTCATCTCCCTCAGTACACTTGAATATATCAATATTGGTTCCATGTCCTTGTATATGTCCAGTTTGCTAAAGCAGTCTCTGATACGATGGTCCTTTGCAGTCCTCTCTCCTCAAATTCTGCTTTTAGGTACTTCCCAGAAATATGGGAGTTTTCTGAGAGCAGACTTACCAGAAAAGACTGAGGAAAGAAAGTGCTGAATGCCTCAGTCTTTTTTTTTTTTTTTTTTTTTTTTTTGTGTATTTTTATCACTGTGTTGCTGTAAATTAAGCATGAGACAAGCATTTTCCTTTCTTACAGAAGCTCTCTTTACTGTCCTTTGCATCCCTTGGCAGTTCGAACTCCAGCTAAGTTGCAGCTTTCCTAACTCCATCCCTGCACCCCCAGATGATGTCCTTGTAATCCTTTTGAGGTAGTCCATCTCTTCTTTCATTCTCTGCATTCTTACTTTTTGTGTTTGAGCTCAGTCAGAATTTCCCTGTACGTCCATGCTGGCTTTCTGCTACGTCTGCTTGACTTCCTGCACAGCAGGATGAACTTTTCTTGTGCTTTGAGGAGGTGGTCCTTGAAGATCCAACAGAATTCCTGAACATCTTTGCCCTTCAGGGCAGTCTTCCATGAGATCCTTCCTAACAGGTCACTGAATAAATGTTAAGTCTAATTTCGTGAAGCCCAGAGTTTTTGTTCTACTACTCACCTTCTTCAGTACTCTCAGAATTTTAAATTCTACCATTTCTAGGTCACTAAAATCAACACTGCAACTGACTGTCCCATCCCTGAATAGTATTCATGAGTATTACATTCATGATTAGCAGACCAGAGTCTGTTTATTTCCCATATCACATGCATTTGTGTGCAGTTAAACCTCTCCTATTCAGCCAACCCAATATCCACACAAAAAAATTCCAGAAATTTTCAGGATTGCTTGTGCCCTTCAGTGTAAAAGCAGTTTTTCTTTGCAGCGTTGCCTTTCTAGCAAATATTGAGATGGTTAAAGTCTCCCACAAGAACCAGTGACCAGGAGATTTCAAGGAGGCGTCATCCATTTTGTCTTTCTCATGAGGCAGTCTCTAGAAGATGCCTACTCCAATGTCCTTCTTTCTTGTCACCTCCTCTCTGATCCTGACCGTTACGGTCTCAGCAGGCCTGTTCCATTGCAGAGCTCTTACATGCATCAATCCAGGTATCCATCCATCTCTATACTGCATCTCCACACTCCAATTTTGCAAGCTATCTCACCAATGATTTCATGGCTCTGCAACTGCACACAAACTTTCAGAAAACCTTGCTGTCTAACATCCCATGCAACATGCATATGTGTCCAGGCACCTGAGATTGGCCTGCAGTCTCAAACGGAGTATGAGAGCCTCTCCCGTTGTGTTGTCCTTTTGCACTCATCCCTCCATTTGTGACAGAGCACTGACCAGGTTGCCCAGAGAGGTTGTGGAGTCTCCTCTACCTTGGAGATCTTCAAGGCCTGCCTGGATGCAACCCTGTCTAACATGCTCTAGGTGACCCTGCTGAGCAGGGAGGTTGGACTAGATGATCTCCAGAGGTCCCTTCCAACCGTACTGGTTCTATGATTCTATGAGTTCTCATTGTCCCACTTACCAACAGGCTCTGTTCTCTGTCCTCTGAAGTTCACTTATTCCCCCATGATTTTTTTTTTTTTTGTGTTTGTCCCCATCTTCATAAGAGCAATAAAATATTTCTTCCATGAAACTATGTCAAATACTTTACTGAAGTGTATACAGATTAGTTACATGCCATTTTCATCTGTTTCAACGGAGCAATGCTTTTTCAGCAAAAACTACCAGATTCCCATAACATAATGTTTTGTTGGTAAATGAGCATTGTATTTTGACCCCTTTCACACATATTGTTTGTTTTTAATTACATTCTCCTTCAAAATATATTCTCCAAAATTTGGAATTAAAACTCTTTGGTTCTTTGGGTTACTTCTGCTCCCTCAACTTAAGCTATTAAACTTGTGGTTTTCCAGTCATATAGTAGCTTTATGTCTTGAAAGATTTATTACAGTCCTTGTGCCTGAATTATACTGCCAAATGAAGGAGCCATATGGTGTCACAGTCTGGGAACTGGATGAAGACCACCAGATCATGCCACATAGCTTGCATATCAGTGCCCAGTCATTGGTAACATAAAAGTGAAAAGATCTTCTAATCTGCTATCAATACTTCAAGCCACATAGTTCATCCTCCATTCTACTTTAAATCCCAGCTTGTTTCAGCTGATGAAAGTGAAATTTGTGTGGAAGGAACTGAAATTATTCAGTTACATTGTATCTGTATTCTGCCATTGTAGTAACATATAGTAACTTTTCTAATGTTACTATATCTATGATATATAGATCTATCAAAACATGTGCTGCTGTGCTCTAAATTTCAAGACTTGAAAAAAAAAGAAGAATGTAGACATTAGCGTTCTTGTGGGCTTGGCCATCAATATTTCAGCGTAGGTAAACAGGAGCTTTGCCTAATTTATTGGTTCTCATTATATCTGGCATGTAGAAACTGAATTCCCCTCTGCTTGGGAAATTCCCCATCTGCCTAGAAAATGACCTTTTCTGCTCTGAAAATCAGCCTAGCAGAAGGGACACAGTTGGTTAATATTTTAGAAAAATGACTGAATTTGTCACCAACTAAATTGTCATGATTTTGACCCATTTTGAAATTAGTTAACATTTGTTTCCTTTCTTATATTTCATGCATTATTCATTTGGGTTCTCACTATGTCATGTAAAATGCTTCCAGAGTGGAGATGTTTTGTATAGTCACTTTTAAGAGCAATAGTAACACAACATTTGTCAAAGTGTCACAGTGAACAATGAAACCTCATTATATGTCACTCAGAGGGTTGAATGAAAAGTGATGTTACATCTAGGCAATTTTATACCTAAATCATGGAAGGTGAAAGACAGGAAACAAGTTTTCATTGGTTTGATTGCATTCCAGCTTGATTTGTTCTCTGAGAGCTCTCAGATAAGTCAGTGCTAATATGCTGGGTCTTGATCCTACTCCAGTGAAGTTACCGGGAATTTCACCATTGATTTCTCTGGGAACAGAAATAAACTCCAAGTAAATGAATTACTCACGTGTAAGAGTTTGCAAAATACAATCCTCTAGGGCAGAGACTGTCAATTTTGTTTGTGCTACACGGCAGTAAAGACATTCTTCATGCCGGACTGAAAAGGAATTGCACATTGCACGCCGTGCCACACAGCTATTCAGTTATCCCCGCATAAATACGGGATCATTACGCAGATGTGAAAACCAGAGGCAGTGTAAACCAACGGTCTGACTGCTGAAATGTAAGTTGGGAGACACTGCTTCTAATTCCAAAAAGGTCACTAAACATTTGTACTCTATCTTTGGACAAATCTCTTTGTACCTCTGTTTCTTTTTCATATTCATCTATCTGGAGATATATTTTCTTTCTGAACGATGAGTTTCGTTGTTACCATAATAATGAATTGTCTCTACCCACCAATCTTGAAGACAATTGTATCTATATATTTATTATATCCTGAATATTCCATTCCATGCACTGACTCTTCTTTTCTTAAATTTAAAATTTACTCACCTTCCATTAAAACTCACACTTGAATAGAAAAATAAATGGAATCAAATGTTTTAAAACATTTATAGGCAGGCAAAATAAGCTGGGCTTCCTTAAGCATGTTGAAAACATCCTCACCCACAAATGAAAGAATAGGAGAAGCATCAATGTTTGCTAAGGTTACCTGTGACCTTACCCAAAAATCTATCTTTCCCTAGAGCACAAGGTCCTCCTTCGTTTGTGGGCTGGAATCAGAATCAAATATATATATACTAACCTAAGTGGAGCATGCAATATTGTTGTGTCCAACTGGACCATTCCTACGTCCAGTGGAGAACTTGTGGATCTCCATAAGCTTGGAAAGGAATTATTGTGTGCACCCATGTTCACTAAGTCATTCCCAACCTTTTTAGATATACGCTCACCCTGATAGCAGAAATTGGCTCCTTTGCGAGGCTTCCTAGCAGCATGATTTGGCTCCACCTAGCAATTTTATCAGATGAGGTTTATAATATAAAAAGACACTAAAACTCAGGAGCTAATCCAATGGTGACAACGTAAAAAACATAAGCATAAGCTTTTCCATGTTGACATACTGCCACACTGTCAGTCATTGTCAAAATTGTAGAGCGTAACAGCATATCACATCTCCTCCTGTCAAAATGTTCCCTCTGACAAAGGTCAGTGCCTTCATGACATAAATCTGTTATCCCATGATTGTCATAAGTATCATGAGGAGAAAGGGGTTGAGTCAAATGTTTGGAACAGATAGAGCTGATGCAACTTAATTCAGGCCATATTTCCCATTTCCCTTTGTCAGACTGCCAGCCGTCAGCATGAGCGTTCCCCCTCTCAATCTGCTTGTGTTCCAGTGAGTAATAGCTTTTTACTAGCCTGGAAAATGACTATCCTATTACTAGCAAAGTGTATTCACGGGATCAAGTGCCTTTTGAATAGTTAAGTACATTGTGCCCTTTAAATAGACCAGACAGATTCAGAGGAAACCTTTAAAACTATGGCCAATCTGTTGCAAAATTTAAAATAGAGTAAAGCAGTGTTAAAATTAGGCATATTTATGAGCTTGTCAAATTTACAGCCATTTAAAATAGTTTGCTACTCCATGGGATTTATGAGATTGTTTGTTTGTTTGTTTTCTCCACAAGAACCACCATCTCAGTAAGTTGTGTGCATTTGTAATAGATGGAAAATAAAGCAAAACAATAGTATCTGGTATAAATTATGCCAAATTACTTACTTAAAGCAGTGTTTGGCTTCAAATTCATTTGAAACAATCCCAAAACTTCATAAAAACTGTGATCGTGACTCTCCTCCCACTAACTTCAAGGTTATCCAGGAGTAAATGCAACTGAAATCAATAAATGTTCATGAGTATAAAGCTACAGTACTAAGTACTAGGACCTACAGGCCTCTTAGATGTAAACATATATCAATTAAACCATGCATAAGTGTGTATAAATGCATGTCATGCAGTGACAGAGACAGATGTCAGCTTTGCTGTCTAGGACTAGGCTCTTTCTCACAACCACAAAGAGGGGACCAACTGGAAAGGGGAAAACGTTGCCCAAACTAGGAATACACAGGTATGCAGGCGCCCAGATCTGACTCTAATTCAAAAAAATATATATATATCGAAATGGTCCAGGTGACTTCAGAATTTATTTTGTCATAGTCATTTTAATGGAATCTAGCAAACATTAATGAAGAGAAACTGGAGTTCATTCTGCACTTTATAGAGTGCAAACTAATGTAGAGTTTAAAGGATCTGATTATTTACTCACAGAATATAAAATTGCTGAATTAGGAGATTCATTAGACTATTTCTCATTCTCTTGCTAGTTAGCTCTGTAATCTAGGATTAGATATGGATACAGACACCAAATCACACTTTTTTTCTGTTAAAAAAAGAAATGGACAAGATCTGAAGATTTCATACATAAAACACCTGCTGATCCTCCAGTCTGAATGAATGGATCTCCATGTTTTACAATTCTAATCACAGATTAAAAAAAAAAAAAAAAAAGAAAAGAAAAAACAGAAAAAAATGGATTATTTGCTTAGTTGTCTGACAATTTCTTATTTTTCTTTATAAACTAAAAATGCAAAAATATAGAAATTAAAGAGCAAAACAAAACAAACGTGTTCAAATTTAGATAAAATATAGAAAACATATTTTCAAATATGTATTTTTTTAAGATAGGAGGGTGAACCCTGACTTTTCTCCTTAGAGAAATAAATTTAGAGCTTTAGTCTGCCATGAACATCTGTTTTAAACACAGGAGCCCTGGTCCTGCCTCTGCCTGCAGATAATATAACTGGAGGAACTTTCCTAGTGAAGGTCAGATCACTCCACAGCTTTCAGAAAAACCTAACAGTTGTACTTATCCCCTAAATTACCTCCTCAAGATGGGTCATTTATGAGTTCCAGCTGGATCTCTAATGTCCTGCTCTGGTTTGCTTGGGTTCATTTTATCTACTATTTCTCCATGGCACAGCTGGCAAAAGTCAGTGCCTTAATTTTGCTTTAACACGTTTGCAAACAACCTGTGAGCAGGAAGCAGACATCAGGAGCCTGCATAGGAAGGTGGTGGGTCTCCTCTGAGAAGTCCTTTAACCTGGGGTCTTGAACTCCGCTTGAAGGTCCTGAACAGATATTTCTAAATTATTGAATCAAGGCAGAGCCGAATGAAGTGCAAAAGGAGAAATGGGTACTTGGGTCTAAAATAAAGGGATTCCTCCAGAAGAGGCCAGCTTTAGGAGAAGGTCTAGACTTGAACTCATGTTTGGCTTTTAGCTAAATTACTAGGAAAAACAAATCCTAAACGGTTTTTAAGATGGATGGTGTAACTTAGAGGTTATTCTGTACTGATACAGGTGGGAAGTGCAGTTGCTTTTAAACACAGTCTGTATTTACGGGCTCCGGCTTGCAGTCTTTTAAGGCATATCTGCAAAAGAAAACTGAAGGTACATCAGTGGAAATTCAGCTTCTCACTTTCAGAATATTTCATCCATCCCAGGACAATTCATTGACATGACCAAGAGATGTTGGTCTTGGTGATCTTTGCTTAGTGGACGGCTGTCTGAACCATCAAATATACTCTGTCTATATAAAACTTCAACTGACAGTTTCATTGTAGAAAAATAGAGGCCAAAGTATTTGAGCGATAAGTAGTCTAGATCGGAACTGAAGCAATTTGACACGGAGCAGAGGCAGGCCTTAAAATACACGTATTTATAGTTTTCTGTACAGTCTTACACAAAGCCTCTATATTCTATCTATTTTTCTAGCTGCTTCTGGTTTCAGAGTTGTACGAGCTCCGTGTGAACATTATGAAGTGTTTCTTAATAAATTTTATTTTCCCTCATTCAATTCTATTCAGTTTCCCTTAGCTTTTATATCATGAGTATACCCTGAATCGGAATGTCAATTATCCCATCTTTCCATCACTCCTGAAGTTAGATGCATTTTTTTTATTGTTGTCTTAAAATCACATCAGGAACAGTAAGATAACATTATTATTTTTATCCTTTTTAAATTAAATTAATAGCATTTCTTACTTTAGCCTCAAAGAATTTGGATTTTTTAATTTCATTACTTTTAGACCTTTATTAAATAGGATAGGAAAATAATGATAACCTCCTTGAATGACGAAGAAACCTATGATACTAAAAAAGATATTCCAGAAGTGCAGATATAGAGTTCAGCTTTTATTTTGAAATTAGTTGTCCTATTACGCAGCTCATAAAAGATAAGATTAGAAAGCATTTTCAATCATTATTAATTTCCTTTATCATTTATGATGCAATATATAGGCAAGTTTATGCTGATGATACCTGGGACTACAAAATCATAGCAAATATGTCTAAATATTCATCCACATCCAGAATTAACCAAAGGCTGGAGAGGAGGAAAAGATGTGCATTTTGCAGTATTGCTAGTATACAGCATTCTTATCAGTCTGGTTATATTTATATAATTCACATTCATAGTTTAGAATACAATTTTTATTTGATGTGTGTGTGTGTGTGTGTAATATTATATATATATATATATATATATATATATATATATATATATATATATATTTTCCGTTTCCTAGGAAGTCAGCTGCATTTTCACTGTTTTCTTCACACACCCTCCTGGTTTTATTAAGGTGTGTGAAGGTGTATTACATGTGGACTACGTATATTTTAAAAGCACGTGACATCAACTCTGAGATGCAGCTGAGCATGAAATTAATAATTCATGGTTTAGAGATGGCATCAGAAATGCTGTGTATAAAGAGGGTGTGTCGGACAAAAAAGCTAATTTCCTCATCAAACCAAACAAGTGGATGAAACAATTAATTTTATGCTTTTATTTGGCTTACCAAGGGTAATCATGTCAGCTGTTTTCAGGAGCCTGAGTCGTTCTTCCATGCACCAGCTGCATGGTGCACAAAGCGTAGGAGTATTTGTAGCCTGCACGCGTGCAGAACGTGCAAGAGGGAAGGACAGTGGTTTTGCATTCACCAGCCCCTTTGGGGTGTGTTGTATTCTGGCAGCTGCTTGGTTTCTGTTGTCTTGACTTGGATTGAAGGTGCTCAGGGCAGTCGAGCCGTATAGGTGTGAAATAGCTACTAGTCTGGTAATTTCATTTTCAACAGTGAAAAAATGATGATATTCTTTCTTTTCCTCCTTTCTCTCTCTTGGGCCCCTCAAAAAGGATGCCCCTCTTTTATTCCCTCACAACCTTGATGTGGTTTTGGTCATAACTTTGGGTGCCAGCATGCTTTGAACTGCATATGGGTTTGCGTCCTAAGCTTGCTGTACTCCTCTGGAGATCATGGTTCTGATCTTCCGCCTGTTTTGTCATCTCAGGTCTTGGGAAACCTTTGTGATGATTTGACTGCCTGCGTGGTAGGCAGCACCAGAGGGCTCTGGTGTCCACCACTTTGGTACACACTACCTACCTACAAATACAGCACGCGAGCAGGTCACCAAGGGTGTTACCTGCCTTTTCTTACAGCGCCTCGTAGTTGTGCTCGTGGACACCACAATTATAATATTCACATCAGCTGATTTACAAGATATGTTGATTCCTACCTATAGGTGATATTTTCATTTATGGCTAAGTCAAAGATGATGTTAAACATCTGCTGTTAGTGATGGAGGGAGATAAGCAGTAGTGACCCAAGAAAGCTGCAATTAGAAGTCAATGATGGTCAAGACAGAATGACAGAAGCCAAGACAGGCTCCCAGCCTCTCCTGCATGGTCCTGTGTGAATACAGCAAGAAGAGTACTATAATCCCCTTGCCAGTGTTAACTGCTCTTATTTTTTTTCTATTATTTCATGTTTATACTGAAATTGTCCTGAACTGGAATGACTGATGAAATCACAGGTCGGAGAAGACTGTATAACTACAGTAGATGACTTTTCTCCATAAAGGCTGGTACAGTCACAAGTATTTAGGATGAGGAGTTGAGCAAATACCTCTGTCAATACCAAAGACATCACACAGAAACTCAAGAATGGTTTAAAAATTAAGATAGATTAAAATACATTTTTACTTCTGTTTTTCTGATTTGTTTGGTTTTTTTCTTATTGATTTTTAAAAAGAGCTTGTCTTATGTCTGGAGGTTTAGAAACTTGTGGTAAAGATGAAGTTCTCATAGGTTTCTAGGAGACGTAACTTTTAGGAAAAAATAAATAGATGTGAGCAATGTAATGAAATTACTAGAGTGCTAAATAGAAATTAATAGAGATTTAAAATCTAATGTCATATATACTTACAACAGTATGTCACGTGTACTTAATAGCAGCAAAATCTTGTATGTATTTATTATCTGTGCCTTATCATCTATTTACCTCAGCCTCTAAGATGTTATTAAAATATCTCTCCCTCCCCTGTCTAAGATGCTATACATTAAATAAAATATAATTTTTATAAATGTAAAGGGGAAATACTTGCTGTGTTCCATATTTTGCCGCATTAAATACCTTTTTTTTTTTTTTTTAGTTGATATATTGGATATATTTTGCATTAAGACACTGCCTTTGATCTTGGACAAATTGCTCAACCTTTTTCTTGTTGCCTCAGCAGCCAATCGGTATAAGAACCATTGAGAAAAATACACAACATCTTTGACATTTAGAAAGTTTAGTAGAAAAAGCACACGCTATAACTACCCCGCCTGCAAACATATGTGGAGCCGGGTGTGTGCAGTATTCAGTGTTAAGAATTAAATCCTTGTGTCTGGCTACTGCATATGCAAGAGATGCAAGATTATGTGCAAGTGACTTTTGAGAGTGGCATATTGCACAAGCGTTGTCATTATGGCCACTCTAACAAATCCAAAATAACCCCGTAATGTTTGAAGCTTTACAGTGGGAGTCTCATTTTCATGTCCAGCTTATGCTGCCTCAGCCCCTCCTGTTTGCAGCAGACTCGTGGCTGCTCTGACATATGCTGCTGATGCCAAGTGTTTCAGGAGCTCATGCTTGTGCGACCGAACCCCACCGTATTCCTCACACTTCCTACACAAAATGCCCCCTGCAAGCAGGGATGGAATCAGTCCTCTTCTGTACGAATATTTCTAAATCCAGCTATTTTACACTTTCTCATCAGAACAAGGAGAAAGAATTGGAATCTGGCCTAGGGGTGTTTATGGCTGTGCAAGGGCCAATATGGTTGGGAAAGCAGTTGGCTTCTGTTGCAAAATTCACTCAAGACATCTCAAACTTCCCAAGCAGAGGGTAAGCCACTGAGGGTAATATGGAGAGGGAGACAGGTTTTCCTAGGAGGATCCACTCAACTATTTATGAATAAAATCAAGTGAGGGCAAAAAGTTGTCATTCCTTCAGAATGAGGAAGAGCCATCTACTGAATCACCTAAGTTGCTTCCTCCTGATCTGACTGAGGATATTTCAGAAGTAGATCTCAGTTAAGACATAAGTCACACTTAAATGCAGTCCAGTTGAGGAATTAGGGACCTAACACTTTAAATATCCCTTTCATATCATTTACTTTATTGAGAAGCTTCCTATTTTCCAGTATGTTCATTTACTGTAAATGGAAGACCGTCATCACCTGTTTGCTACTTGTTTGCATGCTGATAGTTCTTCTCTGCTCATAAATGCCATTAATTAATGAATAGTCAGCAGGGAATTGTCTCCTCAGGCTCATTAAAGAAATGGACACTAAAACGATATGAAAGCAGCTGCCTCGTTTCTGTCATTCCCTCCTGACAGCTACCGCTTTCTTCATCAGTGTTAAATTATAACACGGCTTTGATTAGCAGTCCAGTTACTTGCTGCAGCTGCATTTGGAGATGGAAATCTTAACTACATAGTCATGTTTAATTGATATTCACATCAAACTGCTAAGATTATTTAAGAAAAAAAATAACCAACAACAACGAGCACTTCAATATATCAAGTCACTGTATGTATATTAAATCCTGCTGGATTTGTTTTTGACCTTGTAGGCAAATTGGTAAGACATGTTTTTTCTTGACACTCTAGTAAGACAGTGATTATTAGCTGAGCACATTTAGGGACTGGCAGTAAACTGTGGAAAAATCTCAGTCCAGAAACCATCTCAAACACAAACATCTTAGATTACCATTCCAGTGCTTAAGCATGAATGCTCATTTCTATGGAAAAAAAAAAAAAAAAAAAAAAAAAAAAAAAGATAAAAAAACCCTACTATATGTTTATTTTAGAACTGGAGGCATGATCTTTTGCATTTCATCTAAACATTTTTAAAGGAGAATTGTATCACCAAAAAACAGAACCTATGTTGTAGGAATAGTTACTGTCGTTGCTGGTGTGACTTGGGGCAGTGTGGAAGAGATGTTCTGATTTGAACAAAAATGGTAGATCGCTGTTTCTGCAGCTTGTCCAGATCTGCATATACCCACACTTATATTTAACCTGCTCCAGAGTCTAGATTTGAATTCTAACTCATCTCTGATTACCTAAGGCTTACTCCTAACTTTATCATTCTTTATTTTTGAGATATGTCTCTACTACCATGCCATTGAACAGGCGACATGTTAACACCTTTGGGATAGAGCTGACCAGAGCTGTGACTAGCTGCCTCTTAGTGGTTGGTTCTTCCACCTAGATGAAATCAAGCAGCTCACTGGGCTCTGGGATGAAGTGGGAGATAAGCTGCAGTTCAAGGGGAAAAGCCCTTGGTCAAGTGCTGACTCATTGTGCTGAAACCCATATTCACCTGAAGGACAGAAGAAGAGAACATTTCCCCTGAGCATATAAGAATGTCCCCAAAATTGGAGCTACCAGGAGCAGACCTGCAAACTCCAGCCCTAGGATTAATACACTGAATGGAATTATGAAATTATCTGAAAGGAACCAGAAAGAGGACACTGAAATTCCTCATCTCTCTATTCATCAGTTTGCCAGTCATCTTCCAGGACAGGATTTGGACTTTTTATTATCAAGTGTAATTGTCCTTTTATGGCAAAGAAAAAACTTTCAAATTCAAATGAATTAAGTTAGTGATAAAGAGCCCTTGTCTGACCTGGCCTAACCTTGAAGACTGCTGAACTTCCCCTGGGTGGATTTCCATTGGATATTTAATACTTCTGAAAGTCAAGCTAGTTTTGTTTGGGGTAAATCTTTAGTTTCTGATTAATCTACAGTGAACTGGAAACTAAGAATCCTGCTTTTATTTCATATCAAGCTGAACTCTTGAAGGGAATCTCCTGGTTGTCTCCCCCTGCCCCGCTGCTTCTTATGTGACACAGTTGCAGAAAGCCTGGACTGGGTTTCATTCACATAAAATTAAACCAGAAGATGTGCATGTGCTAAGCGCAGTATATAACCTGTTCCTACTGTGCCACACTCCTCAGTGCAGAAGCAGCCTTAGGTGTCTAACTATGGATCTGGTCCAAATTCTCCTTGTCTATGACAGCATCTTTGCTTCTACTGTTGGAGCTTCAATACCTAAAAAAAGGGGATGATTCTGATAGTCTATGTTTGATATGTAGATGTCCTGACTTTTATTATGAAGATCAGTAAAAGTGGGTTCAGAGAAACTCAAAATAAAATACTTTTATTTTCTTGTTGATCAGACAGGAGTCTTGTCTCTTAAAGTAAATATTTAGAGTCATCCTGATAAGAAGAATCTCAGCTTTTCTGTTCTGTTTGGGCTTAGTAGAGAAAACTGGCTCTCAAATGGAATTGTCCAAATTTTGAAGGTGTGATTACAGTTTCACCCTCCTTCAATTCTTCTCTTGAAATGCCCTTAGTTTTTGTTGATAGCTAATGCTGTATCATGTGAAATATTGTTACTTTAATCAAATAACTGAGAATTTCCTTTCTTCTTTCTAGAGCTTAAGTTCTTTCTTTTTTGATATTCTTTAATTGCCACTGTATTATTCTATATTGATTGAAGAATCTCTTCCTTTGAACCATCTTGTAGTAGCAGAGAAAAAGCTTTTACTTTAACATATTATCTCTTTCACAATCTTCTGTAAATCTCTGGGGGACTAGCATCTGCTTTTAGAATTGCTTATTAATGTAGGTTCCAGATACGGACACTTTTGTTGCCTTTAGTTAGATGGAATGAATTTAAAGGTACCAGGATGATCTGTTGGCTTCCTACAAAGTTCGCAAGTGAAAATTCAAAACTTCCAATGGCAACAGTAGGTTTTGACTGAAACTCAGACAAAGTAGAATTCTAAAAGAAAATAAATGTTATCTTTTAGACTTACTGCATTATTGAGTCACATGATACCGAGTCTTATTTTTATACTTTGAAAAGAAAAAAATGAACAGAAATATTGTTCATAGTTGTGTTCACAAACAATATTCTAGCTATCCAGCTTCTTCAGACCTTTCTTTTGCTGAAACTTCCAACAAATAGAAATCATTTGGAAGCCACTTTGAAATCTGAGGTTCCACTAAGGTAGACAGTGATTATCCATTTGCTTCACCCAGTCAACCCAGTTATCCTGCAGTGGTAGCACTTCTGCTTCTCACAGGGATTAAATTCAAATTTATTTCATATATATGGAAAGCATTACCTCTTACTAAACCTTTCATGTTTTTCCATATCTGCTTCTCTTTTGGGGTTTGCTGATCTCTAAGTCATTACTTGATTTACAACTCCAGGATGTTTTATTAATTATAATACAGTTTTTTGTAAATTAAGAGGTGCAGTTGACACAGTATTTGATGTTGTGGCAAAATTATTTAATTAAATCTTTTAAAATAAAAGCCAAAATATGACCATCTTTGTGTTACGCCTAATACTGTTGTTCTACACTAGGATAGAGGACACTTCTGCAAGACAGATCTAACAGTATTTCTAGGAAAAATCAGTTGAGATGTAGTCTTTGGTCCAGTAGATTTCGATAAGGCTTCAGGAGAAGCAGGGAATTACTGGCATTTCTGATGGCTGAGTGATGTCTTTCTAGGTCATGATGTCCTAGCAAGGACCTCCTACGTCCAAGGGATAGGCCATCCAAAGCTGACTTATCTCTATTTATCCATTGCTTGGTTTTAATTAGTTAACAAGCTAATGAAATCAATTGAAAAAGCTGTCATATGGCATCGGATATGAAGATGATATAATCAGGACACTATTGGCACGTTGAAGGACTAATACTATGTATAAATTTAAGTAGCATCAGTTCCTTATTTATTCCTACAGATAATTCTGGATGTCTGTTATTTCCAAACGTCTAAACATAGCAATACATTTATACTTTTAGTCAAACCTTGCTCGCATCTTCATGGAAGGAAATAAGCTCTCATTTCTAGAGTCCTTTCTTTCTAGATATTCACACAAACAGAATAAAAGAAGTGGCAATAATTTAAACTGTTATTTCGAAAACATGGCCAATGGGTGAGACATTAATCTGTTGCTAGCCACATTTTTCATCTAATTCAGAGGCTCTTGGAACAAACTGGTGTTGTTATGGGTTTCTCTACTTCATCCTTATCTTTTATTATGATGACTTATTCAAAACATAACACCAATGGAAGCAGAACAGGAGAACAACAGTCCTTCGGCATTACACTTGCAATCAAAAGAGAAAGCTTCCCCTCTTATACCACTTATTTCCAGCTAATATTAATAATAATAATAATAAAGTCTTATTGTGGGTATGAAAGACCTATTTATCCTATTTATTTATATTTAAAAAGGCTTTTACTTGTCCTCTAAAGTAGAAATTCAAATCAAATCGTTGTCAAAACTGCCAAAGGCATGTTTTTCAGTTCTTTAGGAAGGAGGAAATTTCATATTTTAATAACAATTGGAATTGTTTTGATAAAGGACCAAACAGAAAGGACATATGTAATTGTTTAAGAGAAAAGAATAACCATGAATGCTTCTCTTTGTGTCTATCGTACTATTTGTGAAAAAATAGTAAGTAGATAAGCATCATGTAGTAGACATGAAAATGATTTCACTAATGTGGAAAATAAAGGCATTGCAAGGATAAAGAGTTTCTAAAGCCAGGAGTATGAGTAAATATGAACAAAAGGAAATTAGGGTTATTTGGGGTTAACACAGTAACCTAAATAAGATTGATTTTAATGTCAATCTGGCTTTTGTGAGACGTGAAAGAAATTGAAACGTACTTAACTGCTTTATTTAGAGGATCAGATTTAACAGCTCTGAAACTTTGTATAGTTAAAAGCATCACACAAATTTAAATGAGCGGATCCATACGAGAAGTTATCTGAGCTGTGAAGCTCACAGAAATACAACCGGTTATGCTAGTGTGAGTGTCGGAGAGTCGAACAGAAGGTGCCTCACAACGAGAAAAGGGGAAAAATTTGGGTCAAAAATGCTGACTTCCATCCCCAACCTTCATAGCCTTCCAGTTCCTTTTCTGTAGCACTTGATAGCTGATTTTTAGGAAGCTCTGGCTGAGTGGTATTTGGGTATATTTGTGGAACAGACTGCACCAGCTATATGCCCCTGTGGTCACAGGGGACAGGACTTGAGGACCAGATGGTCATTTCAGGCCTTTATTCTTTAGGAACTGGGGGACCCTAAAAGTGCTGTAATGCTTTTTAAGTAAATGACCCATGAAAAACCCTTAACGAATCAGCTGATAAATTAGCTTTATTATGTTTCTATTTTGGAACAAATAAAATTGTACTGTAAACTTTCCCTGAGCAAAAAATAGTACTCAGGAGATCTTGAGCAATGGCCAGAAAAATGTAAATTAAAATTAAAGAGTTATTACATTTCTGTGTTCACAGAGCAGATATGGCTCCTTAGACTGCAATGATTTTTTTTTCCTCGCTTTACATTCAGTTTACTCAGATTTTAAAAGCAGGATTGGCTAGGTGATCAGTCACGGACTGAGTTTATGATATTTTTAAATGTGGGGGAAAAAAAAATCATAAAGATTGTTGCACTTCAGGCAAGGCGTATTTAGCAAACTCAGCTTCCCCTGGAGCTTTGTACTCCACATAATTACATTCCACATGCGGTAATTGAAACTTGTGAATACGTCAAACTGTGTGTTTTCACAAACCAGCAGTAATCAACTCAAATTATTTAAATTCAACATTTGACATAATTGCTATAAATATGACAGAAAAAAGGGATATTTCCAGGGTGTATTACTTCATAACTATATCAAATGACTACCCAGGGAGATAACTGCATTGTGTTCCTATGGAAATCTGCAGGATAGCAATATTCGGTACAGAATCCTTAACTTATTTCTTTCCAAACTCTGTCAGGTTGACTAAAATTGTGAATGAGGAAAGCTTTGCGGTCTGGGAACATCCACGTACCCTTCTGACTCAAATTACTGAAGAGTCAAGCAATTAGAAACCACATGAATTAATGAAGAGAAAAGATAAAGCAGAAAGCCATGCAAATAACTCCTCCATCTCCTTCATCTTTTTCATAAAATTTATGTGGATTCCAAAAAAAACATACATTGAAGCTCCTCCAGCTGTATTGCAGATAAAGAATAATGTAACCACCAAACATATATATCACAGCAGCAGGAAAACAGGATGTTTGAAAGGGGGAATTATCCTTTACTTCCTCCCTCTGAGTGGTACAAGGCTGACTTTCAACCTGCATCTTGTTTCCCTCTGACTGCAAGTTCCCTCAAGAGTCAAAACTCATCGTAGACGTAGTCTACAACAGTGGTCTGAAGCAGCCACTGCTTGTGGTCGGATGCAGGGAAGTGGGTTAGAAAGGAGTGCTTATTTATTTATTTATTTATTTATTTATTTTAGCAGAGCTATTGTGTGCTTTTCCTCTGCAAAAAAGGCTGATCTGTCCTTCTTCCTCAATCCTTATAATTGCAATATTTTCACAGTATTAGAAAGAAAAAATCTGGTCTCTTCATCGCATATTAAAGAAGAAATGATAAAAAAACCATGAGGATGTAGCTAAATGTCCCAATCATGAATCACACTGCTTCAGCCTGTTTCATGATTATGATGAGTATTGGCCTGGCAAACCAATGCAACTTTTTTTTTTTTTTCTTCCAATAAAATTTATTCTAAGTGATTACAGAATGGCCACTCCAACTATCCAGCAACATGTAAACAGCTACAGTTAAAAATAGCCAAATGCTCTTTTTAATCAATACAGTAACTTAAACTGATGTTACACATCCTCCATGCAAGGCTTAGAGAGTCTGAGAAAGGCCCCAAGCCATTTTTGGTTGAGACATATGCATAATTTTGCAGAAAATATACAAAGAATTCAAAGTGAAGAGGTACAATTAATTCAAAAGTTATAGTTAATGCACTGTAAGATTAGGAGAAACTGTATGAACTCCCAAGTTAAAATAAGGGAGCTCTTATGGACTTGAAGACATTTAAGAATCAAACAGCAGGATTTTAGTCTTCACGTGATCTTCATTTTGTTCTTCCATTAGGGTGGTTATCCTTTGTGTATATCCCACACTTCTGTCCCCCAGGCAAATTTACTCCTCCCACAGGATACAAAGAGGCCTTGGAAAAATAGGAGGGGAAAAAAAAAAAAAACCCTTTGGCGAGAATGAAATGTAATTAATGTACGAGAAGACATAGATTTTGGCCCTGCAATCTATAAGAAGAAATCAAAGTAGTCGGAGACAAGAATTATGCTTTTTTTTCAGAGTATTGCATAAAGCCATTTAGATGTAGCTAATAATTTTACAGATAGTTCTTCTCATTTTCTTCAGCTTCTTTTTTTTTCCCTCATGCTCACACTACTCAGTGAACTTAAGGAGAGAAATGAGAGATAGATGCACAGTCGGATATATTTTTACACTTTACATATTCATGGTGTCAGGGAGCAACAAGAATAGGGCTGCTCAGCGACGGAGGAGAAGCCGGGAGCCAGGGGTGACCACAGTAGAAGCAGTGTCTTCATTGACCAGGGCAGCAGAGGTGATCATAACAGGGTCCTTCAACGGAATAAATGAGGTGAAGAAACAAGTCCAAAGTCCATCCAGGGAGGCAGATGTAGAGCAGCAGGAGACAGGGTTGCAACATAGGTCAGAGGTCCATCCAGGAGATGTCCTGAGACAAGACTGGAGATAAGGTATCTATAATATAGGTCTAAGAGTCAGCTGAGAAATAAGGCCAGGAAAGGGCCTTACAGGACAGATACATCTACAACATAGCTCAAGCAATGATTGGGAATCCTGGCCTGAATTTAAGTGTGGTTCCTGGACAGAGGATGTGGGTAGAGGCGCCACATGAGGCTAGTCAGGGTAGTTAAGACCCATGGTAATTAATGTTCACAGGATCCTGAAATATTAATTGAATAATAAATGTTAATTTATTACAATTTTTTTTTTTAATACCATCATGGTACCAGTCCTGCCTAACAAAGAGAACTCTTGGCTGGTAGGCACATCAGAAGAAAATTTTTAATTTAAAATATACCATTAAATGTATAGGATGGGAACGGAAAATTAAAAATTTTCAGAAGTTTGTGTTCTTGTACTTCATCTTGGCGTTACACAAGATAAATCCCAGATGAAATCCAACGATTTCAGGTGTAGATTCAGTAATCAGGGCTAACACGAAACCAGCACCAGATGTCTCCTCCACTACAATTTTCAAAGCTCACACTCTTAATAGTGTTTAGCCCTTCTGCAAGTTCATTGGCATGGAAAACAAAGCATGATTGTTTTTATTAAATATTTAATATCCCTTACTTTCAGAATGTATTTGTTGGAATCAAAAAAATACTATATTTCATGAAATATGTAAACTTGGGATGTTTCAAATTACAGAAAATAGGAAAAAAAGAATGCAATGCTTAGAAGATGTGGTCTGTGTCCCCCTTTTCTCACCAAGCAAGGAGGCTATTAATGGATTATTGCTGTTATGGTTACAAGCACTTTCAGAACTATAATGTAGCTTAACAAACAGATTTGTAGCAGTGACACATGCTAATGGTTGTGTTATCACCTCAAAATGTGACACTTAACGCATCTCAGTTTAGGTTCCCTAATAAGCGTTCAAGTTGATTTTAAAAGACAGTGAAAAGAAATTTATTACATATTAAACAGTTGCCAGTTGTTTATTTTGCACATTTGCTGAAGATTAACAGCAGCGTGGGCTGCTCTCCTCGACTGAGAGTCTACCTACCAGATCTTCCAGTGGTGTCTGTTCACATACGACCATTTAAACCAGTGGCAGGTTTAGTTTTGTGCATGCATAATCTTATCAGTTTAATGTAATTTCAAAACCTTCCAGTTGTGCAGATTTAAGGAAATTTTTATATTAGTTGTTTTACTCTCTGTACCATTGCAGGTCAGATAATACCTTTACTAAGGGGGAGTGGGGGAGGTGAACAAGAGCTGGATTATATTCTGACTGAATAGAATCAGATTTTTAAATATCAGGTGTGCCCATTGCCTTGTAGTGAAAAGTAACACGCCTTATATCGAAGTGTTCATCGCCAAAGCGAGCATTATACTGTGCCGCATGAATGCATTTTCATAATCTCTTTAGGATGCTCTGATGAATCATTCTTTTGTACTATTTTGCTGGAAGGCTTTAACTGCAAGAGTTAGATCTGATTCTCCATTTACTCCAGTTTTGTATTAGTAATCTCTCGGGCTCTGCTTTTGCAGTTATTTCCAATTTTCCACAACTAAATTAAATCCAAGATTTGAACCTTGCTATTATGAGTTTTCTTATAGAGTATTCCAAACTGGACTTCCTACAAGATCTTGTTAGCTCTTGAAATTTCTAGCTTTCTTCTATCTAAAGTGAGTCGCTGCACGTTTGCACTTGATATAATTGGGGAGATAATGTAGAAGAATCTGATGGATTATGCAATAATACAAATCTTAATCTGCCGTTTGAGGCCTGGGTGTCATTCAAAATTGCATCAGATTGCTGAGACTTTTGTTACATGCATGGCAAAATGACTGTCACACTGTACAAGCCAAGAGAGTACTTAAGTCCAGCTATTAAACACTATCTTGATATGAGGTATGGAATTCCTACTTTTTTTTCACATCTTCCATAGCTTGACTGTACAGATTAGAAATTTACTTTACCTCCTGATGGTCAACATTAGCATCCTTGTAATCTGGCTCTACAAGATGAGGAGGAACATTCAACCTTCCATGACACGATGCCAGTTCCATGATTTGGGAGAGACAAAGCACATTTTTTTCTGAATAATCACATCATAATATATGAGCTAGAAGAGTTATCCTTCCCTTCTAACTTCCATACACCTGTATGAGCTTCAGAGTTCCCATTTCAGTGGCCTCTTATGTTCCTCTCTTATGCAGAGAGGGAACAGCAGACAGAAGAGTAGTGATAGTGATATCCCTCAACAGGTAGACGATGATAAATGGAGAATAATATCCAGGGAGACAAGGGAAAGCTACGTTTTGAGGTCTAGAGCCCTGAAGCTTATAACTTACATAAACCTGAAGAAAACTGTGCATATCTCTATATGGTGGAAAACAATACTCACCTGTCAATTTACTCAGATTGCACAAACTACTGGGCTTTCAGAGTGTAACACACAATTTGCATATCTGTATTTAAAAGTCTGATCCCATCATGCTAAACTCTAATGTATTTTCCTTTGTACTCTACAAACTCCAAGCACGATGACATATTTTCATGTTATAAATGCTTTCACAAACACCGGCTCTGGCACTAATCCTTCCTTACTGTATTCTGGTAGAGCTGTAGTCCTGGCTTTGAATTTAGTACACCACATGGTGCTGTATATAGTATGAATCGCTCATATAAGAGCACATATAAAAGTGTCTTTATGTTGCCTTAGCTCAGGTGGGATTTGTGTAAAAGGAGTCAAGTACTGCTTTGGGATCATACGTAATATTTGTAGGAACAAATGGGTTTTTCTTTTTTCTTTCTTTTTTTTTCTTTTTTCTTTTTCTTTTTCTTTTTTCTTTTTTCTTTCTTTCTTCCTTCCTTCCTTCCTTCCTTCCTTTTTGGAGAATGCTAGTGTCTCGTGTGCATCTTTTAGCATATTTTAGGATGTCTTTTAGCATCTACCAGTTCTGGTTAGCAATGTTGGGAAGGCTGAATGTACAGATACCAAGGTGCCGGCTGTGGGACTCGCAGGAGTTAGCATTGGAAACATTTTCGGCATTGGCAGTTGAGTAGTACTGCAAGATAGAGCAGCAATTTAATAATTCTAGGCAATAGGAAGGAAATATGGTGGTGGACACACAGACACATCTGACTGGTGCCACACAGCGTGGGGCACTATGTGGGGGTTGGATCTGAAATAATTTTGGTAGCTGGTTGTCACATCCTTCCATTAGATAGTCCCATTCTGCAAATATACCTGTTTTCCATGCTCTCACCCACAAACTCTCCAGAGTGACTGGCCAAGTGCGTAATGTCCTTCTTCAAGTGACTAATGAGGATTCAGAGTCACACTATAGCCTCAAAAAAGAATATGAGAAAATAGGCTTTGTAATGCTGAGAGGTGGGCCTACATTTAATTCCGTCGTATCACTAACATCAACTATATCTAATCTGCCCCAGAGACCTAGGGGACAAGAACTATCTCAAACTGCTTGTTATCCTTTTAGTTGGCCTTACCTTGCATCCAGTAAATCCTAAAACTTTTCTGATTCCCAGAATTTGAGAGACAGAAAAAACGATCACTTCATAACATTTATTTATTTTACTTCTCCGAACACGTGCACTACCTGTTGAAGCCAGAAAACTGGGTGAGATAGATCTCTGATGCAACTCACTGAGGTTGTTCTTATGTTCCTGTGGGCAAAATCCACCATCCTGTGTGATTTGCAGCCCTCTGCAGTCAGCAGCACGGCTCTCTCGTGCCTGCAGCATGGCCAACAGCTGGAACGTTATCGCTGGAGCTTAATCCACTTAACCCCCGAGAAAGAGCGTGCTTTATACTAAGCGCAGTGGAGACAAGATAGGAAGAGGCAAAAGCTGTTGACTAATTCTTCTATGTGTTTGCAGATTTCACACCACGGGATTGCAGGAGTGAGCTGCGCTGTGTGGCTGGACTTAATTTTTGGGCCATGTGTGCAGAATATCAGGAACAGGGGATTTTGGGGCAGTGGGCCACACACTATCCTTTGCTTTGCCTCATCTAGGTAGCTTATAGAAGGGGAATTATCTAAGTCTCTGCGTTCGTATGGATTAACTGGGAGCTGTGCCGAGTTTTTCCCTTGCGAGTGTGCTCTTAACGTAATAGTGGAAGGTAGCTATTCCACGCCACACAGATGACGTGCTGGCTGATGTTCTGGCTCTGACTTACTCTGGCACGTGGACCAGCCTGCACTATGTGATATGGTCAGGAATCGTAGCCAGGAAACCTTCTGGCTGTTCTTGGGAGGGAACTACCCCTCAGCGCAGTTGTAAAGCTGGCATACCACTGTACCTTGGAAGGAAATGCAAAGGTGGCTGTCTGTATATATGTATATTTTTTACATCCTACCCTCGCACAATACAAAAACAACATGTTGAGGACATTTGTGATCCATTAAAAAAAATGATCCCTACAATGATGCCAATATTGGCACAAGATGAGTTGAGTTTATAGGTCTTTATAGCTTGTTCTAAATAACCATCTCCTTGCAAAATAAATCTTTAATCTACCACACATTAATTCTGGACATGTTACCTGTCACATTGCAAAGAAACATTTGTGGTGTTTTGCCCTTTGGTCAAGCAGAATGTGATTTTATTGACCTTCCTCTGGATAACTTTATAGTGAGCTTGAGAGAAGGAACTGGACGCAATACAGCCTTTTGGAAACTCTTTAAAAAATGTGTGTCGGGTTGCTATGTGAAGTAGCTTGACATTACTTTGAGATCTAGCATGTCCTTATCACTTTCAAATGTATCTTCCTGTGTCTTCCACTTCCATATTATGAGTGGGGCTGCAGCTTTTTCATGATAGATTAAAAAACAAGCAAAGTGACCAAAGCTACAGAAATTACATCAGGATGTACAAAAAAGTCATGGAGCTTACAGACACTTCTTTTATTTTCTAATGGATCCTTATTAATAGACAAGTTCACTGTAGATTTTTTAGAGATGGACTGTGTTACATAATAGTTCTCTTCTATCTCAACCCAGATGATGTGCATATGATTTCTTAGTCAGGTCCCTTCCATTGACATCTGATGCCCTTTCTGTTTGTTGCTACTCATGATACATTCAGACCTCTCAGATTTGCTCCTCAAATTCTCTTTTGCTTGGTGATGCTTCTCTTTCTTCGAATATGATTACTGATTAAAAAAAAATCTATATTTTTCAATGTTAATTGCATGTTAGGATGCAGCACTTGACATGAAGCTGTTACTTTCTTCTTCTCGGTTATATAGAGAATGGCGTTATCTAGGTAATGGTGGTAGCTATTCATACATTTTTGCATTGCAAATAGTAGATGTGTTACCTACTCATCCTCAGACTGCCTTACGTATTTATAGGTTGGAGGGAGGTGGTTCATCTCTGCTCTCACTGCTTCCCTTTACTCTTTGCTGTTCAACCTTGTCTCATGACTTACACATGAGCTACTCATTCACCTACCTGCTCACAGATCAGAACAAAATTCCCAAGTGTCAAAATGCCACCAGAGAAAGAATGGGAAAACCTGACAGGTTTTCTAAGACACTGATGACACCTATGACTTACGGCCTCTGGTGTTCTGATACAATGGTATAAAATAAAGATCCGGTGGATGAGGCGTCTGAAGCCGTATGTTGCTGTAAATTCAGTAGACTCTTTTTTTCAACACCTTATGTCAGGATACCTAAGCAAAATGTCCATAAAAACACTGCCATTGAGAAAGAAGGATATTTTCAATTTGTTTTACATTCTCTGTGTGTGGGTGAATAACGTACTAAACGACGAATTATCAGTTGGACTTTCTTGGAGCGGGCGTACGGTTCAAAGTCAGCACTGGCTAACACTTTTCAGAGTAGGCACAAGCATACATTGCCATCATCTCCCATTAATTTCCTAACTCTGCAGCACAACACTTGAGACATTTAGCTCATTTTTCTTCCCATATTACACTTCTAACAGGAAAAAATTATTCTTGGAATATCCTAATACACTCCTTCCTTTGCTTATTTATTTGTTTATTTATTTATTTATTATTGCCTAATCTATGTAATCTTATGGCCAGCCATGGAAAAGGCATCATCCTTTCTTACTTTCTGTAATGCTAAGATCCACCTTTTCTTTATCTTTCTGTGGCATTGACAGTGTCCTTTCATGTGCAGATCTATAGAAAACATTTTTGCAGCCTGGTTTGTTTGCATGCTATTCCCTTTCCAAATTATTGCAAGTCAAGTTGGTAGGTCAGCTTGTCTCTTGAGCAGAGTCTCAGGTTTTCTTGTCCTGTTTATGGCTGGGAGGTGGGCAAGCAGTAGAAAGATAATCAAAGCTGATGGCTTACTTACAGCTGCATTTCCAGGAAATATCAAGGACTTTGTTTTTAGGATAGGCATGAGCACATTTTTGCTGTCTTCTACCATTAATTTCCTAACTTTCCTGCCCAGTACTGATTGCTAAGTTCCTGACTCATTTCAAATTACATGTGGAATTAATTTAATCGAATCTCAGGATCAGGATCCATCAGACTATACACAGTACTTGTACCATGTGAGATATCCAGAGGTAGCTGAGACATCCTCATGGGACGTGCAGATATAACACAGGAGATTTTTCTCCCCCTGGAGCGCTGCCTAAAAGCCGAGTTCACATGGCTCACGTTGGGGTGTGCCAGCTCCGGTGTCCGAATACAGAACTAAATCTCACTCCTAAAGCTAGGTGAGGTCAGTCCTACCTTCAGAAGTTATATAATGACATCTTTTAGCTAATTTTGCCTCATACGCATCCTGTAATTCTAGAAGAGGTTCAAGGTGATGCAGATATTTTCATTCTGTCTGGCAGGTAAGTTTAATGTTGTTTTAATGCCATTTAATGTTGTTTTCATGGGTATGACTGTTGCACACCTGTTAAGCATTGGGAAAAGAAATGAGCAGAGTTTTTTTTCTATTTTTATTTTTAGGTATAGAACAAGGTGATGTGAATGTCAGTACAATTAATGAATCATTTTTCCTAGGTCTAACTGTCTATATGTTCACTTAACATGTAAGACTGCTTGTAGCAGCACCATCTAGAGGCTGCAGCTAATAACACTGTCAGCATTCAGGGAAATTTCCAAAACCATTTTTCTATCTCACTGGCACAGCTATATAGCAGAATATTATTCATTTAGAAGTTTAATGTTTCTTTGTTCAGTGAGCTTCAGTGACTCTTTTCTTTCTATTTTTTTTTCCTTGAAATACAGAGACGAGAGAAAAAAAAAGAAAGAGGTTTTGACTTGATTTTTAAATGAAATGGCTTGGTGAAAAGCTGGCTCCACAGAAAGCAATGGGAAAGCTTTCATTGGTGGCTATGAGCTGAGATTTCACTTGATTGCTTTTTCCTATTTAAACACCCCTCTTTTAATGAAATACATTTACATCTATAACATCTGAAACAGACAATTCTAAAGCTTAATCTTTCTGTAGCATCTTTAAGCTTGAGTTGAACAGTTGAAAGCAAATTGGGAATAATAACCAGACATTTATGCTTTCTGCTCAAGAGATTGTGCAGAAATACATTGCTCTGTTTTGTCGGTTTCCTTTCTTTTTCCAATACATAAAACATTTCATCCATCAGTAGCTACTGCCTAGAAGCCCAAAAAACTCCATAAATCCTGGATTATCTCTGTAGTCTTTAATAAGAAAAAAATATTGGAGGCCAGACCATCGTCTTCTTATATTTCCTGGTGAAAGCACAAGTAACTTTAATCATATCAGTAGACCTGCAGTGATAGAATTAATAACGGCAAAGGAATTATAATCAGATATTAGGGCCCAGCTTCAACAATCATCTCCTAGTTCTGTTTTTTCCCTCCTACCTATTCTATTCTAAAGGTTCTGGGTACAGAAATACTCATGATAATGTGCTCATTACCAATTGCTAAGCCTTTAATGGATTTTTAGAACAAATTGCAAATGATGTAGGAAGCTAAGGCATTGCAAAAAGCCAAGACACTGTGAAGCAGATGCATGTTTCCTTTAATATTACTGTTAGCTTGAATTAGGTTAAACTAGGAAGGGATGTAGCTCTTACTACACTCCCCCCCCCCCCCAAAGAAAAAAAAAAAGGTGAACTTGAGAGTAGAAATAATTGTGGAGTGGGGAAGAGATATAGGAGTGATGCAGAGAGCTGAGAGGCGTTTTGAGACGGTAGAGCTTGCTGTCTAACAGGTGTGCTCCCAATTAAAGTGAGTTTTTGTGTTAAAGCTGAAGTGCAGCCAATGAAGGAAGGAAAGAATTCCGATTATGAGCTTCTGAAGCGATTTTGTTTAGATTCACACCAAGCACTGCTTTTGACCAGCTGGAATATTTATTATCTTATAGGCTGCTTTGCTGTTAAATTCACGGCTGTTATGACAGGAAACTAGACACAGTGCTGAACTACTAGGCAGCTGGTCTGCAGATCAGCGAGAGAGCTTCCGAGGGCTCCTCCTAAGGTCACTGCAGAGACGTTCTTGTAGAGGGGCGTTCGAAGTGCTCCGTCTCGGGTGGGATGGTCTGAATTAACGCAGCAGTGTCTTTTGAAAATTAAGCCTGTAAAACGCTTGAGTGTGCCACACACTCCCAAAGTTTGTAATTTCAAATATGCTTAATTCAGCCCTACCGAATCTGGCTTTCTTCTACTTTACTTTACTTTCTTCTACTTTCTTCTTCTACCTTTAGCACCGCAGGTCCATGTCCACTCATCAGTGAGCATGTTTTAAGGTTCCCAAGATTCCCCCTGCCCTGCACTTGGGACAAGGATGTTTTTCGCCCCTGGTACCCTCAGGGGCAATCACAGCTAGTTGCATTCAGGTCATAAAATTCCAAAGCGAGTAAAAAGCTTTTATTTGGTGACCTATTATAGGACTTGGAGCTTCTTCAGACTCAGTTGTGTTCCTGTGCCATTTATGAGGATTTTGCCTTGGTCTCTTTCTCTTAATTTTCATTCACCTTAAATACCACGAGAACTCCTTCCAATACAAATATACGTATGTTATGTTTGATATTTTTGTTGGCTACAAACTACACATCTGATTTGAATAGAAGTGTAAGGATGTCACCAAACAGTGTAATTTTCCCTTATTTACTGCTTTGTCAAATGTATTTTGTTTGTTTGTGCTTCTGTCTGTATGTCTACATGTACTTATGAGTCATTATATAAATCACCCAATAATTTCTCCATTACTAATTGGTCATCATGCTAAATGCTTGTGGGAATCCTTCTTCTTTCATTATTCCTTTTTCTCAGGAAAATTGAATGAGCTTAAAATTCTGATTCCTCCAGGATTATGCTTATATACGGTTGTCTGTAGAAGCACACGCACAAGAGCAAGAGATAATAGCATGAATACATTTTGCATGGTGAATGAATGATTATGGAAACATCTTTGCAATATTGGCTTGTAGAAGTACTGTGGTTTATGTATAATAAGAATTTTTAGTAGAAAATATGAAGAAAAGTACAGCCACAGAAGGCACTATTATTTTGTGTGGTTTAGCTTCTTAACAGTTGGGTTTTATCTGCCTTTCTGCTGCTTGATTATTATTGTGCTATTAATGGTGATAAAAGTGATGGAAAAGGGATAGTTGTTTAACTGAACTCATGCTTTTGCTCAATATACTTCTCTGTAAAATTAAGATCACCCTAAAAAAGTAGATATTTTTTAACATTACAATGCATTTAAATGCTAGGTACTCTTTACAGCTTACTTAAAAATAAATAGAATTTCACTGTCTAAATTCAGTTCAGACCACTTATCGATTGTGTTAGAGGTGATATTTTGCTGATCACTTTAATTAAGTCTGAATATAGCTTCATACACAGGTTCCACTGTTTGCATATGTTTTAATCTAGCAATTTATCTTCCCACGTCTAACTTGCCAAAAATTTTGTTCTAGAGAACTATGTTTTTAAACAAAAGATACTTATCTTTTCTGCTACTGGGAAGGTGCATGGCTTGTGATGGAGCCATTCAGAGATCACGTGCCACCGGCTGGCTTTGAACCGCTTTTTCATGTCACCTTCAGACACCCATTTACATGATTTAATGCATACGTCCACGTTGTAGGGCTCTTCAGAAAAGCGGGAGCCAAAAGAAGGTGTCAGTCTTGCTGAACGGCTGTGCTGGGCTAGACCTGACCCACCTGCAAAGAAAATCAAATCTACATAACCTTTTCAGATAGGAAAGAAGGGGAGCTCTACTGTCCTCTGCAGCAGTGTTAAAACAAGGTGAATGAAAGCAGCACAAATACTTAGGTGTATCAAATTAGATACACATTTATATGCTTTGCTATTCTGGCATCTTCTATTGACACCGATGGAAAGGGGAAGAAAGAAAGGATTTTCCTCTTCAAAACAACCAAAATCAAAGCTATTTCCTATAGTTGAGCCAATGTTAAATGTCAGTGGCAGATTAGAAGGCTGTCATGACATGAAATCAGCATGTCATGTTGGAAATTGTGCTGCATCTCCCCTCTCATAACTCCAGAGAACAACAGAAAGAAAGAGAGATGCCTTCAAAAGAAGCAGAAGACAAAACTTGTGGGGAAAGGGACCGGATAGCTGAGTGGTAAACAGGGGTATAAGCAATGCTTCAATAATTTATATGTTCTATGTGAAACATAATTTCCATCCTAGCCACAGAGATTCTCTTTGATCTGCATTACTGTGCATTTACATATCACAGCTGAAGGTCATTTCAAAGTTATAGGGCAGAACCTTTCCGTTGTGTTAATCACTTTCAACACTAATTTCACACTACATCAGTCCTTTTTACTTCGGCTCACAGAGACCACTGCAATCTTCCTCTAAAACATCTCACAGTCCAAAATGTTTGCTCACTGTGCACTTAAAACAAGGAGGAAAAGAAAGTCATTAGTTTAATAGTCCAATGAATAGCTATGATATCCTCCGTAGTGAAGGGAAGCAGAGATAACTATGTAAAAAAACATTTTTGGTATGAGCTGGAAAGTGATTTAGCTCCTGGTGCCTCGGAAACAGCCCCAAGGCATCTCTGAGTAGTGCTCAGCTGTCGTTAATCCCTAAGGGACAGCTCTGGCCTGAAGATATATGGAAATTAGAAGATTATCAATCATTTTAGTAGTGAACTGTGGAATAATCTTTCTGCCAGTGTAGCAGGGTTACACAAAACACTAGCTAGCAGCTATAAGCAACTGTTTTTGAGATGGAGCTGTACAAGGTTATGAAAGCTCGTGATTGCATGAGCGGAGATGTCTCTTTTGGTCCTGTTGTCCTTCGCGTAACACTGCAGCCACATGCCTTATACCTCCAGCCAAAAGACCAAAGTAAAAGCCACTGCAGTCTGGGGTAACATACTAAACTCTTCCTAAAGCAAAGCTTCTGTGAATTTTAGAGATAAATTCCGATAATAAAAATTAATTTTCCAGTGATAATATTAGTGCTTGAGGTTTTTTTTTCCCTCTCATTATTTCATTGTTTCCATCATTAAGAATGACACTCAGAGATGTTATTCCATAAGATAAAGTTTGAACAGAGTATTTGGATAAAAGGGAAAACAGAGACCAAGGTTTTATACGGTATGTTTGATACAGGATTGGACAACAGATGATTAAACTGACTCAACGCTCAGTGTTTCCATGTTCAAAATTCACTTTTCTATATCTTTACTAGGGGTCGTGTTACAACTTCCTGGCTATGTGCTTGTGTGCGCTCTGCAGTCTCATCTGGATTTCATGTTGGAAGGAGAAGGGGCGTGCAGGGTGCGGGGAAGCAGACCATGCAGTCTGGGCTATCAGGCTGTATCCATACTGCTAAGTAAGAGAGCGCTGGGGACTGGTCCCCACACCAGGGCCAAGCTGCACTGCCTGATTTACAGCTGGTCTCTTTTAGAGATAATTTACCTTAGCAGGAGCTAACTAGGCCATCCAGCACTGCTCAAGGGAGAGAACACAAAACTAGGATGGACAAGCTGAGATCCGGCACTTGACTTTCTTCCTTTGTCTTTAATTAGAAGGTCCTCACAGAACAGAGAGAACCGTGGCCTAGACCTTAATCATACCTCAAAATTTAGCTCCTTGCTTCTTTCCTATTACTATATGTAATCTTTAATACTTTTCCATTTGGAGTGATGTGCTGGTACTCAGAGCTGAGATGAGCATTAAACCAGGGTTTTGGACCATGTCCGTAAGGACAAGGTGGTGACAACATTTGGAGTGTCTGTTGCCTTTCTTGATGCAATTCCCTTTACAAACTGCTTTTACACTGCGCTCATCCTGAAGATTCAAACCTCAGAAATTAGTTTCCTTGTCTCTTATCCACGCTTTTCTCCAGCCACCCCTCTCTTTCTGTGGCTTTCTCTCAGGACCATTTCCAGCGCTTCCTTTGCCTCCTGCTTTCTGGAATGCTTTTCTACTGTCTTTTCTCTTTTCTGGCTGTTTCTGCCACTCTAACTCACACAAATCCACCCTCTAGCATTTTTCTTTTCTATTGGTATTCAGTCTTCAGAGTAAATTCTAGAGTAAAGCAGCCTCTATTCAATTAATATAAATACACATGAATTAGGTGTTGTCTATAAGATGTATATCACTACATCTAATTATATATCATTGCCTGTGAAGGAAAGAAAAGATTTAGTATTAGATCATTACTTTTCTAGACAGAATAAAATATTTCTCATTCCTTTAATATCCTATTTTAAACATTATCAAATAACATGATTTTTCTTTTGGATGTTCTTACTTTTTCCGCATTCAGCATTTTTTTCCTCTTCTGCATATCTTATTTGACATCCGAAAAATGTTCTCCATGATACCCCATGGTACTCTGACCCTTTCATAACTTTTTAGAGTCTCAAGTCCTCCTTTACTTTTCTTTTTAATTCAGCAAACCATACAAACCCAGGCTGAAAGCCATCACAAAGCTGCAAAGCAACTTGAAAACTGCTTTTAAGTGTATTGCTGATTCCAGGCCTTAGCATCCTTCGAGGAAACATGGGAGGAAAAGCCTTTATCCTTTGAGTGAAACTATATATAATTAGGTCATTTCAAGAATAAATATTGTTAGCCCTCTCCTAGCTTCTCTAAGGTTCTTACAGAACATTAATTTCCAGCAGGTTATATGATACCCTCAAAATCAATGCAATATTTCAGGTAGGCTGCACTTGAGTTGTTTGAGTAGATGTTAATTATTCTTTTTATTAGAGTTCACATTTAGAAATAGAAAACCATACTGATTTACACTTCTTTGTAATTAGATGTAATGATTGGAATTTCTTTTCTATTACACTGTGGTTTTGCTTTAAAGGAAGAGCAATATTTTATACCCAGTGATTTCCAATGTTTATCAGGTTCCTCTACATTTCGTTCTGGGTCTTTCTCCTGAAACTTCCCATCAAGCTGATTCCATTTTCACCATTGCAGTTCTCATCACTTTCTGCAGGTCAAGCAGCTTTGCCTGAGCTACTTCCTTTCTGTCCATCTCCCTAACTGTGATTTGCCTGATGGATCATTTCAAAGTGACCTCCTTAAAGACAAACACATAAAGTAAGGTTTATTTCTTATATGTGACTTTGACCATGAATTTGCAGCGCATATCCAAAGAAGGCAAGGAATTTAGCCCAGCAAATTTGATTTTCCAGAGGAGTGAGGTCTCACTGCACGAACAGAGCTCTTGCCACATCCTTCCAAACCTGTTTTTTTGAACACTTTTGCTTGTTTCTTTCCATGGGCTCAGGTGGCATTTCTCTGGCTTATCAGTGAAGGATGAGATTGCATAAAGATAATGGGCTAAATCTTTATTTGTGTCATAAACATATTAAATATGCAGCTCAGAAGTAAGTTTGGATTGTAACAGCTGTCTAATATGTACCTGTTGCAAATAACTGACAGCTGGAATTTCCCAGGATTAAGGACAATCATGTTCCCTCTCCTGGGGCTATGGCTAATAAAATAATCTTTTCAGTCATTCCTCATCATCTAAGGATTCTTCAGTGCTGAAGGGCATCTGTACAGGGCCAGCTTTGGAACAGTCACAGTAAGCTAAAGCACAAAAATGAGAGACAAAATCTAGCTTATTATCTAAACATTTCTCTGAGATTTCTTATCATTGCCCTTATTCTGAACCGTTCACAATTAAAGATGCTAAGACTCAGGACTTTAATACGATTGCTTCAGAAGATCAGAAACAACGGTCAAATTCAGATCTGTGTTCGAGTTGTTCAGTTGGTCCTGAAGATTTGATACGGTGGAAGCAATGTCTGGGTTCTGTTTTGTATTTATTCTGCAGATCAGCTGTTTTATCAAAATAGCATCAACTGGTGAAATGTTATGGCTTCACTCTTGGTTCCAATATCCTTTAGTCTTCGTTTCTATTTTTCGTATTATTTTTGTAGACTGTTCATCATTTTCATGGCAGTGGAGACTTATTGAAATAGATAAAAAACCTGCAATCTATATTTCTACTGAGTTTATAACCCTCAGCTCAGTATTCCACACTGTCTAGAGGAGGGAAGCAGAAGTGGAGGGAATAGAAAGTTCATAGCAATAGAAATCAAAGTATTGAACAATAAAGCAAGAACTTCATGATTGAGTAGAGAGGAGAGAGATGGAGAAATTAAGAAAGAGCTGAGACTGAAGTAAAGACGACCACAGCAAAGGATGTTTGCACATCTAAATAATATATAGTATGTCGAGGCTAGGATAGTCTGAGGCAAAATTTAGATGTTTTTAGCCTAGAGGAGACAACAATAAAATATTTTTTTCTGCCCTTAGTCAGATGTTCTGTCAGACTTTCATAATAATTAAACATTATCTTATATATAAGCTGTAAAATTTCCAAAGTCAGGTCTGCTTGGGGGTTTCAGTCACAACTGAGAGACCCGTGGTTAGAGAAGCTATCATGGCAAGTGATGGACTAAATCAGTAAACCCAGGCCAATATGCACAGAAAACCAGAAGGGTTTAAGAAGTGCAAGGAGGAGCTGAGGGAGTTTCGTTCATCAGCCTCAAGAAGAGAATGACAAAGGGGAAACTAATTTTTTGTCTTCAGCTCCTTAATGACGGGCTATAGAGATGACAGAGCCAGATTCTTCTCAGAGGTGCAAAGGACAAGAGGCAGAGAACACAGGCTGCAAACAAAAAAATAGATAAAAGTTCTGATAAGCCATGGGCAAGTGATAAGAGCACATTTTACTCAAATTTCCATTACAGCGCCTGGGATCATGAAGCTGCTTTGCTTTATTATAATCAGTTTCTATTCTGTAATACAGTTCTTCCTAGCTACCTTGCTCATGGATTAACATAGGCTGATTTTGTTGAGCTTTGTGCACAGTCTACAAGCATAAGCAGAAAACAGAAATCATTTCAATCAGAAGAAAAGTAATTCTGATTCCCTGAAAGCTTCTAAATCATCTATAACGGGGATTTCTGCTTTCAAGAACATTGCTTTTCCCCATTACATGAACTAAAATTAATGTTTGCTGAAAGCAAATAAGAGTAAAATTAAATATTTTCTAATACAAATGATAATTGGGCACTTGTCTGATAAGATGGTTTTATTTAAACAAAATGTACTTGTGTAACACTGCAGTTCCAATTTCAGAATCCTGTAATCTTCAGGTTGCCTCTCTTTTCCAAGTCTTCATAATTAAAGGCAGGTGTTCAATTTAGCCACCAGAAAAGATGAGTTAATTGTGTAATTATTAGTTGTAAAAGATTTTTAATCAGAATTATAAAGTATTTAGGTGTGTAAAAATGCAAGTAGACGCTCCTAGGATTTTTCTAAATACCTAGACATGTACCTCCATTAAATTGAACACAACTTCAGCTCTTAAGTATTTTCAAAGTATCATTAGGGACTTATTTATGTGTCAGGGTATTAAATAAAATCTGATCCTTTGTGCAAAATTCAGATGTGAATTGTTATCCAAACTTGTAGGTTAAAATATATGTACTCCTAATAGATGTTTAGCGTCTTCCTTGTTTATTACTGGAATGGAAAGCATTAGGGGACAAAAGGGGACAAAAATCTTCATCGAAAAATTCTGTCTTTTCTGTATCATGAACAATTCTATCTATTAAATAGATAATATACTTTTTTTCTTTTCTCTTCATATACTGAACATTCTCAGTCATAGATTTTGTTTTTGCCTTTAGCTTACATTATTGGGTTCTATACCTTATTAATAATCATCTACTGCTTCCTTCTTCAATTTTTATGAATCACAGACTCAGATTCACAGAATGGTTGAGGTTGGAAGGGACCTCTGGAGATCATCTAGTCCAACCCCCCTGCTCAGCAGGGTCACCTACAGCATGGTAGGCGGGGTTGCATCCAGGCAGGCCTTGAAGATCTCCAGAGAAGGAGACTCCACAACCTCTCTGGGCAACCTGGTCCAGTGTGCTGCCACTCTCACAGTAAAGAAGTCATTTCCTGTGTTCTTGTGTCCTCATCCTGTCACTGGCCACTACTGAGAAGTCTGACCCCATCCTGTTGACATTGTCCCGTCAAATGTTTACTTTGAAGGAAGATTGAGGAGATCTTCCTGAACCTGCTCTTCTCCATGATGATCAGTCCCAGCTCTCAGTCTCTGCTCATAGAAGAGATGCTTCAGACCTTTAATTACCATGGCCCTTTGCTGCACTACCTCCATATCTCTCTAGTACTGAGGAGCACATAAGTAGACATATTAGCCATATGTAGCCTCACCGGCGCTGAGGAGAGGGGAAGAATCATCTCCTTTGACCTGGGAGCAACAATCTGCCTCATGTAGCCCAGGCTGCTGTTGGCCTTCCTTGCCACGAGAGTTCGTTATTGGCTTCAAGTTCTAGTTCAGCTGTTCAATAATTTGTTTCTGTTGAATTGCTTCCAAATTTGTATGTGAAGAATACTGATTTTTTTCCAAAGCTGTACTTTTTGGTAGGTTTCATTTTTTGCATGTTTCTTTTGACCCTTTGTGCTGAAAAGTGCAAAATTACCAAGATAGAAGAAGTCTATAATGATACATATGTTATGGTCAGCTCCAAGTTAGCCATTAATGCTCAGGAAAGACATTTTCAAAAAGAAAATTGCTTTAGATATTCTTTTGAAAACCTAAGGTCAATCTCTGGCATGGTCAGGAGACAAATAGAATATAGGACTATTATTAGGAAGGGGACAGAGAACAAAATAAAGAACATCATGATTTCATTGTATAATTCCTTGTAAGAATTTTAAATATCACATATACTTCTGCTCGTAGACTGGAACAAGAAAAAAAAATGAAGTAAATGAGTACAGAGAATAATAACAAGAAGGATGGAATGGAATAGCTTCCATGATGTAACTTAATGAGGATTCTTCACCTTGGAAAAGAAACGAGTGGTAGGATCGCATATGGTAGAATCACAACTGAGGTCCATAAAACTATAAATAATGTGGATTTACATGTGTCTCAGAACAGAATAAGTGAATCTCCTCTTTAGTCTTGAAATTATTAGTCACAAGGTTTGGAAAACAAAACCAAATAAAACCCCACACTTAAAGAATATAGTCATGTTTTGGAATTCATTGATGCAAGATGTGCAAAATAAAAGCAACAGTGAGTGTAAAAAGGAATTAGACAATTCCATCAGTGGATATTAAAACTTGTAGTTCACAAGAATTATTTAAACTGCAGACTTCTGGAATGTAGAAGGGTGTATCACGGAAAGGATTGATTATTATATTTCTCTCCTGATCATTTCCTGAGCACCAGCTTCTGGTCATGGTTGGAAACAAGCTATTAAATTAGCTAGATCTTTGATCTAATCTACAGTCATGAGGTTCTTATGTACTTGGCTACTGTAAAAATTATTACACATTCCCAATTGCATTATTTTTTGTTTATTTTTATAAATTGCTTTTCATGGCTTTCTTCTCTTTTGGGAAATTAGCTAATTTAATTAGATTAGCTAATAAAGCTCTAGGCTTGAGCTTTATGAAGCAAGTTTTACATGACTTTGTTAGAATCATTCCTGTACACACTTGTATTTTATGTTACAATATTTGTCAAATGTTGAATATGCCTCCATATAATTCAGCTAGCTCATGATTACTTCATGGAAATCAAAAAAAGACAATATTTTTCAAATACTGTATTGAGCCAATAACAGTTCTAGCTACCATCTGCACTGTGCTAAAAGACCTGTATGAGATTTTAATGAACATTCATATCTTACTGCTGATAAACAATGTATTTAGTTGACTGAACACTTTCACCTACTGCAAGAATACGGATGCTTTTTCCTTTATTGTTATTTTATTCCATACTTCTGCTCCCTTTGTAACTTCTAAAATGGCATTGCAACAAGTACATACTTATTTCTTAATGGTAACTTTATTCTTTTTAAAAACTGAAATAGAATTCTTCCTTTTATTTTTTTTCCCTTTTCTTTTTTTTTACATTCCAATTCATTTCATCACATGCTGTGCCTGTGGCATATGTGTGCAGATAAACAAACTTCTGAGGAGGTCATGGCCACAACCAAGACAATTCTGTTAAATGGAGATTTTGGTGAAGTAATACAGTTGTCATGGATTCATACATTCCTAAGGGACTATTACGAGTGTGAGGGATGACCTGGCCTGAACCCAAGCTGTGGAATTTCACTGGGTGAGCTCCACTCCATGAATTCTGCCAGATGATTCATATTTCAAGAATACACACTAATCATGATGTCCACCGTCACGCCCACTCTCCATCTAATTCATGCTAATCAGAAGCTTTTCATATGCTCTGAGACTGTCTCATCATTTCTATTAATTGAGGATGGAAATGACAATCCTTTACAGACAGTATCAAGACAAATTATTCCTAGTACTGGGTGAAATCACCCCAAGCAATGTAAAATGATGTCTTCTATGTGGCCCAATTTCAATCAGCGTCAAGGCTTATGTTATGCTAGTAGGTCTCTTGCACCATCATCGGATCAAGACAAATTAATTGTCATTTACAAGTCCTACTCCCTCCCACATCTTCCCATCAACTTAGCTGCATAAGGCTTCTTTTGTAAGTGGAAGAGTCTGCTGTCCTGTGTTATGTTCAGCTTAGTCTGCTGGCAAACAGGACCTTGAATCCTTCCAGATCTGCACATTTCCCTGCTACTTTATCTCCTTCCATAATTAGAGGTAATTTCGCTGATCCAGCAGGAAAGCTTTGGAGATCCTGCTCATTTCTTCCCCACTATGACAATGCACAGCTCATGATAATTTAATCCTGATAATCGGACATGTATTTTGGGATTCCTTACTACCTCTTTGTATCTGAGTAATTCTTGTTAAATAACAGAACACTTCACAGGCCTAACTTCAACCTTTTTCAGTCCACCAGGAGATAATGACCTAACCAAGTAGCTTCAGAGTAATGGGAGCAGGACAGAAGCAGAAGGACCATGTTTAGACACCGTGAAACAGATGCTCCCACTCATACCCATTTAGTATAAACAGTGATAAATGAGAACAGAACAATGAATTGGAATAGGAAAAAAAGCAAGTCATAAAGCTGCTGCTGCTTCAATTAATGTATCTATTTAATTGTTTAGATCTGAACCTTAATTTCCAAAAGATTCAATTATTCTATTTAGCATTTATCTTCTGCTATGCTTTCCAGTGCTGACCCAAACGAAATAGTTAAATCAAGCAGCTTTTTTAATTGCATTTTTGTACCAAAGAAAAACAAGAAACATAGGAAGTGGCATCACCTCACATTTCTTCTTCTACTCTTGTTAATTTTTACAAAATAAAATTTTCCCACATTGTTCAAGATAGTTGTTCTCAGAAAAGATACAGGTTTTTGAATCTTATATCAAATTGTATACATTGTAGTTCACTGATCCAGAAGATAGATGAAGATTTTGGCATCTTTTCTTCCAAAAAGAAGCTTTACAAAATAAAGGAAGTGAAAAATTCATAAGTGAACTGGGCACCGAGCAGGTACATTGGTTATGGTAATGTGACACTGATACATTCTCTGGTGCTAGAGATTTTTAAACAATTGAATAGAAAATCCTTGAATTTGCCTTGCATTCTTGTAAGATCTAATAGTATTGGTCGTATGTGAAATCCTTACTTACGCTGCTGAGCCATTATTTACATGAATAGCTTCATTCACTATCTAAAAGCCCGTTGTATGAGTAAGTGCTCTCCAGCATCAATGAAAGAAAGTCAAGAAAGCTGCATACTACATGATTAAAGGAATATATTTGACAAAGGCCGTATACACATTCATTTGTGTTGCTGCAGGCTGCAAAATACCTTGATTCTTTGCATTTCCTATTAGTAAAATCACAGAATTCTTCCGAGATAGTTACTAGGTGCATATTTTCTACTCTGGACACAGGAGCATGAATAAGGTACTAAAGAAAACAAGTTTACAGTATTTATGAATTAAACTGATATTTGATAGGGGAAAAAAAAGAAAGATTAAGTACAGACAGCTAAAAACTCATAAAATTTGCTTATAGTATTTTCAGGACTCAGATTTGTTTTGGTTATCAGTACTGACTTTTGAAAATAAACATTTTCAATTAAACAAAGAAGTGAACAAGTTGAACTTTCTATGCCAACTTTTCTATGCCTTGACTAAGAAGTAGATCAGAAACAAAAATCATCAATGATGTTATATTTAAACCTGCTAAATGCTTTCCTTGGCCTAAAGCCCAAAACTTGTATTCATTTTTGATGCTTCAGAAGGTCCTCAAGGAGTTCCCCAATACACAGTGTGCTGGAAATGGCTATTACTGCATTCTGACCATCTGCAGGCTCTTCTGGGGACAGTTTGCTAGGCTTGCTGGAAGCTCGCCCTGGCCCAAAATGGTTTTTTCTATGCTTGTGTATTTTCTTGTAACAACAACAACAGCAGATATTTCCAAAAGTGAGGAGTGATGGTGAATTCAGTTAAATCAGCATCTCTTTAAACCAAATTGTCATGATTCATCTCACCTAATTGTAGACATCTCCAGTCTACATCAGAACTAGTAATCCACGTCTTCGTCTCAATGGACACAAGTAGACACTTTTGGACTGTTATTCAGCGCACCTTAAAGTAGACATCTAGAATGCATTAGGGCATAAAATGGTGTTAATTCCCAAAGCTGCACAATAAATCCACCAAAATGCTCTCCAGGATACTTACTGTAACACACTTTTCACATGGCCTTTTGACTCTGGCACGAAACCACTGCAATCCAGTCAGAAATCTGAATGCAGTCATTCATTTCTTGCACATATTCTTCACAACTCTTTAAAGGAAAGGCAAGAGGCCAAGCTGGTGTCAAGGAACTTTGTTTGCCTCAGTTGCTGGATCATTAACAACCATACTTCATTTTTATTTCTGAAATAGTTTTTATTTCAGCATTTGTAGGAATGTAAAAACTATCTTGCCGGGAAGGACCAATGGTCCATCCAGTCCAGTATTTCATCTCCAGGAGTGCCAATAAGAGAAACTGTTTGTGGAAAACATGAGATCCCAACCACCATTTGCAGTCCACTCCCAACATCCAGAACTGTTGTTTTGGGGATGCTAGAGGGTCCAGTTCCGCATTCACCTTATTGCATGCTTCTTGAGTTTGTAAACCAATATTATATTCCTTCTCAGACTTTATCCTTTCAAGAACCCTGCTTTTGGCAGCTGCTACTTCCATTTGATCATTTCATTCACCCTTCTTTGCATCTTCTCTAACTCTGTTATGGTCTTCCTCAGCTGTGGAGAGCAAAGCAGCACACTACTTCGAAGTGTGGGTGCATAAGGCTTTTTTTATGTTGTGGCAAGTGACACTTTTTCTTTCATTTGTAACATCTTTCCTGATGATGCCTAACATTTTGCTGAACACTAGCGTGTGTCCAAAACAGAGAGAGCTTCACTTAGGTGCTCCAAATCACAGCCTAGGGAGAAGCATGTTTCTCCAGTGGCTGTGCAAGGAATTTTCTAACCTAGACTAGTCTCTTAGATGAGGAGCCTACATGTAGATGGTGTGAAAATTTCCCAAATTTTAAACTATCAAAGCAAGGAATAATCCTTCCCGTATCTTTAATTCTCTGGACTCTGGGCACCTAAAGACGTCAGGCATTTGGAAATACAAAGCTAAGTATCGTTTTTCTCATAGGTCTAAGTGAAAAACTGAATATTGAAAATTAATTTTATTTATTTCTCATGTCTTAAGGATAAGATTTACCCTGGTTGGGGTTAAATGGGTCTTAAGAGATAAATGGGCTGAGGCAGAAGATTAAATCCCGTGAGAAGAAAATAAATAATAAATCAGAAACTACAGCAGTTTGATGCATGGGATTTTTAACAAGAAATATAAACTTCCCAAGAGTGTAAAGACCATGAAGATTAATTGAGCTGATGATGGCCTCAGTTTCCTTCAAGGGTTTTTAACTGATTATATATCACTTGGACTTTTGTTCAGAAAAAGAAATTAGAAGTCAAATCATGGTACTTGAAGAAACTGATAGTAATTACAGTTGCTACAGTAATGACTTGCTAATGCTTTCAGTCTAGCATGACACTTCCTCATTAGGTCTTTTTCACTAGATAACTTTTTTCCAATGCTTCTCTTTATCTTCAGGACATGTGTAATATGTGGTGGTTTATACACTCACACATACACACACACACACACACACGCATAAATGAAGCCTGACGTGTTACAGTCATGTAAGACCAAATATTTACAGACATATATCAGCTTTATCCTTGCAAAAGCTTGCAGCTGGCGGCAAACTCTGCCAGAGACAGTCAAGGCTGTAATGTAACCTGTTTGGCTATGAAGTGCCTTAACCACGGAATGACATCTTGATAAATATTTTTTAACCTTTTTTTTTCCTACTGAAGTAGTAGCAGTTATGCATGTGAAAAAAGTCCTTCCAAACCAGCCCCATTTTTTACTGTATTCACAGAAGAAATCCCTCCTTGAAACCACGGTAATATTGGCTCCCAGGTGTGTGTCTTCCTACTGCACTGAAAAAACAACAGCTGTAGGTTATCTCTTTCGGAAACATTTATCAGCTAAAACTAGAGGGTGCAGCTATGTAAGCTGATGAGTATGGTGGAAAGATCTGCAATGGAAAACATTAAATCCTTCTGAGAAAATTCACATAACACACACACACACACATATAGAAATATATATATAGAGAGACACATATATAAAAATCTCTCCTACAATAGTATTTCTATGCACCTAATAAAACCCCAGAAAAGACGGGAGAGGGCAGGCAATCTCAGTTGTGACTCTGTTTCCTCCATCGTACCTGAAAACCACATTTTATTGCAACAGCTCAGGAACTTTGCAGCGCACTAAGGCAGCCTGCGTGGTGCTGTCTGCGCTGTGCTAGAGCAGTCGGTTGTTAGTTCCCTCTTTAATAAGATAACTTAGCAGCTCATAACGTGCCTTATTCGCATGAGCCATTTTGCCACCTGAAAGAGCTCTTCCAAGCAAAGCTTTTGTCATGTTTGATCTTTGATTTTTTTTTTTTTTTCCTCTTGCTAATAATCCTACGGTTATTTGAGATGCTTTAGCTGAGACATGGTGAATCAGTCCATGAAATGCTATCAGCACCTCATTATTAATGTCTCATTAGTGAGTATTTGTAGGCAGGATTGTGCTGTTCATAAATATAACTAAGTAGTGGAGAGCGATGATTTCATAGCTGATATAAAAACCGATTAAAAAAAAAGAACATTTCAGCTCAGGGATTCACTGATTTTTCTGCTCTTTATTGCTCTAAATGTCTAAAGAATCAAGAAAAAGTATATATATTTTAAATATGTTTATTTTAATGCTAATCAAGGGTCAAGATGAACTACATTAATCACATGAATCTTTACTGTTCCTGAAGGAATACAATGATTAAAATGAGCAAAATCATAACCACTATTAATTATTCTATTCTATTTCCAATGAAACAAAGGGAAAACCAAGAATAAAATTCATCAAAACACAAAGAATAGGCAAGTAATTGAATGAGCACCGAAACCCATGAAAGGAGCTTGATTTCCCATTGATTAGTGATTCATTTTTAATTAATTTTTCCAGTAAGAGGTGAACTCCGAAGCATTTCCCAAAGCTGGCACATTTGTGAAAGCTCTCACTGCTGTGGACGCTCGAAAAGTTGCCTCGGGCTTGGGTTGGCCACTTTCCTCTCCCAAAATACCTGCTTATCTTTGAATTGTCATCTGCTCAGTCAGCTTTGTCTGAAAGCTGTAAACAGGCTTAAAATGTATCAAAGACAAATGTTAGGTAGAAAGCCTGATTATACGGACTCTTCTTCCAAGGCTGGCTAAAAATGGTTGTTGGCTGCAATTGCTTTTAATGCTTCTTTGTAGAAAGCTATTAAAAGAAATTACACCTCTGAGAGTGCAAATAAATTTGAAGTGCTACTAATTTATTCCTCAACTTATTTGGGGGTCCTACTTTCCTGTTGCCCAAGTAACTAAATGGTCATGTGAAATATTTTTGTCCTAGGGTCGTTAAATATGTCATTAATGGCATGAGGAGTTTATACACGGACATTAGCAAATCATTCCCATCCTATATCCTGCAAAAGCAAAGCCAATGTCTTAGTTACTGATAAGAATATAATAGTCCTAATGGGCCAGAGCATAGGTACGTCACTGAGAATTTAGATCTTGTTTTCTAATCATCTTAATGCTTTTCTTTATGGAAAGCTGAGAGTGGTCTCTTCAAGTCTGCATTTTTCTAACACACACACAAATTTGACAGAAATAATTTTTTTTCACAGTTCCTTTTTTCTATTCCAAGACCTTTTCTGCACTAATTAGTATTCCATAGCAGAGACTTACCTTTTTCTTTGGTATTGCGCCGTTGACATCTGACTAATCTGGCCTTCTGCTTTACAACTTGTCATTTACAGTGTATTTTCAAATTGCAAAAATAAGTAAATATATAAAAGCATTTGATTAAACATTTTACATGAAAGATGACAACTAATGTTTGTATAACATTTTTCAAATTGTACCAAATTAGGATAAGCAAGATTATTATTAGGGCAAAAATAAAATAAAAGATAAAAAAAAATCTAAAATTTAGAAAATGAACCTTTCAGTTATGTAATCACAACTGGGAATAATAAGCATCTTTCTAGAGCTGTTCAGGTTAAGGCTGTGCCTGTTTATCTGCTCCTGTACAGAACCAGCTACAGGGATTCCTCAGCTTAACTTTATCTGTCGCTGCAGTGTGATTTTTGGAAATAATAATAATAAATGCAATAAATATAATAAATTATGCTTATCTATAATATTTGGGTAAATAACAGAAAGACATGCATCTGACATTAATCTCCTCTATATAATTATAGGTAATGTGTTAAACTTCAAGCACAGATTCCCTCTTGCCCGAGATGCTTTAATTTGCTCAGCTGATGCAAAGTTGCAGTATGAGGGAATGGTCGGTCGATTGCGAATCCTTTTTGGTGTAGGAAGCTCTCATTCTGCTCCAGGAAATGGTAGGAACAAATTTACACCACAAAAATTTCATAGAATCACCGTCACATGAAAGTAAGCTCTAAAGTTTTCTTGCTTCCATGTGGTGGGCGGGCCTTTTTGTGCACGTACCTTGACTTTTAAAACAGGTGTAAATAGGGAATTCTTGCATAAGACAGAATTCCTGCTGCTTCGTTTTTTTCATTTTTACTTTAATTTTTGTCTTGGGCTAGATATGATTTGAAGTAGGTTTATATTTTAAGGTGATCTAGAAGTAAATTTTGTATAGCAGTTTAAGTCAGCCAGGATGGCGAATGTAGCGCAGAAGATGATATGGAGGTGACACTCCCTTTCTAAACCACACTGATTAGAGAACATTGAAAGAACAGCAACAGACTTATTAGTATGACAGCAATGACTTAAGAGGCAAAAAATAGCAGAACTAAACATCTGCAGCTTACCTTCGCCAGATGCATCCTCTAATTGTGTGCAAATATCTGAAGAGCATAAACAACAAGGAACAACTTGTACACAAGGTGTGTAGGTGAGAGCAGGTGTGGTGGAGCCCCTGGAGTCTGGGTGAACTTCAGAAAGGCTCTGACACACTTGGTCCCATATTTTTTTTCTGTTCTTTCTTATTCTTTCCAATTTTGTATTCTGGACAGTGTAGCTAAAGAGATTACATTAATTTTTCAGAGTAATGGAGGGTTTATGCCTCTGTTTCTGAGTCATTAGACTCAGTAATAGCTTGTTGCAGTGAGTTCCTCAGTTTCTTCCTGAACTGTATTATATGAAGCTTATTTTTCTTTTCAGAAGTTGGAAATTTTTTTTTCCCTTATATTTCCCTTTGGTATAGGGAGCAAATAGCAACACTCAGTTGACTTGCATGACATTTCTGATTTAATAAATCCCTGTTGCATCAACTCTTACTTAACTCTGAAATTAAATAACCCTAATCTCTTTCATTTCTCCTCACATGGCAGTCTTTTCATGCTAATAATTTTCATTGCCCTACTTCAGACCTGTTATCTATCTTTATCTTTCTGTTATCTCTTTCTCTGAGCTGGGATGACCAGAAAGGAATGCAAGACTCAAGGGAGAATATGCCATCCATTTATATAATGGCAGAATAATAATTTACAATTTTGGGACATTTGTTTGACCTACTGCATGTTGTTACTGTACAGTGCTGAACAGACCACTAAATTCAGAGGGTAGTTTTTACTCTATTAAGGTTTCATAGGATAGCAGAATTGAAAGGCTAAGGGTTCACTTTTTCTTGAGGTACAGGACATGTGATGCACCTCATGAGGAGATGGAGACAGCATTTACATTAAGTTCTCCTAACTTAAGAGCTGGGCTTGTCCATAGGTTGATGAGATCTGTAAAACAGAAATACTCTTAAATATTGTTCTCATTTTTAACTGTTTCCTGAAGTGAGTTCTCCAGCGATTAGATTTTAGTCTTCCTATCCTAACGGGTTTTTGTCTAAACTTTTCTTCTAGAATGTGAAATCTGTGAGTTATAACCAAATATTGTTATTCAAAATGCCTCATGCACTTGCATGCAGTGCCTCATGAAAGATACGGTTGGACTACCTGACCTCCAGCTTTTCTGCCTTCTTTTCTTGATGTTGACTTCCACTCCAGTGATATACAACATTCCTACAATTCAGTGAGGAATAGGGGGCACATCACAAAAGTCTAGAGTGCAAATGAGGTGAGATTACAGCATGGAGATACTGGAAGTATTATGAATCAAGTGTTTTCATTTAAAATATATATTGGGGGTGAAGGGATAACATGTCAGTCAAAATCCACTCTGCAAATCCACTCACAAAATGATTTGCAGACAACTGTTGGATGTCCTTTCTCCTGACACTTTTCTGTCTTATAACCCAGAATCTCCATATCACCCACAAAAAATAATCCAACCAACCAACCAACCAAACCAACCAACCAACCAACCAAACAAACAAACAGAAAAACTGGGACAGCTGCTGTGCCTATACTTTGACACCAAATCTGGATTTCTTTGTTTGAGAGGGTACTTTCTCTACTCTCATTCTATAGTCAACTAAGTTCTCAGAACATTTATAACTTTGTTGTTGTTGATGACAACCTTGGAAACTGTCTTTAGACATACCTACCCATATACACACGTCAGTTGTCCCATGTGACAGGACCAGAGGCAATGGAAGTTCTGCCTGACTGTGAGGGGGAATTTCTTCCCTGTGAGGGTGACGGAGCCCATGACCAGGTTGCCCAGAGAGGTTGTGGAGTCTCCTCTGGAGATCTTCAAGGCCTGCCTGGACGCAACCCCGTCTAACATGCTGTAGGTGACCCTGCTGAGCAGGGGGGTTGGACTAGATGATCTCCAGAGGTCCCTTCCAACCTCACTGATTCTATCATTCTATGATCATGTGCTGTGATTATTCTTTAGGACAGCTAAGGTCAAGGTTAGAAAAGAAGCAAGGTAAATATGATTTTAATGTCTTTCTGTACCTGCACACTTTGACTTCTAGATGTTACTTAAGTGGCATGTTGACAGATCAATAGTAGAAGACAAACTCTTTCCCAAAAAGCAGAAAAATAAAGACAGTAGGGATCCAGCTAGCACCACACCATAGCCTCTGAGAAGACACAGCAATGGTGACCCTGTGACCCATTGGTAGAAAACTGACCAAGATCAGTGAGAAATTTGCTAAACTGAGTGTGCTCCTGAGCCAGAAGTCTGAGTCCTAACTCTTCGTATTCCTACACTGAAGAGTGCAAATTAAACTTGCATCCTGATTTCGGCCTGCTGCTAGTGAAGATAGGATGATTAAAAGGAACAACACAAGAGCTCAATAAGAATTTGTGCATAATTAAGAACCTGTGTATTCAGTAAATTACAGGGGAAGTATCATTGCTAGGCAACAATTGTTCAGGGAAGATCAACTTGTACTCACTCCTGCTAGAAACATAATAAACATACAGCAGTTTCTGCTCAGGTGTATCCTATAAATGCAGAGTAACATGATGCGGAGGAGTTACTGGCCTCCAGGTGGTGGAGGGGAAACAATGTCACAACTACTTATGTCTCACCAGTATTCAGAAATCTCTCAACAACAGGAGCATCTTGAGATAAAAGTATATAATAATGGTACGTTGATTAATATAACAGTTACTGTGCTTAGAGAGGGGTGTTCAAAAAGAAAAGAAAAGCACACCTACAGAAATCTGAACTTTCAAGTCCCAAAGCTTGTCTCTCTGCAGTTCTTCCAACCAAAACTATATCAGAACAAAGAGAGAGCTTTCATGCAAAGATGGTAACCTGGTTTTAATCAATATTTTGTCTTGGATCGTTGAATCAGGTCTAGTCTGGGACTAGAACTACATAAATCATACATATTAATTTTCTCCCTAAGGGTACCATTTTGGGGGTTTTGGTTTTTTTCCTCCAACCATTTATTTCTTCCTAAACTTAGTACTTAACCAAGATACTTGTTTGTAACAATGTCTCCCCTACCCTAAATGATTGCCACAGGCCTGCTTGTTAGTGTCTTGGGGAAGGCTAGGCAGAACCATCTCCTGATGAAGGGGAAGGCAAGAGCCCTTTATATCTTTTTTTTGTGTGTGTGTGTGTTTAACTTGACTGAACAAACTGGATATGCATTGCAGACAACACATCTCCAGCAAACCATCAGATTTGACAAACTTCAGTATGTAACTCTTTATATATATAAAATAGAAATATATACATACATATATATACGTGGTCTACTGAATTTACCATAAGTGTGTTAAAGAGACTAATGCTTGCAGTTCACGAGTAGATCTTTTATAGATGCTAGATGTAATACTAACCAAACAATTCTGGTGCACAGTCTGTTTGGAAGTACAATGACATTGGGGCTTACTGGAGGATAAATGATCTCACTTTGGGGACATCAAAACTTTGATCCTTAGAGGATGTGGCTCTGCTCAGACTCTCTGGTACAGGGTATTTCTCCTTAGGTCAGTTTGATGTCTGTAGTACAACACGGAGTGAGAGCTGGGAGAGCAGCTTTAACTACCATGTCCTACATTCATGCTTGATGACTGTTTAAGCAACTATGTCAAAGGATCCTTCAAAAGGATGTTTTTTGTGCCCTTCTCCATATAGCAGTGACATCCAAATCAGATGAGAATTAAGCCAATAACCACCCTGGGTTTCATTTATCTTTATTTCTTTTCCCGAGTCTCTTCTATCTCTAGCTCTTCCTTGTCACCTAAACACTTCAGGTGCAACACCTTCCTTAGGGACAGTAACTCCAACCCTTCTGACAAGTCCTACGTTTTCTTGGCAGCACCTGAACTTTCTCCCAGCTTCCTTCAGTATTCCCTACACACCTGTAAAGTTACTCCCCTCTCTACCACATGCTCCATCAAACTCCAGCTCCACTTCTGACATCCTGCCTGAGTGCCCAGTTTCCTCTGCTGTGCCTTTTCTCTCCCACTTACAGTGCTTCTGTATAGTATATATTATATATAGTCCTGAGTTATATTTGTGCTTATGATACCAGTATCATGATAGCTCATCCTGCTACAGTAGCCAGCATCCAAGCAAGTCAGAAGCTACCCATGTTCTCATTGACCAGTTAAGTCAATGTGAACCACAAACAACTTTCACTAACCCATGTTACAGTCTTTCATGTGAGCCAAAAGTCATTTGCTACATTTTAGTTACTGATGAGTCAAACAAATAGCTTTTGGGAAAAATAGAGCTCCTGGACTGTGTATCATGTAGGCTGAATTAGCGGTTTACTGAGGACATGACATTCAGATCTTCCTGAGTTCCAGAACTTCCTGTTTTCTGATACTGGAACAAAGTGGAATTTTCAAAAATACTATTTTGGCAACAAAAATAAATAAATAAAAAATAGCTTAGTCATACCACAACTTGCAACAAGCTTTATATTCTGCAGAATGCTGCTGTTCTGTTCTCAAACTTGTCTAAGACTAATTGTTTGAAATGCTCACATGTCCTCTGTATCACACATGCTTACAATTTTGTGGAAAAAAAGTGGTTATTGGTAGGTGAGCATTCACATACAGTCCATTTCAGATCAAAAGAGATCTCTGCTTTCTTAGAGTCAAATCATTAGGCATGGTTTCTGTTTCCCAGTTGGACTAGCAGATTTGTGTTCATCTTCGAATGCTGCATTTGCAGATTGAAATCTGAAGTGCCTTTATGTAGAAATTTCTCAATCCTCTCCGTGTTATCACATCACAGTCAACAGAGAGAATAGGCACAATTAGGTGTATATTCACTTTTTTTTTTTTTTTTTTTTTTTTTTTTTTGTGGTACAAGAACTAGAATGAACATTGTGCAGCTAAGACCCTTGACTCCTAATTAGAAGACAGTAATTGGGTTCATCCTCACAACACTGATCTGAGACAAATTCATCTGAAATTATGAAGATTCAATTTTCTAGGTGCCATTTCCACACTAAAAACTTTGATAGGATACAGTTTGAGATTACAGTCAGCATTTATATTAAGTAGTATTAGTTTTTGATGTTCCTGTCTTCTCTTTCTTTAATTTATAAAAGATTTTTTTTTTTTTTTTTTTTTTTTTTTTTAGTTAGATTGAGATTTTGAGAAGTGTTTTCCTTCAGGAACACATTCTTACCTGGCTTAGTTTTGTGCCTTGTCTTCCCCCTTTTGTCTTGTCAAAACTCTTAAGTCTGCATAAATTCTTGCTCTGTATTTCCAGCAATTATTTGAAGTTCACACAATGTTGGAAAACTTAAATTCCTCCTTCTGGAAGAACAACGCTACAATGAAGGGAATATCATACTGGCTGGAGTTAGACCTCAAAAATATATCATTAGTCTAATTAGCAGGCATCTCTTCACCCACATTACATTTTGACTCAGTTAACTATTCTGTCAAGAACAACTTTGATGAGCTACACGGGCTCATTTTGAAAATGCAATGTGGTATTTAAATAAAACATGAATACTTTCTTCTGTCAAATTATTTTAAGGTGGTACCACCTAAGAACTCTGGGATCAGAGATCCTATGTGTTCAGCTTTGTATAAAATCTGTAATAAAGAGTGATCTTCTGTTCCAAAGATACAATAGGGAAAGACTACAAGAAGCCACAGAGACAGATAGAAAGGATAACTGGAGGAAAAAAAAAAAAACTTATTAGCATACTTGGATTTTATAGTTATCTCAGAAAAGGTCACAGTTCCAATAACACAGAATAAAAATCTAGGAACATCCTCCAAAAATTAGTCTCTCAGTTTCAATATGTGATCTGAGCACAATAACTGCTGTTGCTACATTAAATGCAAAAACACCTGTCTACCAATGATTAAATAAACATCAAGTTAATGCTTTCTGTGATGGTGTTTTTTCATAGGACGACACTTAAATACACTTCTGGATAACACACACATTCCATAGTAATCAGCTCTGAGATAATAATGAGGTTAGCTGCTAATACTGTGAATGAGCCTCAGATGACTTTGCATTTCTAAGATGTGTAAGTAAAAGGATGTACCCATAATCTAAATAAACCAAAGGAGTGGGAAAGCATCTTCTAGGCTTAGTGTTATAACGTAGCTCAGAGAATGAGGATCTGGCTGAAATTCAGAACACTGTTGTTATCACTCTTGCAGAACGCCTCCTGCATGTGCAGAACACTCACTAATCAATTAAATCTCAAGTATGTGGCAAAGAGTGATTTGTCAAAGTGAAAACAGAAAAGTACATTTTGATTTCCCCCATATAATTTGGATACCTTGATATCTCGACCAAACATACAAATGAAATGACAGCATAATTGCAAGAGCTTCAATTATGATAATTAGACAGCATTCATGCTTCACTGATGCCACGATCACGCTGTTGTACCTACTGCAGCATCATAGGATGCCACATCATTTTCTTTCAGCAATAGGCTGGATCTGAGATCAGGTCCAATTGAAAACTACTAATTTTAAGTAAACAGAACTTTAATGAAATGATATCCCTAATATATGCTGTGAAAGTCTCCATTTATTCTTATCTTTCCAAAAGTTCAGAATGTTTAGAAGTAAATACACAAAATATTGGAACTCCAGGTGAAACTCTGGCCTTTCAAAGTAAAACTGATGTTTTAGTGTTGTTCCAGTGAGATCAAGACTTCACCCTGAGGTGGAGTGTGGAAGGGAAAATTTGGTGGGACTAAGCTCCTTTGTATAAAGTAAATGTTTTGCGTTTAATTCTATTCACCACCACAGAATCAATGTAAAAAAGCTCCACCTGATGTCACTAGAAACATCTTCACTGTGCACAGGCAAATCCCTTCAGTAATTAGCTTTGAAACTAAAACCATAGCCATGATAGTATAGCTGTACCTGAAATCAGTATCTCTGCTCAGAGGTAGAGCTTACTTCCTATCTCAAGGTCTTGCTCTTGGGATGCAAACTGGAACCACATACTCATAATCACCTGTTATTTAACCTGTTAAATTCTGTTGCAATCAGGACAGGGCAGTAAGGGCAACTTCTCCTTTACTTATCTAGTTCAAAGCAGGAGTAGCCTCAGCAACTCAGAGGAGTTAGGATGAGGCAAGTGAAAAGAGAAGCAGAGCCTAGGAGAAAAAATAAAATGATTGTTTTTATTAGGTGAAAATAAAGCTGTTTAGAAATTCCTAACGGTGTTGACACATGGTTGTGCATTTAAATGGAAGGCTGTTAAGCGAAAGAACAATCATAAGCTTGGGCTCTGTGTAAACAGCAATTACTTGAATAAAGGATTTTGTAAAGCAATAACCCTCCATCTTTTTTTCATAATTCTTTTCCTCAGCGGGAAAATATATCTACTCTTTGCAGAAATATTTTTCTTATCAAGCTTTTTGCAAAGCAACTGCATCTTTTAATGAGATGCTACCCGCCCAGTGAAGATGAGAGTCGTCACCTGACAAGACTCTTCCAAATTGTCTTTGCCTCCTCACTACAAAAGTGTATTTCTTGGCTGCTAGCTCACAGTGCTAGGATTCACCTCCATGTACTTACATATTACTGCAAATATTTGATGATCTTTGAAAACTGAGGTAAAAGGAAGAGAATGGAAGTAATTCTGAGATTATTTGCAATCGTGAAGTCACAACTGAAGTTGATATTGATGCACAATCAGACAGCTTTGGGTGGTGTGGATAATCCAGCGAAATCCTTAGATTTCCATAAAGTTGAATGTTTCCTGTGGAGCTGTTTCCTGTAATTTCCTGTACAACGTTCCTGCAGAATAAGAGCATCATCTGTTTCCTTACTGATATTTAAGATGCACAGAAAGTAAACACTGGTGCTAAGCAGTGAGAGGGTAATCTGAGAAGCTGTGCAGTTCCTCCAAGTCCCCCCTCACCAAAAAAAAAAAAAAAAAAAAAGAGAGAGAAATGTGTGTATGTTTGTGTTTTTATATATATATATATACACACACATTTTTGTATTTTATACATGCATATACATGGACAGACATATGTATATGTGTAGAAGTTAAACTATAAATGTGTTCACATACATGTTCATATACACACACAAATTTTACATTATCTATTTCAAAATCCAAAGAAAAACAGTTTCCTTGCAGAGCTGCAGATTAAAAAGCTCGCTGAAATGCACTTACTTCTTGCAGTGGTTCATTTTGTGTGCTTCTGAGTGGTTACGAGTCAGACGACAAACGCAGCAGACAGTTGTCAGACATTCTTATGCTAAATGATTCCTATCCACATTCTTTGTGATCCAGCTAATTTGTGATATTAAGGGGATGGGTTTTTATGTTGTACTTTGTAAACTAATATAAAGGGGGAAAAATTAACGGGTTTATGATCACCAGTTTCCTCTGGATACCAAGGTAAGATGCACTTTGTTTAACTCAGTTGGTTAGAGGTTGTACATCTAGCCTAACTTTGTTGTCTAGACTGTCTTCTGTGCAGAGCTAGCTAGTAGGCTAGCAACATGCACATAACATTGCATATGACCTGCCCCAGCCTAAAACATGTGTGTGGACAAGGGACTTAAAAGAAAAGGAAGGATATTTCACAGTCTGTCAGAATGATATTGCAATAGCCTGATGCTGAGGCCTGTGGTACGTGCCTTGGAGAGTGGCCTAGAAGACATGGACGTGCAAGGGCTGCTGGATGGGTGTTGAAGAACCAATTGAGAACAAGAAGAAAAATCTGGCTTAGTTTCATCCATACCACCTGTTGGGTATGAGGTTTATGGGAAACTATCCTTAAAACAGTATCCAGGCTGCTTCTTAGGTAGAATTAGTTGCTTCACCCCAAAGGGCAGCACATCAGCATACACACTGCATACAGTCAGGGTGCAAGCAAATCGGGTCTGCTCTGTTGGGCAGCACAGATGTACCCTTAGATGTATCCTATTGTAGGATGGGACAGATCATTCCCTAGATGCCCTTGTACAGCTGTTCTGAATATAGAGAAAACCCATACTGGAGTTTTAAAGAAAGTTTCTTTGCAATGGCTAAAGTTCAGTGAGCCGAGTCCCACCCGGTGCATTCACATGCGTAGCAGTTGTTACGAAAATCTCTCTCCAGTCGAATTTACCTGTTTGTGTATCTCTGTGGCAATCAGTTCAGCTAGCAGCTGAGGAAGCGGTTCAGACTCCAGACCATTAACCTCCCAGCAGTACTGCCAGGAGGGAAGATGCTGCAGAAAGTGTTTACTGCGAAGCTTTGCTTTCTGCTGCAAATAGCCCCGTGACCACTTTTCAGATCTGTAACTCACACAAACTAAGTGGGGCTTGTTTTGATAGTGATTTGTGAGGAAGACAGACATGCGAAGTTTTAGCCTTATCCCCGCTGGTTTCTTCCGTTTGCTCGTTTTTCTGAGGCTCCAGCCAGTGGAATCAGTACTCTGGGTTTCGGTCCATTTCATGGTCTAGAACATTATTGCACATGTCTCATTAGGGGAGCAACTGGCTGGAGCAAGGAAGCTACTGGAGCATTTTGCCATTTCCAATGTGAAATACTGCTTGCTTTGCTCGTTGTCACTCGGCAGAAAACCTTACTGTCTCAAAGTAGTTTAAGAAGCTAGATTTGTGGTAGAAAAATCAACTTTCAAATTGTTAGCACCAATGCAACAGTGAAGAAAGAACCCAAATGTTTATGGTCTCTCTCTCTCTCTCTCTCTCTTTTTTTTTTTTTTTTTTTTATTTGATGGTAGAATGCCTACAGTAGCCTAAAATTTTAGACTGAGGCAGTAATCACATTTTAATTGAATTATTTAGAGTGTATAATTTGTCACATCTAGGAGTAATTTTAATTACTTAATAAATTACTTTGATGTCATGTTTGAATCTCATTTTGGGTACTATATTTCTTTAAAATATGACTGCATTGATTAGTATTAAAACGTAAGTACTCAAGTCAAGTAATTACTTAAGCAGTTAATTACTTAATGTGAATTTAGAAATAAGAGAAATGAATGTCAACCAAACAACATTAGAACTTGACCCTGATTTTTTTGCACATTCAGTATTTTAGCTGAGGTCAGTAAAAATGCTCCTGAAAATTAATATGAGTTTGAGCACAGAAGGGATGAAAGTTGAATGTCTACTCTAACTACTTACATATTCATATGTTCTCCCACAAAGCATTTGGGAGAAGATGCAAATAGGTGGAAATATTTGAGGTCAATAGGAGAAACACAGCTTTCCTGTTAGGAGTGCTGAAAGAGGCATAAGGAATCTAAATTTGTTGTGCGAGTATCGTTGTTCAGATGGAAGGAATTATGTCTGCAGACATTTGGGAATAGTTTGGGATTTGTTGCAAGAGTGCAGATTCCAAATAGTCAGAGGTTTTAAGGATAGAAATTGCCATCACCTAATCTGATTTTCTGTACATCAAAAGCTATATGAGGTAGCCCATATGCAATCCATTTTATGCCTAATAACTTATATTTCATGTTGTTAAGAGAAAATAAGCATTTGTAGACATGAAACACCAATATACCCATCAGTACTGATAAAAACTCGACAGAGTTAAAGAAGATCAGGGAAGAACCAAATTCATTTTTTCCAAATCTAACATGCCAAGTCATTTGAATATGCTAAAGTCCTCTTCACAGATTTTGAGCAAATTACATGTACAATGAAAGTGGCCTTAAGCATCTACCTGCGGGAAGAAATTGATTGCCTTATTTTAACTAAAAGTCAAACAAATTAGTGCTGAAATCCCTAAGGATACTTAATGATCACGGGGGTTTGGGGTTACTTACTGGTAGCAGAGAAGATCTAGTGTATTTTGGAGCTTTCACTGCTTTATCATGTTGTGTATAACATTTATCTTTATTATGCTCCAGATTTCATGGCATTAATCAGCCACTGCTTACCCAGCAATTAGGAGGCAGAGCAGTGAAACACAAAAGAAAACGTTAGCGGGTTCTCTGATTCTCACCTTGTTTCATTTTTTTTTTAAGACGGAAAACATCACCGACCTACTGCAAGGCGGGATGAACGTAGGGCAGGTGGGATCCAGGCTGCGCGGCTGGCAATGACGCCGAGCTCCTCACTACTCAAAATGCAACACTCTTGGTAGGAAAGGCTGTTGTTAGACGAGCCGGAGGTTCTTCAAGCTCCTCGGTGACATTTTGGCTCCTTAAGGCCCCGTTCTTTCATACCGTTCTTCGTCAGGGCTGTTCCCACTCCGTCAGCTCGATCGCCAGCGAGCCTGTAGACGATGCCGATCTCGGAGGGAGAGCGAGCACCAAGGCAGCATCAAGCTGCGGAGTGACCTGGTGGCAACCGGGGCGGCGGGCGGCGGCGGTGGGATTCAGTGCTCACAAACATCAGCCTAAATTCTCTTGTGAAATTTGGTGATAGATGAACATTTAAGCATCTGCAGAACTACGGGGGAAGTAGGTATAACGGACTGAGGAAGTGACTAATTGGTTGCTACTACTGCCCTTAAAGAAACCTGGTGCTCGTGGCATCGCTGATTCCCACCTCCTCGCTGTTACACTTCACCTGGGGTAAAAAAATAAAATAAATAAAAAATAAAAACAACAGCAAGCAACCAGCTAGTGCCTTGGAACTGCCTTCACAGGTTTGACGATTCTGTTATCTTGGTAGTTGTGTTGCCAGTTTAGGCTTATGTTTGTCAGATCTTTTCACTCCAGCTTAGCTCTTCCTACCTTCCAATAACGTGCGGTTGTCATCGTGACTTTCCCGCAACCCTGTCTTTCTGTGTGAAAGGAGTTTCTAGACAAATTCATGTGTTCTTGCATCCTCAGTTCGCTGAGTCTGATGTTTATAGTCATCTGACAGAGAACTGGCTCATTCTCTGCCAAGCAGGCAGTGAATGTGGATTTCTTTATTCTTACCTGAATACAAAGGAAGGTTTTTTTCACTTATGCATTGGACTAGGATACTGAAAGAATCTGATTTTATTCCTTCTTTCTTTACATTTTATGAGTTTTGGTAAGTCTTGTAAATATTTTAAGATCTAGCCTTTTCCACAAAAAGAATTTTTACTCATATTTCATATTTATTTACATAATTTTATTTCCAGTAGAAATTTGCCTCAAAGACAAGCTGAAGAATGAATGCTTGTCGGGTGATCAGACAACATTTATAATTTCTGTAAACCCCCAAAATGACCAGTCCTTGCATGACAAGCCCGTGGATTTTAACTGCAGATGTTGCTATGAGCCAGAAGAAAAGGAAAATGAGACTTGTAAAAAAAAATAAATAAACACAGCACCTGGGCCAAGAGAGCAAGTTGTTGCTCCATCTGCCTCATTAAGGAGAAAAAGCTAAACTGTGAGGTTAATGCATCCTACTCAAATTAAGTGACATTTTTGTGTTTTTTTTTCTTTTATTTTTTTCCCTTTCTTTTTTTTTTTCTCTCTTTTGTGTAAGAGCCTTGGGATGAGGGGAAGAACAGTATTAAAAATACTTACATAGGACTTATATGATCCACTGCAATTCCCCACTTTCATGTACACTTTTGTATGACTTGAGGAAGGTGAGTCATAAGACTCATATTTTTAGAGACATTTTAGGCACTGTCCTAGGACTTCAGATCCCAAGCTCGAGAAAATGTTTGAGCCCACATTATTAGAGGTTGTAGGTAATTTATTACAGTTTATGATCTTTCTCTTTCTGAGCACAATTAATTGGAGTGGGATAAATATTTAGCATTATCTTTTTGGAGAGATACTACTACCTAAAAAGAGGCGGGAGAGCTCAAATCAGACGTATAAATCCAAACAGTACCTCAGGGAGTCGCCTCTGAATTTCTGCTGGAGCAGAAGGAGGGCACGTCGGGAAGCGATTAGCCTACTCAGCTGTGAGTTCAGTGTTCAGATCCACGTTCTCAGGATAATTTATGGTTTTTACTTTGGGGTTTCATCACCTGCTGCTTCCGAGAAGGACCAAGGCTTGCTCAGTTCAGCGTGTGCCCTCAGAAGAGGGCTCAACTCTCTTCAGTACCCGCCCTTTCCCTTTCCCTTTCCCTTTCCCTTTCCTTTTCCTTTTCCTTTTCCCTTTCCCTTTCCTTTTCCTTTTCCCTTTCCCTTTCCTTTTCCCTTTCCCTTTCCCTTTCCCTTTCCCTTTCCCTTTCTTTTTCCTCTTCTGTAATGCAAAATTACTACTAATACCACACTAGTAAGAAAAATGATATGCAATCAAGCACAAGATGGTTTAAAAAATGAATTTATGCTAAAATCGCATCTTTTAAAATAAGCAATTCATTGCTCTAATCAATTTTTCTTTCAGCTTTTCCACCCTTTACCATTAAAATAAGCAGGATTATTAAAGCGCATAAGCTTAGTCATTAGCAGATTGCTGCAGTGCTGCAGTGATTGACATCTGTCGCTTTCTATATTAGCAGCTTAATCTGGTGGTGTGGCCAATCAAAGCAAAAAGCAGGTTCATTATCATCTGGTGAATGTTTAGCTCTAACAGGTAATTCAGCTCACTGTATAATCAGAATACTGATATTCTCATAGAGTTCACCCGACAGAGGCAAACAGTTCCTGAAGACTTGCAAGTTACTGTGCAACCAGATTTGAAATATATATGTGAAGCCAAACTCTCAGTAAAAACTTCTTGTCATTGTTTTTTTTCTTTTTTTTTTTTTTTTTTTACTTTTTTTCTCTCACTGATAACTGTAATGCATTGTGGATGTATCTTCGTAGCACACCTTGAAAGTGGATGTGAAGTTTAGTTTTGTTCAGCAAGTTTTCAGAGTGCTCTCATCCCCTCCCCCCCCCAAAAAAAAAGGAAAAAAAAAAAAAAAGAAAGAAAAGAGGGATTTAATTGAAGTTTACTTTGCCTTTAGAATGATTCCTTGGAGCTACTTTATTGTGGTTGTATTTTCAATTCCTACCAAAGTGACCTTACATTCTGTAAACACGGCCTTTGAAGGAGAGCCGTGCTTTCACACTATTTCACTGCCAGCTGCACTGCCTTTCATCTGTTCTTGTTAAGGAGCTTTTTCAAAGGGAACAACTTTTTTTTTTTTTTTTTTTTTTTTTGTAATTAACAGTACACCTTGACCTGCATCTCATGGTTAAAATATTTAAATTAGCTAAGTGTCAGATGTAAGCGAACGATGCTGCACTAAATCAGAAGCAATATAAAGCCTTTTCACAAAGCCCTCATGATAAAAACGCTTGAGCACCCAGTGCTGCTTGAATCAGCATGGTTAAAATGCCTTTAAAAAGCAAACAAAACTTAATCTAGTAGTAGGAGTAAAAGCACTTTCCGTTAATATGGTATGTTTCATCTCACATCTTCGTGTGGCTAGGAAGCGCTGGTGGATTAAACTTTAGAAAACTCCTAGTTAACTGCTACACTGAAGGAAAAGGAAGAGATGGAAGTATAGGAATTGTCCCTCCGGATAAAAAATGAAAGGAAATGAGATGAAGCCAATGGGCATTTATGTGTATTTATTATATGACAGTAAAACTAATGGTAACCTAAAATTAAATAAATTAATGTTGATATTATACATGCCTGAACCCCAGGATGCTTGAATTCAAAGCTTTTAAGAATAGGTCTACTGAATACACTGTCACAATGTGAAATATAAGATGGTGTGTCTTTCCCAGCTAAATTCATGGAGGTAACTAAGCATTTCAGCGCTAAAGATGTAATTTGTCATATTAATGGAATATTCCTTTTAAGAAATCTATATACAGTCTATTCTGTTGGTGAATAATTTATGTGGACAATAGTGCTCTTTGAAAAAGAGTTCTCATTACCATTGCAAAGGAAAGGAAATATATGTTCTTTCTGACCACATATCCTATTGTGATGCTAAGAGCATTTTACTGTGTGATTGAAAGACTTTTCTCCTTAACTACAGTTTTGTGACAGTAATAAAGTATTGCCTATTAAGGAAAAAATTACATTTTTTTTTCCTGAAGGTTTAGGTTTTAGTGGTATATGAGCACAGTGCTATATGCTCAGAGTCCCAGACCCAACTTGCCTGCTATTAGATGCTTCGGAAAGTGCTTGAATAAGAAACATAGCTAGAATCATAAAGTAACTTAAATTCTGGAAATCATCTGGTCAACCCTCCCTCTCAACCTAGTTATCTCAGGGCCAGCTTCAAAGTTGGGTCTTAATTTGAAATTAGATCTCGTTGATGAGAGCCTTGTCCAACCGGTTCTCAGTCAAAGGAAAGAAGAAGACATTTCCAGGGGGCTATTCATCTAACCGAACATCTAAATTGTCCTCTAGAAGTGTCCATCCATTCAAAACAAATAAAAACAAATAAGGAGACTGTGCTCCTAGTACTGTGCCTTCAGTTAAAAGTCTAATCTGAGGAAGGAGGGGTCAAATATGAAGGTTATCTGTCTGGATATGCTGTAGTGGAGAATCATACCAACAAAGGTCAAAATATTATCTACTTGATTTTAGAATTGAATACTTTATAATGAATTAGACTACAGGAAAAACAGCAGCTGGAGGAGTGGTCTGAGGAAGTTAAAAGAAGGAATGCTTTGCTTTTTTAGTAGGTTATGTCATCCAATTTTAGCAGTTTATTTATTTGTTTTTGTACTCCCTTGCTCTTCTTCTCCAGGACTACTGGAAAAGGCACCACTGATTTAGTACCTCATTCTGATTCCCATATCTTACACTTGAGGTTTGCCTTAAAACGAGATAGTGCTGAATGAGGAAACCTTAGAGACTGGTGCACAACCTTCAAAGAACAGAAGATACATCTCCTTTTATTCATATAACTATGAAGCATTATCAAGCAGTGCCGATATGGGTTCATTTTGGCATGGGACCTTGGGAAGTAGCAGTGCAGATCTCAACAAAAAATGCTGTTGCTGGGCCAGTGAAATCTGCTGATAAGACATTTTGCTGATCTGGGAAGCTTACATAATCGTAGCCCGTTTTTCCGAGGTTTTACAGTTAGTTCGGTATTAATCTGTGCCATTTTTTAAAACAAGCTCTCTGAATTAGAGCTCAGAAGAAAATGCGGTATGGGCTGTGCAGTGCAGAAAGGCAAAGTGTGAACAAGACAAAACTGCCGTCTTAGGCAGACAGTTGGTCAGTCATAGTCAAAGTTTTCTGTTCTTTTAAATCAAACGTGCCATCAGGTGAGATAACATTAACTATACCTCAGCTGTTCTCCAAATCATCTGTTTATTGCTCATCATATAAGATGCTTTAAAAAACAACAAAACACACACACACACACATTTTAATTTCCAAGACAAGGTCTAGATTTAAATGAATAATTTTCATTTTTCATGATCTTCAGCCCTAATATTACATTTCAATTGCTAATACTACAATATAATTTAATCATATGGTCGGAATTATCACTGCGTGTAAGTCACCATAGTTCTGCTGACATGCTTATGCCATATAATGATCTGCCCAGTAGGAGACCTGTAATACAGAGTTCTTGTTAAGTAATTTTATTGATAAATAGTTTTGTGTTGTTATGTCACTGTGCTGAATCTTCCTGAAGAGGCTGCAGTTTTGGAGGAGTTGGAAACGCTTTTAGATTATTTTAAAAACTTCTTTAATATTAAGTCGTTCATATGCATTTAAGTTACCATTAGGAATTCCTGACTACAACAGCTGTTTCATCAGTTGTTTCTAAAAAGCAGATTTCCGGGGGGGGGGGGGTGGGGGGGGGGGGGGAGGTTTTATCAGATTTTTTTTTTTTTTTTGATCAAGGTGACACAGATCTTGTTGGTACCTCAAAGGAAGACTTAAAAAGAAAGCCTACAGTAAAGTGGGAGCACGCTTGAAGCAGTGCTGATTTCCTAATATTGGGCTCAGCTTCTGATAGTATCACTGGAGCCTCTCTCCGATGGAAACATAAACAGTTTCTTCCGTGTTCTGTATGAACTCAGTTCTGTAAGTCACAGAAAATCAAGGGTCACTTTACACTTCATATCCTTCTAAAAAGGAATGTGCAGCCAATAATAAAGAACATATTAGAAAGGAATATTTTTCTGCTGTGTTAGAATAGGATATTAGGGTGGTATCTCCCACATCTGAGTCCCTGGTGTTTGAATGTCTGATTTATACTGCATCAAAATATTAATATAATTCAACAGATCAGGAAACAAACCTAATCATTTTAGAAATGACTCCTCCATTGTGTTTCCAGAGTTTTCTCTAATTATTGATGATAGTTTATTTGATATCAAGATATACCAATACTCAGGTCCCTGTGGTGGAATTTGTCTTTCTCTCGGATGTGTGGAACATCCATTACGCATTAATCTAGAGTCATATTTTATGTCAGAACAGATAATTATTTGAGGTCTCTTGATCCAAGAACCAGTCTCCTTGATGCTCAAGGACTGATTGCTTCCTTTTCCACTTTCTCCAGCCCATATGGATATATGCTAACCCCCTTGAATCTACAGGAAGTCTTTAGAGCTGCAAGACCTAGAATGGCAAGGGAAAATCATAAGGACTAGGATAATAGAAATGTTCAGCACTTCCCGTCTTCATTCTCGAATGCTGGACAAGCAACGGATAGTGTTTACTCTGTTTTAATTTTATGAGCTAAATTTCCTCAAATATATTTTCCTGTTGTCTACTCACTTTCAACGTTACAGATGTCTAGTTGATAAGATTATAATAGATTCTTTTTATATAATGCAGCATATCATCAGTCATCATGTTACAGATTAAAATTCAGAAATAATCTGAGATTAATCATATTAGCCTCATCTTGAATTCATATTATATGTGTCCGTGTTACATACACATGCACACTCACGCACACACACGTGTATTTCTCTTATTTCCTTCTGTGAAAGTCTCAGGAGAAATCTTAAGGATTTTTTTTTTCTTCCTCTCGAGATTTGTCTCCTGATAACGTGCAGTTGAGGTGTTCATTACCTTAATAGGGTCTTGACAAAGAACGAGGAGGTTCTACCTCGGTTCAGCAGAGGGCTCCAGAATACACGCGGACTAGAGAGTTTGTTTCTGCATCACCTCAAGAACGTAATGGAGAGGTTAAATTCCCTGCAGCAAGCTAATCACGCTTCTCTATTGCACGGAACCTTTGTCCTCCTTTAATTAATTATGAGCAAGAAAAGAAAATGCCCTTTTGTTGTTTTATAACGAATTAATCCTTCATGAAAATCGTTTCTGTGACATAATAACAAAAGGACATTTGTTCACTGTCCTCATCGCTGCATATAGCAAAGTGCATAACTGGCCTCATGCGAGGAGGCTTTTTGTCTTTTGTGTCCAGGAACATACTTTATTGCAGACATGTCACAGGAGTATTAATACCCTCAATTGAAGTACAGGCAGATAAGACTGTCTAGATCATTACAACAAAAAAACTACAGAGGAAGGAGTCTAGTGTTTTGATAGTAATTCTCACTCTAAAATCAAAGGAACAGTTCTATTAAATGGATTTTTCTTCAGACATAAAAAACCCACATTGCCCTACTTAATCTAGTCACTTGAAACATGGCTTAGATAAATCTATTTGACTAAATGAAGAAAGTCAATCTCCGTTTGATTGCTCATCCAAGGGGTAGGAAAGGAATCCATTATGTCACAAGATTGAGTAACTCAGAACCGTGCTTCGCAAGATTAATGGGCACCATGTGAAATGCATATTTAATAGGATTGCGCTGAAGAGCCCAAATATAGCCAGAGTATTTGGCGTTTTGCTAAAGCTTGAGTGAGACTAAATTCTCTGACATTGCATGCTGTAGGTGCATTTTGTGAGCTCTTCGTGTGAGTTGAGTGGACTGTCAAGGCTTAGCAGACAAATGTTTGCATCACTAGCGAACTTCCACCAGTTTTGGTGCATCTCTGAGCAGAGAAAACAAAGTTTATTATGACTGTGGGCATTATATTACCTAGGGTGAGACAAAGTGCCAAACTGACCCAGTAAGCAGCGCTAGCCTGCGGTTACCATTGCAACACTTGATGTGGGATTCAACACCACAAAGCCGGTGATGATGGGAGAAAACAGAAGATTAATCATTCTAAACTCCTTCAGTAAATGCACAGCTGTTACTTTAGTAGATGAATGTTAAACGTGTTTGTATTCATAATGAAGCATTTGTGAAAAAAAATTGCTCCACTTTTTCTCTGGCCCTATGACTTTTTCTATGGCATTCTCATTCATCTTCTCTTGAGAGGTTTATCAAATTTATTACTAAAATTTTCATTTACAGAAAAAAAAATAAGAAGAAAAAGGGATAAGAATTAACTTAAAATGTTGAAAATGACAATATTTATTTAGGTTAAAAAAACACAAAACTCATGCCACCAGGGGTATTCCTGTATTTAAAATTCTGTGTATTAAGAAGTTCACACAATTTCTCTAAATCACTTTTATATTTTTTAATAGTTGTTCTTTACCCTTTGTCACGATAAATTAACTATTTTGCACGTAGGCTGAGACAATATGCTTGCTTTTCACTAGGACTAGATGAAATATGTTGGAGTTATAACACAGGTAAACTCTTCTGTGGCATTCTCATGTAACTTTAGATGTCTATCCTAAGGCAGCTACCTCATTCATTACTCAAAGGAGAGAAACGAGGCAACTAATTCCACTGGTCAAAGACTCCTACTCTAAGACTGGATGAAGCACCTTCTCCAAGTGCTGTATTTCTATGCGCATTCTAAAGGAAGTCAAGATGAATAGTTTAAGTACCTTATAAAAATCGTGAGAAAAGTAACATTGTCCATTGCACAAAAGACAACCAAAAATGTTACTCTTTCTCTATGGAAACCTTGCAAACATCCAGCAGGATATGCAGATCTCTACAGAGTTAGGTGCTTGCAATTTGGTTTAGTTACAAGATTTGTAAAGGATTACATAAGCCGATCCAGAACACTTCTGCACTTTTCAGCATCATTAATCTTTACTTATTCTGAGTGCAAAACTTCTTATTTCTGCCAACATGGAAATGTAGGTTGGCAAGATATATTTACTGCTACTTTTCAATGCTGTCTATTACTGATGGGTTTAAAGTGATTAATTCACCAGAAACCTCCTGTACTTTGTTGCTGTTGATTCTGTCGACTCAAAGTTCCACAGAGAGCTTTTTCAACTACGATTAAAAGGAAATATTGAACAGCAAAATTAAATGCTTTGAAAAAATACATCCCAATAATAGGAAATGCCTGATGGCACGGTACAGGAAAGAAACAAAGGTGAAAAATAAAGAGGTGAACTACATACCCTTTTTGATATGCATCTTGAAAAATTAATATAATAGTATTTATACAACTCAGGGAGCCTGATACCTGAGGTTGATATCTTTGCAGATCTAGGCCTCAGTGACCAGCACACCGATATACATTTATGCTAAGAATTCTGTAGTGAATCAGCAGCTGGAGCCAGATCTCCTTCAGTCCCCGCTCCAAGCCTTGCCCTCAGGACCATCCTTTCGCTAAGCACAAGGCCGGTGTGTAAAGCACGGATCGAACAGCCCCGGAGTCTGCTGAGATATGCGTCAGTCAGTAACATTTCACATATCTCTATTGACTTTCCCCCTCTAAATGTATCACTGTTGACAGCTGCATTGCCTTTTACACAATGCTGCACTTCATCTGCATTGATCAAACTAATCTAGAGTGAATGAAGGCAAAGTGCTATGGATAATTCGTTCAAGGATAGAGCCACGTGGCTGAGTAGATGGCATTGGATGCACTTTTAGTAAACTTCAGGAATGTCTTTTAAATTCCTGTTCCATGCTAGAGTCTTGCCAGTACCGCGAGTAGTTATATAAGTAGATCTTTTTTAGGCAGCTAAGGAAAGATATATCCTGCTACAGGTGACAGCATTTCATAACTAAAAGCTGAGTACAGTAGAGATATCCATCCCTTGCTGTCATAGGTCAAGCAGACATGTTGTTGTCTTCATGGAGCAGTTTCCATGACCTATAACTGAACTTTTCACTGTTGGTACTTCACTTCACATTCACAAGAACAGTGTATTTTCAGTTTCTTTGTTATTTATTCTTTGCATCCAGTTATTTTAATTGCTTTAGTTTTTTTGGTGCTGAATCTTTTTTCAACATCATTTGCTCCTGGTTACCCCATTGTATATTTTCATTCTTCTGCCTCACCAGGAATCAGTTATTGTCATATATATTCCTCAGCGGCTTATAGACCAGTCCATCATCAACAACTTATTTTATTTTATTATTGGTGATCTAAGATTTGTTGTCTATTAGCATAGGGTAGAAAGTACCGGTAAAGTGTCTTAAAGTGTCTTTGTGCAATCAAATGCTGATTTCTTTCTACAGAGTATTGAAGATGTGAATAAATGCTGAACAGAAGTTTAACGTTTGGTTTGGCTGTTTGGGGTGGAGGTGAAGCATGAACAAAAGCATTATTTATGAAGACATTTCCAAGGTAGGAAAATAGTAGTTGTCTCTTAATGCACTGTGGACTTGGGTCAAGAAATGGTTTGTTTACTGTGACTGGTCTTTTGTGATGCTAATTGACAAGCCAAAAGTTCATACAAACTGCTGAAAAATAATGTGTCATTAGCCTCAGGTCTTGATTTGGTCTGGAAATGTAGTTCTTTAACAGAGCTGTTTGACAGAGCTGGTTGACACCTCTGTGCCTGCCTAAAGGTGGTCTAAATTAGCAAGTTAATGTCAATTACTTTTTTTTAACATCTTGAGTTACTTTGGTAATAACGTTGAAAGGGAAGAATGGAGGGAGGAAGGGAAGGAGCAAGGAAGGAAGGAAGGAAAGAAAAACATAAACGAAAGCAACACGAAAACAACTGCAACATATAAATTGCCGATATGGAGATGAAAGAAGAAAATACGGATAAGTTATGGGGGAAAGCTCATGTGGATACTATTTCTTTTCATTCAGCAAACAACTGAGGAACATGCGAAAAGATGCAAAAAAGATTTTGAGGGTGTTGCATATTCTTCAAGGCATAATGTTTTAATGGAAAAACATTAGTCCTTACATAAGTGCTGGATTGGTTAAAATGTGATTTTTATTTTCATCCTATAACACTGTCTTAGAAAATCAGAGTGGTTTAACAACTGTCCCATAGCAACAGAAAATACTGTTGCATTTTGAATTAATTTTGCTACTATGAATGTGGTAGGAAGTGTGGGCATAACATTTCTCTCTTTGAAGCCAATAGGATTTTTCTTTCACCATCTACTTGAGTAGGAACAACATTAGGCACAACGATCAATATTTTCAAGTACGGGATCTAATTTAAGCCAGACACTGGCAGCCTAGTTTGGCTGCTCATTTGGGGATTTTTGAGGCTTAATTTTCATAATCAAAGCACATTTACGGCATTCCTGAACAACATAAAGTCAGCCCTTCTATCTGGGTGGTCACTTTTTTAAAGCATTGAATTTGTATGTCATTCTGAATATATTTCTGCTTGGCTGAAACTTAGAAAAAATATATATTCATAGTTGATGGCTAAAAGAAATTTACTGTTAGCTTGCAAGGGAAAAACCTATGTTATTGAATTCTTAGGATCAGAGGTCTCATCTTTCCATTTCTATATTTCCAAGGAAAATAATGCATGTGTTCATTGTTTTGTCAGTATAAGATTTATAATGCCTTTGACTATTCATTTCCTTGCCATAAAGTGCATAGGTTTTATAAATGATGTGAGAGTGACAACATTGTAGTTTCCTTGGCAACCTTAAATGGTTTTCAAAACAATGCTTTTCATGTTTGGAATAAGCATTGATTTGTACAATCTGGCAGAAAAAAAAAGAAAGAAAGAAAGAAAGAAAAGAAAGAAAAGGAAAAAAAATCCTCTTGAGGAAAACAACTGGCAGCTGCGAAGATTGCAAATCAACCTTCCACCACTTAGTCATCTGTGTGATGTGAACTTTAAAGACCTCAAATTTAAAGAAAAATGCATCTGAAACTGTCGGGCTTTTCCTTTACTTTGCTTTAAGTCCAGCAAATTCGGCCTTTTAGTTTAGATTCAGCACTGAACTTAAATTGGTCTTGTCTTCTTGAAACCTTGGCCCATTCTGAATTGAAAAATCTGGTTCATGTTTAGAGTCTAATGAAATCCGTATCTTGGCAACCTTTTGTCAGGCTTTTATATATTTATATATATATATATAAATTCATTTTGAAAATTAAACACAGCTAATTGCTCAGCATCCCAGAAGGGAAAGATTAGGCATCATCAGCTGATGTCAGGGGTGTGCAAGATCAGACTTCTTTTTTAAGTTTTCATTTTTAAAACATTTTCTAAGCATTGGCTGGAAAGAAAGAGGTTGTGTTAACCATAATGGATTTTCAGTCTTGAGAATGAGAAGACCAATATGTAAGGTTTCTTTGGATGAAACAGGATGGCTACAAAGACTGATTTCTTCTAGCCAACTTTTTGATCCCCCAATACAGTTTTATTAACTGGAACAAGAACATATATTCTGTATTTGGCATTGTTTTTACTGAATTTTGCAGTTCTTCCTCTTTATTTTCATAGATTCTTCATCTACTAAGTATGTTAAAAATAATAATAAAAAAGAGTGCCATAGAAATAAATCCATAATGCCATAGAAATCATTCCAATGGCATGAAAAAAGTCATGCATTTTGAAGTCATTCCATTATCTCTCCCTTTCTGTTCACCATTAGCCATAACCCTAAAACATTTAGTGTTAGAAGGTGCTTTCATTAATCTGAAACCTAATTCTTATTTAAAATAACTATTTACAGTTATAAGTAACAAGCACTAAGAATGGAGAAAGCTGTACAGGTATTAGGCATGGGAAAACAGCAGGGGTGATGCTTGACCTGTTCGTGTCTCAGTGTGGTGATGAGGACAAAACTGAGTCACAGCTGGATGGAGGGCTGTGATTTGTAATGAGAGAGAATTTATGAGGTAAATGTAAATAAAATGACTGTTTCATGTATTAGGAATGGTAAAGATGAAATCCTTACATAGGCAACATGAAGGAACAGCAAAATTAGAAAGAATTGACCATGGGATTTGTACCCAGTGTGGTGTCCTATCACATACAGATAATTATCTGAACTGAGCATCATGTTTTTGATAATGAAGTTCTTACTGACATCGAGGATGGACTTCCTCTGCCGCATTAGATACCTATGAGTCACACTATATGTGAGCTACAAACCCTTGAGGCAACAGCATGTGGTGAACCACTCACAGCCAGAAGAGTTCAGACCTGCAGTAAGATTTCTGTAGTGGCCATGATCTGTGTTTGCTGGACTCAGAAGATGTTTAGCAAAGCACCACTTTGTAAAGAGCCCCTGCTGCTGGAGTAACAGCCAGTGTACCACCTACGTGAGTGGAACACAGCTCTATGTCCTTGTAACGGGTTTTTAGACCTCATTTGTTTCTGCCATTTTAGCTTTTTGACAGCACTGCTGGCTTGATGCATAGCTTTGTGCATGCTGTTGCATTGTGAGTTTCTGAAAGGACCTTCTCTGACATTTGACTCCTGACATGAGGAATCAATCACTGTTAACAACCAGAAGGCAAATACTGATGGCTGAAGAAAATGGAGATTCTAGTTGGCATGTTGGTACCTGTGCTAGAAAGCAAAGAAAAGTATCAGAAAATCCTTATGCACGTGCATGAACTTTCTACTCTCGTAAACAAACAAACAAACCCGACTCATTTCAGAATGCCACTGCCTTATCAATTCCTTATCAGTCTCTTGGGTGACAGAAACAGTGCACTTGTCTCTGAGCAACCACGTACTCTTCTCCAGTGACATTCAACTCTGCTTACCTTTCTGCATTTAAATGCATCTTTATATATGTCCTGCACCTGTAGACTAGTCCTGTTTGGTGATCCTTGCATTAGATATATCAATATATCTCCATAGAAGCTGAAATATTCATATTCTGTCTTTGTGTTTGTGCATATACTTACACATAGTAGGGGCATATATACAGAACTGAGGTTCAGAACTGAAATCTCAGAGACATATTCTGTTTACAGTAAACCACCTTTATGTCATCTTAAAATGTAAGCAGATCATAAAGTCATTGAGCTTAGGTTTGCATCCACCTTTAGGTCCTTTGTCCTACCACAGTGTCATATGAACCAGGATCTTATTTTACCAGAGTTCTTGCTGCTCTATATCGTTGTGAAGTCTTAAGCATATTTTTAGATGCTGTAAAACAGATAAAAAACTTTCTTAGAAACCTTTTCAATCCTGCCTAACCCATTGCTTTACCTTATTGTGCTTGTTTCTCATATTTGTTTTGAACAAAATACCATTGTATAGAGGAATTAGTGTTAGGTATGAATATACAAACCAGGTGGCTCATTGGTCTAGGGGTATGATTCTCAGTTTGGGTCTGAGAGGTCCCGGGTTCAAATCCCGGATGAGCCCTTTTGGGGCCAGTCCTGTTCAGTTTCTTCATCAATGTCCTGGATAAGGGGACAGAGTGCATCCTTGGCAGGTTTGCTGATGATCCCAAGCTGGGAGGAGTGGCCGATACACCTGAGGGCTGTGCTGCCATTCAGAGAGACCTGGACAGGCTGGAGAGCTGGGCGGAGAGGAACCACATGAGGTTCAATGAGGGCAAGTGCAGAGTCCTGCACTTAGGGAGGAATAACCCCAGGCACCAGTACAAGCTGGGGTCTGACCTGCTAGAGAGCAGCTCTGCAGACCTGGGAGTGCTGGTGGATGACAAGTTGACCATGAGCCAGCAATGTGCCCTTGTGGCCAAGAAGGCCAATGGCCTCGTGGGGTGTGTTAGGAAGAGTGTTGCCAGCAGGTCAAGGGAGATGATCCTGCCTCCCTCCTCAGCCCTGGGGAGGCCTCATCTCGAGTACTGTGTCCAGTTCTGGGCCCCCCAGGACAAGAGAGACATGGAGCTCCTGGGGAGAGTCCAGCGTAGGGCTACAATGATGCTCAGAGGGCTGGAGCACCTGCCCTATGAGGAACGGCTGCGAGAGCTGGGCCTCTTCATCCTGGGGAAGGGAAGACTGAGGGGGGATCTGATCAATGTGTACAAATACCTGAAGGGAGGGTGTCAAGGGGACAGGGACAAACTCTTTTCAGTTGTCCCGTGTGACAGGACAAGAGGCAATGGGCAGAAACTGAAGCACAGGAAGTTCTGCCTGAGCGTGAGGGGGAATTTCTTCCCTGTGAGAGTGACAGAGCCCTGGACCAGGTTGCCCAGAGAGGTTGTGGAGTCTCCTTCTGTGGGATCTTCAAGGTCCGCCTGGATGCAACCCTGTCTAACATGCTCTAAATGACCCTGCTGAGCAGGGAGGTTGGACTAGAGGATCCCCAGAGGTCTCTTCCAACCTCAACCATTCTGTGATTATGTGAATATATTATGTATACTTTAGTACACTTACTCTCACAGGGCTTTTTTTTTTTTTTTTTTTTTTTTTTTTTGCCTGCTAAAGAAGAGAATTTAAAGCTTAGCCATAAAATCAGAATGTTTTACTTATTTAGGAAAATCATATTCAATTGTTGTAGAAAGCAAAAAAAAAAAAAAAAAAAAAAGGTTCTAAGATAATTAAGAAAATTATAGGGCTGATTGCCTATGCACCCAGAAACAGAGAAGTAACGTATTTCAAGGCATCCCAGCACTTCAAAGTCACTGTTGCATTCTCTAATTACCTATAATAAACAGGTAGTGGAATAGCCCAGCATGGGGCTTGCGATTCTGAGTCCCAGCATCACAGAGCAATGCTCGTAAAGAGACTTTTTAGCAATGGAGGAGGCAATTAAGAGCGGCATCAGTGCTGTTGCGGTTTTCAGCATATGTTCGACATTGGCTGCTTAGAAGGGAGGAGTTAAACCACTAGAGAGTTACAGTAGCGCTGATATGATTAAACATGAATTGTTCTGCTCTGCTCTTCCAATTATCTGGTAGGTAACAGCACATGAGCTTTTAATGTGTGAATCTACGGCTCTTTCCACCACAGTCACCGGTATGAAATTTTAGCCCAGTATGAACAGAGAGATCTGGTTTTATGGCTGTGTACAATCCCTACGCTCATGTGTAAATGTCTAATCAAAGTGCCAGGCAAAAAAAGAGTCAGATGAAGCATTTGACAGTTCTATTAAAGTACCTGGTCGGACGCGAGGGAGACTTCTCTGTTGCACGGGTTATTTCTGTGAAGCTATTTAACTAATATCAATGGCATCACTTCATAATGTTGTCTGCCAGGAAATGATTAATGCTGACCTGCTGGCCCTCACTGTCTCCACTTTGTGGCACGTAGCATACAAAATCGTTAGGGACCGAGTTGTTAAGGCATGTTTTATGGAGCGAACACAACACCTGGGGAATGACTCTCGGCTGCGTTCCTGCGGTCTGACAGCAGCACTGCTGAGTAATGCAGGATGGAGTCAGGGTCTTGAAACGTATAAAACTGGGTCTGCAATTGTAAAAGGCCTGGTTCTGCACTAAATCACACTTTATTTGGGTTTCTGGGGAGTTACACAGCTCATAAATTGGAGGGTCTGATTCTCCTTTCCCTTATATTAAATTAGATATTTTACTTGTGTCTGATGGATAAAAGTGAGAGGTAAATAGGGCTGGTTTTAGTATGATCTTGGGAAAAAAAAAAAAAAAAAGAAGACATTGGTGTAGCAGATGAGAAGGGAACAATTTAAAGACACTTTTGTCCCCTTGCTAGGTGTGCTCCCTAAGTTCCCCAAGTTAGAATAGCCTCCAAGTACCTGTAAATCCCATTTGGTTTCAAAAGCCAAAACATGCTGTTTGTTGCGATGATCTCACCTTGTGCCTCCCAAGCTCCTCCAGACAGCAGAGACCAAGGTGACCCCTCGTTGATCGAGACTCTCATAGGTGAAGGTCTTGAAGAGAGCGATGGATCTGTGCTTGTGCCTTTGTAGGCATCCAGCTGCTTTCTAGTTTGGTAGTTCATATGGGGTGCTGGAAAGCTTGTTATGACAGTTCCCCCAGGTCTTATTTTGTGAAAAGGTGAAAACTTACAGTTCTTGACTGGTGCGTGTTGATTGCTCTGAAGCAAATAATTGAATGGGGTAAACTAATTTGTGTTCCTCTGAAAGTCTACTTTGGAGAGAAAAATTATTGGGCTGGAGGATGAAATCAAGAACGAGTAGCTTTGTGGATCAGTGATTAAGAGGAAACTCCCCCCTGAAAGGAGGGACCCACAAACTTTGTTCTCTCTTTCTCTCTTCCCTGTTGTTTCATTTGTGCATCCTACGTCAGGTGTAGCTGGCAATTCCTAAGTGCCTGACTCTCTTCACCAAGGAACATGAAAATTGGGACGTTGGTTTTTAGATGCGCTATTCTGTGCATCAGTTCCTTACCTTTAGCTAGGAATAATCATGTTTCCATATATCACAGAAATATTGAGAGGATGAAGGTACCTATGCAGGTATTGAGAGGAGAGGGTACCCATGCAGATCAGACTGATGCTCTATACAACTATTTCTATCTATTTTTAAGTCAGATACCTTTCTTTTAATTAGTTACAAAGCAATAGTAACGGAAAAACAAGGAGAGCTTCAGAAGGGTATTTTAAGTACACAATTCAGCTAACAAATACAAATCCAGCCAAGCTCAGGAACTACAACCAATTTCAGGTACAGAGTCTGGATTTCTGTGAGAGAAGAAATATCCTGAAGAAGTTTCAATTCCTTTATCCACAGAGGACATTTGCCAACCAATTAATATACTACCTATTTTATTATTCTTAAGTCATGAGAGTAAAGCCATTATAATTCCTATTTCTTCCAAAGGTAGAGATTACTGAGAAAAGAAGACCATTATCAGCTCCCAAGTAAGGCTGTAATTGCATTTTGTGAATGTGGTCAAGTATATTCTTCAGATGAGGTGCTTAAACCAAATAATATTTTGTGTTTACAGTCTCCCTTGTTATGCATTCAAGGTCTCTTTCTTCTTTTGTATTTGTTTGCCTTCAGAATTTCTGGATAGGATCATAATTATACTTGGCAAAACAAGTAATTTTCATGATGATAATATTAAAGCTTAAATTGTGTCTGCTTTGGTTATAGTTTTAATAACATCTGAAAAATAAATCTATTCTGATACTATTTTCCACCATTTTTCTTCCTTCTTTCTGTATTACTAAGGCCAATAATATGCAAATAGATTCTACATTTCCTATCAGTTCACCTGTTAATCTTTTTCTATGTTCATGAAGTTCCAATTTATGTTTATTGGTTATCTTTTTAAATGTTTTTGCAGGAATAAATATTATTCTTTATACCTCAGTCTTCCTCTCTCTTCCTATTACTTCTCCATTCCTTTCAGAATCTAGAAGTGGTTAGCTGAAGTCAGTGAAAGCATTATCATCAATGTCAATAGGACAGAATTTAATTCAGACCGAGAGCCAAAATCTTACTATTTTTAAAATGGAATTTGAAAAGTATTAAAAAAAAAAAAAAAAAAACTCTGTGATGCAGTAATTCCTCTTACTGGTCACTATGGAAGATATTGATGTTGGTAGCAATAAGTTAAGGGTACTGGGCTATATAAGCATTTGTAAAAAAAAACCTACAGAAGGAGTTGATATAATTATGCATGTCTGACCTTAGTTTTGTCTATTATAATAGAAGAGAATAGTTTATCATTTTCACTCTATTTTTGCTACACGTAAAGAACAATCAGGACATAAAATGAAAGGGTCTCTGCCTTGAGGAGCTGATAATCAAGAGGTGGAAGCAGTTTATATATATTCAAACATAGATTCATGCAAGATTGTGTGCATGATGGGTGGGAAGAGTATGAAACCTGACTGTCCCGGGGCTGGCTGCAGTGTTGCACACTTTCTCATTTTGAGTGCGTATGAACCAGAAACTAGAAATCAGAATTCTTGCCAGACTGATCACGATAGAGAAGAAGATGCTGTGAAATATGCTGTTTGTGAGCTGCCTTTTCAAATGGAAAATAAAATTTTATTATGTATACTTAGGGCTGACTAACAAGTTTCTGGTAAAATGTACCATGAGATAGTCTCTGGCTCAAGAGCTGGAGTGTTTGCTGTCATGGTTTAATGTGAAATAGGATTGGAGAGAGAAAACTTCTAAAATGTCAACTGTTCAGTTGAAGCCTTTGCTTTTATGCACTGCCAAAAATCTGTAAACTTTTGCAGTCTCATAAGAAGGTTTCCTTACCTAAAAGCTATTGACTTGATGAAACTTAGTTTCTCTAGCACTTTGTGTCAAAACCTTTGTGTGATCCCTAACTGAAGCTTTTCACCTATACCATTCAGAAAAGTATTCTCAACAGTGGCTTTTCTACTAATAAGAAATCTACCATTCAGAGAGACCTGGACAGGCTGGAGAGCTGGGCAGAGAAGAACCTCATGAGGTTCAATGAGGGCAAGTGCAGAGTCCTGCACCTAGGGAGAAATAACCCCAGGCACCAGCATAAGCTGGGGGCTGACCTGCTGGAGAGCAGCTCTGCAGAGAAAGACCTGGGAGTGCTGGTGGATGACAGGTTGACCATGAGCCAGCAATGTGCCCTTGTGGCCAAGAAAGCCAATGGTCTCCTGGGGTGTATTAGGAAGAGTGTTGCCAGCAGGTGGAGGGAGGTGATCCTGCCCCTCTCCTCAGCCCTGGGGAGGCCTCATCTTGAGTCCTGTGTCCAGTTCTGGGCTTCCCAGGACAAGACACACATGGAGCTACTGGAGAGAGTCCAGCGTAGGGTTACAAAGATGCTCAGAGGGCTGGAGCACCTGCCCTATGAGGAACGGCTGCGAGAGCTGGGCCTCTTCATCCTGGGGAAGGGAAGGCTGAGGGGGCATCTGATCATTGTGTACAAGTACCTGAAGGGAGGGTGTCAAGGGGACGGGGACAAACTCTTTTCAGTTGTCCCATGTGACAGGACAAGAAGCAATGGGCAGAAATTGAAGCACAGGAAGTTCTGCCTGACTGTGAGGGGGAATTTCTTCCCTGTGAGAGTGACGGAGCCCTGGACCAGGTTGCCCAGAGAGGTTGTGGAGTCTCCTTCTGTGGGATCTTCAAGGCCCACCTGGATGCAACCCCATCTAAGATGTTGTAGGTGACCCCACTGAGCGGGGAGGTTGGACTAGACGATCTCCAGAGGTCCCTTCCAACCTTACCGATTCTATGATTCTATGAAATGAACTTGCAAAGCAGTGTTTTTCTTAATGAGGCTGTAATAATTCCTCTAGCCTCTACACAAATTCCCATTTCATAAAACATATGAGAACTTAATAGCCATGAAACCTTTGTATCTGTCAAATTTATTTCAGATTGATCAATGGGTTATTTTTTTATTTATTTTTTTTAGGAAAGGTCTGAAACTACCTTGACACACACACACAATCACAGAGTGATTACAGAAGATTTTTTTCTTTATAAACTCAAGCTAGAAACATAATGGCAAGAAAACAAGTGAAAGTAGCAATTATATATAATGAATAGAAAAGCAAAGAACTTGATAGCAATAAGTACAAATCAACAGTTAGGAACTGCAGGTAATTGAAATTGTAATCAAGAGTCAAGAATTTTTTCGGAATTTGAATTAAACCCTTTATTGGGGATTTATATTCTAAAATACATTAAATGGACTCAGTGATATAAAATACCATGCCTGCTACTAGAACACCTTAGGCAAATTATAAGACTGGAGATTTGAAATTATAATGGCTCTATAGCATATACATTTTGTTCTCATTGTTATCTTTGTCATGGGAACAAATTCATATTTTTTATTTCCTACTTGCATTACAATCTCCATCAGAATTAGGTGCCACAATTTAACCCCCTTGTATATTTGGCAGAAGGTAATGGGAAAGCGTGCAGAGCTGACCTTTCCGGGCCTCTCTAAGTTGATTTGTTCGTCTTTCATAGCTCTTCAGACTCTCTGACTTGAGAGAGAGGTGCAAATGAAGAAAAAAAAAAAAAAAAAAAAAAAAAACAAAAACAAAAAAACCCAACAACAACAAAACTTCCCTTATGGATCAGCACGTAGTAATACACAGATTAAACCAGTGTAGCATTAGATAACCTCCATCGGGCATTCAAGAGTTGTATTTGGTTTGTGATAAAGACTGTCACACCATTTCCCATTCCCATTCCCAACTTCCATGCTTTTGATGGGGGAGGATGTGCTGGACTGGATCTATCTTGGGATCTGACACAAGATGTAAGGCCTTGCAGCTTAGTTTTGTGGTTCAGATCCATCTGAGGATCGAGAAGGAGTGAAATTTGATTAAAACCTTTTATGACTTTTCATAGGTGAAATGAGTCTGGCGTATGCAAAGCAAGTTTTAGAGGATGAGCATTCAAACTGTAAAGGACATTTACATAATTTTCCCTGAAACACACCTTTTCTTGTACTCTTAGCAAACAGACTTTGTAATCAACATACATTCTGGTCCCTAGTGGAAATGGGAATGAATCAATGAAAAAGAAAAGCAATATGCAGTTCAAAAAGATTCAGTTGGGTAAACATCTCTGGAACAGCTTATTGAAATATCGTGAGTATAAAATGGGCTGAAATGTTGCTGAAAGCCTGCTGAAATGTCAAGGGAATTTGGATCATATCCAAATGAATGAAAAATGGAAAGTTGTGCAAATTTTGCCTTCTGATGCTTTCGGATGTATAAATCGACATCTTGTTTCGCATGTGGTCCACCTGTACAGTCATTTACAATTTAATTCCCATTTTCATCAGGGGCTGAGTTTGACTACAGATCCAGATAAGTCTGAAATAACACCCTGACATTACCCCTTACATAATTAATGACATTCCCTGGTATCTACATACCTTTCAGTAGTGTTGTAGGTGAGACTGGGCCAATGGATTTGAGAACCACATATAAGATAAAACAAGTCGAGACTTTATGTAACTGATTCTCATGGTTCTTCTCCTGAGTTAGGTGATATATGATATTTTTGTTTGCTTCTAGCCACAACTGCTGGACTCTAAGCTTTGATCAGGTCAAGGTTCATTTTAAGATGCACTTCTAGCCCTCACCATTGCAGAGAAGAGGAGGAACAGGGAGGTGATCAAAACATGAATGTATATTAAAAAAGAAAAGAAACCAATAACTGTTGTTAAGGCAGGGCCCATCCCACTGCCCTGAGGGAGCAGAGCAGTGGGGCAGCCCCAGCGCCAGCACCAGGCATCACCACAGGGATGGGGATGGGCCGAGGTGATCATGCCCATATCTCATAGCTGTCCTGCAAATCTCTTTCTGTGTTATCTAAAAGCAGCGGCTCTTCTGTTCATAGCAAAACTTCTCTCTTGCATTCTTAAATGTCATCCCTCTTCTATTGTTCTTTCCAACAAGCTCCTCTGATTTTCTTGATGTGGTGGCTCAGTGCTCTCTACTATGCCTTCCAATTTTGCCAACAAAAAGTTCAATGATCATCTGCCTACTTCTTATCTCTCAGTCACTAGTGAATTAAGTGGAACTGATCTCAGACTGACCGCTGAGGAATACAAGTGAGCCTTTCTCCAATCTGATCCATCCAAGTTAATATAAAAGTTATTATAGTCTCTTCCTTAGCCAGCTCTTTGTTGGCTTAGCATTCTTCTATTAATGTTCATCATCTCCTCCTTGAGTAGTAATTTCCTGCAAGAAACCATATTTAGTATTCAGCTTCTTTTATTTTCTTTTTTTAATCTGCATAGACTAAATCCACTGCAGTACCTTATCTAAGATATCAGTGCTTACAAAAAAAAAAAAAAAAAAAAAAAAAAAAAGCAGCCTTATCAAAGGCTGACACCTTTGACAAGACCATGTAGGTAATTTACTCACTTTCCTTTTGTCTCTGTGTCTTTAATTATTCTTTTTTCAAGAACTATTATAATATCTTACACAGCATTTAAGTCAGACTTAGAGGCTTCTAATTGCAGAGATCACCTTTATTTTCCCTTTTTGTGTAGGTATTTGTTTTCTGTTCTCCAGGCAAAGAGTACTAACAGGGGTTAGTACTAAAAATTCACTAAAAATCTCTCCTACTGAATTTATATAATTAATTAACTATTAAAACCCCTTCCTTCAGTGCCTCAGATTGGTCCATGTTTCAGCATAGCTCAAGGTTTATGTTTTAAGGAAGCAGTATCTGAATAAACCAGGACCCCGATATCTGCTGGAAGGGTATCACAGCAGGGCACAAGCAATCCAGAAAATTCAATTTAAACTTAAGAAAACCCGTTTTTACCATGAGGGTGGCTGAACAGTGGAACAAGTTGCCCAGAGAGGTTGTGGAGTCTCCATCCTCAGAGATATTTAAGATCGGACTGGATGTGGCCCTCAGTAACCTGCTGTATCTGACCCTGCTTTTAGCAGTGGGGATGGACTAGACAATTTCCAGAGGTCCCTTCCAATGTCAACTATTCTAAAGAAAAAAAAAAAGGAGAAAAAAAAAAATCTTTGATCTTTTATTAAACTGACTGGTGTAGTTGAGAGAAGTCTGACAAGCTTTCAGCAGCAAAAGCCCTCTTAAACAATCAAGGCTGTTGCAAAATGTCACATAAACCACAAAGCTATTTTATAAGTAAGTCACCGTATAAATAGCCATCAATTTGCAAATGTCAACCACTATTGTCAATTTGCAAAGCAAGTACAATTAAAACAAAATTTTAATTCACTCAAAAAGCACTGTAAATAGCCGACCGTATTATAAATGATATTTGAAAAGCCATCCACAATTGCAAACAAAAAGTATTAAAATCTAAAACAACTGGTGTTTTTCTGGTAGCTCGTTCCTCTTTCTTGTTTTATTTTGTTTCTACGCGCATTTAAACGTAAGGCTCCAGTGAGAAAGTGACATTTCTATAATTTAGTGCACATAGAAACACAGTTCCTTCTGATCTTTTCCGAGATGAATCTAAGCTTGTGTGACCTGGCTGTAATGAGTGGTGTGTGTCACGAGGATGGTGTAAAGCTCTGGGAAGAGCCTCGGTCCGGCTCCAAATGCTCCAGAGCCCTTTCGGTAAACAGTCCCACTGTTTGAGTTAACTTTGAATTAACAGCTTTCTGGTCCTCAGTTGTGGAGGCGAAATCTCTAGACCATATTCAAGGCAATACAGGTATTTGTACTGGCTTTAAGAATATCCACTCGCTGAACCTCTCTAAGGCTGTATCGAGCACTGCCTTTCCCCTGTAACATCAGCTAAATCTGATAAGTATTTATTTATCTTCACCTCCGTGGCCTCTGTCTCTGGTCGCGCTTTGAGGTGAAAATCCAGCGTTGAGTGGTTACGACTAGATCCACAAAATGATTTACAGGAGTGAGTCTCTTCTAACTTTCATTTCAAAAGTCTAAGTCTGAGAGCAGCCCTCCTCAAAATGCCACCTGAGTTGCCCCTTAACCCCGGAGTCTTGTAAGGCTCACAGACACTTCCATTTCCTATATTCCACTTCACGCCACTAAACATCTCATGCCAAACTCTCATTAGGATCAGTAAATCCATGTGGTTCAGCTGAGGGAATAGGACCTGGTGATGATGCTCAGAGCACGCTGAACATATTAAGTGAATAAAAGATAACTAAAATAGGTGCTCTGTCCTTGCACCATAGCCTCATGTTAAGATTACTTATGCTAATGTGCAGACTTGTAGGCTTTGGGCTTCTGTGCACTTGGAGACATTTAATTCCTTGTCTTGAAACACAGCATTCTGCCCATCAAGCTACGTGGAAGTCTTGGCGAGAGAGAGAGACTCTCCATCGCCCCTCCTGAAACTGCTCCATTTGCATAAAGGAATTAAAAAAAGCACTCAGGAGAAAATGTATGTACACAAGTGTGATTTTTTTTGCTTCCTCCCCTTGCACGGGGAGGCAAACTTAGACTCTCAACCCAGTATATTGATTTTTTTATTAAATGATAGCTAATTTTTTTGACATGCAGAGAAAAAGGCAGGTCTCCCTCTACCCCAAATGCCTAAATATCTGGCTGAAGTCTGCTCTCCCAGTGGGTCTTTATTTTACCCAAAAAGTAAGCACTTAACCACTTCCCAGACATTTTCCTGATGGCTCTCAAAGCATCCTTTAGAACTTGGCATGTGAACTTCAAGTGGGAGTCAACAATTCCCTTTGTCTAGAGCAAGAAGCTCTGAAAAAATGTGGAATATCAGACACCCACTTTTTATAGTATTCCCAATGCCTATTCCATGGGATCCTTGCTTGGCACATGGGCACCTGGAAATAGCATTTCAAAGCACCCGATCTTCTCCCAGCTAGGGTTTTTCTTCTGAATTAGAAGCAAGCAACAGTGATTATAACTCTGGATGAGTTTACATATGCTTCCTACAAACAGAGCTCTTCATAAGAATAAATTTATTAGCTCTGAAATCCTTGTCAAATTTTATTAGTAGTAACTAAATCTTGCCTGCCCTTCCTGCCTGGTCTATCTTAATAGTTAATAATATGGGGAAGGTATACAAAATTGGGAGATTTTATGAGTAAAATGTAGTCATATTGTTGTTACAAGCATGTGTTCTCCTGGATGTGCATTTGCAATTTTGTTAGTGAGGAGAATCATGTACTTACATTTAGGAGAGAAAAAACCCTTGCTACATTCATCATAATAAAAATAACCTGACACGTGTGCTCTTTCTGGAGAGCTCTGGCTTGCAGCACTTTTGGTATATAAAAACACAGAGTCATACCAAGCGAATATCAGTGAAAGTACATCTTATCACTTTGAAACACAAGTAACTCATGTCTAGTTGGGGGAAAAAAAAAGAATTTTGACAGGTATTTTATTAATACCACTTTCTGAAAATCTTCTTTCTTAAAAGGATAGTGTCTATAACTTTCAAGCACTAGAGCTTTAACAAAAGCCAAGTTTAGCACAAAAAGAAGGTGCATAGCCTTTAGATATTGTAAAGGTGAAAGAGTATTCATTAAATTTAAAGGAACTTAAAGTGCTTTCTAGATAAGTGGTTAATGCTTTTGAAAGAAATACCTTTGTAACTAGCAAGATAATTTTCCAGATGGGAAAACAACATAGAGATTTTAAATAACTTCTCCAGGATTATACAGTGCTTGACACCCAGTTTTGTGCTAATACATACTGAGTCTGTTTAGGGAATATCCCTTCCAGGCATCTGCACCTTGCTTTAAGAACTATAATAATACATCTCTAATAGCTATGTGGCTGCTAGATATAGTCTACAAGAAGCTTTTGGACTTGAAACAAATTTCCATCTCTTTAGGTTGTGTGAAGTGAAAGAACGCAGTGATCCAACTCTTGCTGTCAGCAATGGGGAAATCAATTAAAATGGCTTAGCTGTAGGCTGTATCTTTGATTTTAAACTTGAATGTGATGGGTACTATACCTTCAGAATATGACCAGTAGTAAAATCTACAAAAATGACTTTTTTCCCCCTGGAGCCTATGTGAAGATACTTGAACATTTCCTCAGAAATGGTCTTCTTCATGTGCACATCTCTGAACAAAATAGTTTTAAAAGAAACCAGGAACACAGGGCTAGACTAGTTTAATATTTTGGGGGTGAGAGGAAAAGAGTGACTTTTAAGCCCTGCTGTATGGCACGCCTATGTAAGTAGGATTTTTGGATTCTGCTTCCTGTCCAGTTGAGGACACTTTGACACACTAGATCAGCCTCAGAAGAAAAGTGATAGAGGAAAACACAGCAGAGGAGTTGGATAAGACACTTTCCTGGAAGGAGGAAATACCTCATCAAAAATAGATGACAAGAGAGGATCTCACTCTCTCTTTCCAACCTCTTGCTGAATTGGATCCTAAGAGGCTGTGGAATGTAATTCAAAGTCTTCTGTTAATGAATCCTACCTTATGTTGTGAATATCATTCACTCTAGTGGAATATTCAGTGTTTGAACATGCCAAATAAAAGGTTTAAAATACTGCGGAGAGGAGAATTCGAAACATGTGGAGATAGTTTTTTCAAGGTCTCTTGGTCTTGATGTTAGATTCATAAAGAGATGGAAGCAAAATCTATGAACAGACAAGTAGTGGTAACTTTCCTTTTCCTCTTAAGTCCTATAGTTCAGTATTAGGGCACTTGCCCAATTTAAAGGTTCAAATAATTTTCTTTCTCTCAGCAGAGAGTTCTTTTTCACTGAAAAAGGAGGAAAAGACGTGGTGGCCATCAGATCCTTTCTTCTGAATAGTGCCTGTATACTGCAAACCAAATCTGCTAGAAAGTGAACATGTTTCATTCCGGGGGAAGGAAAAACAAAAGAAAACAAAATTATTTCATCATTTGTTATTCTTTCCCTTCAGTTATGATTTAAATTAAAGTATTCAATGATTTCAGGTCAAATTTGTGGTTAGTTTAGATTGACTCAAACCTGTAAAAACAAAATAAAATAATGTCCTTCTTTTTCCCTCACCAACAGCAAAACCCCACACTGCATCCCAGTACTGTTAGAGAAAGCTCAAAGAGGTTGTTCTGTGGCAGGTTCTGGGCCAAGACAAATCATGGTGACCTCCACAGAGACAATGCTATCAGTGTCCAGACTGCGTTCTATGTCCTCCCAAGGGTTTATTCACAGGACATCACCACTCTGTGGTGACTGTGTCCACAAAGATCCATCTATCTTCTCTAGGAGTCCTTCCAAAGTACCAGACGGAGGTTATATCACTTCTGCTAGTTGTGTTTGCATCTGCTCTGCAATGACTGAAGCCCTAATACAGGGTATAGGCCAGCAGGTATTCAAAAGTTTCTAAGAGTCAATCTTATATCCTGCTGGGATTGATAGAAATGTCATGTTTCTCATGGGTGAAGCGAGCTAAACTATATTTTAAGGTAGTTCTGGTACTCTACAGAGCATAGGACCTAGATGAAATCCCTGTTGAGTATTTTGATATCTTGTTCTGGCTCCTTTAACTTGAATTCAGTTAAACTAGCAGCATCTGCCACTGACATTTCCACAGGGATGGTACAGATGGAGTAGAGACTCAGATTGCTGGCTCTACAGTGTTATGAATAGCTGAAATTGTTACTAATTAAGACTATCAACTGGGCTGCAACAGAGGTCCATGTGTGTGACCAAGATCTGCAATATGTGGGACTTAGACCCTCCATTTATACTGTTTTCAGAACAGAAATTGTATTTATCTACCTGTGCCTACTACTCCAAATCCAAACAAACTTTTAGTCTTTGGATATTTTTGCAACTCCAACCTTCTCTTGCCCTGTGTTTGCTAACAATTAGACAGCCTCAAAAGCAAAATTGCTTGAAATACATGATTGTGCTTAGTATCATTTCATCCTAGGCCACAAATGATTTCACTTCTAGGTGTTTTTTCTTTCTGCAACCCAAAGATGAGTTGGGGAGACGGAGCAAATCAAGGCAAATCTGTAATTTGAATTTAAGCTTTTGAGGACTTTGTCACTTGGGTCATATCATTGTTTATCCTCCTTCATTTTCCCTGAGGAATCACAGAGTAAACAAAAAGATAGTTACACTGAGCTTTTGTGATAAGTATTTCAGTTGGGAAATATAATCTGTCTTTTGCCTTCTTGGTCAAAGGGTAGATTGAGACTCCTTTTTTTTTGTTCATTTATTATTTTTTTTAAGACAGACGGAATTGCCTTTTCTTTTGCAAGTTTTACATTGAAGGGTTCTTTTTTTTTTTCTTTCTTTTTTTCTTTTTTTTTTCCTCTTAGTACTTTATGTGAATAGATTTCTTTGGGAAAGGTATTGTTAGTAGCTTTAATCAATTACAATTGCTATTCATTAGAAGAATTAACACTGGAACCAAATCTTTACAGATCTGCATGGTCCATACTGCAGAAAATCTGATTGGATTTTGCTGTTGCCTGGGACAGAATGTAACTTATTTAACATTATTTATATATTCAGCAGTAGTGTATAGATACCTTAAATCATTCAGTCACCAAGTAAATAAGCATTTCATTAATGGTATCCAGTAAATATTATATTCTACTTCTTACTTCTGTAGGATATATCTCAGTTCAGGAACACATATTGTTCAAGAGTGGTTCAAATTCATTCCTGTCCTTCAGTTTTGACACAGTTGAGGAAGTTGTGATTAATTGTTAGTTATGTTCGATTTTGTTTCCAAAGGGAAGACTCAGATGTCACTACTTTATATGTACTTAGCACACACTGCATTATATAGCCACTGTTGGAAAAAACTGTCCTCGATTAGCTACCAAGAGCAAGAGGCTTCAATAACGGTGGCTGAAACCCGTGAACGGGACATATCTTCCACATTTGGAAGAAAGATAGTGAGTTTTGCTTAGACTATGGATCCTGCTACGGGATTTCACGAACAGCAGCCTTTGTTCAGTATGTTTTTCTTTACAGGTGAAATATTTTTCCAGTTCCAATAGCCCTGAATAAATTAAGCAAACTATCCTTAGAATCTTTCCAGATGCCATGTTGTTTCTCCTCCCATGAGAATAAAATCATCAACTCCAAAATCCTGACTTAGCTTTGAATTTAATTTTGAGGAAGATGTGGGAAAAACAAAACAAAACAAACAACAACAAAGAGAAGAAGTGATAACATATGATCTGTGACCAGGATTTGGGATTCAGCCCATGGAAAACCATGCAAATATTCCAATAAAGTTGCTGTACAAAGATGACATTGTAAAAACTGCTAAGCATACCAGCAGCAGGGAAATGCAGTGCTGAGGGAATTCTCATTCTGTTGATCAGCACAGTTCAAATTCATTGCACCGTGATCAGGTCTTTGCAAAGTACTGGAACATTTGTAATTCAATAATATGAAAAATGAGAAACATAACTGCCACATAGGGCTCTGCTCCAAGAATCTGTGGTTGTCTTGCCAAATGGCTCTTAGAGGAGGGCAACGCAAGCTTCGGAAACAGTAGATGTCAGAATGCGTTTGATCAACATTATTTTCAGAGTGGACATGTAACTTAACCTGGAAGCTGGTTAATTTTACAAACCCCGGGAAACCAAGTTGTCAGCCATCTTCATGCGATTGCTTCTTATTCATTTTTTTGCCACCAGGTGTCACTACAAGTGCACGGACACCCCAGAAATCAGCGTGAAGTCGCCTAAAGAGATCTTTGTATAACAAGGACAGGGTTTTATGTTAGTTCTCATGCTGCAAATATTTTAGTTTTTTCATTCCACTGTGAAATAGAAAGAAGAGATTGCTTGCCCATCTCTGCAGTTCTTCAAGCTGTGTAGCCTACACTAATTCTGTGTGTCATGAGTACTGAAGAATCAACTCTTCTAGTGCCTTAGCATTTCCACTAACTGTCCTCTTCTCTGCCCTGAGCTTGCACATAGGGCTGGAGTTCCTCCTTTCAATCTGACACCTGAAGATGTGAAGACAATGAGGAATAGGGCAAGGAGAAGGGATATGTGGAAAATATGCCTCAAAGGCTTAAGGTCACTGATAACTATCCTTTTCCTAAGTGCTAGTCCATATGCCCTTTCTAACTCTTGATGGCTCCTAGAAGTCATCTCCCCATATTTCCTTCATGCAAAGTGGGTCTTGGGTCCTTGGTGCAAACAGCAGCCTCATCATTGCTCCACTAAATGCAGCGTCTTGGGTTTGTGGACATATCCACAACTCTGTTGGGCTTTGTTAACATATGAGCAGAATTCCTTGTGACTTCTCTTCAAATGTCAGGACTGAAGACATTCTTAATTAGGCTTCTAAATATTATTGGAACTCTAGTGTCCTGATTAGAAGAAAGCTGCTTGATTTTAGCAGATTTATTGTATAGCATGCTGTTTTGCAGTTCAAGGCTATAGCCTTGGCTTCTTTTGTGGTAGGGATGAACATTCTTAGTCTAAGGTACTTAGTTACATTTAATGTAAGCAGATCTTGGGGATATGTGTATTTAATAGAAGGTTTGAATAAGTATCAAGACAGAAGATTAATTCTTCTTTTGGGGAAAAAGCAGGCTTTCTCAGTGACAGGAAGCCATTCTGCTTGCAATATGAGAGATAATGTGCTAGGATCTGAATATAAAGCTATGTTTTTATGCTGCATCAATGAATCTGTGAAGCACTGGATGGGAGAAAGGGAGGAGAGGAATTTTTCACTGTCGGCCCTATTTTCAACACCTCTGAAGAGGTGATGAGGAATATCAGTCCAACAATGCCGAGACCTTCAGGGGACAGCAGTGATACTGGTGTCTGAACATTGGGAATGGAGGGGAAAATTTACTGAGTCTCAACCTAGAGTAATGGAGGGAAGAAAAGGATCATCAAGAGAAGGAGAATTATGAGGTTAAACTGTTGAGAGAGAAGGATCATGGAAATGCAGATATTTAGAAGAAACATATTTCAGTTCTTCCTCTTCCCACCCGTAGCCCCCATAAAAAGTTATTGAAATTAGACTTGCTCTGGAACCTAATTATTTTATGATATCTAGGAGGTCTCTGCTCTTTCAAAGTATTATTCCACTCCTCTTTTCATAAATGCAATGCCAGAGTGCTGCTGTCATCAGTAGGATACTTCCAATTTAGACTCACCAGTAAAGTGCACAATAATATTAGATATAAAAATAACGAGGAACAAAGCAACACGACTTCTTACCAGCTCCAGTTGGACTCTAGTGTTTCTCTTAGCAAGTGTCATGATTCTCATGAATGTTCCACCTTTTTGTCTTCCTGGTATACTATATTTGTTTATAGTCTCTGCACCCAGAGGTTTGCAGCTTACTTTTCTTTAGGATATTCTTGCTACTTGTATAACTTCTCTTTCAACTCTTTCACTTTGTCTCATCGATGCAGCCCTGGGGCTTTAGAGTTGTACTGATCTGTAGGGCACTTTCTGTTTTTGCATTTTGAGTGCTGTAGGAGCATTGAAAGAATTTTTAAGGCTCCAAGCTCCATATTTCCAGAAATGACTGTGGTTTTGTTGTTGTTGTTGTTGTTGTTATTTTTGTTTGGATTCATTGAAACCACAAAGAAAATTGTCCCTTTGAAAGCATTGCATACCTGTTTTCTGAAATCAATATGACTTAATCTCTTTGAATATAAAGGCATGTCACCATATTTAATTCTTTGTTGAAACCCTCACATAGGTCTATCATGGTAATGGCACATTGGATGCCTGCAGTCTGGATGGCTGGCTTGCACAAGGGCATTTGGTATCTTTTGGTATTAGCGTTGAAAGGTGTGTTTGTACTTAAGTCACCTGCTAAGCAGCACTCACATTGGTGAAGCTGCTATTCTGTTAACAGGTTACAGAGATACGAGTTATTTCTCCCACAATTCACACTCCTTCAAAATTACAGATTTTGAGGGTTTTTTTTTTCTTGCACTGCTAATGGATGGATGCTAGACACATTATCTGAACATGTTTGATTTCTTTTTCTGATGTAGGCCTTGACTCTTACATTACCAGGTCATGGATCTTAGTTTCTTTTGCTCAGTATCTAATGGTTGTAGTCAGCATTTGCCACTATTCAACACAATATCTGGTTTCTCTTATTTTATAGGAAACAGTGAAGTTAAATCTTGAAAAACATATTTTACAGGCTGAAGACAGCACCCTATTATAATTATTGAGGATCTCCTTTTTGAGTTAAACAGGGGCAGAGTTAAGTTAGCATGAATATATCAGCTATTTGTATCCCTCTTCCTTTGCGGTGCAGCGGTGGGACTTGTCTGTAATTCAAAGGAGCCTATGCACAGGCATGGCCCAAGCTGTCACTCCAATTTGCTGACTGGAGAACACAGTTTTATTTCAATGGTATACTGAAGTGCTTGTCGGTGGCATGACACACAGTAACCATACCTATCTCAGATGAGGAGAAAGTAGCTAAGAGAGGAGGGGATATCTCCTGCATCACTTATTGATTTCCTGTGACCACTTAAGGGTGACATCACTGTCACATTTACACTGTTGGAGCTGAAACCATTTCTTGGGTCTGGAAGCAGTTTGGCAGAAGCACCAGAAGAGACTCATTGTATCATCTCCTTCCTGCACTCTAGTTTCCTTTGGAGGGGAAGCTGACATGCAGGCAGAGAAGGAATTATGATGAGTGAGTAATCATGACTGTGTAATTAGCTTCAATGAGCATTTCCCCTGTTTAGATGTTATCCTTGATAGTAACATATCTTTACTGAACAATCTAGTTTGGGGGTGTTGGGGTGCAGTAAATGGTATTTGCATATTGCAGTCTTCTACACAACGTTTGTTCAGTTTTACCATGCATTTTTGGTAGGGGCCTTGCCAGCTGTTCTGAAAAACATGAATAGAAAACATCAAAACTTTACATCCAATTTGTCTCTATTCTGTTCTGCTGGGCTTTTCAGTGCTCTTCCAGCAAGCGCAGTCAACCAGCTGCTGAATCTGGTGCGTGGAGATATGCCCTGCTGACCCAGATAGATGCACCTCCCCAAGAGGTACAAAAGCTGGCTTTACACAGCCCTTATAACCTACTGATTCTAGGACTGGCTTGGCAATGGCTCAGCCACTGACCAAAAATAGCATTTGATCCTGTGCTCACCGACGTCAGTGGAGAGAACTCCCACTGATTCCGGTATTGGACCCATTTGTTAGTTTTTGGAATTGCCTCTGCTCTGAGAATAGCACAAGCACAGAGATCCTCGTCCTTGAACAAAGCAGTAGGCGTCAGAGAATCAGTCACCCTGGCTTTTCCCACCTGAAGGAAAAATGCTCCGTTATCAAGAAGCACCAGAGCAACAGAAGAGGTGAAAGGCAGCACACTTTCAGGTCCCACTTTTCTTTCGTTCCCATCTTTCTATTTTAAGCAACTGCAGCACTGCGAGTTTCTATTATTGTGCCATATTGTGGTGTCTCAATTTCCAACTGAAAAAAAAAAGGTTGCTGTGGATGCAAGTTATTCTCTTTTGAAGAGTGCCATCAACAATATTTACATATTTTAATCCTGACTCATAAAGAAAACTGTACACAAATGACTCACATATAATAATATGTATTTATTTAAATGGCCAATGCCATTCTTAGGCAAACTGTGAGAAAATACTATTTTGCTAAAACCCCTATTAAACTATCTTGCATCCTTTCCCGTTGTCACTAATTACTAGAGTATGCTTGCAAACAGAAGCTTTCTCTCTTTTTCTCTAATTGAAATTTTATTATAGGCAAACAGAAAGTAGGAAATTAAAAGTAATATGTATGCATGCACAGAAGCACTGGAGATTAGCGCCTTGCTCTAAAGGAGCAGCTCTTTCTTGAAGGAATCACTCTATAATATTGCAATCCAAGTTTGTGAAATCTTCTGGAATTCTGGAAGCAGTTGTGAAACACCAGCTCCTTCCCAAACAAAGCAGGGGACTGAGGTCACGTATGCGGAGAAGAGATTCTGGTTAACCTCAGCTGCATCTTTCTGCCATTCTTTGCTCGTGCTTCTGACTTTTGACTGAAAGAAGGTTCTCCTCCGTTGAATTTTAACTGTATCAATTGCTCACAAGTTTCCTACTCCCTCTGAGTCCTTTTGAGACTGGCTGAGCTCACAGCATCTCTGGAGCTGCTTGAAATTGTGCAGAGATCAGCCTTACCCCAAGAACAGTGATCTCCAGACCATGGCTATCATAATGCATCACTCAACAAGATTTTTAATTTCCTGTGGCTGTGAATAGCACCGAACACTGAAAAACACTGAATGGTTAAACTTAAGGCTGCAGAGTGAGAGTATGACTAGGGTTCTTCAGCAAGGACTGAACAACAACAAAGTGCTACATTTCTTTAACTCATCTTTTGGGTCCTACATAATGCAGCTCTTAGGCAGATTTATTTTGTGTTTCCTAGTGATGATAAATTAGCTTTCTCACTACTCCCCCAAAGCATGAAATAAGTGAGGCTTTAATAGGACGATATAGACTCTGTGTCTGAAGAATTTAATTTTGAACCATTTATATTTTCTCAGGACCAGTCTCTGGTACTGTAATCAACCCATACAAAAAGACCTGTATCCATACTAAACTTTCATACTCCAAACAAGATATGAACTGCCTTTTGGAGACAGTCTCTACACATGTGAACTCCTAAGCCATTTTAGGGGACAGTTTGACAGATTATTAGTTCACTTCAGCCAAAACCATATCAGGAATTGTTATCACAGTTTTATAGTTTATTTGATCAAGTTCCAGTGTCCAGGAGCTGGCACTGTTTGATTTAATAGTATAGCCACACAGACTAATTGTATATAATGCTTTAGTGCACAGGGGAAGTGGTCAGTGAGAATAGCCCAGTGTAACAGGCATCATTAGATACATGGAGATGACGAGGTAAGGCTCTCTCCTAGGTCTTACAGATTATCATAGCATAATGGACTGAGATTACTGTATAAGGTTGCCTATAATTACCGTTAACTTGCTGAAATGAAAACCAGAGCACTTGTGAGGCTGCCCTAAAAATACCTCGATCTAATCAGGAGCAATAGAGGTAGCTTCAAGTCGCCCTCGCTTAGCTATGCCCGAGGGTGAAACCAAACACCAGGCCAAACTGACTTAGACCTCATATTTCTTACCCTTAAACTGATAGCAACCCAGCAGTAATCTTAAGGGAGTCTGTCCCATAAAATCTTTAATCTCACCTTTTTGATACAAGAGGTATGCTAATGCCAATAAATTCCAGGTAAGTGCCTGTACTGTTAGGTGTTCATCTCAGTCAGAGCTAAACCTCTCGAGGTTTATCAACTATTTTACTGCATAAAGATAAGCATTATCATTGAGGCTCTTTCTAATGTACCAGGAAATTTATCTGGTGCTTTCATAAGGGCTGAGTAGTGAAATGATTTTTAACAATACAACGTTCTTTGAAAAATCTTTCCACTATATCATTTAGCCCTGAGTTATGTCTAATTCAGAAGCACTAATTCAGAAGTTCTGCGATTGCCAGGGAGTCACTATGTGTAGCACAAAGGGCTCAGAAATTCATTCTGTTATTATAGTAAGTCTTGTGTATCTCTGCTGAATACTGGGCAAAAAAAAAAAAAAAAAAAAAAACACATGTGAAAACACAGCAGCAGTTTGGGCATGCATGGACCTGTGTGTACAAAATTTATGCAGTCAGTCTGTGTGATAAGCCTAAGTGTTGGACAGAGCCAGTGAAAAGGGCTTTTGTTTTTAATTGGGAAAACGACTCCCAGGACATGCTGCTTGTTTTTGCAGCCATGAGAATAAGCACCACAATGACAGAAATACTATGGCTGCCGATATTTTATGGAGGTTAGAACAACAAACTGCCACCTTCTGTATGTGCTTGCCTCCTAGCAGCAGATTCCTGTTTTAATTTTAGTTTGCTTTATTGCTTGCTGGTTGGAGCAGCAGGCAATACTAAAATTGTTATTAAATGCAATCTGTCTCTTTAATAACAGTTTCAAAATGAAAATCATAAAGTTGATTCATAAACTACAGGAATACATACAGTAGCTGGAGTAGCCTTCTTTCTGGGGCAGTTCTGAAATGTACCAATCTGATGGACTTTAGAGAAATTAATTCCATTGCTGATGGGAACAGGGAGCTTGTAATAAGCAAGAAGCGTGTCTAACACGTACAATATAAATTTGAAAAAGGCTTCTCGTGCCAGTGGACACTGATTCTTGCTCGGTGGGATGAGAGGTGCTAGGTAGCTTTTATTAGCCGCGAGCCATTAAAGTAGCATCACAGAGGGTCAGGAGAGTACGAGGATCTGCAGCAGCAAGCAGTAACCCCTCTCCTAAAGAGCTTGTATCCAGGAGGACAACGGGTGACTTTGAGCGCATCCTAAAGGATTCCTTATTGCCTTCCAAAACATCCACACACTCCCCCAGCTACTACTTCAGCAGCTCTGCCAGTGGAAGTAGCTGATAGCTAGATAAATGCTTGTTCTGCTATATCCCCATCCAGGTTAGGAGACTAACAAAAATTAATAGCATTCAATCTTAAGAAATGTTTGGCTCTCCCTGCATTCAAGTTTGATCCTTTAAGCAGTTAACTTGAAAACTCTTATGCTTAACTGATACAAAGTACCTCCACTTTCCCGTTCCCACCTCATCAGCTGTGTCAGCCAACCACTTATGAATGCACCTATATGTTTTGGAGAGTTGGAGGAAGCCCATTATTTCATTTTAAAGAAAGGAAAAATGGAAGAAGCAAGTGATTTGGCCAAGGTCAAATAAGCTACATCTATACTAGTGCATCAAATGTGGCTTTACCTTCCAAAACAGGGACTGCATTCAGGGTGCCTCTTGGGTGTGGTCCCATGCCTATTGAAGTGCCTGGGAACTGTTTGGGAGAGGGCTGGCACAGTCCCAGATCATGTCAAGGAACAGTCTAACATTTTAATCATTAAACTGTTTTGAGTTTCTGTGCCTAGAAACATTCTGCAACACTGTTTACCTTACTTCTGTAGATATCCCATAGCAAGGTGGTATAAAAGCCACCTTGGTCTCAGTTGCTGCTCAGCCACAAGATACCTTTCTTTTCATTTTCAAAATACCCTAAAGGGACTCAGAAGCATAAATAATATGTGTTTTAAAGAACTTATGAGTGTATGAATATATCTGTATTGGACACTGAGATGGAGCAGGTAAAATGGTAGGAACTTTTCTGTAAATTTACCAGCACGGATCCAGAAGAACATCTTCTGGCAGCTGATGCTCAAACTAGGGCTAGCTCTACAGGGCCAGACTGTGTCCTAAGTCTCCCAGTAAATCCTTGTCAGTTTTCCAGATCTGATGTTGTTTTACATGGAGCCAGTGTAGCTTCGCCTGTATCTATGCTGTAAATTCATCAACTTCTGCCCTCTGACAAAGTCACCTGTAAAAGGTGGGATGGATCCACTATCACCCAAGTGATTTTGCAGATGTTGAGTATGTTCCTCATCAAATGTTAAAGTTTTCATCAAAGTTTTCTATTACTCCCATTCCTGATTAGTTCCCTGTTCAGTATGATTTCAAGAAGCCCTTGAAGACAAAAAATGCATTCCTTGGTGTATTGTATTGTACAAAGAAGGTATGTAGAGGAATTGCCTTCTGAAACAGGCTATTCAGAAATAATCACCATAATTATGTAAGAAATGCCGTATTCCTTAACTTTCAAAAGCTATAGGCAACTTTAAGTGGAATGATCAAGATGCCAACAGGAAGAAGCAGGAGCCTTGTATCTTACAGAATAAGCAGGTCGCTTTTCTTTCTTTTCTTATTTTCTTATTTTTTTCCCCTATATGACAACAGTTGTAGTCTCTGGACAGATGTATATATCACTGAAGGCATTATTTTCAGTGTCTATGTTCTGCAAGCAAGTGATAAAGCTGCTTAAATTTAAATACTGTTCTAGTGCTAGGGGCAGGCAAATGTTGAAGGCAGTGGAGTTGTTGTCAGGATCATACACATTTGTAACCATTGTATTTCTGCAGCCTCAGTGGTTCCTCTTTCTGGAGAAAGCAGTTGTATTTATCTCATCCAGGAAAAAAAAAAGAAACAAACAAACAAACAAGGTTATGTCTCATATGGTTCTTATTTCTCTGTTTTTTTCTTGTCTGTCCTCTAAGTGCATTGGGAGCCACTTCCAGCATATTTGCACCAATCCTGCTATTTAGCCATTTCTGCCTGCACTTTTGTATATTGTATTCCTTGTTCGCAGTCTCTCTCATTACAGTCATTTCTTGCAATTATGTTCTTTGCTTTGGTGTCAGAAGAAGATTGCAGACTTTTCACTGCACTCAGTCTTCATGAGACTGGAGTGTTTGTATGTTACCATTTATTCTATTTGTTTCTATAACAGTGTTTAAGAGGAGAAAAAGACACTCAAAATGGTAGTACCAAGTAGGACCTGTGAAACAAAACAGTCTTCAAAGATGTCATTTGAAGTGTTCAGTCTTTTAAGCATCTGACCATCCATATCTTGCTTTAGCAATTTGCCTGGGCAAGAAAGAGAGAAATGGAATAAAAAGCTGTTCTTATAGATAGCTTGGAAAGGTGAAGATGACTTAAAATATGACTTTATTGCATTTGATTTTATTTACCAGACTAGTTTTGTAATAATATAATAGATACCTACTGAGGTATCTATTTACCAGTTGAACTACCTATCTAAAGGGAATATTATTTGTCTCCACCAGGAGAAACAAATTATTTACTGAGGGAGATGTTAGCGTTTCAGGACCCTCATGCCACTGGAGGATGCTATGAAGTCTCAGGAAAAGAAAGAGGTCTGATTCCACTTTCTTCTTAGAATAACTGCACTAGCTCTTGTGAAGCTATCCATGCTTTCTCTGCTCTGCAGCAAGGACAGACAGATTTGCGTGAGGCTGGCTTTATGAAGATCAGCACCCATCTTTGCTCAGGATGACTTAGGAAAAAGCCAGTCTCAGAAGTAAGGCAGCTTAGGAAATGAGGAAATGCATGCATCACCTTGGGAACAAGCACCTTAGTGATGAATTTTATGAGTCAGTGTCTATTAGTATCTTTCCCTAGGAGGAATTTATTCTTCCTGAAGTTCACTTCTCTCCTACATCTCTCATTGCAAGCTCAAATAACTCTTAATGTAGTATTGGCCAATTCTGATGTATAAAATTTCACTAATTTATCCATGGACACGTGTTAAGTGAGCTGGATGTCAGATAGTGCAGAACGGGTAGGTCAGGCGTCCACCTACCCCATTTGAACTATCCAGCAGCCAGGGTGACATACATATTTTTCATTAAGTTGAAAAAAACAACAAAAACAAAACTGTCCTAGCCTTGATGTTTCCAGTGGAGTGAGTGTGATCAATGCAGTGCTGTCATCTTGGGTCTACCAGTAGCCTGGAGCCATGACTCCAATATCTATGTTTCTCCTTGACTCTCTGTTCTCCCTGAAGTGCTAATTGTATGTGGCACTTGCACTCTGATTTCATCATTTATTACCGAACTGCTGATCATTTCTGTTTGGTGTAGCGGATGAAGGGAGAAATTAAAGAAGTAGATAAAATAAAGAAAAAGCATGGAGGTAACAGAGGAGAGGAAAGAAAAAAAGTCCATGAAGGCATAAAAAGACAGATGAATAAAAACAGAGACAAAGGGGACATGGAAGGTAGAGGAAAAAATACAGAGTCCCAGTCTCAACTTACTGTGTGAAATTCTGTGATCTGTGTTCTTCAGATAACCAAGCTAAAGAATCACAATGGTCTTTTCTAGCCTTGAAATCAGGTGATAATGTATTTTACTGAGTAACACTTAATAGCTCAATAAGGTACCCAGAAAGTTAGAAATCAGTGATAATAGCTAACAGCTGAACAACAGCATAAATGTTATATACTTTTTTTTTTTTTTTTTTTCCCAGAGGCTACTATTGATATTGTAAAGGAGAGGGTAATTTATAATCTTAGCCATACACCTAGGCCTACAGTTAAGAATTAAAATGTGATCCAGCTTTTTCCACAGAATGAACTGCAGCTGCCCAATTTAAAACCAGGCTGGATGTTTTATCTGATCATCTTTTAATATCTATGATTCAATTAAAGCTGCCTATTCTCACAGTTTTCTTTAAAATAGGTTATAGTGTTTTTCAGGGGTTTATTTGGTTCTTTCTTTTTCTTTCCTCAAATGTCTTTCAAAACTTTCATACTCCACCGCTATTAAAATGCAGACAAGGCTGCTGCTGATTTAAGTGACAAAGGAAGTTAGTAGGAAATAGTCCTGAAATCAGTAGGAGTGGTAGGAGTATAAATGCAAAGTAAAATTTATATTCCAAGAACTTTTAGTGGAGACTCAAATGTCTCTGTTGTAATCTGTTATGAATGTTTAGATTTGCTGGGAAAAAAAAATAAATAAAAAACATCAAGCAAACAAACAAACTCAGCTGGACTCTAGTTTTTCCAAGGATTCTGTTGTTACTAGTGACTCAATTTTCTCAGTCTAATAGCAGGTATTATACTTAGTGACTTTATTTTTTTTTTTTTTGAGTTTAAGATTGCAGCAGTTATCTATCTTGATTGCTCTCTTTAATTCTTATTAGTGCCATCACACAGCAGCCTATTAACCATATATCTATAAAAATACATAAGGAAATGTCTGTACTAGGATAACACATTCAGAATGCAATACCATGTTGTAGCAATTTTGAGAGAAAATGTTTTTTCAATCAGGTTAAATAGAACTGTGAGTTAGTACCCTCAGGAAAAATACCTGATCCCGAAAACAAACCGTAGTCCAGAAAAGTCTCAGTCATTAAGTTTGCCATCCAGTGAAGGAGGAAAGTCAAGTTTTGGCTACCATTAAGTGAAATCATTTCTGAGTATTTGAGGCTGTTTGGTAAGCTTTGGTAGCAGCGGGGTTAAACTGCGTGAGGTGAACATGTTTTCAGCGTAGAAGATGATAGTTAGTGATAACAGAATGACCTTGAAGCCAAAGAATAACGTGAACTGAGCTACGTGCCAGAAAATGGGCTATGACAGGTACTTCATAAGAAAAGCTTATGAGCAGATGACTTTATGCAGAAAATAAATAATCTGGCATGGTTTCTCGACTGGTCACTGAAAAGTAGTTTTCTATCCTTGGTCAATGCAGTTAGCATCTTGCTCTTTCGGCATGCACATCCAGATAAACAGATGCACTCTCCAAATAATTATCCGTGAGTGGAAACATCTGAATCCAGGCTGATACATACAGCATTTCTTTGGCTGTATTTATTCATCTCTGTTTCCTTTTAAATCAAAGGCAGAAGGAGAGAGGGGAGAGAAAGAGATGTGTTAATGTTGCTTCTGCAATAGGCTTCTTACTTAGTGAATTTGCATCATTTGTTTTAAAATGTCCATTTATATTAGAAGGAAAACAGACATGTTATAATTTGTTCCATTAGATGGCAATAGCCAGGTTAGCTTGGTAATTGCTCAATTCTGCACTGTTGCTTGTTTTGTCTTTGATGGGATGGAAATACAAGTGGCATTTCTGGTTCCTTTCTACAATGATATTATGCTATGTTTTAGCATTCTTTCTCATTTGTAATTTAAATTTAAAGGGAACATGCTGTTTTAGTGTCATGCGTCATAATACACAGGACAAACTCCACAATAAGATGAAAAAATGGCTAGAAAAAGGCAATAATTTTCTTAAGGAACAAATATAAAGAAGGGACAAGCTTTTGCACTGCTTTGGGGGAAAATATTTTATGAGTGAAAATATTTTGGTTTCAGTAAAAACTGAAAAATAAACTTAAGTGGTAAAAAAAACTAAAAAGAAATACAGAGGTGGAATTTCTTAAAACAAATATTGTCAATTAGCAAGTCTATGTTCAAAAGTTTCTAGACCAGCCTCAAATCAACATCAAAAAACCCTAATCTGCTTTGAAACTCTTATTTAGAGAAAATATTTCTTTAAGCGTATGATGCCCAACTGTGGTTACTGGGCCAGTTGTGTCTTATGAACTGAATGTGTTTAATACGCTAAGGAATATAAGTTTTAGGGCTTTTTATTTTGTTTTGTTTTGTTTTTTAGAATTGTTGAGGTTGGCAGACACCTCTAGAGATCATACAGTCCAGCCTCCCTGCTCAAAGCAAGGTCAATTAAGACGGGTCGCCCAGGGCCACATCCAGTCCGCGAGGCTCTACAGCCTCTCTGGGCGATCCGTTCCAGTGGTCACCAACCTTAGAAGGAAGAAGTGCTTTCCTATGTTTAAATAGAATTTCCTGCATTTCAGTTTGTGGCCATTGCCTCTTCTCCTGTCACTGTGCACTGCTGAAAAGAGTGATGCTGCCTCTTCTTTACTTCCTCCTCAGTCAGGTATTTATATACATTGACAAGATCCTCCCTGAGACTTCTTTTCTCAGAGCTAAACACCCTCTCAGCCTCTCCTCATAGGACAGTTCAGTCCCCTAACCATCTCCGTGGCCCTTTGCTGGAATTGCTCCAGTAGGTTCTTGTCTCTTGAACGGGGGAGTCCAGCGCTGGACACAGCACTCCAGATGTGGCCTCATCAGGGCTGAGGAGAGGGAAAGGGGAGGGGTGGGATCACCTCCTGCGAGCTGCAGGCAAGGCTCTTCTAATGCAGCCCAGGCTGTGGCTGGTCTTTTCAGCCACAAGCGAACATTGCTGGCTCGTGCTCAACTTGCTGTCCACCAGGACACCCAGGGCCTTCTCTACAACGTTTCCCTGCAATCTCTCTAATTCTAACCTGTTTTGGTGCCTCGGGTTGCTTCTTCCCAGGTGCGGGACTTGGCACTTCTGAGGTTCCTCTCAGCGTTTTTCCAGCCCATTGAGGTCCTGCTGAACGGCAGCACAGCCCTCTGGTGCATCAAACGCTCCTCCCGCTTTTGTGTCATCTGCAGACTTGCTGAGGAGGGCGCACTCAGTCCATCGTTCAGATCATTAAGAAAGCTGTTAAACAGTGTTGGCTCCAGTATCAGCCCCTGGCAGAAACCACTAGTGGCTGGCCTCCAGCTGGACTTTCTGTCTCTGATCACAACCTTCTGAGACCCGTAGTTCAGCTAGTTTTCAATTTACCTCACTCCCCATGTGTCTATTCCATATTTCATCATTTTGTCGATGAGGATGTTACGGGAGACAGTGTGGAAAGCCTTGCCACAGTCAAGACAAACAACATCCACTGCTCTCTCCACATTCACCAAAACAGTCCTCTCCCTGCAGTCACCTCATTGTAGTCATCTCCGGCTGGTCCAGTGTGATTTCCCCTTTATAAATGCATACTGACTACTCCCATCCACCTTCTGTCCTTAATATGTTTGGAAATGGTTTCCAGGACTATCTGCTCCACCAGCTTCTGAGGGACTGGTTTGAGGCTGACTGAGTAGTCTTTAGTTCCCCAGATCCTGCTTCTTGTCTTTCTTGAAAACAAGGTGACATTTGCTTTCTTCAAGTTTTCAAGAACCTCCCACTGCCAGAAATTTAAATAAATAAATAAATAAATAAATAATCCAAGTGGCCTGGCAGTGCCATCACCCAGCTCCCTCAGTACCTGTGGGTGCATCCCATCTGATCCCAGATATGTGCGTGGTCAATTTCTTTAACTGTTTCTCGACCCAAGGATTAATTTCCCTTGCTCTAGGCTTTCCTACCTGTCTCAGGAACTGGGGATTCCTTAAGGCTGGTCTTAGCAATACAGAGCAGGTGAAGAAAGCCTGGGTCTCATTCTTTGTCACCAGCTCAACTGTTCCCTTTAGCAAGGACAGACATTTTCCTTCATCGTCCTTCTGCTACTGATATAGCTGTAGAAGCTCTTCTTGTTGTGCTTCAGATCCCTCACCAGATTCAGTTCTAGGCAGCCTTTGTCTTTCCTAACCCTATCTCTGCATGCTTGGATAGTGCCTCTATATTCCTCCCTGGTGTCCTGTCTCTGCTTCCACCTCTTGCATGCTTAATTTCTCAGTCTGAGTCTTGTCAAGAGCTCCAGGAGGTTGCCCGCCACTCTTGCTTGACCTCCCGTACATTGGGATGGAAGGCTCCTGACTGTGGAGAAGGTGATCTTTGAAAGTAAGCCAGTTCTCATGGACTCATGTTCCCCCTCTCGGGGTTCCTGAGTAATTCAGGTCTGTGGGAAGACGTGAAGTCTGGGACCTACCCATAAATGTTCCGCCCAACAGTGTAATGGTGGGGCTCTTAGGCAGTCGTTGTCTTCCTCCACCTTTGAACTAATCCTGGTGCTCTCTCCCTTCAGCTGCTTGAAATATGTTAGAGGTGGTTTTTGACTTTATGAATATTTTGCATTGTAGTTCCTAAGGTGAAAAGCATCTGTCTGGAAACACTCAGAAAACATGGATTTTACTATTTTTATTTGATTTTTTCCCCTCCACTATTTTATTTTAAGATTTGGAAAAGTCACACAATCTTATTGTGCCTTGCTGTAGAAGGGAGAAAAAAAGTGCTAAATTTATTTGTGCAGTGACTTTCTAGGAGTTATAGCATTAGATAAATAGTAAAGCATTAGATAATTCAACACTTACTTTAGCCACTGCTCTATCCATGTATAGAGAAGGATACTCCACATTTGCTACATCTGACAAAGGCATTAGGGTCATACTTTGGCAGTATTACCCACCAAACAGATGGATATACTCAAGATCTCACTTGGAAAACAATTTTGGTATTAAAATAAATCATCAAATAGGATTAGATGGGCCTCCTGGATAAATTACTTCTTGTCTCTCAGGCAGTCATACTATGTAATGACTTATAATAATAGTACTGAAATCTATATAACAGCTAGTTAAGTGTTTACTCTCTGCCCTTAATGCAAAGCTTTTTCAAAATCTGATGAAAAAAAACCCAACTTTCTTAAGTAGCCAACAGAAAGCAAATCTGTAAAGATTTCTTGGAACGGAGTTGAGCGTAAGGAAACGGTAGAACTCATGGTGGTTCTGAGAAATATATGTGTTAGACCCTAAGGTTCTTAGTGGTACATAAATTAGTGTCCATAGGTCTTCCTTTGGCCCTCATTTGGAGGGAGACAGACAATTCCTCTACTACTCTGACTGTAGCTGCATGTGTTTTTGTCCCTTAAAGTAGAAACCCACCTTCTTTAAGGCCATTAGCAGTTAACACTGTGTAAACACTCAGTAAAGAAATATTTTAAAATCTATTTTGAACAAAAGAATGATCATATATATGTGTTGTACCAGCAATGAATAATTATTTTCCACAAATATTATATTTATTCTGAAGGAGTTATGACAGAAAGTGAGTGGAAAGTACATTTCAGAAAATGAGACCCATTAGAAGGAAGATAAGGAAACCAAAGTTGTCCTAGGATTATATTCTTAATGTTGTTAAGACAGACAAACCGAAATCTAGCATTTCTGATCCCCCAAAAGTCTGAAATCCAAAAGTTTCTGATTCGGGATTTGTCTAATGATATTTTAGACCTCTGAAACACCAATTCTGGCTCAGTTTACAGACCAATAGGTATGGCCGCGTGGTTTGCTCATGCTTCCAGCTTGCCAGTGGCAAGCCTGATGTTCCTAGAAGTTGTACTAGGACAGCATAGTCCTCTACTCACACAGCCTGCCGCTAGAGACAGCTTAAGCTTAAACGTCATGCAACGTGGCTGTTGCTCTGCAGGTGCGTGTGGACTCTGACTTGCATTTGGACACCTCAAAGAGTTGACAGGGAAAGCTCAAGTATATCTGCACTCCGTTTTGTATATGCCATTTGCAACAAGAGGTCTTGGCCTCCTAAGCCAGGTGGGTGATTTGGGGAAATCTAAATGCTTGCTGCAGTTCTGCTGTTTGCGTGTAAGTCAGAAAGGTCCTCCAGACCTCTGACAGCTTATCAGAGGAGCAGGGTCCTTGAGACAGCATTTCCTTAGAAGTCCTCTGCACAGACGCCCACTTAGGATGCACTGACAGCAGCACTGGTGTCTGTAAGAGGGTCTGATAGAGGCTTAGACCCTCCTTTAGCTGAGGTTGGCCAAGATTAACTTGGGTCAAGGTTAATCCAGCCACTGAGCCTCTTTGGCTACCCTGTGATACAGCAGTGGCCGAAAAGCAGTTGACTCCTCTAGTGTCACAGCAACATGCACCTGTTCTCATCGTGGTGAAACAACACTTAAGTTCTCGTTTTCTTTTTTCTTTTTTTTTTTTTTTTTTTTTTTTTGCAAAAGCAAGTTTTGCCTGCCACAACCCTGAACAGTAATTTTAGCCAAACTTTTTCTTTTTTCCCCCCTTTACTCTTTTATTAGGGGCATGACTTACTGGTACTGCAGGTTAATGCTGAGTTGTGCAAAAATGTTTCTTCTGCCATTCTCATTTTGCAGTCCTGATGCTCAACTTAGGATTTTTTTTTGGTTTGTTATTGAAGTGGATAGAAGAGCCTGATGCACTTTCTTTGTGTCACTAATTATTCTGTATATTTTTGCTTTTTTCCCTTTTCATGCTTTTTTCTGAAGCAAATTGGCCACTCTTTTAATTTGTCCATCATGAGAATTTTAGAGGTCCTGCAATTTTACCTAGGAAGTCTATGGGTTTTTTTTTTTTTATTATTATTATTATTTTTTTTTTTATATATATAGCACTGGGATCTGTTGTCCACCCAGGCAGGATGTAAACATCCAAATAATTATTAAATGAATCACACCTTAAAATTTTCTGCTTCACTCCATCAAACTGTTTGATCAAATGAATTCCATTCTGTTACTGTGAGTGTTTTAATACTATCTTGCACTCCTGTTTAGGTGAGTTTATATCTGGAAATGTAAGCATTATGATTATTGACCTCTGCATGAAAGTTCCCTCATTTCTTTCCATTTTCTCCATTAAGCTAAAATGGCACAATTTCACATGAACTTTCAGTGCATTAATTTTTCTTCCAATTTCTTTTCCTCTCAAAAAAATCACTGTAAAACTTATGGAAACATCAAAAATAGGCACCATTCTGCTGGAGAGGGCCTGAACATCACTCCATTTTGTCTATCAATGTAATTCCCAAGACTGGCTAAACTAAATGCAGTTTTCCCTCCTTTTTTGCACTCTTTTTACTTCTTCATCTAGTCTAACAGTGCTCAGAGCTAGCAATGCAGAACTCGGGCAGCTCTGCAGTAGGAGAGCAGGAGTCTTCTGGGTTTTTCTTTAAAACCTTCTTTAAAACCCCTTTTTGTAGTTCAGCATACAATATCAAAGTTCAGTGTGGAGGATCTGGAAACACTACTGTTTCTTTCAGCCTTGCCAAAGTGACTTAAACGTAAAGCAGATGGTCGCTGCAACAAGTTCGTATTCCATCAGGACACATTCCTGTTTTAATGGAATATCTTTTATGCCTTTTTTTTTTTCTCTCTTTTTTTTTTTTTTGATTTTCTTCTCTATCGGCTTTAGCAGCTGGAATCAAAATCTTACCTGCCTGCCTCAGATTCAGACGCTGCGTCTGATGCTGAAGCCCCTTGGCAGCCCACTTAGGGAGCGAAGGAGCCGAGCAGCCAACGCAGCTGAGCGCGACTTTACTGCTGCCCGTCTTCGGGTCTCCTCCCCCATGCGCAACTTAAACTGGCAGGTGCATTTCTCAGGAGAAAACTGCTGTTAACAGAGAGCGGTTTGGGTTTCAGGCTGAGCCAAGAGGAGCTTTCCGGGCGGTTGCTGCGGGGAATTCATTTTGTGTATCCTCTGAGCGAACGTGTAATCAGACGAGCGTTCGGTTTCGCGTTGCTGCGTGCTAAAAGGGAAGTCTGCCACGGGAAGAAATACCCGTGCTGCGTTTTCACGTCCTTCAACTTAAAAAGGTGGGAGGAGTAAACTTATACTAGTTCTTCATTAATAAAGAAAGAAGAAAAAAAAAAAAAAAAGAGGGAAGAAAAAGGCTTCCTGGGCTGGCATGACTTAAAAGACTGTAATGCATACTATGGGGAAGGGGGGAGAATTTCTTCTTCCTGTAATGTGTAAGCAGTGAAAGGCTGAATAATTACAGGTGGTGCTAGAGATTGAAAAGCCCTGGTTAAGTTCTTGAAGTTAAGCAGCAAAATGAAATGACAGGCTACAGCTGAGCTCTGCATCCTGTGCAGTGCTTGTCTACGGGAGCAAAACCTCCAAAATAAGGCTGGCACTCAGCGTCAGGTCAAATAAAACACGAAAGCGCCTCCGGGCCAGACCTTCAGGAGGGCGGGCAGCAGAGGACGTGGCTTGACGCGGCCGTGCGAGTCCTCGGCGTGCGCAGCCGGGGACCAGCGGCCCTGGAAATACCCCTGGCGTTTCCCAGGTCTCGCGTCTGAAGGACGGTAAATGCGGGGCAGGTTTTGCCACGTTTTTTTGGTGGCCCAGCAAGCTGATTTCAGTGTTGCCGTGTGCAGATTGACAGTGAGATACTTTTCAAAGAGGGAAAAACAGGCACACTAAAATCATGCATATTGTATACGCGTTTACTGGAAGGCTGATAAATAGCCAAAGGTAAAGAACTACTGAGACCGGTTAAAAGCCTCCTTTTTTGCAGAACTTTTGAGGTTTTATCAATTTTTCTTTTGATGGAAAATGTACAAACTCCCTTTTAAAAAGCCACGCAGATGAAAAATTCCCTCTCTTCACTTCAGTCTTGAACTCTTTATCATATTAAAGACTTTCCTTACTTCCCTGTGTTCAGTGGGAAAGGATTAACTGAAGGAGAGGGATGAATGTTTTAGCACAGATACTCAAGGCACATGGATAAATCAAAGTTGCTCTCTAAAAGCTGCCTTTTTCTTCACATCAGAATGTGATAGTCTCTATCGGATATAATTATTTAGATCACTATAAATTTTAATTTTAATTTTGACTCATCATGTAACAATTTAAAACTAGATCTGAAACAGGAATTTGTAATCAATCCTACTTACTTAGGCTGCAGTAGAAGACAGTTTTCAAATATCCCTCAGGCTGCTACAGGAGTGGGTCTGTTTATTCTAGAGTTTCCTGAATGTCTGTATTCAGGAAGGTATGGATTTTTTCTTTTTCTTTTTTTTTTTTTTTTTTTTTTTTGGTCAGCAAACCTTATCTATGCAATAACATTATGCAGTTTGTTCCATGGACCTCTTAGATCAGGTATAAAATGAAATCTGTCTCTTTCCTTCTGCTTGGCTTAATTTTTCTGAGCAATAGAGAGATGAAGGCTGCTGCAGTGATGTGGGAATCAAAAAGGGCATGATTGATTATGAAAGGGAGGGCCAATTTATTGTGTAATGCCTTGAGAGGTCTTACTGTTAAACTGGAATATTTGTGTCCTTGCATAATAAACCTGGGAGTTATATAGCTTAGGAAATGGTTATCACCTCATAAACAGGAAGCACCCTCAAGGTATCATCGAAGTGGTACAGGCAGTGTGATCACAAAAGGCTGTGTGCTGGCTTCCCAACTGTCCTACGTCAGTTCTTTTACGGCATCATTATGTTAAATGCTTTTAATACAGGAATATTTCAGAATGATAGCAAACTATTTTCTATTTCACTGCAGTTTCATTCAGGTCTATTAACGTATGAACGTGAAATAGAAACAGAGAGTTTCAATGACTTGTCTAAGGTCACAGTGATCTGTGATATGGTAGGGTTTGATATGAGACCAGCGATAAAAAAGACCTGAAATCTAATACTAACTTTGATTTGCTGTAGGACCTTGTACACCTCATTTGGTGTGGGGGTCATCTGAGCAAATGTGGACATCTACATCTAAGCTACTTACTCCATCTATTACATGTATACTCGATGGAGAAAGCAGATACAAAAGGACAAACATAGTTGGCCATATCTTCCCAGTGGAATAAATGGCAATACATTTTCTGGGCTATTGCTGATGTAAAGTACTGTCTATGTCGTTTAATGTCACTCTGTGTAAAAATACTGGTCTGCATCTTGAATATGTAATGCAACAGATTCTATAACCTAGAACAGTTTGGTGATACGTACTCTTAAGTCAGTGCTGCTTGGAGACATTCATAATGCTTCAAGAACTGGAGTGGCCAAAGCTGGCTGGAGTCTCTTTGTGCCATGTTTAATTATGTAGCGTAAATAGGTCTCTGTCTCTGATGAACACAGATGTGAAACAGCCTGAGGTATGCTCAGCGCTATCGAGGGATGGTAATTGCAGGACACTAGATTTCACTGCTCCGACAACATACACCACCTCTGCGCTCTTTGCACTGCTTAGTGATATCACATCTGTTAATATAAAGCAGACTTGCTGTAACAGAAGCTGTAACTCTCACCATTTTCCTCTGTATACATCATCAGAGGCCTTTTTCCCCTTATGAACAATAAGACAACAGGAAGGGAATTTATTTTCCCCAACCCATTATTTCTTTCTGAGGTTATTTCCCAGGTTTTTCCTTTCCAAGGAATTAAGGCCCAGACTAAATCTTTACAGTGTAATTATCCTGTGGATTATATGGTTAAACAATATCATTTTTACTACAGTCTTCATAGCTGTAAGAAAGACTAGAAAAGTAGCATGGGTGTGCTGGCACTGGGATGGGAAGGAAGGAAGTTTACTCGGTGGTAGGCATGGTGACTGCTCAGCTTTGCCTACCAGCATGAGTGCATTCTTAAAAATATCAATGTCTATATTCAGACGTTTGTAAATGCGAGTGCCACATACAGGTCCTTTGCTCATCAGACTTCAAAAACTGATTGGATAGGCCTTTTCTAGCTATTTGAGATCATCGCCACTGAGAATAAGAAGCCTGACAGCTGTTAGCAGCAAAGAATATAAATGATAATCAAAGCTGATAATCAACTGTCATAAAAAGAGAGAGAAGAGGGAGAAAAAAACCCTGCAACGCCCTCCTCACCATTTTGATCAGAACTAGCAAGATCACGAATTGTTTGACAAATAGAGTGGGTAAGGCTATTGTTTGCTCTTTGCTGGATTTATTCAGCTTTATGGTTTACTTTCAGAGGTGTATGTAAGAGATGGGGAAGAAAAGGGAAAGCATGGAAAGAAGAAAGCAAAACTGTGTATGGATATTACTCTTACCAGGAACTAATCAAGGAATTAATTGAGGACTGGAAGGGGAAGTGAAAGTTAGAGACAGCCTTGGCTGTAATGACCATGAGATGATAGAGTTTAGATTATTATGAGGAGGAAGCAAGAAAAAAAAAAAAAAAAGGATCACAGACCTGTACTTCAAGAGTGTGATCACTTCAGGTGTCTGCTTGGAAGAATCCCTGGATACAGCCCTGGAGGGAAGAGGGGTCCCAAAAATCTGGCTAATATTCAAGGATCAGGTAATACTCCTCCAAATTCAATAATGGTCCATCCCAACAAGCAGAAAATGAAGAGGAGGCAGCAAGGTGCCTGTGTGGATGAACAAGGAGATCCTGACAAAATTCAGACAAAAAACCAAAGTGTATAACAGGTGGAAACAGAGACTGTTGACCCAGGAGGAATACAGAGACACTGTCTGAGCATTTGGAGATGGGATTAGGAAGTCTAAAGCCCATCTCGAATTGAATCTGGTGAGGGAAGTTAAGGGTATGAAAGTCTTTACAAGTATATAAGTAGCAAAAAGAAGGCTAAGGAAAATGTATACTTCCTGTAACATTGGGCAGCGATCCTAGTACTCAAGGTCTTCTTTGCCTTGCTCTTTGCTGTTAAGGAATCTCTGGCCCTGGGACCAGAGGGAAGACCTGGAGAAAGGAAGATTTATCCTCGGTGGAGGAAGACCAGGTTAAGAAATGCCAAAAAAGAATGATCCTATAAAAGTCCATGAGCCCTGATGGCATACATCAACCACCTATCTTTCAGAGGTCATGACAATCAGGGGAGGTTTCTGAAAACTTGAAGAAAGCAAATGTCACCTTGTTTTCAAGAAAGACAAGAAGCAGGATCTGGGGAACTAAAGACTACTCAGTCAGCCTCAAACCAGTCCCTCAGAAGCTGGTGGAGCAGATAGTCCTGGAAACCATTTCCAAACATATTAAGGACAGAAGGTGGATGGGAGTAGTCAGTATGCATTTACAAAGGGGAAATCACACTGGACCAGCCGGAGATGACTACAATGAGGTGACTGCAGGGAGAGGACTGTTTTGGTGAATGTGGAGAGAGCAGTGGATGTTGTTTGTCTTGACTGTGGCAAGGCTTTCCACACTGTCTCCCGTAACATCCTCATCGACAAAATGATGAAATGTGGAATAGACACATGGGGAGTGAGGTAAATTGAAAACTAGTTGAACCACGGGTCTCAGAAGGTTGTGATCAGAGACAGAAAGTCCAGCTGGAGGCCAGCCACTAGTGGTTTCTGCCAGGGGCTGATACTGGAGCCAACACTGTTTAACAGCTTTCTTAATGATCTGAACGATGGACTGAGTGCGCCCTCCTCAGCAAGTCTGCAGATGACACAAAAGCGGGAGGAGCGTTTGATGCACCAGAGGGCTGTGCTGCCGTTCAGCAGGACCTCAATGGGCTGGAAAAACGCTCAGAGAGGAACCTCAGAAGTGCCAAGTCCCGCACCTGGGAAGAAGCAACCCGAGGCACCAAAACAGGTTAGAATCAGAGAGATTGCAGGGAAACGTTGTAGAGAAGGCCCTGGGTGTCCTGGTGGACAGCAAGTTGAGCACGAGCCAGCAATGTTCGCTTGTGGCTGAAAAGACCAGCCACAGCCTGGGCTGCATTAGAAGAGCCTTGCCTGCAGCTCGCAGGAGGTGATCCCACCCCTTCCCTTTCCCTCTCCTCAGCCCTGATGAGACCACATCTGGAGTGTCTGTGTCTGCTGCTGGGTTCCCTAGTTCAACTTGCTCTGGGTCTCCTGGAGCAAAGCCAGTAAAAGGTCACAAAACTTGTTAAGGGACAGGAGAATCTGTCCTATGAGGAGAGGCTGAGATAGCTGGAACCATTAGTTTTGAGAAAAGTATACATATGAAAGGGATTCTCCTCGATAAATACCTGAAGGGAGGGTGTAAGAAGGATAGGGTCAGAGTCTGCTCAGTGTTGCCCAGTGGTAAGACCAGAGGCAATGAGCACAAACTGAAACACTAGAAATTCCACTTGAACACAAGGAAATACTTCTTGACTGTGAGGTTTGTTGACCATCGGTACAAGTTGCTCAGAGAGGTTATGGATTCTCCATCCTTGGAGATATTCAGAAGCTGTCTGGACAGGGTCTGGGACAACCAGCTTGATCTTACTGAGACCAAACCATCTCCAGAAGTCCCTTCCAACCCTAATGCATACTCTGTGATTCTGTGATTTATTATATTGTATATATTAAAAAGAAAACAAACAAAAAAACCCTACAATTTTCATCTACACATTTAATTTTCAAACATTTATGTATCTTCAATTTGTTTAACTGACATATCTTTTTTTTTTTTTCTTTTTCTTTCTTTTTTTTTTTTTTTTTTTTTTTTTTTGCATGTGTGATATGACATGATGGTAGCATAAAAAAAATGTACCATGTCTTGTCCTTTGGCACGAGTCACCTATTTTCTTAATTGCAGTCAAATATCATTGCATTACATGATTCCTTCTTCCTGCACAGCATGCAGAATGATTCAGCTCTCTCATTAAAGAAGATAAAACTCTTCTTTTTTGCTCTAAATTTATTTAAGTATTTACTTTTAGTAATAATTAAGACAAGACTTCAAAATACCTTTTGTAAAAATGCTTATTTGTGTCTCATTCAATCTAATAGTCTAAAAATTCTGGACTACATGTTTTTATATATAGGCTGGGTTTCTTATCTATTTCATCTGTATTTCTATTTCTACAACATCTGTATTAAATCTCTTCTTTCTTTATCATAGTTCTAGCATCTATACACAGTTGTATCATCTGAGAGGTTGTCCAGTAATCTGTAAATACTATTTTTGGCTTAATTATCTTCTACTGCCTAATTCAGGGTAGTCATGCTGATATTACTGCACAATTTTGTCCCAAGCTTGGCTATTTATATTGCATTGTAAATCAGCACATGATTTTCCTTTTGAATCATTCCACTTCCATTTCATTGAGGACTGAACAAATGTATAAATTGATACTGCTGGGCTTTTTAGATTTAGCCAGCTGCTGGAAAAAGGTTAATAGGTTTGGTTGCCTGGGGATACTATTCTAGTTTAAGTCTGTCAGATGTCTAATCATGTGTCTCAACAGAAGATATTGCCCACAACAGCGTTTGTCCACTTTCTACATTTCTCTAAACTTTGGAAAGTAAGGAACTGTCCCACAGCATGTTTTACCTCTGTGATTTTCCTCTAAAAGATTATCTCAATTTCTTAAGTCATTTTAAGGACAAGTTTGTTCCATAGTGTGATGACTTTCTCAATTACATAAATTTAGATATGCACGTAGGTTTTTTCAGTAGTGTACTCAAGCATTTAAAAAAAGTAATGAAAATACTTGTTTTCAGATCTAAATATGGTTAAACCTGTCTTCAAAGTGTTCTAACCAGGTGTTTGCCCACTCAAAAACTACTCCAATGACTGCAGTAGAGTGACTAATTTGCTGAAGTGCAAAAGTACTAAATCGATCTCTTCAGTTAAGAGCTCCATTTCCTTGAATTTTGTTTTTTTGTTTACATCATGGAAAAAATGAACTTTTATAAATGCTTTTCAGTACATCACTCTGAGTGTATATGGATATATGTGATGTCCGTCTTGGCCAACACTGCAGGGTTGTGTATTCACAAGGGAGCGACCCATTTGGCTCATGGGTCGATGTCTCCAACTGAGGACTACAGTTTAGTATTCTGTATGGATGAAGTACCTCATAGTCACATATATATACATTTCTCTCCTTGAATGATCTAAGTAACACATGCTCTGTTTCATCTAGAGAACCGAAATACTACTAGAAAAGTCAGTGGTCAGTTGCTACAGCAACGGTGATGTGCTTTCAAAAACCTGCTTGTAAACCTAAGAACCTGCATGTAAACCTGCAAACCTGCTTGTAAAACTGTACTCTTGATATATCAGTATGTACTGCCTTCCCCTCATTCTTTGTGCCAGTGGAGCAGAGGCAAGAGGTGATTTTCTTAAAAGATAAGACTTCTCTTACGGAATATGCATACATGATATTTCAAAGGCGGAAGATACTTGGGCTGGTTGTGCAGGAAGCCCTAGTGAGCCGTTGCTGGTCCTGGGTGGATATTTCCTACTGAAAGTCAGGATACGTTATGTAGCCGTACATGAACACGGCTCTGTGGGCTCTGGCCCTTGCAGAGCATGGGCTGACATGGCAATACTGTTAATGAAGGTGTTCTGGTTTGTACTGCTGTGACCATGAGGGTTTAGGCTGCGAGTAAGGACATGCTTTGTAGAAAGATGAAACTCCATTAGACTGAGGAGCTCTTCACAAGGTTTTCATTTTGTCCCATTGCTGTGGCTTAATTTGAGATTGACTCTATTGAATAAAATATTTTCTCTAATTTTGTTTGTTTGTTTCTTTTGTTTTGGTTGTTGGTTGGGGTTTGGTTTTGCTGTTTTGTTTTGTTTTGTTTTTTACTCTGAGTTACATACAAAGCATTCTGGCCTACAAACCCCAAAAGTAAAGAGTGATGGGAAGAGACTTGAGTGAGAAACTGTGTACATGAAAAACCTTTCCAGGCTTTTGAGAATTGTACCTGCTCAAGATGAAACAGCCCTTTCTGAGATTTGAAGTAGAAATTACAAGCATGTTATACAAGAGGTCTGGAGTTCATTTCACTGTTCCCAGATACTGGTGATATGAGTCTAAACCTTTGTTCCGCACAAAGTATTGAAAGGACTTCATACTGGCTCTATAATTTCCCCACGTGTGTCTTCTGATCACTGGCTAGTAGAGACCATTTCTCCTTCTTGTTTTTGGATATGTCATAATTTATACAGAGTGAAACAGATCCGAAAAAGTGCATGGACTTCATCTACGCATCACCTATGAATATTATGACTGCCAGACTAATGCTTTTCTGTAGTTTCTCTTCATATTTCCTACAACTATCTATCAAAATTTTCCTAACTTCTTCCAGCTGGGAGTGTGGTTAAAAAGTTTACTGAAGTGCCCTTGAAAGGAAAGACAACAGTAAAATGTTTGAATGATAGAAAAGACTTCTTATGGAAAAGTGAGAAAAAAGGTTATATAGGTCTGTGAGGTAGTATGTAGGAATTTTAAACCGAGAGGTCTGCAGGCAGCACAGTTATCTTTACTGCCTCAAGTTTGCCCCTTTGAGTGTGTACTAATTGCTCCTTCCTACCTCAGTCGAACTTCACAGTATTCAAATCAGATCAAAGCTGGATTTGATTATATTTTAAGCATTCTTAGAAATTATTATCCCAAGGTAATTTAGCCTTTTAAGGTGGCTGCTTAAAGTGTCCTTCTTTAAAGTGAAAATCTCAGCCAATTACAGTGATGAGTAGATCAGTTCCAATTAACTTAATCAGTTCGCTGTTTTCCCCATGTTTATCTATTGCTTTTAGTACTTCTAGGATGTTATTCCCTGTTAAGAAAAGCGTGCATTAATCACGGATTTGTAGGGAGTATAAAGGTGCAAAGGCTACCGAGCCTGCTATAGCAGGAGCACGGCACAGCACCAGGAGGTGGCTGGCACCCTCTTTGCTGAAGCTACCTGCAGGAGTTGCAAACATATATTCAGCACGTGGGGGCTTTGTCATCAGTATTTTATGAGTCAACTTTATTTTTTTTTTTCCTTCTAAAAATCAATCTACACAGCAGAAAATAGTCCAGGTGGGGGTATTTCATTTTACAAATGGGAAAATGGAGATAGATGTGGATAACACATTTACCCAAGACCTCACAAGAAGTATTATGTTCTCAAATCTCACCCTCAGACTGTCTTTTCTTGACTGGTATTACACTTTCAACTATCTGGCATCCAGGCAATTTGTATGATTCAAGCTGTTCTGTAAGAAAAATGCGGAGGGCAAGAAACTGTATTTTCTTAATTGTGTAATTTTTGGTCATTTAAAATATTCTTTTGGAAAGCTGAAGGGAGAGTCATTAATCAAGTCAAATAGCTAATAATAAATAGAGATTTTTTTCATGGATTAATTTTCACATACATCCACAAGGCTGAATAGGTGTTTTAAAAAGCACCATGTTTAAGTACAATTTTCTTCCTTTCCAGTTATGTTGTATTTCTTCTACGGGGCATGATAGGGAAAGGCAGGAGCTGGCTGGGCTTGGATAACAACATCTGTAAAAAAGGAAACAATATAATTTAAAGATGAAGAGGAGATTTTCTTCCAGCTGTTTTTAGGAGAACGTACACAAATGAGGAGAAATTCTTTACAAATTTCACCAGCACTCTCTCCTCCCATCAAAAAAAAAAAAAAAAAAAAAAAAAAGGAAAAGAAAAAAAAAAGGAAGAAGAAAGAAAAAAAAACAGCAATAGCAGAGAAAAATACCTAGAAACAAGCTCTTTTCTTTCTTTGGCTGCTTGGCAGTGTGGGCTAGCTTTTAATCTCTGCCGGAGTCTTTTAGTAGAATTACCTTATCTCTAATGGCAGCTGTCATTTTACCTAAACCTACGCTCATTTCTTTGTATTTTCTGCTTCCTCATTTGTACTGCTATTCTCATTACACATCCCCAAAGGGCTACAAGCGTAGAAAATAGCATAACATAAGAACGTAACATAACATAGAAAATAGCATAGCATAACATAAGGAAGAAGAAAAAGAAAAGACGTGTGGGGAGGGAAAGGGTCATTTAAGCCTTCGTTAGGTTGTTCAGTGGAGCGCATAGCTTGGGCTTGGCTAATTGCGGCAGCACAACAGATGTAGCAGGGTTGGTGTGTGTTATTTCTATAAAACACCAATATCTCCCTCATAATCGGGGAGGAGGGAGGGTTCATACTATGTTAGAGTGTGATACCTGGAAAGAAGCTTTATGAAGAAGATGATAACAAAAACAAAAGTAGGACCTATTTATTCTCCTCCTTTTCCTTTTATTTTCAATGTGTTGTAGTCTCTTCAGACTTCTGGGACTTAAACTGATTTTCCTCACAGCTTTCTCTGTAGGTTTTTGTTGTTCAAATTCTGATAAGCTTTGCTCCTGGCACTGGTGGAAAAAGAAAATGAAATTCAAGCATTTATAGGTTGAGAACTCTCCTAGGAGTATATACCCACAATCTCCAACATCAGTAACGTGCTGGATACATTATATAATGGTACGTACGATCTAAGGGGAAATACTGTAAACCTCTCAGGACAGAGAATCTTTTTTTTTTTTTTTTTTTTTTTTTCTTCTTCCTGTTTACTCAGCACCCAGTAAAATGTGACATGAACAGCGATGGAGGCTTCTGGCTCTTACGGTGTTACCAGCATGAAGAGACAGACCCCAAATCCAGAGAACTACCCTTGAGGTAGTTCTACTCTACCCTACCTTTAATTGCATTCTTTGCTGGCCAGAGATGGGCTAAGTACACATAAGTGAATTTATAAATCAGTTTGGCAGAGCTCAATCCTACCCCATTTAAATCAGCATGGAAGCTCCCACTGGGTGGACTCCTAAGGGATCCATCCAGAAGTCCTCTGCTGTCCTGAATCACAGCACACACACAGCTTCAGCGCAGCCTTTGAGAGTAAATGCTAACTATGAAACAATGAATTTTAAGTATTTAAGTATTTTACAGATTATTAGCACTTAGTGGTGGATGAAGCTTTTTATTTATTTTATTTTTTTGCTAGTGCTTAGCAAAAGCAAAGTAGAAAAAGATAAAGAGTAAACCAGAAAAAGGAAAGGAATTCTGCACTTAATACTAGAAAGAATATTATCTGCAATGACATAAACTTGGCCTGATTTGCATTATGATTTAAGTTATCACAAAGTATTGAGCAAATCATCTGCATTGCATATCTTGTTCTTTATCATTGTTATAATTTCTTTTGAGGTCCTTCTGTTTCTTTTTTTTTTTTTTATTTTTGGAGATTTGGGGGTCTGTCTTAGGTGAAGAGCAAATAAATAGAAATGTTTTTGAGCCTTATTGGAAGCCAGAACCAATTTGTTAAAAACTACTTATCATCAAAAAGTTGTATTTATTTAGAAGTATTATAAATTAAATATTTTTTCTGGTTTTTCTGCATGTATGCATTTTGTTTTTTTTTCCCCAGAAAAAAGAATAACAGTTTACATTGAGAAATAGATTATGTCATTTTCTGCTCAAACAGGAAATTTTGAACAACATACATTTTCCATTAGAATTTTTAATAAACATACTTTTCAATTTTTACTACTTGATAAACATTCTATGGGGTCTGTTAGATATTTTAGCATTATTAAAAAAAGATAAATAATTATAATAATTATTAAAATACTTTTTTTTTTCCAAAAGTATAAATGAAATTAAGTGAGAAGCCAGCTTAGGAGAGGAAGGCTGCTTGATTTATCTTGTTCAGTTTAGCTTGTTTTGCTTACCAAACTCCAACATTAAGGAAAATTCTAAAAAGTCGATGGAGAATTTCATAGCAAAATAACATATAACTGGAGGAACACCCAGGTCAGTCTGTTCCCTATAATTCTCATGCTCTGCAAATATTTCTCCAAGGTTAGATGCTGCCAGCTTTCAAGCATCCTGTTACCTTGAGACTAGCAGGCAGACAGCAGTGAGTTTATCTGCTTTTCTGAAGAGGTTTTAGAGGCTGCATTTCTGGCCAAAGCTGGAAGCTCCAGCTCACAGCTCACTGCAGTTCTCTGCTGATTGTTGAGACTACAGGAATAGCACTTATATAATGTCAAAACACAATGTTTCCACAATGTTTCTCAACCCAAAAACCGTAGCTCTATTTCTGACTGGGAGATGAAGCATCTGTCAGGCTTCATGCTGTGATAATTTCCATGGCTCACAGTCCAATTCAGGGCTTTTTTGGTTTCCAGAAGCATTTTTGACCACTGCAATTACTAAATCAAGACCAAATAAAACCTGGTGCAGCTGTTCTGTGTCACTATATTGTGTGTTTATTTGGTGCAGGTTCAACTGTGAGCAAATGTGTCGATGGCTTGGAGATAATATTAAATCTTTCTGGGAGAAAAAAAAATCCTAGATTTTCTGCAGAGAGGTAACTTTACAATACTTTAGTTTGGAAGGTTTATGAGATTTGGAAGAAAAGCATAGGTCCAAAGCTAGGAAGCTCAACTATTAGGTAAACAGATTTTATTATCCCTTGTTCCCATGATTCTGCTTTCCATTTACAAGACGCAATCATCAGCTGGCTGTATGGGAGGTAAGCAAATAGTATTTATAGTCGGTAAAAGGGATTTTCACTTCATGTGTATCTTTGGGAACCGCTGAACCAGTACGTCTGTGAGATGTTCAGAAACTCTGTCTAACATTCAAGTATCTGTGTCTCCTATCCAAGAAGCTTTCTGCCCAGAGCTTATATCCAAGAAAGGAGGAGAAAAGAAAAAAAATATATTAATGATTATTATTAATTTTCTTATTTCCTAAGATGTTTTCTTTCATTAGGATAACAAGAGTAATTGGATTGTGCCACTATAGCACATTGCATTTTTTTTATTATTATTGTTGGTTTTTTCAGTCCTGATTCAAGAAAAGGAAGCCAATAGATTTTACATTGCTCTTTGTTTCACTTTGGAAGTGTGGTTCCCGATAACTCTAAAGGTTAATAAATACCACTCTTCTTGTAGTGCCTGTTTTTAGTTAGATCTGCAGTGGTTTTAGGGAAAGAGAGCAAATACCTCCCTGGATGTTGGTTAACATCACTTCCTCCAAGCTCAAGAGCAGTACATCTCTATGAGGAAGAAGTGCAGCAAAGGGGCAAGAGACCTGCATGGGTGAGCAAGGAGCTCCTGGCCAAATTCAGACAGAAGAAGAAAGTACACAGACTGTGGAAGAGGGGACAGGCTGCTTGGGAGAATTACAGGAATGCAGTCAGAGGATGTAGAGATGCTGTGAGGAGGCTAAGGCCCAGCTGGAATTGAGTCTGGCAAGAGATGTCAAGGACAACAAGAAGGGCTTCTTCAGATACATCAGCAGCAAGAGGAGGACTAGGGAAAATGTGGGCCAGCTCCTGAATGGGATGGGGGCCCTGTTGACCAGGGATACAGAGAAGGCAGAATTACTGAATGCCTTCTGTGCTTCAGCCCTCACTGCTAAGGGCAGCCCTCAGGAATCCTGCAGCCTGGATGTGAGGGAGACAGTCTGGAGAAGGGAAGACTTTCCTTTGGTTAAGGAGGAAAGGATTAGAGAACTTCTGGGCAGGCTAGACATCCACAAATCCGTGGGCCTGGATGGGATGCACCCACGGGTCCTGAGGGAGCTGGTGGATGTTGTTGCCAGGCCACTCTCCATCATCTTTGAAAGGTCCTGGAGAACTGGAGAGGTGCCTGAGGACTGGAAAAAAGCCAGTGTCACTCCAGTCTTCAAGAAGGGCAAGAAGGAGAACCCAGGCAACTCTAGGCCAGTCAGCCTTACCTCCATTGCTGGAAAGGTGATGGAACAGCTCATTCAGGATGTCATTTCCAGGCATATGGAGGAAAAGAAGGTGATCAGGAGTAGCTAGCATGGATTCACCAAGGGGAAATCCTGCTTAACCAACCTGACAGCCTTCTCTGATGATGGACTGACTGGCTGGGTAGATGAGGGGAGAGCAGTGGACGTTGTGTACCTTGACTTCAGCAAGGCTTTTGACACTGTCTCCCATAACATCCTCCTGGAGAAGCTCAGAAAGTGTGGGTTAGACGAGTGGACAGTGAGGTGGATCGAGAACTGGTTGAAAGGCAGAGCTCAAAGGGTTGTCATCAGTGGCGTGGAGTCCAGTTGGAGGCCTGTGGCTAGTGGCATCCCCCAGGGCTCAGTTTACTGTTTAACAGTTTACTGTTTAACTTTTTCATCAAAGATCTGGATGAGGGGACAGGGTGCTTCCTCAGCAAGTTTGCTGATGATCCCAAGCTGGGAGGAGGGGCTGACACAGCTGAGGGCTGTGCTGCCATTCAGAGAGACCTGGACAGGCTGGAGAGTTGGGCGGAGAGGAACCTCCTGGGGTTCAACAAGGGCAAGTGCTGAGTCCTGCACCTAGGGAGAAATAACCCCAGGCACCAGCACAGGCTGGGGCTGACCTGCTGGAGAGCAGCTCTGCAGAGAAGGACCTGGGCGTGCTGGTGGATGACAAGTTGACCATGAGCCAGCAATGTGCCCTTGTGGCCAAGAAGGCCAATGGCCTCCTGGGGTACATTTGGAAGAGTGTAGGGCTACAAAGATGATCAGAGGACTGAGGTATCTCTCTTATGAGGAAAGGTTGCAAGAGTTGGGCCTGCTTAGCATGGAGAAGGGAAGACTGAGAGGGGATCTTAGCAAATACCTCGGGAGGGAGATATCAAGGGAACAGGGCCTGACTCTTCAGTGGTGCCCAGCAACAGGACGAGGCAACGAGCACAAACTGAACCACAGGAAGTTCCACCTGAACATAAGAATGAGGACACAGGAAATTCCCTTGAACATAGGAAAGGACTTCTTTACTGTGAGAGTGACAGAGCGCTGGAACAGGTTGCCCAGAGGGGTCATGGAGTCTCCTTCTCTGGAGATATTCAAAACCCACCTGGAGCGATGCTGTCTAATGTGCTGTAGGTGACCGTTCTTGGGCAGCGGGGTTGGACTAGATGATCTCAACCATTCTGTGATGCATCAGCTAAAATGTTGGAAGCAAGCAAGTAAAATAAGGCTCCTCCCAGTCTTTAACAAGTTCTTGGGTGAGACTGGTTCATATTTAGGGGAACTGAGGCAAGGGAAAGGTTTGCTTGGCAAAGGGAAATGCTTAGAGGAATTTTAAGTAAAGTAACAGTTTATTTTGACTGAAGATAGATGCTTATAATCAGTCAATTGCTTAGAAAGGTTTCTAGGTACAGATGCTACACTCAGATACAGCAGTATATATAAATAAGACATTGCTACACTGTCATACAGCAAAATATATGAATAAGACATCTTCTGAGTTAGCTCAGAAAGTGACTTCGTCCTAGCTAGGTGCCAGCCCGACGTACGCTGTAAAAGCCGATGTTGTCACCCCCTTGACCTACAGTGGCAGTGTGTATGCGAACGAAGCGCCCAAAGGACTTTCTTCTAATACAAAATGCCCAAACCAGGCTATAAGACCTAAAGATTTAGGATGAGGACCAGGATTAAGAACTCTGTGCATTCAGCAAACACAACTTTTTCTTCGTATAGACAACTTTTTTGGTCATAAGCAGGAAGATAACTGTACTAGGAGAGTTCAGGAAGAAGTAGAGAAATATCCAGAATATCTGTCTGAAGATGGTATTTCTTTGTCCTGCTTTCAAAGATGTGAATAGATTGAAGTGTATAAATAGGGAAAAAAAAAAAAAAAAAATAAACACTGTGCAAACAAAGAAGAAATTACAGCTGTTTGGTTACAGAGCCCTTTTGCTGGTTGATAGTGCTTTTACTGCTATTACTTAATATAATGCTTATTAAATGTTATATTCAATAGCACTTATTAAGTGTTATTACTGCTTAATAGATTCTATTAAGAAATTAAAATCAAAACTATCTGTGTAAAAGAAAAAGAAATCACAGTAAATTTAATTCTAAATCTCGGAATTCCCTTATAAATGACCTTTACAGAAGATGATTTGAAAAATGTTAGGATAGCACTTATCTATAAATTGGTTCAAACATCTTTGTTTTTCACAGATTATTGGTCTAATATTTTTTGCTTCTGACTTTTATCCTTTTATTTAAAAGATTTTTTTTTCTAATCTAGAGAACTAACCCGTATCAATGATTTAAAATAACAGATACATCATTAAGTTGTACTAGTTAAGCTGTACTTGCTCACTAGAGTGAACAACATACAGATAATTAATACCGTACATATTTAAGAATAATAAAAAACATCCCCCAAAACTCTAAAACTTGGGTCACCAAACCCAATTTCCCATTAATGAAGGCATCATGCCAGGTCATTCTTTTGATAAACTGATCACCAAAATTTTTGACTAGCAATATTTGCAGAACAACTGTAAACAGCGAATACGTTGTTATTACAAGATCGATGTTGCTGCTGTTGGATGGTTTTCTACCCTGCAAGTTAATTCCTGAAGCAAAGATGAGATGGATTTGCAGAAATCTTTTCCCGGGAGGTGTTTAAATGCCATTCACAGAACTTTAGGGTATGGTCTTTCTTCGAGAATCGTCAAAATTCTCCCTATAATTAGTAATTATGTCTAAAATGCTTTAAGAGGTAAAGAGCTATATAAATGCTAAGTGTTACCATTTCTTTTGGCAGAGGTAAATCTGATTTTCTGTTATAATGAGGAAGGCCATAGCTCGTCATCCTGGCTGATTACAGAAGTTAGAGGAACAGATTGCCCATAACCAATGTATACCTTTCTTTCTCTTTCTGAAAATTATATTGCTCACAGCTTGACTCCTCAGAGGGTAGAATTATAATGGCTTTCAGCACGTCTGAAAGCGAATATCAACTGAGTCTTGTTGATATGAAGAGCCAGACAAAGGAGCTTTGAAAAAAAAATAATAAAAATCATAAACTCCTGCACATTCATAAAACTATACATTTTTGGATAAGACATTGTTCTCCTTTTTTCTTTTCTTTTCATTATTTAATCGTACCCCTTTCCAAGCCACCATAAAGCTCAGCTAAGTTGCTAATCTCGGACTGCCTGCATGTGCTGTGGGAATTAATAAGGCATTCATTTCTGTGGATATTCTGGCATCATTCGCAAGCACAAAAGAAAATAATGTATTTATTCCATGTTCTCACATATCAGATATTACTTTGCACAAATAAATGACAGAACTAGCTGGGAGGGAGGGAAGAGGGAGAAGATCTCAGCTGTTTGAGAGATTCCACAGTGGTTCTGGAAAGGGGCTATTGAAAACGGCTCCTTTGTCTCAGATTTATCTTTTCTCAGCTTATGTAAACATCCTTGACCAAAACCATTTTCACTTCAGCTACCGTGAGACTGGAAGCTCATTATGCACGACACCTCTTTCCTTTTAGCTGTTACTAACTGGACACGACCACGTTAGTATGACTTCCTGGAAATAAATTGTAAATGCAAAGTGAAGGAGCTAACTGTGAGCAGCGATGAAGGATGCTTTTTTGTAATTATGAGACCAGCTTCCACTTTTGAGAAAATATAGCAAAATCAGAAGTAAAAGCTGTCTTTTACTCATCTACAATAGTTCTATGTTTTCAAAAGTGGCACTACATGAGGCAATTCTTGCTTACTCAACTTCAACACTGTATTAAGATCAGATTTTTTTTTTTTTTTAGAGAGCATTTCAGAGTGCAAGTGAAAATTAACGTGCACTCGGAAAATTAATGTGCAAATCTGGATGTCCAGGAAACAAATTACACCAAATCACCACTCACTGTGGAAAAATTTTGAATACAATGTACCTCTGGAGAAGCTGGAGAAAACATTAATGTTAGGAGCTTTCTACTAAATTTTAATTGTTAAGTTCTTATTTTTTATATATTTTTTGCTATAGAATTTCATTACCAGCTGTGAACTGACTATCAAATAAGCTTCTTTGAGTCATTACTGCCTCATTAGTATTGTAAATACTACTTTGTAGCGTCTGCCATCCTATCTTGGCATTTGAGGTTTCAGCCAAGCAGTTAGTTATTTTTTGTTTATATTTCCAAGGATTTCAGAGAACAAATGTTCACCAGCTGCAATTTCATCTTCAAAATTTACTGAAAATAGGAGCCATCATCATTTAAGACATCATAGAGGTAAAAATTACTAAAATGCTTCTAGGGGCTAATATATGACAAGTTCTAGATGCCTTGTACCTTTCCCTGAATCATAGAGGTAAAAATTACTAAAATGCTTCTAGGGGCTAATATATGACAAGTTCTAGATGCCTTGTACCTTTCCCTGAAGTGTGAGATACTAGCTAATAAAAATATGCAAGACTTTTTTAGCAAGATAGACATTCACATGATAAATATATATATTTTTTGCCCATATGATACAGATTTTTCATCAAACATATATATATGTATATATTTTTCTCCTTGGGATTCAAAGTGACATGCATGCTCACATCTTTCAAAAAGCCTGAAAAAAATTGTTTTAAGCTATCATAATTTCACTGAAGCTTGAATTATTTCTAAGAAAGGAGATTTTTAAAAATCTTGAAAAGAGTAAGAAATCAGGATTTTTACTGGAAGTTTTTTGGGGGTTCCTATAGGAAAAAAAAAAGGGAGGGAGGTAGAAGAAAAGTTGTGGAGCTAGCAATGCAAATAACATTTCTTATAGTTATCACAATGATATGCATTTAGATCCTCTGCTTTTTACAGTTTTTAGAAGGCCCTGAAGTGATACATCCTGAATTCTTCTACAGCTGAAACCACTTTTTTTTTTTCTAACGAAAGATAACTTTTTTTTCTCACATGATTCCAAGATCTGGCATGTTTAGTGAAGCCAGATCAATAAGATTCTTTGTAAAAGCTACAGGAAATGGCAATGCTGTCAACAACCGTATTTTCCTCTGCATCTGGAAAATCCCCAGCACTCTCAGTGGGGCTGAACCAGAGTGGTTTAGGCAAATTTGGTAAATCCTCCCTATTAACTGAGAGAGCAATGCTCCCACTCGGGGGAGAATTGCAGGTTTTTTTATTATTATTATTATTCCTATTATTATGACACTGTGTCATTACTGATATAAAAAGAACGAGGAACATGTGCAAAAGTAAACCACATGCTGTCTCAACTAGCCAAGAAAATATCTACCAGATGGGAAGCGATGAGCCAAGCCACTGTGACAGATCAGCTGGTCATGCACCAAACGCAGAGGAAGCCTCAAGGCTCCCAGGGCTTTGCCCTCTAAACCAGCAGCACCAATTGCACCCAGAAAAGAGGTGTCCACCCCCAAAATCTGGCGAAAACCTGCCTCTTCATTCTGCATAGTGCACAAGCCTGGAGTCAAGAGTGACTAGAAATAACGAGGTAAATACTTGCTGTTTCAGGCTTGCAGCACTGTCCGGCCAAGGCCTTGCCGAGATCTATGTGAGCAAAAAAGCTGAAGGCAAAACGAAACCATGTTCCCGAATTAAGTGACTGAGACATCTGGGTTACTGAAAGCTGCCTTTCTCAGAGCTGTATAATATCTAATTTTTTACAGATGTTGGGACTGCTGGTTTCCAAGAGTTATCCTGAGACTTTACAGTCTAAGGAAGAATTTAGAAGAAGCTACCCAGAGACAGGAGACCGAGATCGTGCAGGGCGACTCTCTCACCTAACGTTCGTCACTTAGTTTTTAGCTATCTGGCAGGCAATGCATGTTTTGCATTCTTCTAAACGAAAGTATTACTTATTCCCACTTTAGCACCCTTACCAGTGAAGCCAAGAATTTTAGCTGACACAAATCTAACAAGGACAAAGGCATCAGTGAGACAGGGAAATGTTTATTCCCTCTGTACATATTGCACCTGTTTCCCAGTGCCGCGAGCCTACAACTCTTACATTAAATATAAGTTAACATATTTTGCTCCTTTATAGATTTTACCTGAGGTAGAACAAGTATTTCAATCATAATTTTACATTTTCTTCCTGATAGCTACAGTTCAAAAGATGCCGTTGTGCAAATTTAACAGTTTAAAAATACAATTTTCTTTCTATATTGGCATGATTATCATATCTCAACTATAAAATGTTGCTTCCTCACCTCCTCCCACAAAAACTGAAGCCAACAGCTTTGCCACTAGGCACCTGAAATTTGCATAACAGCAAATTTTAAATTCTTAAGTGGTAACCAAAGAGTTACAAGTCACTGGCAGATGTGAATAATGACTAGTAAAACAGTAAATGAGGCACATTGTTGGAGGCTGGCTCAATATATTATTGGGGTACTTGTAGATATATTCCCTAATTGAGCAACTACTGAGCAATTCCCACTCTTTAGATATGTCAGCATCTTCAAAGGAGTCAAAAATATCATTTCCTACCTTTTATTTCAGCATATTTATGAACAAACAGCTTAACCATCTTCATTTCCCAGCAGGAATATTTCTAGTAAGAGACTCCTCCTGATCGATGAAAACATAATGAAAAACAATTTAAATACTGTCTTTCAGTACTAGAACTTTTTTAGCTTCTTTACCTATTTGAAATAAGCTCTCAGCTAAAATGAGTCTACTGGGAGATAAGTGAGTCTACACACGATAAAATAGCTTTAGAGCCTGAATATCTACGCATATTTTTCTAGATAACTCACTAGGTTTTATCCTTTTCCAAAACTTCCATGAGCTCAGCAGCCAAATTCTCCAGGAAAGCATGTGGAATATACCTTGCAGTACCTTCGAAAACCAGCATGGAGATCAAGGGATGAAAACACCCCATGAGAGTCTCCCAAGAAGCATATGGTACGGAGGAGAGCAAAGCTCCTGAGAATACGGATGGGACATGGGGTGGGTCAGTGAGCGGCAGCATAGCCAGGGTGACAGACCGAGTGCACCCACAGTAACCGGTTGAAATGCCCTGGTTTCATCCTAGGTTTGTGAAAAGACCTGAAGCACCAATCCTTCCCTTTCCCTGAAGTGCACATTGCCTACACTTCGGAGTTTGCCTTGGAAAGACTGTGCTTTTATTTTGTTAGCTAGCTGGTAAGGCCTTTCATTTCAAACATTTTCTCAAACTCAACAAAAAAAAAAATAGCAAATGATATGCAGAGAAGCCATAAAGCAAAAATCATTTCATTCATCCTGTTCAGCAGCATATTCTTGGGCAAATTTTGGAAACCTTTTAATGATAGGGAGGCTATGAAGGAGTTTGCTCCAACAGTGTAATCATATACGAAGGGGTTTGTTATGTCAATATAGGTACTAACTTATGAACTGGGGATAAAATCTTGACTCAACGGCTGCCTGTGGAATTGTTGCCATTTATTTCTATGTTTGGGATATCACCTGATGTTTTGTTTGCTTTGTAGCTCACTACATAAAAGTATTATGTTGAGTATTACACAGTTATTGAAAAATGTCTGAGGGAAAATAGTGTTTTCAATTTTTTTTTCTTGTAAGCCTGTTTTTTTTTTGTAAGTCATAGAAAATTTAGAGATTTCCCTTTAAAATATTTTAAATAGCTGAATATATTTTAAATAAATAAATAGTGATCTTTAATATTTTAAATAGATAAGAAAAATTGAGAAAGAAAATATAGAGAATGTTTTATCAAAAATATCCATAAAAGTATCCCCAAAACTGACCATTTCCTATATGTAATTCTTTGATTCTGGCATATCAATCAATTAAATCAAATTTGTCTAGAAAATCAATTGAATCAAATTTGTGTAGAAAATAGAAAGTCATGCTTCTCCTAGAATAAGATCTTTAATATCTCCATTAATCAGGACTTCAGTTTGCATTTGCATCACAACAGATGGTGATGCGCAGTAGAAGTCATCTGAACAACTTGTAGCATCTGCATCTGAGTGAGTTGTCTTGACTCCCTTTAAAGTCAGTGGAGAGGAACAAGCACTTTTAAAGGAAGGTGGAGTTGCTCTTTATGTGAGAGAGCAGCTGGAATGCATCGAGCTCTGCCTAGGGGTGGAGGAGGCAGTCGAGAGCTGATGGGTGAAGATCAAAGGGCAGGCTAGTATGGGGGACACTGTTGTGGGTGGCTACTATGAGCCACCTGACCAGGAAGAGAAGGTTGATGAGGCCTTCTATAGACAGCTGGAGGTAGCCTCACCATCACAAGCCCTGGTTCTCATGGGGGACTTCAACCACCCTGACATCTGCTGGAAGGACTACACAGCAAGGCACAAACAGACCAGGAGGCTCCTGCAAATCAGAAGGCTGATACACCTGAGGGCTGTGCTGCCCTTCAGAGAGACCTGGACAGGCTGGAGAGTTGGGCGGAGAGGAACCTCCTGGGGTTCAACAAGGGCAAGTGCAGAGTCCTGCACCTAGGGAGAAATAACCGTGGGCACCAGTCCAAGCTGGGGGCTGCCCTTGTGGAGAGCAGCTCTGCAGAGAAGGACCTGGGCGTGCTGCTGGATGACAGGTTGACCATGAGCCAGCAATGTGCCCTTGTGGCCAAGAAGGCCAATGGTCTCCTGGGGTGCATTGGGAAGACTGTTGCCAGCAGGTGGAGGGAGGTGATCCTGCCCCTCTACTCAGCCCCGGGGAGGCCTCATCTCGAGTCCTGGGGGGGAGAGGGGGGGGGGCAGAACTGAACACAGGACAAGAGAGACATGGAGCTCCTGGGGAGAGTCCAGTGTAGGGCTACAAAGATGATGAGAGGGCTGGAGCACCTGTCCTCTGAGGAACGGCTGCGAGAGCTGGGCCTCTTCAGCCTGGGGAAGAGAAGACTGAGGGGGGATCTGATCAATGTGTACAAGTACCTGAAGGGAGGGTGTCAAGGGGATGTGGACAAACTCTTTTCAGTTGTCCCGTGTGACAGGACAAGAGGCAATGGGCAGAAATTGAAGCACAGGAAGTTCTGCCTGAGCGTGAGGGGGAATTTCTTCCCTGTGAGAGTGACGGAGCACTGGACCAGGTTGCCCAGAGAGGTTGTGGAGTCTCCTTCTGTGGGATCTTCAAGGCCTGCCTGGATGCAACCCTGTCTACCATGCTCTAGGTGACCCTGCTGAGGGGGGAGGTTGGACTAGATGATCTCCAGAGGTCCCTTCCAACCTTACTGATTCTATGATTCTAAAGCATCTCCTCCAAGACAGATGTTCAAACTAGGTCAAATTAATTGCTGAAAGCAACTCCTCACCTCCACTGACTACAACAGAGATTTAGGATGATTATCTTACCTTTAGATAAGATAATCTAGATTTACTTTAGATTAATTTAGATTTACTTCCTAGACATGAAGGTGAAGTAAGATGAATGCCAACCTTGATGTGTAGAAGCTGTTAACCATAAGCCAAAGAGGCCGTATCTTGTCTGGTAGGCAAATGCTTCTGTAGTGCAAATGATTTGTTTCTATATATGTGAAAATATGACTACTCTTGCATACCTTGTGCTATGGCCACCCAGTGTACATAATTCCCGGTGTCCTTTCTAGTCTTGGCAAAAAAAGATTCTTAGCCAGGAGAAAAAAAAAAAAAAAAAAAAAGGAAGAAAGAAAAAGATATTCTTTATGTTGGTCTCTAGTTGCTCTAGGTGATTCTCAATATCCTATTCTAGTGCCTGTTGTAAACACTCTCACTCAATAATTGTGTGCCATATAAAATGTTTATTTAGTTATTTTGGTTTGTCAGTGGGCAAGAATTATCTGCAAATTAGATTAGCCTCAACTTGCCTATAAAGAAGGAAAATCAAGATAAGAACAACTTGTAACCACTCCCATGTGAGTAACTTCAATATCTTCACTGGGATCACCAACATTAATTAATATTGCAGGACTGAAATGTTCTGGATACTTTGAATTAACCTATGAGTACCTGAAATGTTTGAGCGACCGAGAAAATACCGGAGACAGGGGCAGTGCACCTAAGTACCTGGGAGAACTTAGAGGTAGAGGCATTGCTACATCACCCATACATCTCACTAGCAGGCAGTGGTGTGATGGGCACCTAAATAAATACTACTAGCTGCGTCTAGTCAGAGAGCCATTGATTGCTTAATCAGAAAGGTCTCAGTTTTCCATGTATATACTTTCTTGTTTCTCTTACTCCTGGCTCCTTTCTGCCTGAAAGCTCATAATTCAGATAAGTTTTTTAGAGATGGGAACATGCCATGAATCAGAGCTACAGTAAAAAATAAAAAGAGAATTTCTAACTTTGGGCTCAGATTTGCTCCACAAAAAAAGAACTCAACAGTAATCCAAAATTGAAAATCAAACTCTATCACTTGCTTGCAGTACAACTTTCTTTCTTAAAATGGTTTGGTTACACTTATTTGAAAGAAGATGGTTTGTGCATGCTAGAAACCCTATCACTCATGTAGGATTTATATATATCACTTATAAGGTCTTGCTTTAGTAGGTTTCTTATGGTTCTCATCATGATTGCAATTTGCAGACCTGACTACTTTTTTTTTTTTTTAGCTATTCCCTGAATGTCTCTGTAATTTCGTCCTTTTTTTTTCTCTCTCTCTCTCTCTCCCCCTATCTTCAAATTTAAATGTATTTCACTATTATCCTCAATTTGCCATTCAGAATATGTCAGCTCGAGGAGTACTAGGCTGTAGCAGTAACTGACAGTATTTTTAAAAAATCAGTCTAGACTGTATGCACCAGGTCTCAGGGAAAAGTGCTCACCTATGATATATGGTATTTTAACATATTATTCTAAACCACTTCCATCAAGCATCCAAATGGCATTCAGCTCACCAGCATGTGAACAAGCTGGAGAATTTCCTTTGACAACATGCTCCGTATGAGATCAAACTTGTAAAACATCACATCAGATTTAATGTCTAACATATCAGCTTATTCCCTCACTGTGTTTTTTTCTTTTTTTAAGTTCTAAAGATTTAATGTTGAGAGGATATTTTTTCGCAAGTTGACATAAGTATTAGAAATACAGAAGAAAATGCGACTTATTCTTCCTACAAGAAATGTCTCTAAAAGACGGTGCACCGCTTAGAAATGATCAGACTGCAAAAATTGAGACAATAAAGAAAGGATTGATTCATTAAACAGCTGTTTGCATCTGTCTTTAAAGCAAAAGCAAGTTTTTAGACAGCTGCGTAACATAAAATATGTGCTAATAGAATAGGAAGTGGGAGCTGGACGTTGCATAGCGATAATAGAAATTGCTGCAAATTCTTAAATGAGGTTACACTCTGAAAAGCGACACTGAAATAACAGCGTTCAGCATTCTGTATTTTTTTCCTCTCTTTGATTATTTAGTTCAAAATATGTCAGTGGTACCTTGCCTTCTAGTCTGGCAAACTGTGATGTGTAAAATCAGGCGAATCTCTGGCTTGATTTTCTTGTCTGCAAGGAAGGATTTGGTTCAAACCCTGGAGGAACCTGGCAAGGACTTTCTCCCTTTGCTGGTGATGATGTTTCTCGCTGTACGAAGTGTTTCACCCTGTAGAGGGGCTGGAAGTGATGCATTTCCTTAACAAAAGCAACCGTTTCATCTATCTTTTTTTTAGCACTGTGAGTATTCAGGATATTTGCTATGACTGGAGAATACAGGTGTCCTGCTGCCAAACACTTGAGCGACCAAGGCACCTTCCTAAGGGATTCATGACTTTGACTCACATCTTTATTCCAAAATAAACAGTGTTTTCAACCTCACCACCTACACCACACTTTAGTGTCTTATTACTATTTTATTTTTCTCAGTGAAGACTGGTTCCCTGAGAAAGCTTCTTGTGGCAGTACCAAAGGACATCTTCTGCTGGTGCTTGACCTAGCCCTGCAGGCCTTGCCTTAAATTTTTAGTGGCTCTGTGCCAAAAGTGACTATCATACCGCGCTCTTTTGTTGCTCCACTGCCTCACTGGAGTCGTGTTGATATAAATGCCTGGACCTCACAGTCCTCATCATTGCATTCCTCCTGCCTCTCTTACATCTCCTCTTCGTTATGCCAAATTACAATCCTGGTACCTTGTCTTGCTTTAAATCCCAATTCTTAGGAAAATGACCTTACAGGAAAAAGGAGAAAAAAAAAAAAAAAAAAGAAAAAAATAAAAAAAGAAAAAAAGGAGGAAAAAAAGTCCACATGGTGCATCCTTCTGCATTTCCCATCTGATAAGGCAGCCGTGCTTTGCATTGGATTTATCATTACTAACTGCCAGCCAGCTTATAAGTAAATGATCTCCAGCTGACCACTTTTGATCTGCCTCTGCCACAGCGAGTTTGAATCCACCTGTTGAGATCCCATCACCAGTGCTGAGAAGGAGCAGACGTACCTTCCCTTGCTGCCTTTGCATTCAATATGTTAATTTTGTGCAGAAGCTGAGCAAAACAAAATAGCGGTTACACTGAAAATGCTACTGATTGTCTACGTGATCTCATTTGCATTATTTGTTTGATGTTATTTGCATTATTTATCTTAGCTCCTTTGAAAATAATCAGTTTTTATAAGAAAACATTAACTGTAACTTTAAAGAGAAAACACAGAGACATTTCAGCGGCTTTGATCAAGACTTTAAAATTCCAATAAAAATCTCCTTCCATACTCTAAGCAATCGGCAATTTCTGACAGAAATTCTTTTGTATATATCTATAGCTATGTTTAGATCTAGATCTATATATCTATTTTATTCCACGGTTTATTCCAGGGCTGTGCTAGCTTCTTCTCTGTCACTGAGATTTTCCATTCCAAATTTGTCAAGTTTATTTTCCTGTTTAGTACTTTAATTTAAGAGAGCATCTTCAGGCAATGAGCAGATGAGAGATAAACCCAAAGCTAAAGAGCAGCACCTGTCCTGCATGAGTAATGCACATCCCCAGGCTCTTCTATCACAGTAATATAGTGAAATTTGCCCTACCTCCCCCAGAAAAAAACACATACATTCCTGTAGAAAATTTTCCAATTCCTCATTGGCACTCAGGAAATAAATGCATTACCTGCTTAAACAAAGATGCTAAACTTTTCCAGATGAAAAAAAGGAAAATAACAACTGATGTACAGATTAGGATGTAGACAAAGAAGGGGCTTAATCTCCTATTATAAATGGGCAAAAACGCAAAGAAAAATTAAATGACAAAAACCCTTCCTGGAAAAAAAAAATGTATTAGTCATGCTAAAAGCTATTTTTATTCTTTTCTTGCTGTATCCCCCTATAAAATATATAGAACTGTACTTATATATACTATATATACATCGACACACATATATATATATAAAGATGAAGATAACATATGTTTTATCTTTAGTACAAATAGTCTGGTTATTAAAATTAAACTAGATAAACTTTTCGCTATATAGCTTCCCACTAGTTCATATCTGGATTTCTAAACAAATATTAGATTAGTTAAGAGCTAACTTTTTTTTTCTTTTCTCGGACAAATCAATAGGCAGCAGTCAGTTACGTAGCAAATTGCCCAGGGCAAACTGAGATGTATTAGAAAGTTAGTGGACAAATTTTAGTAACAACTGGCTTAGTATGTGAGTCTAACAAATATTTCACGAATGGATATCCACCTCGTGGTCCGTAATCTTCATTCTTGTGCCTCTTGTGCCGACGATTTGCCCGCAGCTTAGGTCAGCACTTGGTACTCCTACGAGGCTCGGTGCTGTCCCGTCACATCGCATCGCCGCGGTAAGACCCGGGCTTCCTTGGGCAGACGGCGAGAGCTCCTGAGGCCGATCCTTATTGTCAGCGTCAGAGAATCCTTCTTGTAATGGAAAACCTTGCTAATAATTTGACACCGCTCCCCTACCCACAACCTCCTTGGCTCGAGAGAACATGATTAACGCATTGATTAAACATCAGTGCGTTTCTGTCACTTTAATTGCGGCATCACACGCTTGGCCCGGGATTTAGCTCTGAATTGCAGACATCGAGGAGCAGGTGTTGAACTAGACAGCAAATTCACTTTTGCAGTTAATTGAGAGCTGGTTAATGCAGTCAGTGGAGCCTAGCTGAATGCGTCTATGTTAGGGTGAGCTGAGCGATTCTCCAGGCTCCCTTGACTGTGTAGGTTACCATCGAGCACAATTAGAAACCAGAAATCAGCTCTCTTGTAGGCCAGTGGAGACACTCAAATTTAGGTGTTTACAGTCTAGAGCCAAATCTGCACCTAATGGCCTGACTGGTCCATCTTTGGATAAGCCAAATATCTTAATCCTAATAATTTGTTATTAAAATAACTCCTAATCATATTCTAATTCAAAAAGCCCCCACATGGAAGGCTGCATCATATTTTATAAATATAAATATATATATATATAAAACTCTTCTGCTGTATTAAGACTACCCTTTTTCTGTCTTCTCTTACCCTGACCAGCAAAGGTTTCTTGAGGATCAGTTTCTTGAGGATCAGTCACAACTGATTATTTTCATAATGACTCTGGCATTTATTATCAGCACAATAATCTACAGAAAGAGCCTGAAATTCAGCTGCACTAATCCTTTTTTTTTTTCCTCCCCCCCCCATCAGTGACTCCCTACTGTTGCCATTAAGGTTATGCTCAGGTAGAACTGCAAGGATGTGACAGTGGGCTGGGCCTAAAAGGTGGATTCACCGAGACCAGGGTTTAATGGATTTGCTCCAAAATCTTCAGTTTCCACAAATCAGTTACTCAAGAGAAGTGTCCCACGGAAGAAGGCCAAGCCTCTGAGACACAAGTCCACAGAAACCACAGAAATGGCAAAACGAGTTAAACGTGAGCTGAGGGAAGGGAAATCTCATTTTAGCCCAAACTTCAACCATATGTATTTATCTGCTTAGGATCACGCAAATCCCGAAACGTGGCCATCGGTGTTGTGAGAGTGGTGGTGGAGAGAAGTGCTGCTAAATGGCAGCCTGGAGCCCCTCTCCATTTGCAACATGTACAGCACAGGTTTCTGGTGCAATGGTATTTCTTGACATTGTCAGGCCAGGACCTTCATTCTTTCTTTTTTTTTTCTATTTTTGTCCCACTCATCTATCTCCTTTATAGGTGTGTACATACATATACAAATATATATAGAGCTTCATACCTTCTGTAGACACTGAGTTGCTGTTCAGGACCAATTTCTCTTTGTCCAGTCGTAGGCTTTGTCTCATCTACCACGCTGTCGATCCTTATCACTCACCTCTTGTAGTGTTGATTGACACATGCCTGGTCTTTCTTTTTGTCTTTTTTCTTCCAGCTTTCAAACTGTCTAGCACTTTTTTTGTTGTTGTTGTTCATATTGAGTTAGACTGCACATAAATCCCGCATTCTCTCGATTGAGTCAACTTTTCTTTCTAGTCCCTTGTCTGGCAACAGGTAGAACAGATTATTTTGGGGTCTACAACACTGCCAAATGCAACACGGGAAGCACAGGTGCAGTTTTCCCTTCTGCAGCATTACTGCAGCTACTGCAACCTGCCCGCTGAGAGGTGTCACTTAGCTGCCTCTAAACTACAGCGCAGAGGTCCAGGGAGCAAGCTTGGGCACCAGCCCCATAATGTGCACGAAGTATAATTGTTAGCTTTCTCCCTAACCCTATTTCAAACTACTCAAAATATCTCTGGCCAAGAAAAATCTACTCTGGAGGGGGCTATTCCTAAGCAGTGTGGACAGAAGCCAGGGCTGTTTGGTCCCAGGGTCTTTATTACTGAGCAATGCAAATTGCCACCCTGAAATTCTGGTTGAGCCGAGCATATTGCTTTAGCTGCATCACTCACCGTTGTGATGCCGCTGCCTGAGCTCAGCAGCCCTGGGCTTTGGGTCAAATACAGCTCATTATTGCAAACTGAAATGTAAACTATAAATCAATACATAGTGTTGGAGACAAGTCCCCATTTCTTAGTATTAGTGGACGTTATACCAGTTATTTCCCATAAATCATATGTAAAAATCACAACTATCACCTAAATATGGAAAAAGTAGCTTGAGTGTCCTAACCAAAATATAATGTGGTCTTACTTACACCCAGTAAGACCGCATGCACATTTTGCTAGGCAAAAGGGAAATATGTAGAAGATGTGATGTTGGGGCTCATCTTCACTCCAGAGCTGGGGTACAGTTTGTGTGTCCTCCTGACTCTGCGATAGTGTGCTAAAGATGAGCAGTGATGATATCTAAGTGATAAAATCTTATTCGGGCAGAAGGTGGCAAAACTTTGAAGAGCACCCATTAATTTGTCATTAAATAATTTGGCCCGGAATTTTATCTGCTGTGAAGTTTGACATTATTGTGGTAGATTAAGATTATTTCATTGTCCTAATCACGCTATTTCCTTGCTAGAGATGTCATTAGTGCCTGTGTATGTGCATGTGTGTGTGTGATAAAGAGAGATTAAGAGGAGTTAATAGTTCAGTTTAACAAGTTTTGTAATTTCTAGGTAATATATTGGAAATGTCTGTTTTAAAGAAAATTAGAGAAGATAAAATTTTGAAACAAAAGAATTGCATTTTTTTCTTTGTATGCATTTTGGAGGAAGATCCACTTCCAGACTGTGTATATATACGTATATATATATATATATATATATATATACAAATTTTTGAGTCCTTTATTTAGTTTTTACTTGAGCCTAAGCAATATATCATTCTGATATGAATTTTAGAGTACAAAGTACTAGGTAAAGATTCCAAAGTTTCACCACATAGGTAATAAAGTTCCTTTATTTTTTTATTATTATTATTTTATTTTATGGAATTGCATTTGACATTAATCTTTATTCCGCCTTCCCCTCACCATAGCACAAGCCAGGAATAATTCTCCTGAAATCAATAGAATTACAATCATGTAAGTCCAAGCACAACAGTGGGAAACTAGAATGTGCTTGAAGTTCAGGCATGTTTATGTCTGGACTCTGCACCGGGTCTATCATAATAGAGAAATTTGAGCTGCAAAACTCTGAGCCAGAGTTGTGTTTCCACAATGTTTCGGATGGGAAAGGATATCTCACTGGGAATATTGTCCAAACCCATGATTAGTTTTAAGAAAAGCGATGCAGAAGGAAAGCAGATGTTGACTGTTGTGAGGGATAAGTGATCGGCAGAGAACAGAAACTGAGAATCGAGGTTTTAGCACAAAATACTTTTAACTGGGAATGGAAATAGCATAGCGGAAGCAGAAAGCTGTCTTAGGACGTAAAATGTATCTGGGGAGCAGCATTCAACCGGTACGTCCTTGAGGAGACGAGAACTGGTATTTTCCAAATATATATATATATATATTCACAGAAATGGGAACTGTCTGGATTTTGAGGATGTTCTGCATATCCAGCACGTAGTTAATAACAAGCCGAAATGTCAGGATTGTATTTCATCTACCTTACAGTTACCTACACTTGCCTCTGGACAGTTGAGGACAACATAGAATTACTATAGAAATATCACACTTATCTCGCGAGCTATTTGTCATACTGATTTCCCTTTAGGGGGAAAAAAAAATAAGCTGTGTTAGTGACTATATGTTCCTTAAAGGAGGCATAATTTCGCCCGCTGCCTCCGCTCCTGAAGTCGGCAGGCACCGTTTAGCGAAGTCAGAGGGGCCGTTCGCGGCTCGGGCGCCTTACGCGCCAGATTTTATCTCGCCCATTCCTCGCCTGCCCCGTGTTCCCTCCTCCTCCACCTGCGCTTTTGCGTCCTGCCAGGTGCCCTTCTGCCCGTAGCGAGGGATGCAGCGGGGGCTGCGCCAGGATGCTGCGAATCGGGGAGGGGGAGCGCGCGGCCCCGCCAGCCGCCGTGCTCAGCAGGAGCGGGGAAAGCCGCTTCGTTGCAGCGGTATTAGACCCTATTCTGTAGCGGGTCGAACTGTCTGAATTCGCTAAGACATGCTTAAAGCTGGGCACAGGCTTAAGCTGGTCTGGATTTTGCTCCTATGAAGCAAAAATTTTGAAAAATAAAATCCTTTCCGTTAAGCTGACAAGCTATTACTGCACGTCAATAATCTTGGCTATGTTTTTTTTTTTTTTTTTTTTTTTTTTCCTTTTTAATAAGGTAGGAAAAGGTTATGGTAAACATAACTCATCTGAGTCGTGCATGTCCCATTTCTAACAGCATTGAAGTATAAAGCTACTTTATTTGGGTACGTTCTGCCGTAATGTATATCAGTAAATTACCTTGAGATCTGCGGATCAAACTATTGCAACAACTGTTCCTACAGCTGTAGAACAGTGTTTCGATCGCCTGTGGCCGCGTTCGTGTTTGCTGTGCCGTAGCGCAGACCCAGCCCTTCCCGTCCGGCAGGATTGCGCCTCGTTTTCTGCAAAGGTTACGAGGGCGGTGGGAGATGCGGAGCAACAGAGCTTATGGTATCTGTGCCAAAGATGCACTTCTCTGCAGGAACCGGTGGGGCTGGATGGCGCCTTGTCCTTCTCGTATGGTGTCAGTCAAAAAATTAGATTAACACAGCCAATTTTTAAACCAGTCAAGAAATACTTATTTTTCCTAAGTTCTTGATAAAATTCGGCAGAGGAAAGGCTCTTTTTCCCTGCCCTGCAGTGCTGGAAGCTGCTGATGTGTGCTGTTAAACAGCTCTTCAGCCCTCGTTGGTTGGTGGCTCATGTGAAGTGGGGGGCAGAGGATGGTCTCGTAAATAATGCGTTAAAATTAGCAAATAGGAGTGTTCCCCCATCACTAGGATAACAACACTGTGATAAACACCTAGTCCAATGGGCCCTGAATGAATTAATAATGTCATTATTGCCACAATGTCCTGAAACAAGAGTAATATTCTGATCTAGGGGAAAGATAAGAATACCCTAGCAGGTGTTTATTCCAATTATATTGTTCCAGACTGTGTCTAGTTGCTGTTACTTTGAGGGTTGAGTGTGAACAAAATAAAATTTTCTACTTGTATTTGTTAAGTCAGTAGAGTTTTATGCAGGAGGGAAAAACAGAATGTTGAATCATTTTAAGCACAAACACATAAAGACCCACATTAATACAGAAGCAGAGGAACATGCTGCCAAAAGAATAAAATAAAACCTACTCTGAGCTATAGATTAGTACTGCTTAGCATCCAGACAACCATCTCCTTTTATCAATGTGAATTCATTCATAATGTTTTGATATTTAAGATTCTCCATTCTCTAATATTGGGACTCACTGTTGCTTAACACCAAAAGTGTTTTATTTTATTTATTTTTTTTCCCCCTATGCTTTCCTAACCTAGGCGTTCTTCATCCAGCCAGGGACCTGGGAGTGTCCTGCGAGGGCTGGGGAAATGGTTCAGTGGTGGAAAGTGCACACAGCAAACAGAGAAGCTGCAGCTTCTGCAGTCACTGTCTTGACCTCCAAGATGCTTCCATGTTTCCTTCAAGTTATTTCCTTCTGCCACCTTTTTGGGGGAAAAAAATGACAATTGACTTCATTCATTAAAACAGATTATTACTCATAAAACTGATAATAGGAAGCTGATTATTAGTTGAAACGCCAGTGAAACTCTCCCCTAGACTTCACTAGCACTTTCTAATTTTTTTTCTTAAATCTATCTTTCTAAAGACTACTATACTCACCCAGACTTCAAAGGACATTTGTCTCACCAGAAACACCAGGTGTTAGTCCTGAACTGCCTCCAGCAGTGCTGGGATCACCATCACCTTCACTGGGGGCCTGGTGGGGCTTCAAAAGAACTCCAGCTGCGAGCAACACCCATAGCAGCACAACCTCCGTGCCGGCTTGATTGCAGCTTCTCAGTGCTTTTATTTGCTTGTTTTCCTCCCAAGCATGTACTTATCAATCCTACTCCTCAGCATTTTATAGATAAATCTCTCTTTAGTTCCCTTAGCTGGAACAGGATGGGGATAGTACTTGTGCATATTTCGCTGTCATTTTGGTCCTCTAAAACCTAATATTGGACTGGAATTCTGCCTGCTCTACACTGTCTCCTTTTAGAGATATTTCACACCTTTTGGTGTATACTGAGGCAGCCAATTATGGATAATGTAGGAAGGCTGGATTTTATGAAGAAACTCATGTTGAATTATTATTGTAGCAGAACTGCTATCTCCTCTGATTTCTGTTGTGATCCCTAAGTATTACCTGTACACTGCTGCCTTTTTCACAGATGTTTTTATTGAGCTAAGACTTTAGAGGTTTTTTTGTGATAATTTTTTAAATCTTTTTTCTGGTCAAGTGGTTATACCAATTTCCATTCTATAGATTTTGTCTGACTGGCTTTTTGGGGGGAGGGGGATTTTTTCCCCAATTTTTCTATATTCTCTATATTTTCTATAAGATTTGTGATTTCCTTATACAAAGCTCAGTAATTGTTCTAATATTTTGTTAGCGCAGACTATAAGATAATCTCAGCCCCCTGGTTTTTGCTCACGTTATTCCCCTTCCCATTTTAACATCACCTTCTAATGCAGAAGTCGGCTTTGACACCCAGACAATTTCTATCGATCATGTCCAAGAGCCAACACTGATCTCTGCAGTTACTTACTAATATGGTTGTTTGTTTGGGAAAAGGATTCTTTTAGTAATATTCCTTCTTTCTTCTACTAGTGTTTCCTGACGGTGCACGGCGTGTGCAGGGTACATGCATGTCTCATCCAACGTGCACAAACACGTGCATATCATACTGGTTGCACTCCTACTAGTAATTCATCTAACCTCAGAAGTCTGTGCAAGCACAGCAGTCTTCTCCCTTCCCAGGCATTTTGCACAATTTACAGGAGAGCGAACAGAAACATGAAGCTCTCTGGGGCTAGGCCGCAAAACGATCGAAACACTTGGGAACTGAAAAACCTTTGATTATTGCCTTGATTCCTCATGATGTGAAGAGCGAGGCTGGGTGCCTCCGAGTGCGACTGGGAGACCCTGGCAGCAGCAGGGAGCCGCTAAAGGCTGTTTTGGAGGAAATTCTGGTGCCTTTGATGTTTTGCTCTGAAAAATACAGTGGGAGATTTGGGCCAAGGGGCAAGGATGGCACACAGAGGCGGAGATACGCTGGCGAGTGCAAAAGGTTTCAGCTTGACTGCATTGGTGTGCTTAGATTTTTTCCACTTCAAAATACTATTTTCACTTCTCCATTCTTCACTGTGTACTTTACTATACGCTGGAAACGGATTGAAACGCACGGAGTGGAGCATTATGTCGCTTTTCAAAATGAAGCTCTCCTCCCCTCTTGATATCTCATTTTATTGGCCATATCCCCATGTTGGAATTCAGGAAGGTTTCAAAACAGTCTTCCAAAACAAATCAAAAACAAACGAAAACAAATTGCAAAGCCCTTGCTCTGCTCTTCCTCTCTGCACCCACGTCGGATGGAAAGCTGATCCTTCCCCACTTTGCAGACCAACAGCTTGCCAACCGCTGTGTCACTGCTACGTACAGCTTGCAGAAGTTCCTGACCTGTCTGCACAATCTCTGTCCCTTTTTCACATTTTAAGAGTTAATTTAGACCATGCTGTTAGTCATTCTGTCTGGGAAGATTTTTGATTACCTGAGCAAATGAACTATTCTCACTGTAAACAGTGTATTTAAAGGAAAAAAAATCATCAAATAGCTAACACACTGCTAATTGTGCCATTTAATGCCATTTAATGCTTATCTTTCTTCTGGACTCAATTGTTTTATTTTTTCTTTGTAATTCACTTTGTCTTTCTATTTGCAGACCATATAGCTTGTAACTGCTTTTAGTTTATCTCATTTCAAATCGTCCTGATGTGCCATAACATCAGAGTCCGATCCCTGAAAACCTAAAATCTGATACTGTCATCAGCTTTCTTCCCAAACTGTCCTCATCTTTGCGCTTCCGGTGCCCAAATCCTCTGCTGCAAAGCCCCTGCCTTCCACTTCACCTGCAATGGCTGCAAGAAGAGCCTCCATTTCTCCGAAAATACGTGTCTTCTTTGCTTAGCCTCGCTTCAACTTCTATTTCCATTAAGACAACAGTAGAGAGCGTAACATGGCCTGCTCTGAAATTACCACTAAAGTCAACTGATTACCCAGTTAGCAAGCATGTTTCGTGCACTGATATATTTCTTATAACATCCTCTAAAACACAAGGGCGTTTCTACAGTGCCTATTCTTTTCCCATAAGGGACCTAGGAGGTGCTCCCAGTGCTACGCTCTCTTCTGCGCATGTAATATTAACACAAGAGTGACTACAATAGGCCTCCTCCCCCCCCCACAAGAATTAGCATTGCATTAAGTCACCTTTCTTTTTCAGCTGCTGGGAGGAAAATGCTCTATGAATCTATTGATTTAGGAGTTAAAAAGTATCTTCTCTTTGTTTATCAATTACTTTTGAAAATGGGAATAAATTCTCATTATTCACTGCTCCATTACCAAAAAGTACATTGGTGCATTGGTATTATTCAAAATTTCCAGATTGTAAAATGCTAATTGGAAGAAGGTAAAATAAACCATGAAAAACAGGCTCCATTTTGGAAGAGCCTTTGCCTCGTTAGTAGGAGGACAGAAGGAGCTGCAGTAACCTAGGCCAGAGAGAAAGACCAAGATAAGGTTCAGCCCTTCAGCAGCCACCAGCCAAGGAGTGACTTCTCTGAGTCAGAGGCAGCAGCAGAAAACAAGGAGAGAGGAAAGCCAGGATTGTGCATGGTTTGATGCAAAATCATATGAGCTCTGCCTTGTTATTATCATTAAAGCTGTTATCTTTTATAGTCAAGAACCTTTTTTTTTTTCCTCTTCACTGATGTTATATCTTTCTATTGTTTTTCTACCTTGCCTGCCCCTTGGGAAGAGGCACACTTTTTTTCCTTTGCTCAGCTGCTGATGTGCCCCTGCAGCTGGGGATATGCTGATTTCACAGAGTGGAGATGTTCAGCTAATTGCATTTTGCAACACAGCAGACCACCTACGGAGAATTTCTCTCTGAGGGGGTCATGCATCTTCTCAAGCTAGCTTAAGCTATGTCTATTAAACACACATTTAACTGAACTGACAGAAGCAGGCAGTAGAAGCCCAAGAAGAGGAAAACAAAGTGAATAACGGCACCAATTGACTTTTCCACCGCAGAACAAGGTATTGAATTCCCCCCTCCGGCTGCGCGAGAGCTTGCCAGTGCTGCTGTATGGCACGGGCGAAACGAGAGCACACGCTAAATCACAGCGCTTCATACGTGCAGAGAACACTCTGGAGACGGCGCGTGGGAGATCTGCAAGGTTTAGGCTGTTTTGTTAACAGGACACAGGACACAAGAGCCACCATGCTGTGCCAGACCAGAGGGCTCTCCAACCCCAAGTCCTGTCTCCAGCAGCTGGCAGAAGCAGTTACCTAAAGAGGAATATGAGAATTAGGGCATGCATAGAGGTATTATTATCTTCCCAGCTTCTGGCTGTCAGCACCTAGAAACTTCCCAAGCCAGAGATCCCCTCCAGACTCTGAGCGCTACATGAATTCCTCTAGTTGTTTTCTGAATTCAGTTATTATTTTTACCTGCCCCTCCTTAACATTTTGTAGCAGAGAGTCTCAAAAGGTAAGTGCATGCTGCACGAGGAAGTTCTTCCTTCACTTCTTTTTTTACCTGAAGTATCTTCATTTCTTCAGTCCCACTCTGGTTTGCTTGTTAGAGGAAATAATCAGAAGTCATCATCCTCTTATCTTCTCTGTATGATTCCTGATTTTATTTTTATCAGTAGCCAGTATCACCTCTTTCCATCCTGGCCTCACCGCTTTCCAGAGGCAGTAGTTACTTTTTCGTTCAGATTATTTAACAGGTTAAAATCATGATATTTAATTACTAATTGTTTAATAAATTATCTTTACCTGTACTTATTTTGAATCTTGTTGCTTCTGCATCAGACCTAAAGAGACCATAGCTTGAGAGCTAGCCTTTGGGTTTTTCTTGTGCTATCAGCTGAATTAACAAAACGCCCCATGAAATTGGCCACCCTCATGTCCTTAGGCAATCATAGCTACGATACTGCAACCCCTACCTACTCCTGCAGGCAGCAGAAACCATGCACATTGTTGATCTCAGAGTGAATTTTCTGGTATCTCATAAGTCATGAGCACGAAATGAAGATTTTCCCCGGGTCAAGGCAATAGGAAAACCCCCTTTTCCATGAGGGTTCTCCAAGACGTAGTAATGCAAACTCAGACTGCAGCAGATTCTGCTGAAAAAGAGATCAACCACAAAATGAAATCCACACAAATCCAAACTATATGAGCCCTGCTGATTATAGAAAGCAGTCTTAAATGCAGACTATGAAAATTGTTAAAATTTAAATATGTCAGAGCTTGGAATATCCTGCAGAATAGAAAAAGGAGGAGAGCAGCGCAGTGCAGAGCAGAAACAGGACAGAAGCATCTATCCACCTGAGATAGCTGTATCTCCTGCTTTCCTGGCATGTCATCATCCTGCCTTTATCTGCCTCCAGAACATTTATTTAAGGAAAGTTAATTGTTTCTTCACACAGTAAAATAAGTTGGAAGTCACACATGATGATTGTGGAAGGTCTGGGGACTGCTCTGGGTCTATGCAGCTCAAGTCCAACCACTGGAATGAGGAAATTAAAACAGAGGAAATAATATTGTTTATTTATTTATTTATTTTGGGCGAACACTTTGAGGGTTTTTTTTTAACCTTTTTGTTCTTTTATTTTCTTTTGTTTGTTGATTGTTTGTTTTTTTTAGCTCTAAGCAGGATTGTTGCCTTTCTGTTGAATATAATTCCAGAAACCTGAACAATGGTGATTTATGACAGTGTACTTTTAAGTCTGAAACACTAATCAGCTGAGGGACAAATCTTATCATCTTCAGCATGTGTATGTTTTCAGGCATTTTGGTAATGGGATATCTTAGGATGGTCAAAAAATATTTGGACTTAAGTGCCAGTTTCTGTGAGGCTTGAATTGACTGATTTCCAAACATTTAATAATTGCAGGAGAGAAGATCTGGACCTTGATCATTGCATGTCTCATTTCTGTCTTTGTCCAACAAGGACAATCTGATAAAGTAAATAAATACATAAATGTATAGTGAAATACTAGGAATATTTCCAGATTTTCCAGGTGGAAACATGAAAAATGACATCTGTATGAGACGGATGCAGTCAGAGATACTGCGAAACTCTGTTCTGCCCTAGTCATCTCTGAAGGACACAAATAAAAAAATAGCTTGAAGTTACTGAGGGTCTACACGATGTATCTGTATTCACAAAAGGTGGAGAAGATATGGTCTCACATCTGAGAGAAAGGCAGGCTTTTCTGGAGGGAAATGAAGATGTTAAAAAGATCTCCTCTTGCACAAGATCAGATAGCAAGCTAATTAGAACTATTAAAAACGGAGAAAGTACCAGGTCCCAAATGAATTAGACTCTGTAATTCTAAGGAAAGTAGCAAAGGAAATAGGAAAGCCCTTTGGCAGAGATTTCTGATAGGCATGTGGAGGACTAAAGAGAACAGATAATGGAATTCCCATATTAATGTTACAGGATAAGACAGATCTTGACATGTGGCTGTGGGCCTGATCTTAGAAGATGGAAAATTCCTTCCCTTCCAGTCTCTCCCAAATGCTTCAAAATGGCAGATTACAGAGAGTTAAAGCAAGAGGAAAGGAGTAGATTGACAACAGGGTTTCAACTGATCGACTGTACTGAGGAGTGTAAGTGAACTGTGAATCCACAATCGTTACTGGGATTCACAGCAGCAAAGAGACTAGAGTGCACCAAAAAAAAGTGACGAGAATGAAGAGCGATGGCATCTCTCCGTATCAAACCGTAGTTGTTAGCAGAAGCCAGGTAACATTAGAAATAAGGATATAAATTCTTTCGGGGTTTAGGTTAATTTCTGTATTAATTCACAACACCTGGCTAGCGTGCCTAGGTAGCCTCCGTTACCTTGATCACTGCACATTTAACAACGTTTTTACGTTTATCCATTACAATTCCATTGTGGAGTAGAATCAGTTTTGTCTGACAGGTTTTCCATACTGGACAGACAAAGAACTGTAACACAAAGGAATGGACACCTAAATCTTCGAAGGCATTAGCATGCTCAACATCCATTGAAATGGGAATCCGGCCCTAACTTTCTTGCTCTAAGTCAGAGCAGAAAATTAAATCCAGATTTCCAGTTCTGAGCGAGATTCATTTCACCGCACTCCAAATACCAAGTACCCAGCCTGAACTATTTGCCCACAATCTCTCTATTGTTCAGGATAATTCAGCTATTTAGCTGGAAAGACAAAAATTCTGAGAAAGGCTAAATTTAGCTAATATGCTAAAAAAGAGCCTTTCTCTAGGGAACCTAGAGCTGGTGGTGAAGCTTTTGATGACTTATAGTTCAGGGAGTTGAATCCTGTTTTCATCCTAAAAGGAAAATTTGTCATCTTCTGCTCAAAAGAGTTATACCAGGGATGCAGCATAGTCAAGCTAAGCAACCATTTCCTCTAGGTAGAATCCTGTAATTTGTGTTTCGTTGGTCAATAGTGTTATTTTCATTTAGCTTCAGGTGATGTTTTTGGGCTGGTCATGGTGGTTTAGGTTCTACCTTAATTTTAAGTATTTCATGACATTTAAAGATTAAAGTGTTGACACTGGAGCCTTGATAATGTCATTCATGGATACCAACAATTCAGTTGACTTTTACATTGCACTGACATGTTTTTAATTTCGGTGTTATCACCTGGTTTGGTGCACTAGTAAACAGTTGTCCCATTTCTCTCAGGTGGAGGCTGTTTTCCAATGATTAACTAAAGCTGTTTCTGTTTCTCACTCAGCGTGACATTCAGCTTCAGATTCAGTCAGCTACTTGCAGGTGTCCACAGCTCATTTATACCACAGACAAGCATCTACTCCTGTAACAGCTCTTTAAGTTACCATTTCAGTCAGGGGATAGAGAGTCAATACAATTGATAAGACACAATTCAGGTGCCTAAACGCAGATATAAGCACCCTCTCTGATGTCCAAATCATGTGCATGTATATGGGAGGGCGTGTGGGAGATCTGCACCTTTCTGGAGTGGCTGCCTGAGGTCAAGCGGGATGGCCTAGGGCATCTCAAGATGCCTAAGTCAAAGTCAAAGAAGACAAATGGAGCAGCTGGTCATCTAGGGTGCTACTCTGCTGACTCAGTTTGGACTCTGCTTTATAGAGGGATGAATACCAACTCCACTGAGCGTATAGCCTCCATCTCCAGAGAGTATATGGGCACTTAGACACCTTCTCTACATATAAATCTTGAATGTGCATTTGGGTACCAGTATCTGCAACTCATTTTCACCTCAAGTTTCCGGAACAATATTTAACCAAATGAAATAATAATATGGAGTGTATCGTTTAAACTACCTCAGCTTCACAGATCCGCAAACATGCGTGTTTTTACACATCTATATGTTAACAAGATGCAAAGATGTCTTGGCAGTCTCTAGACTTTTGACTTCTACAGCAGCACAATCCTCAGGAAAGTCCAAACAACCTCTTTGTAGCAGACTATTTCAGTAGAGTATATTAGCCACGTATGTTCTCGGGGCGGGGGGGGAGGGGGAAGGAATATATTAATTCTATCTATAGTTTGTACTATTCAGTTAGGTACCAGACTTCAGGACCACAGACTATATTTTTAAAATTGAGCTGCTCCCCAGTTAGAACTCACTGACCTGCTGTTTTTCCATTGCCTTCCCTCTCGTTGAATAGATGACCTTATTAATGGATCCTAAAAGTTAGCATACAGTGGCACTTCAGTCAACGTTTTGTTATTTTGCTGAATCAGAACACTCTCTGGCTGCTGGGGAGAGGTGAAGGGGGTGAGGAAGTGGATTAAACTGCATATTTGGGAGCCCATCTGTTGAGAAAATCACTTATCAACTTCTGTTTTGTGGGGTTTTCTTTTTTTCTGACCATCAGCTATTTTTGAGACCACTTCAGCTGATCTCAGACCCTGGGATGTGTTATTGAGATAGCAGGTGACTTCAAAACATGTGTGGACATATGCAGAACCCGTCTGAATAAAACACTGACCAGGAACCAATAGTCCTGTCCTGGAACTAGACTTTACATAAGAGACTTTAAAATGAGGAATGCACATTTGTGTGAAAGTCTTTGGGAACTGGGATGCTAGCTTTAACCTACAAAGACACAGGGAGGTCAAGAACACCTAATAAATCATCTCCTTTTCTGTCATGGCAAACTGGAAGGAGGAACCCAGGCTAGAACTTCCACAGTACAAAAACAGGGAGCAGATGACAGGCATTTTCTGTGAGGGGTTTCAGCTATGGTGCTTGCTTTTTCAGCCTACATTTGTTAATCAGCTAGACATCTTGTTCTTTTTTTCCCCCTTTTTCTTTCATCGTGTAAGGCTGTAAAGGATTTGCAGTCCTTTGCTGATGCTAAATTGTTTTTCATTTAGGGAATAGATGCTCGCAGCACAAGACAGATGCTGGTAATTTTAATCTAAGGTATTTGTATCAATGTTTTCTTCTGGCTGTGCAAAAAACTCATCTGTGGCAGTGGGTAAACCCAGAGGTTGCCACCGTTCAGAGTAATTTGCCCTACTTCCATCACGGGCGCCGTGCAGATGCAGCGACAAGCCCTGGAAGAACCCATGGCAGGACGGGGCTTTATCTGCGTCCACAAAGCAACGGGTAGATGTGACACAAAATACAAAGAGGCAGAGGAAGAGAAAAAGCTCTCCCTGCACACCTGTCTCAGCTCCAAAGATTGCTTCTTCAAGTAAACACATTGACTTTCACGTCATCTTGTCACCTCACATGTCTCTCTTAATATCTGTCTAGCTGCCCAGTTCATCCTTTCAACCTCCTAAGCCGAGAGTCCTCTGAGGCAGGAACTGTCCTTGTCTTTCTTACTTGTACAGAAGGGCCCTAAAGCTTGATACCTGCTTCTATATGCTAAAACAAGAATAATAAATAATATTAAAAGCTGCAGCAGCTGCAGTAAAGCATGCATTTATGTGGGTTAGCTTGACGCATACATAACAAATCATTTAAACTTTTAAACATGTACGTATATATACATATATGTGTATAAGCTGCAGCTGGGACAGAACTCTTATGGTGGTTAATTTTGGGGTTTTTTTTTCACTTATCTTTCATCTACATAAGAGATAAGAATAGGCTTACGTTGCAAATTCTGGGCAGTCAATCTCTCCTCAATGACAGTTTCACTATAATTCTCCTAATTTCAAGCTCCTACTTGAAAAGGGAACAGTAAAACGGCATCCAGCCTGTTTTTGCAGTCATCGGCAGCTGACTCAGTTGATATCTTTCCGCACATTTAAGTTGCTGCATGCATAGTCAATCCCCTTGAAAAAAATGCTGCTCCTCCACATCAAATGGCTTGTGCAGACACCAAATCCAGATTTTAAAATGAGTGTAAAAATTAACATTTTAAGGGTCTATATCATCGCTTCAGCCCCAGTTCTCTGGTGGGAGTAATATGCTGTAGACAAAAATCTTTCCTTCAAGAGTTTTAAGGATGATTGTTATACCAGATTTTCTAGAAATAGATGAACACATGAAGGGAAACCCCTTATGTGGTTTTATTCAGCTCTATTATAGTCCTTAACTGTGAAATTCGCATATACAGTGGTCATCAGAAGTGTTTGAGCCGAGGTGTGATAGTATCAAAGTTGTGATCCTGATAAGTAATAAAAATATTTCTTACTCACCAGTTAGATATGGTAAACCACTGGCCAGCGATACTCCTGCGAGCTGACATAATTTAACCATTGCTATTTTTGTTAGCATTAGTCAACAGGAACTTCCTCTGTAAGAATCAACAAATCCTAATTTGTAAAGCATATTTATAGTTTAAAGATGATGTTTGGTAAACCTAGTATCCTTACACTTCTGTTTAGTTTGTTCAAATTCCAAAAATGGTAATCAGACATGAAGAAATCAATTTAATTCCTGAAAGAGCTGAGACTGTTTAGTCTAGAGAAGAAAAGACTGAGGGGGAGACAGGATAATCGTCTCCAAATATGTAAAAGAGACACTCAAAGAGCAAAGGAATAAAACCGTCTTCTTTGTCCTCCGTGAGCAGAGTAACAAGCAAGGGCTTGAATTGCATCATGAGAGGTCTGGGTGAAACTTTAGAAAGACTTTTCTAACAGGAAAGTAAAACACAGGAATAGATTGCTTGGGAAGATGTGAGTCTCTCTCAGAGAGGTTTGCAAAAAAGACCCAAAATATTTATCAGGATTTTTTTATATCCTTTGTTCAGGTTATCAAGGAATGATCTCTTGGTGTGCCCTTTTTACACTGTTTTCTATTACGCCATCTCTTTTTTTTTTTCAATTTTTCCCAGGAACAACCTTTCCATATTCTATTTCTCAGGCCCAGAAATGTGGGGAGATTTTGGGCTGAGTGTTTTTAGTAGAAGTCAACTTTTGCTCAGCTTTCTGCATGTAGGTATTGCTCCAGCAGCGTGTGCAAGTCCCCAAATCGAAAAGCTGCTTTTGCATGCAAGCTGATAAGCTATTCACAGAATTCACAGCAGTTCTCACTTGAAATAGCTTGAAAAATGACCCGAGAATACTATCACGGTGAACGCCGGGCAGGTGAGCATATTTATACCAAAGAGCAGAAAAACATAGCCCTATGATTTGGCTTTTATTGCTCCCCTTGCTGTTGCTTGACAAAAGTTTCATATAATTTCCTATCCCTTCTGTTTGTCTTTTTCTCATTCAAAAATCAATTGTAAGGACTTAAAGGAAAAAAAGGAGTAAGGAGTGTTGGAGGTTACTGGGTTTGCGTGGGCATCGCTTCTGCCGCAGTGCCTACTCTAGCGCCTGCTGGCGATTCGTCCCTGGAAGAGATATTGCATGAGGGCAAGAGAGCCTTGCCCCTGGGAATGAAAGTCGGAGAAAGGGAAACACACCTTTGCATTAAGGTATTTTACGTATACTAAAAGCTCTAAGCTCTCTGATATTCTCAATTCTCAATTTTGGTTTCCGCAGGTCACTGAAAATAAGGACGGCCCCACATGGCAACCCTTTCCTTTCTAAGAAAACGCGCCCAAGCAGACTGATTTGCATTTCGAAGCAGTGTGTAGGAAGCTGTAATTAAAGAGAGACTTCTTTATTCTCTGTCCCATCTCTCAGTGTCCTGATCGCTTTTTCCTAACATGCGACTACTCCGTTACCAGTTAGGATAAAATCATTCCTAACACCAAATTTAGAAAGTATATATTGAAATTTGCAATAGGCTTAGAAAGTATATATTGTAAATTGAAATTTGCAATAGGCTTATCCTCTCTGGGAGTTGTAGAAGTCTCAGTAAGTGTGTTTTTCTCGATAAAGTCTGGAATATGCGGAAAGCAATACTGTGAGAGAAGCCACTTACGGTGTATTTCAGCCTATGTAAGCACTATCACTGCCACAATATTCTTACCCTTACCCATGTGTGCCAATAAGCATTGGATAGTTCATAGAAGCTATTAATTTTTTCACAGCTTCTTCACATATTTAGAATTTTACATTACTGAAGCATCACCAAGAAATTAAGTACTTTCCTGTTAATAATATTTTGCTCCATTCTGCAGTAAGTGGACTTGGTAAGCTTAGACTGTTGTAATTCTGTTGTACTTAATATAGTTCAGACAATTCATTTTCTTTCAAGATGGCAAAATGTATACAACATCATTTTCTATTGTAATTCTCTTTCATAATTTTCTTCATAATTTTTTTTCTATTGAAACACTCATTGAAAATGGAACTATTAAATGTAGTGTAAACATTTCTGAATTGAGAAGTTAACATTTAAAAATTGCCTCATTTCACTTTAATGTGTTTTGCTGTTTTCCTTGCCTAATTATCATTCTTTTCAATATTTATGTTAACATGACCTTTCTCTAACTGAATGGCTTTAACTGCTTCCCAAGTACTTATAGCATCACGATTTTTAAATTAAATTATGTTTGTCATGGAACAGATTGCAATGAAGTCCATAGAATAGGGAATGGAGGGAACGAAAAATTTTCTGCTGGTCCCAGAATTTGAAAGTAATAATAATGTTATCGGTTCATTTTTTCAGTCAATGCAACCATGTGTTCCAGAGGAAGGATAACTTTGTTTCTTGTTCGTGGTTAGATTCCAGTAAATTTAATGCTAGTCATAATTGTCAGATTGACTAGCTGTGAAAGATTGTTTAATGCTGTAAAATGCTTATTACTTTTATTTATTATGCCTTCATCCTGCTGTCAGAATTTAAGTTAAACCACGGATTGTGCTTGCCCCGGGGAACAGATCGCAGGGACATAGGCAGTAAGATTTGGCTCTGCATCTTGAGTTTTCACGTCAATGGCATTCCACCACGAAAGCCTGCTCTTGCAAAATCTGCGAGGTCCGAGGGTAAAGCACATGCAATAATATGCAAATGCAGAATTTTCTTGTAAATAGTGGGAGATGTTTACTTTGATTTTCAGAGCATTCTTCAGAGTATGTGTAATGTTTATCTAGAACTGAAGAGTAAGGATCAGTGTATCAGCTTAATTTCACTAGGAAATCTTTTCTTACACACTAGGTTCCCAACTCTCTTCCTCCCTCACCCGTGGAAGAAGAGACTTTCCCCTATTCTTCTCCATTCAGCGATGACTGGCAGTGAGTGAGAACAGCCTGAACAGGACAGGACAGACAGACAGTACGAAAAAAAAAGAGGGAAGAAAAAGGGATGAAAACTAAAGATTTATATGGGGCGTAGATTTTTAGAAATAAGATTCTAAGTTAACTTCTTAAAATGAAAAGATAATAAAAAATTAGAGAGAGCGCAAGACTGAAGGAAAACAACGAATGATGAATGACTGCGTACAAAAGGAACATTAAAAACTAACAAAAGGAAACGGTGTATGAGCAGCAACAAGGCGAAAGATAGAAAGACTTTAATGGAAACTTTTGCTGCTTAACATAGTTTGATGTATAGGAGTCTGAAATTCTAGATGTATCACTTTTTCAATCTATTTGGCATAAAAATGAAATAACAGAACTGACATCTAACACAGTCACCAAGTTCAAACAGCTCAGTCCACAAGTGTCCCATCGAGCAAATCCCAGCCCACAAAAGACCCTGAGTGCCTTCAAGGTCTTCTGTCGCCAGAGTCTGGGAGATCAGGCACATTTTGAAGTCCTTTGAAGTTTTCTTCAGAGCTTGCTTGGACTGAGGCTCTTCGTGGAAATGTGGATGAGTTTAGTTCCCTGTACACAAAGTGCATGCAGTCTCCTTGCAGTTCAGTCTCTCTTCCTTTAGTAACTAAAAGTAAGGAAAGAACGATTTGCAAGGGTCCAAGCCCAGGGGGACGGTGTCTTCAGGCGTGATGCCACAGACGAGTTGGATGCCTCCAGCGATATTGCAGAATATCAATGTTAAAAAACAGAAGGGTGACATTGAGTGAACTTGTCTTGACCAGCCGGTCTCTGGTTGCCTTAGGTCAACAGCACAAATGCAGCCTCTCTCCGCTTCCCTCCTCTTCCTCAGGTCCTCCTCCTCAGGTTTGGCCAGGTATGCTCATTAGCAAACACACTTCAGCATCATCGAGGATGCACTAACGGCTGGTAGAAAGAGAGGAGTGAGTTCACACCGATGTCCTCCAAGCCGGTAGGCTGGCAAATGAAGTTGAAGAGGACAAAGTCACTGCTGCGAGCTTTGGAAAAACAGCGCAGAAAGAGCGGAAGGGAAAAACAGAGGGAAAAAGAGAATGCAATCATCTTTTTTTACGGGAAAAGATGTCAAACTGTCATGTTAGTCTCTGCTGAGGCTCTGAGTGCTAACGGTTGCCAGGGTAACTGTTGTGCCAAGCCTCAGCACTTATGTATTTTTTCCATTGATAATTGCTAATGCGAACAAGTGCTGGCTTGCACTTTACACCTGCCTGGCTTGTAAGTCTGCCTTAATTAGATGTGCCAAGATTGAGGAAAAAGTAATCTGCCCTTTCTAGACAAGTGACAGGTAGATGAAGTGTTGCTTAGGCCTTTATTGTAACAATTTTGCTGACAAAATTACTGTGAATTGTCTTCCCTCAGTGCACATATACTGCCTTTGTTTACCAAATCCTGAATTTAAGCTTCAAGCTTCATTATAGGAAACTACGCTATAAATTTTGGGGGGAATACTCTGATCCTGCCCGTTGAAATTCTACTTTTACCTCCAGAGTTCAGTGTAAACTGCTTTAGGGTATTTCATGTTATGTGCATATGTGAGAACGGTTTTTAAAGTGATAGAAACAAATGAGAAAAAATCAAAAAAAAAAAGTCTTTTTTTATATATATTTGAAAATGGTTAATTAAGTGGTCCTAAAGTCCTAGTGATGTGGTGATGGAATAAGGAGGAGTTCTATAAAAATCATTGTTCTGCTAATTTGTATCACAGTCTCAGAAGTGACAAGGGACTTCAGAGTAGTCAGTTTTGGGTGTCCAACTCAAGATGTTTTGAAGGTTGAAAGAGAATAGCGTGTCTAAAAATCAATACCCTCTAAAAAGTCAAGCTTAAAACACCAAAGAACCTATGATCTTTTAATCACTTCTGATCTTGTCCAGGAGAATCACTTTCTTAATTAAATTCCCTACATGAATATTTCGGGTCGTCCTTCAAAGTTCTAGAGTCAGGGTGGAATTCTGCACTGAGCTGTACAAACTTGCCCCCAAAAATCTATAGCAAAGTTAGTGTTTTATTGAGTCTTTTTCTTTTCTTTTTTGGCCATAAGGTGATTACAGAGCTTTCTGTGCTCAGTTCTTATTTGCTTTTCAGAATTGTGTCAAGTCTGGCCTGCTCCACTGCTGAGTGCATTCACTCTGTCTAGCTCTGCATTTCTTTGATGTTGATTTCCCAGTGCTCTTAAATGAAGTAAAGTTTCCTGAAACCAATATGCCAGAGAGAATTAAAATATGAATAATACATTGTGCTTATTTTAGCACCTTTCACCAGACGACCTCAAAGAATGGCGCAGAGGATACCAAGGAGATTGCTTTATACCCCTTTTACAAAGGAAAAAGTTGAGGTGCAGTGGCATGGTGACGTTATGTGCCTTGCCTAACATCTCACCATCGGTGAGAGCCAGGAATAGGGGAACAGTGTCCTTCCTACTCTACAACAAAATTATTCCAAAAGCTAGACTCTTCTCCAAACTCTCCTCATGTCACATGCAATGGTAATTATGATGGTTGAACCTTTCTTCATTTTGAATAATATCAAAGTTTTCAAATGTCCATTTGATCTTGTGGGGCTGTCTAAGGATTAATAGGCTACAAGGTGTAAGACAGTGTTGGCCTGGGCAACATGCCAAGCTGTTTGGCAAGATAGTAGTATTAAAAGTGAAATTAGTGAGATTTTAAATGTATTCTGCTGCCCTCCCTAAAGCACTGCAGACCCTAGATAATGATTTCATGCCTGGAAACATAGTGACCTTACAGGAATGTTACTTTTATTAAGTTATTCAGACTAAGTGTACAAGAGAGGAAAGCTGCTGAAACTGGAAAGCAAGGGATTTGTAAGACCTTATTTAGGATTCTTTTAATCCATGTTTTCAGAGATATTCATTTACTTATGTAATTCCTCCACGAGACAGACTCCTGGGGCTAAATTCCATCCTCACATTCCCTCCTGGTCACACAGGCACAGAGATGAGAGACTCCGGAGTACGTAGAAGTAATTGAGAGTGGCATGTGGTTCCTAGCAGTGCTAAGCTCCAACCTGTAATGAAGCATTAGCTGGATGAGCATTAGTTGGATGAACTGCTGCATGCAGAAGTGTGTGATTTCATGCTCTTGGTTATTAATGCTGATCAAGGTATAGGAGTCTTTATGAAGTTTACCAAGGTATGCAGTAGAGCTTTTTTTTTTCCCCCATTATGCTTTCCAATATCATCAGAAAGAAATTTGATTCACTTTTCAGTGAAAAAAATGACCTAGATTTTCAGCTTCACCACTGGATTGCTTATAAAAGCACTTGTAATGGAGTTTATCCACTAATGACTGCTACTAAACTGGAGCAGCAAGAGTATAATATAACGGAGAAACACAATGCAATAGCAAATGCTGATCTGAATATAAAGAAGAATAATTCACAAAAGAAAAGTTTAGGAAAGAGATGAATTATTTTCCTTCTATATCACAATTAGATAAAAAGCTATAATCTCTTTTAATCTATATTATGGAAAAAAACAGATTTTTTTTCTTTTTTTTTCTTTTTTTTCTTTTTTTTTTTCTTTTTTGTAGTGGTGCACTCTAATGTTATAGTGCATGAATCTGGAAACATCATAACATAGATCAACTGAAAAAGAGAGAGGCTCTGACTTCAGTATATGGTTTTGCAAGATAAAGTTACTGCCTAGAGATAGCATCTCCATTCACCCTTCCAGCCTTTTTGAAAAAAAATTGCAAAGCAGACAAAGAAAATGTACATCTTACAAGCAACAGGGTTTTTTGAGGCTGGTATTTGCCATTCATCTGATTTCATGAGGCAAAAATGACACAGAAGGCTCAGGATGCCTTCCAGACTCCTCTTCTAGCTGGATGGGAAACTAGATGAGTTTTCCTATATAGCTGAGACTTATGGGGAAAGAATTTGAAATATCGTTCTAAGCAATTTGCCCTGTAGTCTCAGACAGACTTGTCAATGGTTTCTGTTAGTTAAAGAATTCTAGGCACTGGGTCATCTGATGTACCCTATCATAGGCTATATGATGGAAAAATCGCCTTTTTCTCTTATTACCATTCTAAGTTAAGTCATAGGGTCAGGAACTACCTATCACTCAAGCTACAGCTGTGGTGAGCAACCTGGGATATACACTCCCAGCAGCTACGTGATGCTTGAGCTTCTGTTTCTCTCCAAGACCTCATGCTTGGCACCTTTTGTTTGTAAATCAACCATAGGATTCAGTAATCGAAGAGATGTTGAGACACCACGTTAAAAAAGTGTAATCTAGGAGTCATGGAAAGGGACTTGAGTCAGGGGCCGAATGCAAATCCCACACGTGCAGTAAGAAACACAGTGCGCTTGCTTCTCCTTTTTTTCTCGCAAGAGTCTACCTCAAGGGACTCATCAGGTCTGGTAGGTGCTTCAGCCTGTGCTGAGTGGGCACCCTGTGATCTTTGCTCGGTGAAATTCAACGTAAGGTAGAGCAGTCTGTAGATCTTCCTTTTGCACGCAGTTAAAAGACATAACAACAATGTAACTTCTTGTCTTTGGTGGTGGTGGTGATGTCCAGTTGCTAAGTCCAGTCTCCTCATGATTCCCACAGTAATTACTTCTCTTGTGACACATGGCACAAAACCTCATGAAGGAAGGGGCTAGCTCAAGAAAGGGACCAGAAAAAGAAGCAAGATGATAAGAATGAGATCAAAGGCAGAGTATAGGTGTTTGCCATTTTTCCAAGTAATTTAATTCCTCACTGATTGTAGCCCCTTTTCTCATGCAGATAGGGTTGTTCTGGCATACTTGTTCTTGTATATCTGAATAATATTTATTCTTCCCCTTCAAATCTGATAAATTGAGTGAATTCCTGGAAAGGACGATCTCTCATTCCAGGGAGGACTCTGTGATTGCAAGTACATCCACAAGAAGTTTAAGCAGCAGTTTTAGAAGTTATTAGATTTTTTTTTTTTTTTCTCAGCTGGTCTGGTAGAAATTTTTCTCTCATTTTATTTTCATCTTTTCCCGCTTCTAACCCAGGTCAGGAAATTGATTTTTTCTGAGTTCTTCCCCAAGTGCTCATCACTTGCAAGTGCCTGTTTTATTGTTGTTAGACTTTGGAGCAGTTCACTCATTAACATTAAACTGGTGCACAGCCATGAAGTCCCTGCAGCGTGGGATGCAATAAGGTCAACTTTTAAGTGCAAGTCGAAAAAGAAACACACTGTCAAAGAGTAACAGAAATTAAAGGGAAGAAAATGTAATGGTAGAAATTAAAGGAGGAAAACCCCCTAGATTTCATGAGTCATTTTAATCCACTTCTTTCAATCATGTCAGTGCAAGTTAGAGTAGTTCCATTAAAATACAAAATGAAAAAAAGAGGAAATTTAAGTATTTCCTTTAGGTACAGACATAGAATTCAATTATATTTGTTTAACAAGATGCACTTTGCTCTAAACTAAGCCCCCATAACTGCAAACACGTTCCCCTGTAGCCACACTGAATTCAGCTAAATTGTTTCAGTCAAAGTAACTTCTCTAAAATTTAGCATTTGACATTGCCTTGCCAAGAAAGGAGAGTTAAAAAACATGAAAATAATAAATCATCACAACTCAACTGATAAGCTGCAACTCATTAAATCGCAGTAACACTATCACATGCACGTGTGCATTCCTACCCTTGTTTTTATTGAGGATTCATGTTAGGGCAAGAAAAATAATATGTTCTATTGAGACGATTTTCTTGCTTATACATTTTCCTAAATATTTTGTTGCATCTTTTCTGGCACTTAAATACTGGGAGGAGGAAATTTGCCCCCTTGCCCATGAGAAAGAGTGTTTGTAGGGGGATTTACTAGCATATTCTGTCTGTGAGAAAAACCTTAGCAAACCTAAAATACAAACCTAAAATAAGTAAAATTTTGAACATGTAAATGCACAGATTGCAAGAAGAAAGAAAAACCAACAAGCAAAAAAGATTTGCAGTTTTTCTGGTTGAAGAAAGCGTTTTTCTTTCAGACCCTTTCTCTCTTCTGTCTTTTTATTTATTTATTTTACCTTTGTCACCTTCCTGTCAAAGGCAAAGGCAACAAATAGAGTTGCCCCTTCGACTGCGAACGACAGACCACAAAACTCCAGTGAGAAACGTCGTCACCGTAAACTGCAGCGGCTTTATTTTTTTTCAGGCAGCTGGTCCTTCCTTTCCCTTGTCCCCGCTGCATTACAGCAGCCTGCTGCTTGATGCACAACAGCTGGGAAACAGGGAGAGGAGAGGCATGAACCAACTAGCACAAGTTTCCTTTCTCTGTGATTTTATTCTGTGTGAACTGTATTATTATGACAGTGGCAACTCGGTGAAAGCCAGTGATAGGAGCTGGTCGCACGTAGATAAGCTCAAGCAGTGGGAAGGTTAAGTCTGAGGCCAAATCCCAGATCAGATTTGAGTTCAGAGTACAGCAGCTTTAAAAATCTCACATTTCAGCCTCAAATGGCAGCAGCACCCAGTGTTCAGATGACCTGTGGTCATTTCTGGGACTTTTGGGGGAAGCTTCTTATGATTTGGACTCCAAATCATAGTTACTGAAGCAGCAGGTTCTGCTGTGACTATTTTGGTGAAAATGGCAGATCCACTTCTGCTCCACAGAAGAAAATCGATCACTTTTTAATGCAGTTAGCTATAATAGAGGAAGAACCGTTAAAAAGAAGCGAGCCTGCAGGTAGATGAGTTTGTGGTTGTCTCTGTGGGCTAAGAACTGATTACTTGTTGACTTGCATTGAAGATAATGATTCAGTAGAAGAAAATTCGGGAAAACTGTCCACATTCCATCCTCATTGGCACTCGTATAAATTACCAAAAATATCTGAGCAAACAGTTTATCAGGTATTTTCTTCCAACATCAAGGTCATCCCCACTGATGAGTTAATAACTTGTGAAGATGCAAAGACCTCAAAAGGGTTCTGGCTTGAAATGAAATGTTCTGACACTAAATCTCCCCTCCTTTGTCACCATCTTTTTACACGCCCCTGCATACATACATACATACACACACATATATGTATACATGTGTGTGCGTATGTCTGTGTTGATTGGGTGTATTTAGATACTTAAGTGAATGGAATATCTTTGCTGGCCTTGTAGAAAGTGGGGTGGAAAACAAGAGCAAATGAATATATTCAACGATAGAAGTTTTAATACATTAAGGAATATGGGACTGAGCTTTTCCTTTGAATCTGTATGACACTAATCCTATGCTCAGGCATAGGAATAGGGGCTCTTATATCTTATTATGCAGTAAATATACTATATACTGTACACTACATACTGTATATATACTACCCAGTAAAAATATATTCGTTTGCTTTATAGTAAATTATAGTTGTATCAAAAAAGTTTGAGGTCAGAAATACTTCTGTATAAAATAAATACATAAAAAGAAAGTGGCTATTGCTCAAAGTCATTTGAATCAGTGGTACGAGAAGGGCCTTCATGTCCATTCAGCTGAGATTAGTTCTCAGTAAATATTTCACAGGAATATGGTATAGAACATGCAATTCTTAAACTATTTTTCTTTTCTTTCTTTCTTCTTGGAACTGAACAGGACTTCAGCATTACATTTTAATTAGAGGAACAAAGTTTCTGAAGTTTCAGACTTTTTTTTTCCTTTCTTTTTTGTAGGATGGCTACACCTCATGGCTTTGAAATGTGTCTTGTTCTCTGCTTCTGGAATATTGGCAAAAAGCTATAATTAAGGTAAGAAAAGGAAAACTTTGAATTTTGCGCAATTTCATAGTTTTGCAGCGTCTCATGATTTGAGAAGTGTTGCTTGAAATTCTCCTTCTGTGCTGCTTTTATTTATATTTCATTTCGAAACTCAAGCTAGTTTGTTGCATTTTTAATTCCATAAAGACTTTGTTGTTACAGTAGCTTATTTAGACATAACAGCACCTGTGGGCTTGCTGTCAGAGATGCCATCGTAGATTTAAATTTTTTCAGCCTGCGGGAAGAGATTGCTTTTCTACAGAAAACAAATCTTTTCACAAAGAAATTCACCCTGCAGGAATTTCAAAGCCCTGGGATCTAAATCTGGATTTTGAACACTCCATACTTGCCACAAAATTTGAAGAGCAGCTACATAAGCTAGGACCCCTAACTCCCACTCAGAGGAAATAAGACTTAAGGGATTTATGAGCTTTTGATTTCCCCAACAATTAATTTAAGGGTTGATCTCTCGGTTGCATTGTTTTCCACTAAGGTGAATTTTCTTGTGCGTCTTGGATTTGAATAGTTAATATTTATGTATCAAGATAAAATTACACAATTCGCTCTGGAAACATGGAGCCATAAACACAAAAAATGCTGCGTTTTAAAGGAGCGGAGTGAACGAATACTAACAAAACCCCGCGGGAACGGTTGCGGCTATCGCCCGTAAGCTCTTTTGGGAATCCTTACCATAAACGACATTGGATCAAATCAAATGATTGAGTCTGAGATAAACATAGGATTGATGGGAGCCCAGTACTCAGAAACGAACAGACTTTCCACCCCGTTCTGCTTTGTACGGTGGGATTAGGGCGAGGACGCTGTCGACGGCGTTAGTGCAGCAGTGTAACCAGCCTTCTGTACAGCTCATCGTGTCTGTCGTTTGCAGTGCATTGGTAGGAGAAAAAAAAAGGGGTAGAAGTGCTGTTTTTTCTCTATGCCAGGTGCTTACTGGATAAGCAATTCTTCATACATCTTACCAGAAACACTGTTCAGACATCCTAAATGAACTTTCTTAGGATTACACGCAATTGCACATGCCTATAATTATAAAAATTCCATGTTGTTTTACTGAATTAAAGGAGATATAGAAGACTCGAGCAAATTTTCACAGATTATTTCGCTCCTGGGGACACAAAAGACATGCCTGTTTTCAAGCAGATCTTGTAGATTTAATCTTCTGATGACTGAATTAATGAGAGTTGTATTTTGTTGGCTCCTTTCGTCCAGGATCACCCTCTCCAGGTGGTGTTGGCATGTTTATTGTTACTGTATTAATCAATGTCCAGTCACGAGTTCAATAAGATTCCGGTTGTAGTATAAAGCAACAGAGCTTTTGTAAAAGTTTGGTCAAGAAGTCTGTCGTCATTCTTCAGTTGTAATCTACTACCTAACATTATGCAATTGTCTGTAGGTTAAACTTGAGTAATGGCATGTGCTTTATATATAGCCTCTGGATTGCAGTCTATATCAATAAGAGGGTAGAACAAACTATTTTCAGAAAGCTACAGGTTATCTGCTTCTTGCTTTCTTTATTTATTTCTTATTTAACTGCAAATACTGTCTGCCTCAGTGGTACAGCTTGAAATGCCCTGTTCATGCCCTTTGAAATTTCTATTAAGACAGTCAAAACCTTTGGCAAGCAGCATATTTTGTTCTAAAAAATACTCTGAAAAACAAATCAGTATTTTCTTTCTGATTTTCAGCCTAAACTCCAGTTTCATTACCCACTATCATCTAGAATGCATTTTTTTTGCTGCTGTATTATGTTATTATATTTACTTGTGCTGGTCATGTTTCATCAAATCTTGAAGTGTAACTTAACTTGACTGATGTAATTTGACAGATTTTATCCAAGATCTGACCCAAGCATCCCAAAAGTTGTTAACAGATGCTGAGATTTTTTTTTTTACTCTTACTCTGGACATCAGAGCATATGCTCTGATGTTGTTTCCATATATCCCCATGTCAGAGTACAAACCACCACTCCTTGCTGAACTAAAAGTGTGGTTTCTCAATTATCATTTCTTAGCAGCGTTGTGATTGCTGATAGTTTACATGCTGTTAGCCCTTGGGAAATACATGGAAAATGTGTCAGAAATTTAGACGTGATCATGTTACCAGTTATTGGTAACAGTTATTTGCGTTGGCTCAGTCAACGCAAAAAGACCCCCAAACCTTGGTAAATACCTGCTTTATACTCATATAAAAAGTTATTTTAAATAGTTTTGAGATGAGGTGTAAAATGTGAAACTGGAAATGAGGTTTTGAGTTTAGATGTATCAAAGTATCATTCAGCTTGATTTTCATTTTCATCATATAAGCTTTACATCAATGTACTATCAACTGCATTGGACTTATTAAAATTGTACATAAACTTAAATTCAGTTTATTTCTTTCAAATAACATTCTCTATAAAGACTACCTTTGTAGCCAGAAGTTTAGTAGTGAACAGTATTACTATCATGAAAGAGAAAGAAGGCTCAGTCTGCAAGCAAACGTACAGCAGGACCTAGACTGAGAACTACTGGAAGAACAAGAAGAGAGAGAAAGAGGAAAAAAAAAAAGTGTTTTTAATTTTTAGGATAAGAATTAGAACTATTTAATTATTGCAGAAATAAAATGATACTTGTTAGTAGGGTGACTTAGGGAATCATCAGAGGTGTTTAAGATGCCGCTTCCAAAGTGTGGTCAGAACGCAATCGCTCCAAAGTGCGTGTAACCCCTGGGCTTTTAACGTCCTCTCTGCCTATCTGCCTCAAATGGCACACACTAAAATCCTACCAGCTGCAGCTGATTATTATCCTAAGCCTGGAACTTAAGTTAGACCTTCCTTAAGAAATAAATTGCTGCTGAATATGGAACAGAATCAGAACTGGAGTTAATTCATTACTGTGGAATGAAAATAACACATGATTCTCAAAATAAAAACTGTTTCAGACTTTAAACAAAACCTTATTTTATTCTGGTGGAGACTATTTAGAGGCTTTTTAGAGATTAGAAGTCATTTAACCACAAATGGAAGGAATGCATTCAAGCCTCTAAGTGTATTACTGCCAGGCTTCTAGAGACCCTGAATCCTCACCACAATTGTGGATGACGGTACTTCGGGTTTTTTGCTGGCTTGTTTTTTTTTCATGGGAAGGGACAAGGCAAGGGAACACAGCCTTTGTCATATGGGACACACTCAGATGTCACTAAATATTGTGAGAAGGTTTCGATTTTTCATGATTTAAATAGAAAGATAACATTAAAAAAAAAAAAAAAAGTTGAATTATCAGAGAGATCCTAATGGTGTACATCCACATTGCTTGAGAATATTTGTCAGAAGACACAAGCGAATTTAATGAGACTCCTGCATGTGAAAGGCACAAGAATCTATTTTATCTTCTTTCCTTTTTAGGGAGAGATAAAAACAATAATAACAACAACAACAAAGTATATGTTTTCTCACTGAACAGAAACAAACGTGTTTGCATGGACCTGATTCTGTGTCTCCACATGTTTTAATGAGTCTGTAGATGGTCATTGAGGTAGTGTCAGAGGAAGTGTTCTCTTCAAGGAAGGTATTTTCTGAATACATCTATCACTAGATACCTTTTGGTCCACTACAACAAGCCGTGTTGACAGAGGAAAGGAAACTTTTATTGGATGAACAGTTTTTCTTTGATAGGTTTCTCCAAAGGCTATCTCCAGTAGTTCTGTGAGTTAAGTCCTAAATTTGACTATGTTTGATATTTGGCTCCTGGTAACAACAGAAGTCTTGTCTTCACCGTGTCTTTTGAGTTTGGCTATATTTTACCTTAGGCATGTAGCAAGAAGGGAACTGTACTTCAGTATATAGCTAACCATCAAGTACAGATTGGGCTGCCATACCACAAATGACGATTTTGAAATCTTCATGTGCTCTTCAAGCTCGTGTTGCTATTTTCCTGTTCATATTATTTAGGATCATGTTATGGATTTCCCTTGTTGAATGCAAGAAGTTTCCCCTAAACTGTACTTCCCATGTTAGGGCCATCACTATTTGTGGTCATTGTTTGCCAATTAAATTGAGCAGCTGCTCTTTCAAAGGTTTTCCAGAGACTAATCATGAGCCAAAGGGCATAGGCAGGACACAAAGTCACGGTTCTTCCCATAGCAGTCTGGAGTTGGGACTATGTGCACTGATAACATAGTGGAGATTTGGCAGGAAAAATGTAGATAGAAGCACTTTCTATGAGAAAATATAGTTTATTTAAAACCCAACAGCTTAGCAAAATCATGTTTGTTTTGGCTTCATAACCATAGACATTAAGAAGGAGAATAGAATTTTCTGGGAATGAGAATGTGTACAGTATTGAATAAAATAGAAATGAAAGAAGAAGTTTTGTCAAGAGAAGCCATTCTGATTGAAGTCGAGGATTCTCAGATTTCTTTCCCTGAAAATATTTATTTATTTATTTATAGTCAGAATTAAGAAAAATATAAAATTTCTTTGCAAAGTAGAATTCCTGTTCTCCATTCCATTCCGTTCAATAACACTCCTACCAATAGAGCTGAAAGTTCAGATTTTCTTTTTTTTTTTTTTTTTTTTTTTCCTGGTCACAAGTGCTTCCCTAGAAGATGCCTGGCTTTGGAGGATTGGCTTTGGCATGACTTGGAAGCCAGGCTTAACCTCGCAAGCCTTCTGGGCTTACGTGGAGAATCTGATTGCCTTGGACTCTTCCTCCAGTGAGCGAGGAGAGAGAGCAAGAGACAGTTCCTGAAAGTCCAAGGCCTTTGATGTGCTAAAATATTTGTCTCTGGTGTTTAGGTAGACCTTATTCAACCCCTTATTCATCACTCCTTTGAGTACTAATGTTAGCCTTCCTTGGGTGTTAATGTTAAACATGGCCTCATCTGGCTTGAAGTGTAAGGGATTCAATCTCATCTTTATATTTCTTGCTGAACAGCGAGGGGCTACTGAACCGCAACCGAGGGGATAGAGGCCAACTTCCAAATGGGAAAAGTGTTCGGTGGTTTGTGAGGTGGATTTCTGCTCTTTAATTTGGTGGTTACTACCAGAAATGATGATTTCAGCAATGGCAAGGCAATGTTCTAGCTTCAGGGCTTTCAAAACAGAACTAAACACACTTCCCCAGAAAAACAATATTGTTTATAGGCAGTGTGATAAAATCAGAATTCGAATCAGGCCAAATAGCAGATCACCCACCCAGGTAACTGGTTTGTCCATAATGCACTTCTCACCGCATCATTTCTGTTCTCGGTATTTTTTCCACCACTAAGCACCTATGTCGTGATCGTCTGACACTGTCCAGAACTGGACTTTGTGATCTTTTTATTAGTCCCTTTTATTTCCCATATTCCTTAAACAAAGAGTTGTTATAAATAAATAATAATTTAAAAAATTCTTAATTTTCGTAATTGGTATTTTGTACTGGATTCATTTAATATCTCAGTTATTGTATCAAATCACAGCATATGTATAATACCATGGTTTTCTTTGCATTTTATATGAAATTTCATATAGATAAGGGACATATTATTATGTTATACCCAGATGTGCTATATTCTTGTTTCTTCCATCGTTACATGTGCAATTGAAAAGCCTCCTTAGTATACTTTCAAAAGGATTTTTTGTTGTGCTTTCTTTTCATAAACTTTGATCGCATTCTCTTTAATTTTGATGATGGCTTCAATCATAATTTTCTGTACTTAACAAGATGTGAAGAATGTCAGTATCAGATCAATATCTGGAACCAAATTCATTAGATATGTGCCCATAAGAAGAAAAAGAGGAGCAACAGGAAAAGTTTAAGAGTTAGAGATAACTTTTTTTTTCCACATTTGTACATTCTCTCCAGTCTGTAAAGTTCATAAAGTTACAGATCCTGCTGTTAGGGTACAAATCAGCTCATTGCAGTGCTTATACATCCTATTCGCCTGACAGGAATAAGCCTTTAAAATAATCTGTAATGTTTGGGTTTAAACAAGCCAGGCTTTATAGAACTGCCTCTAGTCCTAGTACTGCGATGATCTACATCGCACAGCTCATAGCGTGAATCTCAGGCTTGTCACTGCATGTATTCAAAGACAAGGCAGCTTTAAAAGAATTATAATGCTAGCATCAATAAAATTAAGATTAATGCAATCTATTCTTTCTCTTGATGCTTGTGGTTACCATTTTTTTCCTCTGCAACCTTGAATCTCAGAAGCAATTTGGAATAGGAGAGTTATGATTTTCCAGTTGGCGTTGGACTTCGGTGTTAAGGAAAAGGTGAAATATATTTAACACTTACACCGTTGTGTAAGTGGTCCTAGAACACAGAAGTTACTTATTAAGGAAAAAAAAATGAAAAAAGAAAAAAAAAAAGGTGTAAATATCATGCAGTTAATATACCTTATCTGTAATAGTAATGCTTGCCAGAGAAGAATTAGGACACTCTGGCATGGTTTTCAGCTGGCCACATACACTCTATCAAATAACTTCCAGGTACAAGTGGAGAATTGGCACAGCAAAGGACGATTCCCAGTATGCAGTCTGGATGCCAGAGGCTAACGAGGTTTAATGTCAAGGAAGCAAGCTGTTTTGTGCTAGTTGGCTTCTGCTGGAGGACAGCGCTGGGCAGATCCAACTCACTCGTGCTGGTGTTCACAGCCCCGGTACTTGTGCATGCTCTTCACTGCATTGCCACCCGCCAGAGACCTCTGAGGCTAGCCCTGCGTATCTTAGCACACTTCTCTTCAGATGACGGTGTCATCATTTTTCTAACTTGCCCCCCGCCTAAGTTAGAGGCACAACCTGTTACCTTTTGAAGGCCCTGGAGAAAAGCTGTTGCGTCGTGAACTATTGCAAGACCCCACGTACCCATGGCAAGGATACGTATGAAGGCTTCCGTTTCGTAATCAGAACCAGCTTTATCCCTCCACAGCAGCTAAAAGAACATTTAGTTATTTGAAAACTTGAATAAACAGCCAAATGCATGAATAAAGTATTACTTAACCCTAAAACTTCTCCTTAGCTGCGCCAATGTTTCCACAAGCTTCAGAAACCATCTTGTAGGTTTTGCTATTTGCTTGAGGGCTAGCAAACTCCAAAGAGTTCTCCATCCCTTTTCCTTTTCCCAAGATGACTATTAATCCATGCAAAGCAACTGCTTAGGATATACTTTTTTTTTTTTTTTTTTTTTTTTCCTGTAGTACAAGATGTTTCCGTTTAGCAACGTAGCTGTCCTTCATTCTCTGTGATTTGATACCAGGAGATCACATGAGATAGTGGAGAGCTACGTCTCTCCCGATCCTTCTCTAAAATTGCTTGATTAATATTGTTGTTGTGTATTTAATTATATTCCATTAGAATATTTGTGTCCTTAGGTTTCAATTGTCTTTCTTTTGCTTACAGCTTTGTCAGCCCAAGCGATATGTATTTTTAATGAGCTTGTGTATTATGAGAAATAATGCATAATGTATAAAGAAAATCCTTTTAAGATTTATGTTTAATTTGCTATAGATTTGGCATGTGATCTACATATAACATGCAAACACAGGGAAAGGTTCTTCTGAGGAGGGAGTAGAAAAAAAAATTGTACATCCCCTATTTGATAATTTTAAGGAACCTTGTCACAAAAGTAAATTAAATATGATGTCAAAATTTTTATAATTAATCCACGCATAATTAGCTATTCAAATTCAGTTTAGCAATCTACTGCAAAGCAAAAGCAGCGTGCAATTATGCTGCAATTACAAGTTAATTACATAGATATTACAGCATCTGCATTTTACTTATACTGTCTTTTCCCAAATTATAGTAATTAACCTTACAGCTTTTAAGTTTTACCTTGCATAACAATAAAGCATGACCTTGTTAGGTGTAATAGTTCTGCGTTTACATATACTTCATACAAAACCTTCCATAAAATACCGAGGTAGCATCACTTAAATATCTAATTTAAAAAGACAATAACTATTTTCTGTAATCATATATTTAACATTGAAAAAAAAGTTTTATATATATAATGTATATGCATATTATGTGTATGACTAAAGTTTGGCCACAAAATGGTATGATACAATTTAGATCTGGGGTCAATAAGCTTTCTGGTGCGGTATTCCGGACTTTCCGTCTTTTCTAAATTATAAACTAAAGTTTGAGTTCATCTTTTCTAACTTTAGATACTTAGAATGGGCTGATTTGCATTTTCCCCACTCATTTTTGATAGAGGGAACAATGTGACTGGCTTAAACTAACACTTAGCTTCCTGCAATGGTTTTCCCAGTTCCCGATGGGCTCCCAGCCCACTGGGAGCCAGGAACTCTGTGCTCCCGCCGGCCAGCGAGCTCTTCTGCATGCACTGTACCCACACAAGAAATGCATATGTTCAAGAGAGCTGGAAGAAGCACAGCCCTTATGAACACTAAGGCTTATAATTTAAACAATTTCCTATTATTTTTATTTTCTCCGCATACTGTCTGTATCTTAGGTTTTTAGACCGATGCTGCAGTAACTGAATTTGAGTATTTCTGGCTTCGCCTGGGATACGTGAAGGCATCCTTTATTCAAAAGGAATTTCAATTTGTCCACCGAGAGATTTCTGAGGCGTTCTTTGTTTTCAGATCTAGACGCACAAGGAAAAATCAAGTGTGACGGCCTGTTTTCGGAAAGGTCTAACAAACATCATTATGCTTCTCGCTCTCGAGCCCCTGTTGTGCAAACTACTGAACACAGAACAAAGTGCAGGTCTTGCCTGGAAAGGGTTTGCAACCCAAAACAGAGTAAAAGCGACATAAGAGGTTTTAAATCTGCGTGGTCAGGAGCATCTGCAAGTCTAATCGGGACACGGCATATACATCCTTTCTGGGTTTACTACTGTTTCATCCGTGCCCACATCAAGTTGTTGACTAACTCTGAAGTCATGTCATACCAAAAGTGGAATATTAGTTCATAGACCTTTATTCACCTGTATCAATAAACACGGCAGAGAAAGTGTTTTCCCACATAGAAACAGATATACTTAAAAAAAAAAAATGGTTCAGCGTGTTAATCTGGTTCTTTCTCCAGGAGTTTGGATTTAATACATATATCTTTTACTTCTGTGGTAAGCACATAACTGAAAATACTCTTATTTCCATGTTCCTTGGAAGAACTAGTGAATACTCCCTGATGCATAACAAACATTTGCAGTAATTGTATTCATTACACTACATACATAAGATTACATACAGATAATTAAACCAATGGTATAACCTTTTAAATACATCAAAATAATGTTTATGTTAGGGAGCTGTTTAACTGAAACACACACACACACAAAAAAAGTGGTGTAAATTAATCATTAATAAATTTAAACTGGTAATTAAAACATTGTGTTTAGCCTTTACAAGAGGGAAGTTCTGGAATAGCAATGCCAACACTGAGCAATATTAAATCAATTTTAAAACATTTTTTAAAAGTGTTATAATATATGTTTTGCTTTGATAGTGGGAGACGGATGTCAGAGAGCCAGGAGGTCTCGTCCTTTCTCGTATCTCAACAGGGAAGCAAGTTACCAAATCCCCTGAAGCTGTTTATTTTGTTATTGTTTCAGACCTAACCAACCTTTTATGTGTGTAATACAAAACCATTAACACTGTCCTCTTGTTTTCTTGTTTTGCTTACACACAAATTGTGATAGAAACAGGTACAACCTAATTTAAAGACCTCCGAAATTGAAGGACAAGTCTTGGTTGCTTTTTACTAAGGGGGGGGGGGGGAGAGAGAGAGAGAGAAAAGGGAGAAAGGAGAAAAAAAATTCCCTGCTTAGCATTACCTCTCTTGCAGCTTGGGATGAATATCAGATTGATAGATATTTTAGTTTCATCAGATCCAGATTTAATGAGCTTGCTGCAACCTGAAGTTAACCTTTATATGTGTTTCTATATGTGCATTCACATGCTTCTGAAAGCCCTAAAAAGTATGAAAGTTATATCTCAAACACTCTGCAGTTCTAATATCCTCGGCTAGTTCAGGGTAATGGGAAGCAATGAATAGGGGAAAGTGTCACTATTTTATCTGATCTTCCACAATCAAAATCAAATATATCAGCTCCCTGCAAATTTGGCCCTCAGTGTGTACATGTTAAATTGCTTCTGTTCATAGACCATTGTGCATTTCCTCTAAACATTCCTGGAAGACATTTCCTTGCTGTAGGTTTTGAATTAATCAATCAACTTTTATTTTTATAGCACCATTCTGGAAAATCCACTCATAGCACTTTCAGTAATAGAGATAAGAAAAACGAATCCATACTATCCAATTAAGAATAAAACATCTGTCTTCTTGATTATGTTCACTGAAGACATTTCAGTTGTGGAAGTTCCAACAGCTTTATACCTTTAGAAAGCCTTTAACTTCAAAACTAACAAATATGCATGGGAAGCAATAGCAGTGTTGTGCTCACAGAAGAGAATGTGGGGCCAGCTGGACTTTTGATCTGACCCTATCAGAGTAGGTTTTTGTTTCTTCATTTGGGCCAATTAGAAATTATTTTTAAGCCTTTCTTCAGCCCACAGTAGCTATGGGGTTACTCACACCTGCCTATATATGTGAACAGGGCAGATGTGTGCAGCTGAGCTATACTCTCTCCAGGGCCGTGAGAAGAAATAAGGTTTCTTATGGCTCAGGCAAGATCATCTGATGTGGAGGGGATGAGTCACATTCTTAAAGTACCTATTTCCCTCTCTTGATGACAAAAGGTGCAGGGCATGACGAGCTCAGGAGTAGACATCTGTAGAGAAACTTCTAGTTGAGCAGATGACTCTTCTATTGCCCAACATGGTGGTGAAAGTTCAGTTAAATAAGTAATTGCAAGAAACACCTAATGAGAACCCCTAAAAATCTCAAGTCAGGCCTGATCACAGGACATTAGTTAGTTCACATAGCTTAATAGTAGTGTACAATCCCCTAAGGGTTTCAGAAGAAAACAATGTCATGGAATGATTAAGCAGCAGCTGTACACAGCAACTGAAGTAAGATTTGGTCATCAGAAATAAATGACTTCAGGATAAAACGATGTCATTTGGATGTAAATATTATTTCCATCTTAAAATATGAATGTAAAAGCTGGAAACTTACCCAAGATACAGACAGGTGTTTAAATGCTTTCAGAAGCTTAGTTCTTTAGTAAAATATAAAGCACTAAATGGACCGAATATATAATACATGCCAGGTTTTATCAGATGGTTCATTAACCCTTTTCCCTCAAGTCATCCAGAAAAATTATATTAGCGCTTTGGACATGTGTTGAGAACAAAGCTAGAGCATCTGCCAAAGCACATATACAACCGTGCAGCTGAAGAAAAACACAGAAGGAGCCAAACGAAGGAATCTCTCATTTGAGCAATACACACAGAGAGCAAATGTTTGGGATCTAATGTGGATTTTAAAACCTTGCAGAATGGGAGGGGAAGACTACTTCTATCATGTGAAGTGAATTTCCTGCTTCTGTTCATCTCACTGCCTCTTTGGACGTATTTCAAAACTTGTTCCTGCACTTAACAGTATCTCTTTTTCTCATCTAAGCATCTTATTCCACATTCTCTTGGCTCAGGCAAATTCTCCTCTGCGAGACTCCTGATTATCCGGTGGTGATGCATTTTCCTAAGGTTTGATTTTCATCTACTACCCTACATTCATTCGTGTGCTATCACGTCTACAGAGGCTACTTTTGCAACATCATATATGTCCTAAACTAGTTTTTTGTAGATAGAGTGCTACCTTGTGCTTTAGATCAAATGTCATTCTTCTGAATATATTGGAAAAGTACCTTTATTAGTGAGCAAACCCACGAGTGACAAGGGCACTTATCTCTTGCTGTCAGGATGCATCTATGCTTTTATCTACTCATTCGCTGACAAGCTCTTTCTTCCTCTGGAAGGCTTAAAAACTTACTCCTTTCATCTCCATTCAAGGCAAATACAAGTCCTGTGTGTAAACAAGCGTCTGTTGAAACAGGCCTCCACTCACGCTGGGCTCTCTTGACCTGACTTTGCTCATCTGGTGGTAGCGGGATTCCAATCCTGTAGCTTCACCTAAAAATTAATCACCTCATATTATAAGATAAATCACCTTGGTAGTCCAGGGCTTTTCAGTCTGTAAAAAGTGCCTTCCTCTCCTCTGTGTGAAGGGTGGCACATACCCGTGGTGGGTATGTCTCCATCCTGCTTTCTCTTCTGGCTTAGTTGGAGGATACCAGCACTGGAGAAACTGGGAAATGGGAGGTCATACACTGTCCTCTGGAGTCTTAGCAGCCAAGATCCTGGCCAGCGTGCTCTAGGAGGAGGGCAAGCTCCCTCCTGCTCCTGAAGGAGAGGTCCGGGCATCACAGAGCCTGTCAGTCCCAAATTCCTGTCCCTCTCACTTCCTCCAAGCAGCAAACAAGACCGACTTCCCTCTCCACCGCCCTGTGTCCACTGCTTAGGCTGGAGTGGCAAGTGAGAAACAAGAAGGGGCAGGAAAGGAGACGATGGCACGAACAAAGCTCGTTACTGGTCCCTGAGAAAGCCAGTATACCCTTTGCATAATTACATTTAAAATTATACTGAGGACTCAGATAACATCAAATACCTCCTATAAAAGCTAAATCCAATCAGGATCCAGTCAGGCGAGCAAAAAAAGAAACCTTCAGAGCTCAATAAACTGAAAAGTTTGCTTTTGATCATTCATATGCACATTCAGAAACCCCAAGTTACCTGGAAAGACACAGTGTGCAAAGGTACCGATAGTTTTAGTATGAATGTGTAGTAAACCATGTCAAAATGCACAGCTTTAAATAGACTGCAGTTATCCTTTTGTCACAATAAAAAAGAAGCTCCTTCTTTTGGACCAGTGCTTAAAGTATGACAGCATTAGCAGGTACCAAAGCATCCTATCATTATAAGTACAAGAGAGAATTTCAGGTTAATTACCTGATTTCTCAAAGCTCTTCGCTGTCCACTTTCCAGCCAGTAAGTATCGGGCATTTGGTGATCTCTCTGATTTCTCACAGACTTGTCTCGCCGTTCAAGTTCCTATCCACTTATTAATGATTGTCCTGGGAACACTACGACTTTCAAAGCTGCAGTGTGTTTTCTGCTGCTTAAGGTTGTCAATAAATTTAACAGGTCTAGGTAGGAAAACATGTCCTTGTTTGCAGACATGGAAAATGCAAGGACGCTGTCAGATTTCCATTTGACACGTGAGGTTTAATTTGTCGGATTGCCCTGAGTGTTCACCAGTATCCCACATCCCCAGCTTTCCCCTGGTAGAAGTCTCATCAGCGAAACACTGCATTTATCTCAAGGGATTTTTAATGTATGGGGAGACCGTAAAGTTGTAGATCCCAGCGAGACTTGATCAGGAAGCTAAAAGACTTCAGAGGCAGCTTAAGTGTTACTTAGATGCTGCACATCAGCTCTTTACCTTCGATAAAGCTTTTTGTTTCAGCCCCTTGGCAGCTTTTTTACATACATTGCTGATACAGCTCTAGGTCCTGAATCATCTTCACCAGGGCAGGGAACAGGATTTTTACACTGGCACGTGTGCACCCATACACACACACACACGCATGTGTGCACCGTCCGTTCCTCCCTACATCTTGAGGTGATGGAGATGTCCAGGAAAGGTACCCCAGTCTCCTTAGCAGAGCCCCGCTCTGGTCTCCTCTGCAGGGACTGCTCAGCCCCGATGCTCTCAGCACGGGGCAGCTTCGTCTTACGACGAGGCTCTTGGCCCGGCGGAGGTTGCAGGCACTTTGCACTGCTCTTTCCCATGGGTGATTTTACTGCCGCAGGGGGAGTCTGCAGCCTGGTTTCCGACAGTCAAAATAATCAGGTCCCAAAATTTGTGTTGGTTTAAGCCAACTGTTGTCTGTCTTTTCACCGAATGCTACATGCAGCAAGTGCCATATCCAGTGCGGCACATAAGCAATGATCAAAGGCTGATTAATAAATAAGATCGAATAAATAAGAAAGTACAGGAGGAGACTAAGGAGGGCAAAGAATAAAATAAGGAGCATGAGAAAGAGTTTCCATACTGTTCGCAGTCTAATGGGATTCATCACTGGTTCCCGTAGGGTTGATTTAACTATCTGCAGACTTTCCCTATTTATCCAGTTATTTGCAATCCCACCAAACAACAACAGAGAAGTTCTATTTCCAAATCATATGTGATGACTTTGGAGGAGCAAGTTTAAAATTCATTACCAGCATAAAAACAAATCAAGCTGACAGAATGCTCAAATATACAGTGCTGCCTGGATTTATAATTGAAAAACCCTGTGCTGCATGAAATGAGTGAAATAGTGCAGACGAACTAGCAGACAACTAGGAGAACAGAATTAAACAAATTTGTGTAAATAAATCCCACTTACTTATCAGAAACCAGGAATTCATTTTCTCTATATTTGGCCTTTCTGTAAGATAATGTGAGCAAATATTGGTTGGGGCTGGAGGGCAGAGGGCACCCAGATTGTTCTCCGTTATTTATTTATTTTGTTTCTCTGAGCTAGGCAGACAAAGGCAAAGGCCTGTGTTTGGATCTGGGATGAAAAAGGAGGGATGTCTGATCGCGAGTCGTAACCCTGTGGGCTAAGTTTTCTTTTGGGATGTTCTAAATCCATTATTTGGGAGCGGGATTTACTTTTCGGATCTGTCCTGACTGATGCAATGTGGACCTCCGGATTTGCCTAAGCGTCACTGTAAACAGCAACCAGAGGGTTTTGGTTGGGAAAATACTTACCTATATATTTAACACAAGTTACAGAGTGTAACATACATAGCACAGTTTAGCAAAAACAAATGCTAGCTTAGCTTTGGTTATATATTTAAGGGCAAAAATTATTCTACACAATAGTTATGGATTCAATATTTTAGTGTTGTCTTCTCCTTAGCAGGATATCTGAAAACATTGGAGTGAACCTTCCCTCTCCCCCTTAAGCCTCCTTGCTAATAAAATCTAGATGAAAAGTCCAGCTGGATGATAAACCTTGGTAGTTATGTACGTCTCGAAGTCAGTGTCTAGGGGAGGACCAGGACTTGGGTGGCACCATGAAGCCAGCTTTGCTGTCGAGGCAGTGGTCCGCGTAATTGTGCTCCATTTCTCATTGAATTTGATGGGACTTCACACAGGCTGAAAATCAAGCAACGCCACGCTGGTCTCCTGACCAAAGAACCGATAGCTGCAAGTTAGTCCCACGGCACATAGTGCCTCTTCCCACCCTGGAATGTGATTGAGTTCATCTTGCCTCAGGATCAATCTTGAAAGGAATGCAAAAAATGATTTTTTTTTCATTTGTTTTCTTCCATGATCATTTCATCCAGATGCTTTGCCTGGCATCTGACTAATTTGTCATTTTTTGCCTAAAATATTCACTAATTTCTATAGCAATGGGAGGCAAATGAATTTTCTGAGCTTGGGAGCAGATTATCAGATTAGGGAACTCTGGAAGGTGGTTAAAAAAATGTAAAAGAAATTTAGCTAAAGTCTGCTATTCAGTCTTTGGAATCACACACAGGAAAAAACAGATCTAGTGAAGAAAACAGTAAATTATGTTTGTCTGCTGAAAGATGTTATAATAGAAAGAAGAGCAGACATTGAAAATGTGGATAAGCCTGCAAATCATTGAGGGTTTTATTTATCTTTTTTGGAGTTGCTAGACTTCTATTTTATTGTGTGCATGTATCAGTAGCAGTGCCATGGACATCTAAATGCCACAGGTGCCACTGCATGTAATTTTTTATTTGCTCTAGTCTTTTTTTCTGGTACTTTTGCTACTAAATTGCAATCATTCAACACTGACCATTTTACGAATAGAGGTACTAGCTACCACTGGCCAGTGGATTTAAAATTTATATCCTCTTTTATGCAGTGGCATGTCTATGAGGCGTGGATAAACCTTAAGTTCAGATTCAGCTTGGGTAAACATCCAAAAGTTCAAAGGCTTATCCAGACCTCAGAAGTCTGCAAAACAAAGCGGAAGGCTCTTGCTTGGAGATTTCTGGAGATTTCATTTCTGAGGAAATGAAACTTCAACTTGATCTTACGGAATAATTTGGAATCCTCACATCTTTTTGTCCTCAGTTTTGGTTAAGGGTCTCGAGGAGAAAGTTTCCATACCCATGTGTTTCTACCAGCCTAAATTCAAAAGCTCATGCAGGGACACACACAAAACAAAACAAAACAAAACAAAACAAAACAAACCCTTGAGCATCTGTGCTAAGCCCTCTAAATCTTACCTGCTCGTTGATCTGTAGCAACCACAGAGAATATTTGAAACGTTCTATTATTAAAAGGCTAAAATTAAGGCTATATTGAGCTTAGAAAAGGATCTCGACAGGGGAAAAATGCCTAAATCTTGTTGAATGTGATATTATCTTCTTCTTTGTGAAAGCCATGTGTAACAATTTAGGTAAACACAGTTTTATCTTTAGATTCGCTTGAAGTCAGCTCATCGGTGCACAGGGCAGGACCTGAACGAGTCCTGTGTTATCATTAACTTTGACTCTCTAGGTGCCTTTCCCTTGCTCATCTCCCTACCCACCTTTTCCAAATTATCTATTTAGAAAATTGCTTAATTGCCCATCTCCCAAGAGCTCTGTGAAAATCACTTAATTAGTCCGTAATGTGCTCTTGAAACTTCCATCTATTTCTTTTTATTTATATTACATCTGATTAGTAAGTGTTCAAGGTGCAAACTCTGTTCAAAGTCACTTTTTTTTTTTTTTTTTTTTTTGCTTCTAATAGTCTGAGTGAAAAACAAGGCAGTGACTAAAGAGCTCAGACTTCAGATGTAGCATCTTTCAGCACTTGTCAGTGCCTGCTTTAACTCCCCAATCAACCATTCCCTTGACTAAATGACAGAAAAGGTCTATTTCTCAGTTCTACAACTGGATGATGATGATGGCAATGTCATTACGTTTTCTCCACTAATTTCCACTTATACTTTTAATTAAAATGTAAAGGAACGACAGATTCCCCCTCATGTTCACTCTAAGTCTTTGCTGGAAGTTCAACATCCCGAGTGGGACTTGAACTCGCCTTATTACAGAGCAAAAGTTCAAAGCACTAAAACGGGAAACATTAATGCGTCGAGCACGTAAGCTAGCACTTACCAGGATCAATTTTCCACTTAGGCAGCCTTCACCCGGTTGTGCTAACTACCGCTGAATCCGTACCTCCTAATGCACCAGAGCTGAGGGGCCAGGAGTCCTCAAACCATCAGTTCCCAGCGCTCACAGATAGCACAACTGCACCCGCTAGCACTGCTAGGACAAGGAACTCTTTACAGGTTTGATTTAATAAAGTTGGATTTTTTTTTTTTTTTTTTTTTTTTTTTTTTTTTGCAAAGGATTTTTGACCAAATTTGCTATCTTAATACATTGCATGCACTGGTAGGTCGGCTGATTATTATTTTTTCAATAATTTTGCACAGGTACTCCGCAGAATATTAAGCTAATAAAACTGAGCTAAAAAAAGTGTGATATTCAACACCGAAAAGTCTTTTTTATCACTGCTATACACTCTATATGGCCGCCGTTGTGACTTCTGGCTGTAGCACATTGCCACAACTCAGCCAGTTATTAATTGGTCTCACTAATCCCACCCAGACAAGCAAATTATTTACAGCATGTGGACACACAACATTACAGCTTCAACTTGTTCTTTTATAATCAATATTAAATATATATATACACACAATATAATCTATATTATATAATACATATATAAATATATAAATATACATATAAAAAATTGTCAGTGAGTGCTGTGAGGAGAAAAGAAAAATACATTGAATTGGTCAAGGTATTTTAAAATAACAAGCAGTCTGAAAATCTATTCCTTTTCATCTTTCTTGCTTGCTTTTCATTGCTTGGTATTAAGAGACAAGTCTAACATACAGTCCTTCACTTAAGCCACTATAACATCTTCAGCTCCAAAATTCTTCCAGTTATGCAATGAAGTAGGAACCAAAAGAGCAAGTCAGTGGAAATGCAGCAACATCAACCGTAGACGTTTGCATGAAGGCTGCAAAGCCCTGTTTTTAAAGCTGTCTTCTGGAAGTGTCTGCTGTAACTAAAGAGATGGACTTGCACAGGTTGGCCAGGAGGAGGCCACTACCTTGCAAGAACATCTTTCAGCTTGTGGTGTTGTCTGGTGGTTGAACCGACCCTACAGCTTGACAGTAGAAACTGCAGTGTGCAAATGTACAACTCATACTGCAGAGTAGATAAGAGTGGTTTTGCTTTTGTTAGGGTGTTCTCCTTATACTTTTAAAAACAAAAAAACAGCCCCCCCCAATAAAACCTTTAAGCCTTGAGATAAAAGTCCCAGTTGGCTAAATACAAGCAGTGATTCTAGGCAGAAATCTGCACATGAACCATGGCGAGTTTTGCAATAATTTCACTCTTCTCATCCGTGAAAGGCACTAAACCTCAAATTACAAAATAGCCGCCTTTCAAAAACTGAACACTGAGCTCAGGTCTGTAGTAAAGCTTCTGTTTGTATACTTAAATACGAGCTACAAATTGTTATATAGTACAAAGCGCAAAGCCTTACTATGGAAAATAGGTAGAGGTTGAAAAAGATTTGTAAGAAACTCTCTGAGCAGAACTACATTGCTTAAAGCACTTTTGGAAATATATGGATTATACAAGCTTTGAAAAACATACTGTTTTTACTCAGTCCTGCAAGGATTTACAGGGGAAAAATACGATTCAATTATCCACACGCTAGTTTAAAAGCCCCTGATAGGTATAAAGTTGATGCGCTGTAAACGACTGACAAAATAACAGAAGCATGGGGTTGATCTGCAGGCATTACAATTGAATTTCTCTCTGTATAATAATTCATAACATTTAGAGGTTAACTAAAGAGAAACTAACATCTTTCTGTTGTCAAGGCTGAGCTGGCTTCTTATTATAAGCCATATCTTGACAATCTAACAAATACAATCAGTTATAGGAGAAGCTGGTAGCAATCGCTACATTTAGGTTGCCTAATACATTTCATTATGAAGTAGTCTAGTGATTTTGTTTTTCCCCTCTGAGAAGCAGTAAGACCACTGGAAATTAACTTTCACGTGAGGATTATTTACATGAGGACATGCTATTTTCTACATGGAGCCTTGCCTCATTTAGTTGAGCTGAGATACAGAATTATATTTTGCAAGGGCAATCACTGATAGTTGCTGTTTTGCAACCTTAAATAGCATTTTTCTAACCTTGTTTTTTTTCCTCTTAAATGCATACCATTCTAATACATATTACTTGTTTATAGAAAAAAGTCATACTATTTCCTTTAAACCAAAAAGCTGGCTTTTCCACTGTATCCTCCATTTTTATGATGTTACTCTGATGTTACTCTGATATTACTCTACTACTTTTGGCATTTTTCCAAAACTGTATAATAAAAAGTGTCAAAGTCAATTTAAATCACAGAATCCACAAAATTCTCTCTGGAAACCCAGGTTGAAATTCCAGCGTTGGTCACACCGACATGTGGCATTGGTTTCTCTTTAGCAGATGCTGAATTGACAGTTGATAAATATGGGACTTCTATCTAAATGCTTCATACATATCGTTTATTTTATGTTCCCTGGTTAGGAAAATGCAAGCAAAACAGACCAAATGTGAGGAAGGGTCAAAGCTACGTTGCGTCCTCACTGATGCAGTTGCATGTGCTCTTCACGTGCCAAGCAGGGGCAAATCACTTCATGCCCAAGCATATTTGTTCAATGGCAGGATGGACGTAGTGAAGTAAATATTCCCACCGGAAGGATGAATTTGAGGAGGAAGAGTATTGAAAAATGCTCAGAAAAAAAGGAAATAGTTTCGCTCCATTTGGCGTGCAAGGAAAGGTGTGGATCAGCACAAGCCACCTTCGCTAGAGCATCAGGCATTGCTGAACACAAGTAGTAGTGAAGGGGCTCGCCTGCCTCGTTGTGTGCATCTAATGACCAACAGATGCTTTAGATTGGGATTATATGGCGTTTCTGCCACGGAAATAAGAGCTCAATATTTTTATAAAGTAGAATCAGATGCTGATGTAAGAAATTAAATACACGCGTGCCTATATCTTAAATTTGATTGGAAATCATTATTAGTATTCTACCAGAAAATGGAAAATCAAAAAAAAAAAAAAGGTACTTGGTGATTGTTTGCAATCACATTGGAGAATTCTAATAAAGGAGAATGGAGTAATGGAATAGAGACCAAAAAAAGAAAATAAATAAATAAATAAATAAATAAATAGAAGCAAGTTTTTGCCTGTAATATATTCCTGTAATATATAACAGGAAGCTTAAGTGTGTCATGAAAGTAAGACACAGAGTGTGACATAAAACAGCTCCTGGGTTCAAGGATGCTACATTGTCCTTTTATATCTCTAATTATTCCTTATTAATATGCAACTTTATTCAGATCCCAAAGCACATTCCTGTATGCAAATAAGGAGTACAATGTTGTGTCCCTAACAAGAGAAATCTCCTTCTTTAGAAATAATTGTCTTTGAGTGATTTGTTATGTGTAGGGCTTTTGCATGTGACTAAGTCGTATGTACGTTCAGAGAGAGAGCAAAATAAAATTGGTTTGGGAAAATACGTTTGGATTGTTGAGGGTAGCAAGCATCCAGGCTAAGCTCCAAATTCCCAAAGAAATGCACATAGATCATTATATTCACAGTTTCAGATTCTTATCAACAGGAATAAATACAGGAGCATGAAAATGTAAGTATATATATTTTGTTATAAGGTTCCTTAAAAATAGTTGTGGGTAAAACAAGATTTCTATTATGAACAAAGAATCATGTCTTTGGTCACTGCACTGCTACTTAAATAGCAGCAAGACAGAAGTTTTTGAGAGTGCTGGGAAAAGAGGAGGAGTGTGAGAGACTGAGCTTTGGTTTCTTATAGGAGTAGAGCAAAGAGAATTATGACTGTCCCTAAGTTTTGTGGTGATTTGCTCAGGACCCCTGGGGTGGCTTGTCTTTCTTCAACTTCTCTCTCTCTTGCTATAAGCAAACCTATAAGCAGAAAACCTTACATTATTTTTTTACGATATCTTACTTGTGTTAAAAAGGGTGCTCTTTGCTTAAAAGCTCCTTTTGGGGCCAATACCAGTGGAGAATAAAATATTGCTGTTCCTCCTGGTCTGAGTCCAGAGAGTGGTAGACGACTGCTTCTCCCGGGCGCGAAGGGAGGCTCAAGAGAGCTGGTACTAAGGAAATCCCACCCAGAGAAGGATTATCAAGAACTGAAAGCTCTTCCTAGGTCTTTCTAGGTGCTGGGAGGTGTCCACAGAAGGAGGCTGTATGGAAGGACAATTGCACTGGTATGCACTATCATGCATCTCCATCCCACGCAGACCATGAACGTTGCCTTTCCTAAGCTGTCATGGGATAATGTCCAGCTGGTTCAGGAGCATTTGAGATTGACTCCTTGATCAAACCCATTTGCTCTTCTTTATTGCTAACAGCTCCTGCCCAACTCACTCTTAGGCATGTCTGGGCAAACCTGACTTCAGCCCACGTGGTTGTGCCTGGGTGAAGGCCAGGAGCTCTGCATTACATATTTAATGCTTCTGAACATCAGCTTTCCTTTTATGGCACATACCTAATGAATACAAAAGAATTATAAGGAAGTACAATCAAGCATTCTCAGGATTAAATGTGTCCAACCCTTAAAAAAATCACATCAAGACTATTTCATTTATAATCATTACAAAAATCTAATAAAACTAGTGCAATTGAAATAATTCAAAACATTTTTAAAGAAATCATTCCTATTTTATTAGTTGAATACTGAATTTGACAAGGTAGAAAAGAGAGGAAATATATGTATATTAAGGCAACAGATTAAAATGGAAATATCTGCCACCTGTAAATATTTCAGATGATTTCTGAACTACAGATTCTGCTAATGGCCCTTTTCTCCTATGCACTTCTGTTAAACCAAGAAGAACCGTGACTGTGTCAGCAGAGTTATACAAATGTAAAATTAAGCTCAGCAACTATCAGATACTGTATTATGATAAGGTAATTTGGGTTAAAATTAAAAATCAGATCTATAGCTTACTAGTCAAACCTATGTGTAAGACGCAGGCAACTATATATATATTTTTTTCCTTGAAAATCATGTTAAAAATATTTTATTAAAACCCACCCAAAATGTGCCTTTTCCAGTGAATTAAGACCTGAAGCCAGCCTGACTATCCATAGGCTCTAAAATGAGATGGCTCAGCCAGACGCTTGGTTATCTGAGGCACCATGTAATAGGAGAGAGAAGTAGTTCTATGATTTGTGGAGCCCGGGATGAGTTTCATCTCATCTACCTGCAGAAATTTACAGTGTGGGTGTTGATATCTGAACTAACCATCCTCAGTCCTCTGTACAGTGAGAAATAATCACTGTAGGGCACCATTCATCTGACCTATCTCAGACATCTAGAATGAGATGAAATATGACCCAAAAGTGTCTGTTTCTCATCAATGACTGTAAAGGGACCCCTGGGTCACTAGCTCAGATGTCAGCATCTCTGCTGCAAATGCTTGAGCTAGGTGAGGTGAGTCATACCAGTCTTCATAAATTTCACAACACATGGAGCTTTTTTTTTTTTGTTATTTATTATTGCATTATTATAAACTAAATCAGCAAAATAGGTTTACCAGGAATCTGGATTTTAATAAATGGCATGATTTTGCTTCTTCAGAAAGCAAAAGCTTTCCATAAATATATCTTGCTATAAGCAAAATATCTGTAAAAAGCAGGAGCAGTGTGGGGACTATTTAAAATAGTTAGTTTGAGTGTGAGACATATTTCCCTTAAAAAAAATATATATATATATATATATATATATATGTATTTATACATTTTCAGCATTGCTGAAAGAGAAAGGCCAGCAGAGATCAGTCTAACTCTTTAATGAAATTCCAGTATTTTAGCAACTTCTCCAGAATGTCCTCCTTTTTTTATGTAGTGCCAGCCTCTGGTGTCTTTCTACAATTTTATTACTATGTTTTGTTGCTCCTTGTGTTTCAAATGCTATTTGTGTCACACTCTGCTTTTCCATCCATTTGCAAACCACATGTGAAAACATTTCTTCTTCACTGGTTACCTCTTGCCCTTTTGCTCTTTCTTTTCAGTTGCTATTATTTGGATTTCTAAAGTCTATATTACAACTTTAAAAAGCCTTTCAAGAATAGTTTGTCTGAAAAAAATGTTTGAAAAAATGAAACATACAGTATAGTATTATTTTTAATAATTAATTGTCATGTAATTTTTGGCTTTCTGGATTTGTCCAAATCTGGCAGTACATTATCAAGCTGTTTATTGATTATTTTTCTTATAGTAGTAAAAAGAAGAGATTCACAGGAGACAGACAATCGCTTCTCTAGTGGTGTTTTATAATTTAACATTTAATACTTTGCAAGAGTAGAAAAGTTTCATTTTTTTCTTAAGCACAGGCAGTTTCTCTTGAAAGTGGTGTATACTAGGATGATAAAGACAGTCAAAATTCTTAGCTATTGAACAGATTAAATCACGTGCCTTGTGGTCAGATAGCTGGTATGATCATGTAACCTTCAAAGGAGGGTATGTGGCAACACAAATTTTTGAGAAACAGTGGCTTAGGACTGAATTCAGAGACTAACATGAACCTGTAGGGAACCTAAATTAGCACAGTCTCATGCCTGTGCCTCTGTCTTGCTTACCTGTGGATTTAAAACCCTTATAGTAACTTTAAGTTGACTTCCCACCTATTTATGCATTACATGTGAATGCGCTCCCTGTAAGGAACCCCTCCAAACCACGTAGACCAGATAGACATCCTAGCTGTGAAGCCCACAGCTAAAAGTCACCCCACACAGTACTTCATAGTAAGATGTAGATGAAGTAAATCTGTAGTAGGATACCTGAGCATGGGCAGCACTTGGTGAATCTGGCTATACTGCTGCCAGGACCAAACTGACTCACCCAGCACTGCATGAGCTCTCCAAACACCCAAAGCGATTTCAGGCTGCTTTGAAAGACTTTAAAGAAACCCTAGGGAGCCAGCGAAGTCCTAAGGTGCGCCTTCGTGGGTGAAAACACAGCTGTGTGTCTTGTTGAGAGTGTCAGCCCGGCATATAGCAGGATGGTAGGAAATGAAGGATCCCACAAAAGCAGGAGACAACATATTTCTGGGATATATAAGGTGTTTTCCATCCATGCATCTCAAATGCTTTAGGAGGATATCGAGTACCATAATCCAAGTACATATAAAATGACATTATCTTACACGTCACCTCTGTGCTAAGTTATTATTTTCTGTCAGTATCTGTAGCATATCACTGAGCTAAGTTTAAAATGGTTGTCAGTCCTTTTCCATTTCCTCTCCTTGCAAATGTATTACACTGTTTGCATGTAACAAGAGCTGTTAGAGTCAGAAAGGACTGGCTGTGTCCTTGTTAGAGAAAAATGAAAAATAATGGTGGTCAGCTGGTAGAATAAAGGGAACTAAAAAGGATTTTATTTTTTTTTCCATCTTAGAAGGTCCTAGGAAAAAAATATTTTTTTTGTTATTATTTTCTGTATATTTATCCTCAAAGTTTTGTTATCTATTTCTAACAACAAACAGAAAAGCAAATAAATGAAGGGAAGGAGGAAGAAGAGTGAAACTTGCTAATGAAAAAAATGTAAAGTATGATAGTCAACGCAGAAGAACTAGGCGTGGACACAGGAGTTATGCAGCTTTCATTCAGGTTTCTGTGACATTTCCCCTTGTAGATTCTTTGCTATGTAATAGTTTGAACTTACATAGAGTAGAAGCTTTATAAAATGTATCTGTCCTCAACTTCAGAGGCAAAGTTTCATGAATCTTAAAGGCACTTAATATCTTTCAGATCTTTTCATATTTGTTGAATTCGTACTGGAAGCAAGTTGGCCCTCCAGAAAATTAAGGAAGAATTAACAGACAGCTATTTGAACATATATCCCAGGTCTTGGGACTGTGTAACCTCAAATAACCAGAATAAAATGTGTGATGTGCAACAACTGAAAAAGTAGAAGTAAACTGCTGACACTTTCTGATCAAGACTGTTTTATTAACAATATACAATTAGAAATACGTATAAAACAACAGTATGGTAGAGTCTGGTATATTTTTTGTTTATTTTCTAAAAACAAGTTAAAACATTGGGTACATGATTATAGGATGTTTGAAAGAGAAGACTTGAAATAGAAGATTTGCTGATTACCTGTTGAGGAAACGCATAAAAGAACTGTAACTCCAGAGAATCAATTGGATTGAGCTCGTAGATAGTGTTTTAAGGCCTAATAGCAGGGGACTGCAAGAGACCAACATGACAGGAAAGGAAGGGGAATGAAATACTATATGATCAGATAAAGGAGACAGGTAAGATTGTGATTATGGGTGATTTTAGCCTCCCTAATAATTACAGAGAAACCTTTGAGACATTAGCTGATGGTGCATGAGTGACTGACATAACGACTGATTACTTCCTGAAGCAATATATTGAGGACCCCGCTAAGAATAATTCGTTTCCAGATCTAGTGCTATTCAGTGTCCAAGGTACTAACAAGCATATACGAAACTGCTCATCCATTTGACCTAGTGTTGGAAGAATAAAACAGGGGGCATTTCCTGAAAACTGGTAGCAGACTTTCAGCAGATCTTGAAGGACAAAAGAAGATGTTAGGAATGATTAAATAGGAGGGTGTGTCAGGAGGGGTTTGCTCCTGGAAAGTGAAGGCCTAATAGCACCTAGTCTCCAAGGAGGCTTTCTCCTTGTGAGCTATATAGTAAGCATCTAAAGACTTGGTAGAGCAACTGGCTCCATCCAGCTGCTCAGATCCACTCTGCAGTGGAACCATGGGGCCTGTGAGCCTAACTGATAGACTTAAATTTGGTTCTTGTTTAGAGGAACTACAGAAGGTCAGATAAAATTCTTATGAGTGGTGTAAAATTTTCTGCAAGGAGACCAAACTACAGATAGGTCTCCTGATCTGTAAGTAGAGGAGGTTTATCTGTAGGTAGAGGCATCAGAAAAAGGTGTTGCTAAGGCCTGAAGAATAGAGAAACTTCTCTCTTTTCTTTGCAAAGAGAAGCCCATTATTCTCCTGTGGCTTGGAAACGAGGATTGGCACAGAGGCTTTCCACAAAAGTGGATGAGATGTTGATTCTTCTGAATGGGTGGAAGGCAAGACAAGCACTATATTGTTTTACTCTTGGGAGGAACTTAAGCAATTACTCCTATCCATTCTGCATGAGCTACAGCTCTTCTGTCCTTTGGCTTAATGAGCCCTCTTGGGAAGATTAAATTCATTTCTTATTCCTAAAACTGCCTCTGTCTTCACCATATGTACGTTTAATTTTATTCAAAAAGGTGGAGACTCATGGAGTCCTTTTTGTGATGTCAAGCTTTCGTCCTTTAGCTCCCAATAGTGAATGTTAAGATAATACTTCCCACTCATTTCAACTTTTTCTATAAATGAACCTGTATCAGTATAGGGAAGGAGATGAGCATAGACTCATAGGTTCACAGAACTGCTGGAGGGTACTTCTGGAAGTCCAAGGTTCAACCTCCTGCTCAAAGCAGGGTCAGCTGGTGCATATTGTTCATTGCGTCTCATTGGGTTTTGGGAATCTGCAAGGATGGAGACCTCATAACTGGTCTGAGCAACCTGGTCCAGTGTTCAAATATCTTCACAGTATTTTTTTTTCCTATGTTTAAGTGGAATTTCCTACATTTCAGTTTGTGTCCATCCTATCACTGGGCAACCTTGAAAAATGTTTGGCTCCATGTTCTTTACTTGCCCTGTCAGGTATTTATAAACATTGATAGGATCTGCCTTAAAACTCTTTTCTCCGGGCTAAACACCAACTTCCTCAGCCTCTCCTTGTATGTCCAGTCTCTGCAATACTCCAGCCCCAAGGGGACAAGGACAAACTCTTTTCAGTTGTCCCATGTGACAGGACAAGAAGTAATAGCCAAAAACTGAAGCACAGGAAGTTCTGCCTGACCGTGAGGGGGAATTTCTTCCCTGTGAGAGTGACCGAGCACTGGAACAGGTTGCCCAGAGAGGTTGTGGAGTCTCCTTCTCTGGAGAGATTCAAGGCCCGCCTGGATGCAACCCTGTCTAACACGCTGTAGGTGACCCTGCTTGAGCAGGGAGGTTGGACTAGATGATCTCCAGAGGTCCCTTTCTACCTTACTGATCCTATGATTCTATGATTCACCTTATTGGCCATTTATCCAGCCTATATTTCATCAGTTTGTCCTTGGGAAAGCTATAGAAGACAAGGTGGACATAAAGTCAAGATAAACAACATCCATCGAGCTAGTCATCCTATCAAAGAAGGTTTGTTCAGGTTGTTCAGTCATCATTTCCCCTTTGTGCACTGATAGTGCACCCTGATACCAAGGTTCTAATAAAGTTCTTCAGCCCTTGACCTGTCACAAAAGGAAAACATGCACGATTCAAGTAAACTCTGAAAATATAATAATGAGAACAAAGAAAGGTTTTCATAAAAGGCAATAAATAAATAAATATAAGAACTAGATCCAAGCTGCAATGATAAATGAATAAAGAAGATCTAGAAAATAATAATGCAGCGGAGAAATTTTCAAAACTTTGTGCAGGAAATGAGCCAAAAAAGGCCTGTAATGACTTCCTAAAAGTCTTTGTGCATTCAAAGCTTACAGTGGAATAGCCCACAGCGTGTCGCTTATTTTAGCCACGGAGAAATAATTTTCATCTGTTTGCTTTATTTTTTTAAAGCAATGAAAACATGCCTGTTTATGTATCACAAACATACAAACAAGTTTAAAGAGTTTCTTGCTGCCTTAATGTTAATTTGATTATTTCTTAGTTTCATTTGAAGTAGTTCTCCACTATAATCTTCATATTCTCTGAAAATATTTTTACATCTAACTTTAATGAGCTGATAATGTTGGAGTGAACGTTTGTCTATCGTGTTTGATGTTTCCTGTCTGCCATAAGGCCTACTTTTTTCCCCAATACCCTTTCTTAGTCTACTGATGTGTCTCCCCTCAAATACAATGTGTAATGTATGTGACCTCTAGTCACATATTTCTGTTTATTTTTACCTCATTGTGTTATCCTGAATAAAACAAGGATATGAACAGGGAATTGGGAACAGGGACAACTGGATCTGGAAGAGAGGGAGGTTTTGTTTCAGCTTTGATACCAAGAGCTCCCTGGATTCCTATTTCTTCCTCAATACTCATGGGCTGAGATCCAGCACATCTTGCCCACACTAAAATGAGATTTAAGTATCTAGGGACACTAACAGTCAGAAAACACTCCAGTGCACTTGCTTCCTAGGGCTGCCTGATTCCAAAAATGCCTAAATTCGGGGAATTAATACTTCTTTAAACTAATTTTGATATCATGTTGATGGACTCCTCAAAATTTCCTAGGACTGTTCCTAATATCTGCAATGCCATATATCTTCTATCTACTTATCCATAACCCGTCTTTCATAGCAGAGTTCTCTGCTGATTATTTCTAGTCAAAATGTGGTAAAAAGCATACATGCACTCCTATTGCACTGGAGAGCTAAATATTCCCCCATTTTTATGCATCTGCAGCTATGAGGAGTCACAGTTTAGCAGCCCCGTTAACCTCTCTGAAGGATGCAATCAATATCCATAGCATGTGGGGCATAGCATTTTAATTTAAAAGAAACTGTAGGTGCAGTTTCACTTCATAGAATCTTACTTAACACAAAGCAGCTGGGATTGAAGATAGGATAAAACAGTGGAGGCTTGACGCACATAATAAAAGGCTTTTGTATAAAGAGCTGTGTCAAATTGGGGGAATACTTACTGCAAGGATGATTCCCTAAGGCCTTTATAGCCTCTTTCAACTATTTTAATATGTGTGAATCATAAATCTATAAAAAAATGAGCACCACTAATCCTCAAAGATATAGCTTGAAATACATTCAAAAAAATGTGTTTGTATACATAGATATATAATCACCATATCTACAAATATATATAAATAGCTTTCTGAAATCCTAACTGAATATTGTGCCTTTTTTTTGTTTGCTTTCTCTCCTTCCTGAATGTAGCAGCATTACAAAATTTTATAACACTGTTCTAATGTGCAATACTAATAAGTAAGAAGAGAATGCATGGGGTGATGTACATCATCATCCTGTCTTGCACAACATGGCATACCGTTCGATGCTCGAGTTCCCTTACTGCCTGGGTGTGCTGGAAATAATTGTTTCCAGAAGGTAAACTATAAAGTGGAAGGGGACAAGTCTTCCCTTATTGATGAGGTGGAGTTTTCCCCTTATCAATTAATTTAAGGAAGATTTCTCATTGCATAAGTTCTTAGGTATCTGTAGAACGACATACACACCTGTGTCTATGTCTGTCTATAAATCTTTGTGTTTACTTGCATACACAATATATTGTGTTTCTCCTCTCAGGGTACAATAACTTTATATACTGTTTTTTCAGTCTAGCTCAATTTATACATTCATAACTGGGGGAAAAAAATGTAGAAAAATCAGGAAAGAAAGAGGAGTATGTAAGAACGAGTGAAGATGTAGGAAGAGAGTGAAGAATTCAATCACGGATAATGGAGCCTGTAGGGCGAGCAATAGTATGACAGTGTCAGTCAAGGATTATAATGAAACAGTTCAAACTTGCAACAGTCTCGCTTTAATAAAGAACTGATGCACACTAAAAGCAACTAAAATATGTTCTGCTTAAAGGAAAAAAAAGTGTTTACATGAGGATGAATATACTTCATAAGAAGAAAATTAATGAATCATGAAGGCAAGTATACACTGATGCAAACTGCATTGTGTCATTGGTTTGTATTATTGATAGTCTTTGGGTTTTCCTATTTCCTGTTTCTATTTCACTGTTGTTTTGTCTTCAGTTGTTCAACTTAAAATAATTATTTGCTGATCTTGAAAACATACATATGCTGAATTTTGGCAGGGCTGCTTAAAGTACAGAAATTAAGCATATTTGGGAGTTTACAAGGTATCAAAACTCCTCAGATTAAGAATTTGCAGTATTGTTGGGTCCTGAATGAACAATATTTACCTAAATGAAGGACTATTCATCTTTATTCACTGCTACACACTTTTCTCCTCCCATGCAGTGCATTCAGCAGTGCTTTTACCAACTGAAATTTTAAGTAATCCTTGTGATAATCCCTGTGATAAGCCTTGTAAAAGGACTCCTACTATCTCTGTTGACAAAGGGGATGCTACAGATTCGTCAGGAGAAACATTTTCTCTTATTCAACCTAAAAGTGAATAAATAAAGAGCTCATATGCTGAGTTCGGGCTTCTACAGCCTAGGATTACTTTGCATACCTACGGAGGCATCATCTGTCGCAACAAAATCAGAATGCAGTATATGATTTTCCTGTTATGATATACATCATCCTCAATAAATCATTTTCAGTATGACATCCTCATTCACTTGCTTCTTTTTTTTATTTCACTTAATTATTCTTTTTTCATCTTTTTTTTTTTAATTATGCTCATCACAGTCTCTCTGGGTGCACATGTAAATTATTAAGAGCAATGAGTAATGGCTGACTGATGCAAAACTAAATTGAATGAGACTCAGCTTCACATTAAGATATATTCCCTATCTAATGCCCCACTACTCTGCTACGGCATAATTTTTTATCAAGAGGTTTCCTCTGTGCCCAGAAAATCAACAGGTTTAGTGTATACTGAATATTTACAGGAGTACATTTATAGGAATAAACAATCTAGAGTTGTGGAATTTCCGGGAAAATTGTTACCAGCTATCGTGAAGATAGAATTAACACATAAGATTTGAGATTCATTTTGTCTAACTTTGGGTGCCAGCAGTAGAGGTGGCTACACAGAAGGTAGATGTCTATGCTCCCATTGCAGTCAGTCCATGGAGATCCAGCTGGTGAATTCCAAAAAGCAGTTTATCATCTGTAGACTATGTGATAAAAGCTTCTTTGCAGATGCATAGGAGTAAACAGGAACAAATGGCAGGTGGGAGAACCTTTCTCCCAGGACCATGACAGGAGAGCAATCAACCCATAACAGGCTCATCCACACATCCACACAAACACACAAAAGCCGGAGAACAGAGGCACAGTCGTGATCAGAAGACCCTAAAAACCCAGCCAGAGCTGGAAGCCCCTTACCAGCCCCAGGACTGTCCCACAGGAGCCACCAGCCCTGGGGCCGTGGGACACCTGGCACCATAAGGCAGTAGGAGCAGCTTTCTGGAGCACCCTGTACATAAGAGGTCCCTGCCTGGGAAGTGGGACTTGTTATGGGGCACCCTGAAGAGCGTTTGGGGATTGTGCCAGATTGACCATGGGGTGTTTAGGGGAGGAATCATAGATGGAGAAAGGCAGGGATCAGGATGTTTTGGGGAGGAGTATGTATGGGTAATCAGAGGAATATGGTGATAAAAGGGGTAAATCTTATGTAAACAGGGCTGATAAGCACACTAGTCATATTCTGCACCTGATCAGCACCTTCTGTCCTCTCTTCTCCTTATACTCCATTTCCAGCAATTTTCCTGGATGAGGGGTCTCTATGCTGTGTGCATGTGTGTGCATGGAGATCTGAATGCCTAGACACCTAAACTGAAGAGTGACGAGTCCCACTCCAACTTTTAAAACAGATATTGTTGCATTTGGACTTGGTCTGAAGGAACTGAAAGCAACGATGACCATGCCAGTCTCAATATGGAAAGATATTTTGTCTGAGATGGTCAAGTCTGACTTGGTGAAGCATTTATAAATCTTTGCAAAAGCATTGGAACAAACTGGCAATAAATAGGAACCAAATCTATTGTCAAAGTTAAGCTCAAATAAGGCTGAGTTTTAAATTCTTTATTTTGTACTTGAAAATCTATTTTACCTTTTTAAAATAAAAAAATACATGCAATGTTGTTCCTGTGATTAATTACTCTGAACAAGTGAACTATGTTCTGCATTTACTATAGTTGCTAAATGATCTGCAGCAACTTTGAGTTGTTAATATCTTTTAAAATAAAATTCCAACAACACATATCTTTACTAAATTATTGATAGAGTCCTTGGCCAAAAGCCTGAGTATGGGCTTTTCTTAGCAACAATTTAAAATGATAAACCTATGAAGAAGTGATGCTGATGATCCCAGCTTCGGCACTTATGAACTGTCTCACTTCTTCGTGACCTTCCCTTTCTAATGAGGCCCTCAGACTGTCTCCCATCAAAAGCACTTAATCAAAGGCACTACATAAATCTGCCACTTTTCTGCACTGATCACCACCTCTTTTGGCTGTTCCTAGAGAGAAAAACCAAACAGGAAGATTGTTTTCAGTCTTATCCTGTCAAGGAGCAGATCACCTTCTGGTCAGACGCGGGCTGATGAATGCCTTCTGGACAAGAAAAAGATAGATTCTAACTTTCTGGCATTTCAGAAAAGGAAGAAAATTACTGTATTGCTAGTGTCTACAATGTCCTTACCTTTCTGTCACTATCTGAAGAGATTCATACAAGGAGATATTATTGTTTGTTATCTCTTTTAAAAAAAAAAAGGAAGAAAAAAAAAACAGCTAAGGAAATGATTTTGAGTCCTACAACTTTTGTTAAAAAAAATAAGCAATTCACAGCAATTGATATCTATAAAGTTACAGAGTCAGTGAGTATCATAGAGTGCTGTTACTTGCAGAAGGCACCTCCAATAGCTGTTTTATCTCCCTCTTGCCCCAAGGCAGAGCCAGTTATATTGACCAATTCCATCTGATGCTTTTCTAACCCCTCCTTTGAAAGTCCAAGTGACGGGAATGCCACTGACTCCCTAGTAAATTCCAATGCTTAATTATTCTTATCATGGAAAAGATTTTTATTCCCTACTATCTGCCCCCAATCTCCTTTGCTGCCACTGAAGCTCATCACGTCTTTCTTATTCCTAATAGATAGTTGGAATATTTTATTCCTCCTTTCCTTGTGGAGACTTCAAAATATCTGACAGTCATTCAGATGTGTCCGCAGGGGCTTTCTTTACACAGAAACAGCAAACCATGCTGATTTTTGTAGACCTTCCTCAAAGGTCATGTTTCTTAAACCTGTTATTATATACTCTTTTTTTCTCTTCCGGACCTCATCTAGATGTTTCCAATTTTTCTTGAAACATAGCACTCACAGTGGATATAGCAGGCCAGTTGAGAGTTTATGAAAGTTGACTGGAACTGGAGATTGTTTCACCTGGTTTAATGGTAACATTCACATTTATGAATTCAGTGAGAAGCCCCCCCCTTTTTTTTTGTGACAGTGTACCATTGTAGTTAGTTAACCTTAATCCTCAGATCCTTTTCTGCAGTACTACTGTCCACCCAGCCTTCCCGAAGTTATATATGTGCCTGTGGCATCTATATTATGGTGCCCTGTGAAGCTTAGACAGTTGGCACTCAAAACACTGGAAAAATAGAAGATAAATTCTATGAACAAACTTTGTTGGAATATAAGTCAACTTTAATACTCTCAAAGATTTTCCTTTCTCAAAAGCAAAGGAATTTTTGTACCTTTTCTTCTTATTTATCTGATTGATCTCACTGATGTTCCTAATGCATTCTGCTGTTCCAAGGTTTCTGCTGATTTTTGTAAATGTCCAATATAGTCAGAATGTATACAGCTAATGTGGAGACTAGTACACTGCTGCTCCTTTCAGTGAATATTTGTTTTGAATATTTGCCTTTTTATTTTTTCTTTATGCTTTGCTTACAAAAATAGATGTGAAAAAAGGTACGATTTCGTAAAAATATACAACAAAAAAAGAATGTCTTAGGTCATCTCAGATAAGCTCATCAGTCCCCTTCTTAAACTCATGAAAATCCATTTTAAAGCATTTGAATCCTCTCCTTTATACTACAGAAAGAACTTTTTTTTTTTAAAAAAAAAAAAATTCTCATTGTTGGCAATTTTATCAACAATATCATAATAAAATGATTAAAACCATAGTTACTATAATCATGAGAATTTCATTTTTCTCTCCCTTCTGCTTGTCTATTGATATGTGAAATGATTATTAAAATGTTTTAGAGGTCAATGCCAGTCTTCAAACTTGAGATAGCTAAAATGTCACAACATGCTAATGATAATTCTCGTGATTTTTTACCAGGTTTAATTCCTATTAAGCAAGCGTGTGTAGCTGCCAGTATTGCTTAGTGATAGATAAGCATTACAATCTGAGACTTTACTTCTTGTCTTTAATCCCCAGGCTTCAATTGTGCAGTAATTTATTTCAGAGTGAATCTGAGTTTCATGTATCTTTAGCTATCCTTCCTTTTTATTTTCTATTTCCACCCACTGGAAGAAGCATTATTGTGAGCTCTAGCTGTTTTTCTCATTACTTTTGCAATTCTTTGATTTTCTTTATAAGCGGAACACTACAATGTTAAATTTTCAAAAGTCTTTATTTTCCTAAAATGCCTAGATTTTTGAACCTAAGGTTTCCCCACAAGCCACCATTAGGCATTGACAATGCTAAAGGAGAAGAATTTTAAAACAGGTCATTAATGCTTCTGTACTGTTCAGATACCAAGGTTATCTGATCTTTATTTCTGATATACATATATTATACACTGAGTTAAACTAATCTGAGGCTACATTAGCATCATCTTTATTATCCTCTTACACATGTGATATATCATCCTGGCAGATATTTCTGGTGGTCTTGCCTACCATGAATGTAACCTTGCAAATAGCACAGTATTGACTAAATAAAAATACTGAAAGGGGTTTCAGTATTAGTTAATATCATTTCTTCAATGACACAGTCAAAAACTGTCTTGATTAAGGGTGAAATTTGCCCCCCCTCCCCCCCCCGTGGATCTGAAAGCATGTGCACCACTCGAATTCCATTTAAATCCTTCAAATAGGAGCTAAATAGAGAATTCCACTCTAAGAACAGATTTGAACTGTTCTTGATTATGTAAAACCTCTAATTCTTAAAACTTTGATTCTCAAATGTATCAGTGGTGTTTGGAGTGGTAAATTTTTCATTGTGTCTAAGTATTATTTTCATGCCTTTATCTCCAATAGATTTTGTTAATAAAGAAAATAACATAGCCCCAGGAAACAGCGATGTGAATGTAATAGACTTGGTTTAGTAAAGCTCCTGCTGTTAATTAAGAAACTTTCATC